>NW_027266343.1:23130386-24528221 GCF_022045235.1 Haliotis cracherodii
AACCAATTCAATCTTTGATTCTCACTATTCATCAACCAAGTCCACAACTGGAAGGCCTTTGAGGCCTACTTTCACAAGTGTATTTCTTCAAACGCTACTGCTTCAAAACAACAGCCTGCTGATTATCTTTGCCATCACCATCGTCCCATAAGCTGAAAGGTTCTACCTTAGCTACATACTTGGCTGCGATTAATTCCGTTGTGCAACTACTACAGGTGCAAAGGTCTCCTTAGTGGCTACATTGCTATCCTTGATTCGGTCATACAAGTGGGCTCTCTGGTCTTCTCAAAATTTGTCCCTCAACCTGGGACCTGAACATCATATACTCTTCAAAAAAAGAAAATTGATGCCGTCTTTCAAAATTTAATAGAAAAACAGTGTTTGAAAATAGGACACAGAAACCATAAGTGACACAGTTTGAGGATCAACCTACACAATGTTCAAAACATTAATTGTGTTGCATAGACAGACACACGTACACAATAGGGTATATGTCAGTATCGGTTGTGACCACCACGTGCATCAATTACCGCTTGACACCGACGAACCAAAGATGCAGTCAAGTTGTGAATAACATGCTGTGGAATGCGCTGCCACTCATGCTGAAGTGCAACAAGAAGGGTCGGAAGTGTTTGGGGTGGTGGAGTCATTCTGCGCATACGTCGATCCAACTCGTCCCACAGATGCTCAATCGGGGACAAATCTGGTGACCGCGCTGGCCAAGGTAATGTCTGGATGTTGTTGCGCTGTAGAAAGTCCTGTCAAACACGTGCAATATGCGTTGTCAAGCATTGTCTTGCAGGAATTCCCCACCGTGAAATTTGAATTGAGGCTGTAGGATCATGTCTCTGTAACGCACGCCTGTCAGTGTACCTGCCACATGCACAAGAGGCGTCCTACCAACGTGATGAATTCTGGTCCTTACCATGACACTCCCGCCGCCAAATGGGATAACCTGCTGCACACAGTTCGGGGCGTAATGTTCACCCCGACGTCAGTAAACACCAATGCAGACGGTCTGCCAGATGACGTGGGGTCAATACATGACGTCAAACAGGACTTCGTGCAAAAAGTCCGGCCTACCTCAATCTGTTGCATACTGTTTGATCTGAAATTCTGCATAGCCCAGGGATCTGTGTGGTTGTAGACGTTGCTGTGGTAGTGCGTTCTCGTAGGTGTCACAGCGATGTCGATGTATTGATCTTGTGCTGGCGTCGTCACCCTTGGTCTCCCTGACCTTGGTCTGTCGTCAACTCTGTTGGTGTTGTTGTACCGGGTCCATAATGCGGAGATTGTCTGTCGGGATACGCCAAGGTGCCTGGCCACATCTTGCTGAGTTGCTCCAGCTTGTAATCTGCCAAGGCATTGTGACACTGTTTTCAGTCATGGCATTCTGTCACCGTATCTACTGTATGAACGCCCGTTGATGTGTTTTTTTATACCCCTTTAGCAGGGGTGCATGCATGCATAAATGCAGGGTCCTGTGCTGCAAGTTTTTACAGCAGGTTGCGTTTGGATGAATCTGGAAAATTGATCCCCAAACACTACGTTTATGTGGTTGGGATGTGTTTCCGCGAATTATGGAAACATCAATCTTCTGTTTGACTAATTCTAGTCACATTTCATTTAATGATTTTGGATATTTTGAGAAAAGTGGTTTCAACATTGCTAGGATTTTTTAAAATTTAGTTATTTTTGGAAAGACAATCAAATTAAGCTGAATGTTATACAGTTTGGTTACACTGGGTGCAGAAAAAAGTTATTTGTTCCACTTATACCGTGAGGGTTAACTATCCAGGGTATTTGTAGATGTCCGAACCCTCGGGTGTATTCTGATGCTGATGTAATAGAGGTTTATGTATTCGTAAGAATTATCAAACAATAATTATCATTCTTTAATTATTTACAATGATAACTTTTGTTTGATATTTCCATGTGTATTTGAAAAGTTATGTTTATAGAGCTTTGAGGAAAAGTTGATGTAGAGGGTGCTTCTGTTCTTGCAAATACCTCTAGTTATTAGTTGTCACATATCATATAGAACACATGTTAAAATGTACTTAGAACCTCACAGCTCTCTAAAGCAATTGGTAATTAGTTTGCACTTTGTTTTTGTTTCAGTGCTGGTATGGTGTGTGTGTTTGTTTCCAATGATCGTATGACAACAGCACTTAACAAGTTTGGTGATACAGCTGCAGATAACATTGATGACATTTCCACATTTCTTGACAACACAATTGAGGTAATTAACAAGAAGCCTGTACTTAGAGGTGATCTACTTACTGGTTTTAAGGTTTGTATATTTTAGGTCTAGGTTTTGATATGTAGCAACTGCATTGTGTGTCTTTTATTTACCACAATCATTAACAGTTAGATTGCTTTACTTCATATAATTTAAAGTGGCAGACAAGAGAGTCGTGTTTGAATGTGTTTAAACCCATTATCTCTGCAGAATACATATACATAACTCACCTGACTTTCAATCAATACACAATTTTTAACACTATTCAAGCCCCTCTCGAAATATAGAAACTTTTAACCAGAGCTCCAGATAACTTTTGAGCAATTGAGTTTTTACTCTAGGGTTTCTATTTTAATTACATTTGTCATTGGGTAACCAATATTTTGTCACTCATCTATTCTTGACTCTATTGGGTTTTATTTCCCCAAAATGAGTCAAGATTTTAAGATTTAAAACAAATATGAAATTATGCTTGTGTTTTAGAAAAAGGCCTCTTTCAACTGTATTTCAGTATACCAAGTAGACCAGTACCCTGTACACTAGCAGCATAAATGTTCTGTATTTATGTGGTAATTATATTGCATTAAAAGTTGTAGGCGCTGACAAGCAATTTAAAAAAAAAAATGTTCTGCCTAGCAACTCCAACCACGCCAACTGCATTATTTTAATCAGAAGGTGATTCATCTTATTACCCACTGATATTATAGTATAATCTAACTTAAAATAACAAAGTCCTTGCTTCGTACATTTACTTCAAAACTGTTGGAACACAACAAAACTATGCATTCCTCCTGCCCTAATACTGGACGCCATGAGGTAACTGAAACATTGTTTGAAGAGGCGTAAATCCCAAACTTACTTATGTTGTGGGGGTACTAAATTGTCAAAGCAACCCTTTCCCGATCAGTCAACACTTGAACATGTTGAGGAGGCAACTTTTCTCATTTTTCCTGGTTTTGGTTTGTAGTCAGCATTTCTCCTCCTTTTTCCTGCCATCCAGCACGTGAACAATCATATGCATCAATCTGGGAACTCAAAATTTGCTGTCACTTTGGAAAGCATGATCTGTGGTCATTCAAAAATTCAAAACTTCTCAGGCGCAGACACAAGCATATCACAAGCAAATCATGCCAAGATTGACAGCGGCACAGCGTCATGAAGCCATTGGAATGATCCGAGCGGGAATGAGGCAACAACAGGTGGCAACACATTTCCAATGCCATCATAACACGATGTCGGCATTGGTGAGGTGTTATCAGAACACAAATGATGTTGCCGACCACCCACGTTCAGGACGTCCCCGAGTAATGACGCCCCAGAGTAACGACGCCAAGACAGGACAGATGGATTCGAGTTACACATCTCCAACACAGGTTCCAAACGGCAGTAACGACGTCCCAGACAATTCCTGGACTGCGCAGTATCCATCCCAACACTGTCAGGAATCGTTTACGTCAGTACGGGATTCTACCATGAAGCCCTGCCATATGTCCCATCCTGACACACCGTCATCGAGTCAACCGTCTAAGATGGTGTCGAAATCATGTTCGCCAACCTCGAATATGGTGGAGAAATGTTGTCTTTACAGATGAATAGAGGTTCAACATTTCCCACAGTGACGGGCACCAATGTGTCTACCGGCGTTTGGAAGAACGTTATGCACGCAACTGTATTGTGGAGAGGAATCGTTTTGGAGGTGGCTCTGTGATGATTTGGGGTGGGATAACAGCACGGCACCGAACCCTTTTGGTGGTTGTTCAGGGCAATCTCGCCGGTGTTGGCTACAGAGATCAGATTCTGAGGCCTGTGGTCATTCCTTTCCTGCAACGTCATGGCCCGGGATTGACATTTCAACAGGACAACGGTCGTCCTCACACGGCTAGGGTCGCAATGGATTTCCTTCACCATAACAATGTCATGTTACTGCCATGGCCTGCAATTTCTCCAGATCTCTCCCCAATAGAGCATGTGTGGAATGAAATGGAGCGCCGTCTGCGTCGTCTTCCACATCCTCCAGATAACGTCTGTGACTTGGCACAGGATTTGAGGAGGATATGGCAGGCCATTCCCCAGCCCTTCCATGCCCATTTGGTGGACTCCATGCGTCGCCGATGCACTGCTGTGATTCAGGCACAGGGTGGTCATACCCGTTATTGACTTTGTGACTTTGTCGTATGACCCCCTACTCCATTTTGATCTTCTGACGTCATCGTAACAGATGTTGTTCAGGTCCCATGGGCATTTTCTTATGGTCCCATCATTCAGTTGCTACAGCGTCTGCATCATTTTGTTCTTGCTGTGTTGTATGTCAATCCAGAATATATTTTCTCCGTGCACAGTTTCTTTATGTGGCTAGTAAATTTATTCTAGAATAAATCGAATTGAACTACAAACCTGAGTATCATTTGAGTGAGCTCCATCACCCCCGGGACTAGAGAGTGGTAAAAGCAAATTACTTAGGTAGAAGGCTATCACAAACCCGACATCTAATGTGAAAGCAGCACCATTATGACATGCTTGGTGGCCCTTAATTCAGCGTGGCAATTGTTGGAGGACCGCAACATGACCAAAGTTCCAGTACTACAGACCCTCCGGAGCTCATTCAGGCTTGAGGATCAGAAGACCAAATTTTGAACTCCCGCTTGGGCTTTTAATGTGGCACTTTCAAGCCTCTCCACACAACATCGTTTTATAACCTCATCAAGAAGACAATCTTCCTCTTGGCACCAGCCACAGCAGAAAGAGTTAGCAAGTTACATGCACTTGATATCACACCTGTACGCTTTGAGTGTGGTACGCATAGAGGGGTTCACCTCAGGCTGTGTTGGGATTTTATAGCTAAGAATCAACTCCTATCTCCAGGATTGTGGATGCTGAAGAGGAGGAAGAACCCTGTGCACGCACAATGAGTTTTCATCCGCCGTTCCAAGACTGAGTGGCACCTGGAAATGGTTGTTTATTCCTACGACTACGACTGCGACTGAAGTCAGCCGTATCACCATATCTCTATTGTTACTCGCCATCATCCTTCAGGCATACAAGATATTCAACCTTGATCCCCTGAGCACAAACAATGCTCACGAGATCAGGGCAGGCACCTCTACCATAGCCGTGCATAGCAACTGTTCTATGAGACCAATCATGAAAGGATGTCTTTGGAGGTCCGACAAGGTCTTCTCAAGCCATTATCTGAGAGTCGTGCTCTAGAAGAAGTCGAAGGTGTTTTGGCTCTCTGGTTGTAGCCCAGCAGGTTACCAACCCCTGATGCCAACAATGAACTCCTCCTGGCCAGAGTCAGTCTTAACCGACTCGCATAGTGCTTACATAGTTGGGGGGATTATCAGACTATAAGCCTTGGCTTGGTAATTCAGTTTCTAGACTTTAGCACAGGCTAATTTCTTTTACTGTTTTTTACCTGGATGTCCTGAACTCTCATTATCTTGTGCATGGACAGGATTGAGCGAGAAGTACTGATCTGCGCAGATGAGGCACCATTGACCTTTGAGGACTACATGTGGAGGTATGCCATCCGCTGTACCGTCTGATACAGAGGTATTAAGGAGTAATGCAGGATAAGTTAAAAGATTAAGTAAAATCTCAATATTTTGTACTTTTGTGCACTTGTATCCTGCATTACTATGTCTGAGTACCCACATGTGGCAGACCTGTCTCACCGCTATATCTTTAGAGGAATTACGTGTGACAAGAAGTAATATGAAGATTCCGTGATGTCATCACTTCTGTTTGGTCATGTGGCAGCTGTGTAAGGGTCAGGCTTCAGACTAGATCGGAACAACTTTTTTCTTCAGCCTAGACTTTGCACAGCTTTGTTTATAGATAAGCAGTACATTCATTAATGAGTAATGCAGGAAAAGTATGCAAATGTAAGAAATATTTCGATTTTGCTTTTATAATAGTGGTTATTTTCAAAGCAGTAGCGTTGCAATTGGCAATAGCTGATGAATTAATTGCCAATAGTATTGGCAATATTTATGGGTTTTGTCAGCACTCTAGAAAGATTAGTTCAGATGCAAGTTTGACCCATACCATCATGATTATCATCAAAGATTTTGAAAATTTGTAAATGTCAATATGTATGTTCATGATTTGTTTGAATGAACAAATCTTCATATCCAGTGGACATATTTCCACAATTGCAATCATACTAATTTTCAACTGTGTGATATATTTTCAAAAAAGCTTTTTCTGGTAATCAAAAGAGTGGTCACAGATAAATAATAGTGTCTTTAAAATACATTTTTGCTCACCTTACTGAAAGTCATCGGTTTCAGCAGCATCTGTTTTGAAAAAAATGTTTTCGTTTTTTTTCTGATTGGCTGTTTAGCAAACAACCAGAAAACAACTGAAATTATTTAATTTTCTACAATGTTGTAAATTGTTTTTTTCATTGTTTTGTGTGGTCTTACTTGAAAAAAACCCCAAGAACTCTAAAACAGTCCCCGAAAAGACAACTGTTAAACAGTTCAGTTGATGTCATGTCACTGCATTGTTTTCTAATTGTTAGTAATTGTTTTGAAGTTGTCTTTCTCAGGTGGAAAGAAAAGTGAAAACAAACCTAATGGTGAAATTTCCAGCATTTTGTCTGCCCACCAATAGAGATGTAAATTATCTTTTTCGCCTAAAGAAAGACAACAATGATACAATTGAAATTATTATGTTTTCAGCATTCTAATCGTCTTTTATGGTTTGAAAGGAAATCCTAGAATGTAATGCTTAGCTTAGGCTAAAAGGACAATTAGAAATCAAGGTCAATTTCACATCTATGTTTTGACAATTAGAAACATGTTAGGAAACAATTTTTGTTCTTTTACTCAGAATCCACATGATGACACCTGAATTTTTCTAAGAGGTTTAAACCCAATTTCTTTTGTTTCAAAATGTAATTAAATTTTCTTTACATGTGAAGTTGGTGGGGCTCAGCATATTCATATTGTTCTTTTTTTTAAAATGTCGTAGATTTGTATCTTGATTTGACCTTTGCACATTGACCACACTGAAAGTTGAAACTTATCATCAACTATTTTGTTTCAAAATGTAATGGAATGTGGTGCATGTATACTAGCCACATAAAGAAACTGTGCACGGAGAAAATATATTCTGGATTGACATACAACACAGCAAGAACAAAATGATGCAGACGCTGTAGCAACTGAATGATGGGACCATAAGAAAATGCCCATGGGACCTGAACAACATCTGTTACGATGACGTCAGAAGATCAAAATGGAGTAGGGGGTCATACGACAAAGTCACAAAGTCAATAACGGGTATGACCACCCTGTGCCTGAATCACAGCAGTGCATCGGCGACGCATGGAGTCCACCAAATGGGCATGGAAGGGCTGGGGAATGGCCTGCCATATCCTCCTCAAATCCTGTGCCAAGTCACAGACGTTATCTGGAGGATGTGGAAGACGACGCAGACGGCGCTCCATTTCATTCCACACATGCTCTATTGGGGAGAGATCTGGAGAAATTGCAGGCCATGGCAGTAACATGACATTGTTATGGTGAAGGAAATCCATTGCGACCCTAGCCGTGTGAGGACGACCGTTGTCCTGTTGAAATGTCAATCCCGGGCCATGACGTTGCAGGAAAGGAATGACCACAGGCCTCAGAATCTGATCTCTGTAGCCAACACCGGCGAGATTGCCCTGAACAACCACCAAAAGGGTTCGGTGCCGTGCTGTTATCCCACCCCAAATCATCACAGAGCCACCTCCAAAACGATTCCTCTCCACAATACAGTTGCGTGCATAACGTTCTTCCAAACGCCGGTAGACACATTGGTGCCCGTCACTGTGGGAAATGTTGAACCTCTATTCATCTGTAAAGACAACATTTCTCCACCATATTCGAGGTTGGCGAACATGATTTCGACACCATCTTAGACGGTTGACTCGATGACGGTGTGTCAGGATGGGACATATGGCAGGGCTTCATGGTAGAATCCCGTACTGACGTAAACGATTCCTGACAGTGTTGGGATGGATACTGCGCAGTCCAGGAATTGTCTGGGACGTCGTTACTGCCGTTTGGAACCTGTGTTGGAGATGTGTAACTCGAATCCATCTGTCCTGTCTTGGCGTCGTTACTCTGGGGCGTCATTACTCGGGGACGTCCTGAACGTGGGTGGTCGGCAACATCATTTGTGTTCTGATAACACCTCACCAATGCCGACATCGTGTTATGATGGCATTGGAAATGTGTTGCCACCTGTTGTTGCCTCATTCCCGCTCGGATCATTCCAATGGCTTCATGACGCTGTGCCGCTGTCAATCTTGGCATGATTTGCTTGTGATATGCTTGTGTCTGCGCCTGAGAAGTTTTGAATTTTTGAATGACCACAGATCATGCTTTCCAAAGTGACAGCGAATTTTGAGTTGCACATGCTGTGTACAGCTGCACAGGATGCACGTGCAGTAACACACTGCAGGTCCATAGGCCCCCATCAGTGACATCATATTGCATGGCATGTGCATGAGCGTTTGAATGTCTCCAATAATTGCTGTGTTCAAACCTATATTTCATATATGGACGGTGGGCCCTTATATCTATATTTTCTCCGTGCACAGTTTCTTAATGTGGCTAGTATAGTTAGTAGTGGGGCACAAGACATACTTTTTTATTTTGAATTTTGACATTTATTTAAACTTTGCCTATTGACCATGCATTGTAATATTTTCTCAAAATCTATACTTGGCTCTGCAAACTCTTGTTGAAACACTAGTTTCAAGGTTTGAATCTGATATGGACAGGTAGATCATTTTTTGTGTGTAATAATGTAATGAAACATTTGATATATACCGTATGTGTAGTTGGTAGTGGGACTCAACATATATGTTCTGTCTTTAGACCACTTGGCCTAAAAGGTTTTCGTTTTTATCCATTAATGTTTTACATTTAAACTTGTTCTCAAGAATGGCTGGAAAGATTTTAGTGGCTGTCTTTGTTGAGAGTGTCAAATGGATGACATGATGTCTTGATAATGACCTTATACATGTTTTATGTTTTGATAGCAAGTTAAACATGTTGCGGGAGACAACTTCAACTTCACAAAAAAAGCCATCTTCCGTGACTTAGACAGTAAGTTTGGCATTTTTATGTGAATTCCTATGAAATTAAATCGAGCTTAATTGTGTTTTAAGAGCACCTTCATATCATCAGACTGAACTTCCCTTTATTAGCGCTTTATTACAAATACAAATTCTCTATTACTTCAGTGTTGGAAATTCTGTAATCATGTGTCATCACACCATAATAATCTTTAGATTTTCAACAGAATCCCCATTTACAGTGGAGTAAGATTCAGATTTTGAAAAATTTGAAATTGTTGTCATGGTGCTTCTTAGAAATCAATATTTGTGTATAATTCTAAGAAGATTACCTCTATTACATCATAGGCAATATTCCTGCAATTTGGCTAACATCACACTAAAAAATCCTAAAATTTTCAACAGACATCCTCTCAAATGTCAGCCATCCCAAGCAGTTTTTAGGCAAGTGGTACCTCATTTTAAAGCCTTTGCACATGGTGGGAAATGTCCCATCCAGTCAATGCAGATAGATTGGGGAGTTGGGAAAGATTACTTCCTGATGGAATAGGCGTATTGTTCTCAGAATTATACACATTGATAAGTACTGTTTGATAATTCCTTTGAATACCCTACCTCTATTACATCATTAACCATAATATACCTGAGGAACAGGTGGGATTTAGCACATAGTAATCCAGGATAGCTGACAGAAATGATGATATTAATATGTCGAAAATGCACAATACCTTGACATTTTCACTGTAAATATTGTGATATTTGGCGTCTTCATGACATGCGCAAAAAAATTTTGACTAAAAAGATTCAAATGTTGCACACTCATTAAAGAAGTGACGTTTTCCATCGTGTGCAAAGGCTTTTGACAAGGTACGGCTTGCCAAACAACTGGTTGGGATGGCTGACAGTGAAGCAATCTCCTAAAAATCAGATCTTTGTTCTCACTACTGCTCAACAAAGATCTGAGGACTTCCCGTCACGTCAGAATGATCTTTCAACTGATCAATCAGAGCGTTACTTACCAGATCATGAAAGTGACAGTGGGAATGTGTTTTTCAATCATGTAATCTCGAAAAAGGTTAACAAAGGGTATTCTGAATGACAGTTACAGCCTGGACGACTTAGTCCGTCAAGATCATCGCCTACCTCTTGCTTCAATGAGATAAACACGGAAGAGACGTTGCACAGCATGTTGGAAGTACTACCACACAATCACAACCTTATATACTGAACCGTAAAAGAAACGTCACCATTGATAGATGGATATGAGAAAGTTGATATAGAGTGGTAACATAGCTGATAGCGGTTGCTGAAGGCCATAGATACTTGAGCCCACACCCTGAGGAAAGCCTGATGCAGTTCAGCTGCAGTTGTTGGCCTTGGCCGGTCGTCATTCAGCCATCTTTGAATCTCGTCCCACTGGTGCTCAAACGATTTAAGTTGTGACTAAAGGCAGGCCACTGCATTTTTCTGATGCCATTCTGCTGGAGGAAGTCTCTTGTTGCTCGCTCATTGTGGGCACGGGCGTTATCATGCTGAAACTCATGGTTGCGGTGACGTGCCAAATGAGGTATGACGTGTGGTCTCAAGACTTGATCAATGTACCAAGCTGCTGCGACACCATTGCCTCTCCCTGGACCGATGTTCTGGAAGACCACAGGGCCGACCCTCTGTGCAAGACCAATTCCACCCAACACCATGATGCTCGGACCACCCCACGAGTCTCTCTCAACAACATAAGCATCCGAATAACGTTCATCCCGGCGACGACATGGTGTCAGAATGGGTTCTCGGTGTGGCCTGTGATAGTGGAGGTGTCTTCTCGTCAATTGTCGACGTACAGTGTCTGCACTAATGTGTCGCTGGTGTGTCCCCATGGTCTGTCGAGCAGTTTCCGCAGCAGTAACAAAGCGATCTTGAAGATGCTGTCGCACAATCTTGGTCCTCCACTAGGTGGTCGGTCATCTGTAGTGTTGGTGGTCTGGTACCGTTGCTGGAACCTGTATATGGTCCTTACATGGACTTTTATTGCATTGGCTACTTGCCAGGCAGTTTGTCCAGCTTGCAATCGTCCAAGAGCTGGTTTCGCTGATTTCTTGTCCATCTTGGCATGTGGAAGCAATTCTATAATGAATGAATGTTATCCGATCTGGGTGGACATTTATAGGGCAAGAAATGGGGTAACGCATGTGCATTTCAATATGCACGGAACTCATGTGCATCGGGTTACCATGGTCTTTGCTGTGATGCGTTTGGGCAGTCGGTTTTATTGTCATCTGCTTTGTTTTTTTATCATGAAATTTCATTTTTCCGGACAAAGTAATGTTAAATTTTAGAAACTTTGACAAAAATTCCCCAGATATTTAAACAACAATTTTTCATACAATGTTACTTCGGGTGACGTTTCTTTTGTGGTTCAGTATATTAGACATTCCAGAATGTTCTTTTGTCAATTTTTTATCAAGAACTTTATCAACATATTTTTCAAGCATAGTCTGAAATGGAAGTCCCCATTATTAATCTAGTGTCATAAAGCTTGAAAAAGCTACTTTCTGATTGGCAAATGTCGACTTTTCATTGGATATTCCAAATGTGCAAAAGGTTGTTCTAGCGTGACCCGCAATAGAATGTCTTCAGATCTTTATTTAGTGGTAGCGAGAACTAAGATCTGATTTTAATGAGATTGACAGTGATGAGGATAGCCAGATTTCAGGAATATTGGCCATGATATAATAGAGGTAGGGTATTAAAAGGAATTATAGGGTTCTTGGTATGTCTACTCATGTATGCTTACTGTACTTATGTATGCTTAGCTATATATTTTAATGTGTCTGTTCTGGGACATGAATGAATGAATGAATGAAGGTCAGCTATGTGACCACTCTATCAGCTATGTGACCACTCTATCAGCTATGTTGTCACTCTATCAGCTATGTTACCACTCTATCAGCTATGTGACCTCTCTATCAACTATGTTACCACTCTATCAGCTATGTTGTCACTCTATCAGCTATGTTGTCACTCTATCAACTATGTGACCACTCTATCAGCTATGTTACCACTCTATCAACTATGTTACAACTCTATCAGCTATGTTGTCACTCTATCAGCTATGTGACCACTCTATCAGCTATGTGACCACTCTATCAACTATGTGACCACTCTATCAGCTATGTGACCACTCAATCAGCTATGTTACCACTCTATCAGCTATGTTGTCACTCTATCAACTATGTGACCACTTTATCAGCTATGTTGTCACTCTATCAACTATGTGACCATTCTATCAGCTGTGTGACCACTCTATCAGCTATGTTGTCACTCTATCAGCTATGTTGTCACTCTATCAACTATGTGACCACTCTATCAGCTATGTTACCACTCTATCAGCTATGTTACCACTCTATCAGCTATGTTGTCACTCTATCAGCTATGTTACCACTCTATCAGCTATGTGACCACTCTATCAGCTATGTTGTCACACTATCAGCTATGTGACCACTCTATCAGCTATGTGACCACTCTATCGGCTATGTTGTCACTCTATCAGCTATGTTACCACTCTATCAGCTATGTTACCACTCTATCAGCTATGTGACCACTCTATCAGCTATGTTGTCACGCTATCAGCTATGTGACCACTCTATCAGCTATGTGACCACTCTATCGGCTATGTTGTCACTCTATCAGCTATGTTGTCACTCTGTCAACTATGTGACCACTCTATCAGCTATGTTACCACTCTATCAACTATGTTACAACTCTATCAGCTATGTTGTCACTCTATCAGCTATGTGACCACTCTATCAGCTATGTGACCACTCTATCAACTATGTGATCACTCTATCAGCTATGTGACCACTCTATCAGCTATGTTGTCACTCTATCAACTATGTGACCACTCTATCAGCTATGTTGTCACTCTATCAGCTATGTGACCACTCTATCAGCTATGTGACCACTCTATCAGCTATGTTGTCACTCTATCAGCTATGTTGTCACTCTATCAACTATGTGACCACTCTATCAGCTATGTTACCACTCTATCAGCTATGTTACCACTCTATCAGCTATGTTACCACTCTATCAACTATGTGACCACTCTATCAGCTATGTAAACACTCTCTTAGATATGTTATCTGCATTGAAGCTATGAAACCGCTCATTCAGCTATGTAACCACACTCAGCTATGTTACCACTCTATCAGCTATGTACCCCCTCTATCCGCTAAGTTGCCACTCTATCAGCTATGTTACCACTCTATCAGCTATGTACCCCCTCTATCCGCTAAGTTGCCACTCTATCAGCAATGTAACCACTCTATCAACTATGTACCCCCTCTATCCGCTAAGTTGCCACTCTATCAGCAATGTAACCACTCTATCAACTATGTACCCCCTCTATCCGCTAAGTTGCCACTCTATCAGCTATGTTACCACTCTATCAGCTATGTACCCCCTCTATCCGCTAAGTTGCCACTCTATCAGCTATGTTACCACTCTATCAGCTATGTACCCCCTCTATCCGCTAAGTTGCCACTCTATCAGCAATGTAACCACTCTATCAACTATGTACCCCCTCTATCCGCTAAGTTGCCACTCTATCAGCTATGTTACCACTCTATCAGCTATGTACCCCCTCTATCCGCTAAGTTGCCACTCTATCAGCAATGTAACCACTCTATCAGCTATGTACCCCCTCTATCCGCTAAGTTGCCACTCTATCAGCAATGTAACCACTCTATCAGCTATGTACCCCCTCTATCCGCTAAGTTGCCACTCTATCAGCTATGTTACCACTCTATCAGCTATGTACCCCCTCTATCCGCTAAGTTGCCACTCTATCAGCTATGTTACCACTCTATCAGCTATGTACCCCCTCTATCCGCTAAGTTGCCACTCTATCAGCAATGTTACCACTCTATCAGCTATGTACCCCCTCTATCCGCTAAGTTGCCACTCTATCAGCTATGTTACCACTCTATCAGCAATGTAACCACTCTATCAGCTATGTTACCACTCTATCAGCTATGTTACCACTCTATCAGCTATGTACCCCCTCTATCCGCTAAGTTGCCACTCTATCAGCTATGTTACCACTCTATCAGCAATGTAACCACTCTATCAGCTATGTTACCACTCTATCAGCTATGTTACCACTCTATCAGCAATGTAACCACTCTATCCGCTAAGTTGCCACTCTATCAGCAATGTAACCACTCTATCAGCTATGTTACCACTCTATCAGCAATGTAACCACTCTATCCGCTAAGTTGCCACTCTATCAGCAATGTAACCACTCTATCAGCTATGTTACCACTCTATCAGCTATGTTACCACTCTATCAGCAATGTAACCACTCTATCCGCTAAGTTACCACTCTATCAGCTATGTAACCACTCTATCAGCTATGTTACCACTCTATCAGCAATGTAACCACTCTATCAGCAATGTAACCACTCTATCAGCAATGTAACCACTCTATCCGCTAAGTTGCCACTCTATCCGCTAAGTTGCCACTCTATCAGCAAAATGAGTTGTTGTTGTTTGTTGCACTCAGCAATATTCCAGCCATATGACGGTGGTCTGTAAATAATCGAGTCTGGACCAGACAATCCAGTGATGGACATCATGAGCATTGCTCCACACATTTGACATCGATGACATGCATCAACCAAGTCAGCGAGCCTGACCACCAGATCCCGTTGGTCGCCTCTTACGACAAGCATAGTCACCTTTTTGTGGCAAGCATGGGTTGCTGAAGACCTATTCTCCCCTGTTCTTCGCGGGTCATCATCAAAATGAGGGGGATACTATGTCATCAGCAAAATGAGGGGATACCATGTAAATTAGTAAGGCATGCAACAATTGTGTCTAAATGGAACCCTGCCCTTCATGCTTATTATGTGGATAGTCTTCAAGAAAGGTTTTGAGTTTACATTTGTGTTATGAAACCTTTACTTCAGACACCAAACTTGAAAAACAAGCATATTTGAACTGTTATCTTACAATTGCATCTTAATATCATGATTCCATGTTAATATTGTTATGTCTTCATCATTTAAGTATGAGATATTATTTTATATTTAAACCTTGTTTTCCATGATTTGATTTTGGAAATGTTTCCTTACTCTGTTTGCAATCATTCTGAGTATAATTTTATCTGATGAAGTAGAATATGGTGTAGAATTTATATTTTTATTATTTGACAGTTGTGTACTTTATCTACCATTTGTACCAGAATGTGATCATAAACAACTTGAGGTGAATCTGAATTTGTAAAATGCTGACAAATCAGTTACTTTGAAGACAGTTCTTCTTTATCAAGTATGTCATAAACTATCAGTATCTAGCAACATTGTCAGTAACAATAGAAATAGTTCTGATTGTTTACATGGATTTGACTGGAATCATAGATATCAGGGAAAAAGGACTAAGTGGTCATTTTAATCATACAACAAAATATGAGATCATTCAAAACAGGTATCACTAAATGTTCTGAGTACTTAAAAGATTAAAAACAACAACCTTTGTAGCCATTCATATTGTTTTATCTTTAATTCAAAACAACTGGTCGAGCCAACCACACCCCTACAAATGTTATATCACTGAATCAAGAATAGCTTCAGGACCATTATTTCTTTCACTTTACATCATGATAAAGTTCAAATTGAACACTTTGATACAGAGGTGCACATCATGTCGCATCTAAAATAACTTGTTTTTCTTTATTCTTGTTTTCAATTAATACAGGTTTAGGACATCTTGTGGGTATACCAGTGCGAGAATCACTTGGTATCTCTGGAGGTGTCAATGCAGCTTTCAGTAGTGCCCTAGCTCTTCAAGGAGGTGAGTTCTTGAAAAGAAAATTATAAGACATTTCACTGTTCGGAATAAGACAGTAGATGCTTGGTTCATAATGAAAGGGACATTTTCTTATTTATGAAAAAGACAGCAGATGCTTTGCTGAGTAGATCGTATTCCAGTAAAAATGTTTTGTTGATTGATCCAAAGAGAGACCTTTCCAAAGATAAGGCAAGAATAGCTGAGGTTGAATAAATTCAGTGGTCACAAACAGTGACACCCTATCATCTAGCAGCTCTGGTTCTAATCTTACTGCCCTTAGGTTTAAGTTTAGTTGATGGGACATATGTTCCACATTGTCTCCATAGGGGTTAAAAGCTTTGGTAGAGTGGCATGAAAGTCATGCCTGCCCTCTGTATTTGTCCAGCAGTTTCTAGTAAAGAGGGAATTTTAGGCCCATCCCCAACACATTCAGTGTCCCAGAATTTGCATAACCTGATGATTCTTCAAGCATTGAGCACTTTTTAAAACTCTTTTTGAACTTATCACAGCCCAACTTATGTGAAGGCTTTTGATTGGCGCAGTTGCTGATATGGTCATTTGGTGAGGGTAGAGATGATGCCAGTCTTTGTTCTACAGGGGTGGTTGGAGAATCAAAGAGCACAAAACTTCAACCATCAAATCAGACAGTAAATCAACATATCAGCAACTCTACCTATCACAAATCAACTTAAACCTCATATATGGATCATGACATGGATTCAAATCTATAGATTAGTGTTATCTCTACTTATATGCCACTTCAAAGTGTCACAGATCGCGGTATGTAAAGAAAACAAGGTGCTCAAAGTGAAGCCTTGTTACCTCTTCATTCTCAACATAGTCGCAATCAAAAGTGTTTGGCTTGTGTTGGGTCCGACTTGGCCCGGGCTGTCCATGTCAACTTTAAACACACAGATGTATCATCAAATGTGTTTACATGTATAGGCTTGTATTATATCTACCTGTATATCGCTTTATAATGTCACAGTATATCGAATTTAAAGAAAACTGGTCCATTAAAGTCATGCACTTTTACTGTATTTTCTTACGAAAGCAATCTCTATCAGAAGTGTTTGGTCCGACTTGGCCCGGGCTGTCAAAATCAATTCAAACCTCACAGATGTAACATCAAATGGATTTACATGTATAGGCTAGTATAATATCTACCCATGTATCACTTTATAATGTCACAGATCGCGGTATTTAAAGAAAACAAGGTGCTCAAAGTGAAGCCCTGTTCTTTCTTTATTCTCAACATAGTCGCTATCAAAAGTGTTTGGTCCGACTTGGACTGGGCTGTCAAAATCAACTTAAACCTCACAGATGTATCATCAAATGTGTTTACATCTATAGATAAGTATTATATCTACCTGTATATCACTTTATAATGTCACAGTATATATCGAATTTAAAGAAAACTGGTCCATTAAAGTAATGCACTTGTATATTTTCTTACGAAAGCAATCTCTATCAGAAGTGTTTGGTCCGACTTGGCCCGGGCTGTCAAAATCAACTTAAACCTCAGAGATGTAACATCAAATATCTTAACTAGTATAATATATACCTATATACCACTTTATAGTGTCTCAAATGTATCATCAAATGTATTCGGAGTAAATCGCTTGAAAACCAGAAAGTTGGGCTGTGTGTCGCTGATCTAGGTAACATTTAAAAGAGGAATCGTTAAACGAAATAGGAATTGAAACGTATCAAATACTTCTAGCTATCGTGATACAAATTTCCATCTGTCGGCATAGCATTTACATTTATAGCATAGTACAATATCTAAGTAAATACCACATTATAATGTCACTGTTCATCGTATTTAAAGCAGACACGTTGGTTAAAGTAGACCTCTTCTCCACATACCCTCAACAGTCTCACATGTGTTCGGTCCGACTTGGCCCGGGGTGTCAACTTTAAACACACAGATGTATCATCAAATGTATTCACTTATAGATTAGTATTATATCTACCTATATACCACCTCATAGTGTCTCAGATCGCAGTATTTAAAGAACAAAAGGTGCTCATAGTGAAGGAAGCCCTTTTCCCTCTACATTCTTAACATAGTCTCAATCAGAAGTGTTTGGTCCGACTTGGCCCGTGCTGTCAAAATCAACTTAAACCTCACAGATGTATCTTCAAACGTGTTTGCATCTATAAACTAGTATTAAATCTACCTATATACCACTTGTCACAGTACATCACATTTAAAGTAAACTGGTCTGTTAAAGTCAAGCACTTTCATTCTTTATATTTTCTTAAGAAAATCTCTGTCAGAAGTGTTGGGTCCGACTTGGCCCGGGCTGTTAGAAAGAGCACGGATCAGGTCTGATGCCAGCTGTTTTTTACCTGCTGGTCGTAGATGTAGCCCATCATGTGAGATAAAGTCCTTTCACACTGTGCCGGTTGACATGAATTCAGGGTGTCCAACATAAGTTTGTCGATCAGCTTCAGAAAGGTGTTCTTGACCTTCATTTAGGGCGTACACCTTCTTGTTCAGGGCATCAAGGTTTGAAATGCCCTGGCCATTGCGCCACCGGTTTCGATCTCTCAGGGTGACTCCACAACTCTGTACAAACATAAATATCTTAGACATTATTTACACCCAAAACAGTACTCTTCCGGTCAAGTCAAAGAAATCGGATGAACCTATTATAATATATTGTCTTCTGACAACGTTATGAACTATGCGTGACGATCCATTGCAAAGTCACCTTAAGAGCCAGTAATTTACATGCAAATATTGGATTGTGTATGACAGGAGATATCACAAACTGGGATTTCGTTCCCTTAAAAGCCGAGCAGTTTGGTGAAGTGGTCCAAGACTTGTCTCGGCGTCATTGGTATGTAAGCCAGGTCATTGACATAGACAATGACGAACTGAAAACAATGTTAAAATAATGGTCACTTGAGATGTATCTTTTACTGAAACCCAAACGTAAGGTACGTTTTTGGAAATATGTTTTATCAGACAGTGTCAGTATCTACCATCAAAACCGGTTTCTATTATCATTGTGGTGAGTTTATTATGACTGAGTATTCATTACTAAGTGTGTGGAACAGTCCTTCCTTTAACTGATATGATATGAAGATTTCTCCTACCTTAAACCTCTCAATGTCCCAGAGGAGATCGGGAACGTCAGCCACTTTGGCTCCTGAAAGAGATCTCATTACTATGCCTTCTTTCCCCGTGTACTGTCCAAGATATTTAGGTGCGGTTGGGTAGCCAAGTGGTTAAAGCGTTCGCTCGTCACACCGAAGACGATTTCTGACGTGGGTACAATGTGTGAAGCCCATTTCTGGTGTCCCCCGCCCTGATATTGCTGGAATATTGCTAAAAGCGGCATACATCCATACTTACTCACTCCCTCACTCACTCCAAGATATTTGACCAAAGAGTCGCCAACAAGTACTGCAGTCATTGTCAGATCGTGATATTTGGAATAGGATGTCAGTGCGCTACCTCGTCACTTTTATAGGTTAGCTGGAGAAGGACATGTACACTTGGAGAAGGTTGGGGAGACACTTTGGATTTCAGGATACACTTCTCCCTCAACCCTGCTTAAAGCTTCTATTATCTATGTGTGTGTTTAGGAAAACAGGATTATCTGAGAGAGTTGAATCTGCCATACCGCGAGAATACATGCTGCATCTCTGAGCAGCCATTTCCGACAAAACTCGTACTGTGAAAGCACACTTCTCCTGAAAATGACTTGGACCACTCAGTATTATTGTCATGATGGGGTGAGTGAGTTAATATTTAACGTCACATCGGCAGTATTTCAGCCTTAAAGTGACGAGAAGTTATAGATTTATAATACTAAATATAGAGCTGTCAACAATGGACAGTACACTCACTAGAATATCACAGATTTGATTTTATAACTAGCTGAGAATATTAAAAGTTAATAAGTATTAGAGAACAACACAATATAAAAATGGGCTAGAGATCGTCAGTCACTGAAGGGTGATCACCATACTAGGGACCAGGGGACTTACAGTACCTTTGCTTCCTGCATGGACTCCGGCAGGATTTATATCAGCCTACAGTCACTGGCGATAATTGACCAGTTAAGCCTAAGATTAAAATTGTGGCAGTGTTGTATATTTATTTTCTGTATTTTATATATTTTTATACATATAATGTTTTGTAATGAAATGGTGTTTTAACCTTTAATTATGTTGAATTAAATTAAATAAACCTGTATGGCTGCTGTATTCTACAGCTCTGCATAACGACTTGTTCTCTGCGTGCAGTTTTCTTTTCTTTTAACTTCTACTGGTTGTGGGGTAGAGTAGGTAGCTTGGGTCGGTCCTTTGTTTAGTACAGCTCGCGCCTGATTGGCCTTGTTTCAAATACTAACACCCAGCATTTAACCAGCACACCAGCCACTACACCTTGCCATGCGGACAACAAATATCTGCTCTGTGTAGTATTTTCATCTGAGACCGTCCAAATAGGTTAGTAATGTTTCTGTACGTATTGTTATAATGTACTTGCATCTATTTGTGTAATCAGCTGTAGTGTTGCACAGTGTTAATACATATTTAGATAGGTCATTACATGTAGTCATATAATTGCAGCCATGTAAATGTTTTAACTAGGTTAGCACTGTATATCTTCACCTTTCCTAAATGTTTCATTTGAGAATGAATGAGCGAGTGGGTATGTATTTATGATGTATGTGTTTGCTTATGACGATGTTATTTATGTATAATGTAAAGCATTCATTGGTATGTTATGTGTAACACATAATTCATGTTTTCTATGGTAACCCGTTTTACCTAAGTAAGTATATTTGTCTTTGTATTAGATGCAGGCACCATAAGTCCTGTCAGTTGCGTTGGTGAGCGCAGTTCCCGCCCCAGTTTCACCTACAGGGTATGCTTGTATTTTCTTGTGTATTAATGAAATAAATTAATTGTATTTATCATATTATTACACATGTATAGGGATACAAATGTATATATAGTTATTGTAAGTTATAACACATCCTTCTATGTATTTGTTGAGAGCAAGAGTTCTATCTATTCCTATGATGTCGTCGGTGTGACGATGTGAATGAATATAATGTGATGTGCTCTTATATACCTGTGTTTGTGTATATTAACATACATATATATTTACGTGTATATATATCTTTACATTTAATATGTTTCAGGGCGTTTGTTTGTTCTGATAATAAATCCTCACGACAAATAACGACCTGTGTTATCCATGAACACCCCCGGAGTAGTATAGGTAATGATGGTTCTGCCGCAACCCCACTGGAGCTTGATTTATTTACCTATACCGCTACTACAGGTGGCATTTTTTATGCAAAAATGATTATGCGATTCAATGATAGTCATGAGATGTATTAAACTAAACATCAATATTAATTAATAATGAATAAAATTTACCATAGCCCACGAGGATATTGGAAAGGTATAGGAGCAATAAAAAAATTAGCCACCGCGGCTAAGGTATCTAAAGATGTAGCCAAGGATTGGTTAAAGAAACAAGCGATGTGGCAAATATACTTACCGGCACCGCGTTATATGCCGAGGAAGAAGTTTGATATTTTTACAACGAATGAAGTTCATCAGGCTGACCTCTTGTTTCTTCCCCACGATAAGGTAAGACGCAAAACGTATAAATACGCTTTAACAGTAGTGGATGTGGCTAGTCGATACAAAGAGGCTGAGCCATTAACCTCGAAAGATTCAACAGAAGTAGCTAATGCACTGAGTCGCATATATAAACGCGGACCGCTAAAATGGCCTAAGCTATTTCAAGTAGATCCTGGTCGCGAGTTTATGGGATCGATAACAAAACTGTTAACAAAGCACGATGTCAAAATCGTCCGTGGTGAAAGAGAGGCCCACCATAGTCAAGCTATCGTCGAAAGATTTAACCGGACATTAGCGGAACGTTTGTTTGGATATCAGTATGGGATCGAAATGATTTCGGAACGATTTAGATCAACAGAATGGGTGACACGATTATCAGCTGTTGTATCAGCGCTGAATAATGAAGTAACGAGATTAATAGGGAAGAAGCCATCCGATGCTATTAAAATGAAATCCGTGACTCCGAATCTTCAGCCCAGAGGAGAGGCAAAGAACGAAAACTTCCGGATAGAGTAAGGGTAAGATATTTATACCAGCCCGGTGAACTCGAGGGAGGACTACGTCGCGCAACCGATCCCATATGGTCCCTTAAGACGTATAACATTAGTCGATTGGTTACGAAAGAAAGAGAGCCTATTCTTTATTATCTTCAAGATGGACCAGGTAGGGCATTTGTACGAGAAGAGTTGTTCATAGTTCCCGACGGTACGGTATTACCACCATAACCATATGCGTAGGTAGTTACACCATCATTATCAATCCATCTCTTTGTATCTAAGGGGGATAATGATGTCTTGTTCATTCTTAATCCATATATCCTATGATTGTAGCTTCTTAAAGAGTTCATCTCGTGTTTGAACATTCTACCATTGAATAATGCTTCTTTATACTGTTCGTGTTTGATATGCTTTTTTACCACATACTTTTTAACACCCTTAGCTTTTCTTATCTCTCCATTATCAGACTTTTTTATAGAATACATCTTAGGTCTTAATCCTACATACTCCGCTATAGGGGTCCCAGCACATTCATCCTTCATCTTACCTAACACCTTTTTATTTACTACACTGTGACAAGTCGAGAATACTCATACCGACGTACACCGGTCTGTTGAATTTTATATTACTCTTCTGCATATGCAACGCGGCTAAGTCGTTATCGAATATCTTGCTTCTGTTAAAAGACGGACTGGCTATAAGTTTCCTGAGTCTTTCTTCCTCATTAGATCTGACTAATTTAACATCAACACGCTTCCTTAGATTCTCCATAGGTTTACCAAATACTGAGTTATTCATGAGCTTATATAGATTCTTTTCGAAATCGCTGGTAGCTATCTTTCTTAAATCTGTGTTCAACCTTATATAGGACTCCATCCAAGGACTTTGATCAAACTTTAGAACTCTGTGTATTTTCTTAAGTTTCATACCTAACGATAGATATAACTGGAGATTTCTGTAGTGAACTATATATTTTGTCTTATCCATCAAATTTGGTACGAGTTTTTCTACGTTAGCTAACCTACTATTACCCATCAAGGAGCGTTGATATTCCGACACCCAATCTTTATTAACCATTAATCTTTCGGGAGCTAGCGGATAACTGTTATGGTCTTTATGTAACGAACTTGGATATTCCAAGTCAACTTCTAGTATGTACCCTTCATTCGCATCATTCACATTGATATTATGGATATCATTCACATTGACATCATCGACCCACTCAAAACCACCCGTGGGTAAAGGTTGACTCATAGCCAATCCGTACAAATTGTTAGCGTCGAGATATAATATGTGCGTGTCGGGTTTACTCGGATCGTATCCTTCCACTAATTTATTATTAGCCTTAGAATACCTTTTCGCTGCCATCGATATACCCCCTCTTAATCCTTTCTCAATAAACAAGTGCATATCGTAATCTGTGAGTAGTTTTAGTTCTACGCCGGTCTTCTTCAACAATGCATCCCACGATAGTCCGGGACTGGAATAGTACCATGCCGGGTCCAAGCCGTTTTAAATTGTTTTAAACATGTCTTTCTAAATATCTCGAATATATCGGCGAGTAACAGTACATCGTTTTTTAAGTACAGATCGTGATAATCGCCTAAATTCTTACAACCTAATTTATCCCAGACCGTCAGAGCGTGTTCATAATCGGCATCTGTTATTTTAGATTCTGTTAAGTTAGTAAAGAATGATTCGAGGGGTGGTAATTCAGTTTCTTCGAATCTTGACCAATCATCCATATATTCGTAAGGATATACACCTTTTCTCAGCAACAAATGACGAGTTATCTTATCGGTATATTGATTTGTTATCGCAAAGTCATCGGGATTGTTCGCATTAGCTAAATTGTCCAGGGAAGATAACAGAATCTGTACGGAGTCTATGAATCTAAGCCCATTACTTTGCTTTATTCTAGATTTCCCATCCTTGTCCCTATAATGTATAGGTTTAGTCAACGAGAACGATATGTATTTTTCCATATTGTTGGGAATGCACGTTAAACTGCCGTCGGTCTTTGAGATAGCTTGCATAATGAGATGTGAATCGTATCCCCTAAGGTTATGAAACACAACTGGGATGGGTATTGTTTGAGAATTCATTTTTAGTTTCAAGTTACAATCGTTATGCGCGGTTCCCCGATTAATTACCCGTGACGTGGCAATGATCTCTTACGGAATCCCCATCCAGGGGTTTGTTACAAACATGACAACTTGATGACTTCTTATAGGCCCTCCAATCATCCCTCGTCATACACATGGGTTTCTTACGCGATAAATTTTCCCTGATTATTCTCTCTTCGTTTTGTAGATATACTAGGAACTTTCCCGCTGCATCGGGACCTCTGTAAATCACGGGAGTGTTTGTTTTCCCATCATACCTTACAACTATATATCCAAACCCACAAGGAATATGTTCTTGAGTCTTGTACATAAAACTACTATCTTGATTGCTATGGTTGGTATTTTCTATGGGTTTGATAAGCGCTTCGAAGTCGGCATAAATTACGTACGGTACTGGCATTTGATTACAGTAATGTTCAAATTTTAATATATTTTTTCCCTCTTTAGGCAAATCGATCCCAGATAGCGGTCAGTCCAACACCTTTACAGTCTTCTTTATGCGCTTCTAGTAGTTCTTGTCTGCTGTACCCATGTAGGCATCTTTCGCAGAAATATTTCTTTCTAGCATGTTTTGTTTGATCGTATAATAGCCTGTTTAAACTCTTTATCCACATGTAATGATATTTTCCATCTTTTTCGATCAGAAATGAATTGATTCTGGGGATATGTTCTGGAGCGGAGCTTATCCTGTGTACAACAATTCCTTTAGAATGTCCGAAAACATTTATAGCTAAATTATTTTGCTTTTCCACCTTATCAATTTGTGATATTGGTGTAGGTTCGTCTATACCATCGAAGTTGAGTCCATCGTTTTGGGGATAGCTAGAAGGTCTATTTGCAATTTTAGAATCTACGGGGAACAATGCAGATCTTATCATCATTTTTAAACAGTCATCGGATTTATTTTTTACGTTAATTATGGCTTTTTTCTTCTTATAATACGGGGGTAAATCTATATAAGAACCACCTTTGAAGGGCATATAATTTGCTATATCTAAATATAAACTATCGATTTTATCCACACCCCAACCCGAACCTCTATTAGTCCAGCATTCTAAAGTTTCCTGTATCCTCTGAATTGATGTATCTAATGATGCGTTTATAGTATCGGATTCGGTTATAACTTCTTGATTGCTACGGAAATATGGTTCGGTATATTAGGTGCTATCGTCTGCGTGACTTTAACTCAATAACATTTTAATCGTCAGCTGGTATTTTATACTATGTAAATCATCTAACTCCTCGTTAATTTTACTCGATATGATTGGCTTAATATCGTTAACATCCATGTTGGAATTAATATCCATCTTCCAACCTCTTAGATATTTACCAACACCGGCGGATATGGATACAAATATTAATTCTTGTTGTTTATTCTCAATATCATCATTATCATTATCATTATCATTATTATCAATATCTAGTAAAGCGATCAATTCAGCTCTTCTCATTCGAGAATAACCTCTGAGCCCCCTCTTTCTCGCTTGAGCTTTGAGTTCTCTAACAGTCTGGGGTTTGTTGTATTCCAAACCGAGTAAGGTAATCAATTCAGCTTTTCTCATTCGAGAATATCCATGTAGACCACGTTGCTTTGCCATAGTCTTCAACTCTCTGACAAAAACCATTGTGGTTGAATGGTATATGCAAAATGAGACAAATGTCTAATTGGTTGTTTTTCATATATTTAAATACGTATTCTCCCCAACCTATTCCTCTCATTGATGTAATCTCTCTTCCTAGCATAAATAATCTGGTTCCTGACCCTATCAGCACCGTGTTCCTTACATAAACAATAACGACCTTTGACCCCTATCCCGCATACAGAACATGTATAGTTTATGTTTCCGCGCCTTATGTAATAATTGTGTATGCCACAGTAAATTTCAACACAGCGTCGGTTACATAGAGTCTTACCCATGAGTGTAAATTTGCAATTATTCATGGTTTATACATCTATCATATCATTTGTCTAAATGCAAATCACATCTACACTGGTGAGATATTGATTAGGCAGTCAGCCAACGCTATTTATAGATTAGCTAACTAGGTCATGGTTTATGTATAGCCACAGCTGTCACTCTGACTTATGCGTAATTGTATAGCTGAAAATCAATACAGCAGTCAATCCCATAATCACAAATGTGACCTCGCTGTTCTTTTGAGCCTCTGACGGTGTATAAAACTGACTCATTGTTGGTCTCGGTATTGGGTCGAGTTTTTTCCCATAAACGAGGAAGTATTCGTGCATGGCAGATTCAACATCCTTAAAAGTTTAAATTGAATGTCCTTCCTTAAGCAGTTTTTCATGAATAAAGTCTAATCTCTTCATTCTCTGCCGCGTATATTGTGAGGGAGCTGCTTGGAGTTGTTCCATTGCTTCGTTATGTCGTTTACGCTCCTCTTCAACTTCTTTAGCGTTTGATTCCCTCATACTAGAAAATAAAAAATTACTCCCCAAAAAAGCTAGAGCATTAACAATAGCTCCACCGACCATCATCGCAATTGTTGCCATGGTTTATATGACTATAATATATTCAAATTTTTAATTACTTCATTATGTCTTCCGGGATAAGCCCTTGTTTGATGAGCATATCCTTCATTGCCATAGCCAATCCAATATCCAGAACCATCATACCGATGTCAAAACTATCAAAATCTAGCTTGGGAGGTGTGGCTTTAGTAATCATTTTAGCCATACGAGCATAGCCAATGGCCAAGCCGGTGACCACCCCTGAATGATACGTTGCGTTTACCAACATTTTACCGTCTGTAACTGGAGTAGTCATGCTTCTTATAGCATTATATGGGGGCTTACCTCTAATTGAACTTGTTGTTGCATTGGGGGTGACGTTTTCTCTTCTCCGGTCTTATAAAAGAACCATACAGCCGCTATACCAGCAACTCCTACTAGTGCCCATGTTTTAATCGGATTAATATTTGAATTATTTATTAATTTCGCCTTGCGTGCCAGTCCTCCCTTCCTCCCAGCTGCTATTTTCAAAGGATTCTTTGTCACTCTGTGTTGTTTTTGTGTTTGTGGTGCAATCGCTGGTTTCTCATTCACTAGTTGTTCTTCGTTCACATGTTGTTGCGTTTCCACAATCTGTTGTGCAGTTTCGTTCACAATCTGTGGTGTCACCTGTCACCATTTGAACTTCGTTCTTTATATTATTAAGTGGGCACGTATGTTTAAATTGACAATACCTAGCCATTATTAAAGCTGTGGTGAACGGAGCTAAGAACATTCCGTATCTATGATAAAACTCACAGCTCACTGCGCTTATAGCGTGTTCGATGAATGTGTCTTTCTCTAGAGATTTGCATAATACATGCGATGTTCTGCCGGGATAGGGAGAAACGTACTAGCTACGACTGTGTATAGTTGTAACATAGCCGACCCTATTGTTTTAGTCATGGTAGCTCCCAGTCTAGACTCGTAACGCACGTATTTTTTTTTAATTTCTTCGTCGGACATGTTATCAATTTTTTCGATGGTATAATTTTCTCCCCAATATTGGGAACATTTTCCACCGGCTACCAAAGCCGTGAGTCTTTCTCTATGTTTATCTAATGATTTATCTGCGTGTTGATCAGGCTCATCTTTGAGCATTTGTTCGATGAGTTAGTCGCATTCCATAATGTAATACCTAAGGAGATATTTAAGTCTAACGTTATATAGTATTGCATATCCAATACATCCCCTAATAATGAACTGTTGCGAAAGAATGATGATTTCGAACCACATTATGTCATATTAACCGCTAATGTTCAATTTGCTACATTTTGCTATAATTTTGCTACATTTTGCTACATTTCGCTACATTTTGCTAAGCAATTGCATAAGTAGCTGGTTGATCGGTTTTTAATACGAGTTTACAGTGCTTCGTTGCCGCTAACAGTTTTCTGACGTTATCTCGTTCGGGCTTGGTATAAATAACATCATTTTCGCGTAAACATTCCTCGAATGAATCTCGATCTTTGCAATGAAACAGGGCTACCCATTTGGTCTGCTCTCTGAGATCTTTCAGGACAGAGTTGTATTTTTGAGTAAGTACCCAAACGCTATGCTGAGTATGCCAACCGGAGAATGCTAAATACGAAAGCATATCTTTCTTTTTTGTGAGTTCTTTACTCGCGCTGCAGTTGTCTATTACGAAAAGAGTTGATTCTCCTTTGTATTTTTCGTGACATACTCAGAGACAGTCTCGTAAACGATCGCCTGGATCGACTCTGTGTATCCCGTCGTCATTCATTACCCAATCTCTTGATAAGTATGTTTTATTAACGCTTATAGTCGGACACAGAATAATAATATGATCGAAAACGTCCCTATAATGACTTTGTAAAATATCTAGAATAAAAGCTGTTTTTCCGCAGCCCGTTTGCCCGCATATGATAGCGCAGTGCGGATCTTTAGATAAAAGATTATTAATAGATTGCTTGCACGAATCTTCCATTCTGTATATTAAGTTGCGCATCCATAATCACGTACAAATATATGTTTAATTTACCACCCGTTTCCCGGAGCTTCGTTATCTGTATGGTGACACCCTCGCTAGCATTTTCTATTCTCCTCCCACTGCCGTGTAGTTGGTCATCGTCCGTTGTTCGCATGTCGAGCCATAGCGCGTACTTCGTGGTGAGGTATTCACCCATTGATACACTCCCGAGAGTCAGATCTTTCACGACCGTGTTAACTTCCGGGGAACGTTTTATAGAAGGAAGTTTTTTAATCTCATCCCACTGGTGATACGCTAGCATTCCTTGGCTATATAGTTGATTAGGAACGCCCTCGATAGTCAATTCTACTTTTGTAATCTTGGGATTGTAGAACTTCTCGGTATTTCTTTTAAACGCATCGGAGGGGTCCTCGAACAACATAAAAATACCCTTCAACGACCTCGTGGGGACGTTTAGATTGATATTCCACATCGTATCTTTTCTGTCCCTCGTGATCTTTCGGTGTCGCAGCACGCGATTGTACAAAATGGCTAAACTTCCTGTATAATGGTTACGAATTTGTCTGGCTAATTCGGGATCTGTTATCATATCGTACTCCAGCGAGATATTGTCAATGGAATAGCTAGTATCTTCACTGGATCTGATTGCTCTACCGTAGTCATTAAAAGTGAGTTCGTATTCTAACCTATCGCCTAGGGATGCTTGATAAAAGGGCATGTTGGAATCTAGTAATTCAAAGTCTAGGGGAACATAGAATCGGTTACCTAATGCGTCGGCAACGGTCTTATCTTCTTCGTCGGTATCATCACCATTTTCAGCGCCCACGCGCAGTCTCAATGTGTTCTTATTACAAATACCTTGGTACTGTAAGTTTTCCCGCTCATTATCCGTTCTCCAGAGATCCATGTAACAATAGTATACATCGCTATCGTCGATACTCGATACCGCTAATTTTAATGGCGATTTTCTTAACGATAGCACGACCTATGTTCTGAACAGGCTCCCTGTTAACGTCGGTAGAAGTCAGACTAATAGTAAATGCTAGTCGGACAGTTCCTGGAACTAACACATCGTGTACGTCGAGATTAGGAAAGCGAACCAGAAGCGTTTGATTCTGATCGATGGTACTAGGGTTATTAGTCTACGTTGTGGGTTTAACTTGCGTCCGTATTGCGAAGACATTGTTATATTGAAATTATATAACCATATGTTTAATATAAAAATGACTGATTTTGATCTAGATAACATAACTGATACTAGTACAATTGAAGAGGGTACTGATGAAACCAACTTTGGTGGCATGAATCTTATGGATGAACTTTTACAATCAACTGTTGATGATTATTACAATTGGTTTAAACATGATAGTCCGATTGGTCGTGACTATTCAATGTTTATGATAGATAGTGATGGGGTATTGCGACTGCGTGACTCTCCGCATATTAATCTTATTAATTCTCGTACTCGTAAGCCCCTAGCCTTGACTACGATATACAGTCGTGCCCCGCTTATACGGACTTCAGATATCCGGAAACCTCGGTTCCCGGACGATTTTCATTCATAACGAAATAATTACTATATAAATTTACCCGTATATCCGGAAATTCAGTTTCCGGAACCGGACGGTCATTTTCATACACAAAACACTGAAATGCACTGAAAATTGTCTCACTTATCCGGACAGTACACTTCCGCTGGTGGTAATATCTTTGATTCGTGAGAAGTCAATTAACCAGTGACACTGAGTTACGTTTGAGACGAGCTTGTTTATTGTACATGTACATGTTGAACTTCATTACGTATTACGAGAACATTACGAGGCATTGTTTTATATCTAGGGATTAAGATTACCTTGTGTATTTTCTCGTAAACTAAGCCGGAAACAGCAGTCAGCTGTACACATGTTTTCTTAGAATCGACCGGTGATTCGGTAAAGACACACCCAATGATATAACTTTATAGGATTTTTAATGCAAGGATCGACAACAATTGCATCTGAAACTATTTTTTTTTATCAGGAATAATATATTCCATTATTTTCTTAATTAAATGCAGCCTTTACTAAACATATTTAAAATAATAATAACCCTAAGCGAAGCAGCTGATCGCTATTCTCGGGTATTTTTTTTACATGGAACCAGTCTGACCAGTCACCGTCAAGGCTCACGCGCATGTGATCGCGTGATCGCGAGAATTTCATGTTGACATAGAATCGTCAAACAAAAACAAATATGACTTTTAACGAGTCAAAGTATGTCATCTATGATATATGTATCCATTCTCTGTCAACTAAAGTTCGTTTCAAGGCGTCAATAGCGGTATTCTGACCGTGGTTGCTGTTAATAACGGTGAGTTGTGCGATCTTCCGATCGCTTCACACACGATTTCGCCGAAATTAATAAAAACAATATGTATAAGGAATTTTGTCATGAGTTGCATAATTGAAGGGAAGTAACTCTTCCAGTAAGAAGCTGGTTTCAGTTATACGGAAATTCGTTTATACGGACGAATTGTGAAATGACGCTAGTGTCCGTATAAACGAGGCACGACTGTACACTAAACACGGCATCAACACTGTTTGTGATAAATTAGGTTTTGTGAACTACCAAGGAAAACTTCCCGCGAAGACTGCTAAGTTCTTAGGACTGCCGGAAGAACTCAATAATACAGATAATTTGGAGGCTTCCTCGATGGTGGTCTCGAATGGACTCGGAAAAATCTTAGATACCTATTACGATAATTCCACGGCCAGTGTACCATTCTCGGAGTTTAGTATTAGGGAATTACGAGGTCTTGACAAGGCAATGCGAACAATGGGGGAGAACTGATAAATAATATGGCCAAGCTATCCGAACTCGACAAACATATAGCTCAAGAGAAAACAAAACTTGAACAGGCGGGCGATGAGTTCAGTAGACGCCGCGTAGCGGAAAGATTGCGTAACTTAGAAGACGAAAGATCAGCCCGCCTCGAAGCAGCTTCCAGTAATAGAAAGGCACTTCGTTCGCAAATCAGTCGAATTCGAGAAACTATCGATCAAGTCCTCAACAATGACACTACACTGGCCGATAAAATTAAAACAGTGTTCAGAGAACAGGGAATAACCATTGCCAGTATTTTAACCGCGTTGGGATTTATTATATCGACTTTGACTCTCGCGTTAACCGGTGGTACAGGTGGTAGTACACCGCCTAGTGATAAAAACGGTATAAAAGAGTGGATAAAAAAGCATTTAAAAGCATTAGGTTCAGCACTGGGAAAGCTCGCTGAGAAAGCCGCGGCCACACTTCCCGGTATAATAGGGAGTGTTGTTTCCTGGCTATTGAATTTATTAGCTAAGACCACCACTTGGCTTAGTCATAACTTGTGGGGGCTGATGGTAGCAATCGCGGGGCTGTTGTACGTATTCGCTAAGAACTATTTAACCAAATCAGTTCGCTAACCAAATCATGAGTAAACCAGCCGCGACTCCACCTACTACAAGCGCTATTTTTTCATCGATATGTGGTTGATTTTTAGCCGCAATATGCGGTGGCACTTGTGCATTGACTATTCCCTTTTCGCCCGTGATCGTTTGTGTTATTAATTCGACATTCATATCTGAATTTATACCTGTTTTTTTTTTTGTATCGGTAGCGATAACAATTTTATCATGATAACCTATCACTTGACCGATCTTAAGTTCTATATTACTCGGAGACATGTATAATCCCGGCGCATAAACGAAGTCCACTTTGGATTGAGCGTACTGTAATACATCTTGAAAATGCTTTATAGACGATGGTATGTCAACTGGTGAATTAATGGCGTCCTCCACGTTTGAGAAAAACTGTTTTTGCGCATCGAGCGCCGTCCCAGAACCGATAATGGACGTTCGTGTTTGCGATTGTGCTCCGAGAATTGCCCATACATAAGTTCTTATTGATTCATTAACTCTTACAAATCTTGGGTTAGTAAAATTATTTTCCGTTTTATCATTAAGAAATTCATTCCAAGCGTTTGCAGTATCGTTCATTTGTATAAATTTTGTAACAGTATAAATTAAACCACTCTTAAAACTCATAATATCCCCTCTCCAATCGTTACTATAAAGTTCCCACCCTTTATACCAATCACCTGTTTTTAGATGATGATCATACATTCTTGCGTAAAGTTTGCTGGTACTCTCCAACTTACCAAAATTAACATGAAGTTTATTAAGTTCTTTATATACATAATCGCTTTCTTCTTTGATGGATTTTTTTTCCTCTGTGTAAGGAACACCTAGACCATGGTTTGCTCCTTTAATACGCCAATCTTTACTCGTAGAAACATTAAATTCCTGACAAATACGCTCATACGCGGACCTATCATAATTATTATTTGTGGAATTACACACTCGATCCTGCAGTAATGGAGCACTAATTTCTTTAAGTATACGTCTAATCTGATAGTACACGTGAAATGTTATAACAGACTTATTCAGTTCAAATCCTTGAGCATAAAGAGATACGCCACATCCCGTTGTGGCACACCATATGGCAAAGTTTAACTGATTCTGCCAAAATTGCATCGGATTGTGAAACCAATCGTGCACCATTTTATCGCTAGTTGCCGTGACCCTGTACTCTTCAAAGATATCGGGGAATTTAACGAAAAATTCAGCACCAGAGGCAGTTACTATAATCGATTGATTAGTAATGTATATCGATTTCATATTTAAGTTATGATATAGTATCATTGTATATTTAATATGTATGTTACACTCCCGGGAATAACAAATGGTCAGTCTATTGAACTGCTTCATACTATCGATAACTCTGATGGACAACTCGAAGTCGCCCTCTGTGACGTAACGCATTACCCACGATGGACCAATATAAGTGCTGCAAGAGGTAATAATGGGGTAAATTTATTAGGTGAACACTATGAAATTACTAGCGAAATTTTTATACCTGATGGGTATTACAGCATATGCTCACTCAATGATGAATTTTTTAAGCCTAATGGAGCTAGTCTCACACAAAATGAGTCGAATGGGACAGTGAAAATAGAAACTGGAGAATTTTTTTTATTTCTTTTCGGTGACTTATCAATTACACTTGGAATTACACCACTCCAAGAACATATAGAACTCAACATAACAATACATGGAGATACATTGCCCGATTTAGTTCCCTATGAAGAGTTGTGCATCCATCTTGATCAAATAAGCACGACGGATAATATTCAACTCGAAAATCCTTCAACTCTGCTCAGATCTGTTCCAGTGAAAAATGTAAAATACAATAGTGGCAGAACGGAATCTTTCTCGTTATTACAATATAAAAAATTGAAGCAGACCTCAAAGTTTCTGTATTAGATGTAAAACACCAATCTGTACATATAGGATACTTGAGTGTAACACTCCATATTATAAATAATGGTTGATTCATCAGGCCCTGGAACGCTCAGACAATGTAATACAATTGCGCTTTCCGATCTCAGTGACACAGAAGGATTCGGTAAACCCGGTACCAATGGTAAGTTATACGCTTTACACTTACACGATAATGTATACAAGCGGAAAGAAGTTTCATTCCCGGAATGTCGACGTTAGTAGACTCCTTATTATTCGCAACGGTGAGAATAAATGGACTATGGTCGAAGCAAACATCGAGTGGCTACTGAATATCGTCATTACCCCACCTTATGTGATGATGGGTAAGGGACATAATTTAGCTAAGATAATAAATAGTGGTATCGTACTCGCGGCCTATATCCCGTCAAAACGAAAAAGTGTGTTAGTCACTCCCCTGCCAGAAAACCCAGGTCATATGTTATATAGTCGTCCAGCAGTAAAAAATGTAAGTTTAAATTTGGTTGACACCGCGCTTGTAGCAACTGGCATGGGACTCGGTGTAGCTGGTGTCGGTTTACTATCAACTATAATCGCCGCGCCTATCGTGCTCGGCATGGAAATAGCCGCTGGAGTCTCGGGACTGGCAGGAATAGCGATAAAATTCATTTCTCGTAGGTTACAAAAGAAAGCATTAAAACACGATAGTATTCGGATACTTGCCGAAGCAAAGTTGAACAGCATTGAGGATCATATTTCGACAGCAATGGTCGATTGTAAGATATCCGAGGATGAGTTTCGTTTAGTGCTGTCGGAACTCACCAAATACAATGAAATGAAGCAGGAGATTCGATCAAAATCTCATAAGACCAGTGGTATTAGCGAGGATGAGAAAAAAAAGTGCATAGAACAGGGGAGGCAACAAGCACGTCAATTATTTTGTGCCAAAACCAAAGAACTGGTTGGAGATTAAAAATAGATTGCTTACTATCGTTTGATCACATTTAGACAAATGCTTACATAAATATATATAATAATGGAGATCAAAAAAGCAATTAAATGGAGAGAATTACCACAAGGTTTTTATTATATCAGTGATGTCAAACCAACCAAATACGGTTATCAATTGTTTCTTATCAATTTACAAGAAGAGTGTAGTTATATAGTCTGGTCTCCTAGTAAAATGAATGAAGAACTTAATAAAAATATTGAATATCGCTTTATTGATAAAAATAATGAAGAATATTTTTATTACCATTTAGGCTCATCTAAAGAAATGATTGGCCCCAGGTATTGGTGAGCTAGAGCCAATTTAACTTAATCTCATGACTATCATTGAATCGCATAATCATTTTGGCATAAAAAATGCCACCTGTAGTAGCGGTATAGGTAAATAAATCCAGCTCCAGTGGGGTTGCGGCAGAACCATCATTACCTATACTACTCCCGGTTACAAATGGAGCCCCCAGTGAGGATTTATCAGTGACGTTCCACCAACATTGGATAGAGGACGCACCTCAGATGTGATTCTACAGACCTGGGGCCACTTGCACAAAGCGATCTTAGCGCTAAGACTATTGTAAGCCTATGTTAAAGTATGGGAGTTACGTTCCTCTTAGCGCTAAGATCGCTTTGTGCAAGTGGGCCCAGGTCTACAGTGTGCAGTACACAGACAAGACCACATGAACTGTTGTTTGGTGTATAGACTTTGACTTCCTCTGCTGTCACAAGTGATTGACAAATCTGTAAATATTGATTTACGTAAAGGCCTATATAGTGGAGAAATGCATATGCCAGCTTGTTTTTTTCCATGTTAGGTTAGTTTAGTTTAGTTAAGTTCAGCTCAGCTCAGCTTTGTTAAGTTTAGTTAAGTTTAGTTTAGTTTAGCTCAGTTTATATTTTGCGGGTACCCGTTCAAGGATAACATCAGCGCTCATCCCAATAAACATGTATTAAGTTAATGTTTATATATTTCAACATGTTGGTGTGAATATGTGATTAACATTTGTACCTTTGGTTAGATTGTTTAATAAATTAATAGGTTGTTCATATATTTTTTAGTTTGAAAGATTTGTGTGAATCAATGATGATTGTGAATCCTTCCCCATTTGCTTAAAGCACCCCTTACCTAAAACAAACTAAAACCTTAAATGGTTAAGGCTATAAATCAATTAGCCGACAGTTAACTTAACATATTTAACCATTAAACACACTTGGTTACCCCATTGAACCAAGTATTCTTCCAGGTCCTATTTGGTTATACCATTGCCAAATACAGTTGTTACTTGTCATGTAGATAAAGTAGGATACATTTGCGTGTTCTTGTAAGTTTATGACGAACTAGACGAGCACTTCACTTTGGCACCTACCATTGCATAATCCCCCTCATACTTACCAGATAACCATTTACCATTGACCCATTGCAGCGTAGCGTACCAAAGATACTTAGTCATTGTTGGGGAATAGTACAATTATCAGGTTGCTCATGTTTGTTTGTTTTTTCTTCGTGTCTGCATTCACGCGTCCGTTACACATGTACACTGACATCCATGGCCGAAGAACGAGTAGTTGTCAGTATTTCTGTTGCATAACGTGCAAAGTTATTTGTCTATAGCCTCAATTTTTCCACGCAATTTTTTTCTGAATCGACATTTCTACCTTTCCCACACAAGACAATTCGTCTTCGTGGGTTCACCCATCTGCATATTTTTTTTGGGACTTTATTTACTTTGCTACTCGTGGTTCCTGTTCTCTGTGATCATGGAATTTAAGGAGGATGAATTGGAGCCTGTGGCTAATCTGTTCAGGAAGCTTGGTATGGAGCCCAAGGACCAATCACCTCAGGACCTGAAGGCATGGATCCAAGGAATGGCACAGCAAGCGGGGCCCTTGATAAAGGAAGAGCCAAGTCTATATGGACAGTCAGTGCCACCTCCAGGAGTGGAAGGCAAAGCCCAAGCTGTGGCTTATCACCAATTCCCAAAGTTACCTCTATTTAGTGGAGGAGACACAGGAAAGGATGCTCCTTTTGACCTCTGGACCTATGAAGTTGATTGTTTACTTCAGTCAAAGTGCTATACCACAGATGTTATAGATCAGGCTGTCCGCAGATCTCTCAAAGGGGAGGCTGCTAGAGTTGGGATGAGACATGGATCTACAGCTTCTACCAAGGATTTACTTTCGAAGCTCAAAGTATTTATGGCACAGTTAGGCGCAGGGAAACCCTCATGGCACAGTTCTATAGTGCAACCCAGACGGAGGATGAAGATGATGCTAGTTGGGCCTGCCGCCTGGAACACCTCCTATCACAGATCACTGAGCACCATACAATTCCCATGAAGGAACAGGATGAGATGCTTAGAAACATGTCCTGGAGTGTTCTGAAACCAACAATGAAGGCTATATCTGGACACAAGTTTGACTCACTAGCTAGTTTTGATGAGCTACAAATCTCCTTACGGGAATTGGAGTACGACATGAAGCGGGGACTATCCAAGTCGGAAACAAAGAAGTGCAATGTTTCAGCTAAAATGGCTATCCCAGTTGAACCAGTTTCAAAGAATGACCTTGAGACCCTGACATCCGCCATAGATCAATTACGAGTGGAAGTGTCTGACATCAGGAAACGACAGGACACAGCCCAGTTATATCAACACCAGATATTCAAAGCAAGGCAAGATATGTCTTTTGGGAGCCACAGAAGAGGGAAGGGCCATGCCCGGGAGTACCCACCTCACCCAGCTCCATCTGGTAACACCGTCCATACCAGAAACACTTATGCAGGAAATTAACAACGGGATGACTCCACGAGTGCTGCTTACCATTCTGGAAGCTATGGAGACAGAAGATTTCAAACAAAGTATGAGGATAGAAGAAGTTCATCCAGAGTTTACCCAAGCTATGCCAAGGATACATGCATCGGCCAAGGAAGGACTAAGTCTACTGGAGCCTATTCTACACCACCATATTGGGATCAGGAGGACTACCAAGAACCGATATGCTATAGATGTGGGTACCCTGGCCACATAGCATTGGGATGTAGGCCTTGATGGTGAATATGATCTAGAATTTTTTAATTGCTTTTACAAGCTCCACCATAAATGATGGAGCCATAATCTAATTTGGAGCGGATATGTGCTCTGTATAGTTGAAGGAGGGTTTTCTGATCTCCTCCCCACTTAGAATTTGAGACAATTTTCAGTAAATCCAGGGCCTTCAGACATTTATTCTTCAAATATTTAATGTGAGGCAGAAAAGTCAAATGGCGATCGAAAATTATACCCAGAAACTTAGCTTCTTTTACAACTTTAATAGGAGTTATATCTAAAATAAGTTCCGGATTTTTGTGCGGTTTATATTTCAAAAATGAATGCAGTTTGATTTAGATTTTGAGGATTTAAATCCATTTTCCAAAGACTATTTCTGGATTTTATTTAAATATAGCTGCAGTTGCCTTTCGATTGTATGCATGTTTTTGCCACGACAGGAAATATTAAAATCATCCACAAAAAGTGATCCATCAATTGAATCCTTCGATAAACTATTGATCTATATGCTGAATAATGTGACAGACAAAATACTGCCCTGTGGGACGCCCTTATCCTGATTAAAATGATCAGACCGGGTAGTACCCACACGGACTTGAAATTGTCTGTCTGTTAAAAAGTTGGATATAAACTGAGGCAAACAGCCTCGTAATCCAAAATCATGTAAATCTTTTAAAATACCGTGTTTCCATGCAGTGTCATATGCTTTTTCTAGATCGAAAAAGATAGACGCTGCATGTTGTTTATTTGTTATTGCATTTTTAACAAATGATTCTAAGCGAACCAAATGGTCGATGGTACTTCTGTTTTTCCGGAAACCACATTGTATATTAGTAATTAGATTATTGCATTCCAGGTACCAAACAAGACGATTGTTTATCATGTGTTCCATGGTTTTGCAAAGGCAGCTTGTCAATGATATTGACAATTTGATGGGTCCATATGATCTTGACTGGGCTTGGGTATCGGGAAAACTATAGCATCACGCCACGAAGGAGGGAACTTCCCTGAGGTCCAAATGACATAAAAAATATTCAATATTGTTTCTAAGGATGATTCTGGTAAGTGCTTCAGGAGTGGGTAATGTATGTTATCAGCTCCTGTAGCAGTATCGTGAGCTTGTCCAAGGGCAGTGTGAAGTTCATGAATAGAGAATAGTTCGTTATAATCTTCCCCATTATCTGAATTAAAATTAATAGGTTTCTTTTCTTGCTGTTTTTGATACTTTTGAAATTGAGGTACATAGTTAGATGAGGAAGAGTGTTTTGCCAAAGTTTCAGCAAGTTTATTAGCCATATCTGATTTATGAGTTAGTAGTTCGTCCCCATTTTTAAGATGGTGAATACTAGATTTAATGCCCTTACCTTTTGTGGACAGACCACTCAAATTCATTCAGCAGGCTGGAATCGGTAACAGACAAATCCAAAGAAGAGTATGTGATTGTACCAGGATGTAAATATGTTTTTGAATTATCGTTAAAAAGGCATAAAGTATTGTTGGAAATAAAATCCTCTAGGAGCTTGCCTTTACTCCTTGTATGATCACTACCCCAAAGTGGATTATGACCGTTCATGTCGCCCATTATAATACAGGGCTTAGGAAGCTGGTCATAGTGAGCTTGATAATCGGTTTGCTGAAGAGATGTAGATTGAGGAATGTAAAGAGAGCACAGAGTAAAAACAATGTGCATGGTGATACGAACTGCGATAGCTTGTAGAGGGGTAGAGAGGAACAGGGCTATGAATAACACCCTGCCTCACCAAGATTGAAGAACCTCCAGTGGCTTTAGCCCCTGGAGGTGAAAAGAAATGATAGGAATCGTATTGTCTAATGTTTAGTTGATCTGTAGTTTTAAAGTACGTTTCCTGCAAACAAAAGGCTGATGGCTTGAAATCTTGTGTTAATAGCTGTAAATCATTAAAATTGTTTTTTAGTCCTCTGCAATTCCATTGTATTATAGGGTTAGAACAGGTCATGATGGTTCTACAGGGGATCTTGATCGGGAGGGAGGTCAACTCCCATGGGCCGTTGGAGATGGAGTGACCTCAATCGCCAAAGGTTCAAACTGATTTTGAACCTTAACAGGTGTTGGCTGAGAAGAAGGCACCTCCAAGTGTTGGAGGGCCCTGGCCGTTTTTTTCAGTTTCTTTTTTCCCGTTTTAGTTAAATGTTTGTCTCTATGAATTTGAGATGATTCTGGTTCTGTTGTTTTTTATTCCACTAGCTCCGTCTGTGAAGCTGATGTTGCTTGTGTTGTTTCACTTGGAGATGTTTTAGCTGTAGTGTCTTGTAGCATCTGCTGATTACCAACCCAAGTGATGGTTGTTTGGCATCCTACAGATACTGTGGCAGTTTTGACAACAGGAGTGACAGTTACTGCTGCTGAGTATGATTTTGTTGAATTATTGGGAGATTGTGACTGAACTAGCTTCTTAGCATAAGGAAAAGAGATATTGTTGGTGTGTATAATGACGGGGGGATATAGCCATCAGTATGTCCGTCTGTCGGTCCGTCCGTCCGTCCGTCTGTAATCATTGTTTGTCCGGAGCATATTTCCTAAACCGTACAACTTAGCTTCTCAAAACTTGGTACACTTACCAATCAGGCTCAGTAGTAGTGGCCTTTTGCTATTTAGAGATTTTTAGAATTTTTTATTTTTGTCGTTTCCATGGAAATATGATGAACTTAGGAAATTTGAGGGTACTGCTCTTGTCCGGAGCATATTTCCTAAACCGTACAACCTAGCTTCCCAAAACTTGGTACACTTACCAATCAGGCTCAGTAGTAGTGCATTGTTAATATTTGAGATTGAAGGATAAAGTGTGGACAAAGTTTGGATGAGGCCAAGTGGTCCCCATCGCAATTTGCACATTTTATGGCATCAGTGCACTCACAGACAGTTCTGAGAGTACAGGTCTTGGCACCATGGCCAAAATGTTGACATTAATGACATCGGAGTGGGTTTGGTACATAAACTTTCACTCCGATATTAAAGTACCCAGCTTTGATAGATTTAGGAACTGTTGAAAGGGAAAAGGTAAAGAGATAGGTGTTTGTCTTGATGATGTTATTTTCCTGTTTTCTGGTGAAACGCTTGACAGCTGTAACACCTTGTTTGGTGAGTTCTCTCACAATCTCATCTTCACTCATGTCAGCTAAAAATCTGGCTCTGTCTCTCACAATGCCTAGACACAAGTTCAATGTCCTATGTGCTGAGACAGCAACCTCTACATTTGCAAACTGGCTGATGGACAAAAGTTTAGAGATTGCTGTTTCCTGCCACATTCCACAAGTATGGAGCCATTACGGAGGCGGGTAACATTTTCAACTGTACCACAACAACCATTGATGGCCTTAGAAATAGCAAATGGGTTCAATTTCAAAGGCTGATGATCAGAAGCCTTGATTACTATGAATCGAGCCCAGGAATCTAATTGCAGATCAGTTTCATCATCAGATGAGCTAGCAACTAGATGTTTACTTTTCGAACCAGATTGTTTTTTTGACATGATGAAAGGAAGTGGTTCTGCACCCCTGCTCCCCAACTGCCATCGAGTGTCAACAAGGATGGTACTTCATTGCATTGGATATCCAAAATGCCAAACACCGGGGCTACAGGGGTGTTACACTCCAGCAAATAAGACTTGAATAACTATATTTGTCTACTAAAGTTACTGTCAAGCTGGTTCTGCCAATAACAATAATTTAGAGACATACAGAATTCAGCGGTCAACATTACCAGATTGGCCCATGAGCCACCGCCTTCTGGCATAGGACTCTAGGCAATATATTTTACAACAGTTGTGTTATACATACCAAGCAATACATTTGTGAAAAGCAAAATACATGTAAATGTAAAAAAATAGAATTGTTACGCACAGGGCTTGCATGACCAACCGATTGATAGAACCAGGCCCATTCTACCACCCGTCTAGGTGAAGTTAGGGTCAAAGTAGTGTGTTGGGCAAAGGAACACAGTTCCAGGAACCAGTGCCCCCAACCACCAGACTCCCTTCCTCCACCGACGGGGCGCAACCCATGGCAAACAGGTTGCCCAATTCGGTCGCCTTTACGACCAGCAATGGGGTGCTGTGGACACATTCTGCCCCGGTTCCACACGGTTGAAGAGCTATAAGGGTTACACAGCACTCACCAGAGGGAGGTTGTTCTTCACGATCACGAGTGCCTTGTCGTGATGGTCAAAAGACACAGTCAATTAAAGGTCTCTATATATCCAGCAACTTTGTTTTACATTCGTGATGTTTAAGATGTTTTTAACCACCCAGGCCAAGTTGATCCGACAGATAGAATGATATGCAGGATGCAAAACGAGGTACTGCTCGTAAAAAACCCAAGTACAGTACAGAAACTGGAGTAAGTTGTGCAGGTTTACCTATCTAGGTTTTTCTGTATGCTTACACATCATCACGTCATACTGTATTTGATTATTTTTTTCTTATTCTAATACTGCTAATGTTTGTCGGTGCCTAGTGATAGTATGTTTTTATGGAATAGTATTTTTCATACCAATATTGATGATATGTTATGACTTCATTTCGTATTTGTGATGGACACGACACTATCATGGCTTACAAAAGTATACTGGAAGCATTTTACGACTGACATGTTAACGGAAGTTAAATAGACAATATTTTGGTACTGTTAAAGGGCCTAACTAATGCATAACTTATCGATGAAACGGTAGGCTATTAACTACCACTAAAAGCTCGGGACAGCTAATTAAGGACAAATGGTTGATTGATTACGCAACACCTACTTGATTGCAATTATACAAGGGGCAATTATGCAAGCTGAGTACAGGTGTAATTTGGATTAATTCCACACTTAACGTGCATATACGGACACTATGAGAAGGATTGATGAGACACTTGTACTTAAGCTAAAATGTAATTCAGTGTAATCGAATAATCAAATCAGAGTATTATAAGACGATGCCTGAACTGTGAAACCAAACATTAATGGTATCAACTCAAGTTTGGGTGCAGGAAGATTTTTTTTCTTGCAAAAACATGTACATGTGCTTAGTTAAGCTTAAGGAGTGAGTAAGTGAGTAAGTTTTGCTTAACGCCGCATCAGCAGCTTAGTTAAGGTACGAAGACCTAAGTGGTACCTCAGATGTAAGTACAAGTGCTTTTTGAGTAACAGTTCTGCGACTGATCTAATGTTCAACATTGAAATATAATATTAACATGTGTTAACCAGTAGTATGTTATGAATAATTCTCAATTGGAAATATTATGTGTTTGTTCTATGAGTACATGTGAATCATTTTGGTAAATGCATTCTCAACTCTCATAGGTAAATTCCTAATCACATTTTAGTTACCTTCTGAGATTATGATTTGCGTTCGGCAAAGAAAACCGCAATGTTGTGTTTCCGATAGACAAGGGTCTGCATCTGACGTTAGTATAAATATTGTGTAAAATGTCAAAACATAATTGTGAAAGTTTTATAACACATGTTTAAAATTCTCATTACAATAAATATGAACATATATGTGAGTCTTGAAATAATTTTGTTTTACATTTCTTACAAATTCAAAAAACGTTCGACTAAAGATCATAGCTTATGACGCCATATGAACATGCCAAAACTTCAACACACTTTACCTGTTGTTGGAATAGACAGTTTACGTAACAATTTATTCAGCAAAATAGCTACAAAACGTACACTACGAGATCAAACAAGGTACACAAGCTTATATTAATCTCATGAATGGGTAAGTCAAAAGCATTTACTCACTTAATTTGTGATTATGAATATAGTAATAACTAATAACTGCTGGTTGGGTAAAGAGGGTTGCGTTTGTTGTAACACAGGAAGTGGAATGGCATGTAGTAAATACATTGTACTAACAGTGTCACAATAAGAAGCCAACAACTTTTATGTTTTGCCCCGTCTACGCAACCTGCCGGTATCTAATTATTTGGAATAATCCTTTCCTGCGTTTCTTTTAATTAAAAACGACTAATTTCATATGAAGGGGTCTGTGATCTAAAAAGACAATTATTATGTTTTCATAGACACAGACACACTTGGTGTGGTCTGGTCTGGTCAGTAACTGACCACCTGCTGATGACAAATGTCAATATACCGGGTCAGTTAACTGACCATTACAATGATCGAAGGATGTGTGACGTCTACTATTCATCTAACAGTTGTATTCGTTTTCCACCAAAGATTTAAGATTGGGAGGCCTCTAAACGTGTAATGTTTTTTTAACAGAAGAATTCGATCTAAAGGTTACAGTTAAAATGACAAATACAACGTTCAATCACATTTATATCTATAAGGTTATGGTGAATTTTGGCCATGGCGAAACAACCACTACTTTGAGAGTGGATATTGAGCATATGTGAAAAAGGGCTTCACTTTGTATAGATATAAACACATCTGTGTGTTTAAAGTTGACTTTGACAGCCCAAGCCAAGTCGGACCCAACAGAAGCCAAACACTTTTGATATCGAGACTATATTGAGAATGAAGAGGTAACAGGGCTTCACTTTGAGCACCTTGTTTTCTTTAAATACCGCGATCTGTGACATTATAAAGTGATTTATAGGTAGATATTATACTAGCCTATACATGTAAATATATTTGATGTTACATCTGTGAGGTTTAAGTTGATTTTGACAGCCCTGGCCAAGTCGGACTGAACACTTCTGACAAAGATTTTTCTTAAAATACAGTAAAAGTGTTTGACTCCAACGGATCAGTTATCTTTCAATGCAATGTACTGTGACATGATAAAGTAGTATGTAGGTAGATATAATACTAGTCTATAGATGTAAACTCATTTGATGATACATCTGTGTGTTTCAAGTTGATTTGACAGCCCAAACACTTTTGATAGAGATTATGTTGAGAAGGTAGAGGGAAAAGGGCTTCACTTTGAGCACCTTGTTTTCTTTAAATACCGTGATCTGAGACACTATGAAGTGGTATATAGGTAAATATAAGACTAATCAATAGATGTGAATACATTTGAACACTTCTGACAGAGATTTTCTTAAGAAAATACAGTAAAAGTGTTTTGACTTTAACGGATCAGTTTTCTTTCACTGCGATGTACTGTGACATTATAAAGTGGTATATAGGTAGATATAATACCAATCAATAGATGTGAATACATTTGATGATACATCTGTATGTTTAAAGTTGATTTTGACAGCCCAGGCCAAGTCGGACCGAACACATGTGAGACTGTTGAGAGTATATGTGGAGAAGAGGTCTACTTTAACCAATGTGTCTGCTTTAAATACGATGAACAGTGACATTTTAAAGTGGTATTTACTTAGATATTGTACTATCCTATAAATGCAAACGCTATGCCCACAGATGGAAATTTGTATCACGATAGCAGAGACCATATAATAGAGAGAATATGGTCTCTGACGATAGCTAGCAGTATTTGATACGTTTCAATTCCTATTTCGTTTAACGATTCCTCTTTTACATGTCACCTAGATCAGCGACACACAGCTCCACTTTCTGTTTTTCATGCGATTTACTCCGAATCACCTAATAATGTTGCACGTTTTTGGTTGGTGATTGTTCATCAATGTCGTGTGTATGTTGCATCAATAAATTGTAGGCATGGCCGCCAATAATGGAGTAATTAGCCAATAAAACTTTGGCCCGGCCAGGGCCGACTTTTAGGCAATCCCTTAAAATGTAATGATTTTGGTATATGTGTAGTTGCATTTCTAGCAATCTTTTTAATTTTGACTTGTATTTGAATGTGCTCCTAAATTCTCTGAAATTGCATTTCTTCACACTGTAAACATCATCTCCACTGGAACCACTGAAACTGAAACTTCACATACTTGTTTCCTAATTTATGTATAGTGACACCAGAATCTTTTCAAGGTTTCAAATCTGATTTTCAATATGGCCACTACAGCAGTCATATTGAAAAGGCTATTTATGGCCATTTAATATGAACAAATATGTAATGAAATTTGGTAGTTATTCAGGTGAACTCTTGGATGTATGTTTCTCTTTATGATGACATCACATTTTGTTCAGATCATTGGGCTTTAGTTGTTAGTCTTCCGTATTTATGCAGAAAATATTTGAACATCAATGCAAACCGCAGCTTCTGTTAAATGGCTTTGTTGACGTTTCAAATTGTGACTACATATACAGATGAGATACACTGCCACTGCAATATTTTCATTCCATATGCAAATAATACTCACATGAGTAAGAGTTAGCATGCGATTGGAGCTTTTGTTTATGTTTTGAACTGTTGAGTACATAATAAGGTGAGCTACAGTGATGTGGCAATACTTTTACAAGCTGCAGTAACCATATCTCTATGCTGCTCAGTATAAATGATTTTGATATTGATATGTCACTTCACGGAGCTTCAAATTTGCATCGCACTGTACATATGCTTCAGCAAAGTTCATGCAGCGTGATCTAACAAGAAATGCAACATGATTCATTTTCTGAGACCATGCCTTCAAATATGAAGACGCATATTTTAGATCATGCAACAATATATTTACTTAGAGTTGGAAACTGGAATCCACCAATGCCCTCTGCGATGGCGGCCAAAAATCCATACACTTGATGATTCCAACCTGATAAGTACACAGAAAGCTGCTTGATCAAAAATATATGAATACGTTATAGAAGGCAAGTGTTCTAGGATGCGAATTGTGATGTAGATTTTAGGGATTACGATTCATGTACATTATGGCAGGGTTGTTAGTGCTGTATGTTCTGAATCAGGAGTCTATTTGGATAACACTATGAAACAGTAAGCAGAGAGACACTGCAGCTATACTTTTAGGTCACATTTCTTTTTTACTTGCTTTACGGATCTGCCGACTGTAAATTTTTTGTTGATAGTGGAAAAACAACTAGTTCAGAAACTGCTCTTTTGTTAAGTCTGCTGATAAGTTATAGCTCTTTGGTACTATGAGCACATTTATGATGACAATTAATAAAACAACCATGTATTGTTCTTGCTACTTACATGTTTTACTTTACTTATGTTTAATTTCGTTGGTATATGTGTGCTATGCGGCGGTTAGCAGCAGTTTGCCCATCACACATTGTTTACACTAAGTCATGACAAAGGTGCTGCTACGTACATATTTATGCAGGTCATGCTGGCCTAGCTTGTACCAGCTATTTAATTCCCTTCGCTAAATGCACTCTTAACTTTTACAGGTTATTGCTTAGACAACGGCTTGTGCCATCGACAGACACATCTGTCGTGTCTTAACTATTTGTTTTGACAGGAAGGAAGTTTGACAGGAGCATGCGCAGATACGCGTTTCCTCTCAGGAAGCTTACAAGCCTTCCTCCCACGCATGCGCAGTCCGTACATGTCCGCAGCATTGTTATCAGTTGTAAACAATGAAAAGCAGTTTTTAATCGAAGCCATCTTGCCTCCCCGGGCTTGTTACTTGAGTTGGAATTAGCGTAGTCGTGCTTCACAGTAATAATGCCACCTGTGAGACGAAAAATGACGCCCAAAGCACCTAGGAAGTCAGCCACTCCAGAGCGATCGGGTAACGCTGAATCTCATGTCGATTTCAGAATGCTGACACAGGAGAAATTCTTCACGTGGAGAATGTAAACTTCTCAGGGTCTTACACAGCATTCCAATCTTCAGCCCATGTTCATGCTTCAGGGAGGCCGGCTACAGTAAGAAGCAATGTCAGAAGAGATCAACGTCCATATCAGACATTCCCTTGGAACTGGTCACTGCCCCATATCTGCAGCTATATCAAACACACACTCAATATCAGGCCTGACCCGGCAAGAGTACCAGCAGTTTTATACTGACAATCTCCACCTTCTTCACAACCAACTGTCAGTGAGTGAAAACTTTCAGAAAGTGACATAAACACTCAAGTGTTCCTTCCGGACGTCCCACCTCATTCCAGTGTTAACTTGTCAGACATTATGACTGTGTTTCAGTCACTAAAACAGACAGTGGAAGACCTACAAACACAAGTTCAACGTCAGCAGAGTCCACAACTGTCACAACCTCAACTACCACAACAACCCCAATATAGGCCACAACCAAATTCCACAGTGCCTGAACATTTCTTCATGGATGCTCCGTCCGGTACTAGTCAAGGTTACGCCTTGTACACTGCCAGATTTGCCAAGGACAACCCCTTCGCAGTGGAGCCGGAAGGTAACCTCCCAGCAATACCACAACAAATCATGGATGGTACTACACCTGAGGTGGAAGTGGTCTCGGCTACACTTCGTCGCCAAATATGTGAAGGTAGAGACATTAACTTAGCTCTTCTTCTTATGCCAGATGATCTTTCAACTCCGTCCAAAACAATACATGTCGATAACATGGAGTTACTTCTTAAGGGGTCTAACAATGGTGATTCCAGATTGCGGCAGTCATTAACAATTGGCAACTTCATTTTTGCATTCGGCTGCTATAAGGACATCATGATAAGTCGCTGGCCGCAACGCAGGAAAGAAATGTACAAGTATCAGCGCACCATCATTGAAATGCATGCGCAATATCAAGATTTAACTTACTACCAGTACCACAAGCGTTTCTCGGCAAAGGCGGCAGCAAAACTGGAAAGTCAACTGGGGAAAAGTGGATGCCGAGTTATACAGGACAATATTCACTGGACGACAACTCAATGCCTGTCAACTTTGTCACGACGTCGGACATTCTACACAGTTCTGCTCACTGGTTTCTACCTCTCAAGCTACCAAAGCACAGCCATCACACAATGACGCCCAAGATCAACGGTGGCAGTCAGACAAAAGAGCAGATCGCCATGGACGAGCAATCATTATCCACCACGGCATTCCAATTTGTAATAATTATAATGCCGACAAGTGCATCCATGTCAGCTGCAAATACAGACTTCTGTGTTCATTTTGTCGTAAACCCCACTCTGCCCTGAAGTGCCGAAGTCTAGACACAGAAGAAAGTACCAGCAAAAGGAAAGATAAAACCTCTTCAAAAAAGAACTGACTAGGTGCAACTCCCTCCCCTGTATCCGTCCAACTCCTAGCTGCCTACCTGCTCATCCATCCAGACAACGAGTTTGTGACAAGACTAATAACAGGGCTGACAAACTGATTCTTTACGGGTATTCAAAACCCTCCTGCTCAGTCAAAATTCTGTAAGAATCTACTCTCTGCCAATAGAGATCCAAATGCTACTAATACTGTATAGGAATTTAATGCGACATGAAAATAATGCGAGCTCTTGATTTTAGACATAAATGCGCATTTTAAAAATGTGAGTGCCCATACCCTTTCCTAAATTATCATGCGCTGGATTTATGATCTATGTTATTTTAATTAATGTAACCTACGTAAATAAAAGCCTTACCTGAAAACGCTTCGTTTGTTTCAAATGACATTTAGAGCAGGAACTGTGAGTAGACAGAGATAAATAAAATAACTGTGCACATTAAATCCCCTGTCCATGTTTTTTCAGTGTGAGATTCCTTCCTTATTTTAATATTATTTAAGCTAATTGCCTGTATGTTTGATGGCCAAGCGCGAGAATGGTTTCCTTGCAGCTATCATTGTGTTAGTGTTGTTTTAGTTGACAGTCTGTCAGTACTAGTATAAACGTTGGGCCCTTTGATGCAAAGAAGTAGAAAACAGATCAGTGTATCAAATCTTCGATCAGGTGACAATCCTCGCACGCCTGTTGACCTGCAGATTAGTGTCATGAAACCCATTCATGTGCGTTGGCTCGTGTCTGCTCTTGACAAGCTTGTAAAGGACACTGATGGGATAATTCGTGGCTGGCGCCAATCTGCGCTGCTTGACAGGATACGAACTGACCACAACTCAACTTAACTTTGTGTAGGTGTCTTTGTTATTTGAAAAATTAATGCGCATAAAATTAATGCGACCTTCCGTCACTCGCATTTTCGCATTAATATTCTGCTCGCATTAATTTCCTGTTTTACAGTAACTTATTACAAACTGAGCTAAACAAGGGCTACCTCATTGGTCCTTTCACAGAAACCCCTTTTCCCTGTCATTGCATCAATCCCATAGGGATCGTCGAAGGCAAGTACTCTCGGAAACAACGCATGATTGTTGATTTATTATCACCGCATAACGACCGTGACAATCCAAGTTTAACCTCGCTCATCGACAAAGAACAGTACTCCCTGGTGTATGTCAAGCTGGATGACGCCATACAAATCATCAAACATCTTGGACGACACGCCTATCTGTGCAAAGCTGATATTGTGGATGCTTTCAAACTGAAACCCATACATCACTCTCTCTGGCATCTACATGGTATCCATTGAGACAATTGCTTGTACTACTTTACCAGACTGGTCTTTGGATGCAGATCCAGCCCTAAAATTTTTGACATGTTATCTCAAGCCATCTGTTGCATAGCAACTCCGGTGTACCTCATTCCTCATATTCTTCATCTTCTGGATGATTTTCTCACAATAGACGCAAATGATGACGATGGCAATGCAACCATGAGTAAATTGCGACATCTCTTCAATGATCTCAAGATTCCTTTGTCTCCAAGGAAAACAATTGGCCCTATGACATGTAGGTACTCTAAGTACCTGGGTATCATCCTAGACACTGACAAGATGGAAGCGCGACTCCCAGTTGATAAAGTAGCTCGAATCATTGCTATCGTCAATTCAGTCCAAGAGAGAAGAAAGGTCACCAAACGACAACTGTTGAGTGTATTAGGACATTTAAATTTCGCAATGCAGGTAATTAAACCTGGTAGAGAATTTGTTAGCTACCTGCTCAAGCTTGCGCATTCCGTCCCCCAACTACATCACCATGTCAGTCTTACCCAGGAGTGGAAACTAGACTTCTCGATGTGGCATTCATTTTTAACAGACTGGAATGGCAAATCATTCTTCTACGAAGACGAGATCGCAGCACCAGAGATAGAACTCTACACAGACGCTGCAGCATCCATCAGTTATGGTGCTTATTTTCAGGGTAAATGGTTCGCGCAGCAGTGGCCAACAGACTTGCTCGATGTCCTGAATGGTGACCTGTCAATAGCACTACTTGAACTGTATCCAATTGTCATGGCTGCTGCAATTTGGGGAAATCACTGGTCAAGGAAAACCATTAAGTACCACTGTGAACACACTAGCACTGTAGAGATCATCAATAAGTGTAGATCAAAATCACCTTTCATCATGAGACTTGTCAGGAAGCTTGTAATGACCGCTGCTTGTGGTAATTTCCATTTTGTTGCTGTGAATGTACCAGGTAAAGACAATTGCATAGCTGATTCTTTATCTCGCTTACAGATGGACAGATTCAAGAAGCTAGCTCCCATGGCAGACAGTGCGCCTACCCCATGTCTTCAAATCACAGCAATCCCCATTCCACCTGCTCAGATCTCAACAAACTCTGGTCACAAGCACTCTCAAAGAAAACGCAGGCGGTTTATAAATCAGGACTTCATACTTTCCTGACCTTCATGGCCATGTGTAGTGTACGCTGGTCACCTGCTGCTTTGCCTCCAATCACAGAACAAACCCTATTGTGTTTTGTAGCACACTGCTTCTACAAACTATATTATAAGTGTACAACAATCAAGAGTCATCTCGCGGCTGTGAGATTTGCTTATCTAAGACATGGAATTGAGAATCCATGGTTGGCTGGTAACACTCTGAGGCTAGAGACCATCATGAAAGCAATCAACGAATACAGAGTGTGCCGACAGCAGAGCGTTTACCTATATCTATTCATGTTTTGCGCAATTTGTGTTTCCAACTGGACAAGCGTTTGTTCAATCATTATACCAACATGTTATTGCAGGCTGTATTTAGTCAAGCTTTCTATGCCTTTTTGAGATGCGATGAATTCACTTGTGCCAAATATGTGTATCAAAAACATTTATTCATGAGTTCGATTACCTTTGACAAGAATTACGCCTGCTTTGATCTGTATCTCAAGCAGTCGAAGACTGATCAGCTTGGGAAAGGTGTGACAATTACTGTACTTGCAGTGCCCGGACCAACTTGTCCCGTCCAGGCAATGAAAGACTATGTTAACTTGTGCAATCAGTCTCAGGCACTTGCCTCGGATCCATTGTTTCTCACCGACTGTGGTATACATCTCCACCGTGACTATTTCATTCATAAACTACATCAGATCAGACTCTGGCGGCAGCAGGATATGACTATAAGAAATTCAATGGACATTCCTTTAGAATCGGAGCAGCCACTTCTGCAGCTGCATCTCATGTACCAGACCATGTGATTAAAGCCTTAGGACGCTGGAAATCAGACTGCTACGCTAGGTATATCAGAGTTGACAAGGGCTCCATAGCTTCAGCTCAGCGCAATATTGCTCATACTTAGCATGCTCAGTGGCAAATCTTATGGTTGATTCTTGCTTTGTCTGACCTTGTCAAACAATCTTCCTATGCAGTGTCACAATGGTGTCATGTTTTAGAGTAAGCCTTGGTGTTAACGTCCACTTCCACTTGTTGTTCAGGTATATACCTTACCATCCTGTACGTAATTACTTGGTATAATTTTCCTTATGGGGTATTCTCAGCCAGCTGTATCATTGTATTTTTTTTTTTCCACATCTGACTCTCAAATTGTGGCCTTACTATCCTCAGCTTGCTTGCATAGTTTCCCCCTAAAAGTTCAATAATCCACATCCAACTTGTATGCTACTTGTATCCTCATTTAATGCATCATTTTGTACTGTTATGTGTAGTCACTCGCTGTGCTCTGATGCACAGAAATATAGCCAGCGTTTGTTCCCAATGCTTGGGCATGATGCTCGATCATGTACACACTTAATCTTGTGCCAATGATTTGGCCGTCCAGCTTCGCTTCGTCATGTTAGTAATTGGAAGTGGTCAAATCGTTTCCAATGCTTGGCATAATTGATGCTCAATCATGGGCACCCTTAGTCATACCTGAGAATTCCCCATATGGCAAACTTATAATTTGTATTTTATCATAATAAATGTCATTATAAACTGATTGCACATTGTACCCAAAAAATATTTTCTAAACTAGGACCCACTGAAGTTGACATATATTTATATTATACATGGGAATAAAAATAAAGTATTCCTGCTTGTTTCAACAGGCTTCCAATCTTGAAAGCAACAGCAGGGTTGCAGGCTCTCCTTCCACATTAAAGCATTTTATTATACCCCCGTTTATGAAGTAAATCGGGGGGTATAAAGCGTTCCGTCCGTCCGTCCTCCCGTCCGAGCTTTTGTACGGCCGATAACTTTTTAACCATGCACCCTAGCTTCACCAAACTTGCTACACACATTTACCACAATGAGTACTTGTGCCTTTTGCTAGTTTGAAGATTCTGAACTTTTTAATTTTTGCCGTTTCCATGGAAACATTAAGAAACTTAAACTTTTAGGGTGGGTGTTTTGTACGACCTATATCTTTTTAACTATGCACCCTAGCTTCACTAAACTTTCTACACACATTAACAACAATGAGTACTTGTGCCTTTTGCTAGTTTGAAGATTCTGACTAGATTCAATTTTTGCCGTTTCCATGGAATCATGGTGAAACATAAATTTTGGGTAGAGTTTTTGTACGATCTATGTTTACAATATTATGTATCCTAGCTTCAGCAAACTTGCTACATTAACCGCTTGATTGTTTTTTATCTTTTATAAGATTCTGAAAGTTTTGTATTTTGCTGTTTTGATGGAAACATGATGGAATTTAGAAATTTTGATGACTGGTTTTGTATAGCTAATATATTTTCCAAAATTGTTTCCACACATGTAGATCATCATAAGTATCTGTGCTTTGTGATAGTTTGAATTTATGAATTCTTTACCATATCTGTTAAGGCTAGATGGAAATTATTAATTTATTGATTTTCTTATATGATATTGTTCCATTTTTTATGTGTTTTTTATATCAACAATTTTGGGTCCTTTTGATAATTCTTCTTATGTAACTCCTCAATCAAATTTTTATTCAAAGGTGTCCATGGCGATCTACTCCCTCGTAGTGAACACTGGTAACATGGGAGATGTGGGGGGGGGGGGGGGGGGGCAATTGTCACTGGAACTCAATCTTAGTTTTTAAAACATAGAAGTTAAAATCAGTTAGAAATATGTAATATTTCATTAATTAACAATTTATTTACATTAATTTACTATTTGTTGTTGACCAGCGGGGATAACGGGGGTATGTGAGCTTTGCTCACTTCTTTCTTGTTATACCTGCTGACCGGTAGTTAAACTGAAAGCTAATGAAGAATTGAATTGCTTTGTGTATATTTTCCCACCTACCGACTGGTATTTTCATGTAAAAAATATGTTAAGCAAGTTTAAAAAAAGTGTGGCCCTACAGTAGAGACTTTTCTAAATGGAGCAGTTAAAAAATGTCATAAAGTGCATGCTTAATATTGATAAATGAGATGGGTGTTTGTTCATTGTATTTCAGATTTGGACAATGCCACTACTCACTTGAGCTCAGTGTTAGACCAAATTCAGTATTTGAATGGCAGTGCAACACAACTGAAGACCGATCTTGCAGCAGTGAAAAGCCAAATAGACACAGCCTGTAGTGGTGGACCCTGTACTGGTGCTCCAGATACATCTGGCCTTAGGATGGGTTTTGACGAGAGTCAGGTAAGGCTAATGTTTAGCTCATCTGGCTTATTTTGTCACATGTCATCTGTTGCGTCGTCTATGTACTTTGTGGATGTTTGTTTGGGGGGTATTTTGGATATGGCTGCTAGGTAACCATCTTTGATTTTGAGATTAAATATCTGTTTCTCAAAATGATAATGAGGCAACATGATCCTGAAACTTTGTCTGATGGTCATCTTGTGTTGTACGAAATTTTACATTTATTTTATCTCTCACTATGCATTCGATCCTAAGTGGAAATGTGTTTGAAATTCCAGCTTCTGAAGTTAATTCGGCCGTACATTCCTCACATTGCCATGGTCACCTCTCAGATCCAGATCCCAACATGCTCAGATCATGTGTCTATCCCAGCCAACTCATTTCTCTTTCAAATCGCCACACAGTGGTGACATTGAAATCCATTTTTGTCTTTTTCAATGCAAATTGTTCTTCTTTTTCATCTTCTTGCCTGCATCGTCTATACCATGAGCCATGCGTTTTTTTCTTTGAGTGCTAACCTCAGTTTATTGGCCAGATCTTCACTTATATCCTTTTTTTGGTTAGTTTGTTTCTTCATCATGGACAAGCAGCCCTGATGGCGACCAGTATGTATGATGTGCCGACGTGTCTTTTCTCCTTCAGACCCTCACTCCAAGTGTTTGGATCGTTGTAGAATGTGCAGTATTTAAGAGCGCTGTCAGCTCACTGTCGGGACTGTGTATCAGATTGTTTATCCAACATTACAGAAAATACGACAAAGTCCAAGAAGACACCTGACAAGGAAGCTAGATCATCGGACCGATTCTCCTTGCCAGAGGGCCAGGATACTATGTATGAACCCTACCAGTTCTATATTTTCTCTGGTTGAGGATGGAGTTTCCGAACCCTTTCTCAATGAAGACACCTTGAGCGTCTGCACAAACCTACCATCGAAGTCAACTCTACCCATGACAGCTCTCAGACTCGGACGTTTGCTAAGTTGAGACCAACCTTATTACGTCATCTTAACTTCACGAGAACTCCCGGCTGCATCAAATCCTACCGAGGACCGTACTCTTGCTTCGTCATTCTCTATTATTGTTATGGAGCTTGTAATCCCAGAGAGTACACACACGATTGGTACCTTGCCCGATCTCACATGTTCTTTCTGTTGATCGAGATCTCCCATTCGACGCTCTTCTAAGGATCGATCTTCACAGGACCACCATACGCTGTCGTCTGACGACTTGTCTGACCAATGTTTGCGGACTTCCCGCACTCGAAAGGTATCGGAAGAGGGTTGTCATTCGTCATATGAGGATTGACACACAACAACTTGTCGATCAAATAATCATCTAGCATCTACAGTCACCTCAATCTTTCCGGAACAACCATCGTAGGATCAGCACCCCCAGATTGGGATCGGCAGTCAGAGGTTTGCCAAATTTGGGCCCGAAGAACCTTTCACTCTTGGCACAAAACATTGAGACCACTCACAGGATCATCAACCATCAAAGGTTTGTCGAATCTCGGAGATTTGACAGTCTTCAGATCGAACACCTTCAGGGGATCATCCTGCACCTGAACCTCGTCGAAACTCTGAGGTTGGACGAACATCACTGAACCTCTTCGGGAACACATACATGGAATGATACTGTAAATCTGGAAATTAATGCGTCTCCAAATTAATACCCCTAACCAAAAATGTGACTCAATATCAATGCGACTCCTCCAACCCCATCCCCAGTGGAATGATACGCATATTCTTACCTTAATCCAATCAACAATAAACAGGGTTTTCCTTTAAACAACACACAGTTTACCGGGTATATGTTTATTCTGTAGACTGGCATTAAGGAAGTTCAAAGGCAATAAAATAATTGAACCAACGACAGTTCACTGATTGCTATGCGGAGAACGTGTCAAGAAGCTTGACACAAGTGGGTAGAACTTGTGACCCCAGCAGTAATACCTCACCGGATGCCCATTGTGTAGATCCTATCCTAAGAATCACATTGTTATATACTTGTTACAAATGCTGCTCAATAAACCGTGTTTGTGTTTATTTTCAAGTTGGTATTTCCACTATCCAAAGTGTGCAGTGATCCCGTCTTATTGATAGTCATTTTGGAGACATAAATACGAAGTTAATTAATGTGAGAAAAGAACACTTGCATTTATTGCATTTATTTCAAGCTCGCATTAATTTCAAAATTTAAGTAAACAGACCTCTAAGGATGGACATACTTAGGTTCGTTGAACCTCCAAGGATCAGGAGGGCGGTCATGTAGCCTAGTGGTTAAAGCGTTTGCTCGTCATGCCGAAGACCCAGGTTCGATTCCCCACATGGGTACATGTGTGTGAAGCCCATTTCTGGTGTCCCCCACCGTGATATTGCTGGAATATTGCTAAAAGCGGCGTTAAACCATACTCACTCACTCACTCCAAGGATCAGGGATGTTCGATAGACTGATTCTCTCCTAAGACTCGACGAACCCCTATGGATTGAATTTGTCCTGTGGATCGTTACTCATCTTATGACAGATGATCAAGGAATCGTTCACCTACTCATCATGTTTCACGTAGAGACTATTCAGATTTGTCACGCTTGGGTTCAGAGGATGAACGCTACATTGATTCTCTTGGACATACATCCTATATGACTTCTTCTTCTACTCATCTAGATATCTGATTTTCACCAACGTTCGGATTATCCTTGGATTCCAACTTCAATCAACACTTATGCAAATAAATGAGAACGTTACCCACATTATGGAGATTCTTTTCCTTCATGGCATGGATACGACCAAACTTTTCGGCCAAGTCATTTTTCCTCTTCGCGCCAAGATGTTTCTCCCCATCAACTTTGGGATAAACCACACCTGTTGCCTACTTTTAGAAGATGTCCTACGCCTAAAGATAGGCATCATTCAACGTCGGCTATTAATTGTTTGGGTTCACCCCCTCCACCCTGATTCGATGACCTCCTGCTGTGACTGAACCATAGGTCCCGACAACATCAAAGGCTCTACCCCAAGTTATCCTATGTCGTTAAATCCTGGTAATCTTCCTGCCATCCCAGCACAACAGATCAGCTCTTTGTTACAAGCGAGAACAGTGGAATACCTCCTCAGTCAACAATCAAACTACCGACCTCGGTATCTCATTCCACGTAGACAGCTGCTACATCTTCTTTAGTGGATCCAACACCAGAAATAGTCACCGGATCACTATACCTCCCCGGCTTCATCCTCGGGGAGTTTTGACATAGCCAACCCAGTTACCCTTCTCATCCGGTTTGCAGATAAACTGCATCTTACCAAAAGAGTCTCGACAGAGGACACCCATTCTTTTTTTGTTTCCACTTCTGCCTCTTTTCCTAACATCACACTTCCTCCTAGGCAAGTCTTACAGGACATGGCCACCAACTCAGATAAAGCCTTTGATTCTTTTCACCGACTACGTGTTCCTATCCAGTCTCCAGGCTTTGTTTTGGCTGATGCAAGTACTCATGAATGAGCAACAGTTGCTCCTGAGTTGGACGGTGACATTGCAATTTCAGGTCCTAAGCATCTCTTTCCTTGCTCTTCGGTGAACGATAGGGATCTCATGCACCTCGACACTAGAGTTTGGAGGACACTTGATTTCCACCATTCTGTTGGCGACAGAAGAGCTCTCGTCTGGCCTTGGTTCATGCCTCTGTCATAGCGACTGATTTACAACACCCATTGTCTGAAGAACATTAAATTGCAAAGGCTCATTACCCTGGAGCCAAGACATCTATATGCCTTGAAACACCTCATTGCTGTTATTTATAAGATGCTCATCCTAATTGTTAATCCCCATTTTTGTGTACATCGACCGTCTGCCATCCTGAACAAGATGTGCAAGTATGTCACTGATGAATTACTGTTTATATATATATTTATATTTATTACTTACTAAAAATGTCAGGTGACCTTGGCTATATAACCCTTGGTCCAGAGAGAGGGAAGGAGAACAGAAAGGTCTTACCCTTAGCCTAGCTAGGGTTAGGCTGGGGGCTCTGGGGCACCTAGACAACAACCACTACCACTATGGGCTGACCTGGCACAAAGTGTCTTTTGTATGTATATATCTACATGTATAAAGTAAAACTGTATATACCGCAAGCCATCATCTCCAAGTTGTCACTTCCTACTGAGAACCGTACGTCGGCTCCTTGCATATACGAGTATGCAAATTATTCATTAATCAATGTCAGACCAACGCGTTGTTACGTCTTCCCCAGGAGAATCGTATATCACAAGTGCCGTAACCCTCATTCAATACAAGACAACAGATGTCTTAGATCTCTTGGCTCACCGTGCAGGTTCAATCATCACTCTTCGCGGACATGGTGTTTTGCAACATTGTTCTGGGATGACCAATTTAATAACCGGTTATATCAACAACCATTGTCTACAGCTTCGGAGGCCTCCGGGAGGTTGCACATAAAGTCGAGAGGGACACTTCTTTTCAAGTCACTGTTGTCTAACTCGTCTCCAGCAGAACAGAGAAAAGATCGAAATGACCGAAATGACCGACCTTCACTCCCTTTCATCCTTATCCCAAAGGCATTCTGAGTTATCATCTGCTCCCCTCGTGGCTGCGGTCGAGGACGCCAAAGTCAATGAGGAGGTAAATTGAACAGACGTAATGTCTCCTTCTTAGGACCCACTTGCTCTCCGAAGTCGGGAGACACAACCTCGAAATGACATCTAGACATCCAAGTGACTGGATTCTTCTGCCTCCAGGCAGATCTACAAGACATGTATTTACACGTGCCAATACTTCCAGAGCACCGCCCTTTACTTCGGTTCATGTTCCTAGACCAATGGCGTGTGCTCCCATTTGGCTATTTAGTTGCCTCACAAGACCCATTGTCAAGTTCCTACACATTTGAGGTATCACCAAATCATACATAGACAACTGCATTCAAGCCAATAAAGATTCAAACACTCTTCACTCTTTCCCCAACACCTCGTTTTCACACGACAATCATCAACACCAAAAATTCAGAAATGATTGCTACACAGAATCTTCAGTTCATAGGAGCCCTCTTCTACACACACTGTGGCAAGACATTCAGGATCGTTGGGAGAAAAGTCAACGCCTCATTCCATTGGCACTCAAACAGCCAATTCCTATGCGTCAATCGCAACAACTTATCGGGCTCCTGATGTCAGCATGAGAGCCATGAGAGGTCAACTTCATTCATTGCTTTTGCAAACCATACCTTCAGGACAATGATTGTCAGGTTCTATTCCCTCTACTGAACCACTTACATCCACATCTCCAATGGTGGCTAGTTCCATTGAATTTCTGCGAAGGAGTCTTCTTGCGGTCGTTCAGCCAGACCCTTCATCCCGTAGGTTATGGAGCTCATTGTCAGGAACTTCAAGTGGCAAGGCGGTGGCCAACACGAAGTTAGTTCCCAAGGCTCATCCAACACACAGAAGATTTTACCATCTACTTCTTCAACCTCACTCTGAGTTGCTCCATCCATCGCCAGGAATTTTCAATCTGTGCATCCGGCGCATATATAGCCAAGGGTTACGCTACATGAGTGGCCAAGACAATCGCTGATACTCACAGATCATCAACAAAAGCACTTTACGATTATAAATGGAAGGCTTTTGAGGCTTACTGTCATTTGCATGACATTTTACTCCTGCTATGGCCTCTCTGCAGAAAATTGCTGAATACCTTCATCATCTCCAATTGTCTCATAAGCTCAAGGTTTCCACCTGGGCTTCGTACCTGCATGCAATCAATTCCGTCTTTGCGACTACATCGGCGCAAAGATTTCTACAGTTGCTGAACTGTGATTGTTAATCAGGTCTAACAAGTTTGTGTGCCAGTCAGACCTGGGATCTTAACATCACATCGCTGTGTCCGGTACATGCCCTTCGCACCTACCTGGATGTGGTGAAACCTCTTCGACGATTACGGAAGAGACTATTCATTGGCTTTCCACAACAGCTGTTACGGAAGTATCACACACTACGATCTTGTTTTGGATTCGTTTGGTCATTCTTCGAGATTCTACTTTCGGTGGTCTACCTGCTCCAGTCGCATCCAACCCTTCCAAGACCTGCACTGTTGACTCTACTTTGGCTCTTTTCAGTATTTGCTCCTTGACTTCAGTTTTCGAGGGATTGATCAGAAGTCAAATATGAATACAAGTGACCATATTGGAAAATACGAAAAGTCATTCATCATGATGAGTTGTCAATATCTTCTCCCCAAAAACCTAAAATACGTTGGATCAATGAAGCTGAAACTTGCATGCTTCTTCCCACAATATAGCTGCTACAGAAGCCATAAGGAAAAAGCTATTTATTGGCCATTACACAGTGATGTTTGTTCAATACTGTAAATCGTAAAATTAATGCGTCTCCAAAAGAATACGACCACTGGTCCCTAGCCAAAAATGCGACTCAATATGAATGCGACACCCCCCTCCTCTCAAGCATCAGTGGATTTATATCTAAAGAAAACGTTATCTGTCATGTTTACAGGAAAATTCTCACAGAATCCAACCTTACATTTATCCAATCACACAATAAATAGCACCGCTTATTCGGGCGAAGTAGAGTACTTCCGCAAAACAGTACATGCCCGCTGGCTTGTGTCGACCTTTGACACAGTCCCAAAGAACAAAGACACTGTGTTGCGTGGCCGGCGTCTGTCTGGACATGCAGGTGTGATTAGAGATGACATAAGTGAGTAGAACTCTTGTCTTGACCCAAGCAGTGACAATTCACAGGATGTGATTAGTGTTTGAATGACATTGTTTATATACTTGTTACAAGTGCTGCTTAATAAACAGTGATGTGGAATACAAAGTTTGTCGTTTTCAGCGTATGTCTAAGTTTGTATTTCTGCTGTCCAAAATGTCTTATTGTTGATGGAATTTGTTGCATGTGTAGTTATTAGTGGGATTCAACGTATGTGTTTAGTTTTGTTAAACATTTTACATTTTTACCTTGATTTGATCTATGCACTTCAGCTTTTCTGTAATGGGAAACTTTTTATGGCCCTTACTCAGACATTTTTTTTAAAATGTCATGGAATTTTGAACTTGTGTAGTTATGGGGCTCAACACATGTTCTGTTTCCCTGATAGATTACACCTTTGACATTTATTGGCACTTCCTCTCAATGTAAACATCCTCTCCTTTGGAAAATATTAAACCAATGGAACAAATACTTCACACTAAACTTAATCTACACCATTGCTGAGACCTGAATTCGTTCAAGATGTTCTAATCTGATTTTCAACATGGCTGCTATAGTAGCCACATTGAAGAGTCTATGTTCATTGCTCTGACAAAATGTTATGGAATTGGTGCCTTTTCAGTTAATAGTGGGATTCAATACATACAGTAAAACATGTGTATTATAACTGTTATATAGATAACTGTTTCAAAAGTCCCAACTACTGTACTATAATTATGGTATCATGAAATAATCATGTGTTGAACGAATTATCGGCTAAAGCAAACTGATTTTTCACCCGAAAAAGACATAAAAATCAATATATTCTTTTGTGAGTAAAAACCTCAATTAGTGTCAGGGAACATGTCATAATCCTAATATCACTACTGAACAAAGACAGATGAATCTTCAGTGTTGGTCAGACATCCTGAAACTGCTCTGCAACTGTATCAGTTTCATTATTACTGTTGTTTATTTTTATGACTTAATCTGTATCAGATGGCCTTGGACATAAAAGAGTTGGTCCAGAGATTAAAACATATGAAGTCCTACCCTTAACCAACCTAGGGTTAGGCCAGGTACTGCGGAGCACCACAAGCCACCCAGTAGTATAGGTAATTCTGCCGCAACCCCCACTTGAGCCAGATTTATATACCTATACTGCTACTACAGATGGAATTTTTTATGTCAAAACGATAATGCGATTCAATGATCGTCATGATTCGTATTAAAAGAATCATCAATATTAATTAAAAATGAATAAAATTTACTATAGCCCACGAGGATATTGGAAAGGTATAGGAGCAATACAAAATTAGCCACTACGGCTAAGGTATCTAAAGATGTGGCCAAGGATTGGCTAAAGAAACAAGCGATGTGGCAAATATACTTACCAGCACCACGTTATATCCCGAGGAAGAAGTTTGATATTTGATATTGATAAATACGCTTTAACCGTAGTGGATGTGGCTAGTCGCTACAAGGAGGTTGAACCATTAACCTCAAGAGATTCAACAGAAGTAACTAATGCACTGAGTTGCATATATATATAAACGCGGACCACTAAAATGGCCTAAATTATTTCAAGTAAATCCTGGTCTCGAGTTTATGGGATCAGTAACTAAACTGTTAACAAAGCACGATGTCGAAATCAGCTAAGGTGAAAAAGAGGCCCACCGTAGTCAAGCTATTGTTGAAAGATTTAACCAGACATTAGCTGAACGTTTGTTTGGATATCAGTATGGGATTGAAATGAAATCAGAACGATTAAGATCAACCGAATGGGTGACACGATTATCAGCTGTTGTATCAGCGCTGAATAATGAAGTAACGAGATTAATCGGGAAGAAACCATCCGATGCGATTAAAATGAAATCTTTGACTTCGGAATCTTCAGCACCAAGGAGAGGCAAAGAACAAAAACTTCCGGATAGAGTAAGCGTAAGATATTTATACCAGCCCGGTGAACTCAAAAGGAGGCCAACGTCGCGCAACAGATCCGATTTGGTCCCTTAAGATATATAACATTAGTCGGTTGGTTATGAAAGAAGGAGAGCCTATTCTTTATTATCTTAAAGATGAACCAGGCAGGGCATTTGTACGAGAAGAGTTGCTCATAGTTCCTAACGATACAGTATTACCACCATAACCATAAGCATAAGTAGTTTTACCATCCGTATCAATCCATCTCTTTGTATCTAAGGGGGATAATGATGTCTTGTTCATTCTTAATCCATATATCCTGTGATTGACACTTCTTAATGTGTTCATCTCGTGTTTGAATGTTCTACCATTGAATAATGCTTCTTTATACTGTTCGTGTTTGATATGCTTTTTTACCACATACTTCTTAACACCCTTAGCTTTTCTTATCTCTCCATTATCAGACTTCTTTATAGAATACATCTTAGGTCTTAATCCGACATACTCCGCAGTAGGGGTGCCAGCGCATTCATCCTCACCTAACAGCTTTTTATTTACTACGCTGTGCAGTGCATTATCTTTTGGGTAATCGCTCGTGTCGTACATATCTATTTTTTCTGCCATATCTTTATACACATCCTCGGTTTGTATTTCCATCAACAAAGAATCTGTATCGGTATATAACACCTCACATCTATCGCCGTATTGCTTCTTAAGTTCATTGTAATAAAAGTCATACATTAAGTGTTTTGACAATTCAAGAATATTCATACCAACGTACACCGGTCTGTTGAATTTTATATTACTTTCTGCTTATGTAGTGCGGCTAAGTCGTTATCAAATATCTTGCTTCTGTTAAAAGCCGGACTGGCTATAAGTTTCCTGAGTCTTTCTTCCTCATTAGACCTGACTAATTTAACATCAACACGCTTCCTTAGATTCTCCATAGTTTTACCAAATACTGAGTTATTCATGAGCTTATATAGGTTCTTTTCGAAATCGCTGGTAGCCATCTGTCTTAAATCTGTGTTCAGCCTTATATAGGGCTCAATCCAAGGGCTTTGATCAAACTTTAGAACTCTGTGTATTTTCTTTAGTTTCATACCTAACGATAGATATAACTGGAGATTTCTGTAATGAACTATATATTTTGTCTTATCCATCAAATTTGGTACGTTAGCTCACCTAGTATTACCCATCAAGGAGTGTTGATATTCCGACATCCAATCTTTATTAACCATTAATCTTTCGGGAGCTAGCGGATAACTGTTATGGTCTTTATGTTACTCTGTTACCAAGTCAACTTCCAGTATGTACCCTTTATTCACATCAACCTTGTAAATATCATTCACATTGACCCACTCAAAACCACCCATGGGTAAAGGTTGACTCAAAGCCAATCCATACAAATTGTTGGCGTCGAGATATGATATGTGGGTATCGGGTTTACTCGGATCATATCCTTTCACTAATTTATTATTAGCCTTAGAATATCTTTTAGCCGCCATTGATATACACCCTCTTAATCCTTTCTCAATAAACAAGTTCATACCATAATCGGTGAGTAATTTTAGTTCTACACCGGTCTTCTTCAACAATGCATCCCACGATAGATCGGGACTGGAATAGTACCATGTCGGGTCCAAGCCATATTGTTTTAAACATGTCTTTCTAAATATCTCAAATATATCGGCGAGTAACAGTACATCGGTTTTTCAAGTGCAGACCATGATAATCACCTAAATTCTTACAACCTTATTTATCCCAGACCATCAGAGCGTGTTCGTGATCGGCATCGTTTTTTTTAGATTCTGTTAAGTTACTATAGAATGATTCAAGGGGTGGTAATTTAGTTTCATCAAATCTAGACCAATCATCCATATATTCGTAAAGATATACACCTTTTCTCAACAACAAATGATGAGTTAACCGATCAGTATATTGATTTGTTATTGCAAAGTCATCGGGATTGTTCGCATTAGCTAAATTGTCCAGGGAAGATAACAGAAACTGTACGGAGTCTATGAATCTAAGCCCATTACTTTGCTTTATTATGTTGAAACACCGAAGGCCGGTTATCCGGCCAAGAAGCATCGAGTCCCCAGACACCGCAGGCCGATTATCCGTCCAAGCCGTAGTCACGTCAAAATAGTTCTATATTTTTATGGACCTACCTGTAATATCATTCATTTATTAAATCTATCACATTTCACAATGTCTGAAATACATATTCCATTTCAATTTAACATTTTTTATCGTTAAATTAAAAAATTATTCACTATTTCCCGCGATGATATTGAAAATAAAATTCTCGGACACACATTTCGACAACGAGTCCACATCGAACACGTCAAAGAGGAAAATAAAGACGTTTTAAACAAATCTTTAAATATATTATACAAAGTAATATATAAAATCAACAAAAATATATCTAAAAGTAATCAAACTTACATCTAAGTTATTATTTCCATCTTTTCGTGCGATCGCGTGTAATGTAAGTCAAATGACATCTCGGCTTTCGTCGCCTTGAATTGTCGGCTTGGACACGATGTTTAATGCAAAAATATATGCATGAAAAATCTTTGTCACAGCTCGTAACCTAGCAAGATACATTCACGTATTCCATATTTTTAATATATATTGTGATTACCTGCTCAAAACGTTCAGAATAACACGATTTAACAAAATTCTTTCGCAAACTTCTGTAATTTATCGAACACGAGCTTGGTATCACAGCTGTAATTTGATTGGCTGCCTTAGGTCAAGTGCTCAAAATTGACCAATCACGAAACTTGTAGCAGATTTCAGCAAGAAAGCGTCATTAGAAACCAATTTTAATCCAATGAAATCGCTTGTTATAACTACGGAAAAAAACCAGTCGATGTTACGAGCGTGTAGATGAAGGAATAAGTTTTCCAGCGATGTGTCGTATGCCATTCTTCGACGAACGTGTTATTCATACAAAACCTCGAAAACGGGGGTATTTCTTCATTTTACTGAGCGGACAGTCGTCGTTATCGGAAAATGGGTGATGACAGAAACTATTTATAATTCTTTTTAAAATGATTTTCCACTAACGCAAACAATGAAAATTAAACAGAAATAGGTACGTGAATATTATAAAATCATATATTTGCCGAAAATCGTCAAGTTTTCGCTAACAAAGTGTTAGCGTACATTTTTTATTTACAACGAATTTAATTAAGTTGTAGATGCATCATTTTAAATAATATGAAAAACATAACTTTCATATTTATAAACCATAGGATCAGACCTTTCAAATGGTGTATAACATGTAGTAGCAAGTATATTTTACAAGAAGGTATTTTCTTTGATAAATGTTGGCTTCATCTATCACACAAGAGTCTCTGGGAACTCGGTGTCCCAGCAGTAAACACTTCTGGTTGACTGGTGTTGAAAGAGTTAAATGATCTAATTCCTCGTTAATTTTGCTAGATACGATGGGCTTAACATCATTAACATCCATGTTGTAATTAATATCTTCCTTCCAACCTCTTAGATATTTACCAACGCCGGCTGTGGGTACAAATCTTAACTCATCAACTGATTGATTTTTATTATCGCCTACTGATTTATTATTATCTAGTAAATCAATCAATTCAGCTTTTCTCATTCGAGAATAACCTCTAAGCCCACTTTTTTGTTGCTTGAGCTTTGAGTTCTATAACAGTCTGAGGTTTGTTGTATTCTAAACCGAGTAAATCAATCAATTCAGCTTTTCTCATTCCAGAATAACCATGTAGACCACGTTGTTTTGCCAAAGCCTTCAACTCTCTGACAAAAACCATTGTGATTTAATCGTATATACAAAATGAGTCAAATGTCTAAATGGTTATATTTCCATATCTAAATACGTAATCTCCCCAACCTATTCCTCTCGTTGATGTAATATCTCTTCCTGGCGTAAATAATCTGCTTCCTAACCCTATCAGCACCGTGACTCTTACATAAACAGTAGCTACCTTTGACCCCAATCCCACATACAGAACAAACGTAATTTTTATTTCCTTGCCTGATGTAATAAGAATGGTTACCTCAATATATACCAACGCATGGTTTCTGACATTGAATTGGCTCTCCCATGAGTTTATATCTGCACAGATTCATGGTTATACACCTGTCATTTCATTTGTCTAAAAGGCAAATCACATCTCCACTGGTGAGTCATAGCTGTCATCGCTATTTATAGATTAGCAGTCAGGGTTAATAGTTGATACGCAATAGATCATGGCTTATGCGTAGTAATTGTCAAGCTGAAAATTGCAACTACTGATAACCCAAACATTATAAACACTATCTCGTGGTCTTTCTGAGCCTCTGACGGTGTATAAAACTGACTTATTGTTGGCCTCGGTATTGGGTCAAGTTTCTTTCCATAAACAAGGAAGTATTCGTGCATGGCAGATTCAACATCCTTAAATGTTTGAATTGAATGCCCCTTACGCAGTTCATCATTAATAAAATCTTATCGCTAATATCCTATTTCGGGCCCATTGTGACTGGGCTGTTTCGAGTTGTTCTAATGCTTTATTATGTCTTTTCTGCTCCTCTCCTCTCATACTAGAAAATAAAAAAATTACTCCCCGAAAAAAAGCTAGAGCATTAACAATACCTCCATCGACCATCATCGCAATTGATGCCATGCTATGTTTATAAAATATTCAAATGTTTAATTACTTCATTATGTCTTCTGGGATAAGCCCTTGTTTGATGAGCATATCTTTTGTTGCCATTGCCAATCCAATATCAAGAATCATCATACCAATATCATAACCATTTAAATCTAGCTTGGGTGGTGTGGCTTTAGTAATCATTTTAGCTATACGGGCATAGCCAATGGCCAAGCCGCTGACCACCGCTGAATGATACGTTGCGTTCACCAACATTTTACTGTCTGTAACTGGAGTAGTCATGCTTTTATAACATTACATGAGGGCTCAACTCTAATTGAACAATCGCTTGTTGTGATTGTGCAGCTATAGCAACAACCCCTAGTACATAGGGAGCCCAAGTTTTAATCGGACTATGTCCAATATTGTGTATTAGTTTTGCCTTCCTCGCTAGCGCACCCTTCCTACCTGCTGCGACTTTTTGAGGAATCTTAGTCACTTATTGTTGTGGTTGTGCAATCGGGGCTTGTGGTGCAATCGCTTATGTTTCCTCGTTCACTTGTGGTGTTTTCACAATCGCTTGTTGTGCAATCAGGGTTTGTATCTGTCTCCATTATTAGTAAGTGGGCACGTATGTTTAAATTGACAATACCCAGCCGTTATTAAAGCGGTGGTCACCGGCCCTAAGATCATTCCCTATCTATCATAAAAGTCACAGCTTACTGCGCTTATAGCCTGTTAGATGAATGGGTCTTTCTCGAGAGATTCGCATAAATACGGGCGATGTTCTACCAGGATAGGAAGAAATGTACTAGCTACGACTGTGTATAGTTGTAACATAACCGAACCTATTGTTTTAGTCATGGTAGCTCCCAGTCTAGACTCGTAATGTGCGTACAGTTTTTTAATTTCTTCATCGGTCATGTTATCAACTTATTCAGTGGTATAATTTTCCACCAAATATTGGAAACATTTTCCACCAGCTACCAAAGCCTCGAGTCTTTCTCTATGATTTATAAAGATTTATCTACATGTTGATCTGCATGTTAATCAGGTTCTTTGAGCATTTGTTCAATAAGTTCATCGCATTCCATAATGTAATACCGGAGGAGATATTTAAGTTTAACATAATAAAATATGACATATCCAATACAGCCCGAAATAATAAGCTGGTGTGAAAGAATGAGGATTTCAAACCACATTATTACATATTAACCGCTAATGTTCAATTTATCGTATTTTTGCTATATTTTTGCTATATTTTTGCTATATTTGCTATTTTTGCTATATTTTTGCTCAGCAATTCCTATATTTGCTAAAATTTGCTATAATTTTGCTTAGCAGTTGCTATAATTTTGCTCACCTTACTGAGTTTACAGTGCTTCGTTTTTGCTGACACTTTTCTGACTTTATCTCGCTCGAGCTTGGTATAAATAACATCATTTTCGCGTAGACAATAATCACGTACAAATATATGTTTAATTTACCAGCCGCTTCGAAGAGATTTGTTATCTGTATAGTAACACCCTCACTGGCATTTTCTATTCTCCGCCCACTGCCTTGTTGTTGGTCATCCTATGTGGTTCGCATGTCGAGCCATAGCGCATACTTCGTGGTAAGGAATTCAGCCAGCGATACATCCCCGAGAGACTTTCATGACGGCGTTAACTTCTGGGCTTTGTCTTATAGAAGGGAGTTTTTTAATCTCATCCCACTTTTGAAATGCTCGCATGCCTTGAGTATATACTGTATGTCCTCTATTAAACGCTGGCCTCTAATAGAAGCCGGGTCAGTTGTTCAGTGCAAAAAATAGATGCCAGGCCTCTAATAGACGACAGGTCGATCAATTGATACAATTAATGATGCCTTTTTGGGACCTAAATTTGTGGTCATAGTGAAATGGTGGTATTAATAGACTCCAATAGACGCCGGGTCAAAGGCTTGTCCAAAATAAATAGAAGCCTGGGCGTCTAACAGAGGAATACGGTAGTTGATTAGGCATACCCTCGATAGTCAATTCTACTTTTGTAATCTTGGGGTTGTAGAACTTCTCGGTATCTCTTGCAAATGCTTCAGAGGGGTCCTCAAACAACATCAAAATACCCTTCAACGATCTCCCTGGGACGTTTAGATTGATATTCTACGTCGTATCTCTTTTGTTCCTGGTGATCTTTCGTTGTTGAAGCACGCGATCGTACAAAATAGCTAAACTTCCGGTGTACTGGTTAGGAATTTGTCTTGCTAATTAGGATCTGTTATCATATCATACTCCAGTGAGATATTGTCAATAGAATAGCTACCATCTTCAGTAGCTTTGATTACTCTGCTGTAGTCATTAAAAGTGAGTTCGTATTCTAACCCATAGCCTAGGTATGCTTGATAAAAGGGCATGTGAATATCTAGTAATTCAAAGTCTAGCAAAATATAGAATCGGTTAACTAATGCATCAGCAACAGCCTTATCGGTATTATCACCACTATCAAGCATCCACACGCGTGTTCTGATTGCAAATATCTTGGTACTGTAAGTTATCCCGTTCTTTAGCCGTTCGCCAGAGATCCATGTAACAGAAGTATACATCACTGTCATCAATACTCAAAACCTCATTACCACTAATTTTAATCGCGATTTTCTTAACAATCGCACGACCTTTGTTCTGAACGAGCTCTCTGCTAGCGTCGGTAGAATTCAAACTAATTGTAAATGATAGGCGGGCATCGTGTGTGCCGAGATTAGGAAAGCGAATCAGAAGTGGTTGATTCTGATCAATGGTACTCATGTTATTAGTTATAGTTACAGACTGGCGAAATGCTTTGACCCCTAATGGATCCCGAAGTCTACGTTGTGGGTTTAACTTGTATCCGTAATGCGAAGACATTGTTATATTGAAATTATGTAACCTTATGTTTAATATAAAAATGGATGATTTTAGTCTGAGATAACTTTGATAACCCGAGTACAATCGAAGAGGGTACTGATGAAACCAGCTTTATGAATCTTAATGATGAACTTTTGAAACCAGCCGTTAATGATTATTACAATGCCTTAAAAGAAACTCCAATAGGTCGTGACTATTCAAAGTTTACGATAGATAGTAAAGTGAGTGAGTTAAAATTTTAAGTCACATTGGCAATATTGCAGCCATATCGTGACTATCAATAGTTAATAGGTAATCATAATACATATATTGAAACTTATATAAAAACCTGTCAACGAAGGACAGTAAAGTAACTAGACTTATCACAGAAAAAGATATGAAACTAGTACGGAATCATAAAAGAGAATAACCATAGCTCCAGGTAAGCTTTTGGTGTTGTCGGTATTTTACCCATGCATTTTAAAATCATTGGGTATCAGTAATTCTATCTGGGTATTCAAATTTCTGTTACCCACCAATTTTTACACATGTGGGTATTTAAGTTAAATATTTAAAAACACTATTCATCTAGTCCCTGCAAACTGGTGTCGTGTGGGTTCGAGAGCTTTATAGGGCTCAAAAATACCATGATACTTCCACAAGAAAGTGTGATGGCAAATGATCATGATGTAACTGTCATCGTGGAGTTTGGCAAGGTTGACGGAATGCCCGTTTATAATTTCAAAATAAGTTGCTGATTTGCTAATCGAATACACAGGGTTACTTCACAATATTTTGATGATACGCGCAAGTTTTATTTTTGTAGCGTATCTGTAATGTTTGTTGCATATTTGATACGCTTGGATTTATTTTACTGCGTATTTCTGCGTATTTTACTGAGATGCGCAGCTTATCTGGAGCTCTGATAGCAATATACATAACAATACAAGATAAAAACGGGCTAGAGATCGTCAGCAACAGGTAGACCACCATACTGGGGACCATTGCAGTACCTTTGCTACCTGCATGGACATCATCCCTTCAGCAACTGGCGATTGTATGCAAAGTTAGCCACAAGTAAAAATACTAATATTCTACGTTTAAAATAGTAGTAGGCAGAAATATTCTTTGAATGACATGGACTTACGATATCCTATCAGGGGGACAATCATTTTACACTACGTCAACCCCCTTTGAGGATACGGCCAGCAACAAACTCAGAAATAATTTCATTTTACCAATTTTATAAAGTCATTCATTTTATACAATAAATATTATCAAAATTTATTGAACAATTCTATCTCTTTTAAAAACCCAATAACTAAATGAGAATTAATATTATAAAAAAGATCCTTGAGAGATGATGATTTGAAATATTTATCCCTTGTGATGGCAAAATCAATACAGTCAAGCAGGACATGCTTGACCGTGATTCTCTCATCACAAGGAATACAAAATGGAGGATCTTCACCTTTCAACAAATATTCATGAGTATATCTACTATGGCCAATACGACATCATTTTAAAATGGCCTCTTCAAATCTGGACTGACAACCCAAGTAGGTGTAACCAATATTTGGTTTAATTTCATGTAATTTATTGATACCTACATGGGTGTCCCACTTCTTTTGCATCAGATCATGGATGTAAGATGTAATTATAGGTTTATAATCACTGTATGGGATAAGAAGTGGTGTCACAGATTTGGTGAGTGCTGTTTTAGCAGCAGCATCGTCCATTGTGTTACCAGTGATACCATAATGGCTTGGTAACCAACAAAAGACGATGTCGTACTGGCCAGTAGCAAGATCATTATGTAGTTCTTTAATTTCACGCAAAAGTAGATGTTCACAAGATATATTTTTAATTGTCTGAAGACAAGAAAGTGAATCAGAAAAGATAATGAACCGTTTATGTTTAGATTGAGTATTTATATATTTTAGAGCAGTTAATATTGCCTGTGATTCTGCTGAGAAAATGGAACTGTCATTTGGTAATCTAGATGATGTGGTTCTGTATCCAATGACAGTGGTGCTGGCAACAGCGTCACCATCCTTGGATCCATCTGTAAATATGGACTTGTAAGTATTAAAGTGTTCCTTAATTCATTATATTGTTGTTGATAAATTAGTTGATTTGTTTCAGATTTTTTTTAATTTGGTTAATGTGAGATCGACCTCTGGCCTTACCATTTGCCAAGGAGGTGAAGAAAACAGTTGAAAGGGAGCTATATCTTGCAGTTTAATATTAGCGGCAGACATGGCAGACTGGATTCTGATTCCAAGTGGTGGAACAAGAGACGATTTTTTATTATAAATATCTTGGTCAAGAGGATTAAAGACGCAATTAAAAGCTGGATTTCACTGATTAGAATATGATTTAGTGACATATTGTAAAGATAATTTCAGACGGCGTTGTTTAAGAGAAGGTTCATCTGCTTCTACATACAGACTGTGAATTGGAGACGTCCTAAAGGCTCCAAGGCAAAGCCTCAGGCCCTGATGATGGATAGTATCCAGTTTTTTAAAGTTACTTTTGCAGGCTCCACCATAGACGATGGAGCCATAATCAAGTTTTGAACGGATCAATGACCTGTGCAAGTGTAAGAGGGTTGTTTGATCCCCTCCACACTTAGAATTAGAAACTACTTTCAACACATTGAGCGCCTTCAGGCATTTGGCATTTAGGTAATTAATATGCGGAAGGAAAGTTAAATGACTAACAAAAATAAGTCCGAAGAACTTTGCCTCTTTTACAACTTTGATAAGGGTGCCATCTAAAAATAGTTCAGGGTCCTTATGCGCCTATATTTTCTGCAGAAATGTATACAGTTAGTTTTTGATTTGGAAAATTTAAACCCGTTTTCAAGGGACCATTTATGAATTTTATTGAGACAGATTTGTAACTGCCTCTCTATTGTATGCATATTTTTTCAACGACAAGAAACATTAAAATCATCCACGAAAAGTGATCCATCTACTGAATCACTTAAAACCTTTCAAAGACTATTTATTTTTATACTAAATAAAATGACAGATGATCAGATAATGATCAGACAGGGTAGAACCCACGCGGACCTGAAATTGTCTGTCAGTTAAGAACTTGGATATAAATTCAGGCAAACGGGCTCTCAATCCAAAATCATGTAAATCCTTTAAAATTCCGTGTTTCCACGTTGTGTCATATGCTTTTTCTAAATCAAAAAAGATAGACACTGTATGCTGGTTATTTACAATTGCATTTTTGACAAATGATTCTAACCATGCTAAATGGTCAACAGTACTTCGATTCTTTCGTGAATATATGTAATTAAATTATTTGATTCCAAGTACCATGTTAATCTATTGTTGACCATGCGTTCCATGGTTTTGCAAACGCAACTGGTCAATGAAATTGGTCTATAATTTGAGGGATCACTGTGATCCTGTCCAGGTTTCGGTATGGGTATAACTTACCTGATGTCCATACGAGGGGTGTTCATTAAAGATTTCCCCTGACCCACTTCCGATGGACCTAGTGGAATGAAACTTGGCATAGGTATTAGTCTTTCTCCACATAGGAACCACCAAGAGTTACACACTTCTCCCATCGTTTTATGCAACTATGGAGACCTCGCTTGTAAAAGCCCTCATTTTGCGTCTCAAACCAGGACTTGACTTCAGAAATCAGTGTTTCATCATCTGTGAAACGTTTTCCCTTCAAAAATGACTTCATGGTTGGAAAGAGGTGGAAGTGAGATGGTGCAAGGTCAGGAGAGTAAGGAGGATGTGGAAGGATTTCATAGCCACAGGACCGTGCTTCTGTCTGGGCAACATGAGAGTTGTGTACTGGAGCATTGTCTTGCAGGAGACGGACACCCTTGGTCAGCATGTCACGCCTCTTAAGCTTGATAGCGTCCCGCAATTTCCGCAGCAGTGAAGCATAATAAGCTCCTGTAATTGTGGTACCCTTTGCCAAGAAATCCATCATCACTACTCGGTGCTGTTCCCAAAACACCGTGAGCATGACCTTGCCTGCAGAGGGTTGGACACGTGCCTTCTTTGGGGGTGGTGACTCCACATGCTTCCATTGCATTGACTGAACTTTAGTCTCAGGATCCATGTTTCATCCTGTGTGATAAGTCTGTCAAAAAAGTTTGCCTGGTTTTTTGGGCACATGTCCAAAAGATCCTTTGAGCAATTGACTCAGTCCTGCTTTTGGAAAGGTGTGAGCAACCTGGGAATCCATCGTGCAGACACCTTATGCATGTTCAAATTGTCATGGATGATTTTTTCCACAGACCCTACACTGATCTTGACATCTTGTGCAAACTGGCGAACAGTTATACGTCAAGCCAAAATGGCGGTCTCCACGTGATGGATAGTGTCCTCATCAATGGCTGAATGGGGGTGACCAGGAATGGCAGCTGTTTCCACAGATGTCCGACCACACTTGAACTGGCGATGCCAGTGTTTAACAACGTCATATGATGGGGCATCTTCCCCAAAAGTTGCTTTCATTTCATCGAAATTTTCTTTTTGTGTGCGACCTTTCAAATATAAAAACCTAATCACTGCTCGGTATTCTACTGGCTCCATTGTCACACCCTACTCGATCATAACACCTGTAGATTAATAGTTCGGTGCTGCAAATTCAAATATAACCCATAGATACATGTATCATTACACATGTGAAATTTCAACCAAATATGATAACCCTAAGTGGTTAAGGGGAAATCTTTAATGAACACCCCTCGTATATCATCAAAAGTTAACAAAAGGGTTTCCAAACACATTTCTGGTAAGTGCTTCAGGAGTTGATAGTGTACATTATCTGCTCCTGTAACAGTATCATGAGCTTGTCCAAGAGCTGTATGAAGTTCATGGATCGAAAATAATTCATTATAATCTTCCCCATTATCTGATTTAAAATTTATAGTTTTCTTTTCCTGCTGTTTTTTAAATTTTTGGAATTGAGGGACATAATTTGAGGAAGAAGAATGTTTTGCTGACGTTTCACTGAGTTTATTTGTAATATCAAATTTATTACTTAATAGGTCATCCCCATTCTTAAGAATGCGGATGCTACATTTAGAACCCTTACCTTTAATTTTCTGTATCATGTTCCATACCTTTGACATGGGCGTTCCTGAGTTTATTTTGGAAACATAATGTTGCCAAGATTGGCGTTTATTTTGTATAAACGTACGCCTGGCTTTAGCATTTAAGATTTTATATTTATTCAAATTATGGACCATGGGATGGCGATGGAAATAGTGTTCAGCCTTCGGATGTGTGGAATTGTAGAGGACTTAGGAATACATTCATCTGCTATTTTGTTTAATTCATCAGAAAATAATTGCACAGGATCAGTCGCGTCAATAAACAAATCAGGTTTTAATTTTTTGGATGCAAGAAATTCAAACAGAGGCCAGTTGTCCTTGGTGAAGTTCCATCTTGTTGAAAGAGGAACATCTGAAGGTAAGACAGGTTTTTAAATGGTTGGGAAATAATCACTGCCACAGAGGTCTTCGTGGACGGACCATTCAAATTTGTTTAATAAATCAGAATCTGTAACTACTAAATCCAGAGCATAGTAGGTACCTGTACCGGGATGTAGATATGACAATGTGTTTGAACAATCGTTATAGACACATAAGTCATTGTTGGAAATGAAATCTTCCAAAAGTTTCCCCTTATTATTAAGTTTGATGAGTGAGTCATGGTGGCTAAATTGGTGATCTCTCACGTGAATGTGAGGAAGAAGAACTCCTACCCCTACTGTCTGACGATGGAGTCACCTCCATGTCTAAAGCACTTAAGGAGTTGTTGAGAGACACTTCTGAAGAAGAAGAGTGCTGGGTGAAAGATTTCTATTTAACTTTTTTCTTTATTTTTTTGATAATGTTCGGTCCAGAACATCTGGTTCTTTAGGAGAAGTCTGAGACGTAGTCTGTGTCTCTGTCTGAACACTAATGGGTGGAGATGCGGATTGACTGTCAGATATTTTAATGTTAGTGAAAGACGCAGTTTCAACTGGTTGAAGAGAAGTGACCCATGTCAAATCGGTCTGACATTGAACAGATGATGAGGTTGTAATAGGCTTTGCCACAGCAGCAGAGTAATGCAGAGTTGAAGAAGATCTTGACTGATTGACAAGCTTCCTAGTATCTGCAAAAGATATGTTTTTTTCAAACTTCATTTTCAGAATTTGGGTTTTGGTCTGATAAATAGGGCAGGATTTGGAAGAGGCCATGTGTTGGCCATCACAGTTGGAGCACTTCAGGTCTAGACTACAGTCCGTATTCTCATGGTTGCCACCACAACGATGACAAACGATGGGGCGAGTACAAGTTTTGACAAACTTTTGACACTTGTATCATTGGAGCGGATTGGGGACATACACCTCCACTCCGATGTTGACATAACCAGCTTTAATCAAATTTGGAATCGATGGATGGTTAAAAGTGAACAGATATATGTTCGTTTGAACAATATTTGATTTTTCATCCTTTTGGGTGAAACACTTGACTTATTGAACTCTGATTTGAAGTTCTGAAACAATGTTGGCTTCTGACATATCCGACAGTGAATGTGTCCTGTCACGGACAATGCCACGACAAGAGTTCAGAGTCCGGTGAGCAGAAACAACGACCTTCACATTAGCAAACTGGGTAATTGATAATTAATTGATAGATTGCTGCTTTCTCACACATGCTACCAAAAGAGATCCACTGTGCACATGTGTCACGTTTTTTACATCCCCGCAATAGCCATGAACAGCTTTAGATATAGAGAAAGGGTTCAGTTTGATTGGTTCATGATCTGCAGCTTAAATCACAAGGAATCAAGCCCAGGAATCAACGTGTGTATCAGTCTCAGACGAACTTGTATCTAAATGTCTTCGTTTAGAACCAGAATGATTTTGAGCCATGATGAAAGAAAATGATTCAGCAGCCCTGCTCCCCACCCACCATGGAGTGTCAACAAGGACAGTGTGAAATTGCATCGGGTCTCAAGGATGCAAACACCAGGGATACAGGGCTGTTTTACGCCAGCGAATATAACACAAATAGCAATATTTGTATACCAAATTAAATGCCAGGCTGGTTCTGCCCATGACAAGAAAGCATTGGGTTGCTGTGAAACATTCTGCCCCGGTTCCACACGGTTGAAGAGCTATTAGCGTTACCCAGCACTCACCACGGGGAGGTTGCTCTTCACGAGTGCCTAGATAGTAAAGGAATATTGGTATTGATCTTATGAATTCTCGTACTCGTAAGCCCCTAGATTTGTCTACGATAGCCAGTAAACATGGCATCAACATTATTCGTAATGAATTAGGTTTTGTAGACTACTCACAAGAAAAATCTTTCTGCGAAGACTACTAAGGTTCTTAAGACTGTGCGTGCTGAACTCGGTGTCATAGATAAAGATAATTTGGAAGAAAGCTCGAGGCTGGCCTCAGACGGACTCTGAGAAATCTTGGATACTTACTACGATAATTCCACGTTACAGGTATCAGGCCTTGACAAGGCAATGCAAACAATGCGGGTAGAACTCATCAATAATATAGCCAAGCTATCTGAACTCGACAAGCATATAGCTTATGAGAAAACAAAACTTGAACAGGTGGGTGATGAATTCAGTAGACGCCGCGTTGCAGAAAGATTGCGTAACTTAGAAGACGAAAGATCAGCCCTCCTTGAAGTTGCTTCGAGTAATAGAAAGGCACTTCGTTCACAAATCAGTCCTATCGATCAAGTCCTCAACGATGATACCATACTGGCCGATAAAATTAATTTATTAGGTAAGACCGCCACTTGGCTTAGTCAAAACTTGTGGGCACTGATTGTAGCAATTGCTTGGCTGTTGTACTTATCTGTTAAAGACTATTTATCCAAATCAGTTCATTAAGAACTATTTATCCAAATCATGAGTAAACCAGCCGTGACTCCACCTACTATAAGCTCTGTTTTTTCATCGATATGTTGTTGATTTTTGTCTGTAATATGTGGTGGCACTTGTGGTTGTGCGTCTGTAGATGCGTCAGAAGATATCTGTGGCTTGACTATTCCTGTTTCGCCTGTGTTTGTTTGCGTTATTAATTCGGTATTAATATCCTAATTTATACCTGGTTTTTGTTGATCGGAAGCAAAAACAATTTTATTATTATAGCCGATCACTTGACCGATCTTAAGTTCCATATTACTCGGAGACATGTATAGTTCCGGCGCACAAACGTAAGTCTACTTTGGATTGAGCATACTGTAATACATCTTGATAACGCTTTATAGAAGATGGTATGTCAGCTGGTGAATTAATAGCATCCACCACATTTGCGACAAACTGTTTTTGCGCATCAAGTGCCACCCCAGAACCAATTATTCCCGTTCGTGTTTGCGTCTGTGCACCAAGAATTGCCTATACATAAGTTCTTATTGATTCATTAACTCTTACAACTCCTGGGCTATTAAAATCATTTTCTGTTTTATCATTGAGAAATTTATTCCAAGCGTTTGCGGTATCATTTAGTTGCACAAATTTTGTAACAATATAAGCTAAACCTATCTTAAAGCTCATAAGATCTCCCCACCAATCGTTACTCGAAAGTTCCCAGCCATGATTAAGATTATGCAATCTTACAAAAAGATTGTTTTTCTGTAACAACTTAAATGGATCGAATGGTTGATGAGTTTTTTAACTGAATCATCGCTTTTTTCTTTAACAGTTTTTTGTCCACTGAACGGAACACCTAGACCATGGTTAATTCCTTTAATACGCCAATCTTTACTCGTAGAAATATTAAATTCCGGACAAATACGCTCATACACGAACCTGTTGTACTCATTATTTGTGGAATTCCATTCTCGATCCTGCGGTAATGGGGCACTAATTTCTTTAGGTATACGTCTTATCTGATAGTATACGTGAAATAATAAAACAGACTTATTTAGTTCAAATCCTGGGGCATTAAGAGATACACCATATCCTATTGTGGCTCATCATATGGCAAAGTTTAACTGGTTCTGCCAAAATTGCATTGGATTGGGAACCAATCATGCACCATTTTATCGCTAGTTGCCGTGACCCTGTATTTTTCAAAGATATCAGGGAATTTAACAAAAATATTAGCGCCAGAGACCCTAACTTAAATCGACTGATTCGTAATGTAAGTTGAATTCATATTTGTGCAACCACAACAAAACACAAATATATAAGATAAATGATTTATTATACATGTATTGGCACAGAAACGGGGGGTGGCTAGGTCGCAGGCATGGAATGACTGGGTCGATGACCCTATGTTAGAAGAGAAGGAGGAACTATGTTATAAATGGATGTCCTGAGGTCATGCCGATCTGGACTGAGGGATCTGTCGGTCCTGGGGTCTCGTGACCTGGACTATCCCATGTTTTTGGTGTCCTGGGGTCATGCCGACCCGAACTGAGGGATGTGCCGGTCCTGGGGTCTCGTGACCGGGACTTTCCCGTGATATGGTGTCCTCCCCTATGAATTGGGGGCAGTGGAGGCCGACAAGTGTAATAAATGATAAGTCAAGGCGACAGAACCAGCCCCAAGGTGATGGTCGGGGATGGAGGGTGGCAACTTTGACAACCAGCATGAAAACAAGGCAGAGAATGAGGTAGAGACATGCACAGAATAAAGTAAATCATGATGCATGATGGGATATGTTTACCACGAATATGGGGTACGGCATGGAAAATGCAGTAAGGCAATGACATGCATTATGGTAGAATAAGGTATGGATGGCATAATGTTAAGAATATGTGTAGAGATCTGGACAGTAACATTGCAGTGAGAACATGCATGTAATATGTAGAGAGTACCTGTTATGGCTGCACAAACAAAAATACTAAATTTACATTTTGTGCAACCACAAAAAAACACAAATATATAAGATAAATGATTTATTATATTGGCACAGAAACGGGGGCTGGCTCGGTCGCAGGCATGGAATGACTGGGTCGATGACCCTTATCTTAGAAGAGGAGAAACCATGTTATACATGGATGTCCTGAGGTCATGCCGATCTGGACTGAGGGATCTGTCGGTCCTGGGGTCTCGTGACCCGGACTATCCCATGTTTTTGGTGTCCTGGGGTCATGCCGACCCGGACTTAGGGATGTGCCGGTCCTGAGGTCTCGTGACTGGGACTGTCCCGTGATATGGTGTCCTCTCCTATGAATTGGGGGCAGTAAAGCCAAATGAGGTTGAGAATCGACCAAGAGCCACCAAGAATAAGAAATATAAGTATGTTTTAATATATAAGGTACATGAAGACATAGCTTAAGTGAAATATGATCAGTTAGTATATCACATTATATGAGACTAGACAAAGCGTTGTGACTGTAAGCAAGCCATCCCTGATGGTGAACAAAGTATACACAGCCGTCACAAGTCTAACATAACATCATGAGCGTGGTTATAAGTATGTTTAAATATATACAGGTACATGAAGACATAGCATAAATGAAATATGATCCGTTAGTCTATCACATTATATGAGACTAGACAAAGCATTGTGACTGTAAGCAAGCCATCCCTGATGGTGAACAAAGTATACTCAGCCGTCACAAGTCTAACATAACATCATGAGCGTGGTTATAAGTATGTTTAAATATATACAGGTACATGAAGATGTAAGCATAAATGAAAATAATCAGTTAGTATATCACATTATATGAGACTAGACAAAGCGTTGTGACTGTAAGCAAGTCGTCCCTGATGGTGAACGAAGTATACACGTCTGCCACGATTGTAACACTACATCATGAGCATGGGGTTCAATTACTATGTTATACACATGGCTAGTTGTGCTCTTTGTAGGGCTATTTCAGGTGTCAGTATATGTAGCGATTGTAACAATCCGAGTTCCATCTGCCGAGTGTTTTAAACAGATGGTCCTCCACTTTAGCGCTAGCTGCGGATGTGGCGGCCCCGATCCGGAAAGAGTGGCCAGAGTAGTCAGTGGAGCGCAGACCTGCGTGTCTAAGTATTATGGTAAGCCAGGACAAGAACTGTGCCCTAGATACAGGACGTCCTGCAGCATCGACGAACAAAGCTTTAGCATAGACTTATAGGGGCAGACATAATTCTTAGTAGCGTGAATAGGTATGTCTATCCCATGTCTGAAAGGGTCTGTTTTAGATGCTTTTAGGTGTAAGATGAACCTTTGTCGATCCGTGTCTACTGAGATATTCCTTATGCACAAGTTCGTTTCTTGATCAAAATCAGTACTACACGTAAATTCTCCACAACGTAGGAATCCGAAGAAAGCCATAGAACACATACATTCCATAAGCATGTCGTGGTAAGGACCCAGAATATTAGCGCGTAATTGGCACACAAGTTTAGTGAGAAGGGAGAGGGTGATGGGCAGTCTCTTATTGCTGCTGTCAGGACCCTGCAGTTTTTTGTAGCCTCGCAGGAGAGTTTGTAATTAGTCATGGATCCTGAGGCAGAGCTGTCGAAAACACTGGGAACTCCTGCTTCAAGGAAGGCAAATCTAAGGCCTGCAAGATATGTTTTGACTGTCGCATATCTGAGGTGAAGATGGGACTGATGAAAGTTTGGGGTCAAATCCTTGACGAAGGCCCATATTGACAAACTCTGTGAACACTGAATCTGGATGCCTTGCTAGCTCATGAGCCATAACATTAACATCGATTGGGGTGAGAGTTGCGAGTCACTGGTGAGAAATGTTGAAGTTTGAGCAATGTTGTTGGCTGTTTCCCCTTACATTGAAGACACAAGTGAAGGAATGGGCAATTTGACTTTGAACAGCGAAACTCGTTAAAATTGTTACAAAGTTCACGACCCTGATGACGAACACATGGCCATCAGATGATGGGATATTCTTGGGTGTGTTTTGATTGTGGGGTTGTCTGTGGGCAGGATAATCTCAGTCGGCAACGTTTGGACAATTGTCAGTGGCATGAGCGACGCTGTGGCAGAGGGAACATGCTCAAGCCCGCAGTCCGGATGTGCAAATGCTTAACAATCTCAAATCTCGTTCCCCCCAATCAACTGGTGTACCTGCCTCTGCATAGGCTGCGATTCTACGAGGAAACATGACATGATAGTTGTAAAAAGCAGACCTATTGCTGTAAAGCTTGGCGAGATACATTAATTTTGTTGATGTTTATCCAGTTGTACTCTGAGGGTGTAATTTGAACCACACAGTATATTTCTATAAATGTCAAACGCCTCCATGAATTCCCTCAGGTTTAACTGCCGGTTGAGACGAGAGGAGGATGAACCATTGCGAGGTTCACCTATGTCTTGATCTTGAAGCAAGAGTGCAAGATTTATATATTCACCTTTTGGAATTTTCTTCACCAGACAAAAACTCGATGTAGATACGGTAGTGGTAAGGTTAACAGGTTGACTACCGGGCTGTGCCATTCGCTGAAGGCATGAATGCACTGAATCATGTCAAGGGACACTGGCGGAAGGGGAAGTCACATTTGTTGGTGCATTGCGCATGTCCATCACCCCAACAGTGGGAATGGTGTCGTAATTGGGATCACTGTCACATTCCCTGTCTGGGGCAGAAATCGTACTCCTGGTAACCGTATCCAACGATTGGGAAATGTTAGGTTGATCTTGAATCTGTGGGACACCAGTGTCTGGCTGTATCATGACCGTTTCCTGTGAGATTTGGTCTGGTGACGTCACGGTGGCTGACACTCGTCTCGTGTGGATTCCCCGTCTGTTATTCAAATTCTCCTGGTAGAGTTGGTAGATTGTTTTACGAGACCATGAGTTGGGCACGACCATTCCAAAGTCCGCGAACTTCTGCCGAAGTTGAGCAACTGTCAAATAAGGAGTTGTGTTGTCGAGTCGTGACCTGACCTGGCTGTGTTGGCAACATGGCGGCTGGGGTTAGAGGTTGAGGTCAAAGTTAAAGATTTGCCATGGCTACGCGTAATCTGACCGCTGGATGTTGCATCTGGCTGTTGATCCATAGTTCAAAGGTAGCACGGCGGCGTGGAAGAATTTAGGATGCAGGATGGCGCATTTTGTGCAAAGATTTTTTATGGAAGTTACGATGGTCTCTCAACTTTGACAACCAGCATGAAAACAAGGCAGAGAATGAGGTAGAGACATGCACAGAATAAAGTAAATCATGATGCATGATGGAATATGTTTACCACGAATATGGGGTACGGCAAGGTAAATGCAGTAAGGCAATGACATGCATTATGGTAGAATAAGGTATGGATGGCATAATGTGAAGAATATGTGTAGAGATCTGGACAGTAACATTGCAGTGAGTACATGTAATATGTAGAGAGTACCTGTTATGGCTGCACAAACAAATATATTAAATTTACATTATAAGTTGTGATATACAGTCATGCCCCGCTTATACGGACTTCAGATATCCGGAAACCTCGGTTCCCGGACGATTTTCATTCAAAACGAAATAATTACTATATAAACTTACCCGTATATCCAGAAATTCAGTTTCCGGAACCGGGCGGTCATTTTCATACACAAAACACTGAAATGCACACAAAATTGTCTCACTTATCTGGACAATACACTTCCGCTGGCGGTAATCCTTCCGCTGGTGGTAATCCTTTGATTGTGAGAAGTCAATTAACCAAGTGACACTGAGTTACGTTTGAGACGAGCTTGTTTATTGTACATGTAATCCCCTTCGATAAATATGGCGTCTGTGTAGGTCAGAGGTCAAAGTTGTGTAAGTATGGCCTGTCAACCAGCGAAATATAAGCGACACGCAGTTACAGCACGCGAAAAAAAGGGAAATTTGTCTGTTTAAAGAAAAACACCCGTCAGCAAGTTTAGAAACCAACAGTAAGCATTATGGCACTAATTTTGGACATACCATAGGAAAATCGACAATTGGTGACAGTTCAAACTTCCATTACAAACTTTTTGAAACGTGTATGAATAAAGATTGAGTTGATGTATCTGTTTGCTCTGTCATCTGTCATGAGTTGCATAATTGAAGGGAAGTGACTCTTCCAGTAAGAAGCTGGTTTCAGTTATACGGAAATTCGTTTATACGGATGAATTGTGAAATGATGCAAGTGTCCGTATAAGCGAGGCACAACTGTAGTATCTTTGTATATTTAATATGTATGTTACACTCCTGGGAATAACAAATGATCTGTCTATTCAACTGCTTCATACTATAGATAACTCGGCTGGTCAACTTGAAGTTGCTATCTGCGATGTAACATATTACCCGTGGTGGACCAATATAAGTGCTGCGAGAAGAAATAATCATGTTTATAAATAGAAAACAATACATTATACCTGATGGGTATTACAGCGTATGCTCATTCAATGATGAAATTTTTAAGCCTAATGAAGTTAGTCTCACACAAAATGAGTTGAATGGGATGCTGATTTTTAACGCTGGAGATGAAGTACTTCTTGCCGCTGAACAAAGCAGAAACACTTGGACTTAATATTGGAGGAGTAATAATATTATCACCCAACGAAACAGTGCAGGGAATTAAATTGCCCGATTTAGTTCCTTATAAAGAGTTGTGCATGCATCCATCTTGATCAGATCAGTACAACGGATAATACTGTAAACAGGGAATTTTTTGCGACCGTTTTATTATTGCGAGTTTTGCGAACGAGACACAATCGCAAAAATTAAAAACGCAAAAATAAGTATAAATAATACATACATACTTTATTCATAGCAACACGTCATCAAATGTTGATGAAATCATCAACCAGAACCACAAGTTACTCAATAAGTTAAAAACAAAAATGAATGCAGAATGGTCACACGATACATCACAAATGACAGTGTAAACAGACCAATTAGTGTCACTGTTACCTCACAGTAATCCTGCCTTCTTCCAACCTCGCTTGATTGCGTCAGTGTCCTTTGCAATTTTGTCCACACAGGAAACTTTCATTAAAATCCTTCTTATATAGTTTGCATTCAAACTCACAGTCGTGAGACTGAGTTGAGTCAATTATCGTATTTGATAATTGGTCACAATCCCTTCCGGTCAACTTTCCGGCCAACTCAGATTAACTAGCTTCGGAGAGAAGCTGTCTATTGTTTGGTAATAGAGGGGTCATCTCAACACGGCAACTTGCAAAAATATCTCATCGCAGTATTGTCTTTGGTGTGGTATTCCCAATATTTTAACGGCGCAGAAATAAAGCTGTTTACAGTATTCAACTCTGTTTAGAGCTATTCCAGTCAAAGATGAAAAATACAATAGCGGTAGAACGGAATCTTTCTAATCATTACAATATTAAAAAGTAAAGCGGGGTATTATTTCAGATCTCAAAATTTCTGTATTAGATGTAACACACCAACCTGTACATATAGGTTACTTGAGTGTAACACTCCATATTATAAATAATGGTTGATTCATTAGGCCCTGGATCGCATAACCTTAGACAATGTAATACAATTGCGCTTTCTGATCTTGGCGACACAGAAGGATTCGGTAAACCCGGTACCGATGGCAAGTTATACGCTTTACACTTACAAGATAATGTATACAAGCGGAAAGAAGTTACATTCACAGGTAATCTAGGAGACTTAAATGATGTCGACGTTAGTAGACTCAATAAAAACACTTCATACAATCTTACTCGCAACGATGATAATAAATGGACTATGGTCGAAGCAAAAATCGAGTGGCTACTGAACATCGTCATTACCCCACCATATGCGATGATGGGTAAGGCACATAATTTCACTAAGATAATAAATAGTGGAATCGTACTCGGGACTTATATCCCATCAAAACGAAAAAGTGTGTTAGTCTCTCCCCTGCCAGAAAACCCAGCTCATATGTTATTGAGTCATCCAGCAGTAAAGAAATGTTAGTTTAGATTTGGTTACTGAATTCAATTATATAAAATATAACTTGAATGCTATACCTGATCTTTCTACAATTATTATTGAAGTCTTGTTTGGAGATGCATCGGTAGATGCTTTTGAAATATTACCAGGTCTATCAATTAAGTGGCTTAAGAAACACAAGCGTCGACGTTGCAGTATTATTATCCCCCGCCATGAAGTGGAAGGGGGATATAGGAATGGGTGCCGTCTGTCCGTCCTTCTGTCCTTCCGTCACATTTCGTTTCCGGAGCAGATCTTGAAAACAGTACCATATTTCTTCACCAAACTTGGCACATAGATAGATCTAGTGGTGAACTGGTGCCTTTTGATAGTTTGGGATTTTAAAAAAAGTTATTTTTCGAGTTTCCATGGCAACAACTTTGATTTAGACTGAAAATGGCGGTAGTCCTCGTTTCTGGAGCAGATCTTGAAAACCGTACCATATTTCTTCACCCAACTTGGCACATAGATAGATCTAGTGGTGATCTGGTGCCTTCTGATAGTTTGGGATTTTTAAAAAAGTTATTTTTCGAGTTTCCATGGCAACAACTTTGATTTAGACTGAAAATGGCAGTAGTCCTCGTTTCCAGAGCAGATCTTGAAAACAGTACCATATTTCTGCGTCATACTTGGCACTTCGATAAATCTAGTGGTGAACTGGTGCCTTTTGATAGTTTGGGATTTTAAATTTTTTTATTTTTTCGAGTTTTCATGGCACCGACTTTGATTTAGACTGAAACTGGCAGAGTCCTCGTTTCCGGAGCAGATCTTGATAACCGTACCATATTTCTTCATCATACTTGGCACATAGATAGGTCTAGTGGTGAACTGGTGCCTTTTGATAGTTTGGCATTTTTAAAAACAATATTTTTTTAATTTCCATGGCAACGACTTTGATTTAGACTGAAAATGGAGGTAGTCCTCGTTTCCGGAGCAGATCTTGAAAAACGTATTATATTTCTTTACAAAAAGGCCTAGTGAACATAGTTCACAGGCGCTAATGCATTTCACACCCCTTACATGTCATATTGGCAGGGGATGTGAGTATTTCATGCTTGTTTATATGGGAGTATCACCCGTTGCAACTTGAGGGGGTCCAAGTTAATAAAGGTGATAGCATTTCTCATCTAAGATATTTATGCTGTATAATATACATTTAATAAGGTTGATGTATACTCTCAAAACATTGAAGCAAGACCAATTAAAGACTATCATATGATATGATAATATACACTATGGGTTTATATCCGGTGCTCGATGAAGCATCTGAAAAGATGGATACTGTTGATGGATTTCAATTACATCAAATATGCGACATAAAACATCGAATAAAGAAGGAGAGGGAGTTGAGACTTGGATTGTATAAAAAGTATCGCAGAGCTGTGAATGCTCTCGACAGAGTTGACACTGCGCTTGTAACAGCTGACATGGGACTCGGTGTAGCCGGTGTTGGTTTATTATCAACTATAATTGCTACGCCTATCGTACTTGGCATGGAAGTAGCCGCCGGAGTCTCAGGACTGGCAGGAATACCGTATTTTCTTGAGTATAGTGCCCACCCGTGTATAATGGCCACCCTCTAGCGGGTTCAATATTTTGGAAAAAAAGAAATTTGAATATTATGTGCAGAAATTTTTACACCTGAGCGAAGTCCGGCAAACGAACAGGTGATGACAAACTTTGTCAGTACAAATTCGAAATTTGAGATAAAAAACACCAGACATGTTGATTTACCGTTTACATTGTATTTTTTGTTCAGCTAGGCATTGTTTTATATCCAGGGATTAAGATTACCTTGTGTATTTTCTCGTAAACTAAGCCGGACACAGCAATCAGCTGTACACACGTTTTCTTGGAATCTACCGGTGATTCAGTCAAGACACACCCAATGATATAACTTTACAGTATTTTAATGCAAGGATTGGCAAAAGTTGTATCTGAAACTATTTTTTTATCAGGAATAATATATTCCAATTTATTGTTAATTTAGATGCAGCTTTTACTAAACATATTTAAAATGATAAGAACCCAAAGCGAAGCAGCTGATCGTTATTGCCCGAATTTTTTTTTTGGAACCAGTCTGACCAGTCACCGTCAAGGGTCCCGTGCACGTGATCACGTGATCGCGAGAATAACGTGTTACCATAGAATCGTCCAACAAAAACAAATATGGCTTTTAACGAATCAAAGTATGGCATTTATGATATATGTATCCATTCTCTGTCAACTAAAGTTCGTTTCAAGGCGTCAATAGCGGTAATCTGACCGTGGTTGCTGTTAATAACGGTGAGTTGTGTGATCTTCCAATCGCTTCACACACGATTTCGTCGAAATTAATTAAAACAATATTAAAAGGAATTTTGAATAAAATTAATGAAATAAGTTACAAACATAAGTCCAGATATGCAAAGAACACTTTTTATAGCCAGACAGTGTAATAACATGAATAATTTGCGGACTTCAGTATGGATTTGTTGACATGGTATTTCCGGTGTTACGTGCTCACGATAATGTCTTTCCATGGGGAAAAAACATCAAAACTCATTAATTCGTGTATAATGCGCACCCCCTTCTACACAGCTGTGTTTTTTGGAAAAGAAGTGCACACTATACTCAAGAAAATACGGTAGCGATAAAATTTATTTCTCGTAAGTTGCAAAAGAAAGCATTAAAACATGATAATATTCGGATACTCGCCGAAGCAAAGTTGTACAGCATTAAGGATCATATTTCAACAGCACTGGCTGATTGTAAGATATCCGAGGAGGAGTTTCGTTTAGTGTTGTCAGAACTCACCAAATACAAAACAATGAAGCAGGAGATTTGTTCAAATTATCGTAAGACCAGTGGTATGAGGGAAGACGAAAAAAAAAGTTCATAGAACAAGGGAGACAACAAGCTCGTCAATTATTCCATATCAAAACCAAGGGACTGGTTGGACATTAAAAATAGATTGTTTCCTATCGTTGTATCACATTTAAATGAATGCCTACGTAAGTATATAATAATGGAGAATTGCAAGCCAATCAAATGGCCAGAATTACCACAGGGTATATATTATATTAGTGATGTCAAACCAACCAAATACGGTCATCAATTGTTTCTTTCAAATTTCGAAAAAGAGTATATAGTCTGGTCTCCTAGTAATATGAATGAAGAACCTAGTAAAAATGTTGAATATCACTTTGTTCAAAATAATGGTATGTGTATGAGTAAAAATAATAGAGAATATTTTCATTACAATATAGTTTAATCTCATGACGATCATTGAATCACATCATCGTTTTGACATAAACAATTCCATCTGTAGTAGCAGTATAGGTATATAAATCTGGCTCCAGTGGGGGTTGCGGCAGAATCACCATTACCTATACTACTCATCCACTCGATGTTCTCACTTTCTAATGAGCCCCATACACTGACCCCTTGCATATACAGGAACATGCAGTTAATCATAATCAATGTTATATGTGTCTATAACCCATGCAGCATGCACTTACCGGTAGTTAGTTTGGTGGAGCTGTCTTATGTGAAAGGCTTCTTAGTCTGTCCTTTCCTAAACCTGTTGCAGCAATGTGTATGGTTCCACAATACAGTAGGAAGTGCCAGTCTGTTGTTAAAAGCATTTGCTAACACAGCATTAGAAACTGGCACTTAGTAGTCCTTGCCAAACTGCTTAAGGTATCATAAGGACTAGTAGAAATTTCGTCCTCTCTGACGGTTTGTCTATATGTTGTCATTATAAGGACTAGTGGACTAAATCTGTTATTTTCTATTACCACCTGGAAGGCCAGTCATCAACTCAAGGCACAAAAATGACAAAACTGGTGAAACAATAAGAACATCTCAGAACTAGATCTTGAACAAGTCCTCCGATGCTGTCCTAGTTACCGATTTGGCACAACTTTTGTCTGATTGAACATTTAATTCCAAAGGCTACTTTAGCCATGACATGTATATGTCTAGAATCACCATCACTACCACTTTATGCTGACCTGGCACATAGTGCTTCTTGTAGAAATCTAGTTGTGTGGTAAAGACTTGTATTTCTCGCCTTCCAAGGAACATGCTCAGTCCCAGCAAAGTCATGTATATTCACCATGTTGTATATATTTGTTAGGTTCTTTTATATATATATATATATATATGTTTGATGTTCATGTTGATAAATCTGTGTATATTGTACTAGTCATCTCTTGTTCTACCTGGCAAAACTACCCCCTTTTGTCAGAACATGATGGTACTATGGTACATGTAATAGTAATTTCATTCAACGTAATAGTGGAGTAGTTTTTCCTACTTTAGTAAACTGAACACCAAGTAGCATGAGTAGGTTCAAGCTGGTCAAAGAAAATGAAGCTATTTAGTTTTATCTTGAAATTATTATGACAAGACATTTTATTTGATTGTTTTTTAACGCCACACTCAGCAATATTCCAGCTATATGGTGCCGGTCTGTAAATACTTGAGTCTGGACTAGACAATCCAGTTATTGACATCATGAGCATTGTTCTATGCAGTTGAGATACGATGACATGCATCAACCATATCAGTGAGTCTGACAACCCGATCCCAGGCCTCTTACAAGCATGGGTTGCTGAAGATAAACTCCAACCTGCATTTGATATTACCATAATAACTTGAGTTATATACTGGTAATCATCTAGTCAGCATATATGCTGTAAATTGTGTACGTATTTAACAGTATTTAGTTTCATAGAATGATGTCTGGATATACCTCACAGCAGGTTTAGGTTGTGTTACCACTGAAGTCAGTGATGAAATATAGTATCACATTCAACATGTAGACCAAGCCAAGGACTGTCACATATTTTTAAATGTATACTCATAATCATTAATACAATCATTTTCAAAAGATATATACAATATGTACACTTTATTTATGTGATCAACAGATAACCTAACATGAAATTAATACATCTTGTGAACATATAGTTCTTAAAAATAGCACAATACCACACGGTTGTCAGTGTCCTTTTCTGTTTGTCATAACCATCTGATTGTTAATGAAGTGGTAAGTGCATATTCATTTCTTCTATTTTTTTTATCAAAAACACTTTTATTTTCAAAACATGTATATATGAGAATTCATATATTTTTGTATGTGCAGAGACATTAATATTCCTGCATGCAATTCTATTAGCTTCCCTGCTAATTCCACAATTAATATTATGCTTTATGTATGTTGCTATTTTTATTTGTCAAAATTCCATTTTCTATTCCTGTACATTCCAAATTTACATAATACTTATGTTTGCCATTTCTGAATACTTTCCAATTCCATTTTCATTTCCTGTATGTTCGAAATTTTTGGAAAACTTTACATGCGTTTGCACCCTTTTTATTATTGCTTTGTATCTATGTATTTCACGCATATATAACCTGTAGATTCTCATCACTGCCTTGTGTTTTAAATGTACTAAACATCATATTTCATATTTTTAGTTTTGCTGTTATAAACAATCCCATAATTCTCTCTGTATTTCATGCATGGGCAGTCATGCGGAAGTGATTTTCTTTTCATCAACCACTTCAGTACGTGTTAATGAATCAAAGTACTTGACAGATACAAATATGGCATCCAAATCTTCTGCCTCACCTCGAGGTGCCAAGAAAGGCAGCAAAAGGTCTGCACATACAACTTCGACCTCTAACCAAGACAGTTATGGCAGCCAACCAAATTCGAGTTTTGACTTTGCCACAACTATGTTCGTCACCCTACCTCACTGCTGCCGATTGGAGAAGGAAATTAGCCGACCTAGGCTTTCGAATTCCATCTTCATGGGTTAGGAAGGCTCTGTTACAAATATATCAAAAGAACGTGTTACAACTCACAACCAGCTCGTCTACAGTGACGTCATCAACATCAGCTCAAACCAGTGCCTTAACTGAGACAAGACAGCAAAGCAACCTTGTCCCAGTTACTTCTGATGACATTACATTGGCTACATCCACATCCACATCATGGCCATCTACAGAAGAAAGTGCTTTACCAGTTCTGAATGACGTAATTTTGACAAGAGACACTGCTGCCAGCCTAGACATGCACACAGGTCATGTTACCACAGAATTTCCACCACTGCGACGTGAAGTTAGAGAGCTGAAAGACATCGTGTTGATGTGTGGATGCACATGAAACTACGGTCATGGCGGTGCTCTTTGACGGATTCTGCCACTATGAGTACCATAAGATGTGTGCTGCTAGAGTTGCAGCGCATGCAGCCCGAGGTCAACCTGTTGACTGGGGCAAGCGAGATCGGGATATCTATAGTTTGTGTACTGCTGGCAAGCGCTGCAGGACCTGTTCTATTTGTGATAGTGTGACACATGATGCTCGAATGTGCCCAATTTGTCTCATGAACAAAGTTGTGGATATTCTGGCTGACGTCCTATGCAACAAGGTCTAACAGCATGGACAGACAGGACACAAAACACAGATGACTCTAGGGGGAGATTACGAGTTCAATTAGATGGCCAAGAGGTGTGTAACAACTTCAATGAGGATGGCTGCACTAGAGTGAGATGTCAGTACCTTCATGTCTGCTTGACATGCCTATCTTCAAGCCATTCCAACAGAGGGGTAAGAATGCTTCCCAATGACTTCCAGAGCCTCCTGTGATGCCTTGCATGACTGATATGGAGCCTCTCATTCGTAGTGGACGACTCATTCCCATAAATGTGGACATTCTTGAGCAAGAACTGACTTTTCATCCTTACCACCAGTTCTGCGACTACCTTATCAACAGAGTTCGCTATGGCTTTCATCCCTAAATGTCCACAGTCAGTACCTGACACTACAGTTGAATGTAAGAACAATTTAAGTGCCCGATCCGAACCGCAAGTTGTCATGGAAGCAGTTTTGAAAGAAGTGGCCTCTGATTATGTGATAGGACCTTTTGCAACCCCACCTTATGAAACCTACAGGATAAGTCCATTAGGCGTGGCAGAAGGCAAATACAGTCATAATAAACGACTCATACTTGAGTTATCGGCTCTCCATGATATACCAGATATAGACAGCATCAGTGACTTGATTGACAAGGAATATTGCTCCCTCTCTTATGCATCAATCAATGATGCTATTGCAGAGATCGTCAGGGTCAGAGTGTCTGCCAAGATGTGTAAAGCTGACATTAAGGGCCCTTTCAAGTAAGTACCTATTAATTAAGTTTTGGCCTTTCTTTGGGTTTAAGTGGGAAGCACCTAGCGCCTAGCTTTTTGTTGCTGTTCCAGTCCGAAAATCTTCAACACTTTATCTCAGGCCATCTGTTGGATCCTTGAACACAATTACAACATACAGTTCACACTCCACCTGTTGGACGACTTCCTTACAATTGACCACTGAAATTACCCAGCAGAACTTACCTTGGCAACCCTCACCTTGGCAACCCTCAAGCAGGTTTTTGAAGAGCTCAGCATTCCCCTATCACCACTTAAGACTATTGGCCAGAACTAGAATACCTCGGCATCATATTGAACTTTGACACAATGACAGCCAGACTGCCTGCCGACAAAGTGCTGCGCATTGGTTCATTATTGTCAACTTTTCCAAGTCGGAAGAAAGTCACCAAAAGGGAGCTACTGTGACTCCTAGGACATTTGAATTAAGCTGGCAGAGTGATTCTTCCAGGTTGTTCTTTCATTTGGTACCTGATCGAGCTATCAAAATCTGTGACAAAGCTGCATCACCATATATCCCTTTCCAAAGACTGTAGCCTAGACCTCAACATGTGGTTCTTGTTCATTCACAACTGAATGGGGTATCATTCTTCCATGACATGTCCAATTCAGCAATTGACATGGAACTTTATACTGACACTGCAGCTTGTATAGAATTTGGGGGTTACTGTAAAGGACAGTGGTTTCGTGAGAAATGATCAGCCGATCTGTCTCTCGGACTAACTAGCAAACATTCTATTCCTTCATGGAACTCTACCCCATTGTAATCGCAGCCTACCAGTGGGGACACCTTTGGGCATGGAAGCGCATCATGTTTCACTGTGACAACCAAGCAACTGTGTGTATATTAGGAAGGGTCGATCAAAGTGCCACCATATAATGGCGCTGATGCCTAAATTAACCTGGTTAGCTGCTAAAGGAAATTACATCATACTTGCTCAACATATACTTGGGATGTATAATAACATTGCCAATGCTCTTTCTCGTTCACAGATGGACCGATTCAGAGCACTGGCACCAGATGCAGCATCGAGCCCCACACCTTGCCCCCCAGCCTCTCCGGTGATGTGGTACTAAACAAGCATCTTGACACCCTGTGTCTGCCATCGCACAGCATACCAGATCCATGGGTTTGCAGTGCTACTTTAACTTTCTCATTCAGGACCACATGTTGAATACCACAAGTGCGCCACATCTCCCACCAGTGTTGGAATATCTTTCGTATATGTCATACTTTCTCGCATATTGTTTTGGCATCCCTCATCTTCGATACGATACAGTGAAAACTTTCTTGGCAGGCATTTTCGATTTTCATACATGGAGAAGGGAATTGCTACTTTTTTTCGATGACATGCAAGCAGGTGGTTCTAAAAGGCTCCAAACATTTGAGGCTACAACTACAAGAAGATTCAATCACCACCACAGAAGAAGAGAATGTCCATCACCTATACTATACTGACATAAACGGTAGCACAGCTGCGGCAAGGAATATTCGGCCCATTTAATGATTTAGTGATGGACAGTGTTTTTTGGTTTCCTCAGATGTGGGGAGTATACTGTAACCACAACTTTGACTCGTCTGTGCACATAGGCCAAAGAGACCTTTACATGGACACTGAGAGGAACAGATGTGTACTTACTTGTAAATAAAGGCTTCTAAGACAGATCCTTTCTGGCTAGGAGTTGTGGTCTCCATCTATTATACCAAGAAAGTGTTCTGTCCTCACCAAAATCTGTGTTGACTTGTTGGTGTAAGGTGCCAGTGTGGAGCACTTGACCAGGATCCTCTGTTTACCAACTCGGACTTGCATCCTATATCTAGAACTACCTTTTTGTCCTGGCTAAACATTGTCCTTGATAGAGCTGGACTCACCTCCAGTCAGTACTCAGGACACTCCTTTCGGATTGACACTGCCACTACTGCTGCTCATGTGATAATAGAGAACCACTTAATCAAGACTCTGGGTTGCTGGAGCTCAGATTGCTTCACTAGATACATTCGGACACCAGAAACTGTTATCCAACAAGCTCAAAGGTCCCTGTGCCAGATGTAACTGACAAGGCAGGTTGTTCGATCCCACATTCAAATGCATGGTGTATACGGATATTGTGGTGGTCATAGACTGTGTTAATTTATGTGGGAAATCCAGAATACCTACTAGACGTATAGGACTACCCATCCTTGTGTGTGATCTGCATCACTTAGTCAGTCACATTTAATTCAATGCTTTTCTTGTGACAGATTTCACCCAAAAAATTAGTTTATTATACATTGTGTGAAGTCGCTTAATGAACCCAGTGGTGACGATTGTTATATCACTCCATGACATGCTTTTCTATACTTCTATGACTTCACAACCCATTAGCCATCGGGTCACATGTCAAGAGGAGACTCGTGCTTCATGTTTTGAGACAGATATTATGTAAGAAATTATAGTGTCGTCGTATAATAACCTAGTGCTCCTCACATGTCATACCAGATGGATCCACATCAAGTCCAGGTGATGATCTGGATATCCAGCATGTAGTGAGGGACCATACCTGTAACCCGCTATGTCTTTTGACACAGCAGATGTGACTGTGTGCATTTATTGCCAATGAACATTCACTAATTTCACAAGCAAGAACTTACTCTGTGCAGTCACTTTCTTGAGCTCTATTCACCACTCTGACTTTATCTCCATCTTGCATTGACCTCGGTGATTACCAATCCTGCTTATTTCTGAAGAATCATGCTGTAACCTTGGTGCAATGTTTTTTATACCTTTATCTGTTGTATGTTTTTGTTACATAATTACTATCCAGTCACTGTTATTTCACTTGTGCTGTAGTTTTGCTTCCCATTATGCACGTTGTGAGATGTCTCATGTGCATCATGTATTACTATCGTCAACATGTATCTGGTAGTTACTTCTTCTGGTTTTGTGGTCATTTACGACAATGCTGCTGTCTGTTACTCAATTTTTTCAGGTTTCTTTTCATGTTGCAAAATATTATCATGGGGACTTCTTCCCTTTATTGAACTCTCCTGCCTTGTTTTATACCAGTGGTATCCTTACCTCCAAGCAGCCAATTCTCACATCCATTTGTATATATTTGTGAGGCATCTGTCTATACACAATGTGATGTATTACATTCTATTTTCTGTCTGCAGTGTCATGTATTACATTCTTCATTCTATCTGCAGTGTAGACATTCTGTAGGTATGGTTTCCTCACACCTGGTTGTACGGCTTGTTTTCATGCATAATAATGTCATTATACCTATAATAATATCTTATTATCACCTGACTATTATTTGGGGGCTCTCAGTTGTTCCAACCTCACTTTGGCCCCCAATTCACCGACATAATCCTGCTGGCTTCGATTCTTCACCCTTGGATATTGGGTTAGATTCTTCACCCATAGGTGACCCGTGCTGATTAAGTAATAATTATGTTAAGTATTAGAGTTATGACGATTAATCGTTATGTATTCAAATCACGATCTCTAGGTATCCGATATGATATATCGATATGGTTTCTATGTATCGATACAATAACGATACATTTCATTGAATAAATTAATCTGTTCTGAAACAAAATATTTACTCGTAATACAACCGGAAACGCTGTCTCGTGGACGCCGCCATGTTTGAGTTTGCTATGCAAGGTTTAATCTTGTCTAGTCTCGCTAGTTAAAATGGCGGCTCTTGGCGAGGCAAGCGATGTGTCAGAGTTTATAAAGCCTCCGGCATCGTTTAAAAGTGCTGTGTGGAAGCATTTCCTTCTGTCGAGAGACAAAACAAAGGTGTCGTGCATGATTTGCAATACCATTTCAACATATAATGGCAACATGTTCAAATTCACAAGAGGTCAAAACCTGATCCTCAAACTTCCAACTCGTCGTCGAAGAATTCTGCTTGTGAGGATATCATGAACATGTTTCGTCGTAAAGAGAAACTGCCTCCTAATAGTGAACGATCTAAGGCTATCACTATAAGGCTCTTGCTCAGTTTATTGTCAAAGATCTCCAGCCATTTTCAATCGTTGAAAGTGAAGGATTTGTGAATTTAATTGAAACTCTGGAGCCGAGGTACAAACTTCCAAACAGAAAAACTTTATCAAAGAAAACAATTCCAGAAATGTATGAGGAGACAAAGCAAGAAGTCATAGATAAACTCAGATAAAAGCAGTTTCGTTAACCACTGATGGGTGGACCAGCCAATCCACTGAGGGATACATTACAATCACAAGCCAACACAGTGAACTTTTGCAATCATTACTGAATATTTCTAGTAACAGTATTGTCAGTTGTGACACTTTGAGTGTTCTAAAGTTCAAGTTCTGTAAACTGAGGGTATAAAAATTGAGTTTCAGTTCCTCCACATGTCCATTCCAAACTGTTCGATATAAGCTTGATTATATTTCTTGCTCAGGGACAAGCAAACTCAGCATAAATAGAAAATATGCTGATTTCAGTGTGATGAAAATTATTTGTGTTTTACCCAATCATGGTTTAATGGCCAAGAAATATTTATTTTCATATGTGTGCCAAATTACACTGTGTGCCAAATTGATTTTTATTTTGTATTTTCCTAATTAAAAGTTTCAAATAAAAAGTTTTTGAGATCTTTCTTTCATCTAACTTCTTGAATTTAAGAACAAAATTACATGGATTACACAAAACAAAACTGCAGAATTTAGTTTAAAGTTTTTATTTTCTTAAAAACAGGCATGTTCAGCAGTAAATTGTGTATCGTGATACATATGGAATCGAAATGAATCGTAAAGCAAATATCGCGATACGTATCGTAATGGTTTCAATGTGCATCGTCACAACTCTATTAAGTATTGCTATTATTGCTTATTCAGATTGTTTATTTGTCGGATAAATATGTATTTAAGTGCAAATACATGACAACTTTCTTTCGTCAACAAACCAATGTGAAACCGGTTGCAAATCTAGTTGCTCATGAATATTGATATATGCCCAAATATGGGCATTGCTTACATTTCTATGCATACGCAAAGACACTATGTTCCTGCAATTGCGTGTGCAAATATGACAGCACCTACGCACAAGATTCTTTTTTAAAGAATTTCTTCAAATTATGGCTATTGAAGCAGATAGTTGTTAGTATAAAAGACGACTGTAAGAAAACTATAAAACTCAATTTTAGCGCCGCGCTAAGTCTCTGACCAATGCTCGGTCACTTCCACCGACGGGGTCTGACTGTGCAATCAAAATGGTTCGGTTCCCTTGATCTATCAGCTGAATTTATATCATGTCCGTACCATGTTGGAAGAGGAAGATCAGAGTGTTCGCCAAAGACGTTTTTGGTAACTGTTTGACCCTATGGTGAAGATGTGGAAATCAACGAACTCAAGTATGCATGCATTCAGTGACGGCTTCGAACGAAGGGCAAGGTCACCATCGAAATTAGAAAAGACAACCGTGATGTACTCACAGCCTTTCATGCTAGAGATCAATTTGGGATGTTTTGGGCCACAAAAACAGAAGTCAGGCACACTTCCATGAATTTGAGTTTTTGAATGATTTGTATCAGAACTGTTCACTTAGAGCGATCTGGTTGTGCAATCGTGTATGTTCATTCATGAACAAACATCTTCAATGTCACAAAATACGTTTTGAAGGGGACACTGATGGCACAACCGGAGAATCCAACGTAAGCCTAGATTTCTGTCCAGATAGTTTAAACTGACTTCTTTTCACCACACTTAACCGTGTATATTAGATAAAATTGAAAGTCGTGAAAGTGGTCGGGTACGTCACACCAATATGGACCCTCAATTTATTGGTAGTCGTACATTGCAAATGGATATAGCTCGATTATATGTCTGTAGCCACTCTACACATAACTAATATAGAATGCAAAGCGAATTTGATGCAGGTGACTATCTTGTTTGGTTCAATGATGTTTTTCTAGCTTTCATGAGATCTTTTAGTTCTGTCTTGAAGTTGCGAAAGTGAATTATGTCTTGCGATTTTTTTTATCAATGAAAAAAGTAGTACCGGTGTGACAAAGGTTACGGTTATCCAATCAAAAAGAATAAAATGAGGTCAACCTTGTATGCCACAGGTGATGTACGGATTTAGTATCTAACCACCTGTATCTTCACCGGGTGGGTAATGACACCCAATACTTCCATCATATCTCAATGACAACAAAGACAACCCGAACACATTGGGTAATTTCAGATAGTGGCATTTAATGGATGAATCTTCCTGACCAGACACTGAAACACATTGGGTAATTTCAGATAGTGGCATTTAATAGATGAATCTTCCCGACCAGACACCAGTAAACAAATTGAATAATACCTGTACGTTGAACGGAAAGTGCAAGGGGTCATTTTGAAAAGTCACATGCCATTACACAGTCAATAATGGGTGTGGCCACCCTGGCTCCTGAAGCACACTTCACATCGAGCTCTCATTGACCTGACAGGTGTCCGTAATGTTGCCAGAGGCATTGCCTCCCATGCTTGCTGAACAAATTCCACGAGCTGATGCAGGTTTGCAAGTGGAAGATGGTTCTCGCGAACAAGTCGTCCCAAAATGTCCCAAACATGCTTATTGAGGGGAAGGTCAGGGGAATATGCTGGCTACTGCATTCTCTGAATGCCTCTGAGAAAGTCAGTGACAACACATGCACAATGTGGCCTGGCATTATCTTCCTAAAAAATGGCATTGGTTCCAATGGCGTTGAGAGACGTAAAGACAAAGGGCCCAACAACCTCATCCCTGTTTTGGATACCGGTCAGATTGCCATGAATATGATAAAGGAGGGTTCTGTGATGCAAACTGATGCCCCCACACCATGACTCACCCTCCGCCAAACCTGTCACGTTCACAGACCGTCACATCATGGAAACGTTCACCTCGCCTTCTGAACACACGGATACAGCCATCTTGACACTGCAAACTGAATCGAGACTCATCCGAAAACAATACCTGTGACCAGTCCTGAGGATTCCAACGAAGATGGGCACGACACGATGCAAGACAGGCTGCTATGTGGTGTTGAAGAAGCATAGGAGGCTAACAGCACGATGTCCTGAAGCCATGCAATCGGACGTCCACGGTCAACAGCACTTTGGGATCTTCTCACCATGACGTCTCCGAAACATTGAACATTGACCAATTTCTGCTGCCTCAGCTCCTAAACCCTTGTGTGCAGTGGCTGCATAAGAATCATGTTGCGCACATGGATGGTTTTGTTTGGGTGGCAGGCACCATCATGTGACAATGGACATGTTTTTATTTGATAACATTTCTCTGTCACGTTTCTCTCTTATTTTGACTGTCTCCAAAACGCAACAAATTTTGGTTCCTACATGTCTTCAACTGCATACCTTACCACTGCAGTGTTGACTCTTGGACTGCATGACTGCCATGGAATGAAACCCAAAGACAAAAAGTCCTGAAGAAATGTTACCTGAATATGTAGGGAATACAAGGGAACACTTTAACCACTCAGCTATCCCACCGCCCTAATAGGGTTAATAAACTTAATGGTAAATTTTGAGGGTAAAATTTTCAAGTACGTTCCCAATTTATATCACTGATTTTTATGATCCAATTTTTTTTTTTTTTCAGCTACCAGACTTCAACACTGAGAAATCTCGACTAGATGGACTTCAGAACCTGACCATGACAATACTGAAGGTAAATAGCTGTGCATTACATATGTAATTATTAAACTGATCCTATCTCACACTTTGCATTTCTTCTTCTTCGATCCTATGTGGAAACATGCTTGAACCATGTTTCCAGCTTCTAAAATAAAAACATTTACCCGAATACACCTCAGCATCTCCATGGTTACATCCAGCAGCCAGGCCAATCACGTGCCCTGTGCACGTCAAGCCATTCTCTTTCTCATTGCCACTGTGTGTTAACGTGTTTGACATGTAAGAGTTGTTTTGTCCTGTTGCCAAGTTCTGTGATTAAATACACAGTCTACAAACAGCGGCCGGCATTCAAAGAATGCCGATGCACATATTCAACATCGGACCCTCAACTTCTTTTGTTGTTATTGTCGCGGGCAGTGTTTGTTTAACTCATGTTGTGCAGAGTGCCATGCTTTGCCAAATTCTGCCTTGCACATCTATACACAAAGAAAAAAGGTTAAGCACACCCCTATTTCTGAACAATGACAAATGGCAAAAAGCATATGGCATTGGATGACTGACCACAGGAGCTGGGTGATACCATTGTCATCGGATAGAACAAACATATGACAACAAATAAAGAAGATATTGGTGAGTTGTGATTGAAATTTACTAACAAAAACACAATGGTAACACAGGTACTGTTTTTAACCTTAGACAATACCTAAAAAAAAGTATGGAGCTGCAGGATTAAGTAAACGAGTTAGGTTTGATGTTTCATGTTAAAATGTTCCTTAAAGTCTCTACATGACATGACACGTGAAACAGATCAGTAGCGGGTATAACCATCACGTGCCTGGTTGACGCATTCCACCCTGCGTGTCATGCCTTCAGTCAGACGTTGGATCTGTTGATGGGTCAACAGCAACCACTCCTGATGCAATGCTGCTTCCAATTGGCGTAAATCTTGTACAGGAGGATCTCATGCCTGTATGCGCTGCCCCAGAATATCCCAAACATGTTCAAGGGGTTTCAAATATCATGGGATAACATTTATACTAAGTTATCCTATAATAATTAGATCCACATCAAGTGCTTTTATGAGTTATCATGGTGTAATATTTATACATCATTTCATATAATTATAGTTTAGCAAGTAATATTTATCATCAGGTAAAATATATATATAAAATATCAGTAGTTTCAGTTATAGCTTTTTAGATAGATGCTAGCCTAAGGTAATGGGAGCGCATCTAGACATACTATTCAATACGACAGTGTTACGTCTACATAGTTTAATAGATTAGAAGCTTTTAGATAAATGCTAGCCTAAGGTATCAAGATCCCATCTCCCAGACAAAGGATATTTATTTAAGTATATCTGTCATCACCTACCGGGGTGTATTAGAATAACATTACTTCAATTAAGACTCATTAAGGATTAGCCCCCATACAAGCTCGTCTATAGTGCATTAAGGATTAGCCCCCATACAAGCTCATCTATAGTGACACCCTAATCTCTTTCAAAGCATCCAGTAAATATGTCAACAAGATTAGTGCCAGTCCAACAGGATTAACAGGATTTAGTATTCCCCTCTGTCCAGCCATCCATTTAGCATAGGACACAACCAATCGTGTATCAACCAATCACATTCCTTTCTATTGTTCAAACTTTCATTAAATACATACTGTAGCCAAGTTCTAGCAGAGAAGGGGTTTGACTCTCTTACCAAGCAGACCTCTCTCCCACAGCCCAGAGTGTGTACCGACTCTCTGTGGCACCCTCAGTTATTATCTAAGCATAAATTGTAAATTGTTAATTGTTCTTGTAAATAAAATTGTGATTAGTCTCCTGTGACTCTGGCTCTTTGCTGACTAATTCCCCAAGAAAACCAGCACGTCATTTGGAAGGTATTGTTCACCCAGAACAGTTCCATGATAAATATCTGGGCTCATTGCTGGCCAGGGTAGAGTCGTTATTGTATTGGCCCTCATGTAATCCATGACTGCATGCGAACGATGAGGCCTAGCATTGTTGTCAAGTAGCAAGAGGGTGGTTGTCAAAATGAAGAACAATGACTGCATGGCCTCAAAACGTCCCGGATGTACTGAGCCCCTTTTAAGTTACCCCTTATGGTGACAAAATCCAGCCTGCAATCATGAGAGATACACCCCCATACCATTACTGAGCCCTTGCCGTATGCAACAGTTGGTTTAATGTTCCTGGGGATGTAGGCTGTGTTCTGGTGCCTCCAAACTCTCTTCTTCCATCAGTGTCGTGGAGCAGAAAGTGACTTTCGTCTGACCAATGGATCCGTCTACAAATTCGCAGATTCAAGTTCTGTCGCGCAATACACCATGCTAAACAAGCAGATTTGTGGTGATCACTCAACAAGGGATGCTTTATAACTCGTCTAGCCCACATTCCTGTTGTTTTCAGCCGGTTCTTGACGGTTCTGGTGCTGAAACAACGATTGGGCAACCACACCTGTTTCGGACGAGTACTTGTTAAAAAGGGTTCCGTGTCTTCGCAATGAGATGTCACAGGAGGTCTTCCCAATCTGGCACTGTCCTGTACATCACCGGTCTGAGCATGTATCTCGACTAAACAGCTTACGACAGCGAGATGATACCCCTAATTCCGACCAATGGCATTACAACACATTCCTGCGTTATGCATGCCAATTATTTGCCATCTTCTTGCGTTTGATAATCGCCTTCGTGCCATGGTCACTAGGGCTGCACGGTATTACCGGTATACCGGTATACTGCAATATGTAAATGAAACAATTACATATTGCGATACGTTTGTTATGTACCGGTATAATGACAATGATTTTGTGTTTTCAAATTTAACTTGCTTAGGCCTAATTATTATTACTCTTTCAACACTGTAGGCCCGTATACCGGCCAAGAAGCATCAAGTCCCCAGACACCGTAGGTAGACCGGCCAAGCCGTAGTCACATCAAAATAGTATATAATTTTTTAAACCTGCCAGTCATATCATTCATTTATTAAATCTATCGCATATTCACATTGTCTGAAATACGTATTCCATTTCAATTTATAATTTTTTGTCAATAGATTAAGAAATTATTCACTATTTCCAGTAATGTTATTGAAAATAAAATTCTCAGACAAACACTTTGAGAACGGGTCCACATCGAACATGTCAAAGAGCAAAATAAAGACATTTTAGGCAAATCTTTAAATATAGTATACAAATTAATAAATTAAATCAACAAAAATATTTCTAAAAGTTGTCAAACTTACAGCTAAGTTATTATTTCCATCTTTTCGTGTGATCGCTTGTAATGTAAATCAAATGACATCTCGTCATTCGTCGCCTCAAATTCTCAGCCCGGACAAGATGTTTTAATGCCAAAATATATGCATGAAAAATCTTTGTCACAGCTCGTAATGTAGCAGGATACATCCACGAAGCCCCTTATTTTTAATATCAATGGCGATTTCCTGCTTAAGATATTCCTAAATCTTTCGTCAAAATCTGAAATTCATACCACTGTAATATGATTCGCTGCTTAGGTCACGTGCTCAAATTTGACCAATCACGAACCATGTAGCAAATTTCGGCAAGAAAGCGTCAATAGAAACCAATTTTTATCCAATGAAATAGCTTGTTATAACTATGAAAGACTCCTCAAAAGACTCCAGGCAATGTTACGAGCGTGTAGATGAAAGAATAAGCTTTCTAGGGATGTGTCATATGCCAGTCTTCGACGAACGAGTTATTCATATGAAGCCTCGAAAACAGGGGTATTTCTTCATGTTACTGAGCGAACAGGCGCTGTTATCGGGAAATGGGGGGTGATGACAGATACTATTTATGATTCTTTTGAAAATGCTTTTCCAATTACTTAAACAAAAAAATTATTAAAAAAATAGGTACCGTATTCGACGTAGTAAGCGCCCAGGGTGCTCTCAAAATTAGAAACAGGGGCTCTTATTAGAAGATTATATTAGTAAAAAAAACAGAGTTAAAGATAAATTTCATGGTTTATGCTGACAGCTTGAAATGTTTATGTACGACAGATATATTTTTCCAGAATTTAATTGCCCATAATTAAGTGTGCATATAACACATGAGTGCATATTGTACGCGAATAAATAAGTCTTGTGTACATTGATCAATCGGAAGAGGTGCTACTTAGGATTGTTCACTGGCCAATATATTAGCAAATATCGCTGTGGGCGCTTATTAGAGCGGGGCGCTTATTATGTCGAATACGGTAAGTGTATTTTATTAAATCTTATATTTGCCGAAAATCGTCAAATTTTCGCTTCCTTGGTCCTTAATCTGGACGTTATGAATGTGTTAGCTTACATCTATTTATTTACAATGAACATAATTAAGTTGTAAATGCATTATTTAAATAATGTGATAAACATAACTTTCATATTTATAAACAATAGGATCAGACCTTTCAAATGGTGTATAACATACAGTAGCAAAGATGTTTTACCAGCAGATATTTTCTTTGATAAATGTTGGCTTCATCTATCACACAAGAGTCTCTGGGAACTCGGTGTCACAGCAGAAAACGCTTCTGGTTGACTGATGTTGAAAGAGTTAAAACAACTGATATTGTCCATCTTTTTACCTGCGATGTCATTGTGATGAAAGCGCGCGAACAGCTCTTGATAAGCTAACATTATCACAAACACTGGACCCATATGATACATAAATACCTCAAACATTTCTTCCTGAACCTATGAGCTAAACGCATCCATGATATCACTGAGTCTAGAGCAATGATACCATTAATTATTTACTGCATGTTGGACTTTACCATTATGGTGCCTTAAACAGCTATTCTTGAGTCAAATAGCACAGCCAGTCAGACACAAATACAATTGTGAGGTTTGTCTGAACGTTCTGGTTTTTCCCTTCTTTTTTTATCCCCCCGACATATAATGACGGGGGGATATAGCCATCAGTATGTCAGTCCGTCAGTCCGTCTGTCTGTCTGTCTGTCTGTCTGTAATCATTGTTTGTCCGGAGCATATTTCCTAAACCGTACAACCTAGCTTCACAAAACTTGGTACACTTACCAATCAGACTCAGTAGAAGTGCCTTTTGCTATTTAGAGATTTTTAGAACTTTATATTTTTGTCGTTTCCATGGAAATATTATGAACTTAGGAAATTTGAGGGTAGTGCTCTTGTCCGGAGCATATCTCCCGAACCATACAACATAGCTTCTCAAAAGTTTTTATGCCTATCAAGCAGGTTATGTAGTGGTGCCGTTGCTATTAACAGATTTTTTCTTTTTTTTTCTTTTTTCAATTTTAATTGAAAATCGATGAACTTAGGGTAATGTCCTCGTCTGGAGCATATATTCTAAACCATGTGACAGAGATTCACCAAACTTTATGCACATATCAATCATGTTCACTAGTAGTGCAGTTTGTTATTTATAGATTTTAATCTTTTTAATTTGTAGCCCCTGACATATAATTCTAAGGTGTACTATTTACCGATATCATATACTATATATGATGTGAGCTACATAACCTAGTACATTCTCTTTATGCCTTTGTGTCATCAGGCTACTACAGAGTTATTCATATGCGAATCTGTGAAGTTATTGTTATTACAATTTCATGAGATCATCAGAAAGTGAGCTACATGAACCAATATTTAATAACCTTCATTATATTTCTAGTTTTGTCATCAAGGAAAAAGATTTCCTTGCCAATCTAAATACATTTGAAGGTACACACAGTTTACCGACATGCCACGTCGGGGGGATATGTCTTCTTCGGATGACTCTTGTTTTATTTTGAATAAAGCTAAACATTGTATCATTGCACTGTGATTCAATTTGGAGGTAAAAGAATCTTAAACAGTGGACAGAACTCAGTAAATTTTCTTCCACAATATATTGCAGTACGTATTGCAATACAGAGGAATGTATCGCAGTATATCGCAATACAAAATTTGGGGCAATACACAGCCCTAATGGTCACAAAATGTCATGGAATAACTGTTTAAAACCTAGCTTAAGAAAGCAATTTTAACGTTTAGAGATACTCAAGGGTACCATGCATGGCACGTGAGCTTTCGTCACGTATGACTGATTACATCATCTTGAGAAAACATAATTCTTCCAGTAATTATATCTTTCATGACTGTTACAAATATTGGGACCAAACAATAATAAAATATATTAGGATGTGCTTAACTTTTTCTTTGTGGATATCTTCAGTGATGTCGCCAATCATCCAAGATGCTTTCTATCACAGCTTCCTCACGGATGGTATTTCCAATTCCGACCTTTCGGACGCTCCACGATCTATTGACTGATCCTGCTTTCTTTTACGCTCCTGTTCAAGCAACCAAATAGTGCTCCTTCTTTTAAGATATTACGCTTGGAATCTATGTGTTCTGTTCCTACAGCTGATCGTGCTACTGACCGTGCCTCAACTACCTCCTGGGACGATCCTGATCATTATGCTCAGGTTTGTAGGAACAAGATGACGCAGGATCGACGATCGGATTCTAATGACCAGGTTTGTCATTCTAGATCAGGCCACTGCTCTCGCTCTCCCACTCTGCTACAAACATTTGCACCGTTCCTACGGTCGGTGCTCCCCTGAACGACGAACATCCTCTAGGGCGATCATCGAGACTCATGATCCTGTTCCACTTTGTATGACTACTCCTCGGCTCTCTTACCCACAGGAAGCTCTACCTATGGCAGGGATTAGTCCTCCACTGTCACTTATGTGACGACAACCCTCGACCCTCTTCTAAACCTAAGGATCTTATTCAGTTCACAGATCACCGGATCGCATTCCCACCAGGTCGGCTCCTTGGGAACCTTGTCCACATATTCTCCCCACGAGTTGGGATCACCATGATCAACAGCATAGTACAGAACCCTCGTTCAACTCAATTACTATGGTCTTTCTTCAGCATTCGGGCATCTCTTTGACCTCTCAGCCTACAGATAGGGCTCAAGTTCTGGTTACCTCCCGGTTGGCCCCTCCCTCCCAGGTTGGGTGGTTTGATTTCTGTGTCAGGTGACCCTACTCTACTAGATCCAACAGCTGACAGTCAACACCCACCTGGTGGGCTTAACCAACACTTGTCGCCATCCTCCTTGATCGAACCAGCAGACCCTGAATCAGTCCTTCATTGCACCACTGACAAGTTATAGCTACATCGTATGACTTCAGCTGCGGATCAATTCACAGGGTTCGCAGTACCATCAGCTAGCTTATCCATTATCCAGCTCCCACCTAGAAAAGTATTATTGGACATCAACTCTAACCTGGATACGGCCTTTGCATCATTCCGTTGCTACGTAATTGACTCGCTACACCCTTGAAGATACCGACACTCATTGAATGTCAGACATGGTGACTTCCCCAGAGTTTGACAGCGATGTATATACACTTTCACAGAAGTGCTCAGTTTCATCCTTCCTGGTTGAAGATCGAGACGTCAAACACTTTGATACCAAGGTACACCATACACTACCACTCATGTCTATGATTCTGTCAGCAACAGATGCTCTCTTCTCCCCTTCTTTCTACACTCACTCTCACAAGGATGCCTTCATTCGAGGAGTGGTGCTCCTTATGCAAGAAAAGCTCATTTCACCATTCTGGTTCCATATAACAGCTCTTCGTCACTGGAATGATCCTTGGTCCCTGTTTGCAGATGCAATCCGGCAGGTTGATCAAGATGTACAGAGAGACTCTAGCCTCCAAGTCAATGTGGATCTTTAGCAACACCCGAAGTGACAATTGGAAGATCAGGATCAGAAAGAGTGGAACTATCCACACTTTTCCCTGCCAAATGTGATCTTCGAGATTTTCACTCCTCTCGGCCTATTCCCTCTCGCGGATGCACTTGAGTATGAACGGGAAAGCGAGGTTTGAGGTTACAGACATGCCTGTTGGCGGAAAACTGGGGCTATTTGCAGGCAATTGGAGTATCCTAGCAGACCCCTTTATGACTCAGTTACTACAGCAAGGATATCTACTACCACTGACCTCTCCACCACCTACAACATTCCAGGCTCTCCAGAGAGCGTATCCGGCAACCAACTACCAACGCTTATGGATGCTGTAGGTACATTGTTGGTAAAAGACGCCATTGAATGTCTCGGCCCACTTCCCATGAACCCAGGGTTTTCTTCACCCATTGTCCTTGTCCCCAAAAAGGACAGTTGAAAATTCCTGCTCATTTTCAACATAAAGGTATTCAACGTGACGTACTTAGAAGTTCCGCCGCATTTTCGCATGACATTGATCTTGCTCCTTTGCATGCTCATTCATCCCGTCGATTTTATGATCAGTCTCGATCTCCAAGATGCTTATCTGCATGTTCCCATCCACTGTTTTATTTTACCCGTTGAAGGGGCTCCTGTTGGAATTTCCTTGGCCTGGTGGCTTTTCACCCGTCTTACCTGGCTTGTTACATAATTCATACATGTTTGCGGGATTGTGTTCGATTCTTTTCTCACAAACAACCGCTCCGACTCCATCAATGGCAACAACTCCTGTTTGAGGTCAACTGGGTCTGTGACCACTCCAATCCTTCCCTAAGCTGATCTCCGTAATAGTCAGTTGACCACAAGCGGAAAAGAGGCTTAGTTTAGATTTTCGTTCCCTCATTATCCGGTATACCTTAAACCTTTTCTATTGCATTCCAATGACCCAGGAACGAATGCCAGCACTGTGTCTGGAATTGCTCACCTGTAAATCAGCATTAGAAACTAACAGTTTTAGACCACTAGTCCTTATAATGATAACATATACTATATATATGAACAGTAGACACCTTACACTTAGGCAGAAAACTCACATTGTTTCATCAATGCCTTTGTCATCAAGGAACGGAAGCCTATGGCCTATGAACATTGTCAAATTGGCAATATGGACGAAACACCGTTGAACTTCGATATGCCAGGCTCCAGAACAGTTGACCACAAGGGTGCCAAGACCATATCCGTGAAGACAACGGGGAACGGGAAATAACATTTTACTGTTTTTTTAACTTGTTTGGCTGATGGGACGAAACTAAAACCCATGGTTGTGTTCAAGAGAAAGACAATGCCAAAAGACAAGTTTCCGGCTGGAGTTGTTGTCGCGGTACACCCCAAAGGATGGATGGATGAAGACTTAGTTAACCGAAATAATAATAACTTTTTCTATATGATTAGAACGTTTTTCATCTTATATTATTGAATATCTGCGAGTAGGGGGCACGTCTTGCAGTCCGACTTCGCAGTGTTTTTTGCCTTGCACTTCCTGGTTAGGCTCATCTTTTTCAGCAATTTTCTTTCGTATTTCAATTGTCAAGTTAACACCTCGGCTTATCTACGGGGTCGGCTTATCTGCGGTCATATGGTAGCAAAACCCTTACAAAGGGCAAATTTCTACTAGTTCTTATGATACCTTAACTATTGGGCAGTTTGGCAAGGACTATAGGACTAGTGCCAATTTCTAACGCTGTAAATGCACAACAGGCAGATGCTCCTCATCCAGGTGTAGCTGCGCCAAGAACATCATGGGATTTTCCCTTGGATGCAGTTGTCCTATGTCATGCCTAAACAGAAACAACTTACATAATTTTCCAGAAGAGATGGAGTCTGACCGTGACTAGAGGTGACATTGTTTCACAGCCTTGACTCTGTGATGTAATTTTTAATACTTCATAATGCTACAAGTATTCACATGTTTGTTTCTTCAATCAAATGATAAACTAGTGAAATGCTTAGACAAAAGTGCAGAATATCAACAATTGTGAGTAGTATCATTTGTTCTATTGTTGGGGATCATGCAGTTTACCACAGAAGTCAGTGAATAAGGTACATCATTGAAAAGACAATGTAAAAAGCTTTCATATGATATATTACATGACCATGTTGAAGAACTATATTAGATCCTGATTTTGAAAACAGGTCAAAATGGTGGCCATCTTGAAATTCAAGATGGCCACCGTAAATGTTCACAGGAAAACTTGAAACATCATTTTTCTTTATGAGTTTACTATTTGGTGTTTTTAAGAATTGTTGCAATTATCCCACTTATCCACTACAACAACATAATCTACCACCATATCTCAATAAGCAATTTTCGTCAAAATTGTTTTTTGGGGGGTGGGGTAACAATGTATACAATATCTCAGCCCCTATGTAACATATTTTCATTTTGTTTTCTGTATAGGATAGTACAATGGTTCAGGCAGATTAATACCCAGTTATAGTGGTTTTATTGTCACAATTCAATGGAATTAGTGTTTTATCTACTCACACGAAAATGAAGTAAAAAAACATTATTTTTATCAATGTTTCCATTGAGAATTAGAATAACAGTTAAATGAAACAAAATGTTTGCCAAATACAGATAACCGAACATATTAACTAATCAAAGACATAATTTGGATAGTTTAATGACTAAATAAAAATGTTACAGCCAATTTTGTCAAATTATGCATTTTTTTTTCAATTTATGCAATTTGGTCCCCTTGAAAATTCATGCTCACACTTGCAAGCCTACTAGCCAATGAAAATTGTGTACACATACCTCCTTTATGCAATAGAAAAGGTTTAAGGTATATAGGAAAATGTGGGAACGAAAATATTGTTTTTCACCCCTGGCCAACTGACTATAACACTCCATCTGCACCCTCACCTTTGGTGTCTAATCGCATTGAACGTTTGCGGCGGGGTCTCTTTGGGGCCATTTATCTTGTCCCTCCATCTGTTTGTTGCTGCTTCAACCAGAGTTTGGGGAGCGCACTTTCAAGATCTTCAAGTGGCAGAGCGGTGACAATTGTTACCTCCACATCAACAATCTGGAATATATGGCAGTCATTCCAGCAGCCTCGCATTGGTTAGAACTCCTACGCTCCTCCTCCCTCATGACAACGACAACACTGTAGTTGTGTGGTACATCAACAGAATGGGATCCACAAAATTGATGTCCTACCTCTCGCTATTTCTCGAGTTCTTTCAACTCATGGACTCCCTCAACATCCATATCTGTTCTCGGCATATTCCAGGGATCTCCAACGACAAAGCAGACTCCCTGTCCCGACCTGATAGACCATCACTGATTGACTCTCCACCCAACACCGTTCCAATGGATTTGCCAACTTTATCGGGCCCCAGAAGAAGACCTCATCGCCACCCGCTTCAACACTCATATCCCCGATCCACTGGCTTGGGATCACGATGTGTTTTCATGGGAATGTCTCAACGCATACACTTTTCCGCCAACATGGATTGTCCTCCGGGTCCTGCAGAAAGTAGCAGCCACCAGTCACCTGTCGGTGACTTTGGATGTGTGCTATTGACCAACGTGCAATTGGTTTCCCACCTTGCTAAGGCGAGCTGACGAACGATGGAATAGTTCGCTCACTCCGCGACAACCTAATCCTTCAGCCTCACACTTGAGAGATCCACCATAGCCACCTACCTCGTGGCTATTAACTCTGTCATTGCTACGACTTCAGAGGCAAAGGTTTCCATGATACAATCCCCCATCCACTCCTACAAACAAGCAGGCCAAGTCGCCCGTTTGGGTCACCTTTGTAGGACCTGAATGTTATTCTTCAACATCTGGTTTCCTGTGATTATGAGCCACTGGCTGAGGACTTTGATCTGTCACACTGAAAACCATAATCCTGTTAGCTCTGGTTACTGCAGCCCGCATTTGCAAAATTCATACTTTGGATGTCAACAGCGTCCAGTTTAAGAGATCCGGAAGTATTGAGGTGTTTCTTGGCCTTTGTTCCTGGCCATTCCGATCGGTTATTTATGATTACCCTGCTTTCGTCTATCTTGGGATCGAATGACCAAGAAGACTTCTCAGTTCGAGCACTTCAACTGAATCTGGATATGTTTCGCCAGCACAGACGCTCTTGGAAGAGACTTTTCACCCCGCTGCCAATTTCACCTACATCGGAAATTTCTCGTACTATGCTTTCTTTCTGGCTTTAGACCTGTCGAGATCCGGGGTAGTATAGGTCTTCAGCAACCCATGCTTGCTGTAACAGGCAACTAACGGGATCGGGTGGTGAGGCTCGCTGACGTGGTTGATGCATGTCATCGATCCAAATTGCGTGAATGGATCTTCATGATTGAAATCACTGGAATGTCTGGTTCAGACTCAATTATTTACAGACTGCCGTCATATAGCTGATATTTTGTTGAGTGCGGCGTAAAACAACAAACAAAACCAAAAACCTTCTGGCTTCACTTCATCATCTTTTGGGTGTATACCTTCTCTGGGCTGCCTGCAATAACTACGTCCAACCCTCACAAGACTCAAGCGGATGCTTCTACCTTGGCTCTACACAGTAGCTGCAACCTCTCTACGATCATGAAAGGGTGCTTCTGGAAGTCTGATACAGTTTCCGCCTCTCAACCTTCAAGACATCTCATTCTCGGACATCCAAGTGCTCCACAAGTTCGGTACGTTGGTGTAGGCACAACAATTGTCTTTCCACAGTTCATTCAGTTAAACTGTATACACACGTAATCCTTGTGTGTTTATGATTGTATTTACAGAATAAATCATTGAACATTTACTTTGGACTCATGTGTCTTTTGATTGTTCAGGTTTTCCCAGTTTAGCTCACCTGAAGAGACTCACACATGTAATGCCCACCCAACCATCCCCACATCTCAATTCCTCTTGCCTGATAGCTCTGCAAAAGAGAATGAGTTGGCAGAGGTATCCATGTGGTCACCTCAAGCAGGCTTGCTGTGTACGGGAGCATGTGATTGGCCTGCCTGCTGGATGTAACCATGGTAATGCTGGGGTGTGTTCGGGTAAATGTTTATATTTTAGAAGCTGGAAACATGGTTCAAGAACCTTTCCACATAGGATCATAGAGTAAAAGGACATGCAAAGTGTGAGAGATAAGTACAGTGATCCCTCGCCACAATGCTACCTTCGGGGTCCAAATGATTAATGAGCGTTATAGATGATCAGCGGTTTAACGAAGGTCAAATCGTAGTTGGTAGATGACCGACAAAACAGTAAACATGCTCTGCCTACCTAACACGATCTACGTTGCACGTTTCAGAGTTTCAAAAAAGATTAGAATAGAAGTTATTTATGATTCATAGTGTAAAAAATATTTATCGAGTATTAATATGCGCTTTAAAAAACCCACATCGTATCCATAAAGCGAATTCAGGGGAATAAACAGATATAACGAACTTGGACAATAAAAGTATGAAATTTGATATAAAACATCATTAGACAAGATGAGTTATCATTTAAAATGTATTTCCTGCTTTCCAAAGCATTGTTATATATGCAGAGATTAAGATTACTGTGTTTATTTTTATCCTCCCGGCATATAATGCGGGGGGATATAGCGATCAGCCAGTCTGTCTGTCCGTCTGACCATCTGTCCGTCTGTAATCATTTCCTTTTCCGGGGCAGAATTCGAAAACCATTCAGTGTATTTGATCGAAACTTGGCAAATCTATCAGGCACATACTGAAGTGGTGCCTTTTGATATTTTGGGATTTTTCTAATTTTTATTTTTTTCAATTTTTATGGAATGAAGTTGGACATAGACTCAATTGGGGATGGGGTTCGTTTCCGGGGCAGAATTCGAAAACCATTCAGTGTATTTGATCGAAACTTGGCAAATCTATCAGGCACATACTGAAGTGGTGCCTTTTGATATTTTGGGATTTTTCTAATTTTTATTTTCTTACATTTTTATGGAATGAAGTTGGACATAGACTCAATTGGGGATGGGGTTCGTTTCCGGGGCAGAATTCAAAAACCATTCAGTGTATTTGATCGAAACTTGGCAAATCTATCAGGCACATACTGAAGTGGTGCCTTTTGATATTTTGGGATTTTTCTAATTTTTATTTTCTTACATTTTTATGGAATAAAGTTGGACATAGACTCAATTGGGGATGGGGTTCGTTTCCAGGGCAGAATTCGAAAACCATTCAGTGTATTTGATCGAAACTTGGCAAATCTATCAGGCACATACTGAAGTGGTTGCCTTTTGATATTTTGGGATTTTTCTAATTTTTATTTTCTTACATTTTTATGGAATGAAGTTGGACATAGACTCAATTGGGGATGGGGTTCGTTTCCGGGGCAGAATTCAAAAACCATTCAGTGTATTTGATCGAAACTTGGCAAATCTATCAGGCACATACTGAAGTGGTGCCTTTTGATATTTTGGGATTTTTCTAATTTTTATTTTCTTACATTTTTATGGAATAAAGTTGGACATAGACTCAATTGGGGATGGGGTTCGTTTCCGGGGCAGAATTCGAAAACCATTCAGTGTATTTGATCGAAACTTGGCAAATCTATCAGGCACATGCTGAAGTGGTGCCTTTTGATATTTTGGGATTTTTCTAATTTTTATTTTCTTACATTTTTATGGAATGAAGTTGGACATAGACTCAATTGGGGATGGGGTTCGTTTCCGGGGCAGAATTCGAAAACCATTCAGTGTATTTGATCGAAACTTGGCAAATCTATCAGGCACATACTGATGTGGTGCCTTTTGATATTTTGGGATTTTTCTAATTTTTATTTTCTTACATTTTTATGGAATGAAGTTGGACATAGACTCAATTGGGAATGGGGTTCGTTTCCAGGGCAGAATTCGAAAACCATTCAGTGTATTTGATCGAAACTTGGCAAATCTATCAGGCACATACTGAAGTGGTGCCTTTTGATATTTTGGGATTTTTCTAATTTTTATTTTCTTACATTTTTATGGAATGAAGTTGGACATAGACTCAATTGGGGATGGGGTTCGTTTCCGGGGCAGAATTCAAAAACCATTCAGTGTATTTGATCGAAACTTGGCAAAGCTATCAGGCACATACTGATGTGGTGCCTTTTGATATTTTGGGATTTTTCTAATTTTTATTTTCTTACATTTTTATGGAATGAAGTTGGACATAGACTCAATTGGGAATGGGGTTCGTTTCCGGGGCAGAATTCGAAAACCATTCAGTGTATTTGATCGAAACTTGGCAAATCTATCAGGCACATACTGAAGTGGTGCCTTTTGATATTTTGGGATTTTTCTAATTTTTATTTTCTTACATTTTTATGGAATGAAGTTGGACATAGACTCAATTGGGAATGGGGTTCGTTTCCGGGGCAGAATTCGAAAACCATTCAGTGTATTTGATCGAAACTTGGCAAATCTATCAGGCACATACTGAAGTGGTGCCTTTTGATATTTTGGGATTTTTCTCATTTTTATTTTTTTCAATTTTTATGGAATGAAGTTCGAAAACCATTCAGTAGGTTAAACAATGTATGCTTCTAAAAGAACATTCAACTGTTGACTCATTACATACAGAATTGCACATTTACTAGTGGTTACTTTACAGACAGCTGCCGGGGGGATAATGTCATCCTTCTGATGACTCTTGTCTCATAAACTAAGCCGGAAATAGCAATCAGCTTAGCAAATGTTTCCTCCCAATCTGGTTCCTGTAAATAATGGTGAGTTGTGCGATCTAGCCTACCTATCACTTCACATACGATTTCGCCAAAATTATTTTAAACATTATTATAATTATTGAATGAAATTTTGAATAAAAATTAATAAAATATATAGCAAACATTAGTCCAGATAAACAATGAACAATTTTTTTATTACTAGATATTATAATAATAGGATTAAATTGCATACTTCAGTTTGGATTTGTTGACTGGTATTTCCGGTGTCACGTGATTGCGGTGATCAGCTGATAATGTTTTCTGAGATGGGGGAAAACAACGTGTCATTGGAAAACTTGAGTTTATTGAAAATGTTAGTAAATTTTGGGAGCCATACATTACCTCGCGCTATAACCGAGTTAGTGATATATCGAAGAGCGCAATAACGAGGGACCACTGTATATGAATATACAATTCATACTAAAATTTCCAATTCTCTGCAAACAAAGAAATCAAAAAGTGATTTCATATTTAGATTTTATGTATCATATAAATAATCAACAGATAGTAATTAATTGTTCAAAATTGGATAACATCATTGTCATTGACCCAGGTTCCATATGGCACACATGGAACAGTAGAATTTCAAGGTGAAGGTCATCTGTTCTCCATATCTTTGCATGGCCACCATTAGAGCCCAAAACTGACTGGTATTGTCATCCTTTGGAAGCAATCAGATCTCGAATTGTGGCCTGGGGAATGTTCACCCACTCTGCCTGCAGTGCTTGTGGTTGTAGCTGACATGCTTGTAGTCCAGTACATCCCTTAAATGTTCGATTAGGTTTAAATCTGGAGACCTGGAGGGCCATGGCAGTATCTACATGATGTGATTCAAACTACCACCACCAAAACTGTCTGTCCACTTCCTGTATGCAGTGTCATGCATACGGGTCCCCACAATGCCAACAAACACGTCTACCATCCGAAGCAAAACATAAAACATGACTCATCACTAAACCAAACTCAACTCCATCGAAGTTGTAGCCATATTCTGTGACCTTGACATCATGGATGTCGCAGCCGATAATGCAGGTCTGTCAAAACATGTCTGATAATGTAATCTTGTAATGTCTTGTAGCCTGGTGCTTCATGGAAATTTCTTGCAACAGCTGAAGATGATTCTCCTGTTTGCAGTAGGCCCTTGGTATTGTTACGTTGGGCTTCAGTTGGTCGTGGCATGTTTTCGCAGTTCAATCCCTGTAAGATTAAAATGGCATGCAAATGAAAATCCAATGCTTTTATTGTCCAACAAGTGATGCTGTACTTGCATGTCATTTGGGTGTGTTTCGGTGCCAGACTCTCACATGGTTGTGCTTTTGCAATCTTTCACCAAATTTTTGCAATACCTCATTGTTTCTTCACAAATCAATCATTTTTCATACATGAATCCCCAATTCATTTTAGGCATTAATTTTGTATGGATGTTGGCAACACCCTGTCAGATATGATTTTACTATTTTTGCGTGTGTTTTTTTGCAGAGTATTTATATAACAGTCCATTCTGAAGAGATTACATTTTCTGATCCCAAGTAATATAGTCAAATATTGGGATGCATATTTCTGCAATAATGATAACCAGATATTTGTGAGTCTGGTGATTCATAAATGTTTGAAGATTGAGAAATCCCTGAGTTGTAACACAATATCTGCTAAACATTTACGATGGTTTGATCAAAATTCTTATATTATAGGAAATTTGTGTTGTTGATAGGGGTATTATAATGCTCTACTATGTACTGCTACTTATTAGTTGCCTTTAAATAAGTACACTGTTCCTCAATTTTAGTAACTTTATTCAAAGGTTAGATACAATGCAGACAAGCAACAGATCAATGGCATGTTACTTTGTAAATTGTAATATATTTAAAAGGGGGGTTTACCAACATTAAGCTATGAAAAGAATTCTATAAGTGTCATAAATTTGAGCTTTGTATCCAGAAGTGATCATTTCATGTTTTAAGAACAATTAGATAACTGGGGGTTGGGGGAGACTATGATATTTTTTTGAAAGAAAATAAAATGTTCCAGAAAATGCTTGAGAAACAGTTTGTTCCTGAAAACAAATATTGTTCACTGGATGGCATGAAAAGAAATGTGTTGTGGTTCTGAAAAATATTGTTCATCTACTTCTGAGTAAAATATGTATGGTTGAAAGCACTGACTGCAAAAAATCTAGATTTGACAAAAGATACAGCCCCAGTAGGTGTCACTGCTGCCACTCTGCTTGTACAGGTGGGGAGAAAAGTTAAACAAGGAGAGAGAAACTATCAGGGGTAATCTGGTTAGAGTGCTTAATTTGGATTTAATATTACTTGACTGGTTTCTTCCACTTTATGTGTATTTTGCCAAAATACCTTCACAAGGACCATACCGTACCATATTGAACATCCTAAGAGTGTCAGAAGGTCATTTGTTACGCCAACAAGCCATTGGAGGAGTCACTTTTTTAGGGCTTCATTGGTGAACAGTACTAGATGCCATAGATGTTGCTCATGCAATCAGAATTGTATGTTTTCATTTCTGTTATCCTAGGATGTCCAGACAATGGCAGAACAAGTTAAGGGCTATGCTAAGAAGCAGAAGTTGACATGACCGAACTATAGCTGACATTTTTTGCCACCTCAGTTGATGTTGATAGTGCAAGCCTCAATGCAAAGGGAGTTTCTCTCAAACCCCCCTTCCATTCATCACACCTGCAACCCCAAGGGGTCTCAGGTGATGAATCCTGTTCCAATCATAGCCTCCACAATTACTGCTACACTCAAGTGTGCTTAACAGGCCGTAGGGCGGTTTAACAGTTGGGCAAGTCCCTCTATGCTACTTCTCACTTATTATAGCCTGACCGGACCTAGTTTTCTCTCACCCACCTCGAACCACCACATGTATTCCCAGTCCTTGGGAGGCAGAGAACTCTTATCAGCTTTGAAAACTTGGACCCCAATGAAATGCAAGCCTTACCTCTGTTGACTACAAAATGTTGATGGCCTTATCCAATTTCATTGAAGATTGATGAAAGTTTGTTTGGAAAACTTGATTCACCCCTCATTAGGGATATGCACTTTTTCAAAGTGGTAAGGAGTTCGAAGGAGATTGTGTTTTTCTCCCTCTGCAAGGTATATTTCTTTTTAAGTTGAGACTGTTCACTGGTGTTATCCTAAATATGTCAAACAAAAAGGAATTTCAAGTATACAAGGAACATGAACTGACTTGTGTAATACAATTTGAAAATCCAAAATATTTTTTACTCGTATTTCTTTCAGGCAAAAGCTGAATTTGATTCTGTTCCTGAGCGTGTGCAAAATGAAACCACCTCTACAGTTGCAAGTAAGTTATAAACACAATTACATATATTTATAAGCTGAAACTTAACATGCTTGTTCCCACAAAGAACTATTTGAGACTGACTTTCAATATCACATTGGAGAATCAATCCTCCCTTTCTCTCTGTATCTCAGTGTATCTGGTTCCTACATTTGGAACTACTGTTCTCAGAAAAGTGGAAGATGAGCTCATGTGTGTCATACAACATGTCTGATGAGCAAATTGCCAGGTATTTGCCACTCTCCTACCCAGAGTTTCATGCGGCCGGCAGCCAGCCAGCATAGTACCTCTGCCACAGGCCAGCGCTATGTGATGATTTGTCACATCTTTAACAGTCCATTCAAGATATTGAATAAGCTTTTCACCCATTTCTTGTTTGACAAATCTACACATTTTCATAAACAAATGTCAAAGAATGGTTACGGTTCATAAAGAAAGTATCCTGATATGTGAAAAATCTTCTTGTTTTTGTGTAGTTATCCTTTGTTTACACTGGTTGTACGGCTCCAAGTGCTGTCATCGAAGCCCAACGGAGAGCTAGCGATACGGTCACTTTGATGAATAATTATATATTGTCATGAAATTCACTGTTGCAGTTGTAGTAGCATGTATAATTATGCAAAACAATATGTTAAGCGCCCCCAAATACTTGCATTAGTCCGTTCTATACTGATTTATGAAAAAGCGCGTTTGTTTACAAACAAGAGAAAAGTCCAGTCACATGATATGCAAATGAGCCTGTGGCAGTGGTGTTATGCTGAGTCACCACTGCGCCGGAGTGTGGGTATTTGCATGTTTGCTATATATTTATCTGTTGGGTTTATCATCTTTGTCTCATGTTTAGTTCTTACATTGCATGAATTACACTGGGCATGCACGACTCTGACATCTAGGTGGCGTTTTCTGTAAATATGTCTTAAACTTTAATTATAACCAATCATAGCCTTTCATAGTCTCTTGTGTACAATATATATATCTTTGAAAGGGACCCAAAATCTGTTTATCCCTCTCGGCACAATCGAAATAACAACTTTATTTCTATAAAAATGTCCTTTTCTCTATTACAAATTCTGGCAAATAGAGATGATTGTTTCATTTGTCAGATTGTGGCAGGAAGATAATAACCATACCTATTGATTATTGTGTCAAGGAGTGTAAAGAATTCGGCTAAATCCTAATACAAATAATTGAACAATCCAAATAAAGCTGTATTGTTTTGGACATTTATAGTGTTCAACATGTAACTTTGTATGTTTAAAGATAACAGTCATAATTGAATTTTATAGCATAGTTGTATTTTCGATAATGTATGTAACCAGTCAGGAATAATCTTAACATTAATTATGGGGAGGTTATGTCTTATTACGGAAGAGAGGTTATTCCTTGTACCAGATTAGAAAACCGAAACATACATAGCCATAAGAAAATGAGACAGATGTCATATGCAACACATAGATTTACCGACATGTTACCTTAAAAAGCACACTTGGGGTATACCCCTGTTGGAATTGTGGTAGTTGGGCTAAAAATAGTTTGTAATTTATTGGGTAGTATGGCGGTAAGTTTAATTTCCATGTATATTAAGGGTTGTAAATTATATGGCTTTGCAGTGCTTCAGCAGGGCTGGTGGAAGTCGTTATCTTGTAGTCAATTTATCCATTTATTACTCACCTTTGGCAGTAAAATTCCATTGGAATTTCCTATGACGGTTGCGAGGTCCACATGTCTTCCTGCTGTAGCGTGTTTCCGGATCTTTAGGTGTTGCCGAACACGCTATGTTAAGAATTATCATTTGACCAATGGGAAGCTTAGAAGATTGTATGACCCCGTGACCTATGAATATGGTTAGCTCCGTGGGTATAAAAGCCTGATACGACTGAGATCAGTCGTCTGAAGTTTCGGGTATCCCGACAAGTAAGTCCACTGCAGCCACTACGGGGAACATCCCTCTAGGCGATAAGGTTTTCTTTACCACTAGTTTTAAGTGTAGGTTTATTATGTGGTAGTCGGGTGGGGGAAAATTAGTTGTAGGAAAAATATGTAGAAATAAGGATTTAGGTAGTTTGGAAAGTAAGAAATAAGTTAAAATGTAGGTTTTGTAAGGTATTTATTATCCCCCGCCACAAAGTGGAAGGGGGATATAGGAATAGGTCCCGTCCGTCCTTCCGTCCGTCCGTAATAATTTCATTTCCGGAGCAGATCTTGAAAACCGTACCATATTTCTTCACCAAACTTGGCACATAGATAGATCTAGTGGTGAACTGGTGCCTTTTGATAGTTTGGGATTTAAAAAAAAAATGTTTTTCAAGTTTCCATGGCAACGACTTTGATTTAGACTGAAAATGGCGGTAGTCCTCGTTTCCAGAGCAGATCTTGAAAACCGTACCATATTTCTTCACCAAATTTGGCACATAGATAGATCTAGTGGTGACCTGGTGCCTTTTGATAGTTTGGGATTATTAAAAAAATGATTTTTCGTGTTACCATGGCAACGACTTTGATTTAGACTGAAAATGGCGGTAGTCCTCGTTTCCGGAGCAGATCTTGAAAACCATACCATATTTCTTCACCAAACTTGGCATATAGATAGATCTAGTGGTGAACTGGTGCCTTTTGATAGTTTGAGATGTTCAAAAAAAGTTGATTTCGAGTTTCCATGGCAACGACTTTGATTTAGACTGAAAATGGCAGTAGTCCTCGTTTCTGGAGCAGATCTTGAAAACCGTACCATATTTCTTCACCAAACTTGGCACATATATAGATCTAGTGGTGAACTGGTGCCTTTTGATAGTTTGAGATTTTAAAAAAAAATGTTTTTCAAGTTTCCATGGCAACGACTTTGATTTAGACTGAAAATGGCGGTAGTCCTCGTTTCCAGAGCAGATCTTGAAAACCGTACCATATTTCTTCACCAAATTTGGCACATAGATAGATCTAGTGGTGACCTGGTGCCTTTTGATAGTTTGGGATTATTAAAAAAATGATTTTTCGTGTTACCATGGCAACGACTTTGATTTAGACTGAAAATGGCGGTAGTCCTCGTTTCCGGAGCAGATCTTGAAAACCATACCATATTTCTTCACCAAACTTGGCATATAGATAGATCTAGTGGTGAACTGGTGCCTTTTGATAGTTTGAGATGTTCAAAAAAAGTTGATTTCGAGTTTCCATGGCAACGACTTTGATTTAGACTGAAAATGGCAGTAGTCCTCGTTTCTGGAGCAGATCTTGAAAACCATACCATATTTCTTCACCAAACTTGGCACATATATAGATCTAGTGGTGAACTGGTGCCTTTTGATAGTTTGAGATTTTAAAAAAAGTTATTTTTCGAGTTTCCATGGCAACGACTTTGATTTAGACTGAAAATGGCGATAGTCCTCGTTTCCGGAGCAATTCTTGAAAACTGTACCATATTTCTTCACCAAACTTGGCACATAGATAGATCTAGTGGTGAACTGGTGCCTTTTGATAGTTTGAGATTTTAAAAAAAGTTATTTTTCGAGTTTCCATGGCAACGACTTTGATTTAGACTGAAAATGGCGATAGTCCTCGTTTCCGGAGCAATTCTTGAAAACTGTACCATATTTCTTCACCAAACTTGGCACATAGATAGATCTAGTGGTGAACTGATGCCTTTTGATAGTTTGGGATTTAAAAAAAATAAATGTTTTTTTTGGGTTTCCATGGCAACGACTTTGATTTAGACTGAAATAGAGGTAGTCCTCGTTTCCGGAGCAGATCTTGAAAACCGTACCATATTTCTTCACCAAATTTGGCACATAGATAGATCTAGTGGTGAACTGGTGCCTTTTGATAGTATGGGATTTTAAAAAAAAAAGTTATTTTTCGAGTTTCCATGGCAACGACTTTGATTTAGACTGAAAATGGCGGTAGTCCTTGTTTCTGGAGCAGATCTTGAAAACCATACCATATTTCTTCACCAAACATGGCACATAGATAGATCTAGTGGTGACCTGGTGCCTTTTGATAGTTTGGGATTATTAAAAAAATGATTTTTCGTGTTTCCATGGCAACGACTTTGATTTAGACTGAAAATGGCGGTAGTCCTCGTTTCCGGAGCAGATCTTGAAAACCATACCATATTTCTTCACCAAACTTGGCACATAGATAGATCTAGTGGTGAACTGGTGCCTTTTGATAGTTTGAGATGTTAAAAAAAAGTTGATTTCGAGTTTCCATGGCAACGACTTTGATTTAGACTGAAAATGGCAGTAGTCCTCGTTTCTGGAGCAGATCTTGAAAACCATTCCATATTTCTTCACCAAACTTGGCACATAGATAGATCTAGTGGTGAACTGGTGCCTTTTGATAGTTTGGGATTTAAAAAACAAGTTGTTTTTCGAGTTTCCATGGCAACGACTTTGATTTAGACTCAAAATGGCGGTAGTCCTCGTTTCCGGAGCAGATCTTGAAAACCGTACCATATTTCTTCACCAAACTTGGAACATAGATAGATCTAGTGGTGAACTGGTGCCTTTTGATAGTTTGGGATTTAAAAAAAAGTTATTTTTCGAGTTTCCATGGCAACGACTTTGATTTAGACTCAAAATGGCAGTAGTCCTCGATCTTGAAAAATGTACTATATTTCTTCACTAAAAGGCTCAGTGAACATAGTTCACAGGAGCTAATGCATTGCACACACCCGACATGTCATATTGGCGGGAGATGTTAGTATTTCATGCTTGTTTAGTATAGTTATTGGATTAGTGGTGTGGGGGAGAAGTAGGTATAGGAGAAAATAGGATAAATTAGGCAGTTAAGGATAAGGAAATTTAGGCCAACAGTAAAGGTTTAATTGTGTGTGAGTGGTTTCTTTTTGTATTTTTCTGATTTATTGTTAATTTGTACATTTTGTTAGGTTTAATAAATCATCTAATTATGATTTTGTCTTAGTTTTGTTTTGGCAAAGTTGACAACCTGACAAGCCATAGAACCTCAAGAGAGTACATTGTTCATGACTGATCACAGTAGAACACAACGCAAAGTCCGAAATTATATGAACAGGGTTCAAACTTAGTACTCTCCGATTGCAATCTTGTCACTGGGCAGCCCGCCAGAGGGCACCTATTACAGAATGTATGGAATGCATATGCGTGTGATCAATGAGATACAAATGCTAAACCTTTGTCACATACTTTACATGTGCTTGTGAAGATCAGAATGTGTTGGTATGTGTCAAATCCAAGTTTGGTTCTAAAACCTTAAAGGGCAAGTTCACACTGAAATGAACCTTTTTTTCTTGTACTTTTTCCACATTAAAAGTGTTAACATAGAAGTGTCATAGACAAAAATATAAAAACATAATATTTAATTAACATATTTTTTGCACTAAAACGATTTATATTTTTCACATTTACCAAGTGTTCTATTTCCATAACAAAAACACCATGGCTTATGTCCCTTGCAATATGACGTCATTGGTGCCAATTGATAAACATTATGACGTCATCATGCTTTGTTAGAGCCGCTTCACGTGGTGTAGGTACAGTTTTGTGATTCTAGCATCTCAGATGCCAGCCAGAATTGTGTTATGCTGAGTCACCACTGCGCCGGAGTGTGTCGTAGACCATGTTGTTTTACCGCAAACTGGTCCTTGATATCTTTTGCGTTGAGAATAGACAAAAGTTGAATTGGCACCAATTACGTCATAATCTAAGGGGGATAACTCAGGCCTATTTCGCTCGTAAAACGAAGGCCTCATAACGGCATATCACTTTCACACTATTGTGAGCTTCCTACTTTCACTGTGAAAAAAAATGAGTGAATATTTTCAAACACAGATACTAACTAATTCTAAAATTGCGTTTTGTTTAGAAAAAGAAAGAAAGTGATTTTTGCGTGTACACTTCCCCTTTAATCACAATGAGTGCAGTTCGATGTCAGGCGTTGATGAGCTGATTGTGGGTGTTGTTATTGTTACAGTTACTATTATGCTACTGTAATAAATTTAGTGGATCCATCAGAGAATGGATGGCAACACACATCTTGAAATGAGGACAAAACAGAGCTATTGGTCATCTGCTCAAAAGCCTTGCAACTTTGCTTTCTTCTCCCCGACATGTCATCATGGATCCTATCTACAGTTTGGATAAGCATATCATGGCTATATGCAAATGTACATATTGTAATATTCACAACATTGGACAAATCAGGAGATATGTCAACACAAGAACTCTTCACTGTCAACTATACAACAATGAGCCAAAATCGCTTTCATGCGTAAAGGCGGGAAAATCCTCACTTCTTTCCAAACATCCATCATCTAGTGACAGATAATTAGGGACGTGGTACGGAGTACTGCTGATGTAATATGAGATAGTATTCTTAGAATTATTAACATTGGTAACTATTGTTTGATAATCTCACGAATCTTCTACCTCTATTACATCATTGCCAGAATATACAAGAGGGAAGGCAGGTTCTGCCTCTAGTACACTTCCTGTATTGATGATGGAAATTCCCACAAACCTCCTGTAATTCCATCATATAAATATGCTTCAAATCCCCAAGACTTGACATCCATTGAATCATTAGAAAATCGTGCAGTGGAATAATTAGTCAATATGCAATACCTTCTCTAGAACTATCGTTATATTGCTGATATTCCTTTAAGTGAGTATCCTTGTACTCTCTTGGATATCATTATGTTTAATTTTTGTGCCATTTCCAGTCTTTTACTACCAGTATTGATGTCTGGTTTAAATGACGTCATTTCAGTCCTAACAGACACCACGCACCCTTTTTTTTCCCAAAGAAGGGAAGAAGACTATTGCCTGGTAATTGCCTGCGCAGCAACAACAGTTCCTAGAGAGTAGATCCCCTAAAGATCAGGCTGTATGCCACGTAAATAAAAGCTAGTAAAGGTGTTCTACGATCCCCATTGACAGCCATCTTCTCGAGGCAAGAGAGTTAACTGACTATAAAAGTCCAGTTTCCACCCTTACCGAACTATGCTGGTATTATGGAGTTACATTTTGGCTGGACTAATGAGTCTATGCATAGTCCAATCAAAATCATGCACCGAAATCAAAATCCGGTGTGTAAACTGTCGTGCAGATTTCGGTCGATTGCAGGATTTCCAAAGCATGAGAACCGCCAACTCATTGTCAGCAGATATTTTCCAAATCTCTTCATGTTTTTAATCAAGGTGCTCATGTGATTTGATGCATTTCGCGATGTAAGACCTGTTTTATCACAATATATACTCACACGCAAAAGAAACGCAAGTCGAATATGCAGTATACATGTTATTTATTTTCAACAGTAAAGACAAGAAATACTTATAGGGCAAGATTAATTTGACTGAAGACAGTTTAATGGATTAAAAGGCAGATGACATAATTGTTTTTTTCAAATGTTAAGGGCTTACACAGTTTCGGGTCAATACCCAAAATGTCAGTCAATACCTGGTGTGACCACCATTAACATTGATCACTGCCACACATCTCCTGTACATTGAGTGGATCAGACGATTTGTGAGTGAGTGAGTGAGTTGGGTTTAACGCCGCTTTTAACATTATTCCAGTTATATCACGGCGTGTCAGCTTAATGTGGGAGGAAAGCCCGAAGTGATGCAGGTCTCAGACGTTTACCACTTCGGTGAAACCCACGAGCACGGGTATGGTGCTGACAAACCTAGAAACATAATTGCGGCGAACCGGGATTCGAACCCACAATCATAGGTTTCTGGCGTGCCCAAGGGACACAACTCTGCACAGCGAATCGCGGCGCCTTAGACGACTGGGCCACCCATGCCCCCAGACGATTTGTGAAGGCCTTAGGGATCCTCCTGCACACATCCGGAGCAGCTGTGCGTAGTTCATCGACAGTTGTAGGGACTGGGCGCTCATTGTGCAGACACCTTTGAACCTCATCCCACAAGTGTTTGATGGGGTTCAGATCAGGGCTGAGGTCTGGCCACGGTAGAACATGGATGTTGTGTTGTTGCAGAAAGGCCATGGTAGCTCTGGCAACATGGGGACGAGCGTTGTCCTGCTGGAAAATGTGTTGTTGATGTTGTGCAAAAAATGGAAGAACGTGGGGTCTGATCACTTGGTCGATATACCGCTGAGCAGTGACGCCGTGTTCCCGACCTTGACCAACATTCAGAAAGCACATGGGTTAAAGTCTCGCATTAAGTCCAATCCCTGTCCATATCATGACGCTAGGTCCACCCCATGAATCCCTTTCCACAATGTTTCTGTCAGCGAAACGATCACCTCGCCGCCGCCAAATTCTGACTCTTCTGTCTGCATGGGAGACACAAAAGCGACTTTCATCAGAGAAGATGACACGCCTCCACTAACGATGACGCCAATTGTGATGACCCTGTGCCCACTGAAGTCGTTCTTGTCTATGCGGTGGTTGGAGAACAGGACGGCGTGCTGGTCGGCTACATCTGAGGTTGTTGGAACTGAGACGTCGATGACATTGACCCGGCTAATGTGTCGATTATGTGTTCCTATGGTCTGTCGAACACTTTCACTTGCAGTTAGGAACGGATGTCGCTGGTGTTGACGGGTAATCTGCCGATCTTGTAGAGGTGTGGTGACCCTAGGACGACCGCTCCAAGGAAGGTCATCTGTGGTCTTTGTAGCATTGTAGCGATGTAGGAGACGGTAAATTGTGGTTATGTTAACGTTGAAATGACGGGAAACATCTTGGACAGACTATTCAGCTTCCAAACGTCTGATAGCCTGGTTTCTCTGAATTTGAGTTAGGCGTGGCATTGTTGACCAAGGAGTGGTAGATCCAAGATTCGGCCACAGTTTTATACCCAATACAGTTCGTGACAGTTCGTGTATTTTTGATCTCGCAAAAAAATGGGTGCATGATACCCACATATTCATTGAAATGGTGCGTTTTTACTCGGGGCTTCCAAAATGCAACCAAAAATATTGATAACACCATCAGTCTTCACTACATGCTAAAACTCGTATCAATTTATGGTTCCGTGTTTGTTACATATTTGCTTAAAACCACTTGCGTTTCTTTTGCATGTGAGTATAGATCTAGATTATCAATCAGATCTTCCTGACCGGGTGCCAACGCAAGTGATACCAGAGGTGGAATCTGATTGGTCCATAGGAGAGGCGTAGAAGGGACATAATAGCCACTGGTGGCGCTACGATCGAGCCCAGTAATCCCAGCCTACTTCGGCAAGTGTGGCAACTTGACTTTTAAAGTCAGTTAACTCTCTTGCCTTGGGAAGATGCCCTGAACAAACTACTGTAGATTCTTGGATCGATGAGCTTGATGAATATTCAGAGACTAAGTTGAGTGGACCTTTAAATAAAGAGATGAGCATTGCACAGGCTTTGTACAGATTGGAGTGAGTGAGTGAGTATGGTTTTACGCCGCTTTTAGCAATATTCCAGCAATATCACGGCGGGGGACACCAGAAATGGCACACATTGTACCCATGTTGGGAATCGAACCCGGGTCTTCGGCGTGACGAGCGAACGCTTTAACCACTAGGCTACCCGACTGCCCCTGTACAGATTGGAAGCAAGCAGGGACACACCATCCTTACAGTCAAAGCAGTTAGATAGAAATGCCTTACACTATGTAGAGTTTATTAAAAACTTCAAAATTCCTATACATATGAAACCCAATCTTACGGATGATCTCAGAATGGCACAGTTGAAAATGCATTTGAGCAGTGAAGCTGAACGATCAATCTCAGGTTTAGGATCAAGAGGGCTAATGTACGCAACAGCTTTAAAAACTCTGAAAGAGCAGTTTGGACATTTAAGCAGGATCCCTAGAACATTTATTGAGCACCTTTCCTAAGGGGAGAAGATACGAACAAATGATTGTAACAGTTTGCGTGACTTTTCTGTTGATGTCATAAACTGTTTTGCAACTCTGAAAAGGATCAACTACCTTTGTGATGTCAACACTGTAGAGACATTGCGACAAATCATTTTATGCCTTCCTGACTACTTAATCTTGAGGTTGAAATCTTCGGTCACTGAGATTACAGAAAAGGGGTGCATTCTGGACAGAAATCAGCAGTTTTCCTTACAAGATCGAAAAATCCGAGTTTGATCCAGATTTTGGAGACCTTGAAAGAAGCCCAAGATTTGACACAAGAAATAACAGATCAGAATCCATAAACAAGTGAGGCATTTATGCTGCAATGTTCTTATTGATGGTGGAGCTGGAACAACGATTGTTTGCAGTTTTCCAAGGCCCTTGGGTTACAAGGCAAGAGAGAGCGCATTGAGCTGTTGGTTGTCGGTGGCAAGCAAGTAACTCAGAAGAACAGTCGGCGTTTCAACTTTTGGATATCACCAATTAAGGACGATCAAGAATTTCATATCAAAGCTTAAGAAATTGATGAAACTGTTTGTAGCGTTGGTCCACTGAATCGAGAATGGATTTCATCATTCAAACATCTTGAAGGTCTGGAATGTTCATACAAGGAAGGTCCTATTGATGTGGTGTTTGGTGTTCAATATAGTCAAGTTCGTGCTGAACAGGAAGTTAGAGAAGGGAAGCTTACAAGACTTGGTTGGTGTGTGATTGGAAGCAAAAGAGTCAAGAAATCTCATCAACTTTGTTCAGAAGATTGACATGGAAAAAATGTATGATCTTGAATCTATTGGAATTCAAACTCCAAATTGGTCTTGTCCCAAAACCGTGATGTCATTGGATGACAGAATAGCAATGGAACTTCTAAAATCAACATGCCAGAAAGAAGATGATCGTTTTATCATCAGTTTACCATGGAAAAGAGATGAGAGAGAACTGCCTGGCAGTGACCAGATGGTAGAGAAGAGACTGATGATTTTGGAGAGAAATCTACTGAAAAATCCAAGGAAAGCTGAACTGTATTGTAAGGCTATGCGATAGTATGTAACTAATGGCAGTAATGGGTGGTCAGAAGAAATACAAGAGGAGAAACTGATGTGACCTATTATCTACCGCACCATGGAGTTTACAAACGAGAAAAGGTGAGCACTCAGCTCAGAGTGGTCTCTGATCCAGCATCATCTTGTCAAGGGTTGTCGCTGAATTCCTTCTATACAAGGTCCCATCCCTACTTGGAAATCTCTTTTCAACACTATTGAGATTCTGAAAGGAACTGGTGGCTTTCGTTGGAGACATCTCAAAGATGTATCCACAAATATGTCTGCTTGACAGTGACACTCAGGTACACAGATATTTATGGAAGAATTTGGACATTTCAAAGGAGCCTACCATTTATCGGATAATGAGAGTTACTTTTGGGGATAAATCGTCACCAGACATGGTGAACTGTGTTATGTTGAAGATGGCCAATGAACATCAAGAGAAAAACCCCAATGCTGACTGATACATGGACGACATTCGACGCTTCTGATGAAAAGGCTACCAACTTGATGTCAAACTTGGATAAAATTTTATCTTCTGTGAGTTTCAAGATAAAATGTGAGGTGAGGTGAAATGGGGTTTAACGTCGCGTCCAAGATTATTGCACTTATATAGCGACGTGCATGCACGTGTATGTGTGTGTGTGGCTGCTTGTACTAGTCCGGACTGATGCCGATTTATAGTGCTAGCTCACTGAGATACCATGCCGCAGTTTAACATGAATACCCCACTCAGACACAGTATACTGACTCCGAGCCGACCAGTCCTTGTTTTAGCCCCTTAATGCCGAGCGCCAGACAGGGTAACAACAAGTACAATCTTTTAACGTCTTTTTGTATGACGCGGCCCGGAATCGAACCCTGGACCTTCCGCTCTCCGGGCGGACGCTCTACCACAAGACCACGGAGGCGGTCCTTCAAGATAAAAGAATGGATCTCATCAACAGATAAATTATGACATCAGGTGAAAAGGGATACATAACTTCAGTCTTTAAATCTACCAGATTCCAGTAAGGAGGTGCACGAAAGTGTAAAAACTCAAAGAATGTTGTGGAACTTTTACAGTGACACTTTTCACTTTAGAGTGAAATAAATAATTCTGGAAGAGTTTACAAGAAGGACAGTTCTTTCCCAGTTAGCCCAGTTATACGATCCCCTTGGACTGGCAGCAGTTGTTTCAGTCCTCTCAAGATTTGGTTGGGATGACAGATTACCTCTAGACTTATGTCAACTATGGAAAGAGATTTTCAGAGACTTGGCAAATCTGAATGATGTTCATTACAACCGTTGTCTGTAGCCAGAGAATGCATGTGGTTCATCTGAGCTGCATGTCTTTGCTGATGCCAGTAATAAGGCTTATGGATCTTGTGCATACCTTCTATGGCATACAGCAGATGCTCCCAGCGTGAGATTAGTGGTAGCCAAAGCAAGAGTTGCACCACTTCGTCAATCAACAATTCCTCGCCTTGAACTCATGGCAGCTTTGATCGCTTCAAGACTAGCAAGAACAATTACCAGCAGTCTTAGGTATGACCCTGAAGTATTTCTTTGGTCCGATTCTGGAATTGTTCTTCACTGTTTGCAGTCTGAGTCTACAACATTAAAACTCTTTGTGGGAGTAAGAGTTGCAGAAATACATTCAGAATGGCCTGTGAAATTGTGGAAATATGTTCCAACCATGCTAAACCCAGCTGATGATTTGAGCAGGGATGTCAAGGTGGGAAAAATTAAGGAAAGTTGGTTCAATGGTCCGGAATTGCTAAAGAGCCCAAGTCACAATTTTGGAGAAGATTTATAAGAGAGTATGTCCCTACACTGATGCACAGTGTGAAATGGCATACAAATTTTAAGACCAGACAGCTGAGAGTGGGTGATATTGTTCTACTCATTGACTACAACTTGCCACGAGGACAGTGGCAACTTGCCCGAGGTGTTGACATTTACCCTGGAGGTGATGGTGTTGTGCGAAACATTGCAGTTAAAACTCAACATGGACAGTACAAGATATCCGTGCAGAAGTGCATTGTTGTGCTTGAAAAAAAAAAAAATGCGCCTGTCATTTGGTATATTTGGGGTGCATTTTCATAGTTTAGCATAAGAAATGTGTTATTATTATTTCAAATTGAAGTGTTTGGTGGCCAGCCATACAATAATGAAAGGAAATGTTTTTAGAGTATTTAATCTTCCATTTGGTAGAGTCTAATTTTTGAAGGGGCATTTTGTAAGTCCATGTGAGAGAATGCCTTTAATTTCCTTAGATAATGTGGAATGCAGATAACCACAAATGTATGTTTGAAGCATCATTTATTAGTTCTGAGTTTTGTTTATAACAGAATATTCCCTTTGTAAAGCTAGCACCGCCAGGTGCACTTGCCAACTTAAATCAAATTACATCAATAAAGGGATATGAGAAGACATCCTCTGCTGTCATTGTCCATTCAAAACAATTGTCATAACTGCGTTTCGGGGTTAATTGAACCCTACTTCAGTCACCTATAATATTGTCATTCCGTCCTGTTGTGGGCAAGGGGAGACATGCTGCCACCACTTGCCTGGTCAGCGAATGGTCAAGGAAGTCATGGAGTAATTGATCTATCAACTCTTGCTCCAAACTATCGCTCTCAGCATTCATGTACCGGCCCTTGCACTCACCAGGAATACACACAACTCATAGGTTATACTCATATACTTTTAATAACGCTCCAGCCCATCTTCAAATACAACTTCTACATAAGACAGGCTAGACTTGTCATGGACATCGAGTCCCCAGACGCCGTAGGCTGGTAGACCGGCCAAGCCGTAGTCTCGTCAAAATAGTATATGATTTTATAAACCTTCATGTCCTATCATTTATTTATTAAGTCTATCACATTTCACAATGTCTAAAATACGTATTCCATTTCAATTAATCATTTTTTTATCGATATATAGCAATATTTGGTTGGAAGCATCCCTAGAAGGTGGGGATTCGAAATTGTACAAATGGTGGGGCTGACCACAAGGAGCTGATGGGCGGGGCCAAATAGGGGTAATTTGGCTATTTTACTTTAAACGTCCCCTTCTCTGGAACTAAGAGATAGATATCAACCATGTTGGGTTGGAAGCATTCTCTGGTGGTGAGGATTCAAAATTGTACAAATGGAGGGGATGACAACCCCCAAGGGGCTGAGGGGCAGGGCCAAATAGGGGTAATTTGGCGGTATTGCTTTAAGCAACTTCTTCTCTGGAACTAAGAGATCAATATCAACCATATTTGGTTGGAAGCATTCTCCGTTGGTGAGAATTCAAAATTGTACAAATGGAGGGGCTGACCCCCCAAGGGGCTGAGCGGCGGGGCCAAATAGGAGTAATTTGGGGTTATTGTTTTAAACAACTTCTTCTGTGGAACTAAGAGATAGTTATCAACCATATTTGGTTGGAAGCATTGTCCAATGGTGGGGATTCCAATTGGAGAAATGGAGGGTCTGAGCCCTACCCCTACATCCGCGGACTAAGGGGCTGGGCTAAAGAGAGTTTATAACTTAGACACAGTTAAGATCCCCACTGTATAACCATATGTACAATTGAGAGTATAATGAGAGGAATGCACATATGCTACCAGGACTGGCCCTTCTATTCATCTGTTCGGCAATCCCAAAGAAGTTAGAACCTTGACCATAACATGTAAACTGATATTATCCACACCCTAAAATGAAGAGATACATTGTATACATTTGTTTGTTTTGAAGAGAATAATACCTTTAATATGATTTATCCTGGATCATAACATGGAAACGGTTCAGATCTTTATGCTACATTTGTATCTAGAGAAATACATGTTCATGCTGAATGCAAATGTATATTTTGTCATGATTGCATTAATATCCTGGTGAGAGATACAGGCCCTATGAGCCTCTTGTTTAGTTTCCACCTTTGTTATTTACTTACTTTTATTGTTTTTACAGATACATATATGTGATCTCTGCTTCATAACATTTATTCACTTGATAAAGGAGTAAGTATATACTCCGAAACGTTGTGTTCCTCAAAATAAAGACACCAGCGAAGATCCGGGTTAGAATAGGGCTTCAGCAGCCCATGCCTGCCGTGAAAGGCAACTTTGCTTGTCGTTAGTGGTGACAAATGGGATCAGGATCTGACTTGGTTGATGCATGTCATCGTATCCCAAATGCTCATGATGTTAGTCACTGGATTGTCTGATCCAAACTTGATTATTTACAGACAGCCATCATTTAACTGGAATATTGCTGAGTGTGGTATTAACTCTTTCAACACCAGTCAACCAGAAGCGTTTACTGCTGTGACGCTGAGTTCCAAGTGACTCTTGTGTGATAGATGAAGCAACCATTTATCAAAGAAAATATCTGCTTGAAAAACATCTTTGCAACTACTTGTTATACACCATTTGAAAGGTCTGATCCTATTGTTTATAGATATGAAAGTTATATTTTTCACATTATTTAAATAAGGCATTTACATCTTAATTACGCCCTTATGCTGTCAATAAAAGTGACAAATGTGCTTACGACTGGTGCGGCACAGATCGCGAACTAGTCTAGATTTCTGCCTTATCATCCGGGTACTCAGGGGGGGAAAAACAATAGCAAAGGCAACAACCAGTCCCAGGGAATTACTTTTGATCAGTGGCCCTGTAAACATTGTGTACAAGACAAAAATTTGAGGCGACGAAAGCTGAGATGTCATTTGACTAACATTACACACGATCGAACGAAAAGATGGAATTAATAACTTAGATGTATTGTACGTTTGACAACTTTTAGATAAATTTTTGTTGATTTTATTTACCGCTTTGTATATTATATTTAAAGATTTGCTTGAAACGTCTTTATTTTGCTCTTTGACATGTTCGATGTGGACCCGTTGTCGAAGTGTGTGTCAAAGAATTTTATTTTCAGTAACATTGCGGGAAATAGTAAATAATTTTTAACCGATTGATAAAAAATGATAAATTGAAATGGAATACGTATCTCAGACATTAGGAAATGTGATAGATTTAATAAATGAATGGTATGACAGGTAGGTTCTTTTTTAATATAAGCTATTTTGACGTGACTACGGCATGAACGGTTAACCGGCCTACGGTGTTGAAAGAGTTAAAAAAGCAAACAAATCATTGTAAAGAAGTTGACATCCATTAATTCTCTGAGATAATATGTTAAATCTTTTTGTACATACTTAACAAGTCACACACTTGCCATTTTGTTTGTATAGACATATACCACTGCCTCCAAATTAGCTGGAACTGAATATTAATTTTTCATTGAGATTGATTTTGGAAAATTAGAATGATGGAGGCATTGCAGCATTTATTTTTGAATTGTAAACCTTTTCCTGCATTTTTATGCAATTTAACCAAATTCAGTAATAACGTTTATGGGATATTTTGCATGGTGTACTGTTGTATGAAATGTGCACCACACAGCTTGATACTGAGCAGGGCACACTCTAAAACTTACATGATATCTCTGTTATCCATATTTCACAGTGACGTTATATCAGTATTAGCTTCTGTTGTTCACTTGTTTAGTACCCGTATTATTAAATCAAGGACATAACTGCAGGGCAGCAACTGCATGAGAATGTATGCAGGGTTTCACCTTGACTTACAGAACTGGGGGTGGAGGGGACCCCCAGTAATTACTTTTAAGGTTCTTTGCGATATATGTGGCAATATGAGGGACCTGTAAATTAATGAAATGGTGTAGTGTACTGTATGTTTAGATAATTACTTTTGAGCCTGTAATGAATCAATGATCATGTGGACAGTGGTCATGATTGATGGTTGAAATAACAAACACAACTGCTCTTGATGTGCTGTTCTCTACATTTGTGCGTACATCATGCACATTTGTGTGTTGCGTAAAACCCTGATCTTTGTATTCCTGAAGCAATTCATTTTCTGTAAAATATTAACATCGGCCAGCAGCTTTGTGAAATATCATTCCTATTAAATGGAATCACTATACATATATATATGTACTATTAGACTCCAATATCTTTATCATTTTCAGCTCTCAAGACACAGGTGGACAAATATTCAGAATCAGTTGATCCCATGATAAAAATGACCACAAACTTGAAGTCACAGGTAGGCATTGTTCTTAACAAATCCATACACAGTTAACAGTGCTGTATTTACTAAGCTGCTGCCATTGCCATACTTGTTTTGAAACCACATGAAATTTTACACTGATGCGCCTGGTCATGATTTAAAATGAGTTCATTTTTTACAGAGTTATTGCCTTTGTACCATGCTTTTCAACTTAAATTGGTCTCGTCAGTTTTTTTTGTTTTTTTTTACAGTTTACGGCCCTTGATCCATTTTATTTTACTTGGTGTAAAGTGTGTGCAATGAGGACATGTTTTCTCAGAAACTACCTAAGTTAGCTTATCTAGGAGATATCAAGGTCCAAGTGCCTGCCTCTTCTTAAAGCTATGAAGCCTATAAAGGACTATAAAGGACTTTTTTATCGTTAATATTCGCTCCTTTTTGAAGAAATAAAATTCCAATGTGCCTCATGGCGGGGGATAGTGATAACACTTTTTTCTTGTTAGTTGTGGGAAATTGTTTTGACACATTGAACAGTCAAGCGAAGGTCAGGCTTATGTTTGAAGTATTTTATGCATTATTAGTGGTTATATTGTTTCACTACTTATATGTATGACAAGTGATGACAAGCTTATGTCAGTGGTACTGTGACCAACTTTCAATGAAGAGCATATGCTATGTTTTCGTTGTTACTTTTATTCTATCAAGGCCCATCATATTTGGTTTATATGTTTGTCACCCCTTGTTATTTAAATGCTTTTCACAGATATTTAAGGTGAAATACTCAAGGTCATGAACTGAAAAATGTATTATGTCAGTGAAAACTCAACATGTTCCCTCTAGTAGCATGAAATGGGTTGGACATGGAATTTCTAGGATTTGAGTGACCTCCATTGAAGGTAGAGTAAAATGGTCCTTTTGGTCATTATAAAAATTGGTCCTTTTTATGGTAAGTTGAGTAAGTCTCAGAAAATGACAATTTTGGATGGAATTTGATCACTAAATAGATTCATTTATCTATGTAAACAAGATTAATCACCTTTAATGTAATTTAATCATGTTATAACTTCTTGAAATAATTCCAAATACAGTAAACTGTCTTGTCAGTGGACTGTGACATCACTTTGAGCTTGCACTTTTTCCTGTAAAATAAAAATTGTTGTGACCAATTTCAAAATTTTGAACTTATCTTGCATTACTCCTTACTGCATTTACTGCTTGTTCTTGACACAGAAAGAGCTGTGTAAGGTCTTGCTGAAGAAGCAGTTGTTCCAACTGGTTGAGTGGCTAACCATATCACATAGCTCGTCACTGATCAGCACAATACTGACGTCACCTGTTTGAGGTGTCAGCAATAATGCATTGAATCCTTTGCATGTTGTTGTTATTGTTTCTTGTGATTTATATTCTGCTTACGGTTTTTGTCTTCATATATATCTTTTGATTTCAAACATAGCATTAATATATAACGCTTGGTGGTGGCATTTGCCACAGTAATTATCAGGCTCTTTTTGTTCCGATTAGCTGATGTTACCGTTATTAAAGTGATGTTTTTTTGCGTTTTTTGCATAAGTTTATTCAGAAACCCATGTGGCTGGGATTGAGATTATAGCATACATAATTGGGTGGGAAGGTATTTTGATTACACTCAGCTATCATTGCAAAAACATGCCACATTGTAACAAGTGCACGGATCTGAGTGTGAGTTGGACCCTCATCACTTGTGTCTCAGTTGAACTACCCTGTGCTCCTAGGCTACTAAGTGTAGAGATTGTCTGCCACTTTCCCCTACAGCTTTCTCGAAATACCCAGCTGTCCCGGAAACACAGATTAAAGAAGATGTCAGCTCCATCCGAGCCTACTAGACCCCCACCAGCCATGACCATCTCTCGCTCAGGCGGGAACCCTCCAGCGACCACTACACTACATATGTCTTTGTCAGGGATAACATCCTCCATATCATCGCCTGTACAGATCATGCCCTCCATCGTTGATATGATGCTGATGCTGATATCTTTCTTCCCTTCAGCGTTGATTTACTCTGCCTCATCCTCTTAGGTGACGCCTGGCGTGGTGCCGACGACCCTGAATCTTCCCTCTCACATGCTATCTACAGCTCCAGTGGTGCCAGCGCTTCAGTCACCTACAGGACATGCAGCACCTGCCCAGACGCTTATGGTGCCTTACCATCCATGATTTATCTGATGCAGACGATGATCTAGCAGGTGATGGCTCCGTTTCAAGCTCCTCTGGCGCCTTTCGCTTCTACGACGCTCTTGGAGCCTCCGGTGCCAGTGGCGCCTATTGCCTCAGTGATGCTCCCGGCACCTCCGACGGCACCTCCTGTGGATCTCAGTGGCGCCTCTACAGTTCACTCTTCCCTATCATGTGCCTCTGTCTCTCCTGGTTCTTCATCAAGGCATAGCGGAAGCAGGTTGTCCCGTTCCAGATGCTGCTCCCGGAGCCGCGCTCTGGTTCCGTGCTCTAGAGACTACCACTCTGACTCGTCCGAGGACTCTTTCGTCCCTGCATATGATGGCTTTTTCTTGGATAAGTATTTCAGTATCGTCCTTAACCAGGTTCCTGATTGTTTAATGGATTGCTCTGTCTCCAGGACCTGACGTGGATAAAAAGGACACTGTAGGGTCAATCCCAAGTCCATCCCTCCGGATCCGTTGATCAAAGATATGATCACAGCATTAGATGAGGATTTCTCTAAGTTTACTTACTCCCTCCTTCAAGGCGCCCAAGTACAGGGAATTGGCACCAGATGACGGGGTCCAACCGCTCTACGACTATCCGTGTACCGGACACCAGAAAACGTCAGTTATGTTTGGTCACGCTAACTTTATTTGTTGTATATTTTTGCTGGAATATGATATGACATGATGTTGTTTAAAGATGAGATGTTTGAGATTAAATAAAATAGGACTATCAAAAAGGCTCACTACAAAATGGTTTCCAATCAATGTGTAAATACTTGTTTTCTGAAAGGAGATAAGCAAGATGAGATCTCAATTAATAAAGGATTAAAATATTTCTGAATAAAGATCAAGGTAATTTAATTGAAGCCATATAAAATGCGAAGTATATATAAACTCCGAAATTCAATATAGAATCATTCTTCACTATGAGACCTCTAAGTGTTCAGAGTATGTGTCAGGAGATACCTTCGTCAGCAGTAGATCTCTTGTGATGTCTGTGATGAATGGGCACACAGATATTGTACTGACATATCAGACGGCTTCGTCTGTTCTAAATGTAGCAATCAGCCCATTTACGAGAGCACTATCATAGAAACATCTCAAGTTGCTGAAGCCATCACTTTTGATATGGCTTTAGATAGCACAACAGTAGAGGTCTCTGCAACTGAAACTGTGCCAGACATATCCCAGTTCCCTTTGAAGATGTTGAAGATGCAGAAGAAAGGTATAAAATAATAGTATTTTGAATTTAAACATCGATTTAAACATCAATTAACAAATGTATGACCATATTTAGAATACAATAAATAATAATATTTCTGAATGAATAATGAAATTTCTCTCTAATTGACCAGTGGCTGTTTTCGCGGGCTGACGTTTTCTCTATAACCCGATACAAGTGGTGGAATCTGATTGGTCAATAGGAGAGGCATAGAAGGGACACAATTCATAATAACCACTGGTGGCACTATGATCAAGCCCAGAAATTCCAGCCAAGTTCAGCAAGGTGGAAACAGACGTCTACCCCCTACACAACAGCAGATCCTTCTCTCAAACATCCACATGTTGCTGGCAAAAGAAGCCATAGAGATTGTCCACTCCCCGTCCCTAACACCAGGCTTCTATTCGTCAACATTGAATCCTTGTCCCTGAGAATGACTCACAATGATCTAAAAACTGGCCACCTTCAACAAGCGCCACCTGGAGCATCCACCATATTTCAGGATGTTCACACTTAGGCTGTTCAGGTCAAAGATCCAGGACAACTACTCAATGATCAGCCTAGATATCCAGGATGCCTACCTGCATGTGCCGATCCATCCAAGCGACAAGGAAATTCCTCTGTTTCATCTCAAATGGAATTCATTATCAATGGGTGGTGTTCCCATTTGGAATTTTCTTGGCCCCTTGGCTATTGGCAAACATCACCAAGCTGATAGACACTTCCCTCCATCTGAGGAATGTCAAATTCAATCCTAACATCAACAACTGCCTTCTGAACTATCAGGACATGGCCACACAAGGCCTCCTCCATCACCTGGGATGGATCATCAATGAGTGCAAATCAGAGCTCACACCTTCGTTCAACCTCCAATTCATAGGCAGCCTCTTCCAGATCAACCAAGACCTCCTCTCTGTACCAAGGACTACCACCTACTCCCAGCAACCTTGTACCCTTCGCAAGTGGCAGGCGCTTCTGGGTCAACTCACATCAGCGCAATACTTGACCTCCAGAGGAAGGCTTGAACGTCATAGATGGCGTTTCCCTGACAGAGCCCACGACCTCATTACTCCCGTACGTTGACCCCTCTGTTCAAGGCTGGGGAGCACATGTGGAGGGCCAGGTCACCTCGGAGCTGTCTTCTGCTGCTCAGCGCCAACACATTCCAGGTCACCGCAACATCCTTGCTGGCACCCTCTCCAGACCAGACAAGGTGGCTCCCACAAAGTGGAAACTCCACCCAGATGCTTTCAATCTTGTCTGTCGACACCTAGACTAACCCAACATGGATAACTTTGCCACCAGCCAAAACTTCCAGGTTTGAACCTTCATATCTCCGGTACCGGATCCGCAAGCCTGGGCGGTTGACGCCCTCAGCATCCCCTGGGAAGGATTAAAAGTGTACGCTTTTCCGCCTCCAGTACTACTTCTCAGGGTCCTTCAAAAGATCAGGTTGACCTGGAGCCTCACTCTGACTTTGATAGTGCCTTGGTGGCATGTGAGGGGCTGGTTCAAGGATCTCAAGATGTCCGCCATCAACCCGGTAGAACTGCCAGATTGACCAACCAGGTGATCCACCCTTACAGCAACCAGGCCCAACCTGTCTCCAGACAGGTTACATTTTCATGCCTGGGTCATCTACAAAGAGCCCTCAGCGCTAAGGGATACTCGGCAAGGGAGTCGAAGGCAATCATCTTGCTGCACCGGCTTTCTACCAGGGACCTCTATGACGACAAGTGGCTCCTTTGAGAGTTTCTGAAAAGGCGAAACACCAGGATCCCACCTCCGCGTCACCCCAATTCAAGGCCAAATTCCTTTTTTTCTGTGCCACTAGTGTCATCTAAAGGGCAGCCCAATCACGACCTACCTTGTGGCCCTTAACTCAGTCTTGGCTGTTCTGGAAGATCGAAAGATGACCAAGTTTCCAGAACTCTGGATTCCGGATGTTATGCTCTTTTCGTCCAGGAGACCAGGAGGCCAAGTTCAGTTCCCCGGCGTTTGATCTGAACGTGGTGCTTACCCTGCTGAGAGGCGAGCTCTTTGCGCCACTCCACTTGGCATATTACTACAACCTTACCAAGAAGACGGTCTTCCCCTTGGATCTGGCTACAGCGGAAAGTTTGAGCGAACTACATGATTTGGGTCATCACCCATGTTAGATTAGAGCGCAGAGCACATGGATCCTTTCATCTCTGGCTGTGCTGTGACTTCATTGCCAATAACTCCCAGAAGAGCTGGACAGATCCTTCACCATCTCTACCCTCTCTTTGATAGTGGGTGTTGATAGTGGGGGTTGAACAGGAACTTCTACAATGTCCAGTGAGTGTGTTGTGATGTTTCATTCGAGGCTCCAAGGATCCTCGAGTACAATGAGGCCACCTTTTCATCCGGTATCTTTGACATCGCGGGTGGAAGTCAACCGCAACACAATCGCCCTATGGTCTCGAGCCATCAGTCTTCTGGCTAATGAGGTCGCTGACCTGGACCCTCTTAGAGCCAACAACCTGCATGAGATCCGGGTGGTCACCTCTACCACAGCCCTTCACAGCAACTGCTCCATCTTGGAAGACGAGGAAGGTGTCCACAGCTTTGTCCCTTTGGTGGTTGCCCAACAAAGCAATGATACCTGGACATCACGCATACATTTTCGCTGTAAGTGATTGGTTGGAGTCTGAGTCTATGGAGTCATGCAGGATAATTTTTAAAAATCCAGTAAAATCTAGATAATTTTTATATTCATATACTTATCCTGCATTACTTTGTGGCCCACATGTCAGAGCTGCTTCTCCCGTGATGTCTTCAGATGCCCTGTTTTTGGCAGTTATGTGATGATACGTGATATCATTGCTTCTGTGGTCACATGAGAGCTGTGTGATAGGGTTAGCCACACAACCAGTCGGAACAACTTCCTCATCAGCAAGACCTCACACAGCTCTCTCTTAAAAGAACAAGCAGTAAATGCATTAAGGAGTAATGCAGGATAAGCATACAAATATAAAAAATATCTAGATTTTTCTAGATTCATATTGCTCATTTATAATATTTTCATTATACCTTGTGAATCACCTAGTGTTACAGTCTATTAAAGGCACAAAAATACCACTGTCAGTGGTGTAACAAATCATTAATACCTGACATAAAAGTAATCACCCTTTGAAAATTGAGAGGAAACTGATTTGTCCCTTCTCCTGGTCACCTCCTGTGCATGAGGCAAAGCAGCAGACAACATGAAAAGCAGACAGCAGATCAGTTGAGAAGAATTTGTAAGCTTGACATGCACCATATTTTTTTCTGTTGTCATTTATGTAACATTGTTATCTATCATATGTGCACTGATTCAACAGATTTTGTTTGTTAGTTGCATAGAGATAGTTTACTTGTTTTCTACACGCTTCTTTGCAGAGGGAGTAGTTGTTAGTATAAAATGCAACAGTATTCACTTTTTTCATTGATTTCCTTTTTGAATAATCTGTGCACTGGATTCACAAGGATTTTAAGTCATGAGTAAAGTTGGTAAACAGGATCAATGTTGATAATGACCCTCATAAGGCCATTCTTCTGTTTGAACTGAATCAACCTCCTGTGTTTTAAAGAGCAAAAACCCTTGTTTTCAACATGAAGTAATTTAGCATGTGATTGGCTGGAATTGAGGGTCAAGATCATTAAACAGTAAGTACATATAACTCTTTGTTGATAAAGTAACTATTGACCTTTTTCACACTATCACCATCTTCAATAAAAAATGAGTCTTGGAGAGCATAGCTCCATGCGGAATGAGTCGCATCAGCTGATATGGAGCAGAGAGCATGTGATGAGGACTTTGTGTCCCCGCATTTCACTGAAAGACATAATAAGCTTTTAATGCACTGGAATTCACATTTTGCTGTCAGGACCCCGGAAATGAATCGAAAGGTGCATTTGGACAGACATAATTCCGAAAATGTTTTATCAAAACCTTGTTGGCATATGTATACAATGTGACAGTGCACGTTTTGCCATGACTCCAGTTGACATAAGACACTTTTTCTGCTGTGATTTTCATCCAAACATATTACGATGAAAATAACTTTCAAAATAACTAGTATGTCAAAATAAATATATAAAATATATAAAAGGAAGCTACTTATACAATTATCCTGAATAGTATGGAAATAACTTGATCAGATATGGGTACAGATAAAATAAAATAACAAACGATAAAAAGGAATATACTTCAATTGGTAAACAAACCAACATAAAATAAAAGTAATGATACTAATTATGTTGTTGGAATGAGACAAAATATAAAAAAAAATGATCAGTAAATATCAATCCCTGTAAAAAAAATAAAATTTGTGTCATTGTAATATGATTTCAGTTATAAAATGTTTGAGATATCTCTCAAAAAGTTCAGCATGCTTAGAACATATCCTTTGTGTTCATGTTGTTTACATTGTTCATATATTACCAAAATCTATTAATATTATCTGCCAGCAAACATGTAAATGGTGTTTTATATTACCTGGGTCTATAAACATACCAACCTCAAATTGTACCTCAAAAATGGAATATAATATAATCTTGGAGAATTATTAATGTTCCCACAATCTGTCCTGTCAGTAATAAAATATAAAGTGACATACCATCCCCAAACATTGCTATTTTTCCTATGTTTCCAAAACATAACAATACACTAAGAAAACACTATTATTCTAATTTGAACAACCTGTAAACAAAATAATTAAAATTGATTCTCATATCTAGAACAGGCAAATATAATGTGTGTTGGTTCAAATATGATCCTGATTCATCTTATGGTTGAATATTAGTGAGTGCCTGATATGCAGCTATCTAAAATCATCCGGATTCCTCCTATTTAACAATCCATAAACATTTGAACAATCTTGAAGGTATCAATTGATCTGATATGTCTTAAAGTCAAACAGTATATTCACAACACAACATATGCATAAATTTACTGACATTGTGTACTACAGTTCTTTATATCAATGTCACACAGAAATTCACTCTTGTTTACATGAAAAAGGTTTTGATATTTGTATTATGTATTTAATCATGATATAGTTTGTTTAGTCTGAAGATGCTGAAAACATGCTTTCGCTGAAGTGAAATAAGTAACATTATTAAAATTAGGAACTTAAATATTATGCTTTGTCACGCTGAGAGTCAGTCTGCTTCATTGGCACTATGGTTTTCTGTGTAAGGTATGAAGATCTAAAAGAAAATATGAATAAGACTTGTACCGGTATTTGTTTTGTCAAATAAAATGTTTATCTTAGCTTGTGGTTTACAAAAGTTGATACTTTGATATTAACTTTTGAGAGATCACAAGATGACATAAATACATGCTATCATGGTTATTTGACAAGGAAGACAAGTTTCCTCCATGTATTTTTATTTTTTCATTTCTCAAAATATTATGAAAATGATCACACCACTTAACTTGATTTAAAAAAAACCCTACAGTTCTAATGATTGTTAACAATAGCCAAATATTACATCATAACAATATGTTATTGCCCACTCACATAGTAATCTCAACTACCATCCAATGAGTGAGTGAGTATGCTTTTATGCCGCTTTTAGCAATATTCCAGCAATATCAGGGCGGGTACTACCATCCAAAATATGAATTAATATGATTAATAATCAAGAAAACATTACATGGTATTTGCTTGCACAAAAGAAATTATTTTGTTTTAAAAGTTTCAAAACATGTTAGTGTACATAAAACCAGATGGATTTCACAATTAAACAAACAAACAAACGGAATAAATGAGTTATGATTGTAATACCCATGGGGGTCTCCTCCCATTAGTAAGACAGCCCAGTTGTGAGACACCTTAAAACAACAATGTCATACCTGGTTGCACATGTTAATCAGGTAATTAACCCCTATCATGAAAAAATGGACTTGTCTTATTATAGATAAAAGAAATGACTCAAGATGCTTTATACCCTCTTTTACTTTATTTCATTCAATATTTTAATTCATCCATCCCTTAAATCCATTGTTTTAACATATTCGCCACTTAGAGTTCAGTTAAAGTTAATATCATAGACACAACCTTAATCCATCTTCAGAAGTTTGCCAACAGCATCCAAGAACTGGAGTAGTGTCTTGACACCCTGGGATAGCTGATCCTTCAGTCTGTAAAGTTGACTGTCAATCTCCTTGTACACACGCTTTCTTGCTAGTGGGGGGGGCGGTCGGGTAGCCTTGTGGTTAAAGCGTTCGCTGGTCATGCCGAAGACCCGGGTTCGATTCCCGACATGGGTACAATGTGTAAAGCCCATTTCTGGTGTCACCCGCCGTGATATTGCTGGAATATTGCTAAAAACGGCGTAAAACCAAACTCACTCACTCACTCACTCATTTCTGATGATGGTCCCACAGTATAAGAGGGAATCTGGCTTCATAATCCACCCAGTTTGTGACTATGTAGTCGTTGAATTATGGGAATTACACAATAAATTTTTGTTTTGTTTTCAATAATCTCAATCTCTGTTTATGAATTTGAAATATCTTTATAGACTGTTAAAGATTTATCTGTTTCTGTATGTTACATAAAGACCACACGTAGAGTGAACATATACTGGCCATTAATAAGTTGGGGTTTTGTTCATTTCAAGACATTATTATTTTGGTACAGAAAAGTAAGTATTATTTTGGTAAAAATATTGTTTACAAAATTGTAGATAAAAGAGTATTTCACCTTAGATATTTCGACACTCTTAATGTAATGATTCAGTTGAAATAGTAAGCCTCATGATATCTAATCTGTCAACATTGACAACTTAAATAACTACTGTTCACAATCACAGCAGCACTGGTAGATCTAGAGATCTAATATTTTATTGGAATGTATTTGAGTCATTACAGTTTACATCAAATACACAACTAATGCAAAATTCTGATTGGTTTATGATTGGAAATTCTTAATAGGTTTTACAATAAGATCAATAAATATTTCAAGTGGTTTCTGACATCTATCTACACATGGTCAAAGGTCAATATTTTCTACTTGACAAAAACCCAGCTGCCTTCAAATACAACTCGCAAAGTTATTCAGACTCATTGACTAAAACATATAAATAAATAGTTTGGGTTAATGGTGTGTAAACAATGAATTATTAGTTCCCCGGGTCCGAAGGCATCCCTAGGTAGTGGGGATTCAAAATTGTACAAATGGAGGTGCTGACCTCCCCAGGGGCGGGGCCAAATAGGGGTAATTTGGCTATATTGCTTTAAACAACTTCTTCTCTAGAACTATGTTATAGATATCAACCATATTTGGTTGGAAGCATTCTCCGGTGGTGAGGGTTCAAAATCAACAAATGTTGGGGCTGACCCCTCCAGGGGCTGAGGGGCGGGCCAAATAGGGGTAATTTGGCGGTATTGCTTTAAACGACTTCTTCTCTGGAACTAAGAGATAGATATCAACCATATTTGGTTGGAAGCATTCTCCGGGGGTAAGGATTCAAAATTGTACAAATGGTGGGTCTGACCGAGCTGAGGGGCGGGACCAAATAGGAGCAATTTGGGGTTATTGTTTTAAACGACTTCTCTGGAACTAAGAGATAGTTATCAACCATATTTGGTTGGAAGCATTGTCCAATGGTGGGGATTCCAATTGGAGAAATGGAGGGTCTGAGCCCTACCCCTACATCCGCGGACTAAGGGGCTGGGCTAAAGAGAGTTTATAACTTAGACACAGTTAAGATCCCCACCGTATAACCATATGTACAATTGAGAGTATAATGAGAGGAATGCACATATGCTACCAGGACTGGCCCTTCTTTTCATCTGTCCGACACTCCTAAAGGAGTTAGAACCTTCACCATAACATGCACACCGATATTATCCACACCCAATAATGAAGAGATACATTGTATACATTTGTTTGTTATGAAGAGAATAATACCTTTAATCTTCAGATCTTTATGCTGCATTTGTATCTAGAGAAATACCTGTTCATGCTGTCAGATTTGCCATCCACCCATTTTAAATGCTGACAGTCAAAATTACGAAATATTTGCAGTATTATATACATGTACAGTGCAAATGTATATTTTGTCATGATTGCGTAAATATCCAGGTGAGCGATTCAGGCCCTATGGGCCTCTTGTTATTTACACGAATCCTGTTGGATTTGTATTAAGTCTGTGTTCAGCTATTATAAACTGCACTGGGAGTTACCAGGATGTTTGAAATTGATATCACATCAAAACAGCCAGACTCACTTGATAAATTTGTATCCGTAAGGAGGCCAGATAATAGTAGAATATTTTGTCAATGATAAGAACAAGAATAATGTTCAATACTTACGATAAATGTTGGAATGGTCAAATTGTCACAGTTTATCCCAATCGCGTGCCTGTTGACATCACCATATGTATCATGTGCTATCCAGCCTCGCTTTGAAGAAGAGAATTGTGAAAAAGGTCAATTGGCATAGGATTTTTTGTTTCAAACTGTACTATGTTGGACTTTTGTTTTCTCCAATGGAAGTTATGTCATTGACCTGGATGTTATTGGTTTGTTTTTAACGTAGCTGGAGGCATGTGACTTTGTTTTTAACGTAGCTGGAGGCATGTGACTTTGTTTTTAACGTAGCTGGAGGCATGTGACTTTGTTTTACTTCACTGGGCATGTGTTTTACTGAACCAGAAGTGGTGCCATAAAATTAGAGCTAAACTGGAAACTATAAGCTAGAGGCATACGACTAATTTCTTCTGCATTTGACAACATTAGGGATCAAAGATGAAAAAAGTTAGATATTGTTGAGGTCAGCTGTCACGTGATTTGGTAAAGCCAAAATAGTATTAATGCATGTGCCACGGGTCTAATCCTATTATTCTCCCCTGCCATTTGCCCCCGGGTCAATTCCCCCCTCCACCAAAAAGAACATTGGAAAAGTAAGGTAAACATTTTCACATGTTCATATTTGATATGTTAATAATGTAACAATTGATGCTTTATCAATGATACCTGATTTCATAATTTAATATTTCACACTTTTTTCTAGACTTCATATTTTAAAACGACAGATTATGAACAATTGCCCTCAAGAAATCTAAAATGTGCACATACTCAAAATCTTCTTCAACATGGGCAAACCATTTGGAGGAGTCTCACAAGAATTTCCTGTTGGGAGGGGCAGTTTGACCAGAAATCATCTGCACCATCGGCACTTCGTTGAGGGCCTTCTGAATGACACCAATGAAGGTCCAGATATTTGAGTGACAAGCCTGGACATTTGACTGCATTGTTTATTCTTGGTAGGACTAACTGGACCATTTTTTTGTATGGGATAATTATTAGTACGGAGTGAGAAGCCTGTGCATTGCTATATACTGGTCCTAATCCAATTTCAGCCTATAATTTGTTTGTTGTTTGTAGTAAACCATGTTAATTTATACTAATGAGAAGCCAATGCCTTATCTACTGGTCCATATCCAATCCAAGACTATTCACAAGTAAATTAATTTCAAGGTAGACACAATTTGTGACACTTGCTTGACAAAGGGGTATAAGGATCTATAGCTAAACATTGCCTTTACAGTATATATAGAAGTTAATCCATAAATTACGTCTACTTTATCTTCCATCAACTTCTAAGTATGCCTATCAAACAAATTAATTTCAGCCTATTATTGGTTTGTTGTTTTTAGTAAACCCTTCCTTTGTGGTTCTTTTGGGTGGAGGGGGGAAATGACCAAGGGGGAATTGACCCGTTGGGGGTGGGGAGGGTGGTGGGGAGGGGATAGACCTGATGCCATGTTCAGGGTTTACTCTAGGAATTTTCTGACATTGGTCCTTTATGTGAAAATAAAGGTACACCCACACTTGCCCATACAGCACAATGTTAAAATGCCTCATTTTATTTTTTTATTTGTGGGCCTTTTTTCTGATTTAGGGGCTAAAAACATAAGGCCCCCCCCCCCCCCCCACACACACACACACACACATTCACCTATCCCTTCATGTTTCACATGTTTTGGGGATTTCATGAAAAGGTAAAGATGCCTGTGCTTTTTTACTTGTAATGCAAATGTAGCCGGGTGTGGTGTCATGTGTCCAGCCACTGGGCTGCTAGTCAAAACATGAGGCAGTTCTTGAAGATGATGATGATATTTATTCTTTGGTAGTAGATGGTGGGAGGGAAGCTGTAAACAAGAGTCCTCCCTCCATAAAGAGTTCATGCAGAATATGTTATAATTTAATTTAAGCCAAAAGGAAACAGATTAATTTATAGGGATATGTTGGGGAGCACATGGTTGAAGACCATGTGCTCAATTAATGTAACACAAAAGGTGTGAGCTGGCAAACATTTAGATATAACAAATTAAATAATAATGCAATGAAATATATTTTACTTTAATGAAAAGCTATGATACCCTTTCTATGAATATAATTGTTTCTAAAGCAGGATGGAAAGAGATAAGAATATTGAAATGTTTCTCACCTGTTAACAAGAGTCCTCCCTCCATAAAGAGTTCATGCAGAATGCATGAGGAGGGCAGGTGAGAAAGGAAGTTAAAGAAGTGGACCAAAGGGCCAATCAAAAGAAAGGTAGCATCTGACAGGTATTTAAAGGAAGTCAAGATGCTTCAGTCACATAAAGTGGTGGACATATCTAAAAATAGATAGGGGGAAGTCCAGGTGAAGCTGGAGAAATTACAGAGGCTGCAAAAGGGTATCAGGTTGGTGTTAGTTGGCTGACATTCAACTGCAGACAAGGACAACATATAATGAACATATAATGAACACAGAATGAAGTGATGGTGATAATAGATGAACATGTATGTATATATGTATAGAATGAATCTAAGGGGGGTATAATAATTGGGTGGTACTTATGTGGCTATAACTCATTCAGAGTTAGCACCACCACCCGGCTACACAAACACCTGTCTGGTTTGATAAGGCAGACTGGCGTTTAATTCCAAAATATATAGAGGTTATGACGCAAGTATATTTGGGGATGGTAAATATCCTGCATTAGGAATAAACATTGTATTTAGCGAGCCAATGTAGTTCCAACTTATATCTGTTTCTTATATAGTGGCGAAGCAACATATACGCAAAGCAACAATTGTTTTTACTTGCATTTTGTGGCAATCCATCGTTCTGTCCGCTTGAGTAACTGCCCTTTGTCAGGGAAAAAAGGAAGCTACTTTAACCCTAATCTATGAGACGTCAAGGCCACGTTGAGACGTTGTTGACAGTCGGCCTGTCCTGTCATAATGTTAAGAAGTGCAATCAGATGTACACACAGCGACAAAACGAAACAAGGTAACAATTCAAACATATTTTGGACAAATCCAACTATTTTAATTTGTGGAAAAGGTTTCAAGCCGCAGAGGTCGACAAGCACAGATATGGCTACTGATCCCGCTTGGCTAGGCCTAGTGCCCTCGCAAAATTGTTTCGAAATTCATATCTCCAAAGTTGCCAAAGCCTATAAAATGCCTTAGCCTCATCACAGTTAGACACTGATTTTCAGTATATTAGACTGTCCTTTTGATAATGATAGCAATTATCCCTGTAGTTTATCCAGATTCCCGATGGTTAATTCTGACTCTATTGCTGAATGACAAGGGCGACGCCATGTTTGTTTATAAACACGGAAAGTAGTCCCTACTTGACCTTTGATATTTGCACCCCCTTCCGCCTATGACCCCAACGGATATCGTTTTTATCTGTTGGCTTTATCCTGCCGAGAAGCCTACCCATTATATGATAAAATTTTACATCAGATATACCTTCATTTTCTCTCAATTTTTTTAAGGCCCTTGGTTCTTTTGATTTGAATTCCATGCGGTCACAGATTGAGAGCTACACTGGAGATGTTGCAGTGTATGACAGATACAGGTAAATATTATGGTTATTTATCTATCTCTTTCATGTTCTGAATGCACGATTTAAAGATTAAGCTTTAATTTTGTTATTCTTAATAGCAGAATGTTGATAGATATGAATAAGGTCGACAAATACTGCCAATATGGCAAGGAGTCAGCAGCTTTGAAGTTTGTAATAAGGTTTCTTATTAGTTTATTTACAGATTTTTTTGTTGGTGGATGAAAAAACCCAATCCAAAACACTTTCCAAATTCTTTTGTCTTTTGTGAAAACAATTAGTTGGTTGGTATCGAACTGTGACAACAGAAACTGGAATTACCACTCTTGGGAAGAAGAGCATATCCAATAACCTCCCGTGTCTCGGTATAAAAAATGTTATGGTTGGGGTTCACTTCCCTGTGGGACAGATAAAAAATAGACACAGTATACTGACTCCGAGCTGACAGTCATTATTTTAGCCCCTAGATGCCCAGCGCCAGACGGGAACAACAAGTACCATTTATTAACGTCTTTTGGTATGTCACGGCAAGGGTTCAAACCCAGTACCGGTACCTTCCGCTCTCTGGTTTTGTGATGAAATGATGGGTGAGAGCTGTGGCGGGGGGTTCAAAAGAATTGATTTTCTGCAACCAAAATGATATTATTCAACCAAAAGTGCATATTACTTTTTCACTGAGGCATAGGACTGTCTGTTTAAGTGACCATTGTTTATCTTCAGTTGCATTTATAATATTCTTCACACAATAACATCAAGAGAGCAAAATAAATTATAACTTAAGTATTGAATTGATTTTATAATGGCAATAGCAATGGTTATGTCATACCATTGAACGTTATTCATTAACATGCACCATACCATACAATAATTTTCTATTAAGACTTTTGTTAATTATCCTCCGCCCCAACGAAGTTGGCGGGGGATATTGAAATGGGTTCCGTCCCTGTGCGTCGGTGCATCCGTGTGTGCATGTGTCCCAAAATCGGTTCCGGAGCATAACTCAGAAACCGTTAAATATTTCTCTATGAAACTTTGCATGTCTATCAGACTCATGAACTGGTGCCTTTTGCTATTTAGGAATGTTAGAAATTTTTATTTTTTACGTTTCCATGGCAACAAATTGGACTTAGGTTCTATAAGGGTGGTGTTCATTTCCAGAGCATAACTCAAAAACTGTTAAATACTTTCTTACAAAACTTTGCATGTCTACCAGGCACATACTGAACTGGTGCCTTTTGCTATTTAGGAATTTTACAAATTTTCATTCTTTATGTTTCCATGATAACAAGTTGGACTTAGGTTCTATAAGGGTGGTGTTTGTTTCCGGAGCGTAACTCAAAAACCGTTAAATACTTTCTTACAAAACATTTTTTACTTAGTGATAAGTGTCTTCAATGGGGACAAGTTTTTTCAAAATCTACTGATGTTATATGAATGAAACTTTGCAAGCTTATCTAAGACAATCTTAACATATCAAGAGTTCGAAAATTGGTGCCATGATTTATTTATTCCAGCGAAGGGACCTTTCATTCGTATTAATTTCTAATCTGAACAGATTTTCTAAAATTTTCAGATAACATATGAAGCTATCCTTGTGCTTATGACTTCTTAAGGCTTTATGGGATGCCAAGTTCTGTCCCTTCAGCACATCTGAAATCTATGATCGTCGGGTTCAAACCCACATCACTCTGATTTTCTTTCTAGGTTTCTCAGCACCATACCCGTGCTCATGGATTGCATCACATTAAGGTTACAACAAGGTGGTATAACGGGAATATTGTTCAAAGAGGTGTTAAACCAAACTCACTCATTCCGGGAGGATAGTGATGATGCTGTTTTCTTGTTTAAAGATTGGGTTTAACTTGCTAACATGGCAATGCATACATATTCTGTTAATAATCAGGTGTATTTTCTCCAAATTTGAGTTTATTTGAAATTAATTCAACCTTGAATACTTGGGTAATTCACAATCATATTCCATTTCTCTTACATGCCCCAACATAATTATGTGACAGTCATCCAATAGGATTAGCACAAAATTTGATATTGCAATATTTCATCGTGTTAACCTATTTTATCTCTTCTTGGTCCTAATTGTTTTTTTGGATTCTCATAATTCTTATCATAAATAATAATTAATAATAATCTTTCTGCTCTATCAGCTGGTAATTCAGGCGGATACTATTCCCCCTGCAAGAAATTTCATCTTCAGTCATTCTTGAGAGCTGTGGTGGGGGTCTACTAGAACCCCAAATTGCATTTATTTTCTTTATTTTCTCCAACCGAAAGTGATATTATTCAACCAAGAGTCTGAGTGCATATTACTTTCTTATCAAAGCCCCACCCTGACTATAAATAGCCTGCAAGGTGGCAGTGTTTCAGTTTCTTTCAGTTCAATCCGAAATTGACATATATTTGAGTAGTTTATATCCAAGCTCTACACTTTATATTGAAGTCTTGTTTGGGGATGAACCAGTAGATGCCCTTGGCATCTTACCAGGTTTAAGTCTTAATTGGCTTGAAAACATGAACGTCAACATTATAGTATTTTTATACAGTCAGGAAGAGTGCACTTTTATTTTAAAAGCCTTGAAGGGTCCGAGTTATAGCCAGGATCATTTCGCTTACTAAGATATTTATGCCATATAATATACATCTGATGAGGTTGATGTATAGTCTCAAGACATTGTCAATCAATCATTTAAAGACTTGTATGATATAATATTTTTTATTTTCGGTTAATATCTGATGAAGCATCTGAAAAGATGGATACTGTTGATGGATTTCGATTACATAAAATAAGTGAAATAAAACATCAAATAGAGAAAGAACGTGATTCTAGAATTGGATCATATAAAAAGTACCGCAGAGCTGTGAATGCTCTTGACAGAGTTGACACTACACTTATAGCAGCTAGCATGGGGCTTGGTGCGGCTGTTGTTGGTTTATTATCAACTATAATCGCTTCACGTATCGTACTTGGTATGGAAATAGCAGATGGAACTCTGGACTGGGAGGAATAGCTCTTAAATTTATTCTCATAAGATGCAAAAGAAAGCACTAAAACATGATAGTATTTGTGTGTAGGCTGGAGCAAAGTTAAATAGCCTTAGAGGATCATACCTCAACAGCACTTGCTGATTACAAGATATCTGATGAGTTTTGTTTCGTGTTGTCAGAACTCACCATTGGCACCATACATGACAAACTAATGATCCTCATCACATAATTCGCATAAACTTAAGACCCCCATAGAAGCATTGTCAGGGTCTTTGCCTGGTCCAGTGGGAGTTGCGGCGGTACCCCCATACTACTACAATAGCATAGAACTGGCCTAGGTTACATAGGTCCTGCCCCTGTCGCAAAGTATGTGCACATTTTGTGTCATGAACAATTTATTGTTGGGACAGGCATGAAAACAATTTTTGATATATTTCATTGCTAAATGGTGTTTTCAGACTGCGGTAATAAAAAAAACCTGAGAATTTTAAGTTTTTTTCTACTTTCTTCATTTCTATAAACCAATTTAAAAAATGAATAATGAAACACCTTATGATGCTTAGCTTGATTATGATTGATTACCTGACTGGAAATGTGTGTTACCCACATTTTTCAAGTTGATGGATAACACGACCCACTGAATGTCTTTGCCAACTCATCAGCAGAAGGGGAAAAGTCTAAAAACTGAGTGGACACACAATTATTGGTGTGGGGTCAGCAGTCTCTGTCTCTGTGTCTCAAAAGGTGGTATGTTTGCCACAACATACTTCCAGTTGAGCCTTTGTTCGTCTTGTGGATGGTTGTAGGTATATGTGATGACTGTTTTTCAGGTGGTATGCAGGAATTGGTCTGACTTCAGTCATACTGCTCATAGTGTTACTCTTATTCCTTGGCCTAACTTGTGGTGTATGTGGCAGCAGTGCATCCAACCTTCCCACAGAACGAGGTTGTCTCTCTAATTGTGGAGGAAATCTGCTAATGGGGTAAGCAAGAAAACCTTTTTATTAACATTTTGGTGTAATAATATACGTAATATTTTGCCTGATTCAAGGTGGGCACCTGTTGTAGAGAATAAGTACTGCCTTAAAAAAAACCTATTACAAACAAATATTTTGTGAATTTCAAATATGTTTCCTGATTCTAAATTAGATGTTAAAAGGGCACTAATCTCTGGCTTCTTCTTGGCTTTCTAACACCACCCGCTAGGGCTCACTTGCTGCCATGCTCGCTGACCGTGACAAGAGACTGGGCTACAGTCTGCAAGGACAGCTAAATAAACTTGGAGGCAATATTTGTTTGACCCATTTTTGAACACTGATTGATTACCCGTGATCTATGAAGATTTCGACAAAGGGCGCATGTTAATTAATTTTTTCATCCTAAACAAACAGAAAAAAAGAACGATGGAAGCTCATCAGATGTTGTTATTTGGAAATACCCCTGATGGTTATAGTTTAATAATTAAAAAAATAGAATCCATGCAGTGAAAACATTTTCAGATTTTGGATTGCGAGGATAATACGATTGTTATCTCTTGTTGTCATCCATGTTTCCTGGTATAACAGCGTTAGAAATTGGTACTAGTCCTGTAGTCCTTGCCAAACTGCCCAATACCGGGTAGTTGAGGTATCATAAGGACTAGTAAAAATTTATCATTTCTTAGGGCTTTGCTACATGTTATCATTGTAAGGACTAGTGGACTGAACATGTTAGTTTCTACTGCTGTATAATCATACACCTGTGTATTTTTTGTCATTCACTTGATGCTCAGTTAATGAATTCATTACAGGTATAATTAGTGGTAGTACCACTCAGATTACCTGACAAAGTTCCCATTTGGCATTTCTTGTGTCTAGGGTAATTATCTAATCTGAATCCAGGTTTGAAGTGAGGTGAAATGTGTGTATATGCACGTGGCAACCTAGCAAGAGGAGTGATCAGTTGATTTACTTTTTTGCGAATCAACGGATCATTCCTCGCCATCAAAGGATCAACAGAAATTATATTGATTGATTAATCACTGTTATTTTGCACAGTGGATATGTCAAAAGTAAGTGTTTGTATGCGTAGGTTTACGAAGGCAGGAGTACACTCATATGGGCATGAAGTGCCAATGTAAAAACAACATACTTTGTTGAAAAGATTAACCAATAATACATACAGGTAATGCGTTGATTGATTGCTCATTGTTATCTAACTCAATGAATATATTTCAAGAACTGTGGACATCATGAAAATAGTTATCACGTATGGTATTTTAGCTGACCAATGAGACTTGACACCTATGTGAAACACCTGAAACAAACTAAGTGATCAGTTGAGAAACGAACACGGGTTATAATATCCCGAAACTATATATATATCTTAAAATATTAGATTGTTACAAAGACACGTGACATCAAACAGGTTTCAAACTCCTTGCCGCCTGATACCTCCGATGAATCAGAATGGTGGTCATGCGCTCTCCTCGAAGGTTAACGACTTCTACTTTGGTGTGTAGCTCTTACTCTAGAAGCTAGACGCTGCCCTCGGTGCAAGCCCTTGTGATGAAATGCCCGTAGGATGAGACGGGATTGTGGCTTGAGCTGGCACCAACCCGTGCGTGTGCAGGCGTTGCTGGGACTGTCACTGTGGAGGCCATTGACACTTGAAAAATAGACAGGTGCAATACGCACAATCGAGTCAAAAGCCGTAGTAAGCGAATGTAAATGAACGTCAGCAGTCATGAGAACCATCGCAAACGCTCCACAAGATGACAAAGGTTGAGTGGTGATAACTGGGGAATGGTGTCTGGAAGCGTCATGTGACTCGCAACATGATGGGACTGCTGTAGAATATTTTTGTGCGTGACTTGTCTATAAATGGAGAAACTTGGCTGAGAGAGGGGCGAGCAAAAATTGCATATAAGATTTGGAGTGCATACTTGAATTCAGTCCAAGTAACATAGTTGAGGATCTTTAGTAGATTTTTGCCATGACAATAAGTGCATCGCGCAAGCATACTTAAAAGTGTATTTAAAGTATACTAGTACAAACCGATGATAAACACAAAGTTTTTAATCAGCTACATTTTAAAATGCGAAAATTCAAATGTGAAACTCTAATGAAACTAAAGGTATTTAAACACACATAAGAAAATATTAATACCAAGCCAAGAATTGTAAACAATAATGACTACCTCACAAGGAGGTAAATAAAATAATGCAAATTCAAATGGAGGAAACAAGCAGGAATGTGAATTGGTTGTGACGTCATGATCTGTCGCATTACAGTGGGTCCTGCAAAGGTGAACTAGAGATGGAAACAGCTCTTTTTTTCTCGCCCAGGAACATTGTGAGGCGCTGTCTTCTTTGTCGTAAGGAGTAATGCATGATAAGTAGAACTTTAATTTGTATCTTACATGTGTAAACAAAGCACAGATCGTACATAACCAGTCAGGAAAAAGATAGTCCAAGGTAGCTTTCATGACTTCACTTGCTGCAGCACATACAAACAGATGCCACAGTTATGAACACATTCCAAAGTATTTCTTGTCTATTGTCCTCAGGTCTGTTGGCTTAATCTTCATGTTTTCCTGGCTGTTGATGCTGCTAACAACCCTAACCTTCACAATAGGAGCACCATTAGAGCGATTTGTGTGTCAGCCTCTTTCGGATCCTGAGCTTACCATCTTCACCAAGGTTTGTGTACAGTTACAAAACTTTATGTTGCTGAAGGGCAGTAATAATGGGCTATAATATTTCATGATATTGATAATAATTATTATCTCTGGCCATGAAGTTACGAGTGTTATTGTAAATATATTTCTTTTGTATGTTCTGCTGCCACCAGCAGTATGTACAAAACTGTATCTCGCTTAATTCACACAAAGATCACATACTAGTTTAAATCCATATACCTATACCACATGTCCACCTGACAACACTCTTCATGGCTCTAGCATCAACAGAAAAGATACAAATAGGGGTTAATCGTATATTTATGAGACACTTCTTTTAGTATTTTTACTGCATGAGAGTAATAACAAACAACTGAAACTCAAAGAATAAAAACAATGTGCAACAAACAATGTTGATACATATAGCCAACTTAGTGTGTTCTATGCATATGACTGCTGTCTGAGTGACGTGATGTTTTTCAGATTTCCTGTATGTTTGTGATGAAAAAGTTGATATCTTTATATTGCCTAACATACTGACTATCCAAAAACGTACTGGTTATGATTAATGACCACAACTGTAGATTCAAACAGCCCTTGCACTCATACAATTTTAATGGTAGCCGACTCCATATCTTGTAATGATGCGCACACACTCTAGATTTCTATAGTCCGCTCCTACAGACATAATCCACTAGGATTATGCAGTACTGTCTCTCGGCCACAACTGAAAGCAGTAATCTCTAGCATGGCGGGAAAATCGAACACGTAGTTCTCCAGAGAACAAGAGACAGACGTCATGGGGTATGCTACTAAATCTAGAAGTATCTATTGAAAAAAGCTTTCCAGACAACAAGCTCCATAACTCCAGCTTTGACAAAAAGACAGCAAACGGGGCTTATTTGTACCTGAGACGCTTCTTTCAGTATCTTTACAGTATGAATGTTAAGATGTAACTGAAAGGCAAGCGGCTTTAGTTTTCACATGCACCCAAGAACAAAACATGTGCACCAAACACTATTGATATGTAATACCAAGTGTGAATGTTTTCTATAAAGAACAGTTGAAAGTAAGAGTTGAAAAGTAAGTTTCTGAAGACATTGAAGCGGTGTAAAATCTCTTTGTCTTACCACAAAGTGACATTTTCAAACCATGTCAGATCACAGTTTGGTGTGTGTAGGACATATGGAAATCAAACATAGGAGTTGGGGATGTGACATTTTCAAACCATGTCAGATCACAGTTTGGTGTGTGTAGGACATATGGAAATCAAACATAGGAGTTGGGGATGTGACATTTTCAAACCATGTCAGATCACAGTTTGGTGTGTGTAGGACATATTGAAATCAAACATAGGAGTTGGGGATGTGACATTTTCAAACCATGTCAGATCACAGTTTGGTGTGTGTAGGACATATGGAAATCAAACATAGGAGTTGGGGATGTGACATTTTCAAACCATGTCAGATCACAGTTTGGTGTGTGTAGGACATATGGAAATCAAACATAGGAGTTGGGGATGTGACATTTTCAAACCATGTCAGATCACAGTTTGGTGTGTGTAGGACATATTGAAATCAAACATAGGAGTTAGGGATGTGACATTTTCAAACCATGTTAGATCACAGTTTGGTGTGTGTAGGACATATGGAAATCAAACATAGGAGTAGGGGATGTGACATTTTCAAACCATGTCAGATCACAGTTTGGTGTGTGTAGGACATATGGAAATCAAACATAGGAGTTGGGGATGTGACATTTTCAAACCATGTTAGATCACATTTTGGTGTGTGTAGGATGTTTGGAAATCAAACATAGGAGTTGTGGATGCGACATTTTCAAACCAAGTTAGATCACAATTTGGTGTGTGTAGGACATATGGAAATCAAATACGTAGGAGTTGCAAATGCATTTGATTATCTATTTGGATATGAAATTACTAAAAAGTGCCAAGTCTGACAGTTATTGGATGATCTGCTGAGGAACAATAGGTTGTTAAAAGATGTTGTTATACATGAGTTATGTTTTATTTTGTCTCTCCGTAGTCTCCAAAGCTATGTGGCTACAATTAGACATGACAATCAACAATCAAAGTCGAGTTACAGGTGTTTAAAATACAGTGTATTTGAGATCAAGAAACACTGAACAGATTCTAGAAACAGAGCAAGCAAGAACATATTTTTGACCCTAGAGCGGATCAGTAATACACAGCAGAGGTCGCATTGTCATTGTCTCAATAGTTGAAAGGATAAGTGTTCTGGGTTTGCCAGGACCCGGGCTATTGGTTGCATTGCTATGATATTTTCACATATGACCAAGAACAGAGATTCTTCAGCAACCAAAGCAACATATGATAGAGGTTCTTCAAGTCCTTTACCTGAAAAACACTGGAATAATAAAAAATAATGAATATAGCTGCGAGCAATGATGTCGGGCACCATCATTTCTTATACTACAATTCAAAGTCATTTAGTTCCAGCCTACTTTACTCCACTTTATAAATACACTGCACATGAGTACGATATAGTGTAATTAATCATTTGATTTTTCACTGATCCATTTTGACGAATGAGTATGATATAGTGTAATTAATCATTTGATATTTCACTGGTCCATTTTGACAAATGAGTATGATATAGTGTAATTAATCATTTGATATTTCACTGGTCCATTTTGACGAATGAGTATGATATAGTGTAATTAATCATTTGATATTTCACTGGTCCATTTTGACGAATGAGTATGATATAGTGTAATTAATCATTTGATATTTCACTGGTCCATTTTGACGAATGAGTATGATATAGTGTAATTAATCATTTGATATTTCACTGGTCCATTTTGACGAATGAGTATGATATAGTGTAATTAATCATTTGATATTTCACTGGTCCATTTTGACGAAATTGGTGTGTGCCAGAACATCTTTGGGTGTTCTTAACCCATTTCAGTCCTCGTCCATTGCTGTCAAAAGTAAGGCACTGCTTGCGGTATATCGCCGCTACATAATTGACGTGTGCAGGTTTGTCCCTGTGTGCTAAACCCATTTCCGGGGTAGAATAGGTCTTCAGCAACCCATGCTTTCTGTAAAAGACGACTAATGGGATCTGGTGGTCAGGCTCCCTGACTTGGTTGAGGCATGTCATCCTATCCCAATTGTGTGGAACAATGCTCATGATGTTAATCACTTGATTGTCTGGACGAGACTGGATTATTTACAGACTGCGGTCATATAGCTGGAATATTGCTGTGGCGTTAAACAACAAACAAACAAATCAGACCTCAACCAACAAGTTTGAATTCTGGAAGGGTTTACTTGTACCAACGTCGTCAAAGTTACGCACTTATGTCCCAGGATGTTCTAAACCCATTTCCGACCTTGACCATGTTCAAATCCTCATATGGTTTGCTTTTAACAATGTTGTCAAAAGTAAGGTACCGTAGCTATTAGTAATTGGGAAATGAAGAACCAAGTCAGCGAGCCTGACAACACAATCCCGTTAGTAGCCTCTTACAACAAGCATAGTCAACATGGGTTGCTGAAGACTAATTCTAACCCTGATCTTCAAGCATAGTATACATTATGCTCATAATGCCGAAGACATGTGCAACAAGACTGGCTATTGCTGTTGGGTCTCTGGAGAGCCAGTGAATTGGGGTAAATTGTATATTTCTGGGGTGCTTCCTTCAGTATTTGTACTCAAATCTGGTTTCTGAGTATATCAAATATAACCACCAAGCAGTGTTACTTTTAGATTGCAACAAAGTACTAAAAATTAGGTCCATATTACACAATAACTTGATATAAACTTTCAATACTTTCAGTTCATTTTGTGGATTCAAGAGATTATGTATTTGAAGACATTTGAAAAACACTCTGTGAAAACCTTAATTCAATATTGCTGCCAAACAACGTGAAAAACACATAAAGCAGCAGACACATGCACAGTTCGAAAGTAATCAGACAAGCAGTTGCAGAGCAATAAGGCAAAATTACTCTTCAAAAATTACTTGTCTTTTACTTATCTGCCCTTTGTCATTGGGCATACGGCCTTAGGATTTTGTCATAAACTAGAGCTCAACGGTCTATACATACTGTAAATCTGGAAATTATTGCGTCTCCAAATTAATACGACTGCTGACCCTGAGCCAAAAGTGCAACTCAATATCAATGCGACTCCCACCACCCCATCCCCGGTGGAATGATACATATCCTTATCTTAATCCAACCTTACCTTAATCCAATCAAACAGCAAATAGCACCGCTTATTAGCACTGAATAGAGCACTTCTGTCAGAACAATAAACAGTATTTTCCAAAAAGCAACACAATGTTTATATGTTCAGGGTTAGAAATTAACAGTTTTTGTCCACAAGTCCTTATAATGATAACATATAGCAAAATCCTTAAAATGGGCCAATTTCTTCAGTCCTTAGGATATCTTTACTATTTGGTAAGGACTAGAGGACTAGCACCAGTTTCTAACGCTGATATTACTCTGTTGACTGGCATTAAGAAAGTTGAAAGACAATAAAATAATTGAACCAACAACAATTCACTGATGGGTTTGCGGAGAATGTGTCAACAAGTTTGACACAGGTGGGTAGAACACTTGACCCCAGCAGTGATAACTCACAGGAGAATACGAATACGAATGCAACTCCGAGGAAGACATAAACGAAAGAACTCTCTCAACCCCCCCAAAAAATCTTTAAACGCAGGCCTCAGCAAATGTCAAACAACAAACTAAACAACTTAACCATCCTTCTCGCATACATGCTAAAGGAAATAAACCCAAACGCTAGCACTAAAGCTTTCTACACCGTAGCAAATAAGCTTAAACTGACAACCCTTACCTACGAATTCTTCAGCATAGGCCTTGAATTAGTTAGCCCTACCTCAACCAAGTAAAAACCCCTAGCCTAAATCAAACCTAACCTCCAAACACTAAAAGCCCAAATAATGGAAGGCCTAAACATATTTCAGTGGAATGCCAATGGACTTAATTCCCACGGCCACGAACTAAAAGCAAAATTTAAACAAGATAAGGGTCCGCACATTGCCTGCATCCAAGAAACCAAATTCTCAAAAAAATCTAAATTTACTCTACCAAACTACACCTCAGTTAGAACAGACCGAGCCAAACCTAAAACTGCTAGAGCCGCAGGAGGATTAATAATACTAATCAGAGAAGACATTAACTATGAAGAAATCAAAATAAACACACCAAACCTAGAAGCAAACGGCATCCAAATAACTCTCAAAAACCAAAAAATAAACATCATTAACATAAACCACTGGGCAGAACAAAAAATTCAAGCTGAGGACCTAAACAAATTACTCCAAATAAGCAATAAATCAACTATATTCCTAGGAGACTTTAACGCTCACCACCCCACCTGGAGCATAGATGAAAAAATAGATAATCATGGCAAACTAATCTCTGAATGGATAGAAACAAATAACCTTGTACTCCTAAACAATGACCAACCAACTAGATACGATAAGAAAAATCATAAAATGTCGGCTATCGACCTAACCATATGCACCCCAGATCTGGCCCAAAGTACTCAATGGGAAGTTCACGACGCCCCACTAGGTAGTGACCACTTCCCTATAAACATTACCATAGGCAATACAAACGTTCCTACCCAAACAGAAAACCTAGAACCAAAATTCAACTATATCCAAGCTAACTGGGACAAATTTCAGGATATCTGCAACCAAGCCAACCTAACCAAACTAGAAAATAAGGACCCAGAAATCTACTGCAAAAACCTAACAGACTACATAATCAACGCAGCCAAAGCATCAATACCTTATAAAACAAATAACGTAGGCAAACCCTTGGTACCATGGTGGAACGAGGAAATAGAACAAACTAGACACAAACGTAAAACAGCCTTCAATAGAGCCAAACGCGACCATAACCATATAATGGTAGCTCACGAACTAAACCACAAGGTCCAAAAACTAGTCAAAATAGCTAAAACTAAAGATTGGAAATTATTTTGTGAAGGAGTAAATAATCGCACAGATGCCAGAACAGTCTGGCGAAAAATCCACGCCATTAGAGGCTTAAAACGTCACAAAAAACCACCCAACATAAACAATTCAACCAACCCTACCGAAAAGGCAAATAACCTAGCAAACCACTTCTCGGCCATAAGCAGCAACAATAACTTCAGCGAAAAATTCCAGCAAAAACTTAAAGCAGAAGCCAAACCTACTAAAGAACCAAATAATGATAACCTCGAAATAAACCAACCTTACTCAATGGAAGAACTCCAGTACATACTCCAAAATAGGAAAAAGGGAACTGCCCCAGGACTAGACCTAACATCCTACCAAATAATCAAAAAACTCCCCCCCAACCTACTCCAAGCACTACTTAAACTATATAACCTTATCTATCAAAACGGACAGGTACCTACTCCCTGGAAACAGGCACTAGTCATCCCTATCATTAAACCCGATAAACCAACTAACCAGGCAAATTCTTATAGACCAATATCCCTAACCTCAAACCTATGTAAAGTAATGGAATCTGTGGCCAAAAATAGACTACAACACTACTTAACTCAAAATAACATCATAAACACAGATCAAAGCGGTTTCACTCCTGGCCGCTCAACCTTAGATAATCTCGCCCGACTAGAACAGGACATCAAGACAGGACAACTCAACAAACAATACACAACAGGCATCTTTCTGGATTTCTCCAAAACATTTGACATGGTTTGGCACAACGGGCTAATACATAAACTTAAAAAAATAGGACGAAAAGGACAAATAATAAACTACATTCAGGACTTTCTAAACGAACGTAAAATAACAGTGGGGATAGACCATACTCTATCGGACCAGTGTCCCCTAGAAAATGGCACTCCCCAGGGCAGTATCCTCAGCCCCACACTATTTAATATAATGATAAACGATCTCTTCGAGGGCCTATCCCCTAAAATAAACACATCCAAATTAGCGGATGATGGAGCCCTCTGGATCCGCACTAAAAGCATTAAAATGGCCCAAAATTTACTCCAAAAATCTCTTAATAAAATACAACAATGGGCTGACAAATGGGGCTTCTCCCTTAACTCAGAAAAAAACACAGGAATAGTATTCAAACATAAAAACATGAAACCCGCCTCCCCAATCCTCCAGCTAAACAACCAAACAATCAAATTTCAAAAACAAACCAAATTCTTAGGACTTATTTTCGATGAACATCTCACCTGGGATGCTCACATCCAAAACCTAACAACTAAATGCAGTAAAGACCTAAACACCCTAAGATGCCTAACTGGCTCAAACTGGGGAGCCTCCAAAGATACCCTCCTCTCACTCTACATATCACTAATTAGATCAAAACTAGACTTTGGCTGCGCCATATACAACACCCTAAACAACTCTCTCTCTAAAAAACTTGACTCAATACAATATCAGGCTCTCAAAGTAATTACACGCACCCAACATGGCACCTCCTACACTTCACTTCAGGCCTTAACAGGAGAAATGCCACTAAGTCTATGCAGGGAACAGCTAAGCTTAAATTTCTGGGCCACGTCCCAATCAAACCCTCTAATCCAAAACTTAATAAACCAAAATATCAGCCGCAAAAACCAAGCTCTAGCTCGTAAACACCCCTTACTTAACCCAATATCCCAAAGAATAACAAACTACCTAAATGAACACCAAATTAAAATCTGAAACAAAACTGCAAACAATCAAATATCTTCACCCCTAAACTTAAAATACCCAAAATAGACACAACACTAGCTGGCCAAATAAATAAACAAACTGACCCAAACATAGCTAAAACCACCACACTAGCATACATACACGAAAATTGGCCAAATTGGTGTCACATTTACACGGACGGATCTTCAGATCAGACCTCCAAACACACTGGTTTCGGAGTCCATACCACACAACCAACTAAAACCACACAATCCTTCCAACTCCCAAACAACCAATCAATATTCACGGCAGAACTAATGGGCATGGCCTCAGCCCTCCATAGTCAAGAATCCAAAAACCACAATAAAATCCAAATACTTACCGCTCCTTAAGTGGACTGCAAGCCCTCCAAAACAAAAATACCAAAAAACGACCTAAATTAATAAATCTAATACTTAAAAGCTCCAACGACCTAACTAATGCAGGCAAACAAATAACCTTCTTGTGGATACCCGCCCATGTAGGAATATACGGTAATGAAAACGCCGATAAGGCAGCCAAACTATCCCTCAAAATCCCAGAAATAAGCTTAAACTTACCCATCTTAAAATCAGAAATTAAAAGCGTAAATAAGCAAAAAATCACCAAAAAATGGCATAACCTATATCTAAACTCAAATAGCCAAATAAAAAAAGTACTCAGCAAACCACTAACCAAACCAAAAATTCTCCATCCATCAAAAACAATCGACAGAGTAATCACTAAACTCCAAACAGGACACACCAACCTAAATAACCACTTAAAAAAAATAGAAAAACATACTACAGGTAACTGCCCACACTGCAAACAACTAGAAACCCCAGAACACGCACTCATCTACTGCACACACTACCTGACACATCGAACCGCATTACAAACCACCCTCAATCTAAACAAGGCTCTCACTCTAGAAGCAATACTAAACCCACAAAATAAACTAGAAAACTTCAAGGCCTTAGGCGTATTCTTAATCAAAACGAAACTAATAAAACGCATCTAAAAACACTATAATCCACCAAATCAAAATTACATAAACACACAAACATCCACCATACCCAGCTCCCTTAGTTCTCCTCCCCTACCCCATCGGCATCTATTCCAAATCTCAAAATTCCCAAATTCTATATAAGCAACCCCTAAAGCCTCTCTTGGGTTGCACACACCACTTTCGCCCCTTTCGGAAACACATTAAATGGCCTGGCCAGGCCCGTGTGTGAAATACGCATCAGTCGGAAAGCGCACGTTAAATCTCCAAAGTAAGTAAGTTAGTAACTCACAGGATGCCCATTGTGTAGTTCTTATTCTTAGAATGACATTGTTATATACTTGTTACAACTGCCACTCAATAGGCTGTGTTTGTGTTTATATTCAAGTTGGTATTTCTGCTATCCAATGTGTGCAGTGAAGCCGTCTTATAGTCATTTTGGAGACAAAAATGCGAAGTTAATTAATGCGAGCAAAGACCATTCACATTTTCGCATTTAATTCACGCTGGCGTTAATTTCAAGATTTACAGGGTACAAAATTTGGACAAAATCGAGCCAGTGCATGAAACTGAGCTTTTCGATAGTTTGGTACTGAACATAACAATTTCGCCATTCAATAGCTCGGACCAACTATATAAAATATTTTCAACACTTCGGCCAAGAACGATTTAGTGCTGGATGCTTATAAAGATTACTTTCAGTTTGAGCTAAATGTTGGCCAGGTGTTTAGTATTTTAAAATCTAAAAGCTTTGAGGGAATGGCATGGATGGAACTGCTTCTGTTAATATCAGAACTGTGTATTCTGTACCAACCAGGACAGATGAGCAACTTGGCCCTGTAGTGATTATAATTGATGGAGATATTATGATTTTGACTTTTATATTTTTCAGCTGTTTGATGAGATGCACCTTCTTGGAGGAAGTGACAATGGCTCTTTCCTTGGACAAATGCTATTTCAAGATCCGTCCATTGATCTTACAGTTGCAAGTATTTTGAAGTAAGTTGAAGATACAGCTTGAAATATGTATAAGATAAGCTATATAAAACTAGTATTGTGTTGAAAATGCCATTTTTAGTTCCGAAGTTTAATACTTTGTAACGCTTTTATGACATATGACATATGACATAGAATACTGAAATACATAAAAAATACACAGGATCATTCTTACAAGTGTTTGATGAACCTGCACCTGCTTCTTTGTCTGTAAAAATCGACTAAGTAATTCTTTACCCAAATCACTTGATTTTATTTTGATGGAATTTTGTGTTTGAGTTTGTTCAAGGCATCAAAACTGCAGTTTCAATATATTAGTCAGGTAGCCATCTTTAATCTGAAAATAGAACTTGCAAAAGCTTCTTCCCCAAAACCTAATGGGTTAGAAGTCTGAAAGTTTATTTGGTGAGATGGTCATTATATGTAGTTTTAATTGAGTGATCATGATCAGAAAGTAAATGTGACTGCCAGCATATGTTGATGTAAGCCATCATAAACATTTCTTCAGAAACAGCTGGAACAGTTAAGCTAAATCTTCACCTTTTGAAACCTCTGTGGTGCAATATGAAATATGGTGCACTACTAAAACTATATAGCAATATGTAACAAATATTTAGTACAACTAAAAGATTGCTGATGCGATGTAAAACTTATATTTATAATGACAATAACGACACTACAACAGATAAAGAACAACATTTATTAGTTTGGGGCATATGGGGATTCTCAGTATTTACATATATAAATGAACATGAAAATAGTATATGGATACCATGAAAAGTCCCTAAATAGGAGACACACACTCAAAACTTATTTGAGGGGAAAGAGACTTGGCGGAGTATGTGAATGTGGACAGTAGAGATTATACCTGATCGCCAGGCCGTACCTCTGCCAAGTAATCCAAGTAGGAGTTGCGCACCTCATTACTTGCTCCCGAGCGCCAGGAGTACTTGGCAGAGTAGACAAGTGATGAAGAATCAGATAGTTTGACGTTGGTCTATCAAAAAGAAATCTGTATGAATTTAAAAAAAAAATAATTGACACTGAAAATATCAAGCACTTAACCAAAGAGTATTCAAAGAATGACAAATCCTAGATATTTTTTATATTTGTATACTTATCCTGCATTACTCCTTAATGCATATTACTGCTTGTTCTTGACAAAGAGCTGTGTGAAGATCTTTGCTTGAAGAAGTTGTTCCAACAAGCTGAGACGCCAACCCTTTCACACAGCTCCAAGATGACCAGGGGAAGTGATGTCATGGATTCTCACATTACTCTGGAATCCCGAACATCAGAAGGCATCATGGTTAGGCAGCTCTGCGACGGGCGGGTCTCTTTAGACCGAATAATGCAGGATAAGTATACAAATATAAAAAATATCAAGGATTTTACTAGATTTTTTACTTATCCTGCATTACTCCTTAATGCATCTTTATCTGATGGAATTGGTAGAGGGTATACCTTCAGATGTGGCTTTGTAGGCCGGGAGAATGATTGCTAGCAGCCAGATGGCGATCATGTTGTGGCTGACTTCCGCCCGCGAGGTTGCAGATTCTTGTACAAAGAGGCGGTTTCATTGTCTACGGCGTTCCTTTGAATGATGGATGTAACAACGGAGCGCTCTTACCGGGCACAGAAGCAGCTCTTCTTCATCTTCCACGCCCACAATCAAAGATAGGGTAGGGATGAGAAACGATTTATCGGGCTGTCATGGGAGCTAGTTCTTTGCAATGAAGTCCCAACACTGTGCAAGCACACCATACGCAAAGTTGATGGGTGACGTCCAGGGGCTGTAGCTCACTGATACTGACTGCTGTAGGAGCGCAAGGAGGAAGACCGTCTCTTTCATCAGATGGTAGAACGCCGCTGCATCAAGGGACTCGAAGGGCGGGTCTCTCAGCAAGGTGAGAATGACATTCAAATCCCAAGCTGGTTTCGCCTTCTGGTCTTCCAACCTGAATGAGCGAGCAGATCCTGTAGTTCCATGATTCACATCATGTGCTGATCTTCCAGAACTGCCAGGATGGAGTTGAGTGCCACAAGGTAGGTTGTATTGGCACTACCTTTGAGTCTACGCTTGTGGTGATGATAGAGCAGGAATTCAGCCAGGAATTGAGGTGATGCAGGAAATGGAAAGCCAGGTGTGTCTGAGGTCCTGCTTCCAATGAGCTGGGGCCAAGATAAGCGCCTCCAATTCTATGTTGTTGATGCACTATAGGCACTGATCGGTGGACCACAGCCCCAAGGCGACCTGTCCCTCTAGATGCGTGCACCATCCCTGCAGGGAGGCGTTTACAAATAGGCGTAAGGTCGTAAGCCCTGTCAAGGAGACGCCGCCTGATGTAGGAAGCCAGGGACATCTGAAAAAGGGCGCAGTTGAAGCCTTCCTCTGTATGTCCTATGCTGAGGTTAGGAGGCCCAGGAGGACTTGCCACAGACTCAGAGTGCGTGGCTGGTGGAGGGCTGGAACCAGGTGTCATTGTATGCGCTCCCACTGGTCCCTGGGTACAGAGAGGAGGTCGAGGTTTGTCTATTAAAGACCCCATACGAACTGAAGGCAGAATGAAGGCATCAACTCTGACTTCTTGAGGTTGATGTAACTGGTATAGGAGACAGGGGGTGAAGTCGCTGTGGCGAAGTAGAGTGACCGTGTCCCAATGATTCAAGTGTCAGTCGTCGATGTAGGCCTCAAACTGAATGTCCCGGAGATGTAGATATGAGGCTATCGGCTTGGAAAGCTGTGTGAACAGCCACGGGGCCGAGGAAATTGGTGGACTGCCCGTCGGTAATGGACTCTCAGGAAGATGAAGCATAGGAATTTCCGGTCGTCGGTATGGATTGGGACATGTAGATATGCGTCCCCGATATGCGGGCTGATGAGCACATCGTGTGCCTGGATCCGAGTTTGCAGCCGCCTGAGTGTGGTCCTTTTGTGGGGGACAAGGAAGATGGGTGAGTAGAAGCCCTGTGTTATGGCTGGGGCATGTACAACATCCTTGGCCTCCTTGGCCAGCAGCAACGAGATGTTCTGCCATAGCAGCTCCTGTTGAGTAAGGAGGTAGGCGTCCGCTGTGTGGGAGGCAGGTCATCTAAAAGCGTCAGCTTGTGCCCCTGCCTGATGTTGTTGGTGACGTATGGATCCCCCAGGATCTCCCAATTTTTCCAGAATCAAGCCAGTGTCCCACATACTGGAGAGTCGACATCTGGGACGGTTGGGGGTGGAAGGTCCTTGCGGTCACCACTTCCTCCCTTGGAGTGGCCGCCGTGGGACTGGTACGAGCACGAGGACTTGCCTTTGCCTCGCCTCTACCACAAAAGGTTGAGGTGGAGCCCCGCCCCCGGGGTGTTGCGTCACGGCTGGTAGGAGCCAGACTGGGATGACTTAAAGAGGCTGACTATGCTACCCTAGCCAGGGCCTTGATAGCAATCTCGTCTCAAGCGAAGCCTGAAACTCGGGAGTGGGTTTTAAATGGGTCAGAGGAAGACCAGGGTTGACAAAAAGAGGTCCCTCTTGAATTCTGGGTCCCTATCTGACAGAGCAAGTTAGCCAAGGCGCCGTGTGGTTGTGAGTTCAATCAGAGCGACTTGCATATGGGACCGCATATGCTCGACCAGTCTTTGGAGATAGGATAAGATGGTGGTAAGGTGGTCTATCCGGTGGGGATTATCCTCCGACAGGTCCTGGAGAGTGGCTCTGCAGCTCGACGCCATAAGTGGCTTGAGAAAATGATGAATCTCAGTTTCCATATAAGTGAGAATGTTGTCTGAAACTCATACCCAGGTGGGACAGTTGGACACGGTCATGCGGTGAAGATCCTCGTCTAACTCATGGGTGCAGTCCGCAATCTGGAGAGAGTTTATCAGATAATGGCTCCATCTGTAGCATGGGACTCTAAAGGACGAAGTCAGTGAGAGCTTGCTAAAGTCCTCGTCATGGGCCAAGATCATGTCCTTGATCAAAAGATCCGGTGGGAGGGAGGCAGGGTCCGATCTAATGGCGGTCTTACTATTGATCTCTAGGCCAGGGGAAGGAGCGACTGCCTCAAGTCTGTCCACCAACCAGTCTGCTACCTGGTCTAGCCCAAGGTGGGACTCGCCGTCAGTGGGAGTGTCATTATAACATGGGACGAAGTCACCCTCTGAGGAGTGCAAGCAGTAACCACTAGAGTGTCTGTGGACAGGAGAGCGGCTCCTAGAAGCTTACAAAGGAAAAACAGGTTTGCAGCAGTACATGTATGTGCATACAGGTGACATAAAGTCTTTTGGTGTTGGTGACAGGATAAAATACATCTGACAACAGTAATCATGTATACAGGGACTTTTCTTTTCCCTCCACCCAGAAGACTGAGACATATGGAACATGATATGGACCTATACTGACTGGATGTTCAGATACCCATGAAATAATCAAGGATGTTAGATGCAAGGCTGGTGATGATCAGCATTTATTTTGAATTTTTGTACATCACATTGACTGATGGACAAAAACATGTTGACTACAGTTCACAATGGTTTGTGTTCCTTAAGGGACATGCATGAGCGTCACTCACATAACTGAGCATACTGCAACAAACCCGGAAAGTCCTGCCAGAATAATTATACATTATTTCATTGGTGAGAACCCATAAAAAAAAATGCATAAGGTAGGATCTTTTCCATGTACTTTTCTCTAACAGAACAGAACTGCAAGAATTGTCATTGTGCCCTATTCCTTATTCAAAAGATAACATTCTCTTATAAATATATGTCAAACTCACCAGTTTAAGTGCCACCCTGGTTCTTGTGATTAAACAAACACAAATTTCATGTACTGTTGCAAGAAATTAATGATTCATATTCATATTACAATTATATTTTAGAATTGTTTTGTTTGGAAACAAACCACTTAATGCACAAGAATAATGTCCATATGAGTTTAATATGTACATGTTAAGGATCTTATCTATTTATTTCTTATTCATGGAGTACTAAAATTAAATAATGACACCAGGTAGTTACTAATTCATATAATTGATTTTCAGGAGGAAAGATTATACTTGTTAAATTTATAAAAGTTACAGTAAATCCTATCTCACGCTATGCATTTCATCCTTCTTCTTCAGATCCATGTGTGGAAACGTCCCCAATCAAAGTTTCCAGCTTCTAAGCTCCTTTCGCCCACACACCCCTTGCATCACCATGACGACCAACTCTTACAATCAGGTGACACCAGAATCTCGTGCAGCCTGCTGTACATGATTTGGTCACCTGACACCCTTTGCCTCATCATTCTCTTTCTTGGAGCTGACAGGCTAGAGTAACTGGGATGCGGGGTCGGATGGGCGGGCATAGATTGTGTGAGATAGGACAAGTATACTATTATAAATATTTAATTAACTGTAAAATTTAGAAAGTTTTAAATTTATCATACCTCACTCTATGAATATATCCCATGGTTGGATGGTGGGTCGCAGATTACCCTAGCCTGTATTCATCTTATAACAGTTAGATGTACATGAGGAAGCTGTTGCTGAACATGCTTCAACCATAAGATTGTCACACATTTGCGTCTGTACACAATGACTCGTGATTTTATGGGTGGATCACCGCACTTGAGTGAGAATACCCCTTTATGATACAATTACTCAACGTCATGCCATTGGGTATAACATATGCTGTGTGTCTTCGCATAGGACATCAATCAATCAATCTTTATTTCAAGTACTGAAAAGGGCTTAGGCCTATGGTACATATGCAAATGTGACGGATTTGGTACAAGGAAACCCTTTGAGGATTTGAACATGGACGTTTGTGCACAGTGTAACTTGGAGCCCGCCATTGCTGCTTTGCAGCTATATTTAAAGTTTATTTCTATTCTTTATTTTTTTCTATGTGTTGAATTTCAGATTGTAAAACTTCCTTTTCATTGTCAGTCTTCCTGTACTCACTGCCGAACTCGATCTGATGTCTTGTTTAATATTGCAGTTAAAGTGAATCTTGTTACCTTTTCTAGACCAGGCATAATCTTTCTCATCCTTCAATGTTTAAAGTTGTTGCAAGGTGATTTCCACATTGAAACCCAGAGCGTATCCCAGAAATCAATATGTACACAACTAAAATCTGAAGTCAGTAAATGACCACCACTGGACAAAATATCATCCATACCAAAAAATCCAAAACTTGGAAATACCACCATTCCAATTGGAAATATGACCATTCCAATATTTGGAAAGGTCATATTTCCAAGCTTGGATTTGTTTGGATTTGTTTGGAAATGTTTGGATACAACATGTCATAATCATATCTGTTAAAAGTTGTACAACTTTTGACCTTATGTGAGATTAGTAATGGCATGAAAGTAAATGATTAAGAGTATTTTGGCACTATGTACCACGAAAAGACCAAATCATGAGCAAATTTAACTAAAAGAATTTCTGTCATATAAAGTGGCTACTCTTTATATTTAATTTCTTATCTTCCTTGTCTATAATCATATGACATTGACTTTGAACTTTTAACAATTAAACAAATATTTTGTTTTCCCATACCTACTTACGGTTGTCGTAGAACAAAGACCGTTTCGAGAATAGCGGGCCTCATTATTATAATTTGAACTAATATACATATGTACATAATAGTACTAGGTATAAATGAATTTTGATAAGTGTTTGTACAAGAATATGAACTTCGAATTATCTCGGAATTATGCGCAACACATAGGGCTGAAAATTTTATAATTGTTCTGGAACTATCTGACGGTAATTCAAAACAGGGAACAAGATTTCGTCAAATGAATCCTTGAGCCAGAAATGCAATGATTTAAATGCTGACAAAATGAATAAACATATCTGGAAGGAGTAGACTGTTCATGTGTACAATTATATGCTACGTCTATTGCCAATGAAGTTTATCACCCCATGTTATAGCATTTGTTTCATATAAAAGATAGAAACCAAATAAATGGGACAATTAGTTGTTATGAATTAGCTTTACCTCTGTGACATATCACACAACTAAATGTGAATATGTTTATCAAATAATCAATTACAGTAATTAACCTAGTGTCCTTATTTATACACAATTTAATTACGTATTGGGGTACAATATATAATACACATATACACGGAATGATTTCTTATTTTGTCAATTTAATCATAACCCAAATCATACAAATCAAAGTGTGAAAGTAGTGACTAACTTTATGATCAAGGGTATAAATACTCAATTGTATCTATTAATCTTAATAGTATAACAATAAACCCTGTGTATATACTGAGCATATTTAGATACATCCGGATCTACGACCGCAGCCATATAATCAATCAAGGAAAGTATATTAGATTGAATTATAAATGTGCTATCACTTAAACAAAATTTTCCATTATCCATGTAAGCCTAAACCTGGGAGAAATAAAGTTCTGTTCTGTTCTGAAGACGCCGTCATGATTAGTTGGCGCCGGTCTAGACTGTCCAGTCAACGTGAATATACAAACCGTGATGTTACTTGACCAGTTGATGACACCTGTCAAACTCAAAGTGCCCCTGGTCCTCCACCCACCATGTGTAATACTTTAGTGTACTTGATTGTTTAATTTGCAGTTATATCACTGTCAGGCTGAGTGATGAGAGAATACATTTTGTTGTTTTTGTTAACGATCGTTTCCATTTTCAACGTGGTAACCTTATAAGTGACTAACTTTTTTATCATGATGAAATGAAACATATTAAAATAATCAGAGGGACTGACGATCGCATTTTTCGCATAAATGTCATGCTCGCATTAATTTCATGATTTACTGAAGATAGATTTGAACATTTCTGAGCAACGATCATGTTTGGGTAAGGGAAGTAATCTTGTCTCCGCTTGCAATTGAATTCAGTTCCGAGATCGCAGCTTGACTGTTCGGTACGTCCGAAAGGCGGCATCCATGTTGTTCACGCTCCGCTGATCACGGGGCCTCATTTGTCTGTATTCTGCTTATGAGCCGGGATGCGCATGAAACACGGGTGTCAAAACGAATATATTTACCAATTATACGTACGGTCAATTAGCCAGTCCAAGAGACAATACCCTGGTTCTACCACCTTTAGGTGTAATTACGTCGCATGCCCCTGGTTCACGGTTCGCCTGATCTCCCGCGATAAAACCACGATGTTTATTTACATCAAGCCTCCGACAGCGCCGACTTCCTGTGTACATGTACGTACATGGCAATAAATGGTTTGACAGTTGTTTGACGGAATCAATCAATAATTATTGACACAGTGATGTAATTAAAATTTGTCACTATTCACAACTCCTATTTTTATTTTTCTATTGTTCAGCTGTATTTTCAACCAGTTCTATATGTATAAAAAATCTTCTCTTGTATTTATAAACCAAACCTAAAAACATTATATAAGAACAATTGTGTTTTAAAACCGTACGTTTTCTATTAAAACAACCATGCAAGTAAGATTTCAGACGTAATACTACTTTAGTCACTCCACAAATTACACATCTTATATGCTGCAATCGCAGCGAATGTAATGCTACTACGTCATAGCTGCCTCGGTAATTAAGGGCTGGAATGTTTTTGTGAGGGCAGTTAGAGCAGACGAATTTCCCCCCTCGCTGTATAATGACGGTCGCTAACCGTATGTGTATTTTTACTGTTTTTGGCTTGATTTGATTGTCCTTTGGTGAAAACAAATGTTCAATTGTGAAAGCAAACCCTTTTCCCCTGAACGTTAAAAGACAACTGACTTTGTTTTTGTCTGAAATATCATCGTTTGGAGTCGTTTATATATTCGGAAATCCATATTATGGTCAATATTTATAATATAATATGGACAATGGTAAAATTCATTATCACAGTTTAAGTGCTATTCACAAATGTATGTAAATCTACTTCGTGATGAAATAAGCATGGCAATAAATGTATGCATCTGATTCTTCATTTGTTCTGTATTCTGTGACGAGAATGAGTTTCGTTAATGATGATCACTCTCACAGATTTTTTGATAAGAGGATAGGACTTTAACTGGAGAATAGTTATGAAAAATATACTAGCCACTTAAAGAAACTGTGCACGGAGAAAATATAGATATAAGGGCACACCGTCCACATATGAAATATAGGTTTGAACACAGCAATTATTGGAGACATTCAAACGCCCATGCACGTGCCATGCAATATGACGTCACTGATGGGGGCCTATGGACGTGCAATGTGTTACTGCACGTGCATCCTGTGCAGCTGTACACAGCATGTGCAACTCAAAATTCGCTGTCACTGTGGAAAGCATGATCTGTGGTCATTCAAAAATTTAAAACTTCTCAGGCGCAGACACAAGCATATCACAAGCAAATCATGCCAAGATTGACAGCTGCACAGCGTCATGAAGCCACCGGAATGATCCGAGCGGGAATGAGGCAACAACAGGTGGCAACACATTTCCAATGCCATCGTAACACGATATCGGTATTGGTGAGGCGTTATGAGAACACAAATGACGTTGCCGACCACGCACGTTCAGGAGGTCCCCGAGTAACGACGCCAAGACAGGACTGATGGATTCGAGTTACACATCTCTGACACAGGTTCCAAACGGCAGTAACGACGTCCCAGACAATTCCTGGACTGCGCCGTATCCATCCCAACACTGTCAGGAATCGTTTACGTCAGTACGGGATTCTACCACGACGCCCTGCCATACGTCCCATCCTGACACACCGTCATCGCGTCAACCGTCTAATATGGTGGAGAAATGTCTTTACAGCTGAATCGAGGTTCAACATTTCCCACAGTGACGGGCGCCAACGTGTCTACCGACGTTTGGGAGAACGTTATGCACGCAACTGTATTGTGGAGAGGAATCGTTTTGGAGGTGGCTCTGTGATGATTTGGGGTGGGATAACAGCACGGCACCGAACCCCTTTGGTGGTTGTTCAGGGCAATCTTAACGGTGTTGGCTACAGAGATCAGATTTTGAGGCCTGTGGTCATTCCTTTCCTGCAACGTCATGGCCCGGGATTGACATTTCAACAGGACAACGCTCGTCCTCACACGGCTAGGGTCGCAATGGATTTCCTTCACCATAACAATGTCATGTTACTGCCATGGCCTGCAAATTCTCCAGATCTCTCCCCAATAGACCATGTGTGGGATGAAATGGAGCGCCGTCTGCGTCGTCTTCCACATCCTCCAGATAACGTCTGTGACTTGGCACAGGATTTGAGGAGGATATGGCAGGCCATTGCCCAGGCCTTCCATGCCCATTTGGTGGACTCCACGCGTCGCCGATGCACTGCTGTGATTGACACACAGGGTGGTCATACCCATTATTGACTTTGTGACTTTGTCGTATGACCCCCTACTCCATTTTGATTTTCTGACGTCATCGTAACAGATTTTGTTCAAGTCCCGTTGACATTTTCTAATAGTCCGATCATTCAGCTGCTACAGCATCTGCATTATTTTGTTCTTGCTGTGTTGTATTTCAATCCAGATTATATTTTCTCTGTGCACAGATTCTTTATGTGGCTAGTATATATATATAAGTATAGGCGGTCTGTGCACATGTGGTGAAACTGATACCTCATTGATTTGCTAATCGGGACTTGGAAATCATAGTCTGTCCTTAAACTGATTTTAAAATATATGGTTTTGACTGTAGTACGTCCTGACATCATAATATTATGTTGTAAACAACTTATCTTATCTTATGTTAAGTAAAACAATTATTGATAACTTCCTGAATTCCAATTGTTCAATGAACAGAATTATTCACAGATCTGGCGTGAGACAACAATAAATTAGATGTTACCAAAGATTCTCCATTTTATGATCTTAGGCACATGTTGGCGCACTTACATGTGAGCCGTCTAGATGACTGTCTGTTTTGTAATTAAATGGCAGCTGCCATCCAGCCGAATACTTAATCTTGAGACCTATTAGTTGTCTCATAATTAACCAAAACATTAGCCCAAGAAACCAAACTCTAGCTTACTCACCCCAATATCCCAAAGAATAACTAACTACCTCAATGAACACCAAACTCAAAATCTTAAACAAAACTGCAAAAAATCAAATATCTTCACCACTAAACTCAAAATACCCAAAATAGACACAACGCTAGCTAACCAAATAATTAAACAAACGGACCCAAACATAGCTAAAACCACCACACTTGCATACATACACGAAAATTGGCCAAATGGGTGTCACATATACACTGACGGATCTTCAGACCCGATCTCCAACCACACAGGCTTCGGAGTCCATACCACACAACCAGTTATATCCACACAATCTTACCGACTCCCTAACAACCAATCTATATTCACGGCAGAACTAATGGGCATGGCCTCAGCCCTGCATAAACAAAAATCTAAAAACAACAATAAAATCCTAATTCTCACCAACTCCCTTAGTGGACTACAAGCCCGCAAAAACAAAAATACCAAAAAACGACCTAAATTAATAAACCAAATACTTAAAAGCTCCAACGACCTAACGAAAGCAGGCAAACAAATAACCTTCTTGTGGATCCCCGCCCACGTAGGAATTTATGGCAACGAAAGCGCCGACAAAGCAGCTAAATTATCTCTCAAAATACCAGAAATAAGCCTAAACCTACCCATCTCAAAATCAGAAATTAAAAGTGTAAACAAACAAAAAATAACCAAAAAATGGCATAATCAATATCAAAACTCAAATAGCCAAATCAAAAAATGCTCAGAAAACCACTAGCCAAACCTAAAATCCTACACCCCTCTAAAAAAATTGACAGATTAATTACAAAACTGCAAACAGGACACACGAACCTAAATAACCACCTAAAAAAACTTCAAAGACACACCACAGGAAACTGCCCCCACTGCGAACAACCCGAAACCATAGAACACACACTCATCCACTGCACCCACTACCAAACACACAGAACCACACTTCAAACCACCCTCAATCTAAATAAGGTTCCTACTCTAGATGAAATACTAAACCCTCAAAATAAACTAGAAAACTTCAAGGCCCTTGGCGGATTCCTAATCAAAACAGACCTAATTAAGCGCATCTAAAAACTAATTAATCTACCAATCCAAAATCCAATAAACATACAAACACCCACCTCACCTGGCTCCCTTAGTTCCCTCCTCCACTCCCTCTTGGGTTGCACACACCACTTTCACCCTTTTCGGAATACACTAAATGGTCCGCCCAGGCCCGTGTGCGAAACACGCTGCAGTCGGAAAGCGCACGTTAAATCTTCTATATCAGTTAGTAGTAGTCTCAGCCTTACACAATCAGCAATCTAAAAAAACAACAAAAAATCCTCATCCTAACCGACTCCCTCAGCGGAGTACAAGCCCTCAAAAATAAAAACACTAAAAACCACTCCAAACTAATAAATCAAATACTCAATGGCTCAAACAACTTAACTAGGGCAGGTAAATAAATAGAGTTCATTTGGACCCCCGCCCATGTAGGAATCTTTGGAAATGAAAAGGCAGATAAAGCAGCAAAATTGTCCCTTTAACTCCCAGAAATAAGCTTAAACTTACCCAGCTCAAAATCAGAAATCAAAAGTCTCACTGAACAAAAAATCAACAAAAAATGGCAAAATATACCAAAACTTAAATAGCCAAATCAGGAAAGTACTAAAAAAACACCTAAATAAACCAAAAATACTACACCCATCCAAAAAATTCGACAGAATAATTACTAAACTACAAACAGGAAACACCAGAACACGTACTCATTCACTGCACACACTACCAAACAACACTACAGACCACCCTAAATCTTTAAACCGGACTTACACTAGAATCAATCCTAAATCCACAAAATAAATTAGAAAAAATCAAAGCCTTAGGTTTATACCTAATTAGTCGCATTTAAACCCCAAATAAAATAATAAAACCAAAACAACCTTATCTAACAACCACCCAACACACACAGCTCCCTTAGTTCGCCCCCCACCCACTCTTGGCATTCTTTCCAAATCTCAAAATTTCAAAATTACTTTATAAGCAACCCCTAAAGCCACTAATTCATAGTCAAATTACTGATAAAACATATTTTAACTTGTTCCTTCTAACCATATTTCCAAACAATTCCATACCATTCCAAACCATTCCAAGTCATTGCAAACATTTCCAGTGTTGGAAATATGTTTGGAAATGTTGCCATTCCAATTTTGGATTTTCTAAATGGATGACGGCAGTCTGTAGATAATGCAGCCTGGACCAGACAATTCAGTGTGGTGTTAAACAACAAAGAAACAAACAAATCATGTTTTAAAATTTTTTAAAATTTGTTTTCTTTCCATGGACACAATTTGGACTTAGTCTCGAACAAGTAGCATTTGTTTCCAACCACAACTCTGCCTGAAACCATTATCTTTCAAGGCTATAATTTGCTGGTATTTTTCGACGCACATTTACAGAAACAACTTGAACTAATGTATCAAAGAAAAAGAGAGGGGAGGTATATGTTTTTGAGTAAAAACACAGTCTAGTCTGAAATTTGAGTAATATTTAATGTGACTTACGTGCTGCTGAATCGTGTTGATTCCATGTTCAGCAAATATTAGTTTCATATCAAATGCACACCATTACATTACATATGAAGGGCACCCAAACTTTAATGTGATTGAGACAACTCCCTAAAGATTTGATACAACTGTGACATGCAACGTGTATGAGTTCGTAACTTAGAGTCTATGGTAACTGATCCTTGATGAAAGTTGAACAAAGGTTATTGCGATTGAGACTCCCCTGGCAATCATGTATACCATATTCATCAACTACAGATCAGAACAATCACTCCAAACATTAAAACTTGCTGTTTATTGTTTCAGAGACTGCAAGTCAGGTAAAGCTGCATACTCAGCCTTCAGACTGGACAATTTCAAAGACTTCAATATCACAGCTCTGGTTGATTACAAGAGTGTAAGTGTACTGATGGTCCATGTTTATATATAAAGAAGCATATATTATGCATGTTATAAAATGTAAGACTTAATTCAACAATCATAATTCTTACGAATCCTCTACCACATAATTGCCATAAATCCCATATTTCGAGTTTCGATAGAGCTCCTCTCCACTGTCAACTACACATGATTAGTTGTTCTCCTAACAGCACATACCGCTCTCTTGTGTGCAAGGCAGGAAGACATCTCTTCTTTCCAGTGTGTGCCGGAGTACATATCTCCTTCACATGACCATCTCTACCACCGGTTGTAGTTACACTTACAGTAGTATAGATGATAGGGATCCTGGCCCACTTCGACTGGAGCCAGATTTATATACCTATACTGCTACTACAGAGGGAATTTTTATGCAAAAATAATGATGTGCACAAACAATCGTCATGATCTGTATTAAAAGAATCATCAATATTAATTAATAATGGATCAAATTTAATATAGCCCACGAGGATATTGGAAAGGTGTAGGAGCAATAAAACAATTAGCCACCGCGGCTAAGGTATCTAAAGATGTGGCCAAGGATTGGCTAAAGAAACAAGCGATGTGGCGAATATACTTACCAGCCCCGCATTATATCTCGAGGAAGAAGTTTGATATTTTTACAAGGAATGAAGTTCATCAGGGTGACCTCTTGTTTCTTCCCCATGATAAGGTAAGACGCAAAACATATAAATCTGCTTTAACCGTAGTGGATGTGGCTAGTCGCTACAAGGAGGCTGAACCATTAACCTTGAAAGATTCAACAGAAGTAGTTAATGCACAGAGTCACATATATAAATGCGGCACACTAAAATGGCCTAAGTTATTTCAAGTGGATCCTAGTCGCGAGTTTATGGGATCAGTAACTAAACTGTTAACAAAGCACGAAGTCGAAATCAGGCGTGGTGAAAAAGAGGCCCACCATAGTCAAGCTATCGTTGAAAGATTTAACCGTACATTAGCGGAACGTTGGCTATCAGTATGGGATTGAAATGAAATCGGAACAATTGAGATCAACCGAATGGGTGACACGATTATCAGCTGTTGTATCAGCGCTGAATAATTAAGTAACAAGATTAATCGGGAAGAAACCATCCGATGCGATTAAAATGTGAGTTCAGAATCTTCAGCACCGAGGAGAGGCAAAGAACAAAAACATCCGGATAGAGTAAGCGTAAGATATTTATACCAGCCCGGTGAACTCGAAGGAGGCCTATGTCGTGCAACCGATCCAATTTGGTCTCTTAAGATATATAACATTAGTCGGTTGGTTATGAAAGTAGGAGAGCCCATTCTTTATTATCTGAAAGATGGACCGAGCAGGGCATTTGTATGAGAAGAGTTGCTCATAGTTCCCAATGATACCGTATTACCACCATAACCATAAGCATAGGTAGTTACACCATCCTTATCAATCCATCTCTTTGTATCTAAGGGGGATAATGATGTCTTGTGCATTCTAATCCATATATCCTGTGATTGACACTTCTTAAAGAGTTCATATTCTTTTTTACCACATACTTCTTAACACCCTTAGCTTTTCTTATCTCTCCATTATCAGACTTCTTTATAGAATACTAAGATTTAGGTCTTAATCTGACATGCTCCGCTATAGGAGTCCCAGCACATTCATCCTTCATTTACCTAACACCTTTTTATTTACTACACTGTGCAGTGGATTATCTTTTGGGTAATCGCTTGTGTCGTACAGATCTATTTTTTCTGCCGTATCTTTATACACATCCTCGGTTTGTATTTCCATCAACAAAGAATCTGTGTCGGTATATAACACCTCGCATCTATCGCCGTATTGCTTCTTAAGTTCGTTGTAATAAAAGTCATACATTAAGTGTTTTGACAAGTCGAGAATACTCATACCAACATACACCGGTCTGTTGAATTTTATATTACTCTTCTGCATATGTAGTGTGGCTAAGTCGTTATCGAATATCTTGCTTCTGTTAAAAGCCGGACTGGCTATAAGTTTCCTTAGTCTTTCTTCCTCATTAGATCTGACTAATTTAACATCAACACGCTTCCGTAGATTCTCCATAGTTTTACCAAATACTGAGTTATTCATGAGCTTATATAGATTCTTTTCGAAATCGCTGGTAGCTATCTTTCGTAAATCTGTGTTCAGCCTTATGTAGGGCTCCATCCAAGGGCTTTGATCAAACTTTAGAACTCTGTGTATTTTCTTTAGTTTCATACCTAACGATAGATATAACTGGAGATTTCTGTAGTGAACTATATAATTTGTCTTATCCATCAAATTTGGTACGAGTTTTTCTACGTTAGCTAACCTAGTATTACCCATCAAGGAGTGTTGATATTCCGACATCCAATCTTTATTAACCATTAATATTTAGGGAGCTAGCAGATAACTGTTAACTTTGTGTAACTCTGTTGGATATTCCAAGTCAACTTCTAGTATGTACCCTTTATTCACATCGACCTCATGGATATAATTCACATCGATATCATTCACATCGATCCACTCAAAACCACCTGTGGGTAAAGGTTGACTCATAGCCCATCCGTACAAATTATTGGCGTCGAGATATGATATATGCATGTCGTGTTTACTCGGATCATATCTTTCCACTAATTTATTATTAGCCTTAAAATACATTTTCGCTACCATCGATATACCACCTCTTAATCCTTTCTCAATAAACAAGTGCATATCGTAATCTGTGAGTAATTTTAGTTCTACACTGGTCTTCTTCAACAATGCATCCCACGATAGTCCAGGACTGGAATAGTACAATGCCGGGTCCAAGCCGTATTGTTTTTAAACATGTCTTTCTTAATATCTTGAATATATCGGCGAGTAACTGTACATCGGTTTTTAAGTACAGATCGTGATAATCACCTAAATTCTTACAACCTAATTTATCCCACACCGTCAGAGCGTGTTCATAATCGGCATCAGTTATTTTAGATTCTGTTAAGTTACTATAGAATGATTCAAGGGGTGGTAATTTAGTTTTGTCGAATCTAGACCAATCATCCATATATTCGTAAGGATATACACCTTTTCTCAGCAACAAATGCCGTGTTAACTGATCAGTATATTGATTTGTTATGGCAAAGTCATCGGAATTGTTCGCATTAGCTAAATTGTCCAGGGAAGATAACAGAAACAGAGTCTATGAATCTAAGCCCATTACTTTGCTTTATTCTGGCTTTCCCATCCTTGTCCGTATAATGTATAGTTTTAGTCAACGAGAATGATATATTGTTAGGAATACACGTTAAGCCACCGTCGGTCTTTGAGATAGCTTGCATAATGAGATGAGAATCATATCCTCTAAGGTTATGAAACACAACGGGGATGGGTATTGTTTGAGAATTCATTTTTAGTTTCAAGTTACTATCATGGTTAACATTTATACTAAGTTATTTTATAATAATTAGATCTACATCAAGTGCTTTTATGAGTTATCATGGTGTAATATTTATACACCATTTCATATAATTATAGTTTAGCAAGTAATAATTATCATCAGGTAAAATGCATATATAAAATATCAGTAGTTTCAGTTATAGCTTTTTAGATGGTTGCTAGCCTAAGGTATCAAGATCCCATCTCCCAGACAAAGGATATTTATTTAAGTATATCTGTCATCACCTACCGGGGTATATTAGAATAACATTACTTCAATGAAGACTCATTAAGGATTAGCCCCCATACAAGCTCGTCTATAGTGCGTTAAGGATTAGCCCCCATACAAGCTCGTCTATAGGGCATTAAGGATTAGCCCCACACAAGCTCATCTATAGTGACACCCTAATCTCTTTCAAGCATCCAGTAAATATGTCAACAAAATTAGTGCCAGTCCAACAGGATTAACAGGATTTAGTATTCCCCTCTGTCCAGCCATCCATTTAGCATAGGACACAACCAATCGTGTATCAACCAATCACATTCCTTTCTATTGTTCAAACTTTCATTAAATACATACTGTAGCCAAGTTCTAGGAGAGAAGGGGTTTGACTCTCTTACCAAGCAGACCTCTCTCCCACAGCCCAGAGTGTGTACCGACTCTCTGTGGCACCCTCAGTTATCTAAGCATATATTGTAAATTGTTAATTGTTCTTGTAAATAAAATTGTGATTAGTCTCCTGTGACTCTGGCTCTTTGCTGACTAATTCCCCAAGAAAACCAGCACGTCATTTGGAAGGTATTGTTCACCTAGAACAGTTCCATGATAATTTGGCGGAGAATCATCGTTTTCGGAACCACGGAGTCCAGGAACTAACTACAACCAACTACAAGAACCCATTGGAGGACATGTCCAACCGTGATCATCTGATGGAATAACAAGCAAGCTGCATCTACCTCTGACCTCAACACTGGATTAAAGACAACCAACTCCTCCAAAGACACCAACAAAGGAAGAAAAAGTCTTCAAATATTGTAAGTACTACATTGTTGATTACTTGTCTTCCTTTAATTTAGTACGGTACATACTAATAGGTGTCATGGCAAATATGGAGTCTGGTATGGAAAGTAACTTCGAAAGTGAAATTCCAACAGTGTCTTTAGTTACGCCCCTTGCCAAAAGTGTAATTCAGGCAAAATTTGGCACAAAAACAACAAATTGTTTAGTAGATACAGGGGCATCCATTTCTTGTATTTCGTCTGCTTTTCTGAGCACAGCTTTTGAAAACCTTACTCTTGGAAACTCACCCTTTCCACAGGTTAAAGGTGTTGGCGGCGAATTGCACAAAGTGTTAGGTTCAGTTGTGTTAGATTTTGTCATTGAGGATCAGGAATTTTCTCAAAGATTCCATATTCTGCCTACACTTCCAGAGGCAGTGATACTAGGTGAAAACTTCCTTGATGACAATGATGCAGTCTTAGATTATAGCTGTCATTCCTTGATACTTAACAACAGCACCTCAGATAGGCAATATATCAATTTCCTAGCCAATTCAGTACAAGAGATTAGAGGATTAGCAAAAACAATAGATCAAATTTACATCCCCCCTCAGAGTGAAATTCATTTCAAGGTCAGACTATCAGAGACCAAAGAGGATTCCCTCATCCTCATTGAACCCATTGCTTCCCTCACTGCTCATACTGAAGTAGCAGGTGGTAGAACTCTTTCCAAAGTGAAAAGCAAAACTGCTACATTTAGGCTTATGAATCCCTCCCAAGAAGAAAAAGTTCTTGACAAGGGAACAGTTGTAGGCAAATTTAGTTACATTGACCAAGACTCTGTTTATGCAATCGACTGTGACCAACCATTCATCAGTACCGTTAACACTGACAATGAGAAGAGAGACAATGACACCAGGGATTATGTTAAAATTGCACAAGAATTAGGATTTGGTTTGACCAATACACAACTGACTCCAGACCAACGACACAGACTACTTAGATTCTTGGGACTAAATAGAGACATGTTTTCAACGAGTCTTGCAGATTTAGGAAAGACTGACATGCACCAACATATCATTGACACTGGCGACCACCCACCCGTTAAGAGTAGACCATATCGCCAATCTCCTCATCTCCAAAAAGTCACTGAAGAACTTATAGATGATTTTCTGAAGTATGATTTAATCGAGGAGTCTACTTCTATGTATTCAGCTCCCATTATCCTAGTCAAGAAACGCGATGGCTCATATAGATTTGTTTGTGACTACAGAAAGTTGAATTCTGTCACTTTACCAATGTCATGGCCTCTTCCTGTTTTTGATGATGTTGTTGATAACATCGCCAATACACGAGCTAAGATCTTCTCTACTTTAGACCTTGCTAATGGCTTCTTCCAAGTGCCATTACATGAAGATTCAAAGCATAAAACTGCTTTCGTCACCCATCAAGGCCTTTATCAGTTCAAACGTTTACCCCAAGGTTTGACAAATTCTCCACTTTGTTTTCAACAGCTCATGAGCAAGGTGCTAAGAAAATTGCTTTTTAAGGTTGCGCTGATTTACATTGATGATTTGATAATTTACAGCAAAAACTTTGAAGAGCATCTCCAACATTTGGAGCAAGTATTTTACTATCTGAAACAGGCAAAATTGACACTAAAGCCATCCAAATGCAATTTTGCAACGGACAAAGTTTCTTTTCTGGGTCATGTTTTATCATGTGGAGGTGTTCAAGTTGATGACAAAAAGATTGAAGCAATTAGAACCTTTCCAGTGCCCAAATCACAAAAGCAGATCCGCTCCTTCTTAGGTCTCACGAACTTCTACAGGAAGTATGTGAAAAATTACGCTCACATAGCGCTTCCACTGAATGCCTTGCTAAAGAAGCATTCAGAGGCAGAAGTAGGAAAGAAACCAAAGTTCCAATGGTCACTTGAGTGTGATCAGGCATTCAACACCCTCAAACATGCTATGAGTAATACACCTGTTCTGGCGTATCCAAATTTTGACAAAGAATTTCTTCTTGCAACTGATGCCAGTGATATGAGCATAGGTTTTGTTTTGAGTCAAAAAGACGAGAAAAATAATGAACATCCAATAGCTTTTGGTGGTAGAGCTCTTCATGGCAGCGAAAAGAACTGGAGCATTACAGAAAAGGAAGGCTTAGCTCTAGTTGAAGCCATTAGATCCTTTCGTCCATACCTTGCAAATTCCAAATTCACAGTCTACACTGATCATATAGCATTGAAATGGCTGAAATCCATCAAGGATGCCACAGGTAGGTTAGGGCGATGGTCTTTGGAACTTTCTACCTACACTTTTGACATTGTTCACCGCAGCGGCAAAGCCAATGGGAATGCCGATGCTCTCTCACGTAGGGAATATGAGGAAAATATTAACTGTAATGATCAGACAGAAGAAGATGCTGAGAAAACAGTCTTCTCAGTAACTTCAACTCAGCAAAGCAAATCAACTAGCAGTACCACAATCTTGCCAAACACCAATTTATCCACACAAGTCACACAGACAACTCAAACTGAGGATATTTGCACACCTATTGTCAATCACTTAGAATCAGACACACAGACAACACATTGGTCAGTCACCTTTGAATATGAAGAGGATTATCAGTCAGTACCAGTTAATGTTGTCGCAGCATTACATGCTACAAATGCTGATGTTACCCAAGACACATTGGTTGAAGTAAGTATAAAAGAACATCCAAATTTACGTCACCTACAAAGGATTTGTCCAGATTTCATCCAAATCTTTGACTACAAAGAGGATGATGTCCTTCCACTAAATGAAAAGGATCGTCAAAAGATTCTTATCGAAGCCAATACTTTTGAAATTGATGAAGGCATCCTATACAGATTCGTTCCACAAAGACAGAAAGGCCATGCAGACAAGTTCATTAAACAGCTGGCAGTCCCAAGAACCCTCAGAAATCAAGTCCTGCAATCCTATCATGACTCAGAGTTTGGCGGTTGCCACCATGGGAAAGAAAGGATGCACAACACCATGAGACCTAAGTACTACTGGCCCAAAATGTACAGCGATATTGCTACTTATGTCCAGACATGTGAGGTATGTCAACAGACCAAGAGGCACTACCATGGCAAGAAGGCACCACTTCGTCCACTACCTGTAGAAGAGGTCTTCACCCGATGGCACGTTGACATTCTCGGTCCCCTGCCAACAACACCAGATAAGTACAAGTACATTTTGGTCATCACAGATGCATCATCTAGATGGTGTGAAGCTTTTCCACTTCGGACCCAAGAAGCCAAAGAAGTAGCAGATGTTCTCGTTAGAGAAATATTTTGTCGGTATGGCGCACCACGGACCTTAATTTCAGACAGAGGTCAGAACTTCATGTCCAAACTCATCAAAGCAATTTGTGAACTTTTGGCAATTAAATTTACCCATACCAGCCCATACCATCCTCAAACAAACAGCTGTGTAGAAAGGCTCAATTCATATATCAATCAGTCACTAAGAGCCTATTGTAACAAGTCTCAAAATGATTGGCCCCGTTTTATTCCTGGCATCATGATGGCCTATCGGATGGCTCCAAATTCATCAACTCAAAAATCCCCATATGTTATGCTTTTCGGACGAGAAATGAGAGCTCCACAAGATGTAGCATTAATTCCAAAAGAAAATTTAGGCCACAATAACAAAAGTTATCTTTCCAATTTGCTTGAGGAGCTTGAAATCACTAGAACAATCGCAGCTGAAAACACTGCTCGGGCTAAGGAGGTGTATTCAGAACAATATAATAGAAAGGCTAAAGAACCAGAATTCGCCCCAGGTCAAAGAGTTTGGCTTTACTGTCAAAAAGTTGAAAAAGGTCTTTCCAACAAATTAACCAGAAAGTGGTATGGTAGCTATTATATCGTCCATACAGGTCCAAATTATACCTACAAACTACGCCGAAGTTCTGACGACAAAATACACAAACCACTGGTCCATGCCAACCGTCTGAAGCCATATTTTGATCCTGCTGATCGTCCACAGTATCCTCCAGAACCATACCTCAATGACACCAGTAACATAGATTCAGGAGTCATGGATGACAATGAGGAACCAGTCAGTGATTCACAGCCTGACAGCAACAATTCCCCATCAACAAGTTCAACTAACCAGGCTACTGATCAATCACCTCCACAACAGAAAGGTAAGAAGGTCAATTCCAAAACAAAGGCAGGTACTTCCAGCAACAAGAGTCCGAAGCAAAAGACCCCAACAAAGAAGAAAAACCCTGTTCCAAGTACAACAGAAAAACCTACCAGTCCCACGGCAACAATGAAGGAAAATCATGCCACACCAGGTCCTAGTGCTCCAACCAAGGTAAATGAAAAGGTAAACAAAGGGAAAAGAGGAGTGAATAGTAAGCATCACCAGCCCGAATCCAGAAAACAACCCGACGACAGCCAGGTACAACCTCCAAGTCCAACATCAGGTAATCAAACCAAGGATATCCCTCAGGTTTTCAATCCAGAGGACATCCACTCAATTGTTAGTTCTAAGAGAGCAAATAGCAAAATCTACTACAGAGTGAAATGGAAGGATCCAGAAAGAGGAAACACATGGGAGTATTGCAGCAGCATTCCAGACTCCATTAGGAGAGAATTTCACCTCAAAAGAAGTATGTCAGGAAAACGACGAAAACGTCCACTGAAGAATCATAAGTTTTTCGACAAAAAGGATTCAGCACAAGACAATAAATCAGTCAATGTTCTGTCAGGTAATTCAATGTCAGGGAATGTCCAGCAAACCATGTCCACCAAACCATGCATAGAATTAGATGTCAAACCATATCCGTTTTTTCCAAAACACCTACGAAAAGTCGATCATAAAATAGAAAGAGTTCTGGGCATTGAAATTATTCAAGGAGACTGCTATGTCAAGGTCTCATATAAAGAAAATCCTGATCAATTCACATGCTATTTTGAAAGTGTTCCTCCCCACCTCATACAGCGCTACCTTGATGATAGCTGGAAGGATCTCCGTAAGTGGTCCTGTCTAGAAGATAATCCTCCATATGATCCAGAGGAAGCACCAATTTATAAATCCAAAAGGGGTATTTTTCCACATAAAGACTTTGGAAATATCAACACCTTTTTCTACCGTGAATCATATCTGAATTACACAGAATGTGGTACCACTCAACCATACGGTGATCTACTCCCTATATATGCCGATATCTGCCAATTGAACATATTCTTGATCAAAATACAAAATCTCCTGAACAAACGGTGCAAATCACGAAACAGCTATTAGCTGTATCTTGTTATGTTTTCTTGTGTCCAGTCCTTTCACTATGGGTCGCCAGTTGAGAACAAATGGCATCAGCCTGATCATCTGAGTTATTTGTATCACAACAAATTTTGAGCATTGACCTGATCAACCAATCTCAAAAGCAAAGTGAAATGACACAAAGCAAACCATACGGCGAATCGAAACACAAACCGCACCGAAGCGAAGCAAACCGTACTGCGAATCGAAACCCAAACCGCACCGAAGCGAAGCAAACCGTACTGCGAATCGAAACCCAAACCGCACCGAAGCGAAGCAAACCGTACTGCGAATCGAAACCCAAACCGCACCGAAGCGAAGCAAACCGTACTGCGAATCGAAACCCAAACCGCACCGAAGCGAAGAAAACCATACTGCGAATCAAACCCAAACCGTACTGAAGCGAAGCAAACCGTACTGCGAATCGAAACCCAAACCGCACCGAAGCGAAGCAAACCGTACTGCGAATCAAAACCCAAACCGCACCGAAGCGAAGCAAACCGTACTGCGAATCAAAACCCAAACTGCACCGAAGCGAAGAAAACCATACTGCGAATCAAACCCAAACCGTACTGAAGCGAAGCAAACCGTACCGAAGCGCAACAAACCGTACCAAAACAAAATAAACCAAACCCTATCGCATTGAACCGAACGAAAATCAAAACGAAACAAACCAAATTGAATTAAAGCAAACTTAACAACCGAAATGAACCAAAACAAAGAAAAGGCAAACCAAATAGTTACGAAAACTAACAAAGAATTCTAAAAAGGATATACACCTTTCTAACACCTTTTGTATACCGTATTTGTGTAATAAATCAATACACTTGTTATATGCACATGCACATATATGTATATATAATTCGTCTAATGATTGTATCCAAAAAAATAGAAGGATATTACTATTTTTCTCATGATATACTTTTGTAATTTGCCGCCAATACATTCTTCCTGGCCATGACACCGTTTAGTAATAATTATGTACTGATCTTTTACATCATAATTATCATATTTGTTTTATTTTCTAGTTATTACAGACAAACTGAGGAAGTATTTATATATGACATATTATTTGAACATGCTAACTCTCTTTTCTTTGTTTCCATGTAATACCTCCATGGACACAGCTTACTATCTTACAACCCCAATCCAGGATGTGGAACTCAAGGCCTCCTACATCACCCATAAAACCACCAGTACAGAGTGCCAAGACAAGCCAGCTCCACATCCAGATTCCCTGATGACAGCATTTTTATATTATGTTTTCCTTATATCAAAGAGACTCTATGATAATTATTATTCACTACTACCAGTTTAACTTTATACATTGTCCATCTAAGCCTTCATTATTTTTATTTTTACACGTTTGGGGTCCAAACTTTTTCAGACGGAGGGGAAGTTATCATGGTTAACATTTATACTAAGTTATTTTATAATAATTAGATCTACATCAAGTGCTTTTATGAGTTATCATGGTGTAATATTTATACACCATTTCATATAATTATAGTTTAGCAAGTAATAATTATCATCAGGTAAAATGCATATATAAAATATCAGTAGTTTCAGTTATAGCTTTTTAGATGGTTGCTAGCCTAAGGTATCAAGATCCCATCTCCCAGACAAAGGATATTTATTTAAGTATATCTGTCATCACCTACCGGGGTATATTAGAATAACATTACTTCAATGAAGACTCATTAAGGATTAGCCCCCATACAAGCTCGTCTATAGTGCGTTAAGGATTAGCCCCCATACAAGCTCGTCTATAGGGCATTAAGGATTAGCCCCACACAAGCTCATCTATAGTGACACCCTAATCTCTTTCAAGCATCCAGTAAATATGTCAACAAAATTAGTGCCAGTCCAACAGGATTAACAGGATTTAGTATTCCCCTCTGTCCAGCCATCCATTTAGCATAGGACACAACCAATCGTGTATCAACCAATCACATTCCTTTCTATTGTTCAAACTTTCATTAAATACATACTGTAGCCAAGTTCTAGGAGAGAAGGGGTTTGACTCTCTTACCAAGCAGACCTCTCTCCCACAGCCCAGAGTGTGTACCGACTCTCTGTGGCACCCTCAGTTATCTAAGCATATATTGTAAATTGTTAATTGTTCTTGTAAATAAAATTGTGATTAGTCTCCTGTGACTCTGGCTCTTTGCTGACTAATTCCCCAAGAAAACCAGCACGTCATTTGGAAGGTATTGTTCACCTAGAACAGTTCCATGATATTACACTCACTATGCGCGGCTCACCGATAATTACCCGTGACATGGCAATGATCTCTTACGGAATCCCCATTCAGGGGTTTAACTCGTTGACTTCTTATAGGCCCTCCAATCATGCCTCGTCATACACATGGGTTTCCTACACGATAAATTTTCCCTGATTATTCTCTCTTTGTTTTGTAGGTATTCTAGGAACTTTCCCGCTGCATCGGGACCTCTTTAAATCACAGGCAGATTTGTTTTCCCATCATACCTTACAACTATATATCCAAACCCACAAGGAATATGTTCTTGAGTTTTGTTGTTGAGACATGTGGCGAATAAATCTAGGTTTGGAGTATCCCATAGGTGGGTTATCCACTTGAATACTTCGGGATGTAGTGAGCGTTCCGTGGGTACTATCTTGTTTTTCGGTATATGTCTTGCTTCGATCCTGCATTCTCACTGAGTCTACCAAGGCATATGAACGTGTAACCTCCTTCAATAAAGGTTGAGACTTTGTGCCCCCTTGGTGCTGTATGTAAGGGACCACGGTCGAGTTGTCTGTAGCGATCTTTACTGACGAGTCTTGTAGACGATCTTGCCATGCTTCTAAGGCTTGATATATCGCTCTCATTTCTAGACAATTGATGTGTAATTCCTTTTCTTGGGAGGACAATTTTCCCTGTAACATCGTCCATACGGGCACCCCAAACCTCTCCTGATACATCTGTGTAGAGTTGATGTGGGGGGAGGGGGGGGGTATTTGAGTGGAATACCTGGCATGACATTTTGACGAGTCAGCCACCAATGAAGTTCTGAGATTCGAACTTGTGGAGGTTGGATTAAGGCTTCCAGCTCTAGGTCTTTGGTGGTATTTATCCAATTCTGCATGGGCCGTAATTGTAGTCTGCCTCTGTAGGTTAGGTCTTGGATAGATGTGAGCGTGCCGAGGCAAGACATCCACCAGCGTCTCGATTTGATGGGCTGATCGAGTGTGCTTGTTATCATGTGCTCTACTCTTGCATATATCTGTCCTCTGCAGGTGCTACTATGCCCTTGATGAGTAGAAATCTTGCACCTATGTAGGTGATGTCCTGTGTGGGTACTAGCTCTGATTTTTTATTGTGAACCAGGAATCCTAAGTGTGTTAGTAGTTGAATGAGGCACACTGTATTTGATCTGATTTGCGATTTGTCCTGATAGGCCGATAGGAAATCGGCTTTATATCCATGTAGCCTTATGAGCTTTATATGGGTGAATCCGATGATGGGATTGGTGATCCTGGTGAATAACCATGGGGCGATGGATATGCCGAATGGGAGTACCCTGAACTGGTATCTCTGACCGTTGACTGCAAAGGAGAGGTAACGACGATGACTTGGATGGATAGGGACGTGAAGATAGGCTTCTTGGAGGTCTATGCTTATCATCCAATCTGCTTGTCTTAAGGCTTTCTTCAACTTCTTGATAAATTCCATCTGAAAACTGGGTGTTTTTTCCAGATAATCTTTGTTCAGGACTTTTAGGTCTATGACTAATCGCATCTCTGAAGAATTCTTCTTCGGTACCAGGAATACTTGGGAGTAGAATACATGAGTGGTGTCTGACTCCTTTAAGATGCTGATAGCTCCTTTTGCAAATAGTTTTTGTATGGCCACTTATGCTGCAATTAACTTCGGTCCTGACAGCTGGAATCGGGTCCGGTAGGGTGGATGACTAGTCTTGGTCGTTTTGAGAAGTGAAGTTTGTATCCTCTTCTTACTTCTTCGAGCAGCCATGAGTCGTGTGTGATGGTCTTCCAGTTGTCTGCGTACTGCATAAGACGACCTCCGACTGGTCCCGTGATCGGATGAATGCTGAACTGTGAGACCAGCTAGTTCGACTGGATTCGATGTGGTTTTATCTTTGATCTTCTGTGGTTCTAAATTGTTGTCCATTGGGCAGGCGATGTTGGTAGGATCTGAAGGGGTCTGCAGGTTTCTGGTTGAGTCATTTCCGGCGGTATCCCCTTCGGAGACTGCTTCTGCCTCTGCTTCGTCCTCTCTGCAAAGTGGTATGATCATCTTTGGAGTTCCTATACTTGGGTTGAAACGATCTGTCCTTCCATGTAGAGGCTCGAAAAGAATCCCGGCCAGGATTCACATGACGGGATCTAGGATTCTGTTGTTGATGCTGAATATCTGCAGGCCGTCTCTGTATCCTGGATGCCAATGAGATCGTGGATTCTTGAAACTTCTGGCTAGTTGACGATGCAATGGCTTCCTTCACTGACTTCAGTCTTCCGTTGAATATCTGTGACGCTGTAATAGGCTGTGACAGCATGGATCTTCTTAATGGCTCTGGAATCATATGATGAACTTGCTGTAGTAGATGTTTTCTTTGCATGAGCAGGAACTGTGCTGACATCCAAACTTGTGCTGATTGAAGATCTTCCTTCATCTTCAGTATGTGGTCCAGTGAGCTGTGAATGAATTCGGTCTGCTGTAGTGTCATCTCAGTGGGGGTGTCTAAGGGTAGACCTTCGCTCTGGTTGTTCAGGGGTATGACGTGGCGAACTCCAGCTGCAATCCAGTTAATGTATGAACTGATATTAATCATCTGTTTGTTGACAAACCCAGTCTAACATTATGTGCTGATGAAGCGTTCAATGAATATGGAGAGTATGGAATTCTTCAGTCTTACTGACAGGTTCTTCATACCCAGCACTTACTAACAAGGGTTTAACGGGTGTTTTATCCTTCTTATCTGGTTTTAAGGCGGGCATTAGATTATAAAGTTCTGCAATGATATCTTTAATGGAATAATTATTTGGTCTATAATTATCCTCTGTAGTAGAGTCCCCATTGCATGAAGAACCAGTGTTAGCTATAGATCCGCACCCCCTACTCAGGCTGCGCTGGGAGTGCGTCATATGGCCTACGGTAGCGTAATCCCGGTCGTCTGCTGTATGTGGGTGTTCTGCCACATTCAGCCTTAGATCTCTTTTGAATCTCGTGATCAATCCCTGTTTGGCCATGCTGGGGTTGTGTGACGGATTCTTTTAGATATGAGATTTCCTGAGACATTGATTGCATACATTTGTGAATCATAACAGACATTGAATTTGTTATTTTCTCCGTGAACTCCTTAACTATATTGGGAGAGTGGGATGAGCTACGAGATCTCTTCTCCTCATGGGGGGAGACGTCGTCCCCACGCGACACTCGCTTGTTACCCACGTGATTATCTTTTGTAGTCACAGCGGACTTAATCACTTTTTTACATGAAGCAGAAGAATATTTAGCTGATGCTCTAGTACTCTTTTTGTAATCAGGATTGTTGAGCCATGCCTTGGAAACTTCTCCTTCGACAAAGGTTCGCAATAACTGCATCTTGATTTGTGCGTGCAATTGCTTTTCTTGCATGATAGTCATCTAGGGTGAGGGTCACCAGGGATTTGATGTTGCCCACAGCCTGAACAGACGGTGTCTGTTTTTGAGATGAAGATCTCATCCCACAACACGTTCTCTAACTAGTTACTTACTAGATCTTTCAGCCTTCTTATACCCCTGTTCTCTGCTTGTAGAACTGCTCAATGCTTGTCTTTAGTGAAGCTTGAGAAGATCTAGTGTGCTTGTAAGTGTGGAACAGCAATCACGTGTACAGATGTATGCAACAAAATATTTCCTTGTTGTCATCTAGACACAGGAAAGAAGTGTAAAGATTCCCGCCTTGCGCATGCGCAGTGGCGCCCCTGGCGAGGGATAGGGTTTCCCTCACAACTATTAGATATGTTGGCAGTGAAGAGGACGTCTGTTGAAAATTTATATAAAAAATTTTAGTGTGGTTCTCAGCATAAACAGGAATTTATGGCAATGATGTAATAGAGGTAGGGTATTCACAAGAATTAAATAAAATTCTAAAAATCTCTAAATAGCAAAAGGCACTTCTACTGAGCCTGATTGTTAAGTGTACCAAGTTTTGGGAAGCTAGGTTGTACGGTTTAGGAAATATGCTTCGGACAAGAGCACTACCCTCAAATTTCCTAAGTTCATCATATTTCCATGGAAACAACAAAAATAAAAAATTCTAAAAATCTCTAAATAGCAAAAGGCACTACTACTGAGCCTGATTGGGAAGTGTACCAAGGTTTGTGAAGGTTTAAGAAATATGCTCCGGACGAACAATGATTACAGACGGACAGACGGGACGGAAAGACGGACAGACAGACGGACATACTGATGGCTATATCCCCCTGCCATTATACATCGGGGGGATAAAAAGGGGGCGCTTATAGAGTCCTGGTGTAAAAGTAATGACAAATCATCATTGACCATTTGACATTGAATGGTAACTGCAAAATTTAAATATGAACCTGACATTTTTGGTTACAATGCGTCCCCAAAGACAAACTAATGTAATACTTTGGGTATGTTAGATATGTTGGTATTTTGTGATGTATATATACGTTCTGTCACAATAGTATGTTATAAATGTACCTGTGTAAAACTTGCTGATTTGTTGTTTCTGATGTTATACATGGTTAACTTTTTAAAAAACGTCTTGGGGTTCTGCAGCATGTCATCTATGTACATGCTGATGTCATCTTGATAGGCTCAGATATACTTGATCAAACTTGAGCCAGCAAATGGCATCTTAGTTGGAGCTGGGTAGACATCCAAACTTGTGCAGAGAGAGATCTGCCTCCATCCATTGGATGCTCTCCAAGGTGGAATGAGCAAAGCAAACATGATCAAGTGTCATTGTCAGTGGCGTTTTGCTGGGAGACCCTGCATGATTCTTGGAGAGGGGTAAGAACATGACAGACCCCTGCAGCACTTAGAAAGGGGAAACACCACTATCAACAAATCACATCAACTTGACTTTGTCTACCAGATTTCAACTTGACACAAACCTTGGGACTTGTAAGGGACGTCTATGAGCCCAACAATTTGCAGCACATCATATCTGACCATTGGATACTCAAGGTTGTTTGCGTGGGATACAAGTTGCACTTTCACCAGCATAAGGCACATGCATCCAGACCCATGGATTGTCGTTTCCGTGTGGAAGGGACCAAGTTGGTGGCTGAGAACTTAGCCATTCAGACCTTACTTGAGAAAAAAGCAATTCATGCACGGCCAACTCGGCAACTGGCAGAGGTTTTTGTTCTCAGGTATTCCAAGTGCCAAAAAAAGAACACTTTGGAAATGTATGATCATCACCTCTTAAACTGAATTCACTTCTTGCAAACAGAAGCCATCGTCGGAGACGCCATCTTAATCCAACAACATGTCTAGCTTCTTACCACTTTTGTAAATAAGTTTAATTTATTAGAACTTCTGCAAACAAATTACTCATTAATAAGGTATGTAATAATATATATATAACAGTGACGCATGACCACATTTCTGACATAATGTTCACTTTTCAGAACTTATAAAAATGTGAATCAGGAAACTCTGTATCCATGGGGTAAGACAACTTAAAAAAAATGGAATCAAAAAGAACAGTTTTGGCATACAAGAAAACTTGACTTTAGATTACTGTTCGAGGCAACTAACTGGATTGGGTGGTCAAGGCTTGCTGACTAAGTTGATGATTGTCATCTTATCCCAGTTGTGTAAATTGATGCTCATAATGCCAATCAGTTGTTATAATCAGATTATTTACAGTTCAGATACAGATTCTTCACTCATCTTGATGTATCAAGAACAGATCTGAAGGAAAACATATGTTGATACCAGTTATTATCACAGCAATCCAGCTAAATTAAACAATGTGTTTGCTATTTGCAGAGTTTGGACATAGATGGACAACTTAATGGAATCAATGTGGACCTGTCCAGTCTCACCATACTCACACCAGATATGCAGACACAACTTAAGGATTTCTCCTCGGTGGTCTCTGGAATTGATTTTACAAAGTTTGATATGGTATGTCACTATGATAATGAGCATACTTACTTTAAAAGTGCACTTTCCGACATATGCGTATTTTGTGCACATGCCCGCAAGGCCATTTAGTGATGTGTTTGAGCAGTGTCCGAAAGGTAAGGCACCCTGGAGGGGCTTTATGGTCGCTTAACTAATTTTGGCGGAAATTTGGAAACATGCCATGCTAATAAGGTGGTGGAGCTAAAGGAGTTTGTGAGATTGTGCGTTTTTATAGATTTATGATTTATGCTTTATTGGTAGCTTGTTTGTTGTGTTTTTTGTAGTTTTTTGTTTGTTTGTTTTTTGTTTAAGTGTGGCCGAGTAGGCCTGTTTTGATTAGATAAATGCTTAGTATTTATAGGTTTGTAAGTCATTTAAGGGGTTTAGTAGAGTTGCTAGTGTCATTTGGTTGTTTAGGAGATAAACCTACTGTGTTTTGAAATTTGATGTAGTCCCACTGTAGAATAGATACGTCTTTATTTTAATTTTGAACCGCGCACTTTAGTTCTAGAACTCCTAGTTAACTCCTAACCAACCGTTAAATATTTAACCACACGTTAGTTAACCAGTCGTTAAATTACTGTTGCAGGATCAATAGATAACCATTAGGTTAAATTTAACATCTTGGTTTAAGCACCGATTAGGTTAAATATTATCCCAGAATTCCTAGCGTTAGTACTTCTGTCACTGTGTCAAATCGTATAATGGCGGAAACAGCGTCAATGACTGAGGAAACTCCAAGGAAAATAAGAAAGAAAAGAAAAAGGAATTTTTCTGTGGATGAAGAAAATATCATCCAGTCATTGGTGGAGAGTAATTCACAAATACTTCATGAAAAACTGAGCAGTGAAGTTACCAATAAGAAAAAGTCTGCTAGTTTGATGGCTATCACCAAGGCAGTGAACATGAAGGGCGTAGCGCTTCGATCTGTTGATGAGGTGAAGGAGAAATGGAGCGAAATGGAGAGAAAACTTCACGGACAACAGGCTGCAACAGAGGAAGACCGGAGGGGACCCCAACAATCCGAACCGAGTCAGGCTACTTTTCGAATTATTGAGATAATGCAAAATTCAGCAAGTTTCAGCGGGATATCAAGGGGCTTAGAATCAGAAATTCTTCCAAGTAAGTGCTTTCATAGTAACATATTTTATAAAAGCTGACAATATGTGCTGAAATAAGTGTATATCTATGGTATTTTACGAAGCCGCCTACTCACTTTCAAACGTTTGAAAGTCGTCTGTTTATGTTGACACGGAATATCCCTTTTCTATATTTAGAAATGACCTCAAACTTTTTCGAAAGAATGTGTTTGTCTTCCACCTCTTCAATATCTGAAGAATGCAGCCAACATTGTATGAACTTTTACTATTCACGATGCTGTAAACTGGAGAAATGAATATAAGATTGTTGAAAACCTCCATCAGGCGACGGAATCTGGCGCAATTTCTCTTCTGTAGTGTCAACATCGAGCCCAAAGCCTGTTGATTTAGCAAGAGCCGATATCTGCTGTAACAGTGAATACGTAAAGTAATGCTATTCCAAAACTGACTTGTTCACGTTTATATTTCACAAATTCATCTGTAAACAAAGATAATTTATGAGCACGCTTCCGCTCCTCCATATGTAGAGGTCAAGGTCAGTAAGGTAAATTATTGTGAAGCAGTAGTAAAATGATTTTAATGAAAATAGAATAAAATGAATAATTCAGTTACACACATTAAGACGAAACGAATAGTCAGAGACATAAAGACACAGTCAAGATAATTTCAGTCTCCTGAATTTGCAATGAAGTGAATATTCTGTTGATGTTAGTCAACACATTAATAGCCAATAACATTCATAGTATATTGTCTTTCTCTGAATCATAAATGATTAAAACAAGAGTAGATAAGTTTTCTTAAGCCATAATCCCTAATAGAAACACGTACAAAACCATAAATATTTATATTGATAATTATTTATTCCTCCAGGTTGTGCTGAACTTTCATCAGTGGCTGATCCTGGGCTGCCAACTAGTGCCACAGATCCTACTTCAGCAGCTACTACCTCAACCCCAACATCACAAAATCCTGAAGTCAGGTTGGTTGGTTGGTTTGTTGTTTAACACCGCACTCAGCAAAATTACAGCTATATGACGGCGGTCTGTAAATAATCGAGTCTGGACCAGACAATCCAGTGATTGATATCATGAGCATCAATCCACACAATTGAGATCGATGACATGCATCAACCAAGTCAGCGAGCCTGACCACCCGATCCCGTTAGTCGCCTTTTACAACAAGCATAGTCACCTTTTACAGCAAGCATGGATTGCTGAAGACCTATTATACCCCGTTCTGAAGTCAGGGACTCCCAGGAAACAGAGCACAGTGAAGCAGCACCAAGAAACTTAAGCTACAAATTCAACTCCTTGAGCAAATACTGCAACGTGATGATATTGACAATTTCAATCCATCTCAACTGTTACTTTCTATGATGCAATAAACCTGCAGTTTCATTATCACTATATTTAATTCTTGTGTCCTCTATGTGTAGTTTTTTAGCTGGAGAAGAACGTATTGGCAATATGATCTCTAATGCCTCGTCCATCATGCCTTCCGCCATGTGTCCACTGTTGGCTGTTCATCTGGGTTGTCGTTGTCATCTTGTAATGACTCATTCAGTAATATGGATACATTGTGGAGGACAGCACAGGCAAGGACAATCTGACACCCACGGCGTGGACTCATCCTTATCTGTTGAATAAACAAGAAATGTTTGTGTCAAATACATAAATACAGAATGTCACATTAAAATCTACATTTTAGAAGCAACTTGTTTGCTTCTTTGAATTATCAATATTACTAATAATTGGGTACATTAGTTAGGATTCTTGTAATATTATTTGTTTGTGCTATGTGATCAATGTAAAACGTGAAGCATTGGAACACACAACACCATGACTCCAAACCTTAAAGTGATGAAAAAAATCAAGATTAGATGTAGAAAAGTAAAACATTGGTCAAATTAAGTACACAAATATACTATGCATATTTACCTCAGAATGAAGTACGTGAAACCGTCTTTTCCATCGACCAAATGTTCTTTTTATTTTAACTCTTGTAGCACACAAGCTGTCATTGCATCTCTGCTGAACATTGCCTTGTGGGGGTATGGGGTTTGGAGGAAAGGCCTGCAAGGATATCCACTGTCGCTCAATAGAAAGCCATCTGATATTGAAGTGTGCGATCTCTCTAAGTATTCACACAAAGTGGAAGTTCTAAATATGTGGCTATCATGAGTTGATCCCGGCCATTCAGCACACACATTCGTAAATTTACCTACAAATTAGACAATTAATTTTTTTTAAAAGCAATCTTCGTAATGGATTAATTGAACTTCTATTATAGGCATATATATTATATATTACAAACTTCTTTCAGCTATATTTTCAGCTTAGAGCTGAAAAGAACTTTAAAAACATCCCTTGTTCGCTGACTAGAATATCTCATTTGTATTAAGAGCAATGAGAGCATTATGCAAACCTTTCATTATTTATTTAATTCCAAATCTTTTTAATGCAGAATTTTATACTGTGGTATCCTTTCCGAATTTTGTAAGCTGGTTCATCTTTGGTCGGTGCCTGAATACATATGTGAGTACCATCAATGCAACCTAGGACACTGGGAAAACCACAAGCACCAAGGGCGAAAAAATCCATCTTGAACCTGACGTATGTAGCATTCATGTGTTGGCCATTTTATGAATTTGTTCTTTCTTTTAACAAAGGTCACATCAGTCACATCTACTATGACACGTGAAACTGTACTTTTGTCCACCCCCATCGTATCACCAATCACTTGAAGGAAACTACCATGTGTAAAAACGGAAAGCTATCATCAGTTGTTGATCAACGTTAAGAGCATGGCTACGTTGTGTAGGGCACTCCAAATCTTCCCTCAGTATATTGGCGATGTAGTTGATAGATTCCCGCCAAAATCTGTACCTATCACGAAGTTCACTGTCTGTGTAGTTCATTAATGCAAAATTAACAGCTCAGAATCGCTTCTTTTGCCTCGCATTAACCTCTGGAACCATGAAAGCTGCGCTAGGCCTAACCATGAACGCCATTTTGTTTCAAAGATAACCAAGGTGTTAAGTATTTAACGGAGGTCGGGAGGTGTGTTAACTTTAACGGGTGTTTAACCAGTCGATAAAGATAACCATGCTTTGGGAAACAACATAACCATTTGGTTAATTTCAACGGAGAGTTAACACTGACTTAACGGCTGGTTAACAGTTAACAGGATTTTAAACAACCGGGCCCTGACTGGAATGTTAATCCCAAATGTTTATGATTTTGTACTTCTTTTATAACAATTCATTTCTTTTAAGACTAGGTTTTGCACTTTGGCAGAGTTTACGTGAGAATTAAATAGTTTGTTTTCTCGGGGTTAAATTTTATTTGCTATTCATCTGCCCAATTGGTAATTTTCTCTAAATCGGCATTAATATTATATGTAGTAGTGTCTGGATCTTCTTCATTTATCATATAATGGGTAGGTTTCTCGGCAAGATAAAGCCAACGGATAAAAACGATATCCGTTGGGGTCATATGCGGATAGAGATGCAAATATCAAAGGTCAAGTAGGACTACTTTCCGTGTTTATAAACAAACATGGCGTCGCCCTCGTCATTCGGCGATCGAGTCAGAATTAACCATCGGGAATCTGGATAAACTACAGGGATAATTGCTATCATTATCAAAAGAACAGTCTAATATACTGAAAATCAGTGTCTATCTGTGACGTAGCTAAGGCATTTTATAAGTTTTGGCAACTTTGGAGATATAAATTTCGAAATAATTTTGCGAGGGCACGAGGCCTAGCCAAGCGGGATCAGTAGCCATATCTGTGCTTGTAGAGTACTAGACCTCGTCTTGAAACCTTCTCCACAAATTAAAATAGTTGGATTTTGCTGAAATATGTTTGAATTGTTACCTTGTTTCGTTTTGACGCTGTGTGTACATCTGACTACATTTCTTAATGTTATGACAGGACAGACCGACTGTCAACAACGTCTGACCGTGGCCTTGACGTCTCATAGACTAGGGTTAGAGTAGCTTCCCTTTGACAAAGAGCAGTTACTCTAGCGGACAGACCGATGGGTTGCCACGAAAGGCTGTTAAAAACAACTGTTGTTTAGCGTATATGTTGTTTCGCCACTGTACAAAGAACAGATTTCAGTTGGAACTATATTGGCCACTGTCATTGTCCGACTGACACATCACTTACCCTGTGACATAATAAATATTAATGCGCGCATTCCAGGAAAACTCGCAATGTTGCAGTTATGTTTGTGAGACAGGGAACGCGATTTTAAAGCACGGAATTAAAGAATGGCATTATATGATAAAGAGGTTATCACGCTTGTGTGTTAAGGGATGGTAAATATCCTGTATTAGGAATAAACACTATGTATTTGTATCCCCAAACACACTCGCGTGATAACCTCTATTTACATATACAGACGTACCATCCACAAACAGTCAAATATTAATATCAATGCCATCAACGATATCATTAATGTATACAAGGAATAGCAGTGGCCCCAAAACTGACCCCTGTGGGACTCCAGCCATTACAGGTTTCAAGTTAGATTTGCTATCTTGAATAACAACTCTCTATAGTCTGTCTTCATGGTAACTATTAAAGCATTTTATTCCACAAGCTTTAAGTTTACACAAAATACCCTTATGCCATAACTTATGGAAAACTTCTTTACCATTATCAAGTGTTTTTGCTATATGATCCTAAAGATACGTTAACTGAAAAGTAATTTCATCACCAGGCATAAATCCTGATTGCAAATTAATGACAATATTGTTATCTCTAAAGAAATTAAATACAGTCATGCCTCATTATTCCGACACTCGTTAATCCGACAGTCGGCTTTATCCGACACAAATGATGGGAACCAATTAAATCAGTGCTATTTAGACTCGTTAATCCAATATTCTCGCACTCTGACTCTGACACACCTAATTTGCAACGAATTACCGAAATCACTCATTAATCAGTCTCATTAATCCGACACAGTGAACAGCGTACTCCGTGGTCATCTGCCCACGAGTACACAGTCTGTGTCTTGATGCGAGACGAGTCGGCTGGTAGCTGCATATTACAACGGCTGCAGAAATAAACTTGCTTAACAATAAACAATTAATGCTTTAAATAAACAGGATTAATCACATGCTCAATCTTATTAAAATAAGATACAAGTTCTAGCTATCGCCGAGGACATCCCATTAGAGGTCACATCAGAACAACCTTTCACGAACTATGACCGACCAATGAAATGACTACCAGGAAGTCAACTTTAGCCACTAAGAAAACAGCTTTCTAAGCTTTGCGGTACCAGTTTCAAACTGGTGGCTTCCATTGCAGACTATGCTTTAGTATTTTGAATAAGTCATACAGTCAGTAACAGTTGTTTTGAGTTAAGCTTTAAGGTTGCATGATTAGAAAACATATTCTGCAAACAATGTAACATAACAATGTGAATATTTCATTTTTCATTTTTTTGTTACGTGTCTGTATAATAATCTATCGCGTAGTTGTCCGATTTTTTATCACAAACGTTGATACTACTTAATTTTGTTTACTCGTTAATCAGACATAAACATATGCAACCAACCATGTCGGTTTAACGGGACTTGACTGTTCATATTAAAATACATATTTTTCAAATACTTTTGCTAAGCAACATATAAGAGCAACTAGTCTGTAATTTGAACATTCGTTCACACTGCCCTTTTAATGAATAGGTATGACTGAAGCCTCTTTCCATATGAATGGAAAAACAGAGGTACTTAAAGTCAAATTGTAAAATTTGGTAAGAGGATCAAATATGGAAAGTGCCATGAATTTTGAAAGTTTATTACTAATCCCATCAGGCCCTGTAGCTTTTGTTGTGTCAACTGATGATAGGACATCCTGGACCTCATTTCTAGTCAAATTTGTGTCAGTTAAAAAATTATTACCCTGTCACGTGTGCAATATGCAAATGCTTACAAGTGCTTCCGGCTCTCTACTCACGGATGTTGATTGTTTTACCGTGTCAGCTGGTTTGACAATCTGCATCAAGGCGAGGGTCATTTCAACTTTATTTGCAGAAATTATTAAACTTTATTCAAGGAAAAGAGATATAAATCATGTTTATGTATGGAAATAGTTATTGGAACAGTTATTTAGGACGAAATGCGAAGTTTTATTGTAAAATGCTGGGCTGGCTATCAGACGCCGGTTGACATCGCCAGTGGAAAAAAATGTGAGATCTTCGACTCCGTGTATAAGACGACCCCCTTTCTTAACCCCCTCATTTTAGGTTAGAAAAACTCGCCTTATACACAGCGATATACGGTACTAAGTCCAAGGACTGGTAGCTGTTTATCTGGGATATCTACATTTTATTGCTCAACGAAGAAATCAGTAAGTACGTCAACAATTGATTCAACATCATCATATATTATACGAGAGCTGGCTGAAAAGTTCTAAGCCTAACTGTGAAAGACCGGTACCAAGTCAATGGTTTTCATTTATTTCTCCACATAGTCCCCTTCCATGTTTACACACTTTTGCCAGCGATGCTGCAAGGCCTGGATGCCTGTCAAGAAGAAATGTTCTTCAGCCACCCTAAAAAAGTCATTCACAGCGGAAATGACGTCATCATTACTAGGAAAATGGCGACTGGCTAGTTCCTTTTTCATTTTGGGAAACAGGTGGAAGTCTGACGGGACCAAATCGGGTGAATAAGGGGGCCAGTCAATGAGTTCGAAGCCACAATCATGGATCGCTGACATGGCAACCACCAATTTGTGAACAGGAGCATTGTCTTGGTGGAACAGGACTCCTCTAGTGAGCATTCCCCGTCGCTTAGCTTTGATAGCTCCACGCAACTGTCTCAGTAGGTCAGCATAATGTCGTCCGTTGATAGTCTGGCCTTTTTCAAGATAGTCAATCAGAAGAATACCCTTGGAATCCCAAAAGACTGAAGCCATCACCTTTCCAGCAGAAGGAACCGACTTGGCTTTTTGGGGGGCTGGTGATTCCGGAGGCTTCCATTGTTTGACTGAATTTTGGTGTCTGGTTGAAAGTGATGAATCCAGGTCTCATCCATGGTTACACATCGAGTCAAAAAATCATCGGGACCTGCTTCAAAACAGCATAAATTGTCACGGGACGTCAGGAATCTGACACGTTTCTGATCCGCTGTCAAGAGCTTTGACACCCATCTTGCAGAAACTTTTGCCATTCCCAACTCGTTGGTGATAATGTGCTCAAGCCTCTCATGAGAGATGCCCACAACACTGGCAATATGTCGAGTGGTCAATCGTCGATCGACCATCACCATGTCATACATGTAATGTTTTAAGGAATGGTTGCTGTTGAAGGCCTTCCTGGATGCGGGTCATCGTCAAGGCTCTCTCTGCCACGCTTGAATTCAGCAGCCCACTTCTTTACAGTGGAAAAGGAAGGGGCATCATCCCCTAAAGTGGAGACCATATCAGCATGTATCTGTGTTGAAGTTAGCCCTTTCAGTTGCAGGTACTTGATGACTGCCCTATAGCCAGTTTTGTCCATTTCTGGTGATTTCAATGGGTAGGTTCACAAGATGGTCTGGTACAAAGACAATAATAACACTACAGTTGCAGTTCTTATGTCTATGATTCATTAAATGATTGTACTTGTTGGTGGTAAAAGTTTGTTTCAATCCGATTGAGATATCCCACTTAGGCTTAGAACCTTTCAGCCAGCCCTCGTATCTCTATAATAAATTGGAGGAAAAGTACTGCTTTTGTTTTGATTTGTTTTTAAATAGGATTTAACTAAGCGCCACCAGGTTTTAGAATTGCAACTATCATTGATTTGTTTATCAATCTTTGAGGAATAATCCTTCTTTGCCTTTCGTAACTCCAAAGTGACTTTATTCCTTAATAATCTATAATTAATCCAGTCTTTATCTAAGTTTCTCTTCTTAGCCCTCTTAGCGATTTCTCTTACGAATGAGTCTACAGTGTACGTTAGCTATTTATCCAAGGGGGATCTTATAAGTGCCTGCTGCTCCAGGTGTGCTTGCTGAAAGGAGTTCTTCCTGCATCCTTTTGCCCTTGAATACAAAATATGTAGGTATAGAACTACCAGAGGCATTGCCGCATCCTATAACAGTTGTAGTACTTGATCTTGATGTTGTCACTGCAGCTGGAGTACTCTGACTCGATGTGACTACTGATGGTGGGTTATGATTCTCCACAAGTCCCTTTTCATCAACATTATAAATTTGATGAGGGCATGTCTTCAGGTTGTACTTATCCATGATGTGTCCAAGCTCATAAAGATAATGAGTGACGGTCATTGGGGTTGTTCATCCTTTGACTTCTTTCCAAGGTGAATGGCTAGGTCTGTGGCAATAGTAGTAACCTCAGGCCTAGTATAGCCATACTCAAAATTTGCCATGGCATCAATATGTTTGTGCAGCAAACCAATACAAACAATGGAATATAATATCATAATTTATTTACATTGGAGACAATGGGGGGGCTACCTAGGTTGCTGGTGCTAGTGGGGCGTAAACCCGAGTGATAGGAATAGAGAAAGAGTACCCCGAGGATCGTGGATCCTGGGTTGATAACTTGTTAGTGGGTCGTCAACCAGAGTATTGTTGTGGATTAATCTGGGATCTAGGATCCCAGTATTAGTAAAGATGTACCCTTTGAGGTCGTGAAGCCTCGGGTGTTAGGTTAGGGAGAGGTATATGGTATGACTTGGGGGATACAGACGCCCAAAGAGAGGTTGTGTAGCAACCGAGTGCCCCCAATAATACATTTGACATTGAAACAAGTCCCTGTTCTTCTATGGACAATAGTGGTTCTCTACCAGTGGTGGTGCATTCAATAGAATCCCACTAATCCTGTCATAAAGTGTAGCAAATGGAACAGCAAAGGTAGTGGCAGCTTTCCCAATTGCTATTCCATCCAATACATCATTATGTGCCTTGTCTTGGGCTGCAGACAAATATTGCTATTGTGGCCTCTTCTAGATGTTTCACCATTGGTCAAAACCTGTTTAAATGAAGCTTTATTTTTAATATCATCAAAACTACAGAGAAAGAAGTTCTTAAAAAGCATTAAGTTTTCAATAAGAAATGACCCTTACTTGTTTGCATAGTTTTAAATTTTGACGAGGAAATCATGTGTCTGGTCATGTGACATTTACACCAAGTTCGAAAGGTGTGCCATCAATTTATGAGTAAATTTATTACCATTGACATTTTATTGGAGCTGATAAAGTTACATTAGTGATCTAGGGTTAAAAAGGAGTTGTTTGCTGAATATGAGCTATAACTTACATTTGGTAACTTGACATGTCCAAGCAAATGAAAGCGGTGTTGTAAGAAGATCAGAGCTGCTGGTACCGTAATTTCTCGTTACATATCACAAGAATTATCATTCTAAATGGCCAATCAAAGTTACCTGTTGATCAAACTTGTGTGACTTGACGATATAGCTGGAATATTTCTGAGCGGGACGTTAAACAACAAAACAAACAAAACCACTTCTCAAACTTCGCTTCTTTATTATTTTGTCCGAATTTGTATTTCCATCCTCAGAATCCTAGAGAACACAGTCCTCGGGTAATTCGAAGTTCAGATTTATACAGAAGAGCTTGGTCTCTGAGAGTTAAAAACACTACCCGATCATAGTGGAGTGCTGTATTAGTAAAAGCAACTGAATAACAGTCAAAAATACATAGCAGACACCCGGTAGTTTCTCTGCGCATGATGCTTCAATCCAATGTATATCACAGCATCATAAAACATTTAGGACAAGCAAAAATATATAATCTGTTGAGGGCACTTTCAAATGTTTGTCGCCACTGAGGCGCTCCATCTACATAAACTAATTTTGTTTGGAGATGTTGATAAAGACAGTACAAACATTTGTTAATATTTCACCTTGGGTCACAGATTTACTCATAGTTAGATTTTTATTTGGAACTTAATAAATTGTGCCTTTTTTACACATTTTAACCATACTTAAGTACTTAGTCATGTCAGAAGTTAAGAACTTGCAAAGAAACAAAGCTGATGTATCGTGGCATATGTATCGTTGAGAAATAAGTACACACTGAAATGGCATATTTAATCAAATATTTGTAAATTTAATAAATTTAGACGAGGTACAAGTTACAGTCTACTAGCAACTCAATAAAATTTTATAACTGAGCTAATTTTCATTTAAGTCGTTCAAGTATACACTTTCTCATTGTGTTACTTTTGTGCTTTTCATTGTACCTGGTCTCCTTCTTTTACCTCCTTAGGTCATTTTAGTCTTGTTGTTCTTAATTATTGACTTATAATGATATCAATCCTTAACAAATGTGCTAAGTTCTTTAAAAAAAGCTCTGAAATGTACATCTGCACTTGATAGTTAGTAGCTTGTGTCATCTACCGCTTAATTGCCATATATATATGATATTTATAAAACAACTTTGTACATGGGCCGATGGCTTACAAAACAGAAATAAACTTACTACAAAGCTGGTCATTCATAAGAACATATCCAAAAGTGTTCACAACTGTATTTCTAAATTATCCATAACTTAAAACTTTGCGATTTCCAGGATTACCATACCACATGCTTTGAATGCAAAGACAATATAAATACTTTCCTGTTCCAAAAGTTATTTGTGCAGCAAAGTATCATGTTCTGACTAAAGGGGGGTAGCTTATATTTTGCCAGGTAGAACAACAGATGACAAGTACAATACAGATTTATTTACATGAACATCATATATATAAGTAGCTAACAAATATATACAACAGTGGTGAGCTTACATAGACTTCCCAGGGACCGAGCATGTTCCTAGGAAGGCGAGAGCAAGTCTATAGACACTTCTTCCGGACCTTACTTACTTACTTATGTTGGAGATTTTACGTGTGCTTTCTGACTGCAAGCGTATGTCGCACACAGGTCGCCAGGCCATTTAGTGTAGTTTGCAAAAAGAGGAGGTGCAACCCAGGAGCGGGGTTTGGGGGTTGCTTATATAATAAGTTTGAGTTTTTGAGATTTGGAATGGATGCTAAGGGGAGGAGTGAACTAAGGGAACTGTGTGTGATGGATGGTTGTTGGTTTATGTAGTATCTATTTTATAAGTATATTCCTAATTTTAGATGCGGTTAATTAGGTCTGTTTTAATTAGAAATACGCCCAGGGCTTTGAAGTTTTGTGAGTTATTTAGTGGGTTTAGGATTGACTCTAGAGTCAGTCCCGTATTTGGGTTTAGAGTGGTTTGTAGTGTTGTTCTATGTATTTGTAGTGTGTGCAGGGGATGAGTGCTTGTTCTGGGGTTTCTTGTTGGGTGCAGTGTGGGTATGTTCCTGTTGCGTGTAGTTTGGCTATTTTTCGGTGATTGTCTAATTTGGTATGTCCAGTCTGTAGCTTAGTTATGATTCTGTCAATTTTTTGGGATGGGTGTAGTATTTTTGGTTTGGTAAGGGGCTTTTTGATGATTTTCCTAACTTGACAGTTTGAATTTTGATAGTTTGTTTGCCAATTTTTGGAGATCTTTTGTTTAGCGATGCTTTTGATTTCTGATTTGGAGAGTGGAAGGTTTAGGCTTTTGTCTGGGAGTTTTAGGGACAATTTGGCTGCTTTATCTGCATGTTCGTTGCCGAAGATTCCTACATATGCGGGTATATAGGTACATTCTATTTGTTTGCCTGCCTTTGTTAGTTCGTTTCAGCTTTTTAGTATTTGATTTATTAGTTTGGGGCAGTTTTTAGTGATTTTATTTTTGAGTGACTGGAGTGCACTGAGGGAGTCAGTGAGGATAAGGATTTTTTGGTGTTTATTTTTTATTGTTGGTTGTGCAGGGCTGAGGCCATGCCCATAAATTCGGCTGTAAATATGGATTGGTTGTTTGGGAGTTGGTAGGATTAGGTTTGTTTAGTTGGTTGTGCGATGTGGACCCCGAAACCTGTGTGTTTGGAGATCGGATCTGAAGATCCGTCTGTGTATATGTGGCACCAATTTGGCCATTTCTTGTGTATGTATGCTAGTGTGGTGGTTTTAGCGATGTTGGGGTCGGTTTGTTTCTATTTTCGGTGTTTGAAGTTTTGGGGTGAAGATATTGGAAGGTTTTGTGTTTTATCTAAGAGTATTTAGTTTGTGTTCATTTAGATAGTTTGTTATACTTTGTGATATTGGGGTGAATAGTGGTTTTTTTCAGGCTTGTATTTTTTGGCTTATGTTGTTTTTTAACATGTTTTGGATTAGGTTTGATTGGGACGCAGCCCAGAAGTTTAGGGTTAGTTGTTCCCTACGTTGTTCTCCTGTTAAGGCCTGGAATGAGGTGCTAGAGGTGCCATGTTGAGTTCGGGTGATTAGTTTTAAGGCCTGACACTGGATTGAGTCTAGTTTCTTATTTAGAGAGTTGTTTAAGGTGTTGTATATGGTGCTGCCGTAGTCTAATTTGGATCGAATTTGTGATATGTATAGTGATAGTAGGGTATTTTTAGAGGCTCCCCAGTTAGAGCCTGTGAGGAAGGTGAGAGCAAGTCTATAGACACTTACTTACTTACTTACTTACTTTTTATTTACTTACTTACTTACTTTGGGAATTTAAGGTGCGCTTTCCGACATATGTGTATTTCGTGCACGGGCGCATTGGCAGCTTGTTTGTTGTACATTTTTAAATGTGGCCAAGTAGGCCTATTTTGATTAGATATATGCCTAGTGCTTTAAAGGTTTGTAAGTCATTTGGGGGGTTTAGTACCGTTGCTAGTGTCATTTGATTGTTGCAATTAAGTGTGGATTGGAGTGTTGTTTTGTGTTGCTGGTAATGTGTGCAATATAGTATTACGTGTTCAGGCGTTTCCTTTAAGTTGCAGTGGGGGCATTTACCGGTTTGGTGTTTTTTAATTTGGTGCAGGTAGGAGTTAAACTTAGTGTGGCCTGTTTGTAGTTTAGTTATTACTCTGTCAATTTTTTGGGTTTTATGATGGATTTTTGTTTTTTTTAGTGGCTTTTGTAGCAGGTATTTTAGTTTACAATCAGATTTCTGATAGTTATTTTGCCACTTTTGGAAGATGCTTACTTCTCCTAATTTTAGTTCTGATTTGGCTGCTTTGTCTGCGTGTTCGTTGCTAAACACTCCAACGTGGGCAGGGATCCAAACTATTTCTATGTCTTTACCTAGTTTACGTAGATTGTTGGCGCTTTTAATTATCTGTTGTATTAGTTTTGGGCGCTTTTTGTGTTTTAGTTTTTTATGGCCTGGAGCCCACTTAATGCGTCTGAAAGGATTAGGGTTTTTCGGTGTCTATTTATTTGATCGCTGTGCAGGGCTGTTACTATCCCCATTAATTCGGGTGTGAAAATTGATTGATTATTTGGGGGCCTATATGATTGTGTTTCTTTTAGGGGTTTGTTGATATGGATGCTGAATCCTGTGCGTTTTGAGCCCGGGTCAAAGGACACCAATTTTGCCTTTTTTTTGTGAATGTATGCTAATGTGATGGTTTTAGCGGTATTTGGATCAGTTTCTTTATTTAGTCTGGTGGAGAGAGATATGTCGATTTTTGGGGTTTGGAGTTTGGGTGTGAAGGTGTTATTTGGGGCTGTGTTTAACTGTAAATTATTTAGGGTGTGTATTTAGGTAATTTATTATGCGTTGAGAGATTGGTGTTAATTAAGGGTTTTTGCAAGCTGGAGCTTGGAGTCTGGGGCTTATGTTACTTTTAAGGATCTGTTGGATTTGTTGGTTTTGTTGGTTTGAGGCCTAGTAATTTATTGTTAGATGTTCTCGGCGTAGATCCAGGGGTATTTCGCCTGTTAGTGCCTGTAGCAATATGTGCGCCGTGCCATGCTGAGTGCGTGTGATTATCTTGAGAGCTTGATATTGAATTGAGTTTAGTTTATCCCTTAATGAGGAGTTTAAGGTGTTGTATATTTGGCATCCATAGTCTATTTTTGATCTAATTAGTGATTTGTAAAGTGACAGTAGGTTCTCCTTGGAGGCCCCTCAGTTGGAACCTGTTAGACAGCGGAGTGATTGACCTATATTTATACTAACTTATATGTGGTATACTATGGGTTTGGGTAAGTTGACCAATCACAGCAAGGTTAGGTTCTGTGGACCAACCATATAAGGGATTAACATTTATGTGAATGTTATTATAAGGTTTGGAACTATATGGAACCTTAAGATGTGATAAGAATTGAACGTCAGTTTGGATGGGTTCATTGAAGTGTGAACGATTTAAAAGCGCTTGTTCAACTGTGTGAACCTCCGAGCTTGCGACCCATCCAAATTGCCGTTCAATTCTTATAATTTCATACTTTGTAGTTTACTGGTCTGGCTGAATAATATCGTTACATTGTTTGCTTAAATTTGAAGTCCTCTGGTTTTGCCGAAGAACATTGCAACAATGTTATTTTGTCGGTATTTGCCGGCTCTCGGTCATATACGTTTCCCCACTCATACTCAGTTACGTAAAAACAAATAGTTCTTCGAATATATACAACATAATCTAGAAATATGTCAACATAATTTCATTCTCTGAACAAATTTACAAACAATATTTGGGATAAATCAAATCTTAAAAATAGGTTACAGGAAATTGAACAAAAATATAAACATGACCTCGATGCACCGAGGCAAGGTCAACCTTCAAGCGCGGATTTATATATGACGTCACATAAGTTTGTAAAGAGGTGTATTTCGAGTCGAACGGGAGCATGAGGATGAAATTTATACTTACTGCTGTTGTAAATGACGTTTATGGAGCAGTTATGGAAAACACCCCAACGCGTGAACCCTCTCATGGCACTAGCACATTGGGAATATCACCGATTTATGAATGTGTTGCTTGTTTTTGGATAATAGCAAACCAATTTGGACGATGCGGAATGGACTGGTGGGGATTGAACCAAGTGCTCTGTAACTTGTGTGTTGTGTTAATTGTCAACGTCAGGGTGTATTATATTTGGAGTTTTGGATTTGTCGTGTGTGCTGTAATACTTTGCTTAGCTGGTGTTTCTGGTCACCTGAGATGGACCTACTGTATGACCTGGTGCCAGCTTCATTACTGTGCCCCGTCACTCCTCATGTGCCGCCGCTTCTCGGCCTAGAATGCACGTAGAAGGTCGGCCAACTCAGAAACCGGAATAGTAGATTTCTAATTCCGTCTACGGATATTTTCTCGTCTCCGATGACCAATCGATAAAACAGGTAGGCAAGTTTTTGGGGGTTTTAAATTTAAGTTTGTTTCCTTACCTTTTTATGTTTTCTCAAAATCTTAGATTTTTTCCCCGATGCGATAGTAAATCAGCGGCCACATCTGAGCAGGGTATGAAATTGTTTTCATTGGTGCTAGATTCCTGTCATTTCCGAAAACAAGGCATCAAAGTCAGTATCGCACAATAAATCAATTTCATTCACCTCAGTAATTTTACAGAATTAATTTTCTTCACTTACGTTATTAGTATTGAAAGATAGCCATTCCATATCCAAATCACCACAAGGACAATCCATTTTGTTTCATGTAGCAGTTAGACGACATCAATCACCAGAACCAAAGCATTTATTTATCTATAAGTCAGATGAAGACCAGGCAAAAATACTTAATTAATTTTATTGCTGATAAATGCAGGTATTAAAAAGAAAATAGAAAAAAGTTAGAGAGTTAATCGTAAACACCGATCGACAATTCACGGAAACCCCGGAAAGTAGTTCCGGCAAAAGTTCACACTATCAATTTCACAAACAATTGATCACATCGTGTGAACTTTTTTAGTCCGTTAACAGGTCTGTGAACTTTAAATATCAGATCACGTGACTACCCATTCAGCCAATCAGCATGAAAGAAACAGTGTAAACTTCAAAGTATCAAATTATTGTCCTTTGACTCTAACTAGCGGGCAGGTGACATCTATTGTTTTAGATGATTAGCACTAGGTACTTAGGGTGCTGTCTAGACTTATTGAATACAGATTTAATTAAGTGGTGGAGACAATGTTATTTTAGGGTTATGTTTATATAGTTGGCTTATGGGGATTAAGGTTTGTTTACATTGATACTTAGACACCCAAATTAAGTCTTAGTTTACATGCCATTTAGATTAACATTATTTCAGTAGAGATAATTATTGAATGTTTTCATCATAACTGGATGCCTGAGTTTAGTTTAAGCGTCAGTTTAGGCATGACAACAAATTATTATCATTTCTGTAAGAACATCCAATTCGGGTGTCTATCAACATATGGTAACATAATATCTACTGTGGCTCAGTTCGACTGCAAGTTCTCCCATGCCTGTCTGATCTCCACAGGGTATTGGCAGTACTCACTGGGTCCACATCAGAGTTCTTTTTCTTGCTTTGAGTTTTACAAATTTTCTGTATCTTGTATCCTGGTTTTCCAAGCTGGGCATCTATAATGAAAGACTACAAGACAATTTACAACCAATAAATGGAACAGAAAGATAAAGATCACAAATATTTATTCATTGATTTCTATTATAAACCGAACAGTTATACATTGGGAATGGAAGTGACTGAGAGAAGCAGAATCTGAAAGCATATATGTTTAGAAGGCTTTGGAAGCTTGAGTTCGGCATGTTTGAATGCAGGCAACTTGAGAGACAGTCATACCTGTACTTTAATGAGGTGTGTTATGTCATTGAAATTAGCTAATGTGATTGGCTTTATAGTTCGTCATGAGGGGGATTTAAGTCTGTGTCTGTGTTTCAGCTCAGCAATGATACTGTTGGAACAAACTTGAGTCTTTTGGCTGAAGACTTAAGGAATGTCGGTCAGGTAATGTATGATTCTATTTGTAATAGTTTTCTGAAAAGTCTATAGGACTAAACAGTACATAAAATATACACAGGACATACAGTGCCTCCAGCCATTAATTGGCTTTTCCTACACTAGAAATTGTACACATATAGGATACATTGAGAGAGAGAGAGAATATTGTTTATTAAAGTGTCACATGTTATATACACTTTGTGATAAGATATATACAAAACAGTAAAATATAACATCCGGCCAAATATGACCTACGAGACACTATAAAACATATCAATCATAAAACTATTCAGTTGAAACAGAATAAAAAGATGTTGCACACGGACACATACCTACGTGAAGCTACTTTTCAGCCACACGGAGGCGCGTACTCATACTAAACATACACCGCACATATACATACATCCATAGACACATATACATAAATACATACCTCATGATGCAGGCGCGGAGCACGGCCGTGAGTGGTTTCAGTGAGGAGCGCACCAGTATGCCAGGATACAGGGCAACTGACTTCGAAAGTCCTAAGTTAAACAGTGCATTATAATAGTATTTGTCAATATATGGTTGAGATTCAATAAATTCTGCCCTGCTTTTCCTGACTAACCTTTCTACCATCATCCTTCTGGTAAATCTTGCATACAAAGAGCATCAGTAATATTGTGGACTTGTTGGTGCCCAAAAGATATTAAAAAAAGTATCACTAGTTCGCTACCAATTAATGGCAGACCATCCCCTGTCTCATCTGGTGAGTATTTTCACTAAACCCCAAACAGATTGGAATAGAATTATTCATTAGCATTACTCAGAGGTCCTTGCTTCACCAGTATACTGGTGTACTTTGATTACACATCCAATAATGAAATACTATCTGAATTTCTGAGTTACAGAAGTTCATACAATGTTTGTATTCCAAATGTATGTATGAAAATGTTTATATCAAAATGCCCTTCTTGTAATTTACTATTCATAATTCATTTGAATGAAATACAGATCTATGATTGTATCCAAATTATTTGTACCCTTACAGTTAATGAACTCACCATTTTGTTTCCACCAGGATTTAATTATGTATGAATGTCCCAATCGCACATGTTTGGTTATTACAAATAATAGGTACCTGGATGATTTATTCTAAAACAACGCTATGCCATTTCAAACTTCTTCAGATAAGTGTAACAAGTAAGTATGTACTGTTGTCAAATATTTTTTGGGTGGGGGGGCAGGATTTACATGTATCTATTATATCCCGACCCATGTCCCTTGTGTGTACTCATAATTATAGACCAGCAAATTTGCTATTGAACCAGATTATTATGCTCATACGCAAAACAAACACGATCAATTTTACACAACAGATGAAAATTGTTCAGTGTATTATAAATTCACGTACTGTTGTCAAGCCATGCAGCTATATCAAAATTAAAAATTTCCATGTGGCTTTAGTTGATTCATTAAAACAAATTTCACGCACAGATACAACCTCATTGTTCAAATCTGCCATCTGCCATCAATTACCGGCAATATCCACCTGAAAGCATAGAAAAAGCTTATGAAGCCGTCATTATTGGCAAAGGGCTCAAAAGTGCAGTGAGACAGTTTTCCATGCCCTATTCGTCTCTTCGCGATTGATTTTGTTAAATGTGTGAGATCGGGCACTAAATGCGTTATTATCCCAAGAGGAGGAACAAAGCTTTGTATCTCATGTAGAAATGATGTCTACTCTTGGGTATGGGTATTCTCGTTCAGAAGTCACAGCCTTAGCTACTGATCTTGTGGTTGGCTTTGGGAAGAAACCAAAAGATGACAAGCCTCTTTCACTTCAGTGGTTTTACTGTTTTCTTTAGAGATGGACAGAGCTTAGAGTGCAGAAGCCCTGCTATTTTGAGATCATGAGAACAAAAGCCACATCAGAAAAGACGATAATTCATTATGTAATGATAATTGATGAATTGGGAAAGATCCTGGACAAGTACAACCCAAAAGGCAGACCTCAGTTTGTTTGTAACATTGACAAGAAAGGGATAGTTCAGAGCCACATTCCTCCCCATGTAGTTTTCACACGTTCTGAAGTCCAGGTTGCTGTCACAATGTCCAGGTCCAACACAACGACTGTATGGAAGCACAACTGGGTTAGCAGTACCTCCCTACTTCATGTTTAAGGGTCAGCGAATGAGGGATGAACTTTTGACAGGATGTACTCCCAGTACTTCACGCACTGTCAGTGAAACATGTGGGTCTAAGATAGAGATCTTTCAGAAATGTCTTGAGAATCACTTCAGCAAGTACTATGTTGAGACTACTATCATGGAACTGTTCTGGGTGAACAATACCTTCCCAATGACGTGCTGGTTTTCTTGGGGAATTAATCAGCAAAGAGCCGGAGTCACAGGAGACTAATCCCAATTTTATTTACAAGAACAATTAACAATTTACAATATACTTAGATAATAACTGAGGGTGCCACAGAGAGTCGGTACACACTCTGGGCTGGGGGAGAGAGGTCTGCTTGGTAAAAGAGTCAAACCCCTTCTCTGCCTAAAACCTTACTTACTTACTTACGTTTGGAGATTTAACGTGCGCTTTCCGACTGGAGCGTATTTCGCACACGGGCCCGGTCGGGCCATTTAGCGTGGTTTTGAAGGGAAAATAAAGGTGTTGCAACCAGAGGGGGGTTTTAGTGGTTGCTTATATAAGTTTTGGAGATTTTGAAATTTGGAATACATGCCTAGGGGTGTGGTAGTGTACTAAGGGAGTGTGTTGGTGTGTGTTTGTTTGTTTATGTGGTGTGGTTGAGTGTTTTTAGATGCGGATCATTAGATTGGTTTAAGTTAAGTATACGCCTAGTGCTTTAAATTTTTCTATATTGTTATGTGGATTTAGGATTGATTCTAGGGTTATGGCTTTATCTAGTTTTAGATTTGTTTGGAGTGTTGCTCGGTGGGTTTGGTAATGCGTGCAGTGTAAGAGTGCATGTTCTATTGTTTCCAGGTGTGGGCAGTGTGGGCATTTCCCGGTTGCGTGTTTTTTTATTTTTAGGAGTTGACTGTTTAGTTTGGTGTGACCTGTTTGGAGTTTGGTGATTATTCTATCGATTTTCTTGGATGGATGGAGGATTTTAGGTTTGGTTAGAGGTTTTTTGAGGATTTTGATTATCTGTGTGTTTGTTTTTAGGTATGTCTTGTGCCATTTTTGGGTGATTTTACGTTTGTTAATGCTTTTGATCTCTGCTTTAGATATTGGTAGATTAAGGCTTATTTCAGGAATTTTGAGGGATTTTTTGGCGGCTTGATCGGCGTTTTCGTTTCCATATATTCCTATGTGGGCTGGGATCCAGATAAATGCTATTTGTTTGCCTGCCTCTGTTAAGTTATTTGCGCTTTTGAGTATTTGGTTAATGAGTTTAGGGCGGTTTTTGGTGTTTTTATTTTGGAGGGCCTGTAGTCCACTTAGTGAGTCTGTGAGTATTAGGATTTTTTTATGTTTTTTAGCATGTTGGTTATGGAGGGTGGATGCTGTGCCCATTAACTCTGCAGTGAAGATGGATTGGTTTTTTGGGAGTCGATAAGATTGTGTGTTCCTATTTGGTTGTGCTATGTGGACTCCGAAACCTGTGCGATTTGTGATCGGATCGGAAGATCCGTCTGTGTAGATGTGGCACCAATTTGGCCAGTTTTCGTGTATGTAAGCTAGTTTGGTGGATTTAGCTATGTTTGGATCGGTTTGTTTGTTTATTGAGTTTGCCAGAGATGTGTCTATTTTGGGGATTTTTAGTTTTTGGGTAAATATATTTGATGGTTTGCAGTTTTGTTGGAGGTTATCTATTTGGTTTTCATTTAGGTAGTTGAAAATTCGTTGAGATATTGGAGTAAGTAAAGGGTGCTTCCTAGTTAGAGCCTGGTTACGAGGGCGGATATTTTCGTTTAGGAGGTTTTGGATTAGAGGGTTTGATTGGGACGAGGCCCAGAAATTAAGGGTTAAGTGTTGCCTACGTAGGTTTAGTGGCATTTCTCCTTTTAAGGCCTGAAGTGAAGTGAGAGAGGTGCCATGTTGGGAACGTATGACTATTTTAAGAGCTTGGTATTGGATCGAGTCTAGTTTTTTGGTTAGGTTATTGCTAAGCGTATCATAGATCGCACATCCGTAATCTAATTTAGACCTAATTAGTGATGTGTAGAGAGAGAGTAGAGTATCTTTGGAGGCCCCCCAGTTGGAGCCGGTGAGGCTTCTTAGTGCGTTTAGATCTTTGCTGGATTTAGTTGTTAAGTTTTTAATGTGGGCCTCCCATGTTAGGTGTTCATCGAAGATTAGCCTTAGGAATTTGGTTTGTTTTTGGAACTTAATTGGTTTATTGTTTAATTTAAGATTTGGGGTGGCGTGTTTCATTTTTCGGTGTTTGAAGACTATTCCTGTAGTTTTTTCAGAGTTTAGGGAGAAGCCCCACTTGTCTGCCCATTGCTGTATTTTATTTAGGGATTTTTGGAGTAGATTTTGGGAAGTTGACATACTTTTTGTGCGGATCCAGAGGGCTCCGTCATCTGCAAATTTGGATGTTTTAATTTTAGGGGATAGGGCCTCGAAGAGGTCATTGATCATTATGTTAAAGAGTGTTGGGCTAAGAATGCTGCCCTGGGGAGTGCCGTTTTCTAGGGGACACTGGTCCGATAGAACCTGGTCTATACCCACTGTGATTTTTCGGTTATTTAGGAAGTCCTGGATGTAGTTAACGATTTGTCCTTTTAGTCCTATTTTTTTAAGTTTTTGAATTAGCCCGTTGTGCCAAACCATGTCGAATGCTTTTGAGAAGTCCAAGAAGATGCCTGTAGTATATTGTTTGTTGAGTTGTCCTGTTTTGATCTCCTGTTCTAACCGGGCGAGATTGTCTAGAGTTGAGCGGCCAGGAGTGAACCCGCTTTGGTCTGTATTTATGGTGTTGTTTAGAGTTAGGTAGTGTTGTAATCTATTTTTGGTCATAGATTCCATTACTTTACATAAGTTTGAGGTCAGAGATATTGGCCTGTAAGAGTTAGCTTGGTTTGTAGGTTTGTCGGGTTTAGGGATAGGGATAACTAGAGCCTGTTTCCAAGAGGTTGGTACCTGGCCGTTTAGGTAGATTAGATTATAGAATTTGAGTAGTGACTTCAGTAACTTGGGAGGGAGTTTTTTGATTATTTGGTAGGATGTTAGGTCTAGTCCTGGGGCTGTTCCCTTTTTCCTGTTTTGGAGTACATAGTTTAGTTCTTCTATTGTGAAGGGTTGGTTTATTTCTAGGTTATCGTTTAATTCTTTGGTAGGTTTGGATTCTGTTTTGAGTTTTGTTTGGAATTTATCACTGAAGTTTTTGTTACTGCTGATGGTCGAAAAGTGTTTAGCTAGGTTATTTGCTTTTTCGCTGGGGTTGGTTGAGTTATTAGGAGTTTTTTTGTGTCTTTTTAGGCCTCTAATGGCATGAATTTTGCGCCAGACTGTCCTGGCATCTGTGCGGTTATTTAATCCCTCGCAAAAAATTTTCCAGTCCCTGGTTTTGGCTATTTTGACTAGGTTTTGGACCTCATGGTTTAGTTTGTGGGCTATAGGTATGTAGTTATGGTCGCGTTTGGCTTTATTGAAGGTTTTTTTACGTTTTTGTCTGGTTTGTTCTATTTCCTCGTTCCACCAGGGTACTGAGGGTTTGCCTGATTTGTTTGCTTTTCTAAAGGGTATTGAGTTTTTAGCTGAGGTGATTATGTATTCTGTTAGGTTTTTGAAGAAGGTTTCTGGGTCATTATGTTCTATCTCGTTTAGATTGGCTTGTTTGCAGATATTTTGGAATTTATCCCAGTTAGCCTGGTTATAGTTAAATTTGGGTTCTGAGTTTTCGGGTTGGTCGGGGACGTTAGTATTTCCTATGGCTATGTTTATTGGGAAGTGGTCACTTCCTAGTGGGGCGTCGTGAACTTCCCATTGAGTGCTTTGGGCTAAGTCTGAGGTGCATATACTTAGGTCGATAGCCAACATGTCTCTATTGCTTTTATCATATCTGGTTGGTTGGTTATTGTTAAGTAATACGAAATCGTTGGCCTCTATCCATTCAGAGATTATTTTACCGTGATTATCTATTTTTTCCCCCGTTTCCCAGGAGGGGTGGTGGGCATTAAAGTCTCCTAGGAAAATTGTTGACTTTTTGCCTATTTGTTGAAGTATGTTTAGATCCTCTGCTTGGATTTTTTGTTGATGCCAGTGGTAGATATTTATGATGTTTATTTTTTTTTTGTTTAGGGTGATTTGAATACCGTTGGTTTCTAGGTTTGGGGTGTTTATTTTGATCTCTTCATAGTTTAAGTCTTCTCTAATTAGTATGGCTAAGCCTCCTGATGCTCTAGTGGTTTTGGTTTTAGGACGATCTGTTCTGACTATGTTATAGTTGGCTAAGTTAAATTTTGATTTATTTGAGAATTTAGTTTCTTGGATGCATGCTACATGCGGTCCTTTGTTTAATCTAAATTTTGCTTTTAGTTCGTGGCTGTGCGAGTTAAGCCCGCCAGCATTCCACTGAAAAATATTTAGTCCTGCCATTATTTGGGTTTTTAGTGTTTGGAGATTGGTTGTTTTATGGGATTATTTTATATGTCTGAGATAATTAGTTGGTAACCTGTATTGAAGTCTTTATAGTTTTGGGTGGTGAGTTTGAGTTTGAATGCTACTTTATGCAGGGCTTTAGTGCTAGCATCTGGATTTATTTGTTTTAGCATGTAAGCTAGAACGAGAGTAACACTATTTAGCGTGTTTTTGGGGAGAGTTTGGGGTTTACGTTGTAGTTTTTTGGTTCTTTTAGGTGCTGAGCGTGTTATTTCGTTTATGTCATCCTCGGTTTCTACTTCGTAATAGTCTGAGTTATTGTTGTTTAGTTCCTCACTCTCCATGGGGGTTGGTAGCGTGTCTGGTTGTGTTTGCGTGTGCGTGCTGGGCGTGTCTGTGTCTTGGCTGCTGATTGGATTTTCGGGTTTTGCCTGCACGGGTGTGGTTGTTGTTGCCCTGTAGGCTGAGTGGTGGAAGGTTGGGTGGTGGCGGGTGTAATGCGGTTTGTTTTGCGTGCAGGTGTGGATGTTGTGAGAGGGTTGGGGGTGGTGAAGGTTTGGGGGTGGTGTGGGTAGTGGGTGTGGGTGGTGATTGCTGGGTGTACTTCCTGGAGGATACCATCCCATGCGGAGTTTAGATGTCGGGGAATGTTTGGTTGCGGTGTGGGTATGAGTGGTTGTTTCGTATGCTGTGTTAGTTTCCTTGTTTGGTGTTTGGCCGTATCTATATCAATGTGTCTGTTGGCCTGTTGTGTTAGAGTGTGCCTGTGTGGGCATTTGTTAGAGAGTGAGGAGTGGTTTGTTGTTTTACAGTGTATGCACCATGGTGCGCAAATCCCTGGGCATTCTGTTTGGGCGCATTTCCTGCATTTGGTTTTTTAAAAATTACATCCGTTTGCTGTATGGTTGTATTGAAGGCAGTTAGAGCATTGTTTTACCTGTTTAATATAAGGTTTTACTTCTAGTTTTGTTGATGCGCCGAAAGAGATGAATTTTGGGGCTTCAGGATATTTAGCAGTTTTTTGAAAGTTGACGATAACGATAGGGGTGTTTGAGGTCTTTCCGTTCCTATTTGAAGTTATCCTCCTAGTGCTAGTGATTTTGGGTTGAGGGAAGGTGCCTGTGTTATCGTTTGCTTCGTTAGCGTACATTATTAAGTCATCTTCTGTTTCTCTAGGGTTAACCCTAATTACACCTCTGGTGTAGAGCTGCCAGTTTGGAGTTTGATGTGTGACTGTAAATTGGAAGATTTGCGTTATCTTTTTGGCTGCGTTTAGGGATTGTAGGTTGGGGAAGATTATCTGGAATCCTTTATTTACTTCTTTGATTTTATCGAAATGGATTTTTTGTTTTTTGAACCAAATGCCTACTTTATTAGCTGTGAGAACTTTATTTAGGGTGTTTATGGGGCCGGCGGCGCAAAAGTACAGAGCGAAGGTGACTATGGATGCTGGGAAGGTGGGTGATGCGGGTGTAGTGTTGGAAGTGTCCAGCTTCCGTTTCTTAGGGTTCGTAATGGGTGCAGGCGATTCGGCAGGTTTGGGAGGTGAAGCTGCTGGAGTTTCTGTGCCGTAATCGTGAGGTATGAGGGTGTTGGGTGTCCGGTCGGAAGTGTTGTGTGCTTCGGCCGGTGTAGGAGTGTCGGGTTGGTGGATGTCTGCCTGGATGATAACACGTGCGTCGGACATATTGTTGTAGATGAGGTTGGGTGGAAGGAGTGAGTGAGATTTGGTGAGTAGAGTTTAGAGGTGTTGAGTAGAGTTTAGAGGTGTTGAGTGTGGGTGTTTGGAGGAGGGTGCTTTGGCAGGTGAGAGGAGGTTTGGTGAGCTGTGTTTAGATGTATTAGCGGATGGGTTTAACCTGGCTACAGTATGTATTTAACAAAAAATTGAACAATAAAAAGGAATAGGATTGGTTGATACACGATTGGTTGTGCCCTATGCTAAATGGATGGCTAGACAGAGGGGAATACTAAATCCTGTTTATCCTGTTGGACTGGCACTAATCTTGTTGACATATTTACTGGATGCTTTGAAAGAGATTAGGGTGTCACTATAGATGAGCTTGTGTGGGGGCTAATCCTTAATGCCCTATAGACGAGCGTGTATGGGGGCTAATCCTTAATGCACTATAGACGAGCTTGTATGGGGGCTAATCCGTAACGAGTCTTAATTGAAGTAATGTTATTCTAATATACCCCGGTAGGTGATGACAAATATACTTAAATAAATATCCTTTGTCTGGGAGATGGGATCTTGATACCTTAGGCTAGCATTTATCTAAAAGCTTCAAATCAATTAAACTATGTAGATGTAACCCTTGTCTTATTGAATAGTATGTCTAGAAGATGCGCTCCCATTACCTTAGGCTAGCAACCATCTAAAAAGCTTTAACTGATAACTTCCCCTCTAAATAACTAAATAAACAATATACCACAGGCATCTTCTTAGACTTCTCTAAAGCTTTCGACATGGTATGGCACGATGGGCTAATACAAAAACTTTAAAAAATAGGACTCAAAGGTCAGATAATAAACTACATCCAGGACTTCCTAAACAATCGTAAAATGACCGTGGGTACAGACCAAACTCTATCGGACCAATGTCCCCTAGAAAATGGCACTCCACAGGGCAGTATCCTCAGCCCCACCCTCTTCAATATAATGATAAACGATCTATTCGAGGGTCTATCCCCTAAAGTAAACACATCAAAATTCGCGGATGATGGAGCCATCTGGATCCGCACTAAAAGCATGAAAATGGCCAAAAATCTACTCCAAAAATCTCTTAATAAAATACAACAATGGGCTGACAAATGGGGCTTCTCCCTTAACTCAGAAAAAACAACAGGAATAGTATTCAAACATAAAAACATGAAACCCGCCTCCCCAATCCTCCAGCTAAACAATCAAACAATCAAATTTCAAAAACAAACCAAATTCTTAGGACTTAATTTCGATGAACATCTCACCTGGGATGCTCATATCCAAAACCTAACAACTAAATGCAGTAAAGACCTAAACACCCTAAGATGCCTAACTGGCTCTAACTGGGGAGCCTCCAAAGATACTCTCCTCTCTCTGTACATATCCCTAATTAGATCAAAACTAGACTACGGCTGCGCCATATACAACACCCTAAACAACTCTCTATCTAAAAAACTTGACTCAATACAATATCAGGCTCTCAAACTAATTACACGCACCCAACATGGCACCTCCTACACCTCACTTCAGGCCTTAACAGGAGAAATGCCACTAAGTCTACGCAGAGAACAGCTAAGCTTAAATTTCTGGGCCGCGTCCCAATCAAACCCTCTCATCCAAAACTTAATAAACAAAAACATCACCCCTAAAAACCAAGCTCTAGCTCGAAAACACCCCTTACTTACCCCAATATCCCAAAGAATAACAAACTACCTAAATGAACACCAAATTAAAAATCTTAAACAAAACTGCAAACAATCAAATATCTTCACCCCTAAACTTAAAATACCCCAAATAGACACAACACTAGCTAGTCAAATAAATAAACAAACTGACCCAAACATAGCTAAAACTACTACACTTGCATACATACACAAAAATTGGCCAAATTGGTGTCACATTTACACGGACGGATCCTCAGATCCGACCTCCAAACACACGGGTTTCGGAGTCCATACCACACAACCAACTAAAACCACACAATCCTTCCGACTCCCAAATAACCAATCAATATTCACGGCAGAACTAATGGGCATGGCCTCAGCCCTCCACAATCAAGAATCCAAAAACCACCAAAAAATCCTAATACTTACTGATTCCCTAAGTGGACTACAAGCCCTCCAAAACAAAAATACCAAAAACCGACCTAAATTAATAAATCAAATACTTAAAAGCTCCAACGACCTAACTAAGGCAGGCAAACAAATAACCTTCTTGTGGATACCCGCCCACGTAGGAATATACGGTAATGAAAACGCTGATAAAGCAGCTAAACTATCCCTCAAAATCCCAGAAATAAGCTTAAACTTACCCATCTCAAAATCAGAAATTAAAAGTGTAAACAAACAAAAAATCACAAAAAAATGGCATAACCTATATCTAAACTCAAATAGCCAAATCAAAAGAGTGCTCAGCAAACCACTAACCAAACCAAAAATTCTCCATCCATCAAAAAAAATCGACAGAGTAATCACTAAACTCCAAACAGGACACACCAACCTAAATAACCACCTAAAAAAATTTAAAAAACACACTACAGGTAACTGCCCACACTGCAAACAACTAGAAACCCCAGAACACGCACTCATCCACTGCACACACTACCTAACACATCGAACCGCATTACAAACCACCCTCAATCTAAACAAGGCTCTCACTCTAGAAGCAATACTAAACCCACAAAATAAACTAGAAAACTTCAAGGCCTCAGGCGTATTCTTAATCAAAACGGAACTAATAAAACGCATCTAAAACCATAATAACCTACCAAATCAAAATCACATAAACAAACAATCACCATACCCAGCTCCCTTAGTTCTCCTCCCCAACCCCATCGGCATCTATTCCAAATCTCAAAATTCCCAAATTCTATATAAGCAACCCCTAAAGCCCCCTCTTGGGTTGCACAGACCACCCTCGCCCCTTTCGGAAACACATTAAATGGCCTGGCCAGGCCCGTGTGCGAAATACGCATCAGTCGGAAAGCGCACGTTAAATCTCCAAAGTAAGTAAGTAAGTAAGTCAGAGGTGGATGCAGCTTGCTTGTTATTCCATCAGATGATCACGGTTGGACATGTCCTCCAATGGGTTCTTGTAGCTGGTTGTAGTTAGTTCCTGGACTCCGTGGTTCCGAAAACGATGATTCTCCGCCAAATTATCATGGAACTGTTCTGGGTGAACAATACCTTCCAATTGACGTGCTGGTTTTCTTGGGGAATTAGTCAGCAAAGAGCCAGACTCACAAGAGACTAATCACAATGTTATTTTCAAGAACAATTAACAATTTACAATATACTTAGAAAATAACTAAGGGTGCCTCAGTAAGTAAGTAAGTAAGTAAGTAAGTAAGTACTTCCCCTCCGTCTGACGTTCGTTCGTAGAAGCCTCTCTACAGGGTTGGGGTGCTCATTTACAGGACCAGACAGCTTCAGGGCTGTGGTCCAACGTACAGCACACATCACACATCAACAACCTTGATGGAGGCGCTCATCCAAGCAATGTCATGTTGGCAGGAACGTCTCTGAAATACCTAGCTAACTCGCCATCTCCACTGACAACAGCATTGTGGTTTGGTGCCTGCTCAACCATGGGATGACACACTCTTGCTCACAAAGATTTCTAGTCCAGCATATCCCCGGGTGTTGGAACGTTCCCACAGTTGCTTTATCCAGACCAGACATGGTGGCACCCACAAGTGTTTCAACTGGTGCATCAGCATTTCGGTCAAGCCAACATTGATTTCTTTGACACGCATCAGAACTACCAACTACGAACGTATGTCTCTCCGATACCGGAATCCACAGGCATTGGCAGTAGACACAATCAGCATCCTCTTGGAAGAGCAAACGCTTTTCCGCCTACTGTACTCCTTCCCGGGGTGATAGAAGGAAAAGAACAACCAAGAGCCTTGCTCTGATTTTGGTCGCACCCTGGTTGAGGGCCTTTCGAGCCTCTCCACACAGCAAGGGTGAGTGAGTTACATGCACTTGATATCACACCTGTATGCTTTGAGTGTGGTACGCATAGAGGGGTTCACCTCGGGCTGTTGGGATTTTATAGCTAAGAATCAACTCCTGGGACATCCCAACCGGTCCTTCACCATTCCACCTTTCTCCAGGATTGTTGGTGCTTAAGAGGAGGAAGAACTCCTTCATTTATGATATTTTAAACACTGATAGAGAATAAGAAATTGTATGTGCCATCAAACTACTGAAGAATAACAAGGCATTATCAATGAATACATTAAATCTTCAGTGCCAACTCTTTTACCCTTGTGTACCAGACCATGTAATCTTATAGTTGCTGCTGTGCTGTGATGCCAAACAATCCTTAAATGGTATTATTCGCCCAATCTGCAAAGGTGAAGGAAGTACAGATGACCCTGGAAATTTCCAGCCAATATGTTTTATAAGCTGCCCAGCAAAATTGTTAACCACAGTTTTTATTAAGAACTGAGGTAAACAGTTTAAATGATTATGTTGAAAATAATAATTTTCTGTCCAAATCACAAGTGGGTTTTAGGCATGGCTATTCCACAAGTGATTATGATTTTTGCAATTGTGATTCCCTTCTATCCCAGCAGCTTATTCTTACCGACACTTGGTTCTGAGGATATTAGGAGTTGTGATTCCCTCCTATCCCAGCAACTTATTCATACCACACCTTGGGTCAAGGGATATTTGGGGTTGTGATTCCCTTCTATTCCAGTGGGTTATTCTTACCACCACTTGGCTCTGGGGATATTAGGGGTTGTGATTCCCTTCTATCCCAGCAGCTTACCTACCACACCTTGGTTCTGGGGATATCGGCGGTTGTGATTCCATTCTATCCCTGCAGCTTATTCTTACCACACCTTGGTTCTAGGGATATTGGGTTGTGATTCCCTTCTATCCCAGCAGCTTACCTACCACACCTTGGTTCTGGGGATATCGGCGGTTGTGATTCCATTCTATCCCTGCAGCTTATTCTTACCACACCTTGGTTCTAGGGATATTGGGTTGTGATTCCCTTCTATCCCAGCAGCTTACCTACCACACCTTGGTTCTGGGGATATCGGCGGTTGTGATTCCATTCTATCCCTGCAGCTTATTCTTACCACACCTTGGTTCTAGGGATATTGGGTTGTGATTCCCTTCTATCCCAGCAGGTTACCTACCACACCTTGGTTCTGGGGATATCAGCGGTTGTGATTCCCTTCTATCCCTGCAGCTTATTCTTACCACACCTTGGTTCTAGGGATATTGGGTTGTGATTCCCTTCTATCCCAGCAGGTTACCTACCACACCTTGGTTCTGGGGATATCAGCGGTTGTGATTCCCTTCTATCCCTGCAGCTTATTCTTACCACACCTTGGTTCTAGGGATATTGGGTTGTGATTCCCTTCTATCCCAGCAGGTTACCTACCACACCTTGGTTCTGGGGATATCGGCGGTTGTGATTCCCTTCTATCCCTGCAGCTTATTCTTACCCTACCTTGGTTCTATGGATATCAGGGGTTGTGATTCCCTTCTATCCCAGCAGCTTATTCTCACCACTCCTTTGTTCTGGGGATATCAGGGATTAACCTTTAGCCTGCAGAATTGTTTTCACACTTATTACCCCTGCCTCCAGGATTAATTTTAGCATAAGGCACTCTAAAGAGAATCTGTCATTTCAATGGTCGGTGCTTCATTAAACAAGAGACACATGAACCAATGTTTTGCACATTAATACCTGATAGAAAATTGTACATTATCCTATAAAACTATCCTGACATTTTCAAACATACAGAGGTTATAGTCCAGTGGATTATGGCATATTATCAAACAATTGTACACTTTGTGGTAAAAGCATGAATTTGGCGTTAATATACATCATACCAATACGTTTAAATTTAGATATAGTGCCATCATTAACTTGACCTTTGGTGACCTTGGTGGCCATCTTGAAAAATGGCCGACAATCTGACAAATATCTGATATCTTGGTAACTAAGATAGCTGGAGCCATTATATTGGAGTGTAAATAAATGTGTTTTATCTCCAAGAAAGTGGAAAACCTCGTTGAGTGTATGAACCCTTGATAATTGGAAATATTCCTGATGATATGGCATCAACGCGTATGGCAGACAACTCTCCTATCGGTCACTGTAGAAGTATAACCCATTCAAGATAAGCATATTGGAAGTGTTCGTTAAATTGTCTCTGCTGTTGTCTGGGCGCGCACAGTAAGGGTTAAAAATACCTAATACTCATATCTCAAGACGAATACGTTTTCCATTGCAACTTATTGGTTACATGTACATGTACTAGCAACATCCATCACATTTGCACAGTGCAGTACAGCTTAACCCTCATGGTGCCTGGACGTCAGTCAGCCTGCATACCGCTCAGTGCCGCACTGTGCTGACGTCGCGGTTACAAAAACGTATACATTGTATCAAAAGTGTTGCAACGTCTTTATTTCTTCACACAGTGTTACCAAATTGTATAACATGCAACTCGAGTTGATTGTCTTTCCAACAGTATCTAAAGTCACCAAATCCAAAAGATCTATGCACTGCCCAGCCATCGATAAAAGTGCTGGTATTATAAGATTCCTAATTTTCCACATTAATCGTAATATGGACGCACCCGAATATGGCAAGCAAAGTCAAGTAAGCGCCCTTGTTTGAAATCTAAATTACCAATAATCCATATCAGTGGCAAGTACATGTCCTAACAGTGATAGACATATGATATTTATGTTGAAGTACACATTCACTGAGAATTTTCCGTGAGTTATATTTACCGATAAAACATCCCGATGAAATTGTGCGTGTTTTTGACGTCAAAACAAAATTGACGGAAGTGGTCGTAATTAATTCATACGCAGACTGTTTCAAAGATTATGTCACAAAACGAATGACAGTTTGGAATGTATATCTTGAAGAAATCCCGGTTACGTCCATGTATGTTTCAGTGACCGTGCTCTTTTATTAGTTATAAAAACAACTTCCGGGTAACTGACATCGTACATTTTCAAAGGACAAAATGTGAAAGATCGCTAAACAGCCCTGACAATACTCAAATTGACATCGCTCAATATCGGGCATCATTATTATTTCTTAATAATTAACAAGATTATACTAACGTTGCACCACCCAAGAGTAAGTACATGTAAATTCAATCAAAATTGTTGAAACGTTTTCATGGGCAGCAAATCTATTCAACAAAACTATTTTCGATCACTCGCAACTCGGGCGCCATATGTCATTGTTTCACTATGGCCACCAGAAAACATATATCCTCGCATCAGCTCGTATTTCGCACTTGACTGCCTAACTTTGACCTTTGCTCAAAATATACTTGTATGGTCAGTCCATGAAATACCACTTTTTCTTTCATTTATTCATTTGATTTATAAATACGACTTTAGAAGTGTATTTACACCTAGCCAGGTATATATGTACATGTACATTAAAGGACATACGTGATAGTTTATTTCCACTAGTTTCCCATTCCATCCCATTCTACTAAAGGAAAAGTTTGAAATAGATAATGATCGTAGGTCAATGAAAGTAATGGAATTATTTATCATAAAAGGAAAAATATATTCATGGTATTGAACTTCGAAAATTTAACCAGCAAAATCTTTAATAAAAATGGTTTATTATGTCATTCCTTTTTTTCCCCTTAATTTTGGCCTTGCTAAACTACAGCTTGGAGGGAAGATATACAAATTAAAATGGTGAAAAAAACCCACAAGAATGCATTGATTTTGCTCTTAGACAAACATTTATTTTAAAAAAATATCTATTTCATACTTAGGATACAAAACAAAGTAGAATCTAATTACTACTATGTCACTGGTCGAAGTATTTGGTAATTTAGATAATGCAAAGTGAAAAAAAGACATAAATATAACTATATAAAACATCAAAACGAAATCACATTTACACTGAAAACTTTTTGTCTTTCAGAAATTGATTATCTATATATTGTGAGTAGATCTAGTTACTTTTACTATTTATGTTATAAATTGAACCATTCGAGATTCCAATAGATGAAGCTAAAATGTTAAAAATCTAGGTTTAATATTGGATCCATTTTGACAGCTTTCTCACTGTACTCAACTAAATGCACATTATATTTTTGGAATATCAAGCATTCAAACAGATATGAAAAGCACATGTCAACATACCAAAATTAGAAAACTGCACCAAATATTCTAACACTGTTCGATATGCGGTCTCATTCACTCGGTCGCCGTAGACATTTTCCAATTGTGATCTACTAGATATGCTTTCCATGACATTCAAAGAGAATATTGTTATTTGGAAAATGAAACCATGTGTATCCATTATACTACCACAACATTAGATCAGCTGTTTCATGTGACGTCATCCACGTCACAACACGCGAGGTCAAATCACGCGCACCTGTCCAGACGACAAATTCACAGCGGCGGGAAATCACCGACCGTCTATTAGCCTATTTGAATAAAATTGCAGATTGTAACGAGATAAAATTAATTTTAATCATTGCTGACATTTCCGATGACATATCAAATAAGAGTTGAAGACTTGCAATAGATTATCATACGTTAATCGAGAGTACCGTGTACATAAATAATTTGTAAATCTAATATTAATTTTTGATCTAATACCCATGGCAGAATGTTTGAAAACGAGCTATAATATATTCCATTTTCTGAAGAGATTAGTAATGTGTATTTGATGATATATATGCATACACAATTGGTTATCAATTATCTTCAACAATCACAGCATGTACCATGTACATTAGACACATGGAAAATACTATTTCAGCAAACCAATCACAGCGCCATTATCACAGTTTCAATGAAAGGAAAAACAAATCGAAATCTAACTTTACAACACATCGTATCCATAAGCGGTTAACCCAAATGCAAAAATGTTTTAAGAGTTGTTGAAATTATATAAGCTTGATTAATGCTGCTTTCACGCACTTGCAGTTTGCCCGACAACCTTTTGTGCAGCCACATCGCTGTAGTTCTCTTCACACTTTGCTGGCCTGTGGGAGGCTGCTCCACATGACTTCCCATGTTCCTCCATCAGTTCTTGTCCAACCCCATCCTTCTGGTCGTGGTATGTCAACCACTGGTCTAAGAGCCTGGCTCCAACAATGCCCAGCCTGGTAAGCTGCTCTTCTCACATGCTGTAGAAGGGTAGATTGTGTTGGTTAAATGTTGTTCACATCTCTTCCTTTGTGTGCAAAGAGATCCACTCTTGCCTCGTTCACATGACTCTTCAAGCTGGCTTTGTCATATAGTAGAACAAAACATCTCTCTACAGTGTCCATAGACTTATCGACATCAGTCAATTGTGGTTGGTTCATTAGTGCAGCAAACTCTGCAGTGACCTCAGGGTACATGTTCCAGGTATCCCGCGCTGTTTTCTTTCCCCTTCCAGTGATGCAGGAGACAGTGTTGCATCCTGTCAAGGCATGGAACATGGGAAGTGAGAGACTCTTGCTTGGTCCAATTTCTAAAGCGATGTCATGTGCAGGAATAAGCCGGAAGTGTTTGCCTGTGCCAAAGGCCACCCACAAAGCCGTTAGTAGCATTCGTAGCTGTGCAAACACATGTACGGCAAGCACAACAACATTACTGTCCACTGTACGGATGAGAATCTTGTACTGTTTAGCTGCATCAGCGACATGGACCATAATTCGGCTGTCTGCTTCCTCATGTGTGCAAGGTGCTAGTCCTTTTGTTGTTCAGACAACATCCTCGTGCAGTGTGCTAATGACTTGCTTGTCGGTTTGGATAGTGATGGCTTCTGTGCTGAGAAACACAAATAGTTCTTTCTTATTGTCAGAAAGTTTCAAGAAGTGTCCCCAGTTTTTTGGGATTGGATTGTTAGACTGTACTTGACGGCTCACATACTCCTTTACCTCTCTTGTCTCTTGTTTGTTCCTTCAAAGAGTCTGACCTGTATTCATCCCACACAATATCTGATCGTTGGCACTTGTGAAGCTGTGACGTCAGGTATGGTAGAAAGACATCCTGAGAATACTCTTTGAAAGTCTTTGTTGAACCTGGCTTCAACATGTAAACTATTGCTGGCCCATCTATCACTACAACCTCTGTAGCTGTATTTTTTTCATCTTGCTCCAGCAAAACATCCTCCAGGCATTGAACTATGTCAGATTTAGTACCAAGCCTTAGTTTGCCCCTGTCTGAAAGTGATGGTGGGCATACCTGATTCTCATGAGAAAAGAAATCATGAAGATTCCCATCATGCACTTGACAAGCGACATAAAGTCTTGAAAAGAGATTTCTGTCAAATTTCAGCGCTGAAACAAATTCCTGAGCTTTAGTTTTCTGTCGTTTCACTGGTGTACTAAAGAGACGAAGATTGTTCTTTTTTATTGGGTCGTATGTAGGTTTTGACCGGTTTATAGGTTCTACAAGCCGCTCTTTCACAAATGTGTTTGTATTGTTCACATCCAAGCTTTTCAAGCCTATACAAGTAGTCATTAACAGATTTATCAGCAATGTCCTGTGTATCAAGTACAAGAAGGTCGCAACTAGTTTCAAGGAATGGATTACCATACTCTTCAATAACAGATTTCAGTGAAGTGACATCTCCAATGAAAGCCTTTTGCACACCTGGACGTTGTTCATGATGGGGCATGTCAGGTTTCTTCTGTGCATCATCCAATGACACTTCAAAGTTATTGATGAGACGTTCCATCTCAGGTCCACTGACCATCCGTCTCTGGATAGCAGCTGGATTCTCAGTCAGCCCAACAGCTCCACCATCATCTTTTACCACAGCATGATTCTGCTCATGTACTTGATCAATAGCAATTCTTGAGTAAGAATGAGTTGTCGTGTTCACTGTGAACTGTCCATTCAAGAACTGAGCATGGACATTGGGGTGCAGCTTTGACAAGGTCACCATGTCTCGGGGGTGGACTGATATCCATCATGCATAGTGGTAGTGGTCAAGAGAGAAAAACCAAGGAACCAGCTTTGTCAGGGAATCGACATACAGATGGAAGTTGCCAGTATGAATAGATCGCACAAACACAAGCATGGTGAGTAGTAGTTCAAGGACCATGAACCAAAACTTGAAGGTCGGATGACACTCCTGTTGAGCAATACACCAGTCTTCAAGACACTTCGTCTCAATGTTGGGTTCAACAGATTCCATATACGCCTGATATGCCTGTTGCAGGGATGGCACAAGCTGTCACCTGGTGCACCCTTCTTGTGCGTGTGATGTGAGCTGCCTTCAAGTATGAATCTACTGTGCCAGCTGTGGCAATCTCTGCCCGAGCCAGTTCCTACCCATCCACTGCCGTCGAGAAGATTTCCTAAAGCCCTTAGTGCAGTCAACCAACGAATGCCTCATCATTGCTACTGTCAGGGCGTCTTCCTGGAACAGTGACAGTAAGAAGGACTTTGTAGCTGGTGTATCAGTTTGATTCTCTTGACTTGCATGGAAAGCTGCCCATGATATGTTAGTGGAATCCATTCCTTTTTGTACTGCATTACTAACGTGTTCAAGCCACGTGTACTCTAATTGTATAGCTGGAGACATTAGATCACAAGCAGACTGCACTGGTCCAACAGTCTCGGGAACAGAGCAAGAGAACTTCACATCGGACAAAGGTTGAACTTGGGTGTAAGAAGCTGGCAATCTGGGTAGCCTCTTCCTTGACTGACTGGTGGTTACATAATCGTTGCCACTGGTTTCTTCAAGGCTGCTTACAGGGTCAAGCACCATCTGGTCAGCGTTGTCAAAGTGCTGGAATACTGAGATCCATGTCCCATTGAATGAACTCTTCGCAGTAGTAGCACTTGTTTGATGATTGATGTTATCCACAGCAGATGTTGTAAACACACCAATTTTCAAGTCTGGTGGACAAACTGTGTTCAATTGTTCATAACATTTACAAGTCTTGGTGCCAATATCAGTTGAAATCTCAAGAACTCGGTCATAGGACACTGACGGTCCTAGGTCAAAGAGTTTTTCAACCAGTTCACGCTTGCGTGTCTTGTTGTGAAGGAGGATCCCAAGATACACGGGCAAAGGAGGCTCCCGAGACTTTTGGCGTATTGGTTGCATTTCCTTTGGATTGTGTCTTGTATCGTTAAACAGTAGTAACTGACACATGCTGAGTAGTGCTTGATTCTGTGGTACAACCGACTGTTCTGTAATACTCGCTCCACACAGAACCATGGCTACAAGAGTGAGTAAAGCAGAAGGAACCGCTTCAACTTGACAGTCTTCAGGAAAAATTGCCATCAAACGATGTTCATGCATTGAACAGTTCTTTCCGCACGATTCTTGCTGCCTGAGAAAGTACAAATGCATTGTCATCAACATCAATGTCAATGGCCTTCCGCAAAGCTGTACCAACATCATCGTTGGATACAAGGAGAATGTCTCTTACCTCTTTGAAGGCCTGCAACTCAGGAAAATTAGCAAGAATGCAATGTTTCAGCCTTGTAGAATGTATTGATGGAATTTCCACACCAAGTTGTGAAAGTCTGTCACTGTACAGCTGAACTAAATTGGAGAGTTTAAATACAGGAGATGTGTTCAGTGATTCTCTGTCAGTAAGTGCATCTTCAACAAATGCTACAATTTCTGCAAATGCTCTGGCATAAATGGCCTCTGTCTTTTTACCCTCACAGTTCTCGTTTTGTTCTGATGTTTTAAGTTTGGCTGCTTTATTATACAGGCCAATCAAACACGTAGAGTGGTACTTTGCCTCACTAGCAACAAGGTCTCCAGACGATACCTTTGCTAAGATACGATCATCAAGCAGCTTTGTTGCACATCTTCAAACTCTCTCACTGATCATTTTGGTCATTGCTTCATGCAGTGGATCAGATGTATTAGACGGTTCCTCACAGAATAAACACACATTATCCATGGTTCTGTTGCCGTTGGTACCGCTCACCACATGCTTTCTTAATTACCACTAACATCAGTGCATGGGGGTTATGTACTGCTCCTCTTCTGAGCTTGTTTTAATTTGGACTTGCTGTATGAAAGCTTGCAGTTATTGTGAAATTTAGCTGAATGTCGCATCAATATATTTTTTACACCATCCCCTTCATTTAGCCTTGAGATTTCAAGAGTTTGGGGGAGCAATCCAGCATTATCAAATGCCATCAGATCATCTGCAAGATTGATGTAACCTGCACCAACGTCACTGCGTTTAGAATTACATGGGCAAGAAAGCTTCTCAGTTTTGTCTTCTTGACAAATAACACACTTTAACCTGTCGGTTCCTATAACGACAGGAACAGGCTGTGTCATAGGCCTCATCAACTTTACTTTAGAGGACATATTTGGATACATCATCCAAACAGTTAGCATTTATACCATCTCTAAATCATTATGTGTCAATATGTGCAGTCTAAATGACTGTAGCTTGCATGTATGTTTTCTGTGGACTCTTGGGTACCTAATAGGTGTGTTCAGACATCATAGATGAACGATTTAGCTGTTATCAGTCCACAAATATGTTGTGTTTGTGTCTGCAACATGTGAAATGGACGCCATTTTGTAAAATGGCCACCAAGGTCACCAGAGGTCACATATGATATGGCACTATATCTAAATTTTATTATACTGAGGTGGTTAACATGATATGCGTGCTAAATTTCATGCTTTTACCACAATGTGCAAGATTTTGTCTCTATCTGCTGTACCATTAAGACAAAAGCGAACATAAAATTTCTAAATTTTGTTGATATTACCTGAATTATGTTATTGGAGATGGTTTGCGTTTCATGCTAGGAACCTTTTTATATCGTTAAATATGTGCAAACTGATTTCAGTAATCATATCTCCAATATCTTAATTTTAACGAGTAAATTCGATTTTTTAACAGTGCGATTGTAAATTATATCTTTCAACACCTCAGGCCGGTTTTCCGGCCAAGAAGCATCGAGTCCCCAGACAGTTGTAGTCACGTCGAAATAGTATATATTTTTATGGACCTACCTGTAATATCATTCATTTATTAAATCTATCACATTTCCCAATGTCTAAAATACGTCTTCCGTTTCAATTTAGCATTTTTTATCGATAAATTGAAAAATTATTCACTATTTCCCATGATGTTATTGAAAATAAAATTCTCGGACACACATTTCGACAACGGGTCCACATCGAACATGTCAAAGAGCAAAATAAAGACGTTTTAAACAAATCTTTAAATATATTATACAAAGTAATAAATAAAATCAACAAAAATATATCTAAAAATAATCAAACTTACATCTAAGTTATTATGTCCATCTTTTCGTGCGATCGCATGTAATGTAAATCAAGTGACATCTCGGCTTTCGTCGCCTTGAATTCTCGGCTCGGACACGATGTTTAATGCAAAAATATATGCATGAAAAATCTTTGTCACAGCTCGTAACCTAGCACAATACATTCACGGAGTTCCATATTTTTAATATATATCGTGATTTCCTGCTTAAAACGTTCAGAATAACACGATTAAACAAAAATCTGTCGCCAACTGCTGAAATTTATCAAACACGAGCTTGGTATCACAGCTGTAATTTGATTGGCTGCCTTAGGTCACGTGCTCAAAATTGACCAATCACGAAACTTGTAGCAGATTTCAGCAAGAAAGCGTCATTAGAAACCAATTTTAATCCAATGAAATCACTTGTTATAACTATGGAAAAAAAACAGGCGATGTTATGAGCGTGTAGATGAAGGAATAAGCTTTCCAGCGATGTGTCATATGCCATGCTTCGACGAACGTGTTATTCATACGAAGCCTCTAAAACGGGGGTATTTCTTCATGTTACTGAGCGGACAGCCGCTGTTATCGGGAAATTGGTGATGACAGAAACTATTTATAATTCTTTGTAAAATGATTTTCCAATTACATAAACAATGAAAATAAAACAGAAATAGGTAAGTGGATTTTATGAAATCTTATATTTGCCGAAAATCGTCAAGTTTTCGCTTCCTTGGTCCTTAATCTGGATGTTAACAACGTGTTAGCTTACATTTTTTATTTACAGCGAACTTAATTAAGTTGTAAATGCATTATTTTAAAAAATGTGAAAAAGATAACTTTCATATTTATAAAACGTAGGATCAGACCTTTCAAATGGTGTATAACATGTAGTAGCAAATATATTTTACAAGCAGATATTTTCTCTGATAAATGTTGGCTTTACTATCACACAAGAGTCTCTGGGAACTCGGTGTCCCAGCAGTTAACACTTCTGGTTGACTGGTGTTGAAAGAGTTATTAATCATTTCAGTAAATTTATCATCCAAATGTTAAACAGAAAAAAAATAATTAATTTTCAAGGTCATCATGTCAGTTGCTGAAATACGAACATTCTGGTTAATCTTACGTGTCATGTTATAAAACTGGCAGGAAACAATTAATGACTCATAAATATTCCCCAATCCTTATTTCAAGTGTTTTGGTTGAATATTTATGATATATAAAAGAACAAATACTGTGCTAGCAGACGTACAATAACTAAACATGGCACGCTTTGCTCGACCTCAGCATAACTTATTGCTATTAAAATATCAACAAAGTTTACCTTGCCTCCATAAATATGCCTTGGCGAAAATTGACAGTCTTTTCAATCGATGAATGTTTCCTTTGTCATTTTCTGTTTAATATGACGAGAGAGAAACAAAAATAAAGATCATGAATTCTGACAGCAATATTTTGGTAAGTGCAAAGGTCACTGGATGTGATATCACAGACAGGGGTAGTCTGCTGATAATCTTTCGTAAGAAACAATTACTGTAAATTTTGAAATATATCACCTGTCAAATACAGAATAAATACAATGAAATAATTTGTAATTAGTCTGGAAGGACTTTCAAGGTTTGTTGCAGTATGCTCAGGTGTGTGACAGTGTCACTCATGCATGTCTCTAAAAACATGAACCAACGGCTTGCCCTCATATCGCCTACACCCCATATGGCCTACAATAATTATAATGGTCAGTTGTACCACCCCTATCATATCAGTGGGTATTACACAACTGGCTATACATGCTTTGATTGATGACTTACTTATCTTCTTCTTTGATCAACCAAACATGTTTTGATTGTATAAATATGACTTACTCATCTTCTTCTTTGATCACCTTAGCTGTTTATTTTGTTTACGTTAGCAAGACCTGCTCATCTCATCTTATTCTTTTTCGGAATGTTGTATATAAACCTCTGCAAGTTTCACACTAAGCAGATGAAAAATGAAAAAGCAGACTCACTAGCGAAGCTAGCTCTAGACAAAGCGGATACACAGCCTATTCCCTTTAGTAAACTAGAGATAAAATGCAAAATCAAAGCCTCCATAGCAGAAAGATGGCAAGCCCAATGGGACGCAAGTAAGATCGGCAGATGGCTATACAAAATTCAACCCAAGGTCCAACAAAAGCCAAACTCATACTCAAATGAAAGGAAAATTGAAATTGCTATCTCACGCCTCAGACTCGGTCACAAAAAGCACTATGGCAAGGTTTGTTCATCTTGCAATCAACCTGAATCCATTGCTCACATGTTACTCGAATGTCAAGACCATGCCCTGGCCCGGGCTAGGTTAAAACAAGAATTGCAGTTAGATCCGCTATCTGTCATAGATCTCCTAAAGCCTAGTGATGCAATAGTGAAGGCCAGACTAACTCTATTTCTGAGAGATGGACAGCTACTCGAAACGTATATAAACAGAGCAGCCAAGGATAAAAATGGAAATCATATCAATACAAAGACAGAAATTCTATGAAAATCAAAACTGGCAATATATTTGTGTACCCTACTCACACACACGAGTCCCAAAGAGGGACAGGTCAGCCGAAATTGCTTAGGCAGAAGGCGACCTCTTAAAGCCCCACCCTGACTGTAAATAGCCCGCAAGGTGGCGGTGTTTCATTTTCGAACAATGACTGACAATGTAAACACAACCGAGTGTCGGGAGTCGTTTTTTGAAAACCATACGGGCACAAGATCACCATTGACCGTCAAACTTCGTATCAACTTGAATGACAAACCATGGATACAACAAATGGCTCCATATCAAGATATAAGTCAATAAATTTTCTGTAGTTTTATCCTAAAAAATCGAATCGATCGTGTTTGGCGTCTGCATCGATCACAGTGGGCGGAGCTTATTTACGTTTGCGCTATAAATAGCAAAGCACATGGTCATGTGTACATGTGGCACATTTAATGCATTTGTGGTCAAAGTGTATTGTGTTGTATATTTTTACGGCAGAACAGCAGCAGAACATCAGTTTCAGTTAATGTAACAGTAACGATACTTAAATACGAAATTGACGACGCGATTCTTTCAGTTCAATCCAAAAATTACAGATATTTGTTTAGTTTTGGTCATTTGCATTCAACAGTTAGATTTGTGCCACACAATAATCTGTATATATTCATAAAACGTAAATTATTACAGAGATTTTTCAACTAGTTTTTAGGAAGGGGCCTAATTTGAAGCACCAGAAGTTGCGCCAATATTTCTCAGCTTGACTACAATAGATGAATATGTTATGTGTATCAACATAACAATGCACATAAGCAACTGGTAAATAAGTAACTGAATATACTTGATGTTTTGGCCTACAGAAGGCGTATCCGGATAATATTGTACTTACGATAAACGAAAACTCCAATACACATATTCCAAGACAACTTTAATTATGAATTTCCTTTCCTTTCACAGAATTTTCACACACAAAACTGAGTTTGATCATTAGATCCACACTTGTCCCATGTATTTTTTGTTCGGGGTATTTGGATACACTTCGCGCACAAGTTTTAAAATACAATCTGGGATCCCTTTCCCGTTTTGTCAACACCAAACCTTCATTTGCTGCAACGTATAATTCCGTTTCTTCAAGTCCAAGTATCTACGATCTCTCCAAACACTTCGTTTATTTAGCTCAGTCCAGAAACACTGTTCGAATCGACGAATTTCTGCAACATGGTGGCCGCACCATTCCCTAACTGCGATTGTCTGTGCCGTGTCACGCATGGTTGACAAAAGAAGTGTGAACATACATATTCGGCTTCATCTGGTTCCACAATGAAATCTCGCTGTGACACTGATTCACTACTCCCAAGAATCGGCACTGAATTTGTCAAAGTTTCTGTTGCACTTGCAAGGGCGGGAAGAGAGGCGCCATCTTGTCGATTCGAGTTGTGAATCGGAATGAAGTCAACTTGAATTGGAACTTTCTCCACGATAAAGTCACCAATGTCACAATCGAAATGACCAAAGGCTTTCTGATTATCTCGAACAACTCGTCATCAAATTAGGATTTACATGAAAATGTTTTGTTGCTCATATTGAAGACAAGCGAAATTGCAAAGTTCTTGTCAGTTGTAAGCAGCAACTCGATGCACTCATGGGGCGTGGTTGCTAGGAGATCGCGAGGTCAGAAAGGGGAAAACAAAACGTTTTATAAAGTAATAAAAGAAATCCGCAGTGCAATCCCAAAGTACCATGTACAGGATATTTTTGAATAATAATATTCACGAAAAAAAATATTTTCTAAAAGTGCAAATTAATTTATTAATTCATCCCAAGGTCGTAACCCTGATCACGTGGTGGGTATTTGGAAGGAATCTTGTGATGAAGCCGTGAATGAGGCCGTGTGTATAACATTGTTGAATTCAACTGACCAGGAAGGTTGTTGAGGCACATAATGACAGATGCTCATCATGGATGGAGAAAATAATGTATCTGAGAGAAACATTGTTGCTTTGAGCTTCGCGACAAAACATGTGTTCATGCCGAAGTAGTTTACAAGAGAGGATGATCTGTGCAGCCAGCGACCTGAATAAGCTTGATGAAAATAATGTTGAAATCCATTTTCTCGCACATGACAGAATTAATGTGAACAAATATTTATTTAAACATCGTTTCGAAGTCTGTAAGTCTCTCCGTATTTTAATATTCTTATTTCCATTGCGACGTGAAATAATATAATGTTTTCGTGTCTTAATGTTGCTGACACTGTGGAAAATTGCGCACCGATCTATTAAAAGAAATACTACTAGCTCAACTTTATAAAAGAACCAGATCAACTTTATCTTTGTTCCGTTGTTTATTAAAAATTCGCTTCTGAAGCAAAGCAAATCGATCTACATAATAAACAAATTCATAGCCTAGATTCTAGTACCAAGTGTTTAAACTTTTTTTTTAAATGTCATAAAATAACTTACACAATTATTGAAAGACATTTTTTGATAAGTAATATATATTTTATCTCGTCCAGCCGCTCTCTGGTTAGTTTAGGCTTGAGGGGAGAAACACATACAAAAAATATGGATGCCCTTATGCAAATGACACTTGGCATGCCAATCAAGAGGGATCTGGGTCACTGGGACCCGCCAAGTTTCACGGATCGAGTTACTTCGGCACGAACAGCTTCATCGGACAAGTGTGACTTTGCCAAAATACATTGCTACTGGGCAATGAAAAAATGTCACGGAAACGACAAAAAACTACTTTGATCATGTGAAAATATTTTTGACCATTACCAGGGTTTTTTACACGATCGTTGTCATCCAGATTCCTGATGAAGGCAAAACGAACACAACGAAGAAAAACACTGTTGAAATCACCGATTACCGTGTATATGTGAGAAATGCTATTTATAAACTGCAGATATACCGTACACCACAGGATAACGTTTGGTGCCGTGACACATATTATTTTTTATTTTTGTTCAATTACACTGTTCATATTCATCACGACAAACGTATTAATTCGTTGTTGTTGGGAGATCTAGAAAAGCTCAGAACAAGAACGTCTATAATTTCTGTGTTGGACTGCGTTGGATATATCGTGGACATTCCGCGGTATCATTTTATGAAGATGTGAAGACGACATGGCAGGTAGGTTTTGAAACCAAAGACCTACGCGTTTGTTGAAAAGTCTTGGAATCGTTTGATAGATATTTATTACCATTAAAACTTACGTCCTTGTTGTCAAACGGCCCACGTGGGTGGGTGTTTACATGACGTCACCCGTTTATGCAATAACCAATGAAATGTGTGTGTTATCATGACGTCATATTGACCTGTCAGATCACTCGTATAAGCTCCGCCCACTAGAGTGCGGTAGTTCCTACTGCAGATGGGGCTTTAAACACTTAACAACAACACACTCAGCGTCAAAATGGCAAATCTTCAGAGAGCTGAGTTTGTTACTATACAGAGAGGCGCTCAACAAGTGCTTCATGCTGGATACCGATACAGACTGAATGTCAAGCATCAACTTGCAGTTCACTGGAAGTGTGTCATTCCTGGCTGCAATGGAAGATGTAGCAATATTGGCAACCACATCGCATCCACTACTCTGCACACTCATCCTCCTGTTGAGAATGCAGAACACATCAGAATGATAGCCAGAATGAAGGAACTTGTCAAGACTGACATCACTCCTGTGCAGCAGATCTACAATGCTGAACTCGACCAAGCTGACGAAGACACAGCAGTCACCATGCCTTCCTTTGCCAGTGTACAAGCCGCCTTGTACAGACATAGAGCCAAGTCGGTTCCACCAGTACCTGAATCCAGAGCCAATGTCAGCCTGGAAGATCCATGGAGAAAGACAGAAGATGGCAGAGACTTCCTGTGCGTAGATGACAGTGTTAGATGACTGACTACTGATGTTTGCAACCACTGAGATGTTGGAAATACTGAGTGAAGCTGACATCATGTTTATGGATGGTACTTTCTTTCTTTGCCCTAGCTTGTGGTTGCAGGTGTACATTATTTATTGTCTGGTGGATGGCAAAATGTATCCTGTGGCATTTTCACTGCTCCCAAACAAGACCAAGCAGACTTATGTTAGATTATTTAGATTGTTGAAAGACATTGTTGGTGCAAGGACTGGTGTAGAACTCTCCCCAGATGTGATCCAGATAGACTTTGAATCGTCTGTCATCAGTGCTGTCAGTGAGATCCTCCCTGATCCTCAGTTTGGGGGTGTATTTTCCAATATGCCCAAGCTTTGTGGCGTCAAGTTGCTGACAGAGGTCTTTTGCGAGAGTACATGAACAATCCTGCAGTACAGAGCCACGTCCAACGAGCTGCAACTTTGCCACTACTGCCACTGGATCAAGTCCAAGATGCTTGGATTGAAGTTAATGGAGCAGAGTCCAGATGGTGAACAGATTTCCACCTTCAATGACTACGTAACAAGTGCCTGGGTAGAAGACACCGCCAGATTTCCCTATAATACCAGGAACCAGCACGAGAACTCTGACCTCGCTCCAACAACCACCTGGAGGGATTTCACAATGGACTAAAGAAGAGAATGCCCCAGTCACATCCCAATATCTACCAGTTCATAAAAAAATCAAGAAGATTGAGACAGCTGATAAACGTTCTAGATGGCAGACAGGTCTTGTTGGTGCTGTTATTACCTTGCACGTATTGACAGAGACAGAGATGCCCGACTTGAGAGACTGAAGCTACACCTCGCAACTGGCGAAAAACTGTGATGCAGTTTCTAGATGTAGTTGGACACTTGGTGAAATTACAGTAATTGTTATGTGACTGATGAATTACCGGTAGTGTATCACTTATGTGACTGATCATGATGATGATGATGATGATGATATTGATGTATGTTGAATATATGACCTTATTAATGTATAAATCATCAGTGCAAGAGTTTTTTTTCTTTAGTTGTTGAAATATATGAAGCATTCCTCATTAGTGGAAGAGTTCACTTTTCTAAAGGTATAACAGCATTTATGTGATGTGCAGTCAACCCTAAATTTGTTTTGATAAGGGCATATGCAAAAATGGGGTGTAGGCGATATGAGGTCAGGCCTTGTGAACTGTGGTCAACAGGTTTTTCGTCTACCAGTCAATGTGATGTAAAAAAATTCAAAATAAATGCAGATCATCACCAGCCTTGGATCTAACATGATCTGTGAAAAGTTTCTGAACATCTAGTCCGTATAGGTCCATATCATGTTCCATATGTCACAGTCTTCTGGGTGGAGGGAAAAGAAAAGTCCCTGTATACATGATTACCGTTGTCAGATGTATTTTATCCTGTCAGCCACACCACAAGACTTTATGTCACCTTATGTGGTTTATTTTGCGCATACATGTACTGCTGCAAACCTGTTTTTCCCTTGTATGCAATCACAGTATCACCCTTACATCAGTTGGTGTGTCACACATTTCTCGGTTGGTGTGTATAGGTGTGTATAAAAGTGCCCAAGGCCTCATGAAAGAAGAATTGCAAAATAAAAGTTGTATTTGCAATTAAAAATACCCTATTTGTCACTCCTTGAATACTCTCTTTGGTTAAGTGCTTGAAATATACAGTGTCATAAATCATTTTTTTTAAAATTTTCTTTGACAGACCAACATAAAAAAATCTGACAAATTAGATAGAATAATAACTTTAAAAGCCCTCATTTCTGAGGTGTCCATATTTTTCATATATTTTTTTCTACTTATAGGACAAAACATAAGCCGTCTATGTTTGGCTACGTAAGCAAATAACTCCTTTCAAAATTTGAAAAGGAATATATTCTACTGACTAGAATTATTTTTTTACACCGACATTTGACTAGGTCCAATTGAAATGTGATTTTTGTACCTTAAATTTCTTGTGAGTTTGTACCCAAACCGGTATGTGATTTTGTACCCTAAACATTAAACATTACTTGTAGTGAGTTAATTTATTATCACTTTCCTATCAAAACAATGTAATTAACTTAGGGTTGACCAATTTAACTGTCCTCTTCTTCAGTGACAAGATGTCACTTTCCTATCAAAACCAAACAATCAATTGTGGACTGACTTTATTCATGTACAGTTAGTCATGAATATTATGAACTTGATGAAATGTCTTATAACGTTCTGCTCATTGTCTGCAATAAACATGAAAAAATAAATATTATTATATAGAATTAGTTCCGTTTACTTGGGAACAAAATCATCAAGTATTTTGGGGACAATTTTGTTTTTTGTACAAAAACACATAGACCCTACTACATTCATCCGGTTGCCCTGCACCTAGTTTCATCTGTTCTGAAGACTGGGGAGGGGGTGAATGTTTTTGAAAACATCCTTAATATTCTAAATTGTCCTTCTTGCAATGACAGACCGAATCGTAGTTGGCCGCCATTACGCTAGATTTACGATTCAAGCGAGAAAAATACCTGTCGCGAAAACAGGTGACATCCGCGATTTTCGCGCCAAAAAGACTGGGAAATTCCATCGAATGACATGTGAAACATGTGTAGATCTCGTTTCCATATTTAGAACGAGATTACACACGAGAAAGGAAGTAGAAAGAGCAATTTTGTAAACACGGTCGCGCCGCCCGATTTATTGGGCAGCCGTGTGTGGGGCTTGGACAGGAGCCGCCCGATTTTTCGGGCAGCGGGTACTGAGACACGGTTTATGCTGCCCGATAAATCGGGCAGTCGGGGCGAAAGGGTTAATATCAGCCCTACCCTGACTATCCGTCAACGCGAGATCAACATTGATATTAGGATCGACAGATGGAATGAGATCGACCCTGTTCACACTCACTTTCTGAGTCACCGATAGAGACTCACACGGGCCAGCAATATCCAGACAAGTCACTTCCTTCTTTACATCCAGTGTCGAACCCTGTTATTAGTATGGCTCCTCCAATATCACATCCCCTATTGACATCACAGGAACAGAGTGATTTATCTGAACAAATCAGATCTCTTCTTCAATCCCTTCGACAGTCTTACAAGGCACTGAACAGTCGAGGACAGATACAGCACTCGCTACCACAACGTCACCAGGAATAGAGATAAGGGATAATACTTCTACTCCATCCGATGCTACTCCTGAAAGTCAGACTTCACCTCCGTCATCTATGGGCAGTTTCGCCTAATCCTCACCTGGATCGCAGACACCCTCCATCTACCTCGTAGTACTTCAAAGGGCAACATCAACTCAGGTTTCGCGATGACATCTAACCCTGCTTCTCCCATTACCTTACCACCACTGGCGATCATGTTGGACTTATATCAGGCATTCGGGGCCTTCCGCAGACAAAAGGACAAGTTTTAGATGCCGAGATTCAATATAGCTGATACAGGAACTCATGGGGTGACTAATCAACCCGCGACTCCAGAACTAGATGGAAACATCACACCTATTGCCCCAAAGCACACATCGGTTACATCTCTTTTAGATGATAAGGAGTTAGCTCATCTGGATTTTACTATTAGGTGGACCCTACCATTACTATCCATTATTCTATCAGGCATAGAAGCTATAGGCATGTCAGTTCATCACGCTAAGACTTTGGACGAAGTTTATATCAGAGGGACTGTCAACTTGATCCAGAGCAAGTTCCAGGATATGATGGAGCTAATTACTGATCAGATGGAAACATTTACTGCCATGAGACGTCGGGAACTACTTTACTACTGTCCATGGGAAGAACACCACAAAGTTACATTCCGTCAGATGCCTTGGTCATCTCCCAACTTTTTGACAACAGGATCCAGGGGGTTGCCCAGGAAGTTACTAAAGAAATGCATCTCCAGGTGTCAGTTGATCTCTTACGCCTACAGAGACTCTGGAGACTCGCCTGAGCACAGATTGCGTCATAATTCTGATAGCCCCAGGGTGTCCCAACAGAGTGTGGTTTCAAAGACTGATTTCACTTCTCATAGAAGAGCCTCTTAAACTGCCAGAACGTCACGATCTCCTCGGCCAACCCAAATCGGACATATTTTACGGCAACCTGACAAATCTCCATCTTCACGCCTGGAAACTATCGCGACAAAGATACAAGTTTCCAGGTTTTCAAAATCAGCGTCAGAAGCGGTTGCTAGCTCATGGAGACCAGCTTCCTCAGCTATCTATAATGTCAGATGGAGAAAGTTCTGCCAGTGGCTAATAGAAAGAGGTTTGCATAACAATTATAACAATACCTATAGTGGCTGATTTTCTTCTTCACCTGAGAAATGAGAAAGGGTTCAGACATGGTACAATTGAAGGTTATAGATCAGCATTAGCCTCAGTTCTACAACGTGATGGTTTATCCATAGGATCTCACACAGTATTAAATCGACTCATGAAATCGTTTTCACTGGAAGACATAAAAATCCCACGCATTTTCCCTAAATGGAATTTATCCATTGTTCTGTCTGCACTGATGGAAGCTCCATATGAATCAATCACAGAGGCTACACTTTTAACAGTTTCTAAAATGACTGCCTTCCTCTTAGCGTTAGCTACAGCTGCTACAGTGTCTGAGCTTCACGCAATTGATATCGCATCTATTACGCATTCACAAGACTGGAGCACAATATCTTTCAGATCACTACCAGAATTTTTATCGCCAAAATCCAGGCATCAGCGTTTGGGCCTCTAGGACATAGACAACACTCTATCCCATCCTTGAGTAAAACAGTGGATCATCCAGATAGACTATTATGCCCCATCAGAGCTCTGGGCTACTATATTTCAGCTACTCAGAACCACAGGAAGAAAAGAAAACGGCTCTTTATCTCTTGCAAGCCTTCGTCAGAAAAGGACATTACTAAGGCAACTGGCCGGATGGCTTAAGAACACTATATCTGATAGTTATCGTCAAGCCCAGCTTTCTACACCAAAATGGGGAAGTTGCAAGGCTCATGAAATCCGTACACTGGCGACAAGTCTGGCCTCATGGAATTCAGTTTCCATCGAACAAGTGGTATCAGGCTGTCAATGGAGATCCCACATAACGTTTACTCATTTACTCATTTACTAATTTCTACCTACGAGACGTACAACACGAACTAGAGGGACTATACTCCCTGGGGCCCTTGATGGCGGCCCAGGCTATAGTCACTCAGTAGCCTATCCACCCCCTGTTCTGTTGTAGTAAGGGGTGGTGGGTGGGGGTGGGGTTGGTACCGGTGGGAGTGTGAAGATCCCCAAAAGTACCTCAAATTAAGGTAAGTTAGCCTTTACAATATGTCAACTAGGTTGGACAGATCATTGGCTAACATCTGGGATAATAGATCATAAGATGATAGGGTTATTACACTGTTAGTTGCTCGGCGTAACATGTATAACTACCGGAGGTGTCGTTGTGGAAGACTTCAGAACCGGAATTACATAAAGGGTATGTTTTATCACCAATATATGTGAAGTCATAATGACTCAAATGATGTCACAGGAGATTGAACCAAAAGTGTCGTCATAGATGTTCTCAGAACCGGAAGTGACGTCAGAAAGGTCATCAAAACCGGAGAGAAACATAAAAAATGTGGTCATATTTCACCAAAACAGGTAACAATTATGAGATCATAAAACGGGAAGGACGCCACAAGTGCCAAGTCTTCTGCAGGTTTGCCAAGGGTGAAATCAGGAAGTCTGGCATTGGTTCATACCCCGTTGCGCCTATGTTTTCCCTTACTTCAATGCTGCCAATTATCCAGTAGTACTAGATGACAGATCCCACCTGTCGCTCTGGTAAATACTGGCTATGATGTAAAAGAGGTAGGATATTCATAGGAATTATCAAACAATAGTTATCATTGTGTATAATTCTAAGAATACTACCTCTAAACATCAGGAAATAGTCCCTCCCACCTCCCAAATATATCTTACATCTAGTCGATGAAGGTTATTGGAAAGAAGTGATGTTTTCCCACCTTGCGCATGCGCAGATCGATGCAGTTTGACAAGGGATAGGGTTTACCTCAAAACTGGGGGATAATTGGCAGTGAAGAGGACGTCTATCAAAAAATCTAAAGATTTTATAGTGTGATTATTGCCAAAATGGGAATTTGTGTCTACGATGTAATAGAGGTAGTATTCTTAGAATTATACACAATGATAACTATTGTTTGATATATGTTTATCATGTCAATAATAAATGGTACTTCTTAGGGGTGAAATGATACAGCAAGGTCACGATATGATACATGTCGTGATACGCATATTCACGTCAAATCGAGTGGAAACTTCTGGAATTAAATACTTCAGTGCAGGTTGATGAATCTTCATGCATCATTGTACTACAAGTTCTTCCTCACTGTAAAAAAAACAAACAAAATATTCAAATAAGATTAGCTTTACTCTTGTTTGTCAGTGAAAGTTACGAAGTCAGTGAAAACAGAATATGTGAGTGACTAATATCAGTAATCTGTCTGGACTCAGAGAACCACAACTATTCAACAACCATCGACTTGAACTTATAATTTTTTCAGTTCATTTCAAACTCTTGAATCAACAAACAGCATAACTACAACTTTCAACATAAACAAACTTCACTAATTTGAATGACGGGTTGAAAATGTCCTTAACATGTTGCAAGCTAAATCATAGCTTCATGGTTTTATTTCAGAAAAATATGCATGTCAACATAGTCTGACTTGAAGCTGTCACTTTGTCCCCTGCTGTGGAGAAAACCCATTCAGGGGCACAGATGTTACAGGGATACACAAATACAACTTTGCCATGGTAGACAGCAGTGAAAATCTAGATTCATTCCTGCACTGCTCTGACACATAACAGTTAACTTGTTCTTCAACCCTTGTGAAAAGCGACTTTTCAGATTTCAAAACTGAGGTTGTGAACACATCATGAAACAAATCTTCATGGCTGTGCTGGTTGTTGAAGTAGAAGCAGTGGGCTCTGGTTCTGTTGATGTTCCTCCTTTGGTGGCAAATCTGTCACATCATCTGCAGGCAGATCACTGACATCAGGTAGCAGAGGTAGGATGAGCTCCTGCTCACCGTCACCCTCATCACAGACAGGCTCAAATTTTACTGCAGGCTGAAAGGTAAATCAAGAAATGGAGAGACTATAGATCATGAAATGATTCAAATGATGCAATAAAATACAATAAAGAATATTATCAAATGCAAATTCATCATGTTCATTGGTCAGTTGTGACAATTGGCAGCAGCATTTTGATTCATGTTTTATGCTTCCTTGTTCCCTCCCCTGCATCACTAGATTCACCGCTATCCAACCATGCTGCTAGATGATGTTGCATAACGTGCAACTTCATGTTCGTAGCATTGCTGTTATGTCGCAAGATTGTGGGGCAAAACATGCAAGCAGTGTGCTTATAGTCTACTTTTCTCTATTTATTAATATAATAGACATGAAGTGAAGAAGAATTTCAACACTTCACTTCTGAATTTCGCTGAAGAACATTCAATTTCACTGGCGGGATATTGTTTAACATCAGTCGCCATGCTGACAGACTTAACGGAAGTACATACAATGTTTTTGGCAACAAGCACGTTTATGACTGGCTGAGAGTTACTTTGTGATGAATCAGCATGCTTGTTACAGTTTCAAAATGAAAAGCTAGCTGTATTTTGGTAGTGTCTGACTTTGTGTATTTAACTCAACACTAATTACAATTTTCATTATATTTAACTGACAAAAACACTGGGAAGTCATTAAACACGTTGAGTGAGTAATTTACTTTAGCAGTGTATCGCCTTCTCTCAATACAGACAAAAGCGTAATGTGTGTATCTTATTTAGACATTTGGCAATATGCACCGCTATATTGTTTCACCCCTAGTATTTCATATCTGAGGTTATTTTATACAGACAATAGTCGTTACATCAAATTTAAAAGAAGCACATACTAATTAACAACATATGGATAATCTGTTGACATATAAACCCCCCCAGCTATGTCTTTTGTCCCTGTGAATGAATACATTTAACCATTTATAGGTCCAATTCATTGTCATCCACTTTTGTTAAGAAATGTGACTTTGACATGATAACGCAAGAAGTGTTTACTAAAGTCAGATAAATATTAGTACATATTATCTTTATGACAGCAAATTAAGGTACGTGTAAAGGTTTTTAGTTGCCTTCAGTGGATTTGTCTTTATTAAGACATGTTGGTATGGCATGTTTGTAAGAACATGCAACTGTGTTTCCAACTAGAAATAATCAAACCTGTGATTGGCTAAAAGGTGCATAAGGTTTATTAATCTTGAAGTGCATATAACATTCTTATTTAGATACTAGCTTTTGAGTTGGAAGACATGTAATTTTCTGTTATAAGTCCAGAAATACTATATATAATTCTTCAATTATGTAAAAGACATATGTTTTCCCCAAACCAGAAGTGAAGTCATTAAATCAGAAGTGCCTTTATCTTTCTTTGGATGGTATCTTGAGGCTTTAGACTTTCATTTTTATGGTTGTTTTGCATTGGATTTGTGTTTTCCCCAACCTGAAGTGATGTTTTTGAAACTGGAAATGCATATAACTGTCTTACTAATTTTGCCAGAAGTGATATCATTTTAATGAAAGTGCTTTTAACTTTCTTATTTAGGATGCCTGAGGCATGTAGAACTTTCTGGTTTATAATCATATTGCAGTGAATTTGGCATGTGTTTTTGAAATCTGAATTAAACTGAAAGTGATATCATTTAAGCAAAGATTTGTTGCAATGTGTGTGAAGTGATAAGCATATCAATTCTGTGTTTTCAGACAAACTTGTCAAGTGCTGCAGATACTCTTGACAGTATTGCAAATGGCTCTTTCCATGACACCAATAATGCAAAGGTAAGACCATCTTTACATGTACGGCTGTTTTTTGTTTGAGGATCTACTCTTAGCTCCCAAATTGGTCTTAGCTGCCCATGATTGTCTTGGGGGGACGTTAATGGAATTATGTGATCAAGGCCTAGGCTTGCTGACTTGAGATTGTATCCCAATTGCATAGATCAGTGCTCATGATGTCATTCAATGGATTGTCTGGTCCAGACTCAATTATTTACAGTGCAGTAAGCAACAAACAAATAAACCAACAAATAGAAATCTCTGCATGGATTTGGTTCAGATTTGGTTCCAATGTGTTTAAGGTTTGTTTGCAGACCCCAGATGATTTGTGGTGACTTCTGAATATATTTTTAAGGGCATTGGAAATGTTTGAATCAGTTGCTGTTTGTTAAAGCTCTCAATGCTTATGTTGAACTCATTCGACACTAGCTGTGCATCTGATGTTGAATCCATTCGACAGGTGAATAGCATAAGGACACCCCCAAACAAAACTCGAAATATCTATCTCAAAAAGTAATTTAAAAAGTTACAGCCAAACAATGCTCTGTGACATCATCGAGTGAGCATAAGCTACTCCGAGGGATCTATCATCTCTACATGCAATGTCATTAATATGCTGAGTGATGTTGAGAGTTTTTAATATTTGTTTATTAAATATAGCCTGCGGCAGCGCATTTTTTATTTCTTTTTTTCGTAATTCAAGTGGCTAAACTGATGATAAATGGGAACTTATATGCATATATTATTTTTTCGATTCATTAATTTTCATTAGTATGCACAGGAATGCAGTTTATTAGGTAATCAGAGCTCCAGATAAGCTGTGTATCTGCGTGAAATACGCATCAGAAATGCAGAAATGCGCAGTAAAATATAATCCAAGCATATCAAATACGCAACGAACATTACAGATACGCTACAAAAATAAAACTTGTGCGTATCATCAAAATATTGTGAAGTAACCTCTGTATTCGATTAGCAAATCAGCAACTTATTTAGAAATTATAAACGGGCATTCTGTCAACCTTGCCAAACTCCACGATGACAGTTACATCATGATCATTTGCCATCACACTTTCTTGTGGAAGTATCGTGGTATTTTTTAGTCCTATAAAGCTCTCGAACCCACACGACACCAGTTTGGAGGGACTAGATGAATAGTGTTTTTAAATATTTAACTTTACCCACATCTGTAAAAACTAGTTGGTAACAGAAATTTGAATACGCAGATAGAATTACTGATACCCAATGATTTTAAAATGCATTGGTAAAATACCCACATCTGTAAAAACTAGTTGGTAACAGAAATTTGAATACGCAGATAGAATTACTGATACCCAATGATTTTAAAATGCATTGGTAAAATACCCACAACACCAAAAGCTTATCTGGAGCTCTGGGTAATATTATGTTGACGCTCAACACATCCAAATGTCGCAGGTGTTAGGGTAGGGTACCCCGAACTCAATCCTTAGCCCTTGGATCCCGTTTACCATCAATCACCCCTTTACGATCATGAGGGTTGGTACCCGTTTAGGGGCTATTGTTGATTCTATAGCTGCTCCTAATATTCTTCACACAAAATCGTTGAGAGAAAAATAGAGGATGAAATGGTTTTGTGTAAAATATTTTGGCTATTGGAAACGGTCCTGGAACATTCACACAAGCCACTTTCACACGCTACATTTATTCAGTACTGATTTAAAAGCAAAAGCAAAAGACTTGTTCCTATGTGTAAGTGGGGGAGCTGTTGCTAAATACTCTAGACGTCAGCTACAGAAGGAAATGAGGGGTGGCAGGAAACACAAGGGCATTAAAAGGAGAAGTGAATAAATAAAGACATGTTATTGTTTTAATTCAAACGCTTTTGTTTCTTTCTTGGCATAGGTGGATCATCCACAGTTACCCTGGCTACTGCTGCACCTCTCTTCTGAGAGATATAATCTTTGCAGAGAATGTTCATCAGGATAGTTTTTCTGTATCTCAGAACTGTACTCTTCAAACATGTCTCTTTAAGACTGCATCACTATTGTCATTTAGTCCTTTACTTCTAATTGTATCAGACACTTTCCTTTTCAGTTCCCAAATACCAACAGGGAACAACTTGTTGACCGGATAGTTGAGCTGACTTGGTGTTTATTCCAAAGTCACCTTCTCTTGTAGGCCGAGATATATATTGCCATTTGTGCACAGGCTGTGTGCCAGGGATGTAATAAAATGCTCTTGAAAAATTAAGTTGTTTTACGTTTGTTACTCCAGAATATTTTTTTTATATACCTACCTAACTTTTTGGGAAAAATGTCCAGTAAAAAAAATTATGAGACACATTTTTTTCTTTCTTTGATAAATTGGCCTACCTCACTTTTGAAATGAGTTTGAAGCCTGTAAACCAAGAAATAAAAAATGTGTCGCCTAATGAAATAAACAGAAAAAATGTAGGTCAATAAAGACAACAACATAATTTCAGAAGGCAATGAAGGTTCTTAAAAAAGGAACCAATATGAAAATCAACTGATACTCATTGTATCAGATAAAGAAACTTTATTGAAGTTTAGTGTCATAAATGTCAAAAAGTTCAAATTATTTTTTCAGAAATATTTTGAGCATAAGTGCTGTTGGAAACATGAGTAGTATAGGTAATAGGGGTTCTGGACCACTTCCACTGGAGCTGGATTTATTTACCTATACTGCTACTACAGGTGGCATTTTTTATGCCAAAATGATTATGCGATTCAACGATAGTCATGAGTTGTATTAAACGAAACATCAATATCAATTAATAATGAATAAAATTTACTATAGCCCACGAGGATATTGGAAAGGTATAGGAGCAATAAAAAAATTAGCCACCGCGGCTAAGGTATCTAAAGATGTGGCCAAGGATTGGTTAAAGAAACAAGCGTTGTGGCAAATATATTTACCGGCACCGCATTATATACCGAGGAAGAAGTTTGATATTTTTACAACGAATGAAGTTCATCAGGCTGACCTCTTGTTTCTTCCCCACGATAAGGTAAAACGCAAAACGTATAAATACGCTTTAACAGTAGTGGATGTGGCTAGTCGATACAAAGAGGCAGAGCCATTAACCTCGAAAGATTCAACAGAGGTAGCTAATGCACTGAGTCGCATATATAAACGCGGACCACTAAAATGGCCAAAGCTATTTCAAGTAGATCCCGGTCGCGAGTTTATGGGATCGATAACAAAACTGTTAACAAAGCACAATGTCGAAATCGTCCGTGGTGAAAGAGAGGCCCACCGCAGTCAAGATATCGTCGAAAGATTTAACAGGACATTAGCGGAACGTTTGTTTGGCTATCAGTATGGGATCGAAATGAAATCCGAGCGATTGAGATCAACCGAATGGGTGACACGATTATCAGCTGTTGTATCAGCGCTGAATAATGAAGTAACGAGATTAATAGGGAAGAAAACATCCGATGCGATTAAAATGAAATCCGTGACTTCCGAATCTTCAGCACCGAGGAAAGGCAAAGAACAAAAACTTCCGGATAGAGTAAGGGTAAGATATTTATACCAGCCCAGTGAACTCGAGGGAGGCCTACGTTGCGCAACCGATCCCATATGGTCCCTTAAGACGTATAACATTAGTCGATTGGTTACGAAAGAAGGAGAGCCTATTCTTTATTATCTTCAAGATGGACCGGGTAGGGCATTTGTACGAGAAGAATTGTTCATAGTTCCCGACGGTACGGTATTACCACCATAACCATAAGCATAGGTAGTTACACCATCCTTATCAATCCATCTCTTTGTATCTAAGGGGGATAATGATGTCTTGTTCATTCTTAATCCATATATCCTATAATCGTAACTTCTTAAAGAGTTCATCTCGTGTTTGAACGTTCTACTGTTGAATAATGCTTCTTTATACTGTTCGTGTTTAATATGCTTTTTTACCACATACTTCTTAACACCCTTAGCTTTTCTTATCTCCCCATTATCGGACTTCTTTATAGAATACATCTTAGGTCTTAATCTTACATACTCCGCTATAGGGGTCCCAGCACATTCATCCTTCATCTTACCTAACACCTTTTTATTTACTACGCTGTGCATTGGATTATCTTTAGGGTAATCGCTCGTGTCGTACATATCTATTTTTTCTGCCATATCTTTATACACATCCTCGGTTTGTATTTCCATCAACAAAGAATCTGTGTCGGTATATAACACCTCGCATCTATCGCCGTATTGCTTCTTAAGTTCGTTGTAATAAAAGTCATACATTAAGTGTTTTGACAAGTCGAGAATACTCATACCGACGTACACCGGTCTGTTGAATTTTATATTACTTTTCTGCATATGCAACGCGGCTAAGTCGTTATCGAATATCTTGCTTCTGTTAAAAGCCGGACTGGCTATAAGTTTCCTTAGTCTTTCTTCCTCATTAGATCTGACTAATTTAACATCAACAAGTTATTCATGAGCTTATACAGATTCTTTTCGAAATCGCTGGTAGCTATCTTTCTTAAATCTGTGTTCAGCCTTATATAGGGCTCCATCCAAGGGCTTTGATCAAACTTTAGAACTCTGTGTATTTTCTTTAGTTTCATACCTAACGATAGATATAACTGGAGATTTCTGTAGTGAACTATATAATTTGTCTTATCCATCAAATTTGGTACGAGTTTTTCTACGTTAGCTAACCTACTATTACCCATCAAGGAGCGTTGATATTCCGACATCCAATCTTTATTAACCATTAATCTTTCGGGAGCTAGCGGATAACTGTTATGGTCTTTATGTAACGAACTTGGATATTCTAGGTCAACTTCTAGTATGTACCCTTTATTCACATCATTCAACTTGACATCACTGACCCTCTCAAAACCACCCGTGGGTAAAGGTTGACTCATAGCCCATCCGTACAAATTGTTAGCGTCGAGATATAATATATGCGTGTCGGGTTTACTCAGATCGTATCCTTCCACTAATTTATTATTAGCCTTAGAATACCTTTTTGCCGCCATCGATATACCACCTCTTAATCCTTTCTCAATAAACAAGTGCATATCGTAATCTGTGAGTAGTTTTAGTTCTACGCCGGTCTTCTTCAACAATGCATCCCACGATAGTCCGGGACTGGAATAGTACCATGCCGGGTCCAAGCCGTATTGTTTTAAACATGTCTTTCTAAATATTTCAAATATATCGGCGATTAACAGTACATCGTTTTATAAGTACAGATCGTGATAATCGCCTGAATTCTTACAACCTAATTATCCCAGACCGTCAGAGCGTGTTCATAATCGGCATCTGTTATTTTAGATTCTGTTAAGTTACTATAGAATGATTCGAGGGGTGGTAATTCAGTTTCTTCGAATCTAGACCAATCATCCATATATTCGTAAGGATATACACCTTTTCTCAGCAGCAAATGACGAGTTATCTTATCGGTATATTGATTTGTTATCGCGAAGTCATCGGGATTGTTCGCATTAGCTAAATTGTCCAGGGAAGATAACAGAAACTGTACGGAGTCTATGAATCTAAGCCCATTACTTTGCTTTATTCTATATTTCCCATCCTTGTCCCTATAATGTATAGGTTTAGTCAAAGAGAACGATATGTATTTTTCCATATTGTTAGGAATGCACGTTAAACCGCCGTCGGTCTTTGAGATAGCTTGCATGATGAGATGTGAATCGTATCCCCTAAGGTTATGAAACACAACGGGGATGGGTATTGTTTGAGCATTCATTTTTAGTTTCAAGTTACACTCGTTATGAGCGGCTCCCCGATAATTACCCGTGACGTGGCAATGATCTCTTACGGAATCCCCATCCAGGGGTTTATTACAAACGTGACAACTCGTTGACTTCTTATGGGCCCTCCAATCATCTATCGTCATACGCATGGGTTTCTTACACGATAATTTTTCCCTGATTATTCTCTCTTCGTTTTGTAGATATTCTAGGAACTTTCCCGCTGCATCGGGACCTCTGTAAATCACGGGAGTGTTTGTTTTCCCATCATACCTTACAACTATATATCCAAACCCACAAGGAATATGTTCTTGAGTTTTGTACGTAAAACTATCTTGATTGCTACGGCTGGTATTTTCTATGGTTTTGATAAGCGCTTCGAAGTCGGCGTAAATTACGTACGGTACTGGCATTTGATTACAATAATGTTCAAATTTTAATATATTTTTTCCCTCTTTAGGCATATCGATCCTGATAGCGGTCTGTCCAACACCTCTGCAGTCTTCTTTATGCTCTTCTAATAGATCTTTTCTGCTGTACCAGTGTAGGCATCTTTCACAGAAATATTTCTTTCCCTTATATTTAGTTTGGTCGTATAATAGCCTGTTTAAACTCTTTATCCACGTATAATGATATTTTCCATCTTTTTCAATCAGAAATGAATTGATTCTGGGGATATGTTCCGGAGCGGAGCTTATCCTGTGTACAACAATTCCTTTGGAATGTCCGAAAACATTTATAGCTAAATTATTTTGCTTTTCCACCTTATCAATTTGTGATATTGGTGTAGGTTCGTCTATACCATCGAAGTTGAGTCCATCGTTTTGGGGATAGCTAGAAGGTCTATCAGGATGCTTGTCTACGGGGAACAATGCAGATCTTATCATCATTCTTAAACAGTCATCGGATTTATTTTTTACGTTAATTATGGCTTTTTTTCTTCTTATAATACGGGGGTAAATCTATATAAGATCCACCTTTGAAGGGCATATAATTTGCTATATCTAAATATAAACTATCGATTTTATCCACACCCCAACCTGAACCTCTATTAGTCCAACGTTCTAAAGTTTCCTGTATCCTCTGAATTGATGTATCTAATGATGCGTTTATAGTATCGGATTCGGTTATAACTTCTTGATTGCTACGGAAATATGGTTCGGTATATTCGGTGCTATCGTCTGTTACTTTTACTCAATAACATTTTAATTGTCAGCTGGTATTTTAAACTATGTTAATCATCCAATTCCTCGTTAATTTTACTCGATATGATGGGCTTAATATCGTTAACATCCATGTTGGAATTAATATCCATCTTCCAACCTCTTAGATATTTACCAACGCCGGCGGATATGGGTACAAATATTAATTCCTGTTGTTTATCATCATTATTATCATCATCATTATCATCTAGTAAAGCAATCAATTCAGCTCTTCTCATTCGAGAATAACCTCTGAGCCCACTGTTTCTCGCTCGAGCTTTAAGTTCTCTAACAGTTTGGGGTTTGTTGTATTCCAAACCGAGTAAGGTAATCAATTCAGCTTTTCTCATTCGAGAATATCCACGTAGACCACGTTGCTTTGCCATAGCTTTTAACTCTCTGACAAAAACCATTGTGGTTGAATGGTATATGCAAAATGAGTCAAATGTCTAATTGGTTGTTTTTCATATATTTAAATACGTATTCTCCCCAACCTATTCCTCTCATTGATGTAATCTCTTTTGCTAGCATAAATAATCTGGTTACTGACCCTATCAGCACCGTGTTCCCTATGTAAACAGTAATGTCCTTTGACCCCTATCCCGCATACAGAACACGTATAGTTTATGTTTCCGCGCCTGATGTAATAATTGTGTATGCCGCAGTAAATTTCAACACAGCGTGGGTTACATAGAGTCTTCTTACCCATGAGTGTAAATTTGCAATTATTCATGGTTATACATCTATCATATCATTTGTCTAAATGCAAATCACATCTACACTATTGATTAGGCTATTTATAGATTAGCTAACTAGGTCATGGTTTATGCATAGCCACAGCTGTGGTTATTTATGAGTAGTCATATAGCTGAAAATCAATACAGCAGTCAATCCCATAATCACAAATGTGACCTCGCGGTTCTTTTGTTCCTCTGACGGTGTATAAAACTGACTCATTGTTGGTCTCGGTATTGGGTCGAGTTTTTTTCCATAAACGAGGAAGTATTCGTGCATGGCAGATTCGACATCCTTAAACGTTTGAATTGAATGTCCTTCCTTAACTCTTTCATCACTGGCTGCCCCAGAGTTATGTCCCTTGAAACCCTGCAGTCCCTGACACTGACAAGGCCTGTACACTGGCCTCCCTGGCAGTATTATTGGAAAATCACACCATCATTTTTGATGCACTTTTTCTACCAGAAACTTGCTTTTAATATACATTGATCATATACCATTGTAAAGAGGATTAAGTATACTTTAATATTCTTTGTTGTTATTGTCTCTAACCTTTGTCATTATCTAATTACAGGTGTTTACAAGTGAAATAAAACTTGAAAACACTGAAAAAATGAAAACAGACAATGAATTTTGGCTCAAATTGTATTAAAAATCACAAAACTAAATCACAGATACAAGGTAAACATAACACAGTGGTCTTGTCATCTTGGACGGCACAGGTAATCGCAGGTGTTACAGGTAAATTCTCTTCATGCACATCTGTAAACAAATAAACAAGTTTACAACTCTTGGTACTGACTTTGTTTTCTATACTGATGTCACATATTACTTATGATACACCTACAGCCTCTTAGGTAAACTCGTTAACACAGGTAAACTTGTTAACGCAGGTAAACTCGTTAACACAGGTAAAAACAAATATTTGATTTATTTTGTTCTTTTTCAGGATTTGAAACAAAAATTAAGTATTTAAGTTTTTAAAAAGTAATTTATCACATTACATGAACATTGAACCACAGCTACTATAAGAATGACATCACAGGGAAGATATCACAGATTGATCTGAAGAGGGAAAGATTGTAAAAGGACAGAAAGATCGTAAATTCAAGTTCTGCAAATATAAAAGTTGTGATAACATATTTACAATACACTGCTATTTACAACTGCATAATAAATTAAATCAGTACTTTATTAAATCAATCAATAAATAAATAATTTATACAGTTACTAAAATTTAAATTAAGCTGTAAAAAACAAGAGAACAAACATGATTATAGAAATAAATTTTATTCAAATTGAGCGAAATATAAGGACATACGACAAACCGGCAAACTACAATTCGGATTGCGATCAGAAAAATAAATTAAAAAAAAAGAAACAAATACGTCATGCCACTCACCTTTGTTGTTGTTGTGATCGCTCGTTCACGTGTAGGCTGCATTCTCATTCGTCGCACTGATAATCTGTTCAAACACAGAATCATTGTAAAACAGTTGGAAAAAATCAATAGCATGACTCTTCACTCACCGTACGTGTCAATATATATATATTCTTGAGTCCGGTCGCCTCTTCAAAATCCCTCATGTCTCCACTGTTGTGATCCCTCTGCCACTCCCATTCTTGAAAGTTGGCGGGGGGGACACCTCGTCGAAACCGTCAAAATCTTCACCAAAATATTCGCGAAATTCCCTCTCCCCTTCGCTTAAATTATTCAATTCAAACACATTATTATTCCCGATAGAGTCGTTGTTAATCATCTGATCGCTATCCGAATCGTAGTTGGCCGCCATTACGCTTGATTTACGATTCAAGCGAGAAAAATACCTGTCGCGAAAACAGGTGACATCCGCGATTTTCGCGCCAAAAAGACGGGGAAATTCCATAGAATGACGTGTCAATCACGTGTAGATCTCGTTTCCATATTTAGAACGAGATTACACACGAGAAAGGAAGTAGAAAGAGCGATTTTGTAAACACGCTCGCGCCGCCCGATTTATCGGGCAGCCGGGTGTGGGGCTTGGACTGTTCTCGCCCGATTTTTCGGGCAGCCGGGTACTGGGACACGGTTTATGCTGCCCGATAAATCGGGCAGTCGGGGCGAAAGGGTTAAGCAGTTTTTCATGAATAAAGTCTAATCTCTTCATTCTCTGCCGCGTATATTGTGACTGGGCTGCTTGGAGTTGTTCCATTGCTTCGTTATGTCGTTTACGCTCCTCTTCAACTTCTTTAGCGTTTGATTCCCTCATACTAGAAAATAAAAAATTACTCCCCGAAAAAGCTAGAGCATTAACAATAGCTCCACCGACCATCATCGCAATTGTTTCCATCTTCAATAATATAAAATATTCAAATGTTTAATTACTTCATTATGTCTTCCGGGATAAGCCCTTGTTTGATGAGCATATCCTTCGTTGCCATAGCCAATCCAATATCCAGACCCATCATACCGATGTCAAAACCATTAAAATCTAGCTTGGGAGGTGTGGCTTTAGTAATCATTTTAGCCATACGAGCATAGCCAATGACCAAGCCGGTGACCACCCCTGAATGATACGTTGCGTTTACCAACATTTTACCGTCTGTAACTGGAGTAGTCATGCTTCTTATAGCATTATATGGGGGTTAACCTCTAACTGAACTTGTTGTTGTATCGGGGGTGACGTTTTCTCTTCTCCGGTCTTATAAAAGAACCATACAGCCGCTATACCAGCAACTCCTACTAGTGCCCATGTTTTAATCGGATTAATATTTGAATTATTCACTTTGCGCGCCAGTCCTCCCTTCCTCCCAGCTGCTATTTTCAAAGGATTCTTTGTCACTCTGGGTTGTTTCTCATTCACATGTGGTGCAATCACATGTTGTGTTTTTCATTCACATCCTCATTCACTTGTTTTTCCGCAATCTGTTGTGGTTGTGCAGTTATTTCCTCTTTCACAATCTGTTGCAGTGTCATCTGTTGAGTCTCCATTATTATTAAGTGGGCACGTATGTTTAACTTGACAATACCTAGCCGTTATTAAAGCTGTGGTGAACGGAGCTAAAAACATTCCGTATCTATGATAAAACTCACAGCTCACTGAGCTTATAGCGTGTTCGATGAATGGGTCTTTCTCTAGAGATTCGCATAAATACATGCGATGTTCTGCCGGGATAGGAAGAAACGTACTAGCTATGACTGTGTATAGTTGTAACATAGCCGACCCTATCGTATTAGTCATGGTAGCTCCCAGTCTAGACTATGTAATACCTAAGGAGATATTTAAGTCTAACATAATATAATATGGCATATCCAATACAACCCGTAATAATGAACCGTTGCAAAAGAATGATGATTTCGAACCACATTTTATGTCATATTAACCACTTATGTTCAATTTGCTACATTTTGCTACATTTTGCTACATTTTGCTAAGCAATTGCATAAGCAGCTGGTTGATCGGTTTTTAATACGAGTTTACAGTGCTTTGTTGCCACTAACAGTTTTCTGACTTTATCTCGTTCGCGTAAACATTCCTCAAATGAATCTCGATCTTTGCAATGAAACAGTGCTACCCATTTGGTCTGCTCTCTGAGATCTTTCAGGACAGAGTTGTATTTTTGAGTAAGTACCCAAATGCTATGTTGAGTATGCCGTCCGGAGAATGCTAAATACGAAAGCATATCTTTCTTTTTTGTGAGTTCTTTACTCGCGCTGCAGTTGTCTATTACGAAAAGGGTTGATTCTCCTTTGTATGTTTCATGACATACTCGTAAACAGTCTTGTAAACGATCGCCCGGATTGACTCTGTGTACCCCGTCGTCATTCATTACCCAATCTCTCGATGGGTATGTTTTATTAACGCTTATAGCCGGGCACAGAATAATAATATGATCGAAAAAGTCCCGATAATGACTTTCTAAAATATCTAGAATAAAAGCTGTTTTTCCGCAGCCCGTTTGCCCGCATATGATAGCGCAGTGCGGATCTTTAGGTAAAAGATTATTAATAGATTGCTTGCACGAATCTCCCATTTTGTATATTAAGTTGTGCATCCATAATCACGTACAAATATATGTTTATTTTACCAGCCGCTTCCTGGAGCTTCGTTATCTGTATAGTGACACCCTCGCTAGCATTTTCTATTCTCCTCCCACTGCCGTGTAGTTGGTCATCGTCCGTTGTTCACATGTCGAGCCATAGCGCGTACTTCGAGGTGAGGTATTCACCCATCGATACACTCCCGAGAGACAGATCTTTCACGACCGCGTTAACTTCTGGGGAACGTTTTATAGAAGGAAGTTTTTTAATCTCATCCCACTGGTGATACGCTTGCGTTCCTTGGCTATATAGTTGATTAGGAATGCCCTCGATAGTCAATTCTACTTTTGTAATCTTGGGATTGTAGAACTTCTCGGTATTTCTTTTAAATGCATCGGAGGGGTCCTTGAACAACATTAAAATACCCTTCAACGACCTCGTGGGAACGTTTAGATTGATATTCCACATCGAATCTTTTTTTTCCCTTGTGATCTTTCGGTGTCGCAGCACGCGATTGTACAAAATGGCTAAACTTCCGGTATACTGGTTACGAATTTGTCTGGCTAATTCGGGATCCGTTATCATATCGTACTCCAGCGAGATATTGTCAATGGAATAGCTAGCATCTTCAGCAGCTCTGATTACTCTACCGTAGTCATTAAAAGTGAGTTCGTATTCTAACTTGTCGCCTAGGGATGCTTGATAAAAGGGCATGTGGGAATCTAGTAATTCAAAGTCTAGGGGAACATAAAATCGGTTACCTAATGCGTCGGCAACGGCCTTATCTTCTTCGTCGGTATCATCACCATTTTCAGCGCCCACGCGCAGTCTCAATGTGTTCTTATTACAAATACCTTGGTACTGTAAGTTTTCCCGCTCTTTATCCGTTCTCCAGAGATCCATGTAACAATAGTATACATCGCTATCGTCGATACTCAAAACCTCATTACCGCTAATTTTAATGGCAATTTTCTTAATGATAGCACGACCTATGTTCTGAACGGGCTCCCTGTTAACATTGGTAGAAGTCAAACTAATCGTAAATGCTAGTCGGACAGTTCCCGGAACTAACACATCGTGTGCGCCGAGATTAGGAAAGCGACCAGAAGCGTTTGATTCTGATCGATGGTACTAGGGTTATTAGTTATAGTTACAGACTGATGAATTGCCTTGACCCCTATGGATCTCGAAGTCTACGTTGTGGGTTTAACTTGCGTCCGTATTGCGAAGACATTGTTATATTGAAAACATGTACCCTATGTTTAATATAAAAATGACTTGATCTAAGTACCTTAGATGATCCGAATCCAATCGAAGAGGGTACTGATGAAACCAGGTTTAGTAGTCTTAACGATGAACTTTTACAATCAAACGTCAATGATTATTACGATGCCTCAAAAGAAGATAAAAATTATGTTACCCCAATAGGTCGTGACCATTCAAAGTTTATGATAGATGGTAAAGGAATATTGCGAATAAACACGGCACCGTGTTTGTTCGTGATAAATTAGGTTTTGTGGACTACGGACGAGCAAAACTTCCCGGGAAGACTACTAAGGTTCTTCGAACCGTGCGTGATGAACTCGGTAATACAGATAATTTGGAAACAGCCTCGATGGTGGTTTTGAACAGACTCAGAAAAATCTTGGATAACTACTACGATAATTCTACGTTACAGGTACCACCATCCTTGGAGTTTAGTATTAGGGATTTACGAGGTCTTGACAAGGCAATGCAAACAATGCGGGGAGAACTCATCAATAATACAGTCAAGCTATCCGAATTCAACAAGCATATAGCTTATGAGAAAACAAAACTTGAACAGGCGGGTGATGAATTCAGTAGACGTCGCGTTGCAGAAAGACTGCGTAACTTAGAATACGAAAGATTGGCCCGCATTGAGGCTGCTTCCAGTAATAGAAAGGCACTTCGTTCGCAAATCAGTCGAATTCGAGAAGCTATCGATCAAGTCCTCAACAATAACACTACACTCGCCGATAAAATTCAAACATTGTTCAGAGAACAGGGAATAACAATTGCCAGTATTTTAACCGCGTTGGGATTTATTATATCGACTTTGACTCTCGCGTTAACAGGTGGCACAGGTGGTACAGGTGGTGGCGGATCACTGCCTAGTGATAAAAACGGTATAAAAGAGTGGATAAAAAAGCATTTAAAAGCATTAGGTTCAGCACTGGGAAAGCTCGCTGAAAAAGCCGCGGCCGCACTTCCCGGTATAATAGGGAGTGTTGTTTCCTGGCTATTGAATTTATTAGCTAAGACCACCACTTGGCTTAGTCAAAACATGTGGGGGCTGATCGTAGCAATTGCAGGGCTGTTGTACGTATTCGCTACGATCTATTTAACCAAATCAGTTCGCTAAGAACTATTTAACCAAATCAGTTCATTAAGAACTATTTAACGAAATCATGAGTAAACCAGCCGCGACTCCACCAGCTACAAGCGCTGTTTTTTCATCGCAATATTTTTAGCTGCAATAGGCGGTGACACTTGTGCGTCAGAAGATGGTTGAGCGATAGTTGGTGTTTGTGGCTTGACTATTCCCGTTTCGCCCGTGATCGTTTGCGTTATTAATTCGACGTTAATATCTGAATTTATACCTGGTTTTTGTTGATCGGTAGTGATAACAATTTTATTATTATAACCTATCACATGACCGATCTTAAGTTCCACATTACTCGGAGACATGTATAGTCTCGGCGCATAAACGAAGTCCACTCTGGATTGAGCGGACTGTAATACATCTTGAAAACGCTTTATAGACGATGGTATGTCAACTGGTGAATTAATGGCGTCCTCCACGTTTTGCGACAAACTGTTTTTGCACATCGAACGCCGTCCCAGTACCGATAATGGACGTTCGTGTTTGCGATTGTGCACCGAGAATTGCCCATACATAAGTTCTTATCGATTCATTAACTCTTTCAAATCCTTGGTTAGTAAAATCATTTTCTGTTTTATCATTAAGAAATTCAATCCAAGCGTCTGTTGTATCGTTTGGATGCACAAACTTTGTTATAATATAAGGAATGCCACTCTCAAAGTTCATACGATTTGCTCTAAACTGTTTCTCCGAGAGAGCAAAGCTTGAAGGGATCACACCCTCTTTAATTAAATAATCGCTTTTATCTTTAATAGTTCTTTGTCCAGATTACGGAATACCTAGACCATGGCTAGGTCCTTTAATGTGCCAATCTTTACTCGTAGAAACATTAAATTCATTTCAAATACGTTCGAAGGCCCTCTTATTATAATGATTATTTGCGTGATTCCATGCTGGATCCAGCGGTAATGGAGCACTAATTTCTTTAAGTATACGTCTAATCTGATAGTACACGTGAAATAATATAACAGACTTATATAGTTTAAATCCTGGGGCATTAACAGATACGCCACATCCCGTTGTGGCACACCATACGGCAAAGTTTAACTGATTCTGCCAAAATTGCATCGGATTGTGAAACCAATCGTGCACCATTTTATCGCTAGTTGCCGTGAAACTGTATTTTTTAAAGATATCGTGGAATTTAACGGTAAACTTAGCACCAGAGGCAGTTACTATAATCGATTGAATAGTAATGTAAGTTGATTTCATATTTAAGTTATGATATAGTATCATTGTATATTTAATATGTATGTTACACTCCCGGGAATAACAAATGGTCAGTCTATTGAACTGCTACATACTATCGATAACTCGGATGGACACCTCGAAGTCGCCCTATGCGATATAACGTATTACCCGCTGTGGACCAATAGAAGTGCTGTGAGAGGTAATAATAAGATATGGATATCAAGTGAAAAAAACCTCATTATTATACCTGATGGGTATTACAGCGTACGGTCACTCAGTGATGAATTTTTTAAGCCTAATGGAGCTAGTCTCACACAAAATGAATCGAATGGGATGTTGAAATTTGAACATGGAGAAAAAAGAGTAACTTTTTACGAGGACTTAGCAGTTACATTTGGATTTGCACGGTTAGTAGTATTACTACCCAAAAAAATAGTGCCCGATACAGTTCTGCCCGATTTAGCTCCCTATAAAGAGTTGTGCATCCATCTTGATCAAATAAGCACGACGGATAATATTCAACTAGAAAGTCCTTCAACTCTGCTCAGATCTGTTCCAGTGAAAAATGAAAAATATAATAGCGGTAGAACGGAATCTTTCTCAACATTACAATATAAAGAATTGAAGCGGCGTATTATTTCAGACCTCAAAATTTCTATATTAGATGTAAAACACCAACCTGTACATATAGGATACTTAAGTGTGACACTCCATATTATAAATAATGGTTGATTCCATATTTAAGTTATGATATAGTATCATTGTATAATTGATATGTATGTTACACTCCCGGGAAAAACAAATGGTCAGTCTATTCAACTGCTTCGTACTATCGATAACTCAGCTGGTCAGCTCGAAGTCGCCATCTGTGACGTAACGTATTACCCGCTGTGGACCAATATAAATGCTGCGAGAGGTAATAATAAGATATGGATATTAGATGAAAAAAATCTAATTGAAAAAATCATTATTATACCTGATGGGTATTACAGCGTATACTCACTCAATGATGAAATTTTTAAGCCTAATGGAATTAGTCTAACACAATATGAGTCGAATGGGATGTTGAGATTCGACACTGGAGAAAAAGGTGTACGGATTGTAGGGAACTTATCAGCTACACTTGGATTTACACACGGAATTTTGGCAATATTCAAGTCAACATTTGATGGAGAGACATTGTCCGATTTAGTTCCCTATAAAGAGTTTTGCATCCATCTTGATCAAATAAGCACGACAAATAATATTCAACTAGAAAGTCCTTCAACTCTGCTCAGATCTATTCCAGTGAAAAATGAAAAATACAATAGTGGCAGAACGGAATCTTTCTCAACATTACAATATAAAAAATTAAAGCGGGGTATTATTTCAGACCTCAAAATTTCTGTATTAGATGTAAAACACCAACCTGTACATATAGGATACTTAAGTGTAACACTCCATATTATAAATAATCGTTGATGCATCAGGCCCTGGAACGCTCAGACAATGTAATACAATTGCGCTTTCCGATCTCGGAGACACAGAAGGATTCGATAAACCAGTTACCAATGGTAAGTTATACGCTTTACACTTACACGATAATGTATAGAAGTTACATTCCCGGAAAATCTAGAAGATTTAAGCGATGTCGACGTTAGTAGATTCCTTAAAAACACTCCGTACAATATTATTCTCAACGGTGAGAATAAATGGACTATGGTCGAAGCAAACATCGAGTGGCTACTGAATATCGTCATTACCCCACCTTATGTGATGATGGGTAAGGGACATAATTTAACTAAGATAATAAATAGTGGTATCGTACTCGCGGCCTATATCCCATCAAAACGAAAAAGTGTGTTAGTCACTCCCCTGCCAGAAAAACCAGGTCATATGTTATATAGTCGTCCGGCCTTACAAAATGTTAGATTAAATTTGGTTGCTGAATTCGATGATATTAAAGTTAACTTGAGTGCAATACCTAATATTTCTACGCTTATTATTGAAGTCTTGTTCGGAGATGTAACGGTAGATGCCTTCGAAATATTACCAGGTCTATCGATTAAATGGCTCAAGAAACACGAGCGTCAACGTTGCAGTATTATTCATGTCGAAGCATCACCCGTTGCAACCCTCGAGGGGGTTCAAATTATTAAAAGTGGTAGTATTTCTCTTTCTAAGATATTCTTGCCGTATAATATACATTTGATAAGGTTGATGTATACTCTCAAAACATTTAAGCAAGACCAATTAAAGACTATTATATATTCGTAATATACACTATGAGTTTATATCCAGCTCTCGTTGAAGCAATTGAAAAGATGGAAACTGTTGACATATAAGCGACATAAAACATTGAATGGAGAAGGATAGGGAGTTGAGACTTGGATTGTATAAAAAGTATCGCAGAGCCGTGAATGCTCTGGATGGAGTTGACACCGCTCTTGTAGCAGCTGGCATGGGACTCGGTGTAGCTGGTGTCGGTTTACTATCAACTATAATCGCCGCGCTCGGCATGGAAATAGCCGCCGGAGTCTCGGGACTGGCAGGAATAGCGATAAAATTCATTTCTCGTAGGTTACAAAAGAAAGCATTAAAACAAGATAGTATTCATTAACTCTTTCAAATCCTGGGTTAGTAAAATTATTTTCCGTTTTATCATTAAGAAATTCAATCCAAGCGTCTGTTGTATCGTTTGGATGCACAAACTTTGTTATCATATAAGGAATGCCACTCTCAAAGTTCATATGATTTGCTCTAAATTGTTTCTCCGAGAGAGCAAAGCTTGAAGGGATCACACCAATTAAAGACTATTATATATTCGTAATATACACTATGAGTTTATATCCAGCGCTCGATGAAGCAATTGAAAAGATGGAAACTGTTGATGGATTTCGATTACATCAAATAAGCCACATAAAACATCGAATAGAGAAGGATAGGGAGTTGAGACTTGGATTGTATAAAAAGTATCGCAGAGCCGTGAATGCTCTGGATGGAGTTGACACCGCTCTTGTAGCAGCTGGCATGGGACTCGGTGTAGCTGGTGTCGGTTTACTATCAACTATAATCGCCGCGCTCGGCATGGAAATAGCCGCCGGAGTCTCGGGACTGGCAGGAATAGCGATAAAATTCATTTCTCGTAGGTTACAAAAGAAAGCATTAAAACAAGATAGTATTCATTAACTCTTTCAAATCCTGGGTTAGTAAAATTATTTTCCGTTTTATCATTAAGAAATTCAATCCAAGCGTCTGTTGTATCGTTTGGATGCACAAACTTTGTTATCATATAAGGAATGCCACTCTCAAAGTTCATATGATTTGCTCTAAATTGTTTCTCCGAGAGAGCAAAGCTTGAAGGGATCACACCAATTAAAGACTATTATATATTCGTAATATACACTATGAGTTTATATCCAGCGCTCGATGAAGCAATTGAAAAGATGGAAACTGTTGATGGATTTCGATTACATCAAATAAGCCACATAAAACATCGAATAGAGAAGGATAGGGAGTTGAGACTTGGATTGTATAAAAAGTATCGCAGAGCCGTGAATGCTCTGGATGGAGTTGACACCGCTCTTGTAGCAGCTGGCATGGGACTCGGTGTAGCTGGTGTCGGTTTACTATCAACTATAATCGCCGCGCCTATCGTGCTCGGCATAGAAATAGCCGCCGGAGTCTCGGGACTGGCAGGAATAGCGATAAAATTCATTTCTCGTAGGTTACAAAAGAAAGCATTAAAACACGATAGTATTCGGATACTCGCCGAAGCAAAGTTGAACAGCATTGAGGATCATATTTCGACAGCAATGGTCGATTGTAAGATATCCGAGGATGAGTTTCGTTTAGCGCAGGAGATTCGATCAAAATCTTGTAAGACCAGTGGTATTAGCGAAGACGAGAAAAAAAAGTTCATAGAACAGGGGAGGCAACAAGCACGTCAATTATTCCGTGCCAAAACCAAAGAACTGGTTGGAGATTAAAAATAGATTGCTTACTATCGTTTGATCACATTTAGACAAATGCTTACATAAATATATATGATAATGGAGATCGAAAAAACTATTGAATGGAGAGAATTACCACAAGGTTTTTATTATATCAGTGATGTCAAACCAACCAAATACGGTTATCAATTGTTTCTTATCAATTTACAAGAAGAGTGTAGTTATATAGTCTGGTCTCTTAGTAAAATGAACGAAGAACTTAATAAAAATGTTGAATATCGCTTTATTGATAAAAATAATGAAGAATATTTTTATTACCATTTAGGCTCATCTAAAGCCATGATTGGCCCCAGGTATGGGTGAGCTAGAGCCAATTTAACTTAATCTCATGACTATCGTTGAATCGCATAATCATTTTGGCATAAAAAATGCCCCCTGTAGTAGCAGTATAGGTAAATAAATCCAGCTCCAGTGGAAGTGATCCAGAACCCCTATTACCTATACTACTACATGCATTGGTGGCTCTCTGTGTTGACATTCAGAACTACATGTCTAAGTAAGCTTCAGAGCTGTGGCACTGTTGTTGTTGATTTTCTAAACATCCAAGGTGCTAATGTGGCTAATACAGTAGCTAGAAATGTTTCTGCAATTATCAGTTATGTCTGTTGCCTGTCCATGGTCATTGTTTACTTAATATGGGTTTTTTATATTTCCAGAATAACCTGGTTGGATCCAGTAACAGCCTCCAGAGTTCTGTAAGCAATATCCCAGTAAGTTATAATATTTTTAACTCGCATCGACCACTACTTCAACTTCAAGCAAACATCTCTCATTTTTGCTAAGTGTATTTATTGTATGATGCCTTATTGGAACTTCCAGGCAGGTAAATGCTTCTTTGCCACTTTGGCAAATGACCTGTTCAACGGAAGTACATGACAAAAGACTGGTGGCCAGAGTTCTGATCTCATGTACTGAATATGAGCCCCGAATGGGAGGAGCTTGAAGCTATAGAAGCTGGTTTACAGGCTGACGTTGCTTGGCAGGAGTGCTGCTGTGTTGTGTCAGGCAATAAATTCTTACTTTTTTATGCCAATTGTATAAATGGCGGGTGCTTAGTACTAGTAGGTCAGGATATGCTTACCCTTTTCGCAAACACCTGGTGTCATCACTGATTTCAGTGGTCCATTCATATAATTTTCACACTTGCTCACCCAAGTGGAATCTGTTTCCCCAGAAAATCTTAGCTGTTTTTTCTGTTGCATTGACAATTTATATTTTGTAATGTCCCGGTCGGAGTTGGATATAAAGAGTCTTTTCTGCCAACGTTGATAGGGGTTTGCAGCAACCAGGTAGTATTTAAGTGCATGGATAGGACATAATAAGTGGTCTGGAAGATCTACCGTAGGTCCAAATGCAGGAATAGTGTAATCACAATGGCCTAAAGGTCCCATAGATAGCAGTGAACTGTTTTGGGGATACAAAGTCTGGCGGAGATTGATTTCCAGTCCTTCTCATGGGTAAGACTTTAGTAGTCCAAGGTGTGTAATTTGGAAACCCGACCCGCAGTTGCTATGGCTACAGAACAGCAGCTTTCTATGCCTTCAGTCAGTTAGAGGAGCCAATAGAACTACATATATATTCTATTTCGGAAATATCCTGGGAGTGCGAATGCCTTCCAGAAGAAAAGATCTCCTGAGCCCGTTCAAAATAGGGTGGTTGCTGATGATCAATCTGTCTTGTTGAAGAACAGTGTAAGGAGCAGATCTATCCCTCAATCATGCCATGACGGAATTTATTATCCTCTCAGAGAGAAAATTGGGAACCATGGGGATAGTGAAGAAGAAGGTCTCTGCGCAGTTGCAGTGGGAGAGGATCTTCCATCAGAAGTGACAAGAGTCTGGGAAACCATGGTCAACTGGGCCAGATTGGTGCGATCAGAATGATGATACATTCTGTTTTTTCTGTTACGGATCACTTTTTCCAGGAGTGCCATGATGGGAAAGGCATAGGTGAAGATGCCGGTCCAATACATTGACAGGGCATCTAGTATGAATGCCTTTGGTCCAGGATTAGGCTGGCGTAAGTGGAAAGCTGATGATTGAGGCAAGTCGTAAACAAATCCAAATGTGGTGTGTCCCACATCGCTGTGATCCATTGGAAGACATCCATTCCTTGGACATGATCCTGCCTTTCTGGGAGAGAGTCACGACTAGGGTGTTCAAGTTGCCTGGAAAATGCCTGGAAGAGTATTGCTAGAGTCTGCCAAGGCAAATAGCCAAGAAGTTTCTGTCATCAGGGAATGGTACTTGGTTCCTCCCTGTTTCTGATAGTGTGGTGTGTTGGCTCGAACTGATGAGTTGTGGATTAGATCCTTCCAGGACAGAAGTGCATAAAAATTACTTTTATCTTACAGCAATTGATGTGAAGAGGCAGATGATGGGCTGGTGGTAAGTGAGGGGAGTGCCCTATATTACGACATTAATAGTTCACCAGTGAAGGCCCTGACGTCAGTTGGTTGGTAAGGACACTCGGGTGTTGATAGAAAGATCTTGTATATGGCATTGATCCAGGATTGTAGAGGGCGTATCTACAGCCAGCCCTTGTAAGTCATATCCTGTGATGAGATCAACCTGCTGAGAAGGGACATCCACCATCTGATCGAAGGACCGGGATGAGATACTGGCTTTTTTATCATTAGTAGCATGGAGGTATCGATCATCCAGAGGGCAGAGATATCCCATGGTCGGAAGGAAGCGGGTGCCTATGTAAATGATGTCCTGAGTAAGAGTCAGAGAAACCCTGATGTGTCAGAAAATGTTTGGGCGTTTTGAATATGCTGAGATTTGTCCTGATTGGCCACTACAAAATTGTACTAGTATCTGTGGAAGTGCATGTTATCCTGGTAAAGAACCAAGGGGCAATCAAGATCCTGAACCGAAGTACCCGGAACTTGTAGCAGTGGCCATTGACTGTAAACTGGAGATATCTCTGGAATGAAGGAAGAAACAGCATGTGGAGGAACGCAGCTTGGACGCCGATCCTGAAGAGCCAATAGGCTTGACATAGTGTTGACTGTAGTTATTTCGGCCAGATTACATCTGATATTTTGGTGGAGGATCAAGAAGGAATTGTTCAGGACCATTGGGTCTATTATCCTCATGTCGAGAATGTGTATCCATATCTTGGAGTTCCCGAATGGCCTGCTTGACTAATAGGGTTTTGATAGCAAGTGGGGCAGCCACCAACTTAGCTCCTTTCAGAGGGAATCTGTTGCCCCTGGGTCTGGATACAAGTTGATGCCTGGGATTCGAAATGAAGCTTGTATCTGTGGTTGACAACGTGTAGGATTTAGTAGTCAGATGTATTAAGTCTCCAGTTGTCGGTGAAGAGGGACAGACGTCCCCCCACTGGACCGGGAGTAGGTATACTCTTCAAAAACAGAAACGCAATACAGATATTTTGGGCCATAAAATCAAAATAAAAAGTCAAGAGGTGCAAAATGAAAAGGTTTAATATGTTATAGAGTCTGTTTCAAATTTCTCGGATCAAAATGATCTCAACAAGGACATGGAAATAGTGAATCTGGAAACATGTACCATTTTGGGGAAAAAAGGCCATGGAGCTGCATGCACTGCACATGCAGCAGCACTAAGAACAGTACAGTCAAGTCTCGTTAATCCGACACTCATTAATCCGACAATCAGCCTTATCCGACACAAATGATGGAAGATTTAATCAGTGCTATTTAGACCTGTTAATCTGACAGTCTCGCACTTCGACTCCCACACACCTAATTTGCAAAGAATTGCAGAAAACACTCATTAATCAGTCTCGTTAATCCGAAACAGTGATCAGCCTACTCCGTGGTCATCTGCCCGCGAGACACAGCCCCGTGTTTTGATGCAAGACGAGTTGGTGAGTAGCTGCATATTTCAATGGCTGAGGACTACTGCTGAGGACATCCCATTACAGGTCATCTCAGAATGAACTTTGACCGACCAATGAAATTACTAACAGGAAGTCGACATTAGCCACCAAGAAAGCAGCTTTCTTAAGCATTGCGGCACTAGTTTCAAATTAGCGACTTCCATTCCAGACTATGCTTTAGAAAGTAGTTTTGAATCAGTCATACAGTCTGTAACAGTAGTTTTGTGAATATTTCATTTTTCCTTTTCCTATGTGTTTGTATCGTTTTCTATTGTGTTGTCCAAATTTTGATTAGGAACGTTGAAAGTACCTAATTTTGTTTATCCAACATACTGGTTAATCCGACATGACTTGACTTGACTGTATTAAAGTGCACGGTTTTTGATTGCCTGGCATCTGCTGGCATCGAACAGTGACAGTTCAACAACATACCAAGATTAACAGAATTGCAAATAAACAATGTCATAGGCCGCTTGCAAGCAGGGGAATCCCGATCAGCTGTAGCTAGGGTTTTCAATGTAGCGCCCAGCACCATCACAAGGCTATGGGATCGGTTTCAACAGCATGGGTCAACACGTGATCGGCCAAGTCAGGACGACAAAGAGTAACCACTCACGCCCAAGATCGTTACATCCAACTGCATTGGTGTCGTCAACACAGATATGTCCTATTCAGCGACAAATCAAGATTTTTCCTCCTACGACGGGATGGAAGAGCACGGGTCTACAGACATTGGGGAGAACGTAACGCCGGAAACTGCGTACAGGAAGTGGGCAGGTTTGGTGGGGGTAGCGGTATGATGTGAGCAGCTATCTCTCATCATGGCAGGACAGGTCGGTCCATATCCAGGCCAATCTTACGCCTCAACGATAAATCAACTAAATTGCCTCCCGATTGCAGCCGACAGCAACTGTGTATTCCAGCAGGACAACACTCAACCGCATACAGCACATATCACAACAGCCTGTCTACACAACAATGTTCTCCTCTGGTCCTCCAGATCCCTGGATTTGAACCCGATAGAGCACCTGTGGGATGAATTGGATTGACAGCTACGCTGACGTCAACCACAACCCCAGATGTTGCAGCAGTTGGCTTTTGCATTGCAGGCCAAGTAGGCTACCATTCCCCAGGATGTGATTTGCATTAGCGTCTCTTCCATGGACAAGAGATGTCAGGCCGCTATTGATTCCAACGGGGGACATTCGCGTTATTGATTGTAGCTGACCTTCACCTTGGACCGAGTGTTCTCTCCACAACATTTTGGCTCAATACCTTGTATGGTTCCTCATATAAATGTATTTTCCTACCTCACACATATCTGGCTGTGGCTTAATCACCGTTGCTTGGATTCAGACAAACAAAAGGAGTCAGGCTGTTGTTGGGAGCGGTCAGGTCTCCAAAAAGCTTGAGACAGTTCCTTGCCCGACAGGATTAATATATCTTTCTTGGAGGTTCACAGAAGGAAACATCCCAGGAGTGCTTACGTAGTCGCTTAGCCAAGTACGATGAACTATGGGCCTTCACTACTAAGTTGATGGTAGACCTGAAAGCGCTTGGTCTATGATTGTCCTAAACGGTCGTTGAAAAGTTTTGGGGCAATAATGGATTGTGTTATCATCATCTTTTGGGCCTGAGACAAGTCGGCCCTACAACGGACTTGTGATAGTAGTTGTTGCCGTTACATCCACAGAGGTTGGGAAGGAAGTCTAAACTTGCATCAAAAGGAACTCCTCTTGCATGCACACAACATCAATAGAAGCTAACAATTTCAGTCCACTATGATATAATGATAACATACAAAATCTTAAAATGGCCTACCGTATTCGACGTAATAAGCGCCCTGCTCTAATAAGCGCCCATGGCGGTGTTTGCTAATATATTGGCAAGTGAACATCCCAATAAGCGCCCCCTTCCGATTGACCAATGTACAAAAAAACTTACTTATTCTGACTGTAGAACTTGTATCAGTTGGGCAACTAATCTTGGTGAACCTAAGCAGTGTAGCTGACACAGTATCTTGAGGCCTCCTGCGATTTCTGAATGTTGATATTCTGGATCGGTGATGACACAAGTGATCACACCGCCATGCTTTATGAAACACGAAAGAGTCTTGCTCAGTTCCCGGGGCAAATGTCCCACCACACACGCACCATTAACAACACACACCGCAAATTTATCGGATGGGTTATCAGGTTCTCTTTTGGTTGATAATACTTCTCCTTCATTGGGCTGCCATATATCACGATAAACATGAAATCCTCTAACCGAGCTGTCAAACTTGTAAATATCGGCCATGCTTGTTTTATTGATAGTAACGACTGCGCAGGACAGGTAATAAATATTAGTCACATGATTACTATATTGACCAATCATGCTTCATTACACATTTACTAGGTGCAAAATCGTGGTAAGTGTAACGGTCACTTTGCAAGCATGAATGACGATCTGTCATCACACAAAGGGAAGAGACTTTGCTCTTATGACATTTCATTCAAATTAAAAGTGATACAGTTTGCTGAAAAGTCTAACATTACATTGACAGCAAAACATTTTGGGGTCGATAGAAAGCTTGTGCGAGAATGGCTAAAACAGAAGCCAAAGACAAAGCCAAACGCAAACGTCGATCTGGGGCTCGGCGAAAAATAGATTTCCCTGACATTGAAAATAAGGTACTAACATGGATGAGAGATCATCGCAGTAAAGGCACACGTGTTACAGGGAAAGCATTAAAGTAAGAGGCATTACGTTTGCACAGGGATGGTGGAAACCAATCGTTTAAAGCAAGTTGCGGATGGTTGAGATCTTTCATGAAGAGAAATAAAATCAGTTTCCGTAGAGCAACACATGTTGGTAAAAAAAGTGAAGCTATACTGAGTGACAAGATGATGTCATTTCTTCGCTACATCATATACATGAGGAGGCGTCAGTCTTACCCGCTCTCTGCAATCGCAAACATGGATGAAACCCCGGTGTGGGTCGATATGCCTGGCAGTTCAACTTTGGAGGAAATAGGATCTAAAACCATTACCATGACAAGCACAGGACATGAAAAAACTAGACTAACTGTTTGTTTGGCTGCATATGCGGATGGTACTAAAATGCCCCAACTTGTCCTGTTGAAAGGTGTTCGTCCCATCAAAGACGTCCCTGTTGGTGTAGTCGTCATGATGACACCCAAAGCTTGGGCCAACGAGGCTGTAATGCAATTTTGGTTGCACCGTATTTGGCGACAAAATGTTCAAACTTGTAGGCTTCTTGTCTGAGATTCTTTCTCAGCACATCGTACCCCCGCCATAAAGAAATCCTTGTCACGTGATTACAACAGCGATTTTCCTATAATCCCCGGTGGGTGCACAAGCTGCATCCAACCGTGCGATGTGTCGTGGAACAAGCCTACAGAGACCAGTACAATGACTGGCTCTTCAATGCCAAGCCTGTTTTGACGAAGGGAAACAACAGGAAGCCCCCAGAAAAAACCTTGGTCCTTAAATGGATCAAGCAGGCGTGGAGTTCTGTGTCTCCAGACACAGTCCGGAAATCATTTCTTAAATGTAGAATCAGCAACTCCTTGGATGGGGCCGAGGATGCCATTCTCTTCGCAGACGACTCAGACTCCGATGACCCATTTGATGGATTTGATGAGCCGACACCTGGGGAGCTTGAAGCCAATCAACAAAAGCAGGATAATCTACGCATGGAGTTGGACGCCGTAAATGAATGGAGTGACCCTGAGGATGCGCACAAAGATGTCGAAAGCAGAGACGAGTACCAGTCTCCAGATTCCCCATGTCACTGAAACCTCTATCCTTGAGCAGTTAAAAAAAGAATTCAAGTGACAGATTGATGGGACGTTAATTCATAATCCCAGAATGACTGTGTTCGTTATTTCCAGTTTCAGAAGTTTTCTTGTTTCGTGTTGTCAGGATGCCTGACTTGGTAGATGCATGTCATCATATCCCAGTAGCGTAGATCAATGCTCGTGAATGTCATTGGATTGTCTGGTCCAGACTCGATTATTTACAGACCGCCGTCATATTGCTGGAACATTGCTGAGTGCAGCGTAAAACAACAAAGATAAGGCAGTATTTCTTCTGTGTGTGCAGATGAAAGCAGTGTCATAGTGACTGATTTACGACATCCATTGTCTGAAGAACATTTGATTGCAAAGGCTCATTACCCTGGAGCCATGACATCTATATGCCTTGAAACACTTAATTGCTGTTATTTATTAGATGCTAATCCTATTTGTTAATCCCCATTTTTGTGTACATCGACCAGGATGTTCTGCCATCCTGAACAGGATGTGCAAGTATGTCACTGATGATTTACTGTTTACATTTATATTTATTACTTACTAAATGTCAGGTGACCTTGGCTATATAAGCCTTGGTCCAAAGAGGAGAGGAGGAGAAAAGAAAGGTCTTACCCTTAGCCTAGCTAGGGTTAGGCTGGGTGCTCCGGGGCACCTAGACACCAACCACTACAACCATGTGCTGACCTGGCACATAGTGTCTTTTGTATGTATATATCAACATGTATAAAGTATAACTGTATGTACCACAAGCCATCATCAGCAGGTTGTCACTTCTTACAGGAACCATACGTCGACCCCTTGCATATACGAGTATGCAAATTGTTCATTAATCAACGTCGGACTGACACGCGTTGATAGCAGCATCATTGTTGTTTCATAAAGTTATACAGTTTTCTGAGTTCAGTGTTGTTGTTTTTTGTTTATCAAACATCTCGGCTTGTCAATCAGCTGTTAATGTATTCAATGCCCTCAGTTTTGAGGTGTTTGTTGATTGGATAGACAGGCGTGGGAATTTTCACTTTAAGCCAATCAGTGAAGAGAACGTCATCAGGTCTCTGCAGAGATTATCAAGTACCAACTTAAATGTCTGTTCCGTTCTGATAAAGATGAAATGTCTATCTTCCCCTGATTGATAATGAAAGTGAACGACTAATGTACAAAAGAAATAAATACACATTTGTGTCTTGTTTCCAAATGTGACCAGGTGATTCAAGCGGAGATGGCACAGGTGAGGTGTCGCTGACACAGTCGGTCAAATTGTGCATTCGCGGTGTCAGACAGCTTTTAATTTTCAAATAACATGTGAAAGGATATTCATAATCAAACACACAATAACATCTGTTTTTGAAAATCACAAACACAAAGCGCATGTTTATATTATATTTTTCAAATTTACCTGCTGATTACCGGTACTTCCTGTACTTCCGAACAATGGCGCCGATGATTTATTTTAAGCATCGTAAAATGTGGCGCTGCGTTATCACAAATATGCTCATTTTTAAGTTAATACGTACAAGAATGCACATGGTTCGCCAAACCATGAATTTTGCGATCTTTCAATTCTTTTTTTTAACCAAAATTTCATTCTAATAAGCGCCCCCCTTTTCTAATTTTGAGAGCGCCCTGGGCGCTTATTACGTCGAATATGGTATATCTCCTGGTCCTGATGGTACCTTAACAATTGGGCAGTTTGGCAAGGACTATAGGACTAGTGCCAATTTCTACTGTTTTTCGTATTTGTTTGCTGAGTCGTCTAGTCCATAGAGGTATCATGGAACTGTTCTGGGTGAACAATACCTTCCAATTGACGTGCTGGTTTTCTTGGGGAATTAGTCAGCAAAGAGCCAGAGTCACAAGAGACTAATAACAATTTTATTTACAAGAACAATTAACAATTTACAATATACTTAGAAAATAACTAAGGGTGCCTCAGAGAGTCGGTACAACACTCTGGGCTGTGGGAGAGAGGTCTGCTTGGTAAGAGAGTCAAACCCCTTCTCTGCTAAAAACCTTCTTTCTTTCTTTTATTGGAGATTTAACGTGCGCTTTCCGACTGCAAGCGTATGTCGCACACGGGCCCGGCCAGGCCATTTAATGTGTTTCCAAAAAGGGGAAAAGTGAGTTTGTGCAACCCAGGAAGGGGCTTTAGGGGTTACTTATATAGTAATTTTGAAATTTTGAGATTTGGAAAGAATGCCAAGAGTGGGTGGGGGACGAACTAAGGGAGCTGTGTGTGTTGGGTGGTTATCAAATAAGGTAGTTTTGGTTTTAATATTTTATTTGGGGTTTAAATGCGACTAATTAGTCCTGTTTTTATTAGGTATATGCCTAAGGCTTTGAATTTTTCTAATTTATTTTGTGGATTTAGGATTGATTCTAGTGTAAGTCCGGTTTTAAGATTTAGGGTGGTCTGTAGTGTTGTTCGGTGTGTTTGGTAGTGTGTGCAGTGAATGAGTACGTGTTCTGGTGTTTCTTGTTGTTTGCAATGTGGGCAGTTTCCTGTTGTGTGTAGTTTAGCTATTTTACGGTGATTATTTAGTTTGGTGTGGCCTGTTTGTAGTTTGGTAATTATTCTGTCGATTTTTTTGGATGGGTGTAGTATTTTGGGTTTATTTAGGGTTTTTTTGAGTACTTTCCTGATTTGGTTATTTGAGTTTTGGTATATATTTTGCCATTTTTTGTTAATTTTTTGTTTAGTGACACTTTTGATTTCTGATTTTGAGCTGGGTAAGTTTAAGCTTATTTCTGGGAGTTTAAGGGATAATTTTGCTGCTTTATCTGCCTTTTCATTTCCAAAGATTCCTACGTGGGCGGGGATCCAAATGAACTCTATTTGTTTACCTACCTTAGTTAAGTTGTTTGAGCTATTGAGTATTTGATTTATTAGTTTGGGGCGGTTTTAGTGTTTTTATTTTTGAGGGCTTGTAGTCCACTGAGAGAGTCGGTTAGGATGAGGATTCTAAAAACCTGCCTACAGTATGTATTTAACAGAAATTTGAACAATAAAAAGGAATGTGATTGGATGATACACGATTGGTTGTGTCCTAAGCTAAATGGATGGCTAGACAGAGGGGAATACTAAATCCTGTTTATCCTGTTGGACTGGCACTAATCTTGTTGACATATTTACTGGATGCTTTGAAAGAGATTAGGGTGTCACTATAGATGAGCTTGTGTGGGGGCTAATCCTTAATGAGTCTTAATTGAAGTAATGTTATTCTAATATACCCTGGTAGGTGATGACAGATATACTTAAATAAAATAGTTCCAGGTAATCTATAAGACTATGTAGACATATCCTTTGTCTGGGAGATGGGATCTTGACACCTTAGGCTAGCATTTATCTAAAAGCTTCAAATCAATCAACTATGTAGACGTAACACTTGTTTTATTGAATAGTATGTCTAGAAGATGTGCTCCCATTACCTTAGGCTAGCAACTATCTAAAAAGCTATAACTGAAACTACTGATATTTTATATATGCATTTTACCTGATGATAATTATTACTTGCTAAACTATAATTATATGAAATGATGTATTAATATTACACCATGATAACTCATAAAAGCACTTGATGTAGATCTGATTATTATAAGATAACTCAGTATAAATGTTATACCATGATAACTTCCCCTCCGTCTGAAAAAGTTTGGACCCCAAACGTGTAAAATAAAAATAATTAAGGCTTAGATGGACAATGTATAAAGTTAAACTGGTAGTAGTGAATAATAATTATTAAAGAGTCTCTTTGGTATAACGAAACATGATGTAAATGATCTTTCTGCTGTCATCAGGGAATCAGGATGTGGAGCTGGCTTGTCTTGGCACTCTGTACTAGTGGTTTTATGGGTGATGTAGGAGGCCTTGAGTTCCACATCCTGGATTGGGGTTTAGGATAGTTGGCTGGGTCCATGGAGATTTTACATGGAAACAAAGAAAAGAGAGTTAGCATGTTCAAATAATATGTCATAAATAATTACTTCCTCCGTTTGTCTCTAATAACTAGAAAATAAAAAAATGTGATAATTATGATGTTAAAGATCAGTACATAATTATTACTAAATGGTGTCATGACCAGGATGAATGTATTGGTGGCAAAAAAGTGTATCATGGAAAAAATATCCTATTTTTGGATACTATCATTAGATGCTTTATAGATATATGTGCGTGTGCATATAACAAGTGCAGTGACTAATTACACTAATAAGGTATACAATTACTAAAGTGTTAGAAGTTATGTATATCCTTTTTAGAATTATTTGTTAGTTTTCATAACTTTTTGGTTTGCCTTTATTCTTTTTTTTCTTTTTTTTGTTCATCTCAATTGTTAAGTTTGGTTTATTTCAATTTGGTTTGTTTCACTTCGCTTCGTTTCGTTTCATTTCGCTTCGATTTTCGTTTGGTTCAATTCGGTTCAATGCGATACGGTTCGGTTTGCTATATAGTTTGATTTGCTTCGGTACGATTCGCAGTATGGGTTGCTTTGGTTTGGTTCATTTCATTTCATTTCAATTCGCGATACGGTTCGGTTTCGTTTCGGTTTGATTCGCTTTTAGTTTTCATTTCGATTTGCGATAAGGTTTTCTTGTCTTCTTTCTTCAGGTTTAACCTGTCGATGTTTCCCAAGTCCCCATGTGGAAAAATAACCCTTTTGGATTTATAGATTGGTAGTTGAGTCGGATCATATGGACAACTGTCTACTTTAACGGGCCACTTAGAAAGATCCTTCCAGCTATCATCAAGGTAGCACTGTATGAGGTGGGGAGGAACACTTTCAAAATAGCATGTTTGGTAATCATGATGATCATCTCCATATGAGACCTTGACATAGCAGTCTCTTTGAATAATTTCAATGCCCATAACTCTTTCTATTTCATGATCTACTTTTCGTAGGTGTTTTGGAAAAAACGGATATGGTTCGACGTCTAATTCTATGCATGGTTTGGTGTTCTCTTGCTGGACATTCCCTGACATTGAATTACCTGACAGAACATTGACTGATTTATTATCTTGTGCTGATTCCTTTTGGTCAAAAAACTTATGATTCTTCAGTGGACGTTTTCGTCGTTTTCCTGACATACTTCTTTTGAGGTGAAATTCTCTCCTAATGGAGTCTGGAATGCTGCTGCCATACTCCCATGTGTTTCCTCTTTCTGGATCCTTCCATTTCACTCTGTAGTAGATTTTGCTATTTGCTCTCTTAGAACTAACAATTGAGTGGATGTCCTCTGGATTGAAAACCTGAGGGATATCCTTGGTTTGATTACCTGATGTTGGACTTGGAGGTTGTACCTGGCTGTCGTCGGGTTGTTTTCTGGATTCGGGCTGGTGATGCTTACTATTCACTCCTCTTTTCCCTTTGTTTACCTTTTCATTTACCTTGGTTGGAGCACTAGGACCTGGTGTGGCATGATTTTCCTTCATTGTTGCCGTGGGACTGGTAGGTTTTTCTGTTGTACTTGAAGCAGGGTTTTTCTTCTTTGTTGGGGTCTTTTGCTTTGGACTCTTGTTGCTGGAAGTACCTGCCTTTGTTTTGGAATTGACCTTGTTAGCTTTCTGTTGTGGAGGGGATTGATCAGCCGCTTGGTAAGTTGAAATTGTTGATAGGGAATTGTTGCCGTCAAGCTGTGAATCATTGACTGGTTCCTCATTGTCATCCATGACTCCTGCATCTATGTTACTGGTGTCATTGAGGTATGGTTCTGGAGGATACTGTGGATGATCAGCAGGATCAAAATATGGCTTTAGACGGTTGGCATGGACCAGTGGTTTGTGTATTTTGTTGTCAGAACTTCGGCGTAGTTTGTAGGTATAATTTGGACCTGTATGGATGATATAATAGCTACCATACCACTTTTTGGTTAATTTGTTGGAAAGGCCTTTTTCAACTTTTTGACAATAAAGCCAAACTCTTTGACCTGGGGTGAATTCTGGTTCTTTTGCCTTTCTATTATATTGTTCTGAATACACCTCCTTAGCCCGAGCAGTGTTTTCAGCTGCGATTGTTCTAGTGATTTCAAGCTCCTCAAGCAAATTGGAAAGATAACTTTTGTTATTGTGGCCTAAATTTTCTTTTGGAATTAATGCTACATCTTGTGGAGCTCTCATTTCTCGGCCAAAAAGCATAACATATGGGGATTTTTGTGTTGATGAATTTGGGGCCATCCGATAGGCCATCATGATGCCAGGAATAAAACGGGGCCAATCATTTTGAGACTTGTTACAATAGGCTCTTAGTGACTGATTGATATAGGAATTGAGCCTTTCTACACAGCTGTTTGTTTGAGGATGGTATGGGCTGGTATGGGTAAATTTAATTGCCAAAAGTTCACAAATTGCTTTGATAAGTTTGGACATGAAGTTCTGACCTCTGTCTGAAATTAAGGTCCTTGGTGCGCCATACCGACAAAATATTTCTCTGACGAGAACATCTGCTACTTCTTTGGCTTCTTGGGTCCGAAGTGGAAAGGCTTCACACCATCTAGATGGTGCATCTGTGATGACCAAAATGTACTTGTACTTATCTGGTGTTGTTGGCAGGGGACCGAGAATGTCAACGTGCCATCGGGTGAAGACCTCTTCTACAGGTAGTGGACGAAGTGGTGCCTTCTTGCCATGGTAGTGCCTCTTGGTCTGTTGACATACACTACTGCCTAAAAGTTCATTCCCCTAACACGGGTGTGCAACGGGTGTGCAGCGCGTGTGCAACCCGTTGCACACACGTGTGCAACACGGGACCGGGTTCCAGTTGAAGTTGACAAAATTATCAAATGAATAGTGAGATAAAACAAAACAGTGAGATGTGAAATTTGAGTTAATGAGCGGCCATTGAGCTGTGTTCACCAGACCGTAAATACAAGGTCGGCCCATCTTAATTAGTGTTCGGTTGTTAGACTTTTATGGCATGAACCATTCCACTAGGGTCCCGCCATTGTGGCTAGCCGACAGTAGAACAGTAGTGAATTTAGATGCGAGTTTATTGCTAGGGGAACCACCGTGTTGACACGATTGTCGCGGGTTGGTAAATGTTCGCCATTAATAAAATGATTGTTTGTGGATTGAGAACATATTCATTTGCCCACACGAGTCATTCCATTTGATTGCAAATATAACGTTTTTCGTTCGCCAAATTTATGCTTTAGACAGTACAATTATGATATAGCCGTCACCACTACTAATGTCTCATTATTTCACATAGGAATATGTCCCATTTCCCCACACCCCACTTTCTGTTTTGTATTTTGAAAGAATAAATAAAAGAAGGTTTTGTGTGGGACACTTTTAAACTAACTATAAGAGGATGTTGTAAATGAATATGAACAGCCATGCTGTCTGACTGTTGATAGAATTTGAGATCTTCACAATCACCGGGTGTGACCATGTAGACAGAATCTCGTTAGGGTTTGTGATTTTTACATTTGCCCAATGACCATAGTGAATATTGCTGGGGATACCAAACGTAACAGTTTATTATTAGAGGTTGTGAGTGAGTACCTATACCACGTAGATAGGATATATTTAGGATTTTAATCCTTCTTTGAGAGGCATTTAGAAGTTGGAGTACTACGTTAGGATAGATTTATGGGTGACTTTAATCCTTTCTTTCTCTGTGGGTAATCCTTTCACGTTGATTGGAGGAAGTCACTCAACCAGGTCATGATAGGTCGTGAGTTTACTCACTAACTACTGTGAGCGTTTTTGGCATAACATCTTTTCTTGTATAAACATAGAAACGATGCTCACTCACTCACTGTTAATCTTCTGCAGTTTGCTGGCAAAGTGGGGATAAACCTCAGTGTCAAAGACGATCAAACTTAGTTCGAATCCTTGTTTATATGTGACATCTCCCAAATGGGAACATGTTCATAAACTTGGCAAGTGATGATGAATTTTAATATTAATATTATTATAGTTTATGAAATTGTTAATAAAACTTTAATAAAATTGTGCTTCACTCTCACGAAAAATATATTGTCTGTGAGTAAATTTATATGTCACGTTTCATCGGCATTTTTCAGTGATATTGGGACTACATGAAACATGGCTAGTTTTACATTTCTGATACAAGTGCTTGACTGACTGAGTAGTTCATGATCAATTAGATATGTTTAAATCAGTCAAGTTTGCAACAATAGATGAATAAGTTGATACATTTGGACCACAGTTACCGATTAACAACTTAAGACATAGAGACAGGGAGGAGATATTTAACCAAACCTATGGTCCTGTTGAGACAGTTGACAGTTAGAACGTTGGATTAAATGACAGTAACTAATTTGAACATTCCCCAGTAATATCATAAAATACATCATAACTCATAACAGTCCGAGAAACATCTTCCAGCCATATACTAGTATTGAAGCGACAATCGCTTTTGACAGTTTAAAAATAAACTCACATTAAGGTGCTTGGCAAGTCAAAACTGACCTCCCTGAATATGTTTTTTAGGTTTGACAGCAACTATGCTTGTGGATTTCAGAGATAGACATGATTTGTTAGCTAGATGTTATTACAATAAGCGAAAATGTCTTAAAAGTCCACAGTTTGCTTAATAGTACAAAAAGTGGGAAGGCACGGCGTCGGCTGGCGAGCATGTGTGGCTAGAAGTCTAGCGGCGGTATCCTTCTAGTAGTCTCTTGGTCAGCTTCTCATCCTGGGGGTTGGGATTCTGGTAGAGAGTCTTGGCAAGGAGGGCGGCAGTATTGGCGACGAAGTGGTTTGAGGTCGGTACGCCACTACTCTGGAAGAAGTGGTACAAGTCTGTGTAGTTGTGATGTCGTACTCGATGTCCTGTCCCCCCTTCTTGTGCACCATGACGAAAGGGACTCCTTGTTTGACGTAGAGATGTTCCTTTGGGGTGTTGATCTGGTCAACCTTGAGATCCGACCGGGCCTTGTAGTGGTTGATCGGAATGTCTGACTTTTCCACTAGTTATTAAAGTTCTTTGGTATGACCTCTTTTATCCCTGCTGACATTATCCTAATGTTCAATTTCAGTCTGCCTCACCAAGCGTAAGAAAGCATTGTACATGTTCTGATAAACCACACTGATGCAATTGAGCAAATGAATATTTGCTGTTGGCAAATATCTATTTTCTATATATATATTTGTGGATATGAAGCATTCTAGTTAACTGGGCAGACAGAATTGTATTTATTTCCAGGCCATCCTGATCGTCGTTTACTACTATAAGGTGTATGTTTTGAGGCAAGATCAAAGGCGCCGCACAGCATTTGTTAGATAACAGACGGGGTCGTCCGTTTCGCTTTAAACAACCACCCCACCCTGTCTGTAGGAGTTATATAATTGGTGCGCAAATAACTGTGTCAAGTCCACTGCCGGGCTGATGCGGTGTCAGTGTCAGCGATCAACATGAATGCTCAAATTATAGACTTGTAGCACTCACAAGTTGCTCAGCCAAAATATTTGAAAAGTGTATATTCAATTCTCTGATAACAGCAAATATAACCTTAGAAATAGATTCAACATACCAACAATCAAATGTAGAACACAGACCTATGCTTAATAATAATTTTTTCTGGATATGATCAACCTGCGGAACCCACTATCCGATGAAGTAACTAATGCTCGCTCATTAAAAGAAATCAAATCATTAATTAATCGTTCTGATGCAATTACTAATACAAATTTTGACTTCAAATATTTTCATAGATCATGCCAAATTGTCCACTGTCGCCTTAGGCTCGGATGCAGTGACTTAAACGCTGATAAGTTTAGATGACATGTATCAGACATACCAGACTGCACTCGTGGATATCACCTTGAAGATGCAATTCACTTTTTCTATAACTGTCAAAAAATACGATAATATCAGAAACACTGTGTATTTCTACACACATGGGTATGGTCTAAAAATGATATTACGTGGCAGTAGTTTATCAGTTCTACAAACATGACTCTTCTTAAATCAGTTCACGACATCATTGTCAAAAGCAAAAGAATTGAGTAGCTTTATTTTATGCATGTAGTAAATGAAAACTGCATTACCTTATTTCACAGACACCACTTGCTTCAGTGTATTGGCTTCGTGTATTTCATTTGTGCATTTTGAATGTTTATGTTCATCACTCTCTTATATATATCCAGCTGTTGTTAAGTTGTTACCTGGAGAGGTATTACATAAGCAAGTTTTGCTTGTTTACCGATCCAGATTTCTTTTGAAATAAAAATACGTTTAAGGCAACACGGCTAACCCTAAAACACATGATTGTAAACTATTCAAAAAGGGGCACTAATCTCTGGCTTCTTCACGGGTGTCGGACTCAAACTCAAACTCATTTATTCTTAGAATAACATGACATACAATTATCTACAATTTTTATTATGTACAATTTAACAAAAATAATAAAAATAGGATACGTGGATACTAATACAAATTACCAATTGTACACATTGTTAAGGAATTTAGATAGGCCTTTTAGATTTCTTACACTGTTAGTGGTCATAATTTTCTTAAATGTTTGGAAACTTAAGATATTGCTTATTTAAGAGTTCATATCGCCATTGGTGAAAAGCTTCACATTGAAATAAATAATGCAATTCATCTCCCACAGCGATAGATTCACAGAGTGGACACTGGCTGTCTTCCCTGGGAATGTTCAGCCACCGACCTGTTTCAACTGGTAATCCTTGGTTAGAAAGTTATGACTTTAATTTTGAGAGCAGTAGATATTTCGATTCTTCGGGTAATACGACTTTTGGATTTCCACTTGGGCTTTCTAGCTGCCGTGAGTCAATTTGCTCGTTAACGCAACTGAGCGTGACAAGAGACTGGGCTACCAGTCTGCAAGGACAGCTAAATAAGCTTACGCATTTTTGAAAACTGATTGGTTACCCGTGATCTATGAAGATTTCAACAAAGGGCGCATGGTAATTAATTTCTTCAGCCTAAACAAACAGACAAATAACGGCGAAAGCTCATCGGATGTCGTTATTTTGAAATACCCCTGATGGTTACAGTTTAATAATAAAAAAGTATCCATGAATGAAAGCATTTGCGGATTTCGGATTGCGTGGATGATACAATTACTACTCCCTTGTTGTCATCCACATTTTCTGGTATAACCCTACACTTGTGTATTTGTCGTAATTCACTTGCTGCTCAGTTAATGAATTTATAACATGTATACTTAGTTGTAGCACCACTCAGATTATAAAGGTTCAAATTTGGTCTTTCTTGTACCTGGGGTAATTATTCAATCTAAATCCAGGTTTGAAGTGAGGTGGAATGTGAGTTATGTGATATGCACGTGGCAGCCCAGCAAGAGATGTATGGTCAGTTGCTTTACTTTTTTTGTAAATCAACTGATCATTCCCAGACATCAAAGGATCAACAGGAAATACGTTGATTGATTAATTACTGTTATCTTGCAGAGTGGATATGTCAAAAGTAAGTGTTTACATGTGAAGGTAGGTTTACTAAACCCAGGCAATACACTCATATCATGGCGTGAAGTACAGATGTAAAAACAACATACTTTGTTCAAAGGGTAACCGATAATACACTGACTGATTGTTCATTGTTCAACTTGGCACCTATGTGAAACAATTGAAACAAACTAGGTGATCAGTTAAGAAACAAACACGGGTTATAATATTCGATACATTTAAATAACGTTTAAAAACGATATATTTAAATATTTTAATATATTTCATATATATTCCAAATATTGTTTCCAAATAATTATTATTAAAGTATTTGATTCTCACATAGACATTTGACATCGAATAAGTATTTTTGTACAGTTGCAGACGCAATGGATATTGTTCCTTTATGTTGATATTCCCGGATACATTATAACTTTGTTAGGTTGTAATAATGATATTTGCATTTTGTTTTCATTCATTCGCTGCAGCTTTGAACAGAATCATTCTTGTTCCTTTTGGTTTGGTTGGGAAGTTTTTCGATGCGCGATAGACGTTGTTTTCGCAAGTATTTTCTTTTGTAAGCGTGTGTATGTTACAGTCAATGTGTAAAATATGATTCACTCAGGCAATTTATTAAATATCTAAATATTTCAGTCATTTTACAAATTGACTGAATAGTCCAATCATTTATTTAACCGACTGACTAAAAATGATAAAGACGAGCAAAAAGAGCTTATACATATCACAATATATTAATTAAGCTAACAAAAGAAGCCAAACAATACAGAACTGTACTTGGTGATGATATTAAACATAAACAAATATTTGGAATTCGTTATCATATTAATAAAGATGGACATATTTTTCAGTTAATTTGTAAAATAAACTGAATATTTAGGCGTTTAATAAATTTCCTTAGTGAAATCTGTTTACATTTTGAATGTAAACATATACACACGGTAAAATAAGCAATGTTCAGATGAAATATTTACTTTGTTTTGCAAGTCAAAATAGTGTACACAAAGATCGCACAATTACCATGCAAGTGACTTACCAAAACTGCATCACCATTACCGATGCTCCCCACAAATATACCTACATTTCCAAAACTGTATTTCATTTTTGTTGATCAATGTGACCATACGTCCTTCTACTTTCAATAAAAATGCGCTTACGAATGGCGAGCACAGGTCGCGAACAAGTCTAGATTTCTGCTATATCATCCGGGTACTCACTGGGAAAATACAGTAATGCACAGGTAACAACTACTCCCGCGGAATTGCTTTAGAACAGTGCTCTTTTGTACGTTGAAATACTATATATTGTGAATGCCAAAATGATGTATCAAGGATCAAGTAGAAGATACATTGACCGCAGCGCTGGGAGTTTATTCAACAGACCCGTGAAAATAACACTGCTGTATCTTATTATTTATTTTAGATGACGCGGTCAAAGCTCACTTCTCCTGGAGGCCATTATCGAACGGCCAGCTAAAACACAACCCCGCGCTTACGTCTACAGGTCTCTTCCTGTAGAACGGTAATTAGTATTCTCTCCCTCAAGTGTATCCTCAATTATATAACCCACCCTCATCAATTACATGCTGCTCTTTTCCAGCCTCACGGCTATGGAGCTGAGATAAAGAGTCCAAGTCATCATAAAGTAATTAGGGTCCGATAAAAACAATGCGCCGCCAAACCTCATACATATTATCACTGAAAGTCGTACTACAGACGGTTAATGTCAAATCACAATAAAATCATTCCAATTGCAATAACATGTTCCAGGACCATGTATTCTCTTAACACCATCGGATTTAGAAGCAATGGTCGTATAAAAAAAGACAGATCTATTTAAACACAACAGTATTCATGTTATTCCCACAAAATCACATAAAGAAAGGAGACATTAGCAAATACATATGTATTAACATTTTTCGTCAGGATAACAAAATTTTCTCTCCTTGTTACCACCCTCAGGTTCAGCTTAAGACGGGTCCTCCTTTGGTCAAAAGTTTGTTCCCCCTCTAATGAGTGTGTCACGCGTTGCACACGAGTGGCGGACGGGGTGCACACCCGTGTGCAATGCGTTGCACAGGGGTATCACACACGTGACCAACCCGATGCACACTGGTTGCGTAACGCGTTGCCCATGCGTGTAAGGGGAATGAACTTCTAGGCAGTAGTGTACCTCACATGTCTGGACATAAGTAGCAATATCGCTGTACATTTTGGGCCAGTAGTACTTAGGTCTCATGGTGTACGTTGTGCATCCTTTCTTTCCCATGGTGGCAACCGCCAAACTCGGAGTCATGATAGGATTGCAGGACTTGATTTCTGAGGGTTCTTGGGACTGCCAGCTGTTTAATGAACTTGTCTGCATGGCCTTTCTGTCTTTGTGGAACAAATCTGTGTAGGATGCCTTCATCAATTTCAAAAGTATTGGCTTCAATAAGAATCTTTTGACGATCCTTTTCATTTTGTGGAAGGACGTCATCCTCTTTGTAGTCAAGGATTTGGATGAAATCTGGACAAATCCTTTGTAGGTGACGTAAATTTGGATGTTCTTTTATACTTACTTCAACCAATGCGTCTTGGGTAACATCAGCATTTGTAGCATGTAATGCTGCGACAACATTAACTGGTACTGACTGATAATCCTCTTCATATTCAAAGGTGACAGACCAATGTGTTGTCTGTGTGTCTGATTCTAAGTGATTGACAATAGGTGTGCAAATATCCTCAGTCTGAGTTGTCTGTGTGACCTGTGTGGATGAATGGGTGTTTGGCAATATTGTGGTACTGCTAGTTGATTTGCTTTGATGAGTTGAAGTTACGGAGAAGACTGTTTTCTCAGCATCTTCTTCTGTCTGATCATTACAGTTAATATTTTCCTCATATTCCCTACGTGAGAGTGCATCGGCATTCCCATTGGCTTTGCCGCTGCGATGAACAATGTCAAAAATGTAGGTAGAAAGTCCATCGCCCTAACCTACCTGTGGCATCCTTGATGGATTTCAGCCATTTCAATGCTATATGATCAGTGTAGACTGTGAATTTGGAATTTGCAAGGTATGGACGAAAGGATCTAATGGCTTCAACTAGAGCTAAGCCTTCCTTTTCTGTAATGCTCCAGTTCTTTTCGCTGCCATGAAGAGCTCTACCACCAAAAGCTATTGGATGTTCATTATTTTCTCGTCTTTTGACTCAAAACAAAACCTATGCTCATATCACTGGCATCAGTTGCAAGAAGGAATTCTTTGTCAAAATTTGGATACGCCAGAACAGGTGTATTACTCATAGCATGTTTGAGTGTGTTGAATGCCTGATCACACTCAAGTGCCCATTGGAACTTTGGTTTCTTTCCTACTTCTGCCTCCGAATGCTTCTTTAGCAAGGCATTCAGTGGAAGCGCTATGTGAGCGTAATTTTTCACATACTTCCTGTAGAAGTTCGTGAGACCTAAGAAGGAGCGGATCTGCTTTTGTGATTTGGGCACTGGAAAGGTTCTAATTGCTTCAATCTTTTTGTCATCAACTTGAACACCTCCACATGATAAAACATGACCCAGAAAAGAAACTTTGTCCGTTGCAAAATTGCATTTGGATGGTTTTAGTGTTAATTTTGCCTGTTTGAGATAGTAGAATACTTGTTCCAAATGTTGGAGATGCTCTTCAAAGTTTTTGCTGTAAATTATCAAATCATCAATGTAAATCAGCGCAACCTTAAAAAGCAATTTTCTTAGCACCTTGCTCATGAGCTGTTGAAAACAAAGTGGAGAATTTGTCAAACCTTGGGGTAAACGTTTGAACTGGGTGACGAAAGCAGTTTTATGCTTTGAATCTTCATGTAATGGCACTTGGAAGAAGCCATTAGCAAGGTCTAAAGTAGAGAAGATCTTAGCTTGTGCATTGGCAATGTTATCAACAACATCATCAAAAACAGGAAGGTCATGACATTGGTAAAGTGACAGAATTCAACTTTCTGTAGTCACAAACAAATCTATATGAGCCATCGCGTTTCTTGACTAGGATAATGGGAGCTGAATACATAGAAGTAGACTCCTCTATAAGTTCTTCAGTGACTTTTTGGAGATGAGGAGATTGGCGATATGGTCTACGCTTAACGGGTGGGTGGTCACCAGTGTCAATGATATGTTGGTGCATGTCAGTCTTTCCTAAATCTGCAAGACTCGTTGAAAACATGTTTCTATTTTGTCCCAAAAATCTAAGTAGTCTGTGTCGTTGGTCTGGAGTCAGTTGTGTATTGGTCAAATCAAATCCTAATTCTTGTGCAATTTTAACATAATCCCTGGTGTCATTGTCTCTCTTCTCATTGTCGGTGTTAACGGTACTGATGAATGGTTGGTCACAGTCGATTTCAAAAACAGAGTCTTTGTCAGTGTAACTAAATTTGCCTACAACTGTGCCCTTGTCAAGAACCTTTTCTTCTTGTGAGGGATTCATAAGCCTAAATGTAGCAGTTTTGCTTTTTGATTTAGAAAGGGTTCTACCGCCTGCTACTTCAGAATGAGCAGTGAGGGAAGCATTGGGTTCAATCAGGATGAGGGAATCCTCTTTGACCTCTGATAGTCTAACCTTGAAATGAATTTCACTGTGAGGTGGGATGTAAATCTGATCTATTGTTTTTGCTAATCCACTAATCTCTTGCACTGAATTGGCTATGAAATTGATATGTTGCCTATCTGAGGTGCTGTTGTTAAGTATCAAGGAATGACAGCTATAATCTAAGACTGCATCATTGTCATCAAGGAAGTTTTCACCTAGTATCACTGCCTCTGGAAGTGTAGGCAGAATATGGAATCTTTGAGAAAATTCCTGATCCTCAATGACAAAATCTAACACAACTGAACCTAACACTTTATGCAATTCGCCGCCAACACCTTTAACCTGTGGAAAGGGTGAGTTTCCAAGAGTAAGGTTTTCAAAAGCTGTGCTCAGAAAAGCAGACGAAATACAACAAATGGATGCCCCTGTATCTACTAAACAATTTGTTGTTTTTGTGCCAAATTTTGCCTGAATTACACTGTTGGCAAGGGGCGTAACTAAAGACACTGTTGGAATTTCACTTTCAAAGTTACTTTCCATACCATACTCCATATTTGCCATGACACCTATTAGTATGTACCGTACTAAATTAAAGAAAGACAAGTAATCAACAATGTAGTACTTACAATATTTGAAGACTTTTTCTTCCTTTGTTGGTGTCTTTGGAGGAGTTGGTTGTCTTTAATCCAGTGTTGAGGTCAGAGGTGGTATAATGGAGGTGGTCAGAGGTGGTATAATGGAAGAACTAAATATTTTTCAGTGGAACGCCAACGGACTCACCTCCCATGGCCATGAACTAAAAACTAAATTTAAACTAAATAAAGGCCCTCACATTGCTTGTATACAGGAAACCAAATTCTCAAAAAAATCGAAATTCACACTACCTAACTACAACTCAGTTAGAACTGACAGAGCTAAACCGAAAACAAGAAGAGCCGCAGGAGGACTAATCATATTTATCAGGGAAGATATAATTACGAAGAAATAAAAATAGACACGCCAAACCTAGAAGCCAACGGCATTAAAATCACATTAAATAACCGAAACATAAACATCATAAAAATTTTCCACTGGGCGGAACAAAAAGTCCAACCTGAGGATCTAAACAAACTACTCAAAATAAGCGATAAATCTACTATATTCCTAGGAGACTTTAACGCTCACCATCCTACATGGAGCATAGATGATAAAATAGATAATCATGGCAAATTAATCTCCGAATGGATAGAAACAAACGACCTAGTACTCCTTAATAGCAACCAACCCACGAGGTACGATAAGATAAACCAAAAAATGTCGGCTGTCGACCTAACCATATGCACCGCAGATCTAGCCCAAAGCACTCAATGGGAAGTGCACGACGTCCCGCTAGGTAGTGACCACTTCCCCATAAACATAACCATAGGAAATACAAACGTACCAATCCAAACAGAAAACCAAGAACCAAAATTCCATTACAATAAAGCTAACTGGGACCAATTCCAAGATATCTGCAACGAAATAGAAAATAAGGATCCAGAAACCTATTGTAAAAACCTAACAGACTATATAATAAACGCAGCCAAAACCTCCATCCCATTCAAAACATCTAAGACAGGCAAACCGACGGTACCATGGTGGAATGAGGAAATAGAACAGACTAGACGAAAACGTAAATCAGCCTTCAATAAAGCAAAACGCGACTACAAATATTTAAACATAGCCCACGAACTAAACCACCAGGTTAAAAAACTAGTCCAAATAGCCAAAAGTAGAGACTGGAAAAAATTCTGCGAAGGTATAAATAACCGTACAGATGCCAGAACGGTCTGGCGCAAAATCCACGCCATTAGAGGCTTAAAACGACATAAAAAAAAGCCTAACATTAACAACTCAACCAACCCCGCCCAAAAAGCAAATAATCTCGCCAACCACTTTTCAGCCGTTAGCAGTAACAGCAACTTCAGCCAAAAATTCCAAGATAAACTTAAAACAGAAAACAAACCCACAAAAGAACCAAACAATAACAATCTAGAAATAAATCAACCCTACACAATGGAGGAGCTCCTCTATGTAATCCAAAACAGGAAAAAGGGCACAGCTCCAGGATTAGACCTAACCTCTTACCAAATAATTAAAAAACTCCCCCTAAAACTACTCCAGGCACTACTCAAACTATACAATCTCATCTACCTAAACGGACAGGTTCCTACTCCCTGGAAACAGGCCCTAGTCATACCAATCCCTAAACCTAATAAACCAGCTAATCAAGCTAACTCATATAGACAAATATCCCTAACTTCAAACTTATGTAAAGTAATGGAATCAATGGCTAAAAATAGATTACAACATTACTTAACCCAAAATAACACCATAAACCCAGATCAAAGCGGTTTCACTCCTGGCCGCTCAACTCTAGATAACCTCGCCCGACTAGAACAAGATATTAAGACTGGACAACTAAATAAACAATATACCACAGGCATCTTCTTAGACTTCTCTAAAGCTTTCGACATGGTATGGCACGATGGGCTAATACAAAAACTTTAAAAAATAGGACTCAAAGGTCAGATAAGAAACTACATCCAGGACTTCCTAAACAATCATAAAATAACCGTGGGTATAGACCAAACTCTATCGAACCAATGTCCCCTAGAAAAGGGCACTCCACAGGGCAGTATCCTCAGCCCCACCCTCTTCAATATAATGATAAACAATCTATTCGAGGGTCTATCCCCTAAAGTAAACACATCAAAATTCGCGGATGATGGAGCCATCTGGATCCGCACTAAAAGCATGAAAATGGCCAAAAATCTACTCCAAAAATCTCTTAATAAAATACAACAATGGGCTGACAAATGGGGCTTCTCCCTTAACTCAGAAAAAACAACAGGAATAGTATTCAAACATAAAAACATGAAACCCGCCTCCCCAATCCTCCAGCTAAACAATCAAATTTCAAAAACAAACCAAATTTTTAGGACTTATTTTCGATGAACATCTCACCTGGGATGCTCACATCCAAAACCTAACAACTAAATGCAGTAAAGACCTAAACACCCTAAGATGCCTAACTGGCTCTAACTGGGGAGCCTCCAAAGATACTCTCCTCTCTCTCTACATATCCCTAATTAGATCAAAACTAGACTACGGCTGCGCCATATACAACACCCTAAACAACTCTCTATCTAAAAAACTTGACTCAATACAATATCAGGCTCTCAAACTCATTACACGCACCCAACATGGCACCTCCTACACCTCACTTCAGGCCTTAAAGGGGCACTGATCTAACGCCATTCCCCGGACTGGTTGTTGCCTTTGTTATTGTTTTTTCCCCCCTGAGTACCCGGATGATACGCAACGCAACTGAGCGTGACCAGAGACTGGGCTACCGTCTGCAAGGACAGCTAAATAAACTTGGAGGCTGGAGGCAATATTTGTTTTACGCATTTTTGCATAAACACTGATTGGTTAACTGTGATCTATAAAGATTCGACAAAGGGCGCATGTTAAATAATTTCTTCAGCCTAAACAAACAGACAAAAAGAACGGCGGAGCTCATCGGAAGTCGTCATTTGGAAATACCCCAGATGGTTATAGTTTGATACTAAAAAAAGTATCCATGCAGTGAAAGCATTTTCAGATTTCGGATTGCGTCGATAATACGATTACTACTACCTTGTTGTCATTCACGTTTTCTCGTATAACCCTACACTTGTGTATTTGTCGTCATTCACTTGATGCTCAGTTAATGAATTTATTACAGGTACAATTAGTGGTAGCACCACTTAGATTACCTTACAAAGGTTCTTATTTGGCATTTATTGTGTCTGGGGTAATTATTCAATCTAAATCCAGGTTTGAAGTGAGGTTATGTAATATGCACGTGGCAGCCCAGCAAGAGATGAATGATCAGTTGATTTACTTTTTTTTGTAAATCAACGGATCGTTCCTAGTCATCAAAGGATTAACAGAAAATACGTTGATTGATTAATCACTGTTATCTTGCACAGTGGATATGTCAAAAGTGAGTGTTTACATGTCTAGGTTTACTAAAACAAAGGGAATACACTCATATCATGGCGTGAAGTGCCGATGTAAAAACAACATACAATTTGTTCAAAGGGTTAACTGATAATACACTGATTGGTTGCTCATTGTTATCAAACTCAAAGGATTTTTTAGGAACCGTCGACGTAATGAAAATAGTTGTCACGTGGCCTTTCTCAGCCGACCATTGAGACTTGACACCTGAAACGATATATATCTTTTAGAATATTTGATAGTTACAGAGACACGTGACATCGAATAAGTTATTTTGTATAGCTGCAGACGAGTGGGATATTATTCCTTTGTGAGGATATTCACGGATACATTCCTCGAATAAGGAAGCTGCCTATTTATACACATAAATTTGGTAAGTTGTAATTATGGTATTTGCATTTTGTTTTCCTTCATTTGAACCGATTCGTTCTTGTTTTTCTACGTCTTGGTTGGGAAATTTTTCAATGCGCGATAGACGTTGTTTTCACAGGTCATTTCCTTTGTAAGCGTGTATAGATTACCGTCAATTTGTAAAATGTGATTCTCTCAGGCAATTTTTAAAATGTGTAAATATTTCAGTCATTTTGACTAAAAAATCTGTCCAGATTGATTAAGACGATCAAAAGGGCCTACAAACATCACAACAGATTATTATGTAGGATTAGAAGCCAAACAACATAGAAATGTACTTTTCAACGTAACATTTTCAGTCTCTTGGTGATGACATTAAACATCAAAATGTTTGGAATTCGTTATCATAATGATACAGATGGAAATGTTTTTCAGTCACTATGTAAAATAACTGAATATTTAGACGTTTAATAAATATGTTACACATTTTGACAGTAAAAAAATATACACACTATAAAAAAAGCAATGCTCAGGTGAAATATTTACTTTGTGTTGCAAGTCAAAATAGTGTAAACGAAAATCGCAAAATTACCAAGCTAGTGACTTATCAAAATTTCGTCACCATTACCGATGCTACCCACAAAGATGCCTACATTTCCTTATTATCTCGAAAACTGTATTTCATTTTGTTGATCAATGTGACCATTCGCTCTTATTACTACCGGTATCCATAAAAGTGACTAATGCGCTTACGAATGGCGCAACAGAGGTCGCGAGCTAGTCTAGATTTCTGCTCTACATCCGGGTACTCACTGGGAAAAAACAATAACAAAGGCAACAACCAGTCCCGGGGAATTGTGTTAGATCAGTGCCCCTTTAACAGGAGAAATGCCACTAAGTCTACGCAGGGAACAGCTAAGCTTAAATTTCTGGGCCGCGTCCCAATCAAACCCTCTCATCCAAAACTTAATAAACCAAAACATCAGCCCTAAAAACCAAGCTCTAGCTCGTAAACACCCCTTACTTACCCCAATATCCCAAAGAATAACAAACTACCTAAATGAACACCAAATTAAAAATCTTAAACAAAACTGCAAACAATCAAATATCTTCACCCCTAAACTTAAAATACCCAAAATAGACACAACACTAGCTAGCCAAATAAATAAACAAACCGGCCCAAACATAGCTAAAACTACCACACTAGCATACATACACAAAAATTGGCCAAATTGGTGTCACATTTACACGGACGGATCCTCGGAACCGACCTCCAAACACACGAGTTTCGGAGTCCATACCACACAACCAACTAAAACCACACAATCCTTCTGACTCCCAAATAACCAATCAATATTCACGGCAGAACTAATGGGCATGGCCTCAGCCCTCCACAATCAAGAATCCAAAAACCACCAAAAAATCCTAATACTTACTGACTCCCTAAGTGGACTACAAGCCCTACAAAACAAAAATACCAAAAACCGACCTAAATTAATAAATCAAATACTTAAAAGCTCCAACGACCTAACTAAGGCAGGCAAACAAATAACCTTCTTGTGGATACCCGCCCATGTAGGAATATACGGTAATGAAAACGCCGATAAAGCAGCTAAACTATCCCTCAAAATCCCAGAAATAAGCTTAAACTTACCCATCACAAAATCAGAAATTAAAAGTGTAAACAAACAAAAAATCACAAAAAAATGGCATAACCTATATCTAAACTCAAATAGCCAAATCAAAAGAGTGCTCAGCAAACCACTAACCAAACCAAAAATTCTCCATCCATCAAAAAAAATCGACAGAGTAATCACTAAACTCCAAACAGGACACACCAACCTAAATAACCACCTAAAAAAAATTAAAAAACACACTACAGGTAACTGCCCACACTGCAAACAACCATAAAACCCCAGAACACGCACTCATCCACTGCACACACTACCTAACACATCGAACCGCATTACAAACCACCCTCAATCTAAACAAGGCTCTCACTCTAGAAGCAATACTAAACCCACAAAATAAACTAGAAAACTTCAAGCCCTTAGGCGTATTCTTAATCAAAACGGAACTAATAAAACGCATCTAAAACCATAATAACCTACCAAATCAAAATCACATAAACAAACAATCATCCACCATACCCAGCTCCCTTAGTTCTCCTCCCCAACCCCATCGGCATCTATTCCAAATCTCAAAATTCCCAAATTCTATATAAGCAACCCCTAAAGCCCCCTCTTGGGTTGCACAGACCACCCTCGCCCCTTTCGGAAACACATTAAATGGCCTGGCCGGGCCCGTGTGCGAAATACGCATCAGTCGGAAAGCGCACATTAAATCTCCAAAGTAAGTAAGTAAGTAAGTCAGAGGTGGATGCAGCTTGCTTGTTATTCCATCAGATGATCACGGTTGGACATGTCCTCCAATGGGTTCTTGTAGCTGGTTGTAGTTAGTTCCTGGACTCCGTGGTTCCGAAAACCATGATTCTCCGCCAAATTATCATGGAACTGTTCTGGGTGAACAATACCTTCCAATTGACGTGCTGGTTTTCTCGGGGAATTAGTCAGCAAAGAGCCAGAGTCACAAGAGACTAATCACAATGTTATTTACAAGAACAATTAACAATTTACAATATACTTAGAAAATAACTAAGGGTGCCTCAGAGAGTCGGTACAACACTCTGGGCTGTGGGAGAAAGGTCTGCTTGGTAAGAGAGTCAAACCCCTTCTCTGCTTAAAACCTGCCTACAGTATGTATTTAACAGAAATTTGAACAATAAAAAGGAATGTGATTGGTTGATACACGATTGGTTGTGTCCTAAGCTAAATGGATGGCTAGACAGAGGGGAATACTAAATCCTGTTTATCCTGTTGGACTGGCACTAATCTTGTTGACATATTTACTGGATGCTTTGAAAGAGATTAGGGTGTCACTATAGATGAGCTTGTGTGGGGGCTAATCCTTAATGAGTCTTAATTGAAGTAATGTTATTCTAATATACCCTGGTAGGTGATGACAGATATACTTAAATAAAATAGTTCCAGGTAATCTATAAGACTATGTAGACATATCCTTTGTCTGGGAGATGGGATCTTGACACCTTAGGCTAGCATTTATCTAAAAGCTTCAAATCAATCAACTATGTAGACGTAACACTTGTTTTATTGAATAGTATGTCTAGAAGATGTGCTCCCATTACCTTAGGCTAGCAACTATCTAAAAAGCTATAACTGAAACTACTGATATTTTATATATGCATTTTACCTGATGATAATTATTACTTGCTAAACTATAATTATATGAAATGATGTATTAATATTACACCATGATAACTCATAAAAGCACTTGATGTAGATCTAATTATTATAAGATAACTCAGTATAAATGTTATACCATGATAGAGGGTTGAAAGTCAGGAATAATATGGTAAATGGCATCTAACACATCTAGAAAGGAAAGTTAAACCTGTAGTCCCTAAGATGGTACCTGTCAGCCTGGAAATAATCCTACCCATAGTTCTGATCAGAATCTGATCTAAATGTATAGAGGGAAGGGGGTTTCCTGACAGGAACCAAGTGGTTGTTGTGATTCTAGATAATAACTGGGATCCACAAATTCCCCATATGGGTCGTCCTATTAACAGTGACTCGAAGACTGTCATGAAAACCAGTGGGCCATAGGGCCCATACAATCATGTTGATCAACTTCGAACACGCACTGGTTATCACTGCTAACTGTAAAGGGAGCCAGACGGTGATGAAATGATTCCCTGCGTTGGTCACATGGTTATGCTGAAGATCGAATTACACTTACAGTGTGGGTGCCCATGCTGTTATCATATGGTGGTCAAGATGACCCCATAACCACATACCCCATGCAGTCTGAGCGGGAGCCGGGGTGGAGGCTAATAGGAACCCATGCAGGAATCTAAACCATGAATTTTGCTTCCACATCACTGTAAGGCAAGCCTAGCTTGGTGTAGACAGCATCTGAAGATTCAACTGGAACAGTATACTGTTCACAGATGAGCCTAGGTTTCATTTGTACAACTCTTATGGTAATGTAGAGTCTAGAGGACTCCAGGAGAAAATTTCAGCAAAGTTTGAAGGTGGAAGTGTAATGGTATGAGCTTGGCATCACAACTCAAGGGAGAACACAAATAATCATTGTTGATGGGATCCCAAGATGACGGTGTTCCAGATCAAGTTCCTCCCATTTGTGCAAATGCCGGGACATATCATTATGTTGCAGCAGGATAGTGCCCTCCCACTCATTGAACATGTTGTAACAAAAGTCTTGAAGCACGATAACATTGCTGTACTGCCATGGCAGGCTGTTTCTCCAGACCTCTCCCCCATAGAACATATCGGGGATGAGTTGGAAAGATTCCTAGAACAGGATCAGAACCAGCCGGTAGTGTTAACTTAGTTGAACCAATCTTTGATTGACATTTAGAACAAGGCTGTTTTCAATCATCTGGTCTCTCCTACATGCCACTGTTGCCTTGCCCTTATCAATCAATGACACCCGATAATGAAATTAATTGATTTGTTGTCTCTCCTGTTGCCAGGTATGGTTTTTGACAATGAAGAGTTATGATGAAACATTAACAAGTCGAATGACCAAATATGTGACATTTACACCACTTAATATTATGAAGCCCAGTTACTGAGCTCCCTTTTATTTTCACTGTACTGGTGAATGTGGTAGACATGAGTTATTTATTGATAATCATAACAGATGTATTAAGTGTAAATAATGGCCAGATATAGGTTTCCGAAGCAGTGCTATATATATTTGTTAATGAAGTCTTTGGATCAGGTTAATTGCTAAACTTGGGCTACACATGTTATAACATAACTATTTTGTTATGGTTTCTGTTATGTTTGGATTGGCCAGAAAGTTTTTGATGACGTTCTATTTTGTCATTAGAATTTTGTTTCTTCAGAAATTAAAAGAGGATCGTATTCTGCAGGATTGGTACAGAATGGTATGTCAATCTAGTAAGTTGGTAATTTATAAGGAGAGTCCTTCCTGGATCTTAATAAGGAATGTGGTAAATGGGATTGTATTGACAATATGTCAAGGTGTGGTGTATGTGGGAGGGACTGAGAGGACACTGGAAAAAAGAATATAAAAGCACATCTCTGAGGAAGGTTTGTCCCTCTGGTGTCTAATGTAATAACATCCTCATTGATAACATCTTTGTAATATTATAAGGGTAACGCTATTTTTCAGGGCATTATCATTTGCAGAAGCCTGAGGTCTTCCATTAACTGCCCGACGAAGGAGGGCAGTTGAAAAGACCGAGGGCTTCTGCAAAGGATAATGCCCTGAAAAATAGAGTTACCGTTATTATAGCTAAAATGGATGGAATTTGTTATCAAATAAAAAGAAACAACAGTATCGATTTTGAAGCATTGACTGCAATCAACATGAGTGTCACTGATCCACTTTTACAAATATGGAAACGTCATTGAACAATCCAGATGACATCACTATTGAACGTGACTTCACCTATCCCTATCCTATGACGTCACCTAACAATGGGCGAGATAATGGCCCGTCGTCATGCAATATGAGGGCATTATCAAGTTACAGTGGCCCGCTCATTTTTTATAACATGCGGGCGGTTTAATGATAATTCTATCCATTTTAGCTATAATTAGGGGTAAGACAATAAGGCAATGAGTGGGCTTCTCTGTGGACTCCCAATTGTGCTCCCCTTCTTGCTGATTTGTTTTTTTTATGCATATGAATTGGAATTTATGTGAAGATTGGCAAATCAAAACAAGGCAATTTGGTCAAGAATTGTATAGATCACGTCAAACTTGTAGGAATTGAACTGATGGATTCAGCAGGACCATGTGATGAAGGACATTCCACTTGTCTTCCCAGCACCCAAACATCATCTCTTCTTTATGCTTTTAACTGATGTGTAGCTCACAGCCTGACAACCCAAGGGCAATGGAATACTTACAAGATGGAACTTCTTATCATCTGTTGAGAGGTGAAGGCAACCGACTTTGCCTTTCAAGGCTTGGAAGCACCCCCTGTTCTTATTTTCAATCCTTGTAGCCATGGACAACACCATGGTTGCAACCTACATCAGACACCAGATCAGGAACCAGATCAGGAACCAATTCAACATCATGTCAGACAGCCTTTTCAGATATATTCTCCTGGATAACTGGATTTGTTTGCAACATGTCTCAACATCAAGGGTCTCGTCTTTGTCAGTCACGTACCGGGCCCACAAGCTCTTCAAGTGGACGGAAGTGGACCATGGTCTCCTGACACATGGAGGAACCTTTCATAAAATATTTGTAATTCCGATCATTCCCTTCAGTACTCAGTAGATCTTGAAGTAAATGGAAATTACCGATATGGCCATAGTCTGCCAGCCATGCAAGGGTGGCAGCTTATAACTTCTTTAGAGGTGATGTTTGAGAAATTATTGTTTTATTATTTATCTTTGTTGTAAAAGGTCTTGAAAATGTAATTGTCAGGCCCTGAAAATCATTTAATTTTAGTGCTATATATCTGTATGAAAGAATTAGTGTGTTCTTAGCTATAATAAGGCATAAAACACTCATTTATAATTTTATATTTCATATAATTTTCTTGTTTTCCTTTATTAAAGTGAACTAGAGACATAGAGAGATATTTTACAGTGTCTTGATATCACTGACTTCCACTGTTTAATGGTAAACATGAGTGAGCTAAAATTTAATGTCGCATCAGCATATATTCAGCCAAATAGTGACGATTTTTGGGGGTAAAAAATCATAACTCGTGACCTTTCTGTCTTTTACTGTATAGACGGTATTGTAAGTGTTTGGTTTTTTTTGTTGATTCTTTGTAAATTTGAATCTTAATATGCCATATTTATGCAATAAGTGATATGTGTTAAATACGTTAAAAATGTTTCTTTGATGCAGACAACCATCAGCAATGTTACACAAAACTTGAACAACACCCAGGAGTATCTACAGAACAATGGTTCAGAGGCAGTCAAATCTGTAAGTAAAACATATCCATACAAGAAAACATTTGAGTCTTTGAAAGGCATTTAGAAGTGATACACATGAGGAAGATGATGTGTATCATCACCTGATGAGTAAGCATATACTCCAAAACGTGTTCCTCATAAAATAGAAGTTGACATCCATAAATTCTCTTCCTTAAGAAACACATCTTGACAACTGTGCTATTACCACCCTTACAGATCCTTGTGTATGCAGTTTTCGATCACAAAAGGACTATTGCTGTGCCCTGACATTGGATAAATAAATTTGGAACCTAACATGACTTTTTATTGATGTTTTGCACAAATCTTGATTGATTTTTCCCTTGAAATAACAAAGCGATCAGCCAATCATCTTGAAAGTGAGTCATTGGATTTCGATCTGATCATTGGCTGACCATCAGTGATCTCCCTTGAGCAACTATGGTGCATTTGGAGGGCTACAAATTTTACACCTACATCCTATTGCTGTCGTGATACATAAAATGATTGATTTTACAAATATATATACAAGTTACATACTGGTCGCAAGGTTGCAAGACATAGGATGTATGTATTGGCAAGACAAACAGAATAATATGTTGACGCACCCAGTTTATCAATGGTAGAGATACATGGGACCTATGTCCATCATAAATAATGAGAATGGAAGTGTGTTTGGCAGCTTGACTTTTGAGAAAATGCCAGGGATTTGGTCGGGCCTCACACTGAAGCACGTGTTGCAAATGTTGTCTCCTGAGGCAAGAGATTTAGTTTTAAATATTGAACAATAGTTATCGATATAATTCCAAGAATACTACCCCTATTACATCATTGCCATAAATCCTGTATTTTGGTTGCAGTGACACCAAACTAAGACTTTCAAGGTTTCACCTGAGGTCCTCTTCACTGTCATCTATATAACATTAGTTGTCCCCAAAATAGCACCAGCAGCTCACAGCTCTTACGTGTGTAAGGCAAGAAAACCTTCACTTCTTTCCCAATAAACATCAGTCAACTAGAGGCAGACACGTGGGGAGGTGGGAGGTAGTACTTCTGATGTAATAGAAGTAGTATTCTTAGGATTATAAACAATGGTAACTATTATTCCATAATTCTTACGAATCATCTATCTCTATTACATCATTGCCAGAATATATCAGGGGGAAAAGGCGGGTTCTGTCTCCCTGTATAGTTGACAGCAGTACCCAATAATCCTTGTGCTTCAATCGTATAACTGATCCAGATCCCCGAGAAATGTAATGTTGAATTATTCCAGAGGACTTGAAAATCGTGTAGTGAAATCATCAGACCATATGTGATACTTTCGCTAGAACTACTGTTATATTGCTGATATTTCAGTTATGAGTATCCCTATACCTGGATATCATGACTTGGTATGATTCTTACATCAGTTTTAAGGTCTTAACTACATTTATTTAACATCACTTCCGGTCTTAATGACCTCATTTCTTTTATGACGTCATTTTGGATTATGAAGACGTCATTAACCTTTAGCCTGCTGAATTATTTTCACACTTCTTACCCCTGCCTGCTGGATTAATTTTAGCATAAGGCGCTCTATAGAGGGTGGGTGATTTCAAACAGTCGGTGCCTCATTAAACAAGGGCCAATTGAAGAAATATTTTGCACATTTATTCCTGATAGAAAACTACACAATTCTATATAAAAATATCCTGGTGTTTTCAATCATACCAAGGTTAAGAACAAAGCGAACACAAAATTTGTAAATTTTCTTGAACTTACCTGAATTGCGTAGTAGTATAGGTAATGGGGGTTCTGGACCACTTCCACTGGAGCCAGATTCATATACCTATACTGCTACTACAGATGGAATTTTTTTATGCCAAAATGATTATGCGATTTAATGATAGTCATGAGATTAAGTTAAATTGGCTCTAGCTCACCAATACCTGGGGCCAATCATTGCTTTAGATGAGTCTAAATGGTAATAAAAATATTCTTCATTATTTTTATCGATAAAGCGATATTCAACATTTTTATTAAGTTCTTCGTTCATTTTACTAGGAGACCAGACTATATAACTACACTCTTTTTGTAAATTGATAAGAAACAATTGATTACCGTATTTGGTTGGTTTGACATCACTGATATAATAAAAACCTTGTGGTAATTCTCTCCATTTAATAGTTTTTTCCATTATTATATATTTATGTAAGCATTTGTCTAAATGTAATCACACGATAGTAAGCAATTTATTTTTAATCTCCAACCAGTTCTTTGGTTTTGGCACGGAATAATTGACGCGCTTGTTGCCTCCCCTGTTCTATGAACTTTTTTTTCTCGTCTTCGCTAATACCATTGGTCTTACGAGATTTTGATCGAATCTCCTGCTTCATTTCGTTGTATTTGGTGAGTTCCGACAGCACTAAACGAAACTCATCCTCGGATATCTTACAATCGACCATTGCTGTCGAAATATGATCCTCAATGCTGTTCAACTTTGCTTCGGCGAGTATCCGAATACTATCGTGTTTTAATGCTTTCTTTTGCAACCTACGAGAAATGAATTTTATCGCTATTCCTGCCAGTCCCGAGACTCCGGCGGTTATTTCCATGCCGAGCACGATAGGCGTTGCGATTATAGTTGATAGTAAACCGACACCGGCTACACCGAGTCCCATGCCAGCTACTACAAGAGCTGTGTCAAATGTATATTATACGGTAAGAATATCTTAGTAAGAGAAATTCTGTCACTTTTAATAATTTGAACCCCCTCGAGGGTTGTAACGGGTGATGCTCCGACATGAATAATACTGCAACGTTGACGCTCGTGTTTCTTGAGCCATTTAATCGATAGACCTGGTAATATTTCGAAGGCATCTACCGGTGCATCTCCGAACAAGACTTCAATAATAAGCGTAGAAATATTAGGTATTGCACTCAAGTTCTGTTTAATATCATCGAATTCTGTAGTCAAATTTAAACTAACATTTTGGATTGCCGGACGACTATATAACATATGACCTGGTTTTTCTGGCAGGGGAGAGACTAACACACTTTTTCGTTTTGACGGGATATAGGCTTCGAGTACGATGCCACTATTTATTATCTTAGTTAAATTATGTCCCTTACCCATCATCGCATAAGGTGGGGTAATGGCAATATTCAGCACCCACTTGATGTTTGCTTCGACCATAGTCCATTTATTCTCACTGTTGTAAATAATATTGTACGGAGTGGTTTTAAGGAGTCTACTAACGTCGACATCGCTTAAATCTTCTAGATTACCCGTGAATGTGACTTCTTTCCGCTTGTATACATTATCGTGTAAGTGTAAAGCGTATAACTTACCATTGGTACCGGGTTTACCAAATCCTTCTGTGTCTCCGAGATCGGAACGCGCAATTGTATTACATTGTCTTATCGTTCCAGGGCCTGATGCATCAACCATTATTAATAATATGGAGTGTTACACTTAAGTATCCTATATGTACAGGTTGGTGTTTTACATCTAATACAGAAATTTTGAGGTCTGAAATAATACCCCGCTTTAATTTTTTATATTGTAATGTTGAAAAAGATTCCGTTCTACCGCTATTGTATTTTTCATCTTTCACTGGAACACTTCTGAGTAGAGTTGAAGGACTTTCTTGTTGAATATTATCCGTTGTACTGATTTGATCAAGATGGATGCACAGCTCTTTATAGGGAACTAAATCAGGTAAATAGAGTCCCTGATCTGATGTCTTGATTACTGTTATTTCTCCTCCCCATCCAAGTGTGTATGCTAAGTTACTGTAAAGCTTTACATCCTTTTTTCCAGCGTTTAAAATCAGTAACCCATTTGACTCATTTTGTGTTAGACTAATTCCATTAGGCTTAAAAAATTCATCATTGAGTGAGCATACGCTGTAATACCCATCAGGTATAATGTATTTTTGACCATTTATTTCTGTCTCATTATTATAACCTCTCGTAGCATTTATATTGGTCCACCGTTGGTAATACGTTACATCGCATAGAGCGACTTCGAGTTGTCCATCCGAGTTATCGATAGTTTGAAGCAGTTCAATAGACTGGCCATTTGTTATTCCCGGGAGTGTAACATATATATTAAATATACAATGATACTATATCATAACTTAAATATGAAATCGAGATACATTACTAATCAATCGATTATAGTAACTGCCTCTGGTGCTGAATTTTTCGTTAAATTCCCTGATATCTTTGAAAAATACAGTTTCACGGCAACTAACGATAAAATGGTGAACGATTGGTTTCACAATCCGATGCAATTTTGGCAGAATCAGTTAAGCTTTGCCGTATGGTGTGCCACAACGGGATGTGGCGTATCTGTTAATGCCCCAGGATTTAAACTATATAAGTCTGTTATATTATTTCACGTGTACTATCAGATTAGACGTATACTTAAAGAAATTAATGCTCCATTACCACTGGATCCAGCATGGAATCACGCAAATAATATTTATGATAAGAGGGCCTTCGAACGTATTTGTAATGAATTTAATGTTTCTACGAGTAAAGATTGGTGCATTAAAGGACCTAGCCATGGTCTAGGTATTCCGTACACTGGACAAAGAACTATTAAAGATAAAAGCGATTATTTAATTAAAGAGGGTGTGATCCCTTCAAGCTTTGCTCTCTCGGTTAAACAGTTTAGAGCAGATCGTATGAACTTTGAGAGTGGCATTCTTTATATTATAACAAAGTTTGTGCATCCAAACGATACAACAGACGCTTGGAATGAATTTCTTAATGATAAAACGGAAAATAATTTTACTAACCCAGGATTTGAAAGAGTTAATGAAACGATAAGAACTTATGTATGGGCAATTCTCGGTGCACAATCGCAAACACGAACGTCCATTATCGGTACTAGGACGGCGTTCGATGCGCAAAAACAGTTTGTCTCAAACGTGGAGGACGCCATTAATTCACCAGTTGACATACCATCGTCTATAAAGCGTTTTCAAGATGCATTACAGTACGCTCAATCCAAAGTGGACTTTGTTTATGCACCGGGACTATACATGTCTCCGAGTAATATGGAACTTAAGATCGGTCAAGTGATCGGTTATAATAATAAAATTGTTATCGCTACCGATCAACAAAAACCAGGTATAAATTCAGATATGAATGTCGAATTAATAACGCAAACGATCACGGGTGAAAAGGGAATAGTCAAGCCACAAACACCAACTATCGCTCAACCATCTACTGACGCACAAGTGTCAGCGCATATTGCTTCTAAAAATCAACAACATATCGATGAAAAAACAGCGCTTGTAGTGGGTGGAGTCTCGGTTGGTTTACTCATGATTTGGTTAAATAGTTCTTAGCGAATACGTACAACAACCCTGCAATTGCTACGATCAACCCCCACAAGTTTTGACTAAGCCAAGTGGTGGTCTTAGCTAATAAATTCAATAGCCAGGAAACAACACTCCCTATTATACCGGGAAGTGCGGCCGCGGCTTTCTCAGCTAGCTTTCCCAGTGCTGAACCTAATTCTTTTAAATGCTTTTTTATCCACTCTTTTATACCATTTTTATCGTTAGGCGGTGTACTACCACCTGCACTACCACCTGTTAATGAGAGAGTCAAAGTCGATATAATAAATCCCAACGGGGTTAAAATACTAGCAATTGTTATTCCCTGTTCTCTGAACAATGTTGTAATTTTATCGGCCAGTGTAGTATCATCGTTGAGGACTTGATCGATAGTTTCTCGAATACGACTGATTTGCGAACGAAGTGCCTTTCTATTACTGGAAGCTGCTTCGAGGCGGGCCAATCTTTCCTCTTCTAGGTTACGCAATCTTTCAGCAAGGCGGCGTCTACTGAATTCATCGCCCGCCTGTTCGAGTTTTGTTTTCTCTTGAGCTATATGTTTGTCGATTTCGGATAGCTTGGCTGTATTATTGATGAGTTCTCCCCCGCATAGTTTGCATTGCCTTGTCAAGACCTCGTAATTCCCTAATACTGAACTCTGAATGTGGTACCTGTAACGTTGAATTATCGTAGTAGGTATCTAAGATTTCTCCGAGTCCGTTCGAGGCCACCATCAAGGCTGCTTCCAAATCATCTGTATTAACGAGTTCTTTCCTCATAGTCTGAAGAGCCTTAGTAGTCTTCGCGGGAAGTTTTGCTCGTCCGTATTCTACAAAACCTAATTTATCACGAACAGTGCCGATACCGTGTTTATTGGCTATCGTAGACAAAGCTAGGGGCTTACGAGTACGAGAATGCATAAGATCAATATCCGGAGCGCCACTCAGTCGCAATATTCCTTTACTATCTATCGTAAACTTTGAATAGTCACGGCCTATTGGGTTAACATAATTTTTATCTTCTTTTAAGGCATCGTAATAATCATTGACAGTTGATTGTAAAAGTTCATCGTTAAGATTCGTGCCACCAAAGTCAGTATCTTCGATTGGGTTATCAAAGTCATCAAAGGTACTTAGATCAAAGTCATTATGTTCAAAATTAGTCATTTTTATATTAAACATAGGGTACATGTTTTCAATATAACAATGTCTTCGCAATACGGACGCAAGTTAAACCCACAACGTAGACTTCGAGATCCATTGGGGGTCAAGGCAATTCGTCAGTCTGTTACTATAACTAATAGAGCGGGAAAACTTACAGTACCAAGGTATTTGTAATAAGAACACATTGAGACTGCGCGTAGATGCTTCTAGTGGTGATGGTACTGTCGAAGAAGATCAGGCCGTTGCCGACGCATTAGGTAACAGATTCTATATTCCCCTAGACTTTGAATTACTAGATTCCCACATGCCTTTTTATCAAGCATCCCTAGGCGATAGGTTAGAATACGAACTCACTTTTAACGACTACGGTAGAGTAATCAGAGCTGCTGAAGAAGCTAGCTATTCCATTGACAATATCTCGCTGGAGTACGATATGATAACGGATCCCGAATTAGCCAGACAAATTCGTAACCAGTATTCGGGAAGTTTAGCCATTTTGTACGATCGAGTGCTGCGACATCGAAAGATCACGAGGGACAAAAAAGATACGATGTGGAATATCAATCTAAACGTCCCCACGAGGTCGTTGAAGGGTATTTTAATGTTGTTCGAGGACCCCTCCGATGCGTTTAAAAGAAATACCGAGAAGTTCTACAATCCCAAGATTACGAAAGTAGAATTGACTATCGAGGGCGTTCCTAATCAACTATATAGTCAAGGAATGCTAGCGTATCACCAGTGGGATGAGATTAAAAAACTTCCTTCTATAAAACGTTCTCCGGAAGTAAACGCGGTCGTGAAAGATCTGTCTTTCGGGAGTGTATCGATGGGTGAATACCTAACCAGGAAGTACGCGCTATGGCTCGACATGCGAACAACGGACGATGACCAATTACACAGCAGTGGGAGGAGAATAGAAAATGCTAGCGAGGGTGTCACCATACAGATAACGAAGCTCCAGGAAGCGGCTGGTAAATTAAACATATATTTGTACGTGATTATGGATGCACAACTTAATATACAAAATGGGAGATTCGTGCAAGCAATCTATTGATAATCTTTTACCTAAAGATCCGCACTGCGCTATCATATGCGGGCAAACAGGCTGCGGAAAAACAGCCTTTATTCTAGATATTTTAGAAAGTCATTATTGGGACGTTTTCGATCATATTATTATTCTGTGCCCGACTATAAGCGTTAATAAAACATACCTATCGAGTGATTGGGTAATGAATGACGACGGGGTACACAGAGTCGATCCGGGCGATCGTTTACAAGACTGTCTCCGAGTATATCACGAAAAATACAAAGGAGAATCAACCCTTTTCGTAATAGACGACTGCAGCGCGAGTAAAGAATTAACAAAAAAGAAAGATATGCTTTCGTATTTAGCATTCTCCGGAAGGCATACTCAACATAGCGTTTGGGTACTTACTCAAAAATACAACTCTGTCCTGAAAGATCTCAGAGAGCAGACCAAATGGGTAGCGCTGTTTCATTGCAAAGACCGAGATTCATTCGAGGAATGTTTACGGGAAAATGACGTCATTTATACCAAGGGTGAACGTGACAAAGTCAGAAAAGTGTTAGCAGCAACGAAGCACTGTAAACTCGTATTAAAAACCGATCAACCAGCTGCTTATGCAATTGCTTAGCAAAATGTAGCAAAATTGTAGCAAATATAGCAAAATGTAGCAAAATGTAGCAAATTGAACATTAGCGGTTAATATTACATAAAATGTGGTTCGAAATCCTCATTCTTTCGCAACAGTTCATTATTACGGGATGTATTGGATATGTCATATTCCGTTATGTTAGACTTAAATATCTCCTTAGGTATTACATTATGGAATGCGACGAACTCATCGAACAAATGCTCAAAGAATCTGATGTTGATCAACATACACATCAACATGCAGATAAACATAGAGAAAGACTCGCGGCTTTGGTAGCCGGTGGAAAATGTTCCCAATATTTGGGAGAAAATTATACCATCGAAAAAATTGATAACATGACCGATGAAGAAATTAAAAAACTGTACGCGCGTTACGAGTCTAGACTGGGAGCTACCATGAACTAAAACTATAGGGTCGTCTATATTACAACTATACACAGTCGTAGCTAGTACGTTTCTCCCCATCCCGGCAGAACATCGCATGTATTTATGCGAATCTCTAGAGAAAGACCCATTCATTGAACACGCTATAAGCTCAGTGAGCTGTGAGTTTTATCATAGATTTGGAATGTTCTTAGCTCCGTTCACCACAGCTTTAATAACGGCTAGGTATTGTCAATTTAAACATACGTGCCCACTTAATAATATAAAGAACGAAGTTCAAATAAATAATGGAGACACAACAGATTGCGCAACCACAACAGATTGCGGAAAGGGAACCACAAGTGAATGAGGATGTGAATGAGGATGCACCACAAGTGAATGAGAAAATACTAAAACCCAGAGTTACTAAGAACCCCCCGAAAATAGCTGCAGGAAGAAAGGGAGGGCTGGCGCGCAAAGCAAAATTAATAAATAATTCAAATCTGATTAAAACATGGACACTAGTAGGAGTTGCTGGTATAGCGGCTGTATGGTTCTTTTATAAGACCGGAGAAGAGAAAACGTCATCCCCGCCGCAACAACAAGTTCAATTAGAGGTTAGTCCTCATATAATGCTATAAGAAGCATGACTACTCCAGTTACAGACGGTAAAATGTTGGTAAACGCGACGTATCATTCAGCGGTGGTCACCGGCTTGGCCATTGGCTATGCCCGTATGGCTAAAATGATTACTAAAGCCACACCTCCCAAGCTAGATTTTAATGGATTTGATATAGGTATGATGGTTCTGGATATTGGATTAGCAATGGCAACGAAGGATATGCTCATCAAACAAGGACTTATCCCGGAAGACATAATGAAGTAATTAAACATTTGAATATTTTATATTCATATACTATGGCATCAATTGCGATGATGGTCGGTGGAGCTGTTGTTAATGCTCTAGCTTTTTCGGGGAGTAATTATTTATTTTCCAGTATGAGGGAATCAAACGCTAAAGAAGTTGAAGAGGAGCGTAAACGACATATTAAAGCATTAGAACAATACCAAGCAGCCCAGTTACAATATACGCAGCAGAGAATGAAGAGATTAGACTTTATTCATGAAAAACTGATTAAGGAAGGACATTCAATTCAAACGTTTAAGGATGTTGAATCCGCCATGCACGAATACTTCCTCGTTTATGGGAAAAAACTCGACCCAATACCTAGACCAACAATGAGTCAGTTTTATACACCGTCAGAGGCTCAGAAAGACCGAGAGGTCGCATTTGTTATTATGGGGTTATCTGCTGTATTGATTTTCAGCTATACAATAGTGTAGATGTGATTTGCATTTAGACAAATAATATGATAGATGTATATACCATGAATAACTGCAAGGTTACACTCATGGGGAAGACGACTCTATGTAACAGACGCTGTGTTGAAATTTACTGTGGTATACACAATTATTACATCTAGCGTGGACACATAAACTATACGTGTTCTGAATGCGGGATAGGGGTCAAAGGTCGTTATTGTTTATGTAAGAAACACGGTGCTGATAGGGTCAGGAATCAGATTATTTATGCTAGGAAGAGAGATTACATCAATGAGAGGAATAGGTTGGGGAGAATACGTATTTAGATATATGAAAACAACCAATTAGACATTTGTTTCATTTTGCATATACCATTCAACCACTATGGTTTTTGTCAGAGAGTTGAAGGCATTGGCAAAGCAACGTGGTCTACGTGGATATTCTCGTATGAGAAAAGCTGAATTGATTGCCTTACTCGGTTTGGAATACAACAAACCCCAGACTGTTAGAGAACTCAAAGCTCGAGCGAGAAACAGTGGGCTGAGAGGTTATTCTCGAATGAGAAGAGCTGAATTGATCGCTTTACTAGATAATAATAATGATGATAATGATGATAATGATGATGATAATAATAATGTTGATCAACAACAACAAGAATTAATATTTGTACCCACATCCGCCGGCGTTGGTAAATATCTAAGAGGTTGGAAGATGGATATTAATTCCAACATGGATGTTAACGATATTAAGCCCATCATATCGAGTAAAATTAACGAGGAATTAGATGATTTACAAAGTATAAAATACCAGCTGACGATTAAAATGACATTGAGTAAAAGTAACGCAGACGATAGCGTCGAATATACCGAACCATATTTCCGTAGCAATCAAGAAGTTATAACCGAATCCGATACTATAAACGCATCATTAGATACATCAATTCAGAGGATACAGGAAACTTTAGAAAGCTGGACTAATAGAGGTTCGGGTTGGGGTGTGGATAAAATCGATAGTTTATATTTAGATATAGCAAATCATATGCCCTTCAAAGGTGGTTCTTATATAGATTTACCCCCGTATTATAAGAAGAAAAAAGCCATAATTAACGTAAAAAATAAATCCGATGATTGTTTAAGAATGATGATAAGATCTGCATTGTTCCCCGTAGATTCTAAAATTGCAAATAGACCTTCTAGCTATCCCCAAAACGATGGACTCAACTTCGATGGTATAGACGAACCTACACCAATATCACAAATTGATAAGGTGGAAAAGCAAAATAATTTAGCTATAAATGTTTTCGGACATTCTAAAGGAATTGTTGTACACAGGATAAGCTCCGCTCCGGAACATATTCCCAGAATCAATTCATTTCTGATCGAAAAAGATGGAAAATATCATTATACGTGGATAAAGAGTTTAAACAGGGTGCTATACAATCAAACAAAACATAAGGAAAAGGAATATTTCTGCGAAAGATGCCTGCATGGGTACAGCAGACAAGATCTATTAGAAGCGCATAAAGAAGACTGTAGAGGTGTTGGACAGAATGCTATCAGGATCGATATGCCTAAAGAGGGAAAAAATATATTAAAATTTGAACATTATTGTAATCAAATGCCAGTACCGTACGTAATTTACGCCGACTTCGAAGCGCTTATCAAACCCATAGAAAATACCAACCATAGTAGTTTTACGTACAAAACTCAAGAACATATTCCTTGTGGGTTTGGATATATAGTTGTAAGGTATGATGGGAAAACAAACACTCCCGTGATTTACAGAGGTCCCGATGCAGCTGGAAAGTTCCTAGAATATCTACAAAATGAAGAGAGAATAATCAGGGAAAATTTATCATGTAAGAAACCCATGCGTATGACGATAGATGATTGGAGGGCCCACAAGAAGTCAACGAGTTGTCACGTTTGTAATAAACCCCTGGATGGGGATTCCGTAAGAGATCATTGTCACGTCACGGGTAATTATCGGGGAGCCGCTCATAACGAGTGTAACTTGAAACTAAAAATGAATGCTCAAACAATACCCATCCCCGTTGTGTTTCATAACCTTAGGGGATACGATTCACATCTCATTATGCAAGCTATCTCAAAGACCGACGGCGGTTTAACGTGCATTCCTAACAATATGGAAAAATACATTTCGTTCTCGTTGACTAAACCTATACATTATAGGGACAAGGATGGGAAATCTAGAATAAAACAAAGTAATGGGCTTAGATTCATAGACTCCGTACAGTTTCTGTTATCTTCCCTGGACAATTTAGCTAAAGCGAACAATCCCGATGACTTCGCGATAACAAATCAATATACCGATAAGATAACTCGTCATTTGTTGCTGAGAAAAGGTGTATATCCTTACGAATATATGGATGATTGGTCTAGATTCGAAGAAACTGAATTACCACCCCTCGAATCATTCTATAGTAACTTAACAGAATCTAGAATAACAGATGCCGATTATGAACACGCTCTGACGGTCTGGGATAAATTAGGTTGTAAGAATTTAGGCGATTATCACGATCTGTACTTAAAAACCGATGTACTGTTACTCGCCGATATATTCGAGATATTTAGAAAGACGTGTTTAAAACAATACGGCTTGGACCCGGCATGGTACTATTCCAGTCCCGGACTATCGTGGGATGCATTGTTGAAGAAGACCGGCGTAGAACTAAAATTACTCACAGATTACGATATGCACTTGTTTATTGAGAAAGGATTAAGAGGGGGTATATCCATGGCAGCGAAAAGGTATTCCAAGGCTAATAATAAATTAGTGGAAGGATACGATCCGAGTAAACCCGACACGCATATATTATATCTCGACGCTAACAATTTGTACGGATGGGCTATGAGTCAACCTTTACCCACGGGTGGTTTTGAGTGGGTCGATAATATCAATAATAATAATGATGAGAATAAAGGGTACATACTAGAAGTTGACTTGGAATATCCGAGTTCCTTACATAAAGACCATAACAGTTATCCGCTAGCTCCCGAAAGATTAATGGTTAATAAAGATTGGATGTCGGAATATCAACGGTCCTTGATGGGTAATAGTAGGTTAACTAACGTAGAAAAACTCGTACCAAATTTGATGGATAAGACAAAATATATAGTTCACTACAGAAATCTCCAGTTGTATCTATCGTTAGGTATGAAACTAAAGAAAATACACAGAGTTCTAAAGTTTGATCAAAGCCCTTGGATGGAGCCCTACATAAGGCTGAACACAGATTTAAGAAAGATAGCTACCAGCGATTTCGAAAAGAATCTATATAAGCTCATGAATAACTCAGTATTCGGTAAAACTATGGAGAATCTAAGGAAGCGTGTTGATGTTAAATTAGTCAGATCTAATGAGGAAGAAAGACTCAGGAAACTTATAGCCAGTCCGGCTTTTAATAGAAGCAAGATATTCGATAACGACTTAGCTGCGTTGCATATGCAGAAGAGTAATATAAAATTCAACAGACCGGTGTACGTCGGTATGAGTATTCTCGACTTGTCAAAACACTTAATGTATGACTTTTATTACAACGAATTTAAGAAGCAATACGGCGATAGATGCGAAGTGTTATATACCGACACAGATTCTTTGTTGATGGAAATACAAACCGAGGATGTGTATAAAGATATGGCAGAAAAAATATGACACTAGCGATTACCCTAAAGATAATCCAATGCACAGCGTAGTAAATAAAAAGGTGTTAGGTAAGATGAAGGATGAATGTGCTGGGACCCCTATAGCGGAGTATGTAGGATTAAGACCTAAGATGTATTCTATAAAGAAGTCCGATAATGGAGAGATAAGAAAAGCCAAGGGTGTTAAGAAGTATGTTGTAAAAAAGCATATCAAACACGAACAGTATAAAGAATCATTATTCAACGGTAGAACGTTCAAACACGAGATGAACTCTTTTGAGAAGTTACGATCATAGGATATATGGATTAAGAATGAACAAGACATCATTATCCCCCTTAGATACAAAGAGATGGATTGATAATGATGGTGTAACTACCTATGCTTATGGTTATGGTGGTAATACCGTACCGTCGGGAACTATGAACAACTCTTCTCGTACAAGTGCCCTACCCGGTCCATCTTGAAGATAATAAAGAATAGGCTCTCCTTCTTTCGTAACCAATCGACTAATGTTATACGTCTTAAGGGACCATATGGGATCGGTTGCGCGACGTAGGCCTCCCTCGAGTTCACCTGCCTGGTATAAATATCTTACCCTTACTCTATCCGAAAGTTTTCGTTCTTTGCCTCTCCTCGGTGCTGAAGATTCGGAAGTCACGGATTTCATTTTAATCGCTTCGGATGGTTTCTTCCCTATTAATCTCGTTACTTCATTATTCAGCGCTGATACAATGGCTGATAATCGTGTCACCCATTCGGTTGATCTCAATCGCTCGGATTTCATTTCCATCCCATACTGATAGCCAAACAAACGTTCTGCTAGAGTCCGGTTAAATCTTTCAACAATGGCTTGACTGCGGTGGGCCTCTCTTTCACCACGGACGATTTTGACTTTGTGCTTTGTTAACAGTTTTGTTACCGATCCCATAAGCTCTCGACCGGGATCTACTTGAAATATCTCAGCCCATTTTAGCGGTCCGCGTTTATATATGCGGCTCAGTGCATTAGCTACTTCTGTTGAATCTTTCGAGGTTAATGGCTCAGCCTCTTTGTATCGACTAGCCACATCCACTACTGTTAAAGCGTACTTATACGTTTTGCGTTTTACCTTATCGTGAGGAAGAAACAAGAGGTCAGCCTGATGAACTTCATTCGTCGTAAAAATATCAAACTTCTTCCTCGGTATATAACGCGGTGCCGGTAAATATATTTGCCACAATGCTTGTTTCTTTAACCAATCCTTAGCCACATCTTTAGATACCTTAGCCGCGGTGGCTAATTTTTTTATTGCTCCTACACCTTTCCAATATCCTCGTGGGCTATAGTAAATTTTATTCATTATTAATTAATATTGATGTTTTGTTTAATACAACTCATGACTATCGTTGAATCGCATAGTCATTTACACATAAAAAATGCTACCTGTAGTAGCAGTATAGGTATATAAATCCGGCTTCAGTGGAAGTGGTCCAGAACCCCCATTACCTATACTACTTTCGTTATTGAAGGTGGTTTGCATTTCATGCTAGTAACCTTTTAATATCGTAACATTGGTGCAAATTGATTTCAATAATCATATCTTCGATATCTTAATTTTAATTGAGTAAAAATTCGTGTTTTATAATCCGCATATATCTGCGCGATGGTAAATTATGAACCATTTCAGTGAATTTATTATCTAAACGTTAAACAGAAAAATAACTTAATTTTCGAGGTCATCATGTCGGTTTTAGAAATACGAATATTCGGGTTAATCTGACGTGTCATGTTATAAACTTTCCAATTTTCAAGCGTTTTGGTTGAATATTTACGATATACAAAAATAAACAACCCGTGTCATGATGCTAGCAGACGTCCTAAAATCAAACATGGCGCGCTTGGCCCTACCTCCGCATAACTTATTGCTATTTTAATATCAACAAAGTTTACATTGCCTTTATAAATATAACTTGGCGAAAGTTGACGATCTTCTCAATCGAAGAATGTTTTATTTGTCATATTCCAATAAATATGACGAGAGAAAAATGAAAATAAAGATTGTGACAGCACTATTTCAATAAGTGCAAAGGTCACCGGATGTGACGTCACAGACGGGTAGTCTGCTGATAAGCTTTCGAAACAAAACAATTACAGTAAATTTTGAAATAGTTCGCCTATCACATACAGCAAAAATATAAGTCGATACACAGTATCAGTAATCACCACTAACATGAAATAAAAATGTGACTTTGACGATATAATTCGCGTATTAGTTAATCCGTTTGACCTTGCATGCTCCCGTGACCCGGAAACGGTAGACGATAAATCAACATGCCACATGCAAGTTTCTCGGTATCTTTTATTTGAACTTCTGTTGATATTTAAGAATCACCATTCAATGGTGTGAATATAAATGGGACATGATTCATATTTCTGCGATGTACACGCTGATAAGTTTCACTACAACAAGTGTATCCCACGTAATACGTCTATGGATATCGTCGATCAGCAGGATCACCCTCAACAACAGGTGCGCGAAAATGGGCTTGACAAAACGTGTTTCAAAATAACATCCCCGCGTTGCTGAATATGAAAGGGTATATATCAGCAATAAAATGCTACGTACATATTTTCGGTGCTAGTTCCACATTACATTTAGGATAGTTTTCCTTTCGGGAATACATTCATAGATTCTAGCATGATTTTAGAACAGTTTCACGAAGGATTTCTAATTTATTCCAAAAATATGAAGACCACCATGATTGCGTATTGATGATAGATTTGTAATTGTTTAATTATTTACAGCTGTTTACAGGTTTTAAAATTTTAAGTTATTTTCAATAGTTATTTTTCCCACAATGATGGTGTGTGGGGACAGTAAATATTAGTCTTTGCATCAGCACAGTGTAACTGATCAAACTTCAATTATTATCTTTAGTTTAAACATATTTATTCAACAATTATTATCTTGCACTCTGAAAATCAACTATGTGAATAAGTAACTCTCTGATGTCATTATTTTAATTTTAGTATTCCATTAATAATGAATAAATCAGATCCTTAACATATACATACTAAACTCATACAGACATTAATCTTGTGCATTATGTGGTTTGTTTCCAAAAAAAACAATTCTGAAATATAATTTAATAGGAATTAATTTAATTTAATTACAGTAACAGTACATGACATTTTTGTTTGTTTAATCACAAGAACCATGGTGGCACATGAGCTGGTAAATTTGCCATAGGTTTCTTAGAAAATGCTATCTCAGTCTTCTGGTTGGAATGAAAAGAAACATGCCTCTGTACACGTTTACCCTTGCCAGATGTATTTTTTCCAGTCAGCCAATCCATTACTTTTGTTCACCTTATGTGGTCTATTTTATACATACAGATGCTGCTTCCAACCTGTTTTTTCTTTGTATGCAATCACAGTATCACAACTTCCTCAGCTGGTGTGTATTAAAGTTCCCCTGTCATCATGAAAAAAGAATTATAAACGAAAGTCATATTTTCATTCAAAAACATATCTGTCTTTCCTTGAATACTAGGCTCTTTGTCAAAGTGCCAGAAATGTCAGTGTCATAAAAAAATGAAAAAAATATTTACATAAGGACTTTTCTTAGATACACCTAGATCTAAGTCAAACCATGTGACTAGTTAGGTAGAATTATAACCTTATAAACCCTCATTTCTGAGGTGTCCATATATTTCACATTTTTAGGACTAAACGTGATCCGTGTAGATCTGTCGGTTTTGTTATGTAAAACAAATTCTTGTCTCAAAAAATGAGAAAAGGAATCATTAAGATGAAATTTTTTTATCCCATTGATTCACGAAAATCAGTTGAAATGTGCAGTAGTGACTTTTGTACCCAAAATTTCTAGTAATTTGTTACCCTAATGGGTATGTGATTTTTGTAGATCTACCTAGAATTATTTCAAAGATATACATTAATTTGGTGTCTTAAACTTAACATAATATCACTTTCCTATCAAAACAATTCATTCTAACTTAGGTTTAACCAACTTAACTGGCCTCTCCTTCAGTGACAAGACGTCAATTTTCTCTCAAAACTAAACAATCAATTTCAAGGATCACAGTCATAATCATATTTGGAACTTGATGAAATATTTTATTATGTGTTCTGTTCATCTACATGAAAACATAAATATAATTATAGATCTATTGTCTTATTTTCTTAGGTACAAATTCACAAAGTATTTTGGGTACAATTTAATTTGTTTTGGGTACAAAATCACATATATATATATATTTACACTACCTCGTTGTGAACCAAAATTTTATCGGTTCAGAGGACGGGAGGTTCTCAGAAAGTTTTCAACAACATCTTTAATATTTAAATTGTTCTTTTTGTAATGTTAGACCAATAACAATATTATGTTATTATTATGGCATATCAATACGTTGTATCGCTCGACGTTGCGTTGGTTTTTAGAAAATATTTTAAAATTAAAATCATCGAGCGTGAAATCCATTACGGTTTCGGATTTAGACTTACACATTCGATGGCGACAATCACGAAGAAATATGAAACAAATAGGAGTGAAGACTGCTCTCCAGATCAATAAATAGTAAATAGTTGACGAAAAATAGTAAATATGGATTTTCTTTTCAATGTGAATCTATTTCGGAATTTCTTTATGATAGCTTACCAACTTTTGCATATTTTGCTTCCATGTGTCACATGCGGTACGTGCTTCCGGTTTCAGAAATGATAGCTAAAATTGCAAGTATTTTGATTATTTCTCGTAAAATGCATTATTTTGCTATTGAATGGTTTACCTAGAATGTATATCAGTTCAGATTTTGCGTATCATCCAATGTTTGTCATTTTTCACAGTGTTTGTTGACTTTGTTCAACTCAACAAATCGCGAGTTAGGCCACACCCAAATGTATCACTAACGTTTGTCGGCTTGTAAATGTGACGGAAAGTTTATCAAACGAAATCATTTGCAAACTCTTTAAAATTGAAATTCTTTTTACAAAGATTTATACATACATGTCAATAATTCTAGAAAATTAAGTTAGATGTAACAAAATGATTGTAATAGTCTCACGGGATAACTATGCATGTGGAGTTGTTTGTTTAACGCCGTTGCCATGATCGTACAAGTTCCATCCAATCGATGATGTTATGATTCAGATTGTTTTTGTTTACAAATATAATAAAACAACTGATTTTAAATGTTACTTTTTATATCAAAATTAAATTTGCATCTGAATATTTAAATTTATATTATTTTTTTAGAAATGGGCCAAATGAACATCTATCATGCATCTATTAAGCAATCAGTTACTCAGTTGCAATATACATACCGCTCATCATACTTTGAAATAAGAGATTTACCCATATTATTCTGCCCCTATAACATGTGTCCCACCATTGAGCGCTTTTGAGTCATCACAGGTGTTAATTCATTCATCCATCATTTCTTACAGAATTCTGATACTCATGCTCTTAAAATAGTAGTAAATTACAGAGATTTGTCCCAACAAACAACAAATCATACAAGCTACCCCACAAAATGTGTATGATGCATAAATAGATCTAAATCATAGTTTTATCTTCTTGTTTTAGTAACATAATATTTATTTTAATGTTGACAAATTATTTCCCATACAAACCCACACACTACCCTACTGTATCTAAGTATCCTGATTTTTATTCAACAGTACTTCAAGACACCTGTAGTATTAAGTATATTTTGTAGATATTATTATCATCTAGCAAATATGAATGTAGAAAGTTTATCATCAAATCTTCTGATGGTTAAATAAATGCAAATTGAACCCCACAGTCATTCCATGTAGATAAATGGATTTATTTGTGTTATTTGTTTTAGAATATAACAGATTATACTTACATATGTTACAGTCAGTGTCTATAATCAGGCCCAATATGTATTTTGACTAAAAATTTCAGCCAATATGCATATTGACTGATTCACTCAAGCAAGGTATATATTCTTTCTTAAATTTTCATTAATTTATTATTGCCTGAAAAATAGGACTGGATTTTAGACAGACTGGCTGAAATGAATTAGACTGTATAATTTAATCTCCTCAATTTCATTTGGATCTATTTTGATCTTATGAAGATCAAAGTAACTTATGTAAGAAATTAAAAATGTTTTCACAATGAATTGATTGATTCTCCAAACCTGAAAGAATACCAGAGTCCTTTTTTTATGTTACTTATCTTTATTGGCATAATATTCAGTTCAGAAACAGATGACTGCTAAAAAGTCATGCATGTGTAATCAAATACTAGTACACATGCACAAGTGTGCCAAGATATTAAATAAAATAAGAGTCATTGTGCAATGCAGATATCTTTTGGTGTGAAGAGAAAAAAGAATAACATTAATAATTTGTTTATGTTGGAATTTGAAACATCAGATTAGAACAAGGAAACATTAAAAGAAAGGCCTAATGAAGTTAAGAATCAGTTTTAACTGTGTCACAATCATATGATTATTGTCAATGCAAACTGGATGTAGACACTGCATTGTTAATACAATCAACATTATAGAGATTGACAATTAGTATGAATATATTGTTTTATTTTATAAAAATTGTAGTTGGTACAAATACTCTTGAATATGTATTTTAACTGAAATATATAGGGTCCTCTGTGTCTGAAATCTTTCTTTCTACTTTGTAAAATTCAAAAAAGGCCAAAATAATATATATCTTTCATTGATCATATTGAAATATATACAAAATTCATACATAAAATCCTTTTCTACAACATGCACCAATTAACCCTTAAATATCAAAACAGATTTCAGTTATTTCCATTTCTTTTATTTTGAACATTGTATCATGATATCTAGTTGATGACGTAATTTTACAGTGCCTGTTACTCTTACAATTTCTTGAGAACATTTCCCATTGCTCTCTGTTATATATCTGACAAATACTTACATGTGTTGCTGTCAATATTCACAACATTGAGGCAACGGGCAACGTTGCATGAGACCTTCACATTTCGCGTACCGTATCGCCTCACAGCTCGCATACCGTATCGCCTCACAGCTGTACTTACTGAAATGCATGCATATGATGTAGCCTGCTCGGCGATGCTACAACATAGATATAGGAGGAACGTATACAAAATCTACTTAATTTTTAAAAGTGTGATATTCATACATCAAGGGCAACACTTTAGTACCGATTGCAAAACGTCAACAAAGCGACCTGGGATGAACGATCAGCTGATCTCACCGCATCGCTTCGAACGCCTATTTAGGGGTTAACTATACAATATAATCAGTCGTGGTCATCCCTGATGTATCATTAACATTAAATCAAAGAACATTTGTTTCCGGACATGGCAATAGATAAATAATTTTTTAGGCGAAAAGATATACTGTCCACACACAAGCGTGACCGTTGCCGACAGAGGTGAAGGTTATACTAGTTAACTGTCTATAGGCGTCATAGTAACGTGTAGTGCTCGTATCGCGCATACCACATGCGCCGTCAGTTTAAGGTTGGACCGTCCGGGTCAGCGCACCTAACGGGTTAGTGAAGGGAAGATAAATTGAAAAAGATCGCCCATTAGTTACACCGAAAGTTGCTAATTTCTAGAAATAAAGGAACATGAGTGTTTTCCTATCGTCAGCAAACAAAACATTATGATCGAATAGGAAAAATGATGAAATTATAAAGAAAATACATGTATCAGACTGCATGCCGCTCAACGTGAAGTGAAGTCAACAATGGCCGTTTCTGGTAGTTGTGTGCCGAGAAGTTTGGCCGAAACTTTTTTAACTCGCGATATTTTCTTTTTGAGGTAAATAAATGACTTAACGTTTTGATAATGAGCAAGCTGAGCATTTATGCATGTCATATGTAATTTAAATGTTACGCAAAGCCTTCTTGGTAAATAAATATGGCGAGTTATATTTTGGGGTGTTATGCTATTCATAACAGACATCAGACATCAGATTCGACATCAGATGCACGGGGATGGACACCTCTGTCGAAGGGGTTCGACGTTAGCGTGCAGAGCTTTAAAGACATCACTTCCGGTATATATGACGCCTCTTCCTGTCTCATTTCTCTTCCGAATGTGACGTCACTTCCAATCACCCACTTAACTTCACTGCTGTGTGTGCACTAGTCAAAATAGTACAAGAAGGCTTATTCACCCTATGAAGCTGAAGGTGAATTTCCTCGCACCCCCCCCCCCCCCCCCCCCTTTTTTTTGTGTGTGTGTAGGAGGGAGGACAGACTACTGGTTCCTAATAGTCTGCGCAGTAGGTAACAATCCGGCCTAATAAGAAGATATCCTTTAGATAGGGCTGAATGTCACGCAAGTAAAGGGAAGTGAAGGTGTTGTGTGATTCCCACAGCTCAAAACTAAAATAAAAAAGCTCTAATTTTGTGGGCCAATCATAAGCCCAGGAGGGTTGTAGTGTCCTGGGCCTGACATTATATCCTGAGTATCCAATTAGTGACAGGCCATCGGGATTCCTTGGCGAGCATGGAGCTAACCACTCAACACCATGATCTTCGTACTGACGGCCATCCCGTAAACAACTACTACCAGAATCGTGGATGCCGTTAGAAGACGGGCAGATGGGCACCACAGGGATCTACCTACCCGTCTGGAGCCCGACTTTTTTTTTATGGGACTCCCCCAGCTGCCTCCCACTCTCATTCAGACACTGAATCTCAGTATGACTACATGGAGTAAGTAACTCAACCCCCATGGGAGTTTGGAACACCTTTATCCTTCGTGCACCTACAAGATACATTATACCAGTTTATGTCTTATCTGACTCCCCGCATGGACCAGTTCAGTCCATCGTTGATGCCAGAATATGCCGGGTGCCGCACCCCTGTGTCATCCCACTTTCCTCAGACACTTCCATGGCCGAGCTATGGACAGGGAATTGTCAACTGCGCTTCTCATAACCTCCACAGAAAGAAGAGGATGTTTTATCAAACCCATGAGCCACTGATACCGGAGAAACGGGCACTGAATGAAGACTTCTTAAAGCTGGTCAAGAGCCAACAGCCAACTGTCAAACTCTTCCGTTCTTATTGCCTTGGACAACACAACAGTCATGGCCTACATACAGAAGCAAGTCGAAACCCAAGTCCACCTCGCTGATGATGGAGACCTCACATTTATTCGACTTGGCCGACTCATTACCTTGCTGGATGGAACCGATACATAAACCAGGGAAATTGAACATCCTCGCAGACAGCCTGTCCAGACACGGCAGGATCATATCGATCCTGGATCACGTTGACATGGGAAAAGCCACACGTAGTTCTTTTTGCGACTTGTCTGAACCAACGACTTCCAGTCTACATCATCCCAATTCCGAATCCAAACATCTTCCCGACGCAAGAGAGTTAACTGACTTTAAATGTCCCTTCTATGTCTCTCCTATGGACCAATCAGATTCCACCTCTCGTATCACTTGCATTGGCTTCAAACAAAACTGTGGCGCCCTGTCAAGTCGATCTTATCGATAATCAAGATCTATATACATATATGTATTGTGATAAAATGAGTCTTACATCGCAAAGAGCATCAAATTATGTGAGCACCTTAATTAAAAACATGAAAAGATATAGAAAACATCTGTTGACGGCTAGTTAGCGGTGCACATGCTTTGCAAATCCTCCAATCCACCAAAATCTGCATGAAAGTTTATGAACCGGATTTCGATTTCAGAGAGCAATTTTGATTGGACTAGTCCAGCCAAAATAAAACTCCATAATACCAGCCTAGTTCGGTAAGTTTGGAAACTGGACTTTTATAGTCAGTTAACTCACTTGCCTCGGGAAGATGGAATCCAAAGGACTTACACACCAATGCTCTGTCCGTGGATTGGACCAATCTCTTTGCGTACGCCTTCCCTCCATGGGTCGCTCCTCGACAGGGTGATACAGAAGATAGAATTGACAGTGTCCCAATAGACCCAGATCCTACCTCTTGTACGAGAACATTTCCAGCCTCCATCTCACCACCTGTAAGCTATCAGGCAAAGAATGTGGGCCCCCGATTCTCTAAATCTGCCTCTGCAGCGGTGGCTATATCGTGGAGACAGTCTTCCTCTCACCTTTACGACAACAGATAGACTAAATTATTCCAGTGACAACGATGATTGGGACTAGAAAAAGTCAACGTCACCATCACCATGGCTGCCGACTTCTTCCTACATCTCCATCAGGATAACCATATTCATCACGGAACCATCGAGGGATATCTCTCTACTATTCATTCCATTCTTCAACATGGCGGCTTATCTATCAGCAACCATCGGCTTATGTGCTCGTTTTTCCTGGAAGATGTTCATATTCCTCGTCTATGAATCCCGTGCAGTCGTGCTGGAGCCAGGTGGAGTCGAAAAGCTCTGAGGCGTCTTCTATGCTGATGTGGCATTCTTAATGGTAGAACCGTGCAGCGATCCATTGGGGTAGGCGGACCGCTGATGGGATATGGATGGCTAAGATGAATGGGTCTCATTTGGAGGTAGGGAGAGTGTTGTTCTGGAGGTAAAAGGTTGAATGGCTTCTGCCCCAAATGGTCCCCACGTACAGCCTCTTAGCTTGGGGTTTCTTCTGTGTCTGGTTGGAACCAAGTCTTTTCAGCCCTTCTGCCTCCAGTGATAGACCCGAAAGACGAGATTCAAAAAGTAAAAAGCTGCTCCAGCATGGTGATCGGAAACGTAGGCTGCTCTGGCATAACAGATGGTGGACATGGTGGAGGGATCAGCTTGTCGGACTGTGACATGATGTCGTCCACCTTCTTCTTGGCTGCATCTTTCTTCTTGGCTTTGGTGAGCTGGGAGAATGCCTTCTTGGAGAGTTGGAGACAAAGATTGCAACAATCATCTTCTGTTCTGCATTTCCATCACTCGTGATGAGGGTCGCCGGAAATCATGAACTTGCACACTTGTGACAGGATGATTGGTGGGGAAAGGACGCCATCATGAAGGGTTGTTAGGGAAATAAACAAACACAATCACAACCAAATACTCACATGGATCGAGCCCAGTAACCAACCCATACTAATTTACTTATATAGTGTAATAAAATACTGAAAGTATAGCTGTGTAAGTGACCACAGCTAAGTCTTAGAGAGATCGTCTACTAGCACACACAGGAAAGAAGTGAAGGTTTTCGTGCTGCTGGTGCTATTTTCAGGACAACAAATGTTGTATAGTTGACAGTGAAGAGGACCCCAGTTGAAAATCTGAAAATTTTAGTACAGTGTGACTGCAGCCAAAATACAGGATTTATGGCAGTGATGTAATAGAGGTAGGGGATTTGTAATATTTATTCCTCTGTTCACTCAGCAGTGAATGGGTACAAGGTAGATGGGCCATAAAGACAGCATGGGTTGTATATTCCCCAGAGAGCTATGAATGAAAGTCAAGCGCACATTGATCCATTGACTAGTGTAATAATGTGAGGCTTTGAGTTTGAGCATGCTTTCTGGTGTGTATTTGGCCGATTATAAATGTTCATGTTATTATTATTATTTGTAGTAGTTAAGTTGCGACCTGAGAATGAAAATCCAATGAAATGCTTTGAGCATGCTTTAGGGTGTTTATTTGGCCAATTTGAAATGTGTGTAGTAGCAGTAGCAGCTGCAGCAGCAAAACTGAACATATATCTTCCTTTTTATCCCCCTGACATGTAATGTTGACTTGTATGTCTTGGTATTTTTATTTTCATTGATTTCCATGGAAACAATTTGGACTTGGTGTCAAAAGTGGGGAGGGGGGCACAACTTGAAAACTGTGAAAGACTTTTCATCCAAACTTGGTACATGTGTTAACCAAGGGTTAAAGTGGTGCCTTTTGCTATTTAGGATTTTTCCAAATTTGATTTTTCCCAAGTTAGACTTTGCTGAACTGGAGAAAGGTGTCATTTTCAACATTTTTCATCCACACTTGGTACATGTCTTAAAGCTCTGCACGTTAACGTCGAACCCATTCGACAAAGGTGTCACTTCCTGTGCATCTATTGTCAAACCCATTCGACGGGCGAATGGCATAATGACACCCCAAAATAATACTCGCCATATCTATTTACCAAGAGGGCTTTGCGTAACATTTAAATTACGTATGACATGCATAAATGCTCAGCTTGCTCAATATCAAAACTTTCAGTCATTTATTTACCTCAAAAAGAAAATATCGTGAGTTAAAAAAGTTTCAGCCAAACTTATCGGCACACAACAACCAGAAACGGCCTTTGTTTTATATAGTACTGTGTAGTTTTCTGTCAGGAATAAATGTGCCAAATATTTCTTCAATTGGCCCTTGTTTAATGAGGCACCAACCCTCTTTAGAGCGCCTTATGCTAAAATTAAACCAGCAGGCAGGGGTAAGAAGTGTGAAAATAATTCAGTAGGCTAAGGGTTAATCAACCCTTGAAGATCCAGGGTAGAATAGTTCTTCAGCAACCCATGCTTCCCGTAAAAGGTGACTATGCTTGTCGGAAGAGGCAATTAAGGTATCGGGTGGTCAGACTCGCTGACTTGGTTGATGCATATGATCTTTTCCAGATTGCGTAGATTGCTGCTCATGATGTCAATCACTGGATTGTCTGATCCAGACTTAATTATTTACACACCGCTTTCATATCACTGAAATATTTCTCAGTGCAGCTTTAAACAGCAAACAAACATGTCTTAATCAGTGGCTGAAGTGATACCTTTTGCTATTTAGGAATTTAAAAACAAAAATAATTTCCTGCTTCCAAAGTTTGACTTTAAATCTGTTCATATTTGGATTTTTTTAAATTTACACTTTTGGCAGGGAATATTGAAACGGGTTCCATCTGTCCGTCCAGGCATCCGTGTGTGCGTGCGTCCTGAAATCGTTTCCGGAGCATAACTCAGAAACCGTTGAATATTTCTCTGCAAAACTTTGCATGTCTATCAGACTCATGCTGAACTGGTGCCTTTTGCTATTTAGGAATTTTAGTATGTTTTATTTTTACGTTTACATGGCAACAAGTTGGACTTAGGTTCTGTAAAAGTGGTGTTTGTTTCCAGAGTTCTGTAAAAGTGTGTTTGTTTCCAGAGTGTAACTCAAAAACCGTTAAATACTTTCTTACAAAACTTTGCATGTCTACCAGGCACATACATGTGCATGTCTACCAGAAGTTGGACTTAAGATTTGTTATGATTTTAGACATTATGAAGTTTGACTTTGATAAGATCTTCACATTTTTACCAGGCCCTTGTTGGGTCACTGATCTCTGGCAGTTCACTGTGACTGGCATTTGCCCCTTTGTTGTTTCCCCTGGGTACCCAGGTAATAACCCAGAAATCTCAAGTATTTTCGACCACTGCTGCGCCGACTGTAAGCGCATTTGTTGCTTTTATTGATAGTACTTTGACGTAGAGTGATCCCTCGCTACAACACTACCTTCAGGGTCAAAATAATTGATGAGTATTATAGATTATCAGCGGTTTAAAGAAGTATCATGGAACTGTTCTGGGTGAACAATACCTTCCAAATGACGTGCTGGTTTTCTTGGGGAATTAGTCAGCAAAGAGCCAGAGTCACAATTTTATTTACAAGAACAATTAACAATTTACAATTCATGCTTAGATAATAACTGAGGGTGCCACAGAGAGTCGGTACACACTCTGGGCTGTGGGAGAGAGGTCTGCTTTGTAAGAGAGTCAAACCCCTTCTCTGCTAGAACTTGGCTACAGTATGTATTTAATGAAAGTTTGAACAATAGAAAGAAATGTGATTGGTTGATACACGATTGGTTGTGTCCTATGCTAAATGGATGGCTGGACAGAGGGGAATACTAAATCCTGTTAATCCTGTTGGACTGGCACTAATCTTGTTGACATATTTACTGGATGCTTTGAAAGAGATTAGGGTGTCACTATAGATGAGCTTGTGTGTGGGCTAATCATTAATGCATTTTAGACGAGCTTGTATGGGGGCTAATCCTTAATGAGGCTTAATTGAAGTAATGTTATTCTACTATACCCCGGTAGGTGATGACAGATATACTTCAATAAATATCCTTTGTCTGGGAGATGGGATCTTGATACCTTAGGCTAGCAACCATCTAAAAAGCTATAACTGAAACTACTGATATTTTATATATGCATTTTACCTGATGATAATTATTACTTGCTCAACTATAATTATATGAAATGGTGTATAAATATTACACCATGATAACTCATAAAAGCACTTGATATAGATCTAATTATTATAAGATATTATACCATGATAACTTCCCCTCTGTCTGAAAAAGTTTGGACCCCAAACGTGTAAAATAAAAATAATTAAGGCTTAGATGGACAATGTATAAAGTTAACTGGTAGTAGTGAATGATAATTATTATAGAGTCTCTTTGGTATAACGAAACATGATGTAAATGATCTTTCTGCTGTCATCAGGGAATCAGGATGTGGAGCTGGCTTGTCTTGGCACTTTGTACTTGTGGTTTTATCGGTGATGTATGAGGCCTTGAGTTCCACATCCTGGATTGGGGTTTGAGGATAGTTGGCTGTGTCCATTAGAGGTTTTACATGGAAACAAAGAAAAGAGAGTTAGCCTGTTAAAAAAATTATGTCATATATAAATACTTCATCCGTTTGTCTGTAATAGAAAATAAAACAAATATGATAATTATGATGTAAAAGATCAGTACATAATTATTACTAATTGGTGTCATGACCAGGACGAATGTATTGGCGGCAAATTACAAAAGTATGTCATGAAAAAATTAGTAATATCCTTCTACTTTTGGATACAATCATTAGACGCATTATATATACATATATGTGCATGTGCATATAACAAGTGCATTGATTTATTACATTAATACGGTATACAAAAAGTGTTAGAACTTATCTATATTCTTTTTAGAATTATTTGTTAGTTTTCGTAACTATTTGGTTTGCCTTTTCTTTGATTTTGGTTCAATGCGATAGGGTTTGGTTTATTTTGCTTCGGTACGGTTTGCTTCGCTTCGGTATGGTTTCGGTTCGATTTGCAGTATGGTTTTCTTCGCTTCGGTACGGTTTCGGTTCGATTTGCAGTATGGTTTGCTTCGCTTTGGTATGGTTTCGGTTCGATTCGCAGTATGGTTTGCTTCGCTTCGGTACGGTTTCGGTTCGATTTGCAGTATGGTTTGCTTCGCTTCGGTACGGTTTTGGTTCGATTCGCAGTATGGTTTGCTTCGCTTCGGTACGGTTTCGGTTTGATTCGCAGTATGGTTTGCTTTGTGTCATTTCACTTCGCTTTTGAGATTGGTTGATCAGGTCAATGCTCAAAGTTTGTTGTGATACAAATAACTCAGATGATCAGGCTGATGCCATTTGTTCTCAACTGGCGACCCATAGTGAAAAGACTGGACACAAGTAAACATAACAAGATACAGCTAATAGCTGTTTAGTGATTTGCACCGTTTATTTAGGAGATTTTGTATTTTGCACAAGAATATTTTCAACTGGCATTCACAGACATATATACATAGTTGATCCTGAAATGGTTGATCGCGTCTATAGTGTATGTTTGTAGCACGGTAGTAAAACCTGTCGATGTCTTCCAAGTCTTCATGTGGAAAAATAACCCTTTTGGATTTATAGATTGGTAGTTGAGCTGGATCATATGGACAACTATCTACATTAACGGGCCAATCAGAAAGATCCTTCCAGCTATCATCAAGGTAGCTCTGTATGAGGTGGGGAGGAACATTTTCAAAATAGTGTGTAAGGTAATGATTAGTTTTGTTGTTGATATGTAAGGTCTTGACATAGCAATCTCCTTGAATAATTTCAATGCCCATAACTTTCGTTATTCCATTATCTACTTTTCGTTGGTGTTTTGGAAAAAGCGGATATGGTTTGACGTCTAATTCTATGCATGGTTTGGTTTTCTCTTGCTGGACATTCTCTGACATTGAATTACCTGACAGAACATTGACTGATTTATTGTCTTGTGCTGATTCCTTTTGGTCAAAAAACTTATGATTTTTCAGTGGACGTTTTCGTCGTTTTCCTGACATGCTTCTTTTGAGGTGAAATTCTCTCCGAATGGAGTCTGGAATGCTGCTGCCATACTCCCATGTGTTTCCTCTTTCCTGATCCTTCCATTTCACTCTGTAGTAGATTTTGCCATTTGCTCTCTTAGAACTAACAATTGAGTGGATGTCCTCTGGATTGAAAACCTGAGGGATATCCTTGGTTTGATTACCTGATGTTGGACTTGGAGGTTGTACCTGGCTGTCGTCGGGTTGTTTTCTGGATTTGGGCTGGTGATGCTTACTATTCACTCCTCTTTTCCCTTTGTTTACCTTTTCATTTACCTTGGTTGGAGCACTAGGACCTGGTGTGGCATGATTTTCCTTCATTGTTGCCGTGGGACTGGTAGGTTTTTCTGTTGTACTTGAAGTTGAAGCAGGGTTTTTCTTCTTTGTTGGGGTCTTTTGCTTCGGACTCTTGTTGCTGGAAGTACCTGCCTTTGTTTTGGAATTGACCTTCTTACCTTTCTGTTGTGGAGGTGATTGATCAGTAGCCTGGTAAGTTGAACTTGTTGATGGGGAATTGTTGCTGTCAGGCTGTGAATCACTGACTGGTTCCTCATTGTCATCCATGACTCCTGAATCTATGTTACTGGTGTCATTGAGGTATGGTTCTGGAGGATACTGTGGACGATCAGCAGGATCAAAATATGGCTTCAGACGGTTGGCATGGACCAGTGGTTTGTGTATTTTGTCGTCAGAACTTCGGCGTAGTTTGTAGGTATAATTTGGACCTGTATGGACGATATAATAGCTACCATACCACTTTTTGGTTAATTTGTTGGAAAGGCCTTTTTCAACTTTTTGACAGTAAAGCCAAACTCTTTGACCTGGGGCGAATTCTGGTTCTTTAGCCTTTCTATTATATTGTTCTGAATACACCTCCTTAGCCCGAGCAGTGTTTTCAGCTGCAATTGTTCTAGTGATTTCCAGCTCCTCAAGTAAATTTGAAAGATAGCTTTTGTTATTGTGGCCTAAATTTTCTTTTGGAATTAATGCTACATCTTGTGGAGCTCTCATTTCTCGACCAAAAAGCATAACATATGGGGATTTTTGAGTTGATGAATTTGGAGCCATCCGATAGGCCATCATGATGCCAGGAATAAAACGGGGCCAATCATTTTGAGACTTGTTACAATAGGCTCTTAGTGACTGATTGATATAGGAATTGAGCCTTTCTACACAGCTGTTTGTTTGAGGATGGTATGGGCTGGTATGGGTAAATTTAATTGCCAAAAGTTCACAAATTGCTTTGATAAGTTTGGACATGAAGTTCTGACCTCTGTCTGAAATTAAGGTCCGTGGTGCGCCATACCGACAAAATATTTCTCTGACGAGAACATCTGCTACTTCTTTGGCTTCTTGGGTCCGAAGTGGAAAAGCTTCACACCATCTAGATGATGCATCTGTGATGACCAAAATGTACTTGTACTTATCTGGTGTTGTTGGCAGGGGACCGAGAATGTCAACGTGCCATCGGGTGAAGACCTCTTCTACAGGTAGTGGACGAAGTGGTGCCTTCTTAGCATGGTAGTGCCTCTTGGTCTGTTGACATACCTCACATGTCTGGACATAAGTGGCAATATCGCTGTACATTTTGGGCCAGTAGTACTTAGGTCTCATGGTGTTGTGCATCCTTTCTTTCCCATGGTGGCAACCGCCAAACTCTGAGTCATGATAGGATTGCAGGACTTGATTTCTGAGGGTTCTTGGGACTGCCAGCTGTTTAATGAACTTGTCTGCATGGCCTTTCTGTCTTTGTGGAACGAATCTGTATAGGATGCCTTCATCAATTTCAAAAGTATTGGCTTCTATAAGAATCTTTTGACGATCCTTTTCATTTTGTGGAAGGACATCATCCTCTTTGTAGTCAAAGATTTGGATGAAATCTGGACAAATCCTTTGTAGGTGACGTAAATTTGGATGTTCTTTTATACTTACTTCAACCAATGCGTCTTGGGTAACATCAGCATTTGTAGCATGTAATGCTGCGACAACATTAACTGGTACTGACTGATAATCCTCTTCATATTCAAAGGTGACTGACCAATGTGTTGTCTGTGTGTCTGATTCTAAGTGATTGACAATAGGTGTGCAAATATCCTCAGTCCGAGTTGTCTGTGTGACTTGTGTGGATGAATGGGTGTTTGGCAAGATTGTGGTACTGCTAGTTGATTTGCTTTGCTGAGTTGAAGTTACTGAGAAGACTGTTTTCTCAGCATCTTCTTCTGTCTGATCATTACAGTTAATATTTTCCTCATATTCCCTACGTGAGAGAGCATCGGCATTCCCATTGGCTTTGCCGCTGCGGTGAACGATGTCAAAAGTGTAGGTAGAAAGTTCCAAAGACCATCGCCCTAACCTACCTGTGGCATCCTTGATGGACTTCAGCCATTTCAATGCTATATGATCAGTGTAGACTGTGAATTTGGAATTTGCAAGGTATGGACGAAAGGATCTAATGGCTTCAACTAGAGCTAAGCCTTCCTTTTCTGTAATGCTCCAGTTCTTTTCGCTGCCATGAAGAGCTCTACCACCATAAGCTATTGGATGTTCATTATTTTTCTCGTCTTTTTGACTCAAAACAAAACCTATGCTCATATCACTGGCATCAGTTGCGAGAAGAAATTCTTTGTCAAAATTTGGATACGCCAGAACAGGTGTATTACTCATAGCATGTTTGAGGGTGTTGAATGCCTGATCACACTCAAGTGACCATTGGAACTTTGGTTTCTTTCCTACTTCTACCTCTGAATGCTTCTTTAGCAAGGCATTCAGTGGAAGCGCTATGTGAGCGTAATTTTTCACATACTTCCTGTAGAAGTTCGTGAGACCTAAGAAGGAGCGGATCTGCTTTTGTGATTTGGGCACTGGAAAGGTTCTAATTGCTTCAATCTTTTTGTCATCAACTTGAACACCTCCACATGATAAAACATGACCCAGAAAAGAAACTTTGTCCGTTGCAAAATTGCATTTGGATGGCTTTAGTGTCAATTTTGCCTGTTTCAGATAGTAAAATACTTGCTCCAAATGTTGGAGATGCTCTTCAAAGTTTTTGCTGTAAATTATCAAATCATCAATGTAGATCAGCGCAACCTTAAAAAGCAATTTTCTTAGCACTTTGCTCATGAGCTGTTGAAAACAAAGTGGAGAATTTGTCAAACCTTGGGGCGAACGTTTGAATTGATAAAGGCCTTGATGGGTGACGAAAGCAGTTTTATGCTTTGAATCTTCATGTAATGGCACTTGGAAGAAGCCATTAGCAAGGTCTAAAGTTGAGAAGATCTTAGCTTGTGCATTGGCGATGTTATCAACAACATCATCAAAAACAGGAAGAGGCCATGACATTGGTAAAGTGACAGAATTCAACTTTCTGTAGTCACAAACAAATCTATATGAGCCATCGCGTTTCTTGACTAGGATAATGGGAGCTGAATACATAGAAGTAGACTCCTCGATTAAATCATACTTCAGAAAATCATCTATAAGTTCTTCAGTGACTTTTTGGAGATGAGGAGATTGGCGATATGGTCTACTCTTAACGGGTGGGTGGTCGCCAGTGTCAATGATATGTTGGTGCATGTCAGTCTTTCCTAAATCTGCAAGACTCGTTGAAAACATGTCTCTATTTTGTCCCAAGAATCTAAGTAGTCTGTGTCGTTGGTCTGGAGTCAGTTGTGTATTGGTCAAATCAAATCCTAATTCTTGTGCAATTTTAACATAATCCCTGGTGTCATTGTCTCTCTTCTCATTGTCGGTGTTAACGGTACTGATGAATGGTTGGTCAGAGCCAATTTCAAAAACAGAGTCTTTGTCAATGTAACTAAATTTGCCTACAACTGTACCCTTGTCAAGAACTTTTTCTTCTTGGGAGGGATTCATAAGCCTAAAGGTAGCAGTTTTGCTTTTCACTTTGGAAAGAGTTCTACCACCTGCTACTTCAGAATGAGCAGTGAGGGAAGCAATGGGTTCAATCAGGATGAGGGAATCCTCTTTGACCTCTGATAGTCTAACTTTGAAATGAATTTCACTCTGAGGGGGGATGTAAATCTGATCTATTGTTTTTGCTAATCCACTAATCTCTTGCACTGAATTGGCTATGAAATTGATATATTGCCTATCTGAGGTGCTGTTGTTAAGTATCAAGGAATGACAGCTATAATCTAAGACTGCATCATTGTCATCAAGGAAGTTCTCACCTAGTATCACTGCTTCTGGTAGTGTAGGCAGAACATAGAATCTTTGAGAAAATTCCTGATCCTTAATGACAAAATCTAACACAACTGAACCTAACACTTTGTGCAATTCGCCGCCAACACCTTTAACCTGTGGAAAGGGTGAGTTTCCAAGAGTAAGGTTTTCAAAAGTTGTGCTCAGAAAAGCAGACGAAATACAACAAATGGATGCCCCTGTATCTACTAAACAATTTGTTGTTTTTGTGCCAAATTTTGCCTGAATTACACTGTTGGCAAGGGGCGTAACTAAAGACACTGTTGGAATTTCACTTTCAAAGTTACTTTCCATACCAGACTCCATATTTGCCATGACACCTATTAGTATGTACCGTACTAAATTAAAGAAAGACAAGTAATCAACAATGTAGTACTTACAATATTTGAAGACTTTTTCTTTCGTTGTTGGTGTCTTTGCAGGAGTTGGTTGTCTTTAATCCAGTGTTGAGGTCAGAGGTAGATGCAGCTTGCTTGTTATTCCATCAGATGATCACGGTTGGACATGTCCTCCAATGGGTTCTTGTAGCTGGTTGTAGTTAGTTCCTGGACTCTGTGGTTCCGAAAACGATGATTCTCCGCCAAATTATCATGGAACTGTTCTGGGTGAACAATACCTTCCAAATGACGTGCTGGTTTTCTTGGGGAATTAGTCAGCAAAGAGCCAGAGTCACAGGAGACTAATCACAATTTTATTTACAAGAACAATTAACAATTTACAATTTATGCTTAGACAATAACTGAGGGTGCCGCAGAGAGTCGGTACACACTCTGGGCTGTGGGAGAGAGGTCTGCCTTGTAAGAGAGTCAAACCCCTTCTCTGCTAGAACTTGGCTACAGTATGTATTTAATGAAAGTTTGAACAATAGAAAGGAATTTGATTGGTTGATACACGATTGGTTGTGTCCTATGCTAAATGGATGGCTAGACAGAGGGGAATACTAAATCCTGTTTATCCTGTTGGACTGGCACTAATCTTGTTGACATATTTACTGGATGCTTTGAAAGAGATTAGGGTGTCACTATAGATGAGCTTGTGTGGGGGCTAATCCTTAATGCCCTATAGACGAGCTTGTATGGGGGCTAATCCTTAATGCACTATAGATGAGCTTGTATGGGGCTAATCCTTAATGAGTCTTAAATGAAGTAATGTTATTCTAATATAGCCCGGTAGGTGATGACAGATATACTTAAATAAATATCCTTTGTCTGGGAGATGGAATCTTGATACCTTAGGCTAGCATTTATCTAAAAGCTTCAAATCAATTAAACTATGTAGACGTAACTCTAGAAGATGCGCTCCCATTACCTTAGGCTAGCAACCATCTAAAAAGCTATAACTGAAGCTACTGATATTTTATATATGCATTTTACCTAATGATAATTATTACTTGCTAAACTATAATTATATGAAATGATGAATAAATATTACACCATGATAACTCATAAAAGCACTTGATGTAGATCTAATTATTATAAGATAACTTAGTATAAATGTTAACCATGATAAAACCTTGGGGCAAACGTTTAAATTGATAAAGGCCTTGATGGGTGACGAAAGCAGTTTTATGCTTTGAATCTTCATGTAATGGCACTTGGAAGAAGCCATTAGCAAGGTCTAAAGTTGAGAAGATCTTAGCTTGTGCATTGGCGATGTTATCAACAACATCATCAAAAACCGGAAGAGGCCATGACATTGGTAAAGTGACAGAATTCAACTTTCTGTAGTCACAAACAAAACTAAATGAGCTATCACATTTCTTGACTAGGATAATGGGAGCTGAATACATAGAAGTAGACTCCTCGATCAAATCATACTTCAGGAAATCATCTATAAGCTCTTCAGTGACTTTTTGGAGATGAGGGGATTGGCGATATGGTCTACACTTAACGGGTGGGTGGTCGCCAGTGTCAATGATATGCTGGTGCATGTCAGTCTTTCCTAAATCTGCAAGACTCGTTGAAAACATGTCTCTATTTTGTCCCAAGAATCTAAGTAGTCTGTGTCGTTGGTCTGGAGTCAGTTGTGTATTGGTCAAATCAAATCCTAATTCTTGTGCAATTTTAACATAATCCCTGGTGTCATTGTCTCTCTTCTCGTTGTCGGTGTTAACGGTACTGATGAATGGTTGGTCAGAGCCGATTTCAAAAACAGAGTCTTTGTCAATGTAACTAAATTTGCCTACAACTGTACCCTTGTCAAGAACTTTTTCTTCTTGGGAGGGATTCATAAGCCTAAATGTAGCAGTTTTGCTTTTCACTTTGGAAAGAGTTCTACCACCTGCTACTTCAGAATGAGCAGTGAGGGAAGCAATGGGTTCAATGAGGATGAGGGAATCCTCTTTGGTCTTTGATAGTCTGACCTTGAAATGAATTTCACTCTGAGGGGGGATGTAAATCTGATCTATTGTTTTTGCTAATCCACTAATCTCTTGCACTGAATTAGCTATGAAATTGATATATTGCCTATCTGAGGTGCTGTTGTTAAGTATCAAGGAATGACAGCTATAATCTAAGACTGCATCATTGTCATCAAGGAAGTTTTCACCTAGTATCACTGCTTCTGGTAGTGTAGGCAGAACATAGAATCTTTGAGAAAATTCCTGATCCTCAATGACAAAATCTAACACAACTGAACCTAACACTTTATGCAATTCGCCGCCAACACCTTTAACCTGTGGAAAGGGTGAGTTTCCAAGAGTAAGGTTTTCAAAAGCTGTGCTCAGAAAAGCAGACGAAATACAACAAATGGATGCCCCTGTATCTACTAAACAATTTGTTGTTTTTGTGCCAAATTTTGCCTGAATTACACTTTTGGCAAGGGGCGTAACTAAAGACACTGTTGGAATTTCACTTTCGAAGTCACTTTCCATACCAGACTCCATATTTGCCATGACACCTATTAGTATGTACCGTACTAAATTAAAGGAAGACAAGTAATCAACAATGTAGTACTTACAATATTTGAAGACTTTTTCTTCCTTTGTTGGTGTCTTTGGAGGAGTTGGTTGTCTTTAATCCAGTGTTGAGGTCAGAGGTAGATGCAGCTTGCTTGTTATTCCATCAGATGATCACGGTTGGACATGTCCTCCAATGGGTTCTTGTAGCTGGTTGTAGTTAGTTCCTGGACTCCGTGGTTCCGAAAACGATGATTCTCCCCCAAATTATCATGGAACTGTTCTGGGTGAACAATACCTTCCAAATGACGTGCTGGTTTTCTTGGGGAATTAGTCAGCAAAGAGCCAGAGTCACAGGAGACTAATCACAATTTATTTACAAGAACAATTAACAATTTACAATTTATGCTTAGATAATAACTGAGGGTGCCACAGAGAGTCGGTACACACTCTGGGCTGTGGGAGAGAGGTCTGCTTTGTGAGAGTCAAACCCCTTCTCTGCTAGAACTTGGCTACAGTATGTATTTAATGAAAGTTTGAACAATAGAAAGAAATGTGATTGGTTGATACACGATTGGTTGTGTCCTATGCTAAATGGATGGCTGGACAGAGGGGAATACTAAATCCTGTTAATCCTATTGGACTGGCACTAATCTTGTTGACATATTTACTGGATGCTTTGAAAGAGATTAGGGTGTCACTATAGATGAGCTTGTGTGTGGGCTAATCATTAATGCACTATAGACGAGCTTGTATGGGGGCTAATCCTTAATGAGGCTTAATTGAAGTAATGTTATTCTAATATACCCCGGTAGGTGATGACAGATATAATTAAATAAATATCCTTTGTCTGGGAGATGGGATCTTGATACCTTAGGCTAGCAACCATCTAAAAAGCTATAACTGAAACTACTGATATTTTATATATGCATTTTACCTGATGATAATTATTACTTGCTAAACTATAATTATATGAAATGGTGTATAAATATTACACCATGATAACTCATAAAAGCACTTGATGTAGATCTAATTATTATAAGATAAGTTAGTATAAATGTTATACCATGATAGAAGGTTGAGTCGTAGGTGGTAGATGACCTACAAAACAGTACACATGCTCTGCCTACCTAACACGATCTACGTTGCACGTTTCAGAAGTTACTTATGATTCATAGTGTAAAAAAAGAATTGATCGAGTATTAATCTGCGCTTTAAAAAAACCCAACACATTATATCCCTTCAGGTGAGTAGCAGGTAGATCAATAACAAACTTAGTCAATAAAAGTATGAAATTTGATATAAAACATCATTAGACATGATGATTTACTATTTAAATGTATTTCCTGCTCTCATTGTTTTATATGCAGAGATTAAGATTACCGTGTGTATTTTCTCGTAAACTAAGCCGGAAACGCACTCAGCTGTGCACATGTTTCCTCGTGATTCAGTTGAAACTTACCCAGTGATACCACTTTAAAGAAATCTGATGCAATGGTCGGAAGAAATTGTATCTGAAATTATTAGAAACTCCAAGGATGGTCTCTGACTGCCTTTGTCTGTTGCCAACGTTGCCATAAACACCAAATGGTGTTTTTTTGGACGTTAAATTGTCTTGCAACATCACGTTGACTCGATCATGTTTCAAGCATACCAATGGTTCGCAGACGCTCATTTTCGGACAGGCGTGGCATTTCGTAATATTGAATAATTGTGTAATTTTGTTGTTTTTCTGAGTGGTTGTTGTCAGCACGATGCTAAACAATGCATATGGAATCCCGTTAAGCACATGTTTTTATACCCATTCTTGGGTAGTGAAATGCATGGGGCTTGCATAAAAGTCAACTTTTGCATGGAATGCATGCTTTTCTGTTGCATTTGTGTTTTTGTGACTAGATTCCATACATGTACTACAATATTGAAAACCAAACTTCACTTGTTTGAAAAATACACTAAAATATTGGTGTCACAGGAACTTTTGTTGTTGAGTATATTTTGATTGTGAAAACGTTATGTTGACATTTGATAGTCAAACTGCCTCAAATATGACTTTTAGCGAGTCATGGTACGGCATTTATGATATGTGTATCCATTCTCTTGCAACAAAAGTAATCTGACCGTGGTTGCTGTAAATAACGGTGAGTTGTGCAATCTACTGATCACTTCGCCTACGATTTCGCTGAAATTATTGCAAACATTATTATAATTGTTGAATGAAATTTGGAATATAATTGAAAAAATAAATTGCAAACATTAGTCCACATAAACAATGGAAATTTGGTTTATTACCAGATATTATAATAATAGGATCAGATTGCATAGTTCAGTTCGGATTTGTTGACTGGTATTTCCGGTGTTACGTGAGATGGGGGAAAACATTGCGTCATTGGAAAACTTGGGTCTATTGGAAATGCGAGTAAATTTTGGGAGCCTTGCTTTCACGCATGCTATAACCAAGTTAGCACTATATTGAAGGGCACATTAACGAGGGAACACTGTATTGTCACATTGATAAAAGAAAATGAAATACAGTTTTTTCTTGGAATTGATAAGGAAATGTTGGAATCTTTTGGGGTCGCATCAGTAATGGTCACGAAATTTTGAAATTATCACGATGCATTTCTTCCTACTTTTGATCCTTGTGTGAAAACATCCGAAAACAAAGTTTCCAGCATCTTTAATTGACTTCACTAAAACACCATCACAACAAAAATCAGACACTACAATCCCATGCACTGTGACCAAGAGGGTTTGATCACCTGACACCCTTTCTCTTCACCACCTTATGGAGATTTGCTTTGATAGTTGAGAAGAAAAAATGTTTGATGGGAGGGCTCTCTTTAACACGTCACCATAACGTCATGGGAAAAGACCAAATTAACCAGCCAAACTTTGCTGTGATTGTCATGGTGTTTGTAAACACAGTAACCAATGAATGTTCTTCTTGTGCTCACTTATCAATTGAGACTTTTGCTAATTACATGTGTATATGCCAGAAACGTAACATTGATTGGGATCCAAATCACAGGATGCTGAACCATAGCCATCTGTTAACAAGAAGCCCAAGCATGTAACTTCAGAAGGTGCTGTCCATTTAAGTGTCAAGTCTACCGTCAAGCAACCAACGACACCTACCATCACGCCCCTGCTGGTTGAGGATGATGTTTCTTTAGGATGAAGTTCCTACCCAAAACTTTACCATCGACTTGTTCATATCTATATATCAGTGGCAAAGTCCCTGGCTCCTACATCAGAAAGGCGCACTGTTTTGTCAGCAAATGACATGTACCTGCCTACAATACTATGTAAGACTTCTATCTCATCTGGCCTTCTTTGACCTTCAGCTGATGATTGTCCATCATCACCGTCACATTATAGCACAGTTTGACCTGAAGATGTCATCTCCTCGAGTTCTACCGTGCCTCTCCATGGTCCACCAATTCTATCGACCTCAGCTGATCTTCATGTATGATCCCTACATCACAGTCAGGAAACAAGAAGAGTAGAGAACATTCTCTACCCGCAAATGAGGATCAGCCTCGCCATCGACAAGGGAAGAATCGCCGGTCCAGTGTGCATCGTTCCAAGGATTGTTAGATGGAGGGTTGACACTCGCAGGATCGACAATCCAAGGGTTAACATACCAGAGACAGACACTCCAAGAATCAATATTCTACCATTGCAGGGGTTGACCCCCTGAGGATCAACTATCTACAGTTCACCTTCTTACCAAGAAAAAGTCTCAAGGGGATTGACGTCGCACCTTTGATTACTATTTCAACTCTACGGATCATGTCACTTGAAAGCTTCACCTGGTCAACACAGGATCATCGATACCAGTCTTACACGGACTATAGATCAATTCTATCTGACTAACGCTTTGGAATGTTGACCCAACTACATCTCCAGTGGACACACGTTTGGATCATCGATCACCCAGTAAATCGCCTTCCCCGTCACCTGCTTCTCCGCCAGGTCACCCCCTCCCCACCCCCTGGAAGCTTCAGTGTACCAGAGTGACTCTGGACTTTGATTCCCTTCTACAGTCCTTGACTGTGTCCCTTTAACAGCATTCTTGATAGTTGACTTTACCCCCTTGGGACTCCTTGACTACGGTGGATCCAGCTATGGTACTTCCTTAGATCGCGGACACTTATCAACCAACCTCATAGTGCCTCCAGTACTCAGGGGCTTTGTGGTATCAACAGACCTCTCTATGAGTGAGTGAGTGAGTATGGTTTTACGCCGCTTTTAGCAATATTCCAGCAATATCACGGCGGGACCTCTCTATGAAGTTGGACCTGACCTTCTCAGCTTTACGATGTCTCCTCACAAACTTTAACATTACAGAGACTGGAATTCATGGGATGTCTGACATCACCGCCTCTCTGGAGTTTGACAGAGACAATGCGACTCTTGAACCCAATCGCTCTTCTAATACTCACTCTAACATGTGCTACTCAACTACTGCCCTTGGGATAATCACCATCAAGTACTCTTATATCAGATGCCATGGTCTATTTGCAAATAGCATACAGGAGGAAGTCACGAAGGATGTCACGAAAGAAACTCAGCTTCAAGTTTCATTTGACATTTTCTGGTGTCCCCCGCCGTGATATTGCTGGAATATTGCTAAAAGCGGCGTAAAACCAAACTCACTCACTCACTCACTCATTTGACATTTGCATATGAAGCAACATGAAGAGGAGTAGGGCAGGGATCGTAGAAGTCCACAGTTTAATCCCTCTCATTGGGATCTTTGCAGCATCATCAGTGCATGGTTGAGGTCTTTGCATGGCAGTCAACAGGGGCTCCAAGTCGTCAGGAACTCCAAGTGACTCACCTTAACTACTGGTCGACTGGGCACTTCCGCTTTTCCGTTATAACCAGTTCCAAGTACCTGCCAATTGGATTTTACTGGACAATCATCATTCAACTGCAGGACTCCTCCAATCACATCCACATAGCTCCAAAGGGTGTATCTGGCCAGCCAGTTGATGACGTTGCAAGAAACAATAGGTATATTAATCTCCAAACAGGCATCTAATCGCTGATATTTCTGGTCCGGAAGAAAGTCAGCATGATTTTTCTGCATGATCTTCTACATGAAATCATTCCACGCTCTGTATCTTGAAGAACTAGCCCATTTTCCCATGTTTTTGTCGTGTTTCTCTGTTTGATCATTTGACGAAGGGATGACATGGTCTTCATTACCAATGGAAGCTTCTCACATTTGGAATTTCTTCAGCCCTGTGGCGTTTTTACCGTATTACCAAGCCCATCACAAAGTTCCTGCACATCTGAGAGATCTTCAAGTTGTACATAGAAGATTATACTTAAGCTCACGCCCACTACAACATCCTTAAAGAGAAGATTGACTTCATGCAGAGATTGTTTCATCAAGTCAGATGGCTCGTCAACTCTGAGAAATTGGAGACGACGTCCACTCTTCAAATGCAGTACATTTGAGCTCTCTTCGATAGTGACTTGGGGAAGATGTTTGTCCCCCCGGACAGATGCTTGAAGATATAACATTTACTCCTACGACAGTGGCAGAAACTACTTGGTCTTCTGATGTCGGCACAAGCCCTCACCCAGAGGGGCCAACTACAACTCCAGCCGCTTCAGTGTTTCCTGAAGCCCTATCTACTGCTGAATCACATTTGTCTCCCGATGTCACTGCTCCATCATCTGGAGACTCAATATCTGCTCATTGACGCATGAACTGTGGTTTGGGGAGTTCACCTTCAGAATCTTGCAGAGTGCTGGTCAACAGTTGAAACGAACCTCCACATCAACAACCATGAGTTCAAGGTGGTTCTCATTGGGCAGAAGTTCTCTGGACATTGCATCTCATGATCCAATGATCCAGTCCAACAACATCTCAGTTGTTTGCTTTGTCAGCAGGATGGGCTCCACCAAGTCAGCATCCCTTCTGTCTTTATCAATGGAATTCCACCAGTTAGTTGGGTCTCTGGGATTTCAAGTCCAATTCAAGTAAAATACAGTGGTCCCTCGCTACAACGCTACCAATGGGGTCCAAATAATTGGTGGGCGTTATAGACGATGAGCCGTTTAACCGAGGCCGAGGCGGGGAAGCGCGCTCGGCAAATCTCAAATCATCAATATGTGTTTATCTCACGTCACGTCAAAATAGTATATATTTTTATGGACCTAGATCTACCTGTAATATCATTCATTTAATAAATCTGTCACATTTCACAATGTCTGAAATACGTATTCCATTTCAATTTATCATTTTTTATCTATAAATTAAAAAATTATTCACTATTTCCCGCGATGTTATTGAAAATAAAATTCTCGGACACACATTTCGACAACGGGTCAGCATCGAACATGTCAAAGAGCAAAATAAAGCCGTTTTAAGAAAATCTTTAAATATATTATACAAAGTGATAAATAAAATCAACAAAAATATATCTAAAAGTAATCAAACTTACATCTAAGTTATTATTTCCAGCGTTTCGTGCGATCGCTTGTAATGTAAGTCAAATAACATCTCAGCTTTTGTCGCCTTGAATTCTCGGCTCGGACACAACGTTTAATGCTAAAATATATGCATGAAAAATCTTTGTCACAGCTCGTAACCTAGCACGATACATTCACGAAGTTCCATATTTTTAATATATATCGTGATTTCCTGCTTAAAACATTCAGAATAACACGATTTAACAAAAAATCTTTCGCCAACTTCTGAAATTTATCAAACACAAACTTGGTATCACAGCTTTAATTTGATTGGCTGCCTGAGGTCACGTGCTCAAAATTGACCAATCACGAAGCTTGTAGCAGATTTCGGCAAGAAAGCGTCATTAGAAACAAATTTTAATCCAATGAAATCGCTTGTTATAACTACGGAAAAAAAACAGGCGATGTTACGAAAGCGCGATTACGAAATGAATGACCGCCGTGTTGTGACAGCAACTACATGGGTGTGACAGTGTCGCCTCAAATTGGATTGCCCACTAATTAAGAATATAAATTTCGCTTGTGGTTCTCTTTTATTGCATGCATGCGCTTCTAAGATCAAAGGATGTATAGTGTGAAAAGTTAACTAGTTGAACAATCGTATTTCCGGGACTTGCCGCGGATATTTTCAAACAGATTATTAGAACTCCATTCAGCGATAAATGGTTGATTATGCAATGAGAAGCGTTATGTGCAAATGAACAACGAACAACAATACAATTATGTCTGTGTAAAACTCTCAGTATTAAAAGTGTACATAAATTTTGGGAGCCATGCGATACCGCGCGTAGTAACCGAGGTAGCGCTTTATCGAAGAGCACAATAGCGAGGGATCACTGTACCCCCCAAAAATATTCAAAACCCAATTACTTTCAATTAACTTGCATACAGAAACGCATGCATAAAATGAAAAACTGAAATGTATACAAACAGCTCACGTAAATACCCAATGAAGCTTTTTCAGCATGCGTACAAAGGAGCTAATTTCTGAAACACAAATACGAGCTAATTTGCTTTCCGAGTCAAGCCTATATATTTAGAACAGTTATATAAAACATTATTTCATTTTTAAACCTTAAAATGTTCACTAGTTTGGAGAAAAACCCAATAGATTGATGTATAGATGTGTGAAAAAATATTGGTTACCCATTAAAAATGTGATAACCCAATTAAAATAGAAACTTAATTGCTCAAAAAGTTATCTGGAGCTCTGACAAAGTGGTAGCGGGCTCTTTATCACATCAAGGTCGACCATCCCTATAGGTGTCCATATCCGATGATTTTCAAGTGAATTTGCAACCTTTACCCTTGCCCAAATGTTGACCTCTTTGCCACGTGGTTCAACACTCAGTGGCACAGATTCATCTCCTCCATCCCACAACTGGAGGTTTAGGAGCATGACGCTGTGGCCATATCGTGGCCTACACATTTTCCCCATAAGGCCTTTTACCTCAGAGCCACAACTATTGCAGCCACAAGACCTTACCAGCATAAAAACACCATCCGCTTCCTTTGGGAAGGGACCTTCTGCTTCAGCCTCACTCAAGCCTGCTTGCACCTGTCGCCAGAAACCCCTATCTTTGAATCTGGGTCATCTCCAGAAGTCCCTAGTAGCCAAGGGGTACTTATAATAAGAAGAGCAGCTAAGACCATCACTGAAGCTCATCGTACCTCCACTAAGGCTCTATATGATCATAAATGGAAGGCCTTTGAGGGAAATTGCCTCATCGTGGATATTGCCTTGTCTACCACTGCTTCACCACCTCAAGTTGCATCTCCAGTCTACCAGGAAGCTCAAGGCTCCACGTTAGCTATGTATCAAGCAGCTAATAATTCAGTCATCGCTACCATGACTGGCATGAAGCTATTTATCGTTGTGGAACTCCAGGCCCTCATCCATTCTTACAAACTCGCTGACCAATCATCCAGATTTCACCCACCTACCAGACCTGAATGTCATTCTTCACCACTTGATGTTGGCAGACAATGAGCAGCTGGATGAAAACAATTTAGAACATGTCACCCTGAACTTTTCCTTCTGGATCTCGCAACTGCTGCTAGGGGTCAGCACTTTACGTCAACAGAGTTTGTTTTAAGGGTCGTCATAAAGGCAAGGTTCATCTCAGTCTCATCTTCATTGGTAAGAATCAGCTTCTAGCTCAACCAGACACATTGTTCATGATCTCATCCCTGGCTTCCATCCTAAACCCATAGGATCGTGTAGATAACCCGTTACGCTTGGTTAGAGCACTCCACATCTGCCTTCAGTCATTATCTACACTCCGCTGATCACGGAAGAGGCTCTTCATTCCTTTGTCTTCAGTGGCCAATTCAGAAGTCTCCTGTACCTCGGTCTCCTCCTTGTTACATGCAATGAACCTCTACAGCTTTGCCAGCTTGCCTCCTCCGTCCGAAAAGGGGTGTCGCCCCCACGATGGCACTACACAGCAGCTGCACCCTCAACACCATCATGGAGGGATGTTACAGTCTTCGCTTATCTATGTGACATTTCCATTACCAATGTCCAAGGCTTCCACCAATTTTGTCCGCTGGTCCTTTCACAACTAACGACAGCTCATCAACGCAGACAGTTGATATGCTTACTTGCTACCACAGAATCGTACTTTGTATCCAGTACATGCTTAATAAATTATTGACAGCCACTCCTTCATTTATTATTAATACACTTTGGGTTCATTCGATTAACGACAACCCATAACTGTCAACACAGTGACATCATACTGGAGGTATTCTTTCGGCTCGAGGATACGGTCGGTGGAACGTTAAGAATTACATTCCACCAGTGACAGAAGATATTTTTACGTTGTGTCACTGCTATGTATTAATATACATTGCATTTAGGTATCCTCAATGCAATATTTGAAGCTATACAAGGCAGATATATGCCATTATGCTACAGGAAGTACACTGGACAAAATATCATCCTTTCCAAACAATCCAAAACTTGGAAATACCACCATTCCAAATGGAAATACGACTATTCCAAAATTTGTCAAGGTCAAATTTCCAAGCTTGGATTTGTTTGGATTTTTGGGGATTTGTTTGGATATGTTTGGATACAACATGTCATAATCATATCTGTTAAACGTTGTACAACATAATTAAGAGTTTTTTGGCACTGTTTAACACGAAAAGACCAAATCATGGCACCGGTAATCATCTTTTGACTTTCTAAGTAATCAACAAGGATCACACCCTTTGCATCCCAGAATACATTGGCCATAACTTTCTTCACTGATCTTGAAGACCTGCATTTCTTTGGTGCCGGAGAAGTGGAATGATGCAATTCCATGGATTGACGTGTTGACTCGGGATCATTGTGGTAGACCCATGTTTCATCGCCTGTTACTATTCTCTTTTTGAATTTGACAAAAATCCTCTTGAATTAGCTCTAATCTGGCAATGTCAGTTCTTTTTTCCTTAAGATCAGAATTTAGAAACTTTGGCACCCAACGAGCAGATATCTTCATCTGTAAATGTTCATGAATAATAGTTTCAGTGGATCCATGTCTTAGACCTGTGTCTTGAACTAGGGTCATCATCAATGCTTGTTCTCCCAGGCTTAAAGGGGCACTGATCTAACGCAATTCCCCGGGACTGGTTGTTGCCTTTGTTATTGTTTTTTCCCAGTGAGTACCCGGATGTATAGCAGAAATCTAGACTAGTTCGCGACCTCTGCTGCGCCTTTCGTAAGCGCATTAGTCACGTTTATGGATACCGGTAGTAATAAGGGCGTATGGTCACATTGATCAACAAAATGAAATACAGTTTTTGAGATAATAAGGAAATGTAGGTATCTTTGGGGGTAGCATCTGTAATGGTGACGAAGTTTTGATAAGTCACTTGCTTGGTAATTTTGCGATTTTCGTTTACACTATTTTTACTTGCAACACGAAGTAAATATTTCACCTAAGCATTGCTTTTTTATAGTGTGTATATTTTTTTACTGTCAAAATGTGTAACATATTTATTAAACGTCTAAATATTTTACAAAGTGACTGAAAAACATTTCGTTGAAAAGGACATGTCTATGTTGTTTGGCTTCTAATCCTACATAATAATCTGTTGTGATGTTTGTAGGCCCTTTTGTTCGTCTTAATCAATCTGGATAGATTTCTTAGTCAAAATGGCTGAAATATTTACACATTTTATAAATTGCCTGAGAGAATCAAATTTTACAAATTGACGGTAATATATACACGCTTATAAAGGAAAAGACCGGAGAAAACAACGTCTATCGCGCATTGAAGAATTTCCCAACCAAGACATAGAGAAACAAGAACGAATCGGTTCAAATGAAGGAAAACAAAATGCAAATACCATAATTACAACCCACCAAATTTATGTGTATAAATTTTAGGCAGCTTCCTTGTTCGAGGAATGTATCCGTGAATATCCACACAAAGGAACAATATCCCACTCGTCTGCAGCTGTACAAAGAAACTTATTCGATGTCACGTGTCTCTGTAACAATCAAATATTTTAAAAAATATATATCGTTTCGGGATATTATAACCGTGTTCGTTTCTCAACTGATCACTTGGATTGTTTCAGGTGTTTCACATAGGTGTCAAGTCTTCAAGGGTCGGCTGAGAAAGCCCACGTGACAACTATTTTCATAACGTCCACGGTTCCATTGAGTGACAGATAACAATGATCAATCAATCAACGTATTATCAGTTATCCCTTTGAACAATGTATGTTGTTTTAACATCGGCACTTCACGCCATGATATGAGTGTATTCCCTTTGTTTTAGTAAACCTAGACATGTAAACACTCACTTTTGACATATCCACTGTGCAGGCTAACAGTGATTAATCAATCAACGTATATTCTGTTAATCCTTTGATGACCAGGAACGATCCGTTGATATACAAAAAAAGTAAATGAACTGATCATTCATCTCTTGCTTGGCTGCCACATGCATATTACATAACACACATTTCACCTCACTTCCAACCTGGATTTAGATTGAATAATTACCCCAGACACAATAAATGCCAAATGGGAACCTTTGTCAGGTAATCTAAGTGGTGCTACCACTAATTGTACCTGTAATAAATTCATTAACTGAGCATCAAGTGAATGACGACAAATACACAAGTGTAGGGTTAGACGAGAAAACGTGGATGACAACAAGGGAGTAGTAATCGTATTATCGACGCAATCCAAAACCCGAAAATTCTTTCACTGCATGGATACTTTTTTTAGTATTAAACTATAACCATCTGGGGTATTTCTAAATGACGACATCCGATGAGCTCCGCCGTTCTTTTTGTCTCTTTGTTTAGGCCGAAGAAATTAATTAACATGCGCCCTTTGTCGAAATCTTTATAGATCACAGTTAACCAATCAGTGTTTATGCAAAAATGCGTAAAAAAAATATTGCCTCCATCCTCCAAGTTCATTTAGCTGTCCTTGCAGACGGTAGCCCAGTCTCTGGTCACGCTCAGTTGCGTTGCGTATCATCCGGGTACTCACGGGGAAAAAAACAATAACAAAGGCAGCAACCAGTCCGGGGAATTGCGTTAGATCAGTGCCCCTTTAAACATAACTGCCCAGAGTATAACAATGGAATAGATAGGGCACTTATCCCCATGCACTTGTGACATGCAGTCATGAATTTCTTGGTGAGTACTTTTCTCTAAAGTCAAATCTTGATGACGGTACACATTCTTTTCCGTTTCTGTGTCCATTTGAACCCCTTTCACATTCAAATGACTCTCACTAATATACAAATGGCCTCAACAGACCAAATACATTGCAATGAACTACTCAAAGAAGGAGCAAGAAGAAGCTCTGAAACGTTGTGACAAAGAAGAAAGAAGTTTATATGCATAAAAAGTGTCAAGTATTCATGTTCTCCCAACTTCTAAATGCCTATCAAAGACTTCAGGCCTCAGACATACCCTCAGTCCTCCACAGGTACAATACTTGGAGGTACTTCTCACCAAATTAGCAGAGGCAATCGATTCACATCTTACCAAGGGAGCAGTAGACGTTATACCTCCGGATGTCCTCCAGGGTTCTATTCTCTGATTTACTTGGTACCAAGACATATTTAACCGAAAAATACAGACTGATCTACAACGTGAAGACTTTCAACATGTATTATCTACAAAGCTGGATAGTAATTTTCAGGATGCTTCATCGACTTCAATTGCGACAGATGATAAGGCAAGCCGACTGTCTAGCAAGCATAGATATGCAAGACGCAAATCTGCACATCCTTATCCATCCGTTTTCTCTTCAACGAATATCACTACCAGTGGGCAGTCCTGCCATTTGGCATTTCCATGGCCCCATGGCTATAGACATGGATAACCAAACCAATAGTGACCATGACCTTCACAACAGAGGACTTCATTGTGCCTTTTCAGGCATTCGGGCATTTGGGCATTCAGGCACATCCACAGACTGATCTACTCAGATGGCATTTGTACTTCACACTGAAATTATTAACCCAACTAGGATGGCTCATCAATTATCAGAATCTGATCTTCAATCAACTCGGATCTCAAGTTTTGTCTTATCCAAAGGTTCCAAACCCCTATCCTGGACTGTAGAAATCTCGGACTTCAACTACCACCTCGTCTCTTGAAATACCTTCATTTGAGGACAATCAAGTTGAATGTCTGCAGAGAAAGTTTTCCTCCAAACTTGATACATTAAGGGCTGACAGTCTCACCAGACGGGGTTACTCAGCCAGAGCTGCTGCAGCTGTCTCCCTAGGTCATCGTAAATCTTATAAGAAATCTATATGATGACAAATGGATACGGTCGTAAAAATGCTCTATGTGTGAAAATTCCTATTTGACATTTCCGTTAACACTTTAAGTCAAGTCATCTTTTCCGTATAAATGGCCATGAGGCCAACAGTACAACATGTGTAAAATATGGGACAATATAATGATACGGCGCCACTAACCTGATTCTAATTTTTTTCACAATACATTCATATTATTTCTTATTTCAAAGACTTTATCGAGGGAAATACAGAGCTTAAGTAACTTATCACAATCAACCATGTTCAACAAGTTGATAAATTTGTACATATTTGGTTGATAATAATAATAAGTTGGAAGATATTTAACACGTAAATGGTTATAAGCTTGACATACCAACACGACATGGAGTTCATCTTCAACTTGTGCGTTACAAGAATGACAAGATGTATCTGGTGTTTGGTACTTTCTATAAGAATTTACACTGAAACCATGAATGTTACAACGTTACTTTATCAGACATCTCCGTAAACCTGCATTATTGATAAATAAGTATTTCTCGGGATTGTAGTCATGTTTAATCATTGAGTAGAATTATAAATATCTTGATATGGATATTTTATGGCTCCACTCTTGGAAATATACATCTTTACATCGTTGCTGAAATAATTCTAAGAAGTAGTTTCTGTTATCAATTGACTGGCCTATCCACACATAAGCAAAACCATATTTGCAAAGCAGTTTCCGTACTTTCGAGACCCAGTTTTCATCACCCGATAGTCTAATCTTTTTAACATTTCATAACACTTCTTGGTGTATCTGTGTGTTGGTTGATGGAGAAGCCTGATCCAAAATGCAAGTAATGTGACATTTGCAAATAAACATAGCGGATAACGCCCGCACTCAGCTAAAACAGAGCCAATTTGTAAAACATTTTTACAAAAGTTTGTGTGGACTTTTTCAATAGATTTTCGGAGCTCCCAACACCCTAGTTCTGCGCCATATAACAAAATTGGCTTAATTTTACCGTCAAATAGTTTGAAGGCAGCATTAACCGGTAGGTTTTTAAATCTGTACATAAAGCGTTTGATTGGGAATACTGCTTTTTCAGCCTGTTGGGATAATGTCTCACACGCTTTCGTAAACATGTTCCTGCAAGAGAAGACAATAACTAGATATTAATAATATGACGTTACTTCTATTTTTTCCCCATTTATAAACCATTTCTCATATTTAGATAAGGTCCCACCTTTTTTTTAAACTACAATTTTATTTTTAATCCCCCATTTCTCACAGTAGGTGCTTAAAATATCTATTTTCTTTTGAAGATTTAAAAACAGTATCTGCAAATATTGCTACATCATCTGCGAAAAGCAGTATAGACAATGCTTTAAGAGATTCATCTATTAATATGCCACTGTTATCGGATGTTAATATATCATTTACAAGTTCATCAATGTACATTATAAAAAGTACTGGTGACAATATGCACCCCTGTCGCACTCCACATGCTGTATTAAATACATCAGTCATGGTTTGCTTATTGTACCTTACAGATGCTTTTACATTCTGATATGTGCCATTTAGCAAATTATACACTTTTCCATGGATACCTCTTTGTAATAACAAATATATCAATTTATTCCTGTCAACAGAGTCAAATGCTTTATGGAAGTAAAAAAATATGCAGTAAAATTTACCCCTCTTCTATCTTATATACTTATGAATTACTGAATGTAAGATAAAGGCTTGATCACTGGTGGAAAAACCTTCCCTAAAGCCTGCCTGTGCTTCAGAAATAAGATCTTGTGTATCTATCCAGAACTTATTTCTATCATTTATGATAGTTAAAAACCCTTTACTGATAATGTCAAGTATTGCTATTCCTCTATAGTTTCCTGGGTCAGTGTTAGCTCCTGTCTTATAAAGAGGTACTAATAACCTTACATTCAAAGATGATGGAAATGATCTGGTTTCTTGAGGGCTGACAATCTCACCAGACGGGGTTACTCAGCCAGAGCTGCTGAAGCTGACTCCCTAGGTCATCGTAAATCTTATCAGAAATCTATATGATGACAAATGGATCTGGTCGTAAAAATGCTCTATGTGTGAAAATTCCTATTTGACATTTCCGTTAACACTTTAAAAACCCAACAAATTCTTTAAAAAAAGTTTTTTAATATAGCTTGTTTGCCATTGTAAAAATATTCTCCTTTTCTCCTTTTCCGTGAGACATCATAAGTCTTCAAATACTTCATCTTGACTGCCCTAGTATTCACTGGTGGCAGCCTTTTTGTATAATTTATGTGCCATAAACACAGTCATTTCATGGAATTCTCGTGCATCAGTACTTCCGATTTCAGTTGCGTATTGGGCTCTGCATTCTATCCATTTCTGTCTTAATTACATGTTTTTACATTATCAGTAATCAGATATCAAGATTTGTTTCATGCTTTCCTTTTTCATCGTATTCTTTTGTGTATTTCAGATTTTGTTTATTTGTATTGCAATAGTATGTCTTAGTTTCGCTGTTGTTCTTGTTGCACATTAACAACACACAGTAACATCACAGATAAACACACCCAAACATTTGTTCCTGCTGACTGGAACTTTTCACTACAGGGTCGGAACAATTTCACTGGAATTTTATGCGTTTAATCCTGATATTTTTTCCGAGGAGGATCTAAAACATGCCTACAATAGACAAGTTTATTCATATCTCCACCGTTGAAGATTTTGATCTTAGCTTAGATCGTGATCTTAAACCAAAGATGTCTTACAATTGCACTTAAACTGGTTTGTTCAAGTGGAATAAGACTTAGATATGGTGAGTTACAGTTGATTGTAAGTGCTTAAGGTTGATTGTAAGTAAGGTGGATTTGTACTAGTTGGCCTAGGTTCTTTGTCAATCTGTGAAATGAAATAACAACTTGATCTACATCTTAACTTTAAAACATCTTTATATATATTTAAGATATTATCGTAAGAGATGATACATACATTTCAAAGGTATGTTTGAGATTTCTTGTGAAATACAACAACACTTTGTTCAATGCTGTATTTGCTTTTCAAGTCTAGATATGACCCTATTTTCAAGTATCGCATATTACTTTTCATTTTCCAAACCAATGGTATTTTGGTACTCCACCTATACTTTCAGATGTATTCAGCAGTCAAATAATGTACCATATTCATATAAGTTGTTTTTTCATTCTGAGTATCATTTACAGGAAGCAAAGAATTTTGCTAATCGGTTAACAGCCATAGTGGATTCCTTTGTTGAAGATGCACGTTATGGGGTGAGTATTTTAAATAGAATCATGCATTTAGAGAAAATCGTATCAGGTTCCCGAAATTGCATCCACCTGATTTGGTTTTTTTATATTGATGCCCTGTTCCTTTGGCCTTTGCAGTTGGAGAATGAGATTGGAAGATGCACACCTATCTACAACATCTATGCTTCAATGTTGGTTAATGGATTTTGTCGGTACACACTGGATGCATTGGTATGTACTTACGTAACTACAATCATCTCTTATTAAGTTGCAATTAAAGGGGATGACTTTTTCATGCAACAATTAACAAGTCATATGATCACTTGGATACACAGTCTCTGGATAAATTAAAAAATGAAAAACAGATTTTATGCTTCATAATTGTACACAATTGGCAATTCATTCAGTGATAACATTCATGGCCAAGTTAACAAAAAGAATTCATAATTACTAACCTATTCACTTTCAGTCCATGGTATGTTATGACAAGCTTCATTGAGCATGAATTTTCCCCTTCCTGGCACTTGAAATTATACACCCCATCAAAAGTATCGCACCACCAAATTTCACATTTGATTGCAAGTTCATTTTCAATGTAGTGATTTTCAAATGATTCACTGTGTTGACACATCATCTGCCAGATAAATTCCTAAGCATACTGGTTCCAGAAAATCAAAGATGGCAAGACATTGGCATGCACCAAACTGGCATATCATATTATGCAATAGCCATTGGTTGAACATTAATCATACTATATCAGTGGACTCAATAGAAAACACACATTGACTGGACCTGTTAGGGAGTTGCTGAGTTCAGGATGTCTATGAAATGACAGATCGCCAAATGTCTTGGTAAGTGAAAGTACAGTCCTTGCCATGAGTTGATCTGATGACCTGAGGGGACATTAAAACAGGTTATTTTGTACAAGATCAGACAGATATGCTGGAGCGGAGTTGTTGAATGCTTTGAACATTAAAACTAGTTTCTTATAGTTCATTCTTTGACGACTGAAAGCCAGTGAAATGTCTTGAGAACATACAATGAGAAATGTATGTGCTGATCAGTCCAACTCATTCCTGGCAGTTACCATGCTTATACTGCCTCTATTTCTCTACTCTTAAAGTCCTTGTAGAATTATACTGTCCTCTGTTTATCCCCAATAACAGTCCTTGTAGACGGCGAAACCGCATTATCGGTGGTTCGAGAAGGGAGCTAACTCTGTTTGCCTAATCGAACGTTCGACGTGGGCCCACATTCGAAACTTAACGCACTTGTTGTTGAGAATATGTACTACGTAAACAAACCCGCATTACGAACTGCTATTTTGTCTATTTAAAATAAGTATTATGACTTATAATTGGATTAAAATGTACGAATGCGATGGCAATACAGCAGAACTCACTTCTCCAAACATCGCCAAACTAGGTCGTGGGGTCATTAATATTCATGAGTTATTCCTTTTATGGAACCAGTTCTCGGAAACGTTTGAGGCTTGTATCATGTCAGAGATCAGTTCAAGTGTAGACATATTTTCAGGCTTATATCGCCACCAACACTTATGATTAGATTGATGTGTTATACTGGAAAAAGTAGAAAGAGTGGTATTGCCTCTGTAAATTTAATTTGAAGTAAATCTTGCTTTGTAACTGTTTTTATAAAACTAGTGTGGTCAGCTATGATGACGCTATTCAAACTTCAAAGACTTTTGTGATTTTAGTGGAATTAACGTCACATGAAATGATTTATAAAGATATTTCCCATCAATATTACAAAATAAGAATAATATATAATGTCACATACCCATGCCCACTAGCCTAAATGACTTCGTCAACCCAATGAAACCCAGCGATTTACAATTGTGGGCCCACCTGTTTCGATCACTATAAGACGGGAACAATGTGGGCCCACATTTTAGAAAATGGTTATAAGTAAGCCAAGCTAATGAAGCTTAGCGATTTTTTAATGTGGTCCCTCCTGTTGCAATCACTATGACGGAAGAACGTCTACCCACTAGGCGATATACAAATGTGGGCCCACTTGTTTCGATCGCCATCTATGACAGGAACAATGTGGGCCCACATTTGAGAAAATGATTATCAATATTTAAGTAGAATTTCGCGATGAATAAATGTGGTCCCTCCTGTTGCAATCAATATGACGGAAGAACGTCTGCCCACATTTAGGAATTGATTGTCAGAACTAACGAAACGACCTAACGAAGCTAGGCGAAATACAAATGTGGGGCCACTTGTTTCGATCACCATAGATGACGGGAAAAATGTTGGCCCACATTTTAGAAAATGGTTATCAGCACTAAACCAATCTTAGAAGATGTACGGATGGAAACATAAATATATAATGCATTCAAACATTTAATTAAGAATACGTTTTACCTTAGGGATAAGCTGGGCATTTAATAGCTGGACAAACAACGTACAGCGTGCGTGACGCCATTTCTTGCAAATACGAAAACAACGGAGATCGCTCCTGTTTGAAATTAGAGTGACCTCCCTTTCCCAACATGAACCACTGATAATGCGGTTTCGCCTTGTAGACTTATACTGCCTCTATTTATCTACACTTAAAGTCCTTGTAGACTTATACTGTCCTCTGTTTATCTACACTTAAAGTCCTTGTAGAATTATACCGTCCTCTTTTTATCCCCAATAACAGTCCTGGTAGACTTATACTGTCCTCTGTTTATCCCCAATTACTGTCCTTGTAGACTTATATTGTCCTCTTTTTATCCCCAATTAAAGAACTTGAAGACTTATACTGTCTTCTGCTTTTTTTCTTTGCAAATGCTCATTTTCCCTATTATTCATAAAATCAATATCTTATTTGGAATTGAGTTACACTTATTGCTTTTGTTTCACTTTCCACCTTCTCCTCACACATCTCTTTTCTTATTATCAAAAAATCTTGGTGATGCGAAACTTTTGTCAAGGTATATTAATAAAAGGAAAACACCACCTCATTGTGAACAAGAAGTGAACACAGCTGTAGATCCAACATGATAAAAAGCACACTTGTCCATTTTAGTTGCTTTAGCTTAATTCACCTCAGTCAGAGACTATGGAGAGTCACCTGTTCAACAACTGCATATACACATATCCTTGCCATGGTCAAAATCATAAAACAAATAATTGCAAAATTTTCTTGAACTGTGGAAAATGAAAAGCATTATTGATTTATATTTTTATTTTAAGTTTATTCAACTGTAGTAGATTATTGTTCATTTTCCCAGTTAAAGCAAATTAAAAACACATCATTACAGAAAAATAATTTACTGCACCATAATCCAATGATGAAAAACATGCATACTGATATGTGTCCTTGGAATATCAGGCACATAGCTGCCAACACTTACAATTTCTGAAAAAAATAATATTTTTCCTGCACACCTGTTTATAAACATACAGCTGTAGTACACACTGTGTAATACCAAAACGCGTGCCTATGTACTCTCGGAACAAGTTTCATGAACAAATATTGAAAGCTCTCAACATCCCTCGGCTTATTCAACAACATTGTGTGTGGAGATGATAGATCACTAAGAGGAGCTTAAGCACACTCGATGACCCCAGAAACCTTGTTGCTAGGCTGATGTCACACGGCATTGTTTCACCGATGGATCTTGCAACATAATTCCACAAATTACGTCATCGGCCATTGTGACATGATTGTAAACTTTCAGGTGCAAGGCCCCGTTCCACAAGGTGATCGTACAATAGAGCAACGCCAGTCGTAAGTCTAAGTAAAAGTATGTGAGTTGCGATAACCTTAGCGCTACAATAAATTTGTGGAACGAACACCTGAATTCTAAAGGTGGACCGTTGTATGGTATTAAATTCATACGTTTCAACTTTTGACATGTTTTAAGTATCATTCTGTCAAACTCAATTGGATTATTCCGTGGATCATGTAGGTGTCAGCCTATTCACACTCAAAAGTATTATTCTAAAAACGTTGTTTATATAGCAACTGAGAAAATAAAATACTAAACTAGCTCCTGTGTAGGACAAATTTTATGAAACTCGTGAATGGTTGTGGTATCTGACTCGCTTCCCTTGTCAGATACCAGAACTGTTCACTCATTTAATAAAATTGGTGTTACACGGGAGCTCGTTTAGTATCCTATATGTCTGTTATCAGTATTCCTCTAACAACAAGAACATAAATAGAGAATACCACACTCATTCTCGTTAGGTGCCATTTTCATGAAACACCTGGAACTTAATTAAGTGCCACCCATATTTATATCAATGAGTCAACCTTGTTGCAACCTACCAGAAATTCCTTTTACATACGTGTGTCTAGTGTTGTTCACTGCTTAAAAGGGACACTAATCACAGAGAAAACATGAGTTTGAAGCATACTGATGAATTTTATTTTCAAATGGTGACATTTTAGAAAAATACGTAATTTGCACCTAAAACAAAGTGAAAATTACTTTTGTCACACAGCGGTCACGGAAATGGTTGCATCAAATTTGAATCAGTGCAATCCTGGAATAATGTCTAAAGAAGCCCCAAACACAGTTTATGTCAATATTTGGTGTATCCTCCTTGTGCACGAGTGACATCGGCCAAACGCTTCCTCATTCCCTTAATCAAACATTGAACTTGGCGTTGAGGTATTCTAGGCCACTCCTCATGCAAAGCAGCATTGTGTTGACATAAATTTTGGACAGGTGGGTCTCTTTCTCGAACTTGACGGCCTAAAATGTCCCAGAGATGCTCTATGGGATTGAGATCAGGACTTCGTGCTGGCCAAGGAAATGTCTCAATCACATTCTGACGTAAACATTCGCGGACAGCACGTGATCTGTGAGGTCGGGCGTTGTCATCCATGAATATCGGTCTTGTGGCCAATGGATGGTTATCAAAATGGGGAATAACTGCCGTCTCCATGTCCAAGATGTCATGCTGATATCGAGGTCCGTTAAGAGTGCCATGCACACTGATCAAGTCCAGAGGAAGATACACAACCCCACGCCATTACGGAGCCACCACCAAAAGGAATTGTTTCAAGGATGTTACGTTCGGCCATGGCTGTATTCGGCTGCCTACAGACACTTGTACGCCCGTCCACCATGAGCAAAAGGAACCAGCTTTCATCAGAAAAATGATCTCTCCTCCATGATCGAATGTTCCAGTTCTGATGTTGAGTTGACCACGCCAAACGAGCTCGTCTGTGTTCCTGTGTTAACAGTGGACGTTTGATTGGTCTTCTGGCTCTATACCCCGCTGCCTTCAAACGATTTCGGACGGTTCTGGTTGAAATTGCTCGGCCACCTAGCCACTGTGATCTTAAAACGGTAGCGTTGTCAAACGGAAGTCGCCTAACAAGGCTTAATAACGCTGCATCTTCCCGCCTGGAAGTCTTTCGAGGCTGACCTGGCCGTGGTCTAACCTTAACTTCATTTTTTGCATGGTATTTTTGCACTAATCTTGCAATTACGGAATGGTGACGTCCAAGTTGCCGTCCAATTTCCCTAAAAGACAATCCTGCATTATTCATTCCAATAACCTGCCATCTTAATGCTTCTGGCAGTCTACAGCGTGGCATGATGGTGTTATACAACGATCAGACAGTCTTTGTCAAGAAATGTGTACCTTTCAAGGTGTGCAAAGGTAAAAACCCATACTTGATTTCAGAAAATTCAAAGGTATTGTGCTTCACATGCAGTGCATGCAACAACAATTGCGTTGATCGTGGCATTGTCAGTGGGATGGTGTGGGGGAAAGGGCCATATTGTCTAATAAATAATCGTTGTTTGCTTATTTTCGGTATTCATAATTCTGTGTCATATTTAGTTAGGTGGCACTTAATTAAGTTCCAGGTGTATATATCTAAGTGTAAATTAGGAGATAAACCTGCTTGGTTTTGAAATTTGATGTAGTCCCTCTGTAGAATAGATACATCTTTTTCCAAATTATAATAAAGAGGTATCTATTCTACAGTGGGACTACATCAAATTTCAAAACACAGTAGGTTTATCTCCATTCTACCATGACGGCAACAACGCTTTGAAAACGGCGCTCTCTTGCAACGAGTAACAACACAGGCACACAGGTCCACAATCTTAGAACATTCCAAAAAGTGGTCAAAGGTAGTTATATATGTAACAATTGTTACTTAAGTTCAAGATTAAAAACACCATAGTTGTGAGTAGTTCAAAATAAGTGTTCAAAACACATAGTTTTTCAAAAGATGTTGACAAATAACACTCCAAACAGGTGTTTTAATTTCTACCAACTTGTTGTACACTGTTGTACACTGTGGGCTCACTGACAATTCTTTGAAGTTGCGAGAGAGGTTATTTCTTGGAAATCAAACATGCCATCATTTCTATTGTAGGGATGACAGGTTGTAGAAAAAGGTTTTAAAATGCTAAACGAATATATTTATACAACAAACTTTTTGAATTAAAATTCTATTATACATTTAACATTTGTAAGTGTTATAAGTTAGTAAGCAATTTACCCCCAGTTAACAATAATAACATCAAAATAAATGCCTCTCCACCCCGAACTTGGATGTGGCAGAACTTGACCTACATCACGGTAATACCCCCATTCCACAGAGAATTTTGGTTCATCGGTCACTCATCAGAAGCAAAGTTTTTTACTTCCGGTAACCCACCGAAGAGTATCGTATCACACTCCGATGAATCCCATTTGTGTTTGTCGACAATCAGGTCAGTGTCCGACGTGTCGGGCATGATCCGATGAGGCGAAATCGTCCGATGGAAGAAACTAAGCTCAGAGCTTAGTTCGCCATCGTACGCCATTTCCAGTCGCAAATCGGGTCAGTGTCGGATGAATGTCGAGTCAGTCCGGTGTGTGTCAGAATCGTGTTGTGCAACTATCGAACGTGTCTAGCCGACGTCTGACGGCAACCTGATGAGTGTCCGATAATTAACAGTCATCTGACGCTCATCTGATTGCAATCTGCGGTCTGCCCTATGCGCCTGATAGCCGCCCATCACCAATTCGATTCTCATCGGAGCCATCGTTGTGACATCGGAGGGTAATCGCTCATTAACTCAACTGCCATCTGACACATACCGTACTACGAAAGGAGGGTCAGCCGACACTCACTTCACAGATTTTCATCGGACACTACAGCACGAAGATCCTGAAGATGGCTCCAAGAAAGAACAGATAGGCCTATTCAGACCCCAATCACTGCTCAGCAACACGGCTCTCCCTGCAACTTGTTGCATAGTTTGTTGCTTGAGCATAAAAACACAGCCCAGGGCCATGTCTAGTACTGTCAAGAGGGGAAGCCCGCTTTTATACTTGACTGCCGATTTTGGCGACAAATCCGACCAGTATTGGGTCACTGTCCAATTACCCTATGAATAGTAACCGATGTGTCAGATTGGTGTCGGGAGAGTGTTCGAAGTGTCAGATTAGTGTCCGCTCACCCTCGAATTACAATCTGAGCGCAATCGGATCAATCGGACGCCGACGATGAAAATGGCGGACAGACATCGGGCCTCTACCAGTCTTTCATCCGATTACCCTGATCAGTGTTGGATCTCTATTGGATTTTAGGGAAAACGGGGACCCAAAAAAGAGAATGTCGGGTTAATTTTCATCGGAACTCATCGGAACGCTGAATTTTATGCAAATTTGGGATCAGATGGGCTTCAGATCAGGTACCGATGGTCAGTGGAATGGGGGTATTACTCACACCTTGCAGCTGTCAATGGCTGACAATCTTGTGTTTACATTCTCCATTGCTCTGTTAGCAAGATGACAACCCCGATCTATGATGTGGTTCAACAGTAACCTCTAGATTTACAGGGAATGATCGAGCCTGCTGGTACAATATGATTACCAATAGAACTGAGTATTTTAGCCTGCAGATGAGCCGGACATTTTTTAAAATAGGTAGGGCCCATCTCAGAATCTGCATGATGTGACCTGTCAATTTCAAGATTTCATGGATTCCAAAGCCTGAGTGTGAATGGAATGAGACATTTGTGGCCCAGACATAGTGGGTTGTGTATGAATTTCTTAATTGTGCATGTTCTGAAATGAATTTCATCCAGTTTGACTTCAATGATGTAGGGACATCGTTTTCGTGGATTTTCGAATGGATATGCATGGCTGGATTATATAATGCTTGCAGTAGCTCTATGCATAACTAATATAGAATGCAAAGCGAATTTAATGCGTGTGACGAACTTGTTAGGTTTAAAAAAGTGAGGTAAATGTCTCTCACTTTCATGAGATTCCTTTTGTTCTGCTTTGTGGCTGAGAAAGCGAATGACGTCTCATTATTTTTTAATGAATGAAAACAGTAGTTCCTGTGAGATCATGGTTATCCAATCAAAACAAATAAAACGAGGTCAACCTTGTACGGCACATGTGTGACGACCGGATTTAGTATCTTACCACCTGTAACTTCACCACGTGGGTTATAATGTCACATAGTTGGTAATATTTGGAGTTATTCTGCTGTGTGCCTTACAAAACATATTGCACTTAGAGGGCACATCGTAGAAAGTGGTAACTTTTCAGCACAGCACTGTCTGTGCTCATCACCATGCCAGTATTGTCAGCCTTGACTGATCATTCAGCTCAATGCAAAATAAAGACCTATCTAAGATCCACAATGACAGACTCAAGGGAATGTCTTCTCTAGCACTGCTTCAGGTGCACAGAGACATTCCTGTGAGCATTGAGAGAGTCATCAAAGTGTTTTTTTGTATGAAAGAGGCCTTTACTTCATTTAACATGACGATAGGCAATGGAGTATTGTCATGTCATGAAATGAAAACTTGTCAAGATGTGACTTCCCAAGTTATCGCCTCCATGGTCTAGTGAATAGAGTGTCTGCCCAGAGAGTAAAAGGTCATGGGTTCAATCCCCTTAATAATAATAATAAAGCTATTTGTATAGCGCAAAATCCACATCACTAAGGGACATCACTAAGGGACATGCTCAATGCGCAAATTTAGCATGTGTACATATATACAACAGAGAGAGGACAGTAAGATAGTAAAAATTTACACATTCAGTGGTAGCAATCAAAAAGGTATGTTTTGAGTCTAGACTTAAACGCAGTGATACTAGGTGCACCTTTGTGGCTGAAGGGAAGGGAGTTCCATAGAGAGGCACCAGCATGAGAGAAGGATCGAGCACCGAAGGACTTTAGTCTGTATTTTGGTACAAACTGGAGAACTTAGTCAAGAGGGAGAATTTTAAAATAAATCATCGCAGCCAATGTAGTGGCATGAGGGACAGCACATGTGGGACTTTCGCTGTTCGACATGGTCTTGTTTATCTGAACTGAGTGTGTCCTGTCTGTCAGGTACAATGAACACCATGCCAGCTGGACAGTGCTGTTCCAACCAGAGTCATTTTCCAAATGATATAACAACCTTGCATTGTCTATGGTATCAAACACCGCTGACAGATGAAGGTCTAACATAGCACTATCTACAGAGTTGACGATTGTCTTTATGTTGTTCAGTACAGAGTTCAGAGCCGTCTTAGTAATGTGCGAGACTCTGTATGATGACTGATACTTGTCCATCAAGTCAGATTGTGCCTTAACGGCTTTTTCTAGAATCTTGGATAAATTGGATACTGAACAGTATTTGCTCAATATTTGAGCATCAAGAGAAGGCTTCTTTATCAGTGGCTTGACTACAGCCTTCTTGAAACAAGCCGGTACAGAACCTGTTGACAAACTTTAGTTGACAATCTTCTTGATCACAGGAAGTACCACATCCAATATTCCTATTAGGGATTTTGAAGATATTGGGTCTAAAGAGCACGACTCCCGCTTTGATGGAGTGATGAGTTTCTTTAAATCAAATTCTGTGACTGGTATGAATGAATTAACTTTGGTTCCTCTGAATTCTGTTAAAGAAATGTCATCACCTGCTGATCCCAGACCCTGATCTTTCAAATCTTTTCAGAGAAATACAAGCTGAAGTTGTTAGCAAGAGTAATATCAGTGCCATGTTACCACTTGGCATCAGTTTACTTGCCAAGAAGATTGTTGAGAGTGGGTTTTCGGATTAGCCACATTAGTGTTAATTTCCTTGTTTATGTAATCTGATCTAGCCTTTCTGATACATTTGTTTACTTCATTACAAGAAGAGCTGTACAACTGGGGGTGAACTTCAAAGCTTGCGCCAGCTGGATACAGCAGACAAGATCTATTAGAAGCGCATAAAGAAGACTGCAGAGGTGTTGGACAGAATGCTATCAGGATTGATATGCCTAAAGAGGGGAAAAATATGTTAAAATTTGAACATTATTGTAATCAAATGCCAGTACCGTATGTAATTTACACTGACTTCGAAGCACTTATCAAACCTATAGAAAAAACAGTCCGAAGCAATCAAGATAGTTTTACGTACAAAACTCAAGAACATATTCCTTGTGGGTTTGGATATATAGTTGTAAGGTATTATGGGAAAACAAACCCGCCCGTGATTTACAGAGGTCCCGATGCAGTGGGAAAGTTCCTAGAATATCTACAAAACAAAGAGAGAACAATCAGGGAAACTTTATTGCGTAAGAAACCCATGTATATGACGATAGATGATTGGAGGGCCTATAAGAAGTCAACGAGTTGTCACGTTTGTAATAAACCCCTGGATGGGGATTCCGTAAGAGATCATTGCCATGTCACGGGTAATTATTGGGGAGCCGCGCATAACGAGTGTAACTTGAAGCTAAAAATGAATTCTCAAACAATACCCATCCCCGTTGTGTTTCACAACCTTAGAGGATATGATTCACATCTCATTATACAAGCTATCTCAAGATCGACAGCGGCTTAACGTGTATTCCTAATAATATGGAAAAATACATATCATTCTCGTTGACTAAAACTATACATTGTACTGACAAGGATGGGAAAGCTAGTATAAAGCAAAGTAATGAGCTTAGATTCATAGACTCCGTACAGTTTGTGTTATCTTCCCTGGACAATTTAGCATATATTATATCTCGACGACAATAATTTATACGGATGGGCTATGAGTCAACCTTTACCCACAGGTGGTTTTGAGTGGATCGATGATATCGAAGTGAATGACATCCCCTCAGATTCCGATAAAGGGTACATACTAGAAGTTGACTTGGAATATCCAAATTCATTGCACAAAGATCATAACAGTTATCCACCAGCTCCTGAAAGATTAATGGTTAATAAAGATTGGATGTCGGAATATCAACACTCCTTGGGGTAATACTAGGTTAGCTAACGTAAAAAAAAACTCGTACCAAATTTAATGGATAAGACAAAATATATAGTTCACTACAGAAATCTCCAGTTATATCTATCGTGAGGTATGAAACTAAAGAAAATACACAGAGTTCTAAAGTTTGATCAAAGCCCTTGGATGGAGCCCTATATAAGGCTGAACACAGATATAAGAAAGATAGCTACCAGCGATTTTGAAAAGAATCTATATAAGCTCATGAATAACTCAGAATTTGGTAAAACTATGGAGAATCTAAGGAAGCGTGTTGATGTTAAATTAGCAAGATATTTGATAACGACTTAGCCGTACTACATATGCAGAAGAGTAATATAAAATTCAACAGGCCGGTGTACGTTTGTATGAGTATTCTTGACTTGTCAAAACACTTAATGTATGACTTTTATTACAACGAATTTAAGAAGCAATACGGTGATAGATGTGAGGTGTTATATACCGACACAGATTCTTTGTTGATGGAAATACAAACCGAGGATGTGTTTAAAGATATGGCAGAAAAAATAGATATGTACGACACGAGCGATTACCCAAAAGATAATCCACTGCACAGTGTAGTAAATAAAAAGATGTTAGGTAAGATGAAGGATGAATGTGCTGGGACCCCTATTGCGGAGTATCTCAGATTAAGACCTAAGATGTATTATATAAAGAAGTCCGATAATGGGGAGATACGAAAAGCTAAGAGCATATCAAACACGAACAGTATAAAGAAGCATTATTCAATGGTAGAACATTCAAACACGAGATGAATTCTTTAAGAAGTTACAATCACAGGATATATGGATTAAGAATGAACAAGACATCATTATCCCCCTTAGATACAAAGAGATGGATTGATAAGGATGGTGTAACTACCTACGCTTATGGTTATGGTGGTAATACTGTATCGTTGGGAACTATGAGCAACTCTTCTTGTCCATATTTAAGATAATAAAGAATAGGCTCTCCTTCTTTCATAACCAATCGACTAATGTTATATGTCTTAAGAGACCAAATCGGATCGGTTGAGCGACGTAGGCCTCCTTCGAGTTCACCGGGCTGGTATAAATATCTTACGCTTACTCTATCCGGAAGTTCTTGTTCTTTGCCTCTCCTCGGTGCGGAAGATTCGGAAGTCACAGATTTCAATTTAATCACATCGGAGGGTTTCTTCCCGATTAATCTCGTTACTTCATTATTCAGCTCTGATACAACAGCTGATAATCGTGTCACCCATTCGGTTGATCTTAATTGTTCTGATTTCATTTCGATCCCATACTGATATCCAAACAAACGTTCAGCTAATGTCCGGTTAAATCTTTCAACGATAGCTTGACTACGCTGGGCCTCTTTTTCACCATGCCTGATTTCGACATCGTGCTTTGTTAACAGTTTAGTTAATGATCCCATAAACCAGGATCTCCTTGAAATAGCTTAGGCCATTTTAGTGGTCCGCATTTATATATGCGACTAAGTGCATTATCTACTTCTGTTGAATCTTTCGAGGTTAATGGCTCAGCCTCTTTGTGTCGACTAGCCACATCCACTACTGTTAAAGCGTATTTATATGTTTTGCGTCTTACCTTATCATGGGGAAGAAACAAGAGGTCAGCCTGATGAACTTCATTCGTTGTAAAAATATCAAACTTCTTCCTCGGTATATAACACAGTGCTGGTAAGTATATTTGCCACATCGCTTGTTTCTTTAGCCAATCCTTGGCCACATCTTTAGATACCTTAGCCGTAGTGGCTAATTTTTGTATTGCTCCTATACCTTTCCAATATCCTCGTGGGCTATAGTAAATTTTATTCATTATTAATTAATATTGAAGTTTCTTTTAATACGACTCATGATGATCGTTGAATCGCATCAGCGTTTTTGCATAAAAAATTCCATCTGTAGTAGCGGTATAGGTATATAAATCTGGCTCCAGTGGAAGTGGTCTAGAATCACCATTACCTATACTACTAATGCTCATGATATCAATCACTGGATGTTCTGGTCCAGACTCGATTATTTACAGACGGAATAAAGCCGGAATATTGCTGAGTGCAGCGTTAAACAAGCAAACATGATTACCCTTACCAGATGTATTTTTCCCTGTCAGCCACACCCCATGACTTTGTCAGCTAATGTGGTTTATTTTGTGCATAAATGTACTGCTGCAAACCTTTTTCCCTTTTATGGAATCAATAAAAAAACCATTTCCCATTCCTTGAATACTCTTTGGTTAGTGCTTTGATCTTTCAGTGTGATAAAAAGAAATTTTCAGATTTCAAATAAAGGATTTTTTCTTTGACAGACAGACCATCTGACTAGTTAGATAGAATTACAACTACAAAAGCCCTCATTCTGAGGTGTCAATATTTTTTGAAACAAATTCTACTTTTACTACAAAACATGTATGTTGTCTACCTGTTTAGTTACGTAAACAAATATTCATTTTATGTTGTGAAAAGAAATCCTACTGTCAAGGAATCTTTTTTATATCCAGTCATCCCACGAAATCCAGTTGAAATGTAGTGATTTTTGTACCTAAAATGTCTTGTGAGTTTGTACCCAAACTGGTAGATCTTTGTGGTTTTGTATCCAGAATGATTTTGTACAAGTTTTAAATATACACACTACTTTAAGTATCTAAATGTTAATTTCCTACCACTTTCCTATAAAAACAATACAATTAACAATGTAACTGGCCTCTTCTGTGACTAGATGTCACTTTCCTATCAAAACCAAACAATCAATTTGAGTTTTGCCAATGTGGACTGACTTCACTCAAGGATCATGTACAGTATTATGAACTTGATGGGCGAGAAAAATAATTCTTGCCCTCTTTCCCTGCAGCCATCATTGTCAGAAAATCATTAAAAACATCAATGAGCATGGAATACATTGGATTATGCACTGGCGGTATTGACAAACAACTATGAAACATAGGAGTGAAGACTGCTACTCAGGTCAATAAATAGTAAAAACGTGACGATAAATGGTAAATTATGTTATTTCTTTTGAATTTGGATCTATTTCGGAATTTTCTAGATGGTAATTTACCAACTTATAAAAAAAATATTATGATTGAATGTGAAAAATGATAAAAGTACGAGGACAATATCGGACTGCATGCCGCTGAACATGAAATTCCCAAAGTCAACAAGGGCTCTTTCTGGTAGTTTTGTGCTGAGACATTTGGCCATATTTTCTCAAATCATGATGGGTTCCTTTTTAAGATAAAAAAACTACTGTGAATTTATGCATTTCGCACGTAACCAAAATGATACACAAAGCCTACTCGATTAAACAGTTATTGTGAGTTTCATTTGGGGGTGTTCTTTTGAATATGCGCCACTGGTAGATCTTGGAGAAAAGGTGTGTAGAGCTTTTTATTTCCAGCTTAGTTTACAGGAAAAATACACTAGGTAATCTTAATCTTTGCATAGAAAACAAGCCTAGCGGAACAGGAAAGATAACTGAAATGGTAAATCATCATGTCTAGTGATGTTTTATAGCAATTTTCACATTTTCATTGACCAAGTTTGTTATTGATTTCTTTTCCCCTAGAGCGAGCTGATATAGTTTTTGACTGCGCTTAGATGAATACTCGAAATATCAGTGTAATTACACTTGAGGGGAAGCAAAGGCAATTAACTCTCAGGTTTCAAGCATTGCTTAAGAGTGTAACTAGACCATGGAAGACCTCAGATAAGAGCATCTGCACATGTGTTGTGCATCTTGACCGCTGCCAAGAGAAAAGCAGCAGGGTATCCCAATGTAGCAATTACACTCATGGATGTGGCAGTAATCGTTCATGATAACCTACTGCTAATGCCTGACCCTCCCTATGTGGTCTCTGATTATGGCAATGATGTGTTAGAGGTAGTATTCTAAGAATTATTATCAATGAAAACTGTTGTTTTGATATTTAGTGGTTATGCCAATGAAAACTGTGATAGTGGTTTCCAATCGTATATATGATGAAGTCATGAAATTAGTGCTTTACCAAATTAATTCTAGTGTTGACTCGTGGCCTAAAAGTCATCATGAAATGAATCACAGTTGACCTCCATTAGACGTGGAAACACTAATCAGCAAATGATAACACGTAGGCTTAGAATTACATATGGTGATTGCAGTTTGATTGAATATTAACACAAAATCCAGCTGTCTGACATGTGATGTAAGCAGCGTTATGTATACTCCACCGTCCACGACTGCTGAACTGAACATGTTGACTATGTGGGTGAGCAGTGTTTACCTTTGAATTATAAGATTAGTGGACAGTTATCAAGAAGAAAGACAGCATCATAAACAGTTGGCAACTGTCATAACTGTTTGATGAACCACACGTGATACTCAACATGATGAGAAGCACCAAGTCTACCAATCAATTCCATTAATTATTGTTAGTTCTGTGTACGTCATGTGTTTCAGCCTACTAAACTCGCTGCCATGTAATACCAATTTTATGAAAGTTGTGAATAGTTGTGGTATCTGATGAGCAAAAGCGAGTCAGATACCAGAACTATTCACAAGTTTCATAAAATTGGTATTACAACAGGAGCGAGTTAAGTTTCTTATTTATTTCTTGCCATTTATAACTTGTTTAGAATTTCACTGTTATGTGTGATCAGGCAGACATCTACGGGATCCACAGCATAATTAAGTTTAACAGAATAATACTTCAAACATGCAAGTGTGGTGGCATGTGGTCCTGCACAGTGCTCAGGTCTCAAATCAGTTGAAGTTAAGCAACGTTGGTCAGGTGATGGGTGATTGTGTTTCAGCAGCTTGGTTCCAGAGAGTTTATAGTACTTTGGTCATGCCCTATACACTGAATCACACTTAAAACAAAGTTACATGAACATTAGTCATTTTAGGAGGTCACCAATAGTGGATGATATCCTTCATTACTGAGATAATTTACAGATAACCTCCAATAGTTCAACCTCCATTAGTTGAATAATTTACTTAAGGATTGACTGTGTATTTTTTTCGGTTCATTGAGGTATGAATCGAAAAACCGATGTGCAAACTGTATGAATCCGCATAGCTATGCGGATTCATACAGTTTGCACATCGGTTTTTCGATTCATACCTCAATGAACCGAAAAAGATACACAGTCAATGCTTATAATTAAATTAGACAACGTTAAACATGTTTTATCTACAATAGTTTAACCCCAAACAGTTGCATATATCAAAACAGACAAAAATGACGGCATTGATGAACATTCCAGGTGTAGGAATACATACAGTGGCGTGACATGAATCAGGTGATCGTTTAATTTATGCACATAACTTGACACGCCTACACAGTCAGTAGCCAATCAACGGAGAGTGGGATTAAAACAATGTTCATTTGACCTGTCAATTAAGGCAAGAGGAGAAAAGACTTGCAACAGTCAGACTGTAACGAACCGGAAGAAATATGTCTGAGAGAAGGCGGCTGTTTCAAATAACATGGTCATTTACTGCGTGATTCAAACATTACTTCTCTGATTATGGTAAAACAGTTGGAGAAATGCTAGTTAGAAATGAAACGCGAAGACATGAAAGTTGAACCGAGGCGAGCGGGAAAAAAAACTGGCGAGCGAGCCTGCACGTTTGCTGTTTCATTCACTCTCGGCCTTCGGTTTCAAAGGGTAGATTGGACAATGAATATGCATGAAAGTCGCTAAATGTCCTGTGCATGACGATACACGTGAGCAGAGAGGGAATTCCCTCGACTGTAATATTGGGATTCCCCGACATTCCGCAGTAATAAAAGTAGTGCGCAGCGGTGGGTGTGGCTTAATTTTTTACATTCATTGGGAAATGAATGCAATAACACGTGACCAATTCAGCTAATCAGAATGCAGGAATTTCCATGAACACAACGAAAATTTAATTATAGTACATTAGTAACGCACAAGCTCTGCGTTTTCAGTCAACAGGGTCAGCCCATGCAGGTGGTAAGTTCGTTTCAGGAGAGACAAACTGACAGTCTACGTATATTATAAGACAAAGACAACAAAACAAATGATTTCACAAATATCCATGCTGAACACAAATTCAAAATTTAAAAGAAAATGTTGTGCCGTCACCAAGTTTCATTGTGAAATCGCGTCTGTCACGTGTGTAGGGAGCCTGTTCGCCTTTTGATGGGCCCAGCGTCAGTCTTGTCAAAAGTTGGTTGCCTGGCGGATTAAAGGTTGCGGCGTCAATAACAGGGGGACCAGTTACAGAAGCACTGGGACGTCTTGATTTTCTCTGCACGATTGAGTCTACTGTATCCGCCATTTCCTTGGATGTCCTCTGATAAAAGAAAAGCTTATTTTGCTTGATTATATCACATAAACATTTAATTTTGCAATATATGAAAATGCAACTTTTATTTCCTTGTCATATTAGTTTTAGGAGTACAACAGGGGCTTGTAAGGCAAAAAATAGCAGCTCCAAGATATATATAGTATACTGACACTGGGTGTGACCACTGAATATATAGAAATATTATTTGGGATTCGAACTCCGGCCATGTTGATCCGAAGTCTGGCGATTGCCAAAATGCATTATCGCATTCTCTAACATCCACGGTAATGTTGCAATTATACTAGCCACATTAAGAAACTGTGCACAGAGAAAATATAGATATAAGGGCACACCGTCCACATATGAAATACAGGTTTGAACACAGCAATTATTGGAGACATTCAAACGCTCATGCACGTGCCATACGATATGACGTCATTGATGGGGGCCTATGGGCGTGCAATGTGTTAACTGCACGTGCATCCTGTGCAGCTGTACACAGCATGTGCAACTCAAAATTCGCTGTCACTTTGGAAAGCATGATCTGTGGTCATTCAAAAATTCAAAACTTCTCCGGCGCAGACACAAGCATATCACAAGCAAATCATGCCAAGATTGACAGCTGCACAGCGTCATGAAGTCATTGGAATGATCCGAGCGGGAATGAGGCAACAACAGGTGGCAACACATTTCCAATGCCATCGTAACACGATATCGGCATTGGTGAGGCGTTATCAGAACACAAATGACATTGCCGACCACCCACGTTCAGGACGTCCCCGATTAACGACGCCAAGACAGGACAGATGGATTCAAGTTACACATCTCTGACACAGGTTCCAAACGGCAGTATCGACGTCCCAGACAATTCCTGGACTGCGCCGTATCCATCCCAACACTGTCAGGAATCGTTTGATGCCATTGCTTGACATCAACAACTGTAACTGTGAATTTGAACCACTGCGTAGGTTTCTGTGTTCATCTCCTGCCCTAAGAGCAAAGTTCAACCCGATTAAATAGACGAGGGTGTCCAAGAGCTTCTGTGGTGTATGTTCTCCGAGTATACCTCTTTCCCAAAGTACATCTTCTTGCTGTTCAGTGATGACATCCGCTTGTTGTTTTTCAACCCCTATCCCGTTTTGAGCTAGTAATTTCATCTTTGCATCAAGAACGGATCGCATACCGGTGTAACAAGATGACTCAAAGAAATTGACGACAAACCCCATTCCTTCTTAAGTAATACTGAAGACACAATATCGTATAGAGTGTTGCCGCGGTACTGTTCACGCTTTTGGTTTTGAATCTCCGACAGAAATAACATCAATGTACTGTTCAGATCATTTTCGTTTTCAGCTAACGACACTATTAGTCCAGGAGCCAGGGGTCATTTATCTGCATGAAATGAGAGAGTCTTTCATTGGTATTTCTGAAAGGGGTATCCCATGAGGTATCCAAAACAGAACTGCTTGAATGGCACAGCCGGGGCATTTAGCCAGAATTAACCCGTTTCTCTCATTTTGCCGGTATGGACTATCTGGCGAAAAAGTGGGGTAGGGCAACTTCAAAATTGAAATGTGCTCTTATTAATGGACCTATAAAAGAGATCTAGGTGTCAAAATGAACATCGTGATAACCTCCATTGGATCCAATCATGGAATTTGCAAATTGACCATTTTACAGGTCAGTAGGGGGTCAAAGGTCACGTGACGACCCTTGAGCTAAAAATTCCGCTTTTTTTCTTATCCAAGCCCAGTTTAGTAGGAAAGACAGATATTTTTATTAAGTGAATACGTTTTATTAGATAAGATGCTAGGTAAGTTTTTAAAACCATTTTTGAAGCAATATCTTGAGGTTAGGCTAGCCCACAGCACTGTAGATAATGTGCATTTTCAGCTCTCAGCCCAGATATGTCTCAAAAGTTACGATTTTCACCACCAGATGGCACTTCCATATGAATCCACATATTCAGTGGAAATGTAGCCAAGTTATTTTGAATACAGGATGATATTATGATAAACTGCGAAGTAGGCCTATGGTAATCTTTTCTTGGGTAACCAAGGGTTTAAGGGTCAAGGGTCCAACAAGGGTGCTAAAGTCTGATAGTATGCAAACAAATTGCATCCACTTGTAATGAATTTATGCAAGCAATGAACAAATATGACCTACATAACTAGGGCAACTTGAAAGACCATATATGGTCTTCTGCCCTAAATAAAAGATCAAGAACCATGATAGATCAGGTTAATCTTGGTACACCCAAATTACCCATTTGCCATCTCTAATGCCACCATATGAGGATCTGATATTCCGGTATTAAGACTTATTTACCAGACAATAAGTCATTACTATAAAACCGCAGTGACATGCAGTTATCATGTTGTTGACTTCAATGATACTATTCGTCATCAGACTCCTCTTCATCTGAAGAAAGACTTGGGGTCAGCGTACCGTCATCTTCATCCTCATCATTCAATTCCAAATCATCCACCGACAAGTTTCGAGGCACCTGAGGGCACTCAAACCACACCATAGCCAACCTGTTATTGTCATCCAAGCTGTATCATGCAACTGGACAGGAATGCTTCCTCTTCACACCAAATGGTAGACAGGTAGAGAGGATAACAGTTAACGACCTCGGGTGTACCCATGAGGAAGCCAACACGAGGCTGGTGTTTTACGCAAACTTTGTTGCTGCCTCTGAGGAGATGCCAGGAGTGGTAGTCCGCAGCATCGATACGGATGTATTCATTCTTCTGCTATACCACGCAAAATATATATATGCGAGGTTGTGGATGGATGCAGGAGTGAATTCGAAGAATCCTCGGCGCCTCATTGACATTGCCTGGCTGAGAACCTCACTCCTGTTGTATGTGAAGCACTGCCCAGCTTCCATGCCTTCACAGGCTGCGACTTCACTGCAGCATTCAGGAGGAAGGCGAAGTCGAAACCATATGAAATTTTGGTGAAGAATGAAAGATTTGTTCAGGCATTATCCATGCTAGGAATGTCAGATACGATTGATGTGGATGTTGCGGCCACACTCGAGCAGTTCTTGAAGAAAAACTAAAGCAAACCAACCATGTGGCATTTATCTGGAAGAATGCATGCAGTGCAGAGCCAGTAGGATTTGGTCCCATCGGGCATGGTTGGAAAGTGGATGACAATAACAGGTTGGCTATGGTGTGGTTTGAGTGCCCTCAGGTGCCTCGAAACTTGTCGGTGGATGATTTGGACTTGAATGATGAAGATGAAGATGACGGTACGCTGACCCCAAGCCTTTCTTCAGATGAAGAGGAGTCTGATGACGAATAGTATCATTGAAGTCAACAACATGATAACTGCATGTCACTGCGGTTTTATAGTGATGACTTATTGTCTGGTAAATAAGTTTTAATACCGGAATATCAGATCCTCACATGGTGGCATTAGAGATGGCAAATGGGTAATTTGGGTGTACCGAGATTAACCTGATCTATCATGGTTCTTGATCCTTTATTTAGGGCAGAAGACCATATATGGTCTTCCAAGTTGCCCTAGTTATGTAGGCCATATTTGGTCATTGCTTGCATAAATTCATTACAAGTGGATGCAATTTGTTTGCATACTATCAGACTTTAGTACCCTTGTTGGACAGTTGGACTGTTGGCAGTTTTCAATATTTGTTCGTGAAAACTGTTTTGGGTATTGCACAATGTGTAATACAGCTGTATATGTTTATTAAACGAGATATCTCTCCACAGGCAAGTAATATAGTGTAACATGTTGAGAGAAAAAATGTGCGCCATTATTAATGCAGACATTAATTTCTTTGCCGACATTGTGCAAGCAAGCAACATTCTTAAGTGCTGTTATTATGAGACTGTAAGTTCTTACAAACAATTGCTTCAAGTTTTGTCTCATTTTGTAATTTGTTCTTATTTTTGTTTGATATTTGCAGAATGGATTCTGGTTTTCCATTGGTTGGTGTGTGTTTTTCTTTTTGCCAAGCGTAATCTTTGCTGTGAAGCTGGCTAAGTACTACAGAAAGATGGAAATGTTGGACAGCTTTGACAACCCTTTACCGTGAGTATTTGTTCTATGCATGTTAATTGTCCAGTACATCCATGTAAGAAGAATTTGGTTATCAACTGTCAAAAGGTCGAGGTCACCAGAGGTTTCATAAGACCCAGATCTTGATATTTACAAGAATACAAAGCATCTTCCAAAGACTTAAAATGAATTAAGATATGTCTCTTTTTCTGTTCATATCAAATGCAAAGAAATGTTACTGTCAAATTCATTCATTCTTTAAAGGTTTTAAAGGTTTGTAAGTATATAATAGGACTGCATGTGAATATACTTTCAAATTAGCTTGACTCATGGAAGTTTCTGGTTTGAAGTTATACAGCAGCAGTCGTGGGTTTTCAAAGGCAGATCTAGGATTTTAAAAAAAGAGGGGTCTGCACACTACACCCAAGTCACAAAGAACAGAAACATATGATAGCGACACAAGTTAGGTATCTACAAAAGAGAGGAGGTATGCACCCCCACCCACACATGCTCTGATCATATTAAAATGGAAGTTTTCAAATGGCCGGGTATACACAGAGACAAGTCTTTGAAAGGCATTTAGAAGTGGTACACATAAGAAAGAGAATTCATAGATGTCAACTTCTTTATTATGAGGAACACAACGTTTCGGAGTATATGCTTACTCCTTCATCAGGTGAAAGAATGCTATGAGCCAGAAAGCATATATATATGTACACGTAAGAACACCAAAAATAATAAGATAACTAAAGATGGAAACTTAACAAGGGAAGGCTACAGATAATTGGCACTGATAGGTGATTAGCAATAGACAATGTGGAAGCCAACACTTTACAGGATGTGTTCTGAAATAGCGTATTTCAGGTCTACCCCTACCAAGGCCCTGTCGCACTCAACAGATTTTCTGCATCATCAAGAACAAAGCCAACATGGATGTCACCTTTTCTAGTGATAAGTCCATCAAGACCCATCTACAAGCCAATGGCAGTGGCACAAGCAGTGTAAGTCCCAACCCCCAAGGATGTATGTACCAGATCCCCTGCAACTGTGGCCACTAGTACATCAGAGAAACCCTCAGAACCCTCAACACCAGACTCAAAGAATATCAGGCCTCTGTCAACAAACAACACCTGAAATACTCTATTTCAGAACACATCCTCAAGAACCAAGACCATAACATCATGTGGGAAGCCACCAAAGAACAACAGCTGTCAACAAAGAAAACTACAAGAAGCTATTGACATCAGGAGAAACCAGCCAGCCATGAACCGTGACCAGGGAACCCATCTACCTTGTGCTTGGGACTTATTGCTTTGATCTTTGTCGGTGCCTATTATCTAGCTGGCTTCCATGCATTTACCCTTTGCTATTTCTATTCGTTTATCTATCAGTGCTGATTACCCCCAGCCTCCTGTTTGCCCTTTGTTCCACTGCCATTAACTGTCAGTGATATTTAGTCCTGGCTTTCAGTTGTCCATAACTATCACTGTTAATTACTGTAAAGTGTTGGCTTCCACATTGTCTATTGCTAATCACCTATCAGCGCCAATTATCTGTAGCCTTCCCTTGTTAAGTTTCCATCTTTAGTTATCTTATTATTTTTGGTGTTCTTACGTGTACATATATATATGCTTTCTGGCTCATAGCATTCTTTCACCTGATGAAGGAGTAAGCATATACTCCGAAACATTGTGTTCCTCATAATAAAGAAGTTGACATCTATGACGTCTCTTCCTTATACACAGAGAGATTAATATATTAAACACAGAGGTCTATTCAATTTGTAAGTACAAGTCATTTTAAATTCCACCAAGCAAATCACAGTTGATCCAATATCTTTATATATTTATTCAAATGCTACAGAATACACAATAATGCTGACATATTAAAAACAGAACAAAGGTAACATTTGGTCCAATTCACTTTTTATTCATAGGATTAAGAGCCAGATCATATTAAGCCAATCACATCATATCATTTATTCAATTCTGAAGAGCATATCTGAAAACTCAGTTTTCTGATTCTGCACCAAGGTGACATTTCAAGAAAATCCATTGTCATACTTCTATTGGTTACTTTTTATTTTTAACTTTATAGTTTTATAACTTTTAACAAAACATGATCTATAATTAGGGATGAATGTACCCAGGGATTTAAGTCTAGTCCCAACAATTACAAATGCGCATACACAGGTCCATAAAGAAGTTAAATGGATGTAAGTCATCTGTAGTTTGGTGTATTAGTTAATATCATACAGACATCTCAAAAACATTATTGTGAAATATGTGTCTTATCTTAATTTACCAAGAGCTCTAAATGTCATTTCATCATGAGGAAGTGAATATTGTTTGAATACGCCACTGTAAACAATATTTCAGTAAATTACACATCTGACAGTTTGATGTGGGAGGAAAGACAGAAGTGATGTTAGGTTTAATCACTTCAGTGAAACCCACAAGCATTTGTATGGTACTGATAAACCTAAATACATAATCTGGAGGAATCAAGGATTTGAACCCATGACCTAAGGTTTCTGGCACACCTAAGGGACACAACTCGTCAAAGCATGTTGCTGTAGCTGAGACTGTTGCCGTGTTGGACCAAATGTGTTCTCATTGATTTGAAATAGAAATGCAGAGAGATTGATTCTTGCTGTAAATATCTCATATTAAAAAAATATAATTTTAGATGGAGTGACAGTGTGACATATTTTGACCTTTAAAATGTTGCATTGTCGCCCTTAGATTAAAAACAAAATATCATTATTCAAATGCAACAAATGATCAGAATGTTGGCGTTGTCACACTTTGGTTATTATTGATACTTTTTTGCTTGATTATGTAAGGGTGACAGGGCAACAACGTCACTTCTAGGATTTCATACACATGGGCTCTATTGGTAGAAATATTCTGTGGCTTCTATTCCAGGCCAAAATATAACTTTGCTGATGATGGAACCCCCAGGGACAGCAACATATCAGCTGTGATTTGCAAATGCATCACGTATAACACAAATAGCAAAATCCTGTCTGAAACTGGTCATTTAAGTGTGGCATCAGACAAAACATGCAAAATACATTCAAAACAGTAGGCATAATCTTACTTATCAACCTGCGAAAAAAAGAAAACAATTTACTTTCTCCTGAAGGAGGCTGTGAACTATTATTTGGGAATCATCTTGGAACCTCTCATAAGTTTACAAAACACCTCAATGATGACGACTATAAAACATTAGACAGACAGACATTTTATCCAATATCAAGTTAATGGCCCAAAATACATTCAGTGCATAGGTTTTATTGGGCACAATTGACATAGTTTCTGCAAATGATTTAATTATTCTTTTTATTGGTTAAATCTTATGTGATAGGTTGGTATAGTTGTCCATAAATTGTTTTTGATTTCAATTACTTTAATATGTAGTTTCATGTTAATGTTATGAATTTTGAAGGATGAGGTATGATAAGGATTATTTCTGGCCTAACAGAAATAGATAATTTTAAAATTAAGAATCTGGTGTGTTTATATGACCAACAACTTGCCTTTTTGTTCTTTCTGTCACTTGCACATTTTGCACTTATATATGTTACAGTTAATGCCTGTTGTTACGTGTCGATGCCCAAATTCTAACACTATGTTAACGCAGAAATCTGTATGTAAGAGAGCTAAGGGTGAAACCAACCAACCAACATGTGGCATACAATTAATAAATGTATTACAAAAGTTCACTAGGTTTACAAATCAATACAAATTATTACACAGCAGCTGCAGTACACAATAGAGTGAATTGTTTGATAGGCATTACTTAGAGGTTGACGGTTGACAAAGTAAGCACAGTTTATGGATAACAACTTCTCACTGTTAAAAAGCAACGTTTCGGTATAGATCCTTATACCGTTGTCAAACAAGACTGAATGAAAAACATGGAACAGAATATACCGTATTGAACGTAATAAGTACCGATCTCAAAATTAGAAAGATGGGGCTCTTATTAGAATATTATTTTGGTTAAAAAAAAACCAGAGTTTAAAGATCATGGTTTATGCTGACAGCCTGAAATGTTTATTTTCAACAGATATATATATCTATTTATATATATATATTTCCAGAATTTAACTGCCCTTAATTAAGGCTGCATAAAACACAAGAGTGCGTATTATACACAAATGAATGAGTCATGTGTACATTAATCAATTGGAAAGGGTGCTAATTTGGATTGTTCACAAGCCAATATACATGTATTAGCAAATATTGCCGCTTATTAGTGCTTATTGAGTTGAATACTGTATATAGTAGGTGAAGGATTAACAGTAGAGGTTTAACAGAAACAACAATTGCATACATGAGTGGGATAAGATGAGTAGGTAAAGTAATGACAATAGTAGGATAATACTGTAACAACATGATGGACAGAGAACACATAAATTGTGTAAATAGAGTGGTTAAACGATATTCAATGATAGTATACTGAACTGCAAAAGAAACATCACCATGGATAGATATATGAGAAACCTTATTTGTCCAAACATACTTTGAGACATATTAAAAAGATGAAACTTGGCAAAACTGATCATCAAGGATGAAATTAAAGTGTCAAATGAACACAACACTAGTCTCTGAGAAAATGGCATCACAAGTCAGTATCTCGTGTATCCGCCATGTGCATTGATGACTGTAGTGCAACGTCGATACATGGAATGGATGAGGCGGTTGATGAAGACCATAGGCACTTGAGCCCACACTCTGAGGAATGCCTGACGCAGTTCAGCTGCAGTTGTCGGCCTTGGTCAGACGTCATTCAGCCTTCTTTGAATCTCATCCCACAGGTGCTTAATGGGATTTTAATCGGGACTGAGGGCAGGCCGCTGCACGGTTCTGATGCCATTCTGCTGGAGGAAGTCTCTTATTGCTCTCGCAGTGTGGACACGGGATTTATCAATCACATGAGGTATGGTGTGTGGTCTCAAGACTTGATCAATGTACCTGTGACACCTGTGACACAATTGCCTCTCTATGGACCAATGTTCTGGAAGACCACAGGGCAAACCCTCTGTGCAAGACCAATTCCACCCCACACCATTATGCTCGGACCACCCTATGAGTCTCTCTCCAAATAACGCTCCCCACAACGTCGCCAGACACTCTCTCTGCCAACTGCTGTTGAGATAACAGCCCTCGTCTGAGAAGAGGACTCTTCTCCACTGCAGGTGACACCAATGCTGGTGCTATGTTGTCTACTGAAGACGGCCCCGGCGATGACGTGGTGTCAGAATGGGTCCTTGGTGTGGCCTGTGACAGTGGAGGTGTCTGCTCGTCAATCGTTAACGCACGGTGTCCGCTCTAATGTGTCGCTGGTGTGTCCCCATTGTCTGTTGAGCAGTGTCCGCAGCAGTAACAAAGCGATCTTGAAGATGCTGTCGCACAATCTAATGATCCCGACATCGGGTGGGTGACCCTTGGTCTTCCACTAGGTGGTCGGTCATCTGTTGTGTTGGTGGTCTGGTACTGTTGCTTGAGCCTGTATATGGTCCTTACATGGACTTGAAATGCATTGGCTACTTGCTGGGCTGTTTGTCCACCTTGCAATCGTCCAAGGGCTTTTTGTCACTGATTTCTTGTCAATCTTGGCATGTGGTAGCAATTCAATAAAGAATGAATGTTATCCGATCTGGGTGGATTTTTATAGGGCAAGAAATGTGCTTGTGCACATGTGCATTTAAATTTGCACGGAACTCACGGATTACCAATCGACAGCTCCCCTTCCATGATGGACTCGTACAGAAAGATAATAACGACAAACTCCGGACCACTGCCTCCAACCATCCACCTCAAGTCAAGAAAGGAATTGTCTCAACCCTAGCGAGACGAGCTCACAACATCTACTGAACTAAGCCACCTCAACATTTCTGGTGTTCCCAGCCGAGATATTGCTGGAATATTGCTAAAAGCGGCGTAAAACCATACTCACTCACTCACTCACTAAGCCACCTCAAACAAGTATTTACACAGTATAACCTCTATCCTGAGAAACTAGTACAACAGACCATAAAGAACATCACCAAGAAATCTCAGAAATCCCCACGTCAACAGTCTGCACCCTTTGTAATCAGCCTCCCCTACTTTGGAACAGTTAGCCACAAAATCCAGAGACTCTTAAGGAAACAGGCCAAATTGATGTAGTTTTCAAGAGAAGTCATACCATTCAGAACACAATTAAAACCACAGGGAAACCACCATCCAGACACAAGCTAGAACCATCAGGAGCAGTGTACCACATTCCATGCAATTTGGACAAGCTTACACAGGAGACACATCTAGGCCCCTCAAAACCCGAATAAAAGAACATCAAAGCTCAGTCTCCAAAGTCACAACCCTTGCCACCAACCTCAAAGACTTCAAGATCAGGAAACTACAAGAAGCCATGAACATCAAAAGACTCCAGTCGTCAATCAATCGTGACCAAGGCTATTACATACCACTTTCACAACTTTCACAACTTTTCATGCAATGTTACTTGGGGTGACTTTTCTTTTGCGGTTCAGTATATATATAATAAAATGATAGTAATAAGAGGGCAGTGATCACTATCAAACACAAAAATACATCACTTGCTTGATACAGTGTTAGAACCTACACCGAAACGTCGCTCTTAATTGTAATAAAGAAGTTGTTCATCCATAAATTCTTATCTTCACAAAAATATTGTGGTATATATAATGTAACTATTTAATCAAATAATTTATAGCTACATGTGAAGTTCAATTACAAAACTATCAGGTGTCTTCTCTTTGTCATTCCGAAAAGACTTCCATTACCCTTGTCAGCCTATTCCTTTTCGAAACGTAAAAACTCCATGTTGGATAGTGTTGCAAAATCACGATTCTTTTCGCATCAGTCGTGATGCCTGTCACATCACATGACTGATTAACTCAGGCAATGTACACATTGAATGAAATTTTCAGTCTTTATACATGTTGTCTGATTATAGACATTGACTGTAATATATAAACCATGACCAAATACATAAGTGTAGATAAAATTATTGAAATTTGTTTTGTTTGTATTCAGCATGCAATTGGTCATAAACTTCCTCATGTTGGAATATCTGTATTTAAAGCCCTTATTTGTACCTTACCTCAACATCGAGGTTGTGGAGTAGCCTAGTGGTTACAGCATTCATTCGTCACATCCAAGACTAGAGTTAAATTTTCCATAAAGGCATTATGTTAGAGCCTATTCTCACTGTCCTCACCATGATCCTGCTAGGATCGATGCACTAAAAGTGTCAAGAAGTGTTGAAAATATGCAACGATTGAAGGTTTTAAAGAAGTACTTCTTTAACATCCACCTCACTTCCAGATGTAATCTAGAGCATCTCTCTCAAACTGAAGGATATGTACTGCTTCATCCCTCGTTGTACAATTATCCTAATTTGGTTTCCTCTAAAAGTTTCCAGTCATTCTTTCCTGAATATCCTTCCCAAATATCCTTTCCCGAATGGTTATTCACAAGGATTATGGCTCAACTTCTCTCAGTCCAGAATCATGTGCACTTTGACATTCTCTGCTGACAGATTGAGCTAATACTGAATCAGTTTACATTTTCTGCCCAATTAGCCTTTGCAAGAATAATCTATTTAAATGTCTCTAAAAGATGAGCACAGAATTTCTGTCAAATTTTGCACATTTTTGCCATGGTACATGCTTGTTCCCAATGATCACACTTAAATTTATTCATGAGGTTCAATCCAGCAGTCCTATTGAAAATACTGAAATATTGAAATTATTTAAATATTACCTATTTTTGGCATTTAACATTCTATTACATTTGGATTTGTATATTTAGAAAGTATTGTTACTCGACACATAAGTCCATTTTTAATCAATATCCTTTTGTCTTGTTTTGATCGTTTTGAGATATTTTCTCATTGAAAGTTAACATGACATATGTTTATCTTGATGTGTGGACTCGTCAAAACTAAAACAGAAGAAAATATGATCATTGCATTGGTGGTATCATGGTATGTGGTAAAGCGGACTCTAAAGGAGGTAAATGGAAGTTGTAAGTATCAGTGGGACACATGATTTCGCCGAAATTAATGTATGCATTAAATTTTGAATAAAATTGGTAAAAGAGACTACAAACATGTGTATTATGCAGGAGAGAAATATATTTCAAGAATTTAATTCTCCATAATTAAGGGTGCATATAACACACGAGTAGGTATTATACACGAATAAATAAGTTTTGTGTACATTGATCAATCAGAAGGTCGCTTACTGGGATTGTTCTCTTGCCAGAACATTAGCAAGTATTTCGCCATGGGCACCTTATTAGAGAGGGGCATTTATTTTGTCAAATACGGTATTAAAAAAAAGCGGCTTTTCATGACTCAACCCATGACTTGTCTGGGATTTCTCATTTATCCATTCAAATCAGTGCTTACACCTGCCTAGGACATTGTTTACGTAGAGACCTACTTCCTGCTTCCCCTCGGTGCTCCTGATGACAGACAAGGAATTGACTCACCATAAAAATTTCACCGTCATAAAGCTGCAACTTTTGTGTAGATACTTAAGATGAATATTTCTTGAAACAGAATTACACAGACAATTAAGCCAGTTTTTCCTTGTGTATAACTACATATAACTTTCTATCTGATGAGCACAGTACCTTTGATGACTTTCAAGAATATTTCTGAAAATTCCTTAACAGTCCTTAACATACCTCACCCTTTTCATTAGGTATGTTTACAGTGTTTCCAATTTGTTTGGTTTTGGTGCCCATTAACAAAAGATTTTTTCAACAGTTTTTAAAAATGTATATCATATAAAGCTTCTTTTTAAGGACAGGAAATATAACTTTTCAATGTTTAACTTGTTCAATAAATCTTGAGCATAGTGATGGTGAAAATTTATATCAGACAATTCAAAACAAATGTATGATGCGAATGTTAGACAACATTAATCAGATAATATTTTATGTTGTGGCGTGTACCACTCCCCTTAGCCAGAGCATGCGCAGCCAATGAATTATCACAAAGGTCGTGTCAAGCTTGATTATTTTTAGACCACTGGATTGTAGCTAACCCAATGCTGATCATGTGGCTTAAAAACTAATAACACAAACCAACATGTAAAAGGTCGTTCACTCATGAAATGAATAATGTCATGAAAGTATGATATGGAGACTTCATATCAATAACACCACACAAGTTTGCATAAGTAACACTTTCATGCATATGGTGCAGATTTTGACAAATTGAAATTAGCCAATGTTTGTATAAAACTGATGTCCACAGTAACATGTGCAACAACATTTGTCAAAGCAGGTGAAATACATTGTGCGAAAATTATAGATGTTTTCTTCACAACCCTTCCAACATGAAAAGTAGCCTATCAAAGTATAGGAAGCTTATATCATGGAACTGTTCTAGGTGAACAATACCTTCCAAATGACGTGCTGGTTTTCTTGGGGAATTAGTCAGCAAAGAGCCAGAGTCACAGGAGACTAATCACAATTTTATTTACAAGAACAATTAACAATTTACAATATACTTAGAAATAACTGAGGGTGCCACAGAGAGTCGGTACACACTCTGGGCTGTGGGAGAGAGGTCTGCTTGGTAAGAGAGTCAAACCCCTTCTCTGCTAGAACTTGGCTACAGTATGTATTTAATGAAAGTTTGAACAATAGAAAGGAATGTGATTGGTTGATACACGATTGGTTGTGTCCTAAGCTAAATGGATGGCTAGACAGAGGGGAATACTAAATCCTGTTTATCCTGTTGGACTGGCACTAATCTTGTTGACGTATTTACTGGATGCTTTGAAAGAGATTAGGGTGTCACTATAGATGAGCTTGTATGGGGGCTAATCCTTAATGCACTATAGACGAGCTTGTATGGGGGCTAATCCTTAATGAGTCTTAATTGAAGTAATGTTATTCTAATATACCCCGGTAGGTGATGACAGATAAACTTAAATAAATATCCTTTGTCTGGGAGATGGGATCTTGATACCTTAGGCTAGCAGCCATCTAAAAAGCTATAACTGAAACTACTGATATTTTATATATGCATTTTACCTGATGATAATTATTACTTGCTAAACTATAATTATATGAAATGGTGTATAAATATTACACCATGATAACTCATAAAAGCACTTGATGTAGATCTAATTATTATAAGATAACTTAGTATAAATGTTGTACCATGATACTTATATAATGGGTTCTGCTGCTGAACTAACCCACAAGGTACTGTTCATCTACTAGGAGTTTCATATCATTTGTTGATATGAACCAACAAGAAACTAAGAAACCCCCAAGCCTTGGATGTTTTAGTTTATCCATGCCCCCCCCCCCCAAAGAAAATATTCTGCCAAACATCGCCAGTCAAAAGAGGAAGTATTTTTGGAAACTTACTGTTTGAACACTGAATTAATCTGGACAGTGTCAACAACACATGTCCTCTGTGTAAACAGCATCTCAGGCTCAAAGTGCCGTGGAGAATCATGTCAGTATACATGACTACCTTTAGCAGTTGCTAAACCTTCTAATGCGCCTTTTTGGCGACACAGGATGGTTGGGCTGATGGGACGTCATTCCAGAATTAGACCAAGGCCTGTTACACCTGCAACAATATCACCAAATGGTTTGGAAGTTGGCGTAAACAAAGTGTGACATCCACATGGGCTTGAAGGAAGATGTGAGGAGGATAACTTTGTCAGAGTACCATACACCTGTATGATTGATGAGTACCAGATGGGTCCTGTGATGTGCAGTGATGCCTCCCTACAATATTATGTTCCCACCACCAAATACAGAATGTTAAGCATTTACACAACATGTCATCTTTCGTCAATATAAATTGTCCCTTACTGCTGTCAAGATGAAACTTGGACTCATCTGTGAAGAGGACTAATCTCCTGTTACTGAACCATAGCTGTTGTCTTGCCCATGTCATGCATACACTTCGAGAATGTAGCTGCAAAATTGGACGTGCAGCCGGACCTCCCGGTCATATGTTATGCTCTCAAAATCGATTCCTCAGTCATTGCACTAATCACAGGTGAGAGTATCTGTTGGCTGTCATAGTTTTTACAGGTGAACCAGATTGATGTGATTGTCTTGGCAATGTGACTTTATTTATGAATGTCAAAAATGTTCTCAGTCCATGGGATTGCCAGTCAGTACAACCCAGAGTGGCTGTATGGTATCTTGTTTGTGCAATTTCGGTTTCAAGCATACCATTTGCATGTGTTTGAATGTACAGTAAATGTGTGAGTTTGACAACCCGTCATCGTCTCCTCGATCAATCGTTTTCTTTGGACTTGGACTCTCAACGTCATCCCTATCGACACTTATCTTGACGTTCTGGATACGACAGGGACATTGAGTGGGATCAACATCCATCTCCATCAAAGCAATACCAGCCTTTGCAATACTATCCTTACCCAACACCTGATCGATATGGGGATCATCGATATTTGCCCTTCCCCGAATACCCCTCGTTGCTGGATTACTATCGCTATGCTGCTACTCCCCATTGACATTGATGTGAGGATCGACGTTGACCTTCCTCTTATTCACGTTCAGTGTCCACTACTGATGAGCATTCAGACCAGCAATTGCCTGACAAGTCGCACTCCCCGGTTGTGATGCCTCCCTCTCAACTTCCTGTGATGGAAGTACGGCTCCTCCAACGACTAACCCCTTACCAACTTGATGGGATCACAGAGATCAGACCGTGTTCTCTACTTCGTGGATCTCACTTGCAGTCCTTATCAGCGGCCTTACAGCAACGCACCGAACACTCGACTCACCACCTAGGGATGCGACAATCACGACTACATCGCAGACATCTACAGATAGGATTGACACCACACCTACACTATACCCACTATAGTGGTCTGTATTAAAATTAAGTTGGATTGGACATTCAGTGATTGACATCATGAGCATCAATCTACATCTTTGGATACGATGACCTGCTCCAACCATGTGAGCAAGCTGGACTGCCTGATTCTGTTCATCTTGTCCTTCAAACATAGTCAACTCTTGTGACAAGCTGGAGATACTGCGGACCTATTCCCCCCGGGATCTTCATGGATCAGGTCCACACACCCGCCAGCCATGGATCATCTAATGGTGCTCACGAAGAGAAATCACCATTACAGGTTACGTGGATCGAGACAAAAAAGCCACTCCGTGTGTTTCCCTTCACTTCTCCAGAAGGCAGAGTCAGGAACACATGCACACCTTCGTCAGGTTTGAATTGTCAGACAGACAACATTATCCTGAGGGTCAATATCAAAAAGCTTCCAAGAGGTTATACACTCTCTCAGCCTGAGATTCAAGTTTGGTACATATTATATCTACTGCTCCTGGTATACATGGATTATGATTGTACCAGATTCGTCAACCTTTCATTAGTTTCATCTTCGACATACGAGGATGTGTTCTAGCAACTTGCTACTGCACCAGTTTTGTCCCATTTTCTACAAGGAACCAACTGCCTATACACTGTTATTCTTCGGAACTGACAATGTGTGTGGAGCTCTTGAACACGTATTCGACAAGACAGCAATGTTTCCTGTTCCTGCATAAGGGTGATTTACATATCACATGTCAAGATTCCCTGTTGGAAAACCGAGATGCTGGGACAGACTGACCTCAAGCAAGCCGTGCAGTGCATTTACTGTAGTATTTCGATGACTACACATCGTCTAGATACAGGGGATGGAATCTGATCAACCGCGTAGGACAAATCATCCCTCACTTATTCACGATGGAGTTGGTGAATATAGACAATGATTCGACATATGCTCCCAATGTTCTCTAAGTCCCTTCAAGGCACAATCTCTGGTACTGCCGCACTTCCACATGGTCCCGATTACCTGACTTCATGTGATCATTCAACCAGAGAATTATATAGTCAACCTCGATATACAAGAAACAGCTTTGACTTCAAATTCCCAGTCAACTACTTCGGACAAGCCCATGGTTTTAGCAGTAAGTGCTATGGACTCATTTAAATTATTACATCCAAATACTGACACAGTTAGTACTCTACGACCATCAGTTGGATGTTATCTATAATCGACTTCTCGGGCATAGTTTGACCTGACGACGTTGTTTCACCACGTCCTGTCTCCTTTCTTCAGGTTTCACCGGTTTTATCCACCACTGCTATTATCGACTCTTCCCGTACTATTTCTACATCATCATCAGATCGACAATTGTTGGGTGCAATAGAATGGACCCTCCAAATAAACAATCTCGTCGTAGGGTACATCAACAGGAAGGGATTCACCAAGTCAGCCTCCCTGCTAGCCCTGATGATGGATTTCTTTCAGCTGATTGATGCTTTTGCAATCAACGACCGAGCTCGACACAACATGATAGCAGACTCACTGTCCTGTCTGGATCGATCATCCTCAAAAGAATGGCGTATACATCTGACGATCTTCAAGGGGATTTGCCGCCTCTACCATCGCCCAGAGATGGACTTATTGGCCACCAGGTTTAACTCACAACTTCCCCGATTCATGCCTCCGATTCCGGATCAAGAGTCGTTGGAGTACGATGCATTGGCCATATCGTGGGAGAATATGCCTTTCCATGAAAAGCTCTTCTACCATGGTTGATTCAGAACATGGTTGCCACAACTCACCTACGCTCGATTTTGATCTTGCCTTACTGGCCAGCCTACAGCTGGTTCAGCGTGTTGGTAGAGCTTGCAAAGGGAAGTCATCATCCACTTCCCTTTGGAAAAGATCTTCTCCTACAACCTCACCCCAGCCTACTGCATCCATCGCTGGACACCCTACATCTATGTGTCTGGCTCATCTCCAGAAGTCCTTAGTCGCAAAAGGGTTCTCAAGGCAAGTAGTGAAGCCCATTACTGAGGCTGATCGTACTTCGACAAAGCTTTGAACGACCATAAATGGAAAGCCCTCTAAGGATACTGGTACGTGAGGTCTATCACCTCTCTTACTACTGCTACCCCTCAGTCTTCAGCATCTTCGCTCCACCAGTAAGCTTAAGGGTTCAACATTATCTCCATATCTAGCAGCTCTAAATCAATGGTCATCGTTATCTCAACGGGTGTGAAGACTGCTTTAGCCCCAGAACTTCAAGCTCTTCTCCGCTCCTATAAATTTGCCCACCAGTCGTCCACCCAAATGGGATTTAAACATTACCCTTCAAAACTTGACGTCAGCAGAATACAAGCTGCTGGAAGAGAAAGACTTTAAGCAAAAACAGTCTTCCTTCTAGCTTTGGCTACTGCTGCGAGGGTCAGCGAGATACACACCTTGGATGTCAGCAGGAGTCGAGTCAAGAAACACAGCCATTGGAAGGTCCAGATGGGTCTGTAATAGGACTTCATCGCCAAGAACCATCTCCTGGGGCAACCCGACAGGCTTTTCACCATCCCATCATTGGCCTCTATTCTACATTCCAGGGATCGCGAGGACATCTCACCATGTCCAGTCAGACCCTTACACATCTCCCTGCAGGTGTCATCAACATTTCGATGATCCTGGAAGAGATTGTCCATCCCCATCTCCCAGGTGGTTGCCTCAGAGGTTTCCCGTACAACAGTCTCCTCTTCGCTATGATTTACAATCCTCCGTGCCTACAACTTTGCCGGATTGCCTCCACCTCAGACATCGAATCCTCAGGAGATGAGAGATGAGAGCTGTCGCCGCCACAATGGCTCTGCATAGTAATTGCTCCCTCAGCACTATCATGGCAGGATGTTTCTGGAAGTCTGACACAGTCTTCGCCTCACACTACTTACGAGATATCTCCGTAACTCATGTCCAAGGGCTTCACTACCTCGGTCAGCTCGTTCTGACTCAACAATTAACGACAGCCTGTCTACGCAGATAAGATGCGAGTACCACTAATGTAGTCGAGTATATCGTATTGTGTTCCCCGATATTGATCTTATGAATTCTCGTACTCGTAAGCCCCTAGCCTAGCCTACGATAGCCGCTAAACACGGCATCAGCACTGTTCGTGATGAATTAGGTTTTGTAGACTACTCACGAGGAGAAAAACTTTCCGCGAAGACTACTAAGGTTCTTAAGACTGTGCGTACTGAACTCGGTTACATAGATAATTTGGAAGAAAGCTCGAAGGTGGCCTCGGACGGACTAGGAGAAATCTTGGATCCGAATCCGATACTTTAAACGCATCATTAGATACATCAATTCAGAGGATACAGGAAACTTTAGAACGCTGGACTAATAGAGGTTCGGGTTGGGGTGTGGATAAAATCGATAGTTTATATTTAGATATAGCAAATTATATGCCCTTCAAAGGTGGTTCTTATATAGATTTACCCCCGTATTATAAGAAGAAAAAAGCCATAATTAACGTAAAAAATAAATCTGATGATTGTTTAAGAATGATGATAAGATCTGCATTGTTCCCCGTAGATTCTAAAATTGCAAATAGACCTTCTAGCTATCCCCAAAACGATGGACTCAACTTCGATGGTATAGACAAACATACACCAATATCACAAATTGATAAGGTGGAAAAGCAAAATAATTTAGCTATAAATGTTTTCGGACATTCTAAAGGAATTGTTGTACACAGGGTAAGCTCCGCTCCGGAACATATCCCCAGAATCAGTTCATTTCTGATCGAAAAAGATGGAAAATATCATTATATGTGGATAAAGAGTTTAAACAGGCTATTATACGATCAAACAAAACATGCTAGAAAAAAATATTTCTGTGAAAGATGCCTACATGGGTACAGCAGACAAGATCTACTAGAAGCGCATAAAGAAGACTGTAGAGGTGTTGGACAGACCGTTATCAGGATCGATATGCCTAAAGAGGGAAAAAATATATTAAAATTTGAACATTATTGTAATCAAATGCCAGTACCGTACGTAATTTATGCCGACTTCGAAGCGCTTATCAAACTCATAGAAAATACCAACCATAGCAATCAAGATAGTAGTTTTACGTACAAGACTCAAGAACATATTCCTTGTGGGTTTGGATATATAGTTGTAAGGTATGATGGGAAAACAAACACTCCCGTGATTTACAGAGGTCCCGATGCAGCGGAAAAGTTCCTAGAATATCTACAAAACGAAGAGAGAATAATCAGGGAAAATTTATCGCGTAAGAAACCCATGTGTATGACGAGGGATGATTGGAGGGCGTATAAGAAGTCATCGAGTTGTCATGTTTGTAACAAACCCCTGGATGGGGATTCCGTAAGAGATCATTGCCACGTCACAGGTAATTAATCGGGGAACGGCGCATAACGATTGTAACTTGAAACTAAAAATGAATTCTCAAACAATACCCATCCCAGTTGTGTTTCATAACCTTAGGGGATACGATTCACATCTCATTATGCATGCTATCTCAAAGACCGACAGCGGTTTAACGTGCATTCCTAACAATATGGAAAAATACATATCGTTCTCGTTGACTAAACCTATACATTATAGGGACAAGGATGGGAAATCTAGAATAAAGCAAAGTAATGGGCTTAGATTCATAGACTCCGTACAGTTTCTGTTATCTTCCCTGGACAATTTAGCTAATGCGAACAATCCCGATGACTTCGCGATAACAAATAAATATACCGATAAGATAACTCGTCATTTGTTGCTGAGAAAAGGTGTATATCCTTACGAATATATGGATGATTGGTCTAGATTCGAAGAAACTGAATTACCACCCCTCGAATCATTCTGTAGTAACTTAACAGAATCTAGAATAACAGATGCCGATTATAAACACGCTCTGATGGTCTGGGATAAATTAGGTTGTAAGAATTTAGGCGATTATCACAATCTGTACTTAAAAACCGATGTACTGTTACTCGCCGATATATTCGAGATATTTAGAAAGACATGTTTAAAACAATACGGCTTGGACCCGGCATGGTACTATTCCAGTCCCGGACTATCGTGGGATGCATTGTTGAAGAAGACCGGCGTAGAACTAAAACTACTCACAGATTACGATATGCACTTGTTTATTGAGAAAGGATTAAGAGGGGGTATATCGATGGCAGTGAAAAGGTATTCTAAGGCTAATAATAAATAAGTGGAAGGATACGATCCGAGTAAACCCGACACGCACATATTATATCTCGACGCTAACAATTTGTACGGATGGGCTATGAGTCAACCTTTACCCACGGGTGGTTTTGAGTGGGTCGATGATATCCATAATAATGATGAGAATAAAGGGTACATACTAGAAGTTGACTTGGAATATCCGAGTTCCTTACATAAAGACCATAACAGTTATCCGCTAGCTCCCGAAAGATTAATGGTTAATAAAGACTGGATGTCGGAATATCAACGTTCATTGATGGGTAATAGTAGGTTAGCTAACGTAGAAAAAAAAGTACCAAATTTGATGGATAAGACAAAATATATAGTTCACTACAGAAATCTCCAGTTGTATCTATCGTTAGGTATGAAACTTAAGAAAATACACAGAGTTCTAAAGTTCGATCAAAGCCCTTGGATGGAGCCCTATATAAGGCTGAATTAGTCTCACACAAAATGAGTCGAATGGGATACTGATTTTAAGCGTTGGAGAAGAGGGTGTAATGCTTTACGAGAACTTAGCAATTACACTTGGATTTGAAAGCGGAATGATAGCAATGGCACCCAACGAAACATGGAGATACATTACCCCATTTAGTTCCCTATAAAGAGTTGTGCATCCATCTTGATCAAATAAGCACGACGGATAATATTCAACTAGAAAGTCCTTCAACTCTGCTCAGATCTGTTCCAGTGAAAGATGAAAAATATAATAGCGGTAGAACGGACTCTTTCTCATCATTACAATATAAAAAATTGAAGCGTGGTATTATTTCAGACCTCAAAATTTCTGTATTAGATGTAAAACACCAACCTGTACATATAGGATACTTGAGTGTAACACTCCATATTATAAATAATGGTTGATTCATCAGACCCTGGAACGCTCCGACAATGTAATACAATTGCGCTTTCCAATCTCGGAGACACAGAAGGATTCGGTAGACCCGGTACCGATGGTAAGTTATACGCTTTACACTTACAAGATAATGTATATAAGGGGAAAGAAATTACGTTCACAGGTAATCTAGAAGATTTAAGCGATGTCGACATGGTTAGTAGACTTAAAAAAAACACTTTGTACAATCTTACTCACAACGATAAAAATAAATGGACTATGGTCGTAGCAAACATCGAGTGGCTACTGAATATCGTCATTATGTGTGATGATGGGTAAAGCACATAATTTAACTAAGATAATAAATAGTGGGATCATACTCGCGGCTTATATCCTATCAAAACGAAAGAGTGTGTTAGTCTCTCCCCTGTCTGAAAACCCAGGTCATATGTTATATAGTCATCCAGCAGTAAAAAATGTTAGTTTAAATTTGGTTACTGAATTCAATGATATTAAACAGAACTTGTGTGCAATACCTAATCTTTCTATGCTTATTATTGAAGTCTTGTTCGGAGATGTACCGGTAGATGCCTTCGAAATATTACCAGGACTCTAGATTAAATGGCAAAAGAAACACGAGCGTCAACGTTGCAGTATTATTCATATTGGAGCTTCACCTGTTGCAACCCTTGAGGGGGTACAAATTATTAAGAGTGACAGCATTTCTCTTACTAAGATATTCTTGCCGTATAATATTCATTTAATAAGGTTGATGTATACTCTCAAAACATTTAAGCAAGATCAATTAAAGACTATTATATGACCGTAATATACACTATGAGTTTATATCCGGCGCTCGATGAAAAGATGGAAACTGTTGATGAATTTCGATTACATCAAATAAGCGACATAAAACATCGAATAGAAAAGGAGAGGGAGTTTAGACTTGGATTGTATAAAAAGTATGGCAGAGCCGTGAATGCTCTGGACGGAGTTGACACCGCGCTTGTGACAGCTGGCATGGGACTCGGTGTAGCAGGTGTTGGTTTATTATCAACTATAATCGCCGCGCCTATCTTACTTGGTATGGAAATAGCTGCCGGAGTCTCAGGACTGGCAGGAATAACGGGGAGTTTCGTTTAGTGCTGTCGGAACTCACCAAATACAACGCAATGAAGCAGGAGATTCGATCAAATTCTCGTAAGACCAGTGGTATTAGCGAAGACGAGAAAAAAAAGTTTATAGAACAAGGGAGGCAACAAGTGCGTCAATTATTCCTTGCCAAAACCAAAGAACTGGTTGGAGATTAAAAATGGATTGCTTACTATCATTAGATCACATTTAGACAAATGCTTACATAAATTTATAATAATGGAGAATTACAAAGCAAAAAAAGAAGAACTTGAAAAAGCTATCAAAACATTTATGTTCGGGGACAAAATTATCAAATGGAAAGAATTACCACAAGGTATATATTATATCAGTGATGTCAAACCAACCAAATACGATCATCAATTACCAAGAAGAGTATATAGTCTGGTCTACTTGTAAAATGAACAAAGAACTTAGTAAAAATGTTGGGTATCTCATCATAGTTTTTGTACTAATGGAAGCATCTATTGACTCCAGGTGGCAGTGAGCTAGAGCCAATTTAACTTAATCTCATGATTATCATTGAATCGCATCATCATTTTTGCCTAAAAAATGCCACCTGTAGTGGTGGTATAGGTATATCATGGAACTGTTCTGGGTGAACAATACCTTCCAAATGACGTGCTGGTTTTCTTGGGGAATTAGTCAGCAAAGAGCCAGAGTCACAGGAGACTAATCACAATTTTATTTACAAGAACAATTAACAATTTACAATTTATGCTTAGATAATAACTGAGGGTGCCACAGAGAGTCGGTACACACTCTGGGCTGTGGGAGAGAGGTCTGCTTGGTAAGAGAGTCAAACCCCTTCTCTGCTAGAACTTGGCTACAGTATGTATTTAATGAAAGTTTGAACAATAGAAAGGAATGTGATAAATAGCTAAATAGGGATCTGAGGAACATTCCATTTCGGGTCACGTCAGAACAACCTTTCATCCGACCAATCAAAGCGATGCTTACCAGATCATGATAGTGACAGTCGGAATACATTAACACAGGGTATTCCAAATGACTGATTCCATCAAAATTATGGTTGATACACGATTGGTTGTGTCCTATGCTAAATGGATGGCTGGACAGAGGGGAATACTAAATCCTGTTTATCCTGTTGGACTGGCACTAATCTTGTTGACATATTTACTGGATGCTTTGAAAGAGATTAGGGTGTCACTATAGATGAGCTTGTGTGGGGCTAATCCTTAATGCCCTATAGACGAGCTTGTATGGGGGCTAATCCTTAATGCACTATAGACGAGCTTGTATGGGGCTAATCCTTAATGAGTCTTAATTGAAGTAATGTTATTCTAATATACCCCGGTAGGTGATGACAGATATAATTAAATAAATATCCTTTGTCTGGGAGATGGGATCTTGATACCTTAGGCTAGCAACCATCTAAAAAGCTATAACTGAAACTACTGATATTTTATATATGCATTTTACCTGATGATAATTATTACTTGCTAAACTATAATTATATGAAATGGTGTATAAATATTACACCATGATAACTCATAAAAGCACTTGATGTAGATCTAATTATTATAAGATAACTTAGTATAAATGTTAACCATGATAACTTCCCCTCCGTCTGAAAAAGTTTGGACCCCAAACGTGTAAAAATAAAAATAATGAAGGCTTAGATGGACAATGTATAAAGTTAAACTGGTAGTAGTGAATAATAATTATTATAGAGTCTCTTTGATATAAGGAAAACATAATATAAAAATGCTGTCATCAGGGAATCTGGATGTGGAGCTGGCTTGTCTTGGCACTCTGTACTGGTGGTTTTATGGGTGATGTAGGAGGCCTTGAGTTCCACATCCTGGATTGGGGTTGTAAGATAGTAAGCTGTGTCCATGGAGGTTTTACATGGAAACAAAGAAAAGAGAGTTAGCATGTTCAAATAATATGTCATATATAAATACTTCCTCAGTTTGTCTGTAATAACTAGAAAATAAAACAAATATGATAATTATGATGTAAAAGATCAGTACATAATTATTACTAAACAGTGTCATGGCCAGGAAGAATGTATTGGCGGCAAATTACAAAAGTATATCATGAGAAAAATAGTAATATCCTCCTATTTTTGGATACAATCATTAGACGAATCATATATACATATATGTGCATGTGCATATAACAAGTGCATCGATTTATTACACTAATACGGTATACAAAAGGTGTTAGAAAGGTGTATATCCTTTTTAGAATTCTTTGTTAGTTTTCGTAACTATTTGGTTTGCCTTTTCTTTGTTTTGGTTAATTTCGGTTGTTAAGTTTGCTTTATTTCAATTTGGTTTGTTTCTCTTTGATTTTCGTTCGGTTCAATGTGATAGGGTTTGGTTTATTTTGCTTCGGTACGGTTTGCTTCGCTTCGGTACGGTTTGGGTTTTCGATTCGCAGTATGGTTTGCTTCGCTTCGGTGCGGTTTGGGTTTCGATTCGCAGTACGGTTTGCTTCACTTCGGTGCGGTTTGGGTTTCAATTCGCAGTACGGTTTGCTTCGCTTCAGTGCGGTTTGGGTTTCGATTCGCAGTAAGTTTGCTTCGCTTCGGTGCGGTTTGGGTTTCGATTCGCAGTACGGTTTGCTTCGCTTCAGTGCGGTTTGGGTTTCGATTCGCAGTATGGTTTGCTTCGCTTCGGTGCGGTTTGGGTTTCGATTCGCAGTATGGTTTGCTTCGCTTCGGTGCGGTTTGGGTTTCGATTCGCAGTATGGTTTGCTTTGTGTCATTTCACTTCGCTTTTGAGATTGGTTGATCAGGTCAATGCTCCAAATTTGTTGTGATACAAATAACTCAGATGATCAGGCTGATGCCATTTGTTCTCAACTGGCGACCCATAGTGAAAGGACTGGACACAAGAAAACATAACAAGATACATCTAATAGCTGTATCGTGATTTGCACCGTTTATTCAGGAGATTTTGTATTTTGATCAAGAATATGTTCAATTGGCAGCTGTCGGTATATATGGGGAGTAGATCACCGTATGGTTGAGTGGTACCACAATTTATGTAATTCGAATATGATTCACGGTAGAAAAAGGTGTTGATATTTCCAAAGTCTTTATGTGGAAAAATACCCCTTTTGGATTTATAAATTGGTGCTGCCTCTGGATCATATGGAGGATTATCTTTTAGACAGCACCACTTACAGAGATCCTTCCAGCTATCATCAAGGTAGCGCTGTATGAGGTGGGGAGGAACACTTTCAAAATAGCATGTGAATTGATCAGGATTTTCTTTATATGAGACCTTGACATAGCAGTCTCCTTGAATAATTTCAATGCCCAGAACTCTTTCTATTTTATGATTTACTTTTCGTAGGTGTTTTGGAAAAAACAGATATGGTTTGACATCTAATTCTATGCATGGTTTGGTGTTGTCTTGCTTGACATTTCCTGACATTGTATTCCCTGACAGAACATTGACTGATTTATTGTCTTGTGCTGATTCCTTTTGGTCGAAAAACTTATGATTCTTCAGTGGACGTTTTCGTCGTTTTCCTGACATACTTCTTTTGAGGTGAAATTCTCTCCGAATGGAGTCTGGAATGCTGCTGCCATACTCCCATGTGTTTCCTCTTTCTGGATCCTTCCATTTTACTCTGTAGTAGATTTTGCCATTTGCTCTCTTGGAACTAACAATTGAGTGGATGTCCTCTGGATTGAAGACCTGAGGGATATCCTTGGTTTGATTACCTGATGTTGGACTTGGAGGTTGTACCTGGCTGTCGTCAGTTTGTTTTCTGGATTTGGGCTGGTGATGCTTACTATTCACTCCTCTTTTCCCTTTGTTTACCTTTTCATTTACCTTGGTTGGAGCACTAGGACCTGGGTTGGCATGATTTTCCTTCATTGTTGCCGTGGGACTGGTAGGTTTTTCTGTTGTACTTGAAGCAGGGTTTTTCTTCTTTGTTGGGGTCTTTTGCTTTGGACTCTTGTTGCTGGAAGTACCTGCCTTTGTTTTGGAATTGACCTTCTTACCTTTCTGTTGTGGAGGTGACTGAGCAGTAGCCTGGTAAGTTGAACTTGTTGATGGGGAATTGTTGCTGTCAGGCTGTGAATCACTGACTGGTTCCTCATTGTCATCCATGACTCCTGAATCTATGTTACTGGTGTCATTGAGGTATGGTTCTGGAGGATACTGTGGACGATCAGCAGGATCAAAATATGGCTTCAGACGGTTGGCATGGATCAGTGGTTTGTGTATTTTGTCGTCAGAACTTCGGAGTAGTTTGTAGGTATAATTTGGACCTGTATGGACGATGTAATAGCTACCATACCACTTTTTGGTTAATTTGTTGGAAAGGCCTTTTTCAACTTTTTGACAGTAAAGCCAAACTCTTTGACCTGGGGCGAATTCTGGTTCTTTAGCCTTTCTATTATATTGTTCTGAATACACCTCCTTAGCCCGAGCAGTGTTTTCAGCTGCGATTGTTCTAGTGATTTCAAGCTCCTCAAGCAAGTTGGAAAGATAACTTTTGTTATTGTGGCCTAAATTTTCTTTTGGAATTAATGCTACATCTTGTGGAGCTCTCATTTCTCGGCCGAAAAGCATAACATATGGGGATTTTTGAGTTGATGAATTTGGAGCCATCCGATAGGCCATCATGATGCCAGGAATGAAACGGGGCCAATCATTTTGAGACTTGTTACAATAGGCTCTTAGTGACTGATTGATATAGGAATTGAGCCTTTCTACACAGCTGTTTGTTTGAGGATGGTATGGGCTGGTATGGGTAAATTTAATTGCCAAAAGCTCACAAATTGCTTTGATAAGTTTGGACATGAAGTTCTGACCTCTGTCTGAAATTAAGGTCCGTGGTGCGCCATACCGACAAAATATTTCTCTGACGAGAACATCTGCTACTTCTTTGGTCCGAAGTGGAAAAGCTTCACACCATCTAGATGATGCATCTGTGATAACCAAAATGTACTTGTACTTATCTGGTGTTGTTGGCAGGGGACCGAGAATGTCAACGTGCCATCGGGTGAAGACCTCTTCTACAGGTAGTGGACGAAGTGGTGCCTTCTTGCCATGGTAGTGCCTCTTGGTCTGTTGACATACCTCACATGTCTGGACATAAGTGGCAATATCGCTGTACATTTTGGGCCAGTAGTACTTAGGTCTCATGGTGTTGTGCATCCTTTCTTTCCCATGGTGGCAACCGCCAAACTCTGAGTCATGATAGGATTGCAGGACTTGATTTCTGAGGGTTCTTGGGACTGCCAGCTGTTTAATGAACTTGTCTGCATGGCCTTTCTGTCTTTGTGGAACGAATCTGTATAGGATGCCTTCATCAATTTCAAAAGTATTGGCTTCGATAAGAATCTTTTGACGATCCTTTTCATTTTGTGGAAGGACATCATCCTCTTTGTAGTCAAAGATTTGGATGAAATCTGGACAAATCCTTTGTAGGTGACGTAAATTTGGATGTTCTTTTATACTTACTTCAACCAATGCGTCTTGGGTAACATCAGCATTTGTAGCATGTAATGCTGCGACAACATTAACTGGTACTGACTGATAATCCTCTTCATATTCAAAGGTGACTGACCAATGTGTGTCTGATTCTAAGTAATTGACAATAGGTGTGCAAATATTTTCAGTCTGAGTTGTCTGTGTGACTTGTGTGGATGAATGGGTGTTTTGCAAGATTGTGGTACTGCTAGTTGATTTGCTTTGCTGAGTTGAAGTTACTGAGAAGACTGTTTTCTCAGCATCTTCTTCTGTCTGATCATTACAGTTAATATTTTCCTCATATTCCCTACGTGAGAGAGCATCGGCATTCCCATTGGCTTTGCCGCTGCGGTGAACAATGTCAAAAGTGTAGGTAGAAAGTTCCAAAGACCATCGCCCTAACCTACCTGTGGCATCCTTGATTGATTTCAGCCATTTCAATGCTATATGATCAGTGTAGACTGTGAATTTGGAATTTGCAAGGTATGGACGAAAGGATCTAATGGCTTCAACTAGAGCTAAGCCTTCCTTTTCTGTAATGCTCCAGTTCTTTTCGCTGCCATGTAGAGCTCTACCACCAAAAGCTATTGGATGTTCATTATTTTTCTCATCTTTTTGACTCAAAACAAAACCTATGCTCATATCACTGGCATCAGTTGCGAGAAGAAATTCTTTGTCAAAATTTGGATAAGCCAGAACAGGTGTATTACTCATAGCATGTTTGAGTGTGTTGAATGCCTGATCACACTCAAGTGACCATTGGAACTTTGGTTTCTTTCCTACTTCTGCCTCTGAATGCTTCTTTAGCAAGGCATTCAGTGGAAGCGCTATGTGAGCGTAATTTTTCACATACTTCCTGTAGAAGTTCGTGAGACCTAAGAAGGAGCGGATCTGCTTTTGTGATTTGGGCACTGGAAAGGTTCTAATTGCTTCAATCTTTTTGTCATCAACTTGAACACCTCCACATGATAAAACATGACCCAGAAAAGAAACTTTGTCCGTTGCAAAATTGCATTTGGATGGCTTTAGTGTCAATTTTGCCTGTTTCAGATGGTAAAATACTTGCTCCAAATGTTGGAGATGCTCTTCAAAGTTTTTGCTGTAAATTATCAAATCATCAATGTAGATCAGCGCAACCTTAAAAAGCAATTTTCTTAGCACTTTGCTCATGAGCTGTTGAAAACAAAGTGGAGAATTTGTCAAACCTTGGGGCAAACGTTTGAATTGATAAAGGCCTTGATGGGTGACGAAAGCAGTTTTATGCTTTGAATCTTCATGTAATGGCACTTGGAAGAAGCCATTAGCAAGGTCTAAAGTTGAGAAGATCTTAGCTTGTGCATTGGCTATGTTATCAACAACATCATCAAAAACTGGAAGAGGCCATGACATTGGTAAAGTGGCAGAATTCAACTTTCTGTAGTCACAAACAAATCTAAATGAGCTATCACGTTTCTTGACTAGGATAATGGGAGCTGAATACATAGAAGTAGACTCCTCGATCAAATCATACTTCAGGAAATCATCTATAAGCTCTTCAGTGACTTTTTGGAGATGAGGGGATTGGCGATATGGTCTACACTTAACGGGTGGGTGGTCGCCAGTGTCAATGATATGCTGGTGCATGTCAGTCTTTCCTAAATCTGCAAGACTCGTTGAAAACATGTCTCTATTTTGTCCCAAGAATCTAAGTAGTCTGTGTCGTTGGTCTGGAGTCAGTTGTGTATTGGTCAAATCAAATCCTAATTCTTGTGCAATTTTAACATAATCCCTGGTGTCATTGTCTCTCTTCTCATTGTCGGTGTTAACGGTACTGATGAATGGTTGGTCAGAGCCGATTTCAAAAACAGAGTCTTTGTCAATGTAACTAAATTTGCCAACAACTGTACCCTTGTCAAGAACTTTTTCTTCTTGGGAGGGATTCATAAGCCTAAAGGTAGCAGTTTTGCTTTTCACTTTGGAAAGAGTTCTACCACCTGCTACTTCAGAATGAGCAGTGAGGGAAGCAATGGGTTCAATCAGGATGAGGGAATCCTCTGTGACCTCTGATAGTCTAACCTTGAAATGAATTTCACTCTGAGGGGGGATGTAAATCTGATCTATTGTTTTTGCTAATCCACTAATCTCTTGCACTGAATTGGCTATGAAATTGATATATTGCCTATCTGAGGTGCTGTTGTTAAGTATCAAGGAATGACAGCTATAATCTAAGACTGCATCATTGTCATCAAGGAAGTTCTCACCTAGTATCACTGCTTCTGGTAGTGTAGGCAGAACATAGAATCTTTGAGAAAATTCCTGATCCTCAATGACAAAATCTAACACAACTGAACCTAACACTTTATGCAATTCGCCGCCAACACCTTTAACCTGTGGAAAGGGTGAGTTTCCAAGAGTAAGGTTTTCAAAAGCTGTGCTCAGAAAAGAAGACGAAATACAAGAAATGGATGCCCCTGTATCTACTAAACAATTTGTTGTTTTTGTGCCAAATTTTGCCTGAATTACACTGTTGGCAAGGGGCGTAACTAAAGACACTGTTGGAATTTCACTCTCGAAGTTACTTTCCATACCAGACTCCATATTTGCCATGACACCTATTAGTATGTACCGTACTAAATTAAAGGAAGACAAGTAATCAACAATGTAGTACTTACAATATTTGAAGACTTTTTCTTCCTTTGTTGGTGTCTTTGGAGGAGTTGGTTGTCTTTAATCCAGTGTTGAGGTCAGAGGTAGATGCAGCTTGCTTGTTATTCCATCAGATGATCACGGTTGGACATGTCCTCCAATGGGTTCTTGTAGTTGGTTGTAGTTAGTTCCTGGACTCCGTGGTTCCGAAAACGATGATTCTCCGCCAAATTATCATGGAACTGTTCTGGGTGAACAATATCTTCCAAATAACGTGCTGGTTTTCTTGGGGAATTAGTCAGCAAAGAGCCAGAGTCACAGGAGACTAATCACAATTTTATTTACAAGAACAATTAACAATTTACAATTTATGCTTAGATAATAACTGAGGGTGCCACAGAGAGTCGGTACACACTCTGGGCTGTGGGAGAGAGGTCTGCTTGGTAAGAGAGTCAAACCCCTTCTCTGCTAGAACTTGGCTACAGTATGTATTTAATGAAAGTTTGAACAATAGAAAGGAATGTGATTGGTTGATACACGATTGGTTGTGTCCTATGCTAAATGGATGGCTGGACAGAGGGGAATACTAAATCCTGTTTATCCTGTTGGACTGGCACTAATCTTGTTGACATATTTACTGGATGCTTTGAAAGAGATTAGGGTGTCACTATAGATGAGCTTGTGTGGGGCTAATCCTTAATGCCCTATAGACGAGCTTGTATGGGGGCTAATCCTTAATGCACTATAGACGAGCTTGTATGGGGCTAATCCTTAATGAGTCTTAATTGAAGTAATGTTATTCTAATATACCCCGGTAGGTGATGACAGATTTAATTAAATAAATATCCTTTGTCTGGGAGATGGGATCTTGATACCTTAGGCTAGCAACCATCTAAAAAGCTATAACTGAAACACAGACCACCCTCGCCCCTTTCGGAAACACATTAAATGGCCTGGCCGGGCCCGTGTGCGAAATACGCATCAGTCGGAAAGCGCACGTTAAATCTCCAAAGTAAGTAAGTAAGTAACTACTGATATTTTATATATGCATTTTACCTGATGATAATTATTACTTGCTAAACTATAATTATATGAAATGGTGTATAAATATTACACCATGATAACTCATAAAAGCACTTGATGTAGATCTAATTATTATAAGATAACTTAGTATAAATGTTAACCATGATAGGTATATAAATCCGGCTCCAGTGGAAGTGAGCCAGAATCACCATTACCTATACTACTCACCTTATGTGGTCTATTTTATACATACAGGTACTGCTTCCAACCTGTTTTTCCTTTGTATGCAATCACAGTATCACAACTTCCTCAGCTGGTGTGTTTAAAAGTCCCCCTGTCATCATGAAGAAAGAATTATAAAGATATCTGTCTTTCCTTGAATACTCTTTGTCTAAGTGCCAGAAATGTCAGTGTCATAAAGAAGATTTAAAAAAAGATTTTCATAAGGACTTTTCTTAGATAGACCTAAGTCAAACCATGTGACAAGTTAGGTAGAATTACAACTTTATAAGCCCTCATTTCTGAGGTGTCGATATTTTTCACATTTTTACATATTTTTAGGATAAAGCGTGATCCGCATAGATCTGCCTGTTTTGTTATGTAAAACAAATTTTTGTCTTAAAGTGAAAAAAGGAATCATTCAGACGAATTTTTTTTATCCCATTGAATCACGAAAACCAGTTGAAATGTACAGTGGTGACTTTTGTACCCAAAATTTCTAGTGATTTGGTACCCTAATGGGTATGTGATTTTGTAGATCTACCTAGAATTATTTCAAAGATATACATTAATTTTGGTGTCTTAAACTTAACATAATATCACTTTCCTATCAAAACAATACATTCTAACTTAGGTTTAACCAACTTAACTGGCCTTTTCTTCAGTGACAAGACGTCAATTTCTCTCAAAACTAAACAATCAATTTCAAGGATCACAAGTCATCATCATATTATGAACTTGATGAAATATTGTATTATGTGTTCTGTTAGTCTACATGAAATATATACATAAATATAATTATAGATCTATTGTCTTATTTTCTTAGGTACAAATTCACAAAGTATTTTGGGTACAATTTAATTTGTTTTGGGTACAAAATCACATATCTGTATATATTTACACTACATCGTCGTGTACCAAAATTTTCAACAACATCTTTAATATTTTAAATTGTTCTTTTTTTGTAATGTTAGACCAATAACAATATTATGTTGTTATTATTATGGCATATCAATACGTTATATCGCTCTCCGTTGCGTCTGTTTTCAAAAAATATTTTAAAATTATAATCATCGAGCGTGAAGTCCATTACGGTTTCGGATTTAGACTTACACATTTGATGGCGACAATCATGAACAAATATGAAACAAATAGGAGTGAAGACTCTCCAGATCAATAAATAGTAAATAGTTGACGAAAAATAGTAAATATGGATTTTCTTTTCAATGTGAATCTATTTCGGAATTTCTTTATAATAGCTTACCAACTTTTGCATATTTTGCTTCCATGTGTCACATGCGGTACGTGCTTCTGGTTTCAGAAATGATAGCTAAAATTGCAAGTATTTTGATTATTTCTCGTACACTGCGTTATTTTGCTATTGAATGGTTTACCTAGAATCTGTATCAGTTCAGATTTTGCGTATCATCCAATATTTGTCATTTTTCGCAGTGTTTGTTGACTTTGTTCAACTCAACAAATCGCGAGTTAGGCCACGCCCAAACGTATCACTGACGTTTGTCGGCTTGTCAATGTGTCCGAAAGTTTATCAAACGAAATCATTTGCAAACTCTTTAAAAAAAATATTTTTTTTACAAAGATTTATACATACGTGTCAATAATTCTAGAAAATAAAGTTAGATGTAACAAAATGATTGTAATAGTCTAACGGGATAACTATGCATGTGGAGTTGTTTGTTTACCGCCGTTGCCATGATCGTACAAGTTCCATCCAATCAATGATGTTACGATTCAGATTGTTTTTGTTTACAATTAGTTACACCGAAAGTTGCTTATTTTTAGAAATTAAGGAGTATGAGTGTTTTCTTTTCGACCGCAAACAAAAATTTATGATCGAATAGAAAAAAGATGATATTATGAAGAAAATATTGGACTGCATGCCGCTCAGCGTGAAGTGCCAAAAGTCAACAATGGCCGTTTCTGGTAGTTGTGTGCCAAGAAGTTTGGCCAAAACGTTTTTAACTCGCGATATTTTCTTTTTGAGGTAAATAAATGACTGAATTTTTTTTTATATTGAGCAAGCTAAGCATTTATGCATGTCATATGAAATTAAATGTTACGCAAAGCCTTCTTGGTAAATAGATATGGCGAGTTTTATTTTGGGGTGTCGTTATGCTATTCGCCTGTCGAATGGTTCGACATTAGATGCACGGGAAATGACACCTCTGTCGAATGGGTTCGACGTTAGCGTGCAGAGCTTTAATCAAGCTTATATAATTTCAACAACTCTTAAAACATTGCCAATAGACTGAAATGTTAGCACAATTTTTTATGTTAAAAGTTAATTATTTACATTTAAATATATATATTGTTTTGAAACTAGTGTCTATTTCATTTATTTAATTATATTACCACCTCTTAACACCTGACACTTAAAAATTGGAAAGCCAAATGTATAGACAAAGATAAAACTCTATGGAAAAATGTGTCGCTGTAATGAGAAAGACGTTAGCTGAATGTGAACATTCGCTGATGCAAGTCAGTCATTTAAATCACTCACTGTGCATGACACCATCTGTATTACCAACTGTAATTCATACTACACAATTCTGTTATCCATGAATTTTGTAATGTTGGTTTGTCATGTTTTCACACATAACATTGTCCGATGGGGAACAAGTCATCTTTGCAGGTTATGGAAAGGGGGTAAGTGTTGATGAATGAGTATATGTGTCATATATTGAAAATGAGTAGTACAAACACCTACAACTGTTTTGTTTCAGGTCCAAAACTATACACAGGTATGTTATACACTTACAAATCTTTACTATCTATAAGTATACTGAACAACAAAAGTTCCTGTGACATAGAACAAGATTTAATGCAAAGTTATGTTTTTTACTAAATCTGAAACAATTTCGGTTTGCAACAGGTAAAAGACTCCTGTAAGTGTTCAAATGGTTTAATTTGCCACACTGACTTCAGAAAATGCGTGATTTCATTAAAAAACACATGAACATGTCAAAATGTCAATTTACAAATCAATAGCGTGTGTGTCCACCTCTGGTTGCGTGGCAAGCAACACATCTTCATCTCATGGAATGGACCAGGCGTCGCACAAAGTCCTTTGGGATATCTGTCCATATCTGCTTGAGCATGTTTCGAAGTTCCTGGAATGTCTGTGGAACACATGGTTGATGTCGAAGGCGCCGATCCATCTCATCCCACATGTGCTCGAGATGAGGGGAGCGAGCCGGGCAGGGGATGACATTCACGTTGTTTTGTTGAAGAGAATCCTGAACAAGTCGGGCAATATGAGGCCTGGCGTTGTCATGTTGAAAGGTAATGCCTGGGCCATGACGACGCAAAAACGGTAGAACAACAGGGCCGATGATCAGTTGCGGTAGCGCTGTCCATTGAGATTTCCCTCTACCACTATCAAACGGGTCCCCCGTCTTGCTGACCCCATACCTTAATGCTGCTGCCCCCGAATCATGACACAATGATTGACGTAACGTTCACCTCGACGTCAGTACACTCGAATCCATCCATCGCTGTGGCGGAGGTGAAAACGAGACTCGTCAGTGAATAGAACTTGTCCCCACTGCATGGCCATCCAGCTTAGACGCTGTCTGTACCACTGTAGACGTGCTTGACCGTGGTTTCCTATCGAAATGGGACGTCTGGCGGGTCTTCTGGATACAATCTCTGCACATCTGAGGTGATGACGTAAGGTCCGTGAAGATATTCATCAAAGGCCAGGGATGCTTCTTGCAGTCACTGTTGCTGGCTGGAATCGATTTTGTAGGTGTGTTGTTCGAACCCAGTTGTCTTGTCGATTATTGGTTACGCGTGGCCTGCCACTTCGAGGATGGTCTCTGACTGCATTCGTCTATTGCCAACGTTGCCATAAACACCAAATGGTGTTTCTGTGGACAATAAATTGTCTTGCAACATCACGTTGACTTGATCCTGCTTCAAGCATACCAATTGCTTGCAGACACTCATTTCGTAATGTTGAATAATTGCGTAATTTTGTTGTTTTTCTGAGTGGTTGTCAGCACAATGCTAAACAATGCATATGGAATCCCATTAATGCACATGTTTTTATACCCATTCTTGGGTAGTGAAATGCATGGGGCTTGCATAAAAGTCAACTTTTGCATGGAATGCATGCTTTTCTGTAGCAGTTATGTTTTTGTGACTAGATTCCATACATGTACTACAATATTGAAAACCAAACTTTACTTGTTTGAAAAATACACTAAAATATTGGCGTCACAGGAACTTTTGTTGTTGAGTGTGTAAAGTACACTGTAAAAATATTTTGTTCCCTTTTAGCTCATATGACTGAAAGTCAAGTGAGCCTCAGTCAGGCTGTTTTTGTCTGGTACCGGGACACCTAGCTATATCAAGACCTGCTCCTTGAACATGCTCTGATTTCTGTCAAATGTTTTTCCTCTGATTGTAAACATCATCTGATATCCAATAAAGAAGAAACTTCACATGCTTGCTCCTACCAATAATTTCACCTGAATTTGTACAATAGTTTTTTTGTTAGTATTATTAGTATGGCCTGCACAATCGCCTCATAGCCAAAATATTGAATATACTATAATTCTTACATAACAAATCTTCTGTTATATCATAGCCAGAAATCCTGTATTTTGGTCATTATCTTACTATAAAATGTTCAAATTTTCAATAGTATCTTGCTACCCACATTTCATGTGCTTGTGTCAACTACAAAATTTGTAATAGCATGTTAGCTTGTTGTCGTACTGTAATTCTATCTTCAATTTAACATGTTCTCATAAAACTAGATAGTTCTTATCGTGGATACTTAGTTGCTAGATGGCATCTCCTTCGTCAGCTTGTAAGAAGAGTGGACACTGAGATCGCTGTAGACCATCACTCGTCCTGGGAGAAGTGCTGATCTAAGTACAGACAATGCCAGGTGCTCCCAGTGTACATCCCTTTCACAATAGTTTTTTTAGCCTGGACGAAAGGAAGGAAGCGGCTAAGAAGACGGTGGAGGCATGCTCATGGCTATTAAGTAAAGAACTCCATCCTGAGACTCAGTAAGACAATCCTAGACCTAGATTATGACGGACAGCAGCATGGGCACCGCACAGTAATGCCGGCTTGCTGAAGTTGGAAGACTGGACTCAGAACTTTTATCCACTGCAGGCCGAGGAGGGGGAAAATCTTGTATTGTCACCAGGTGACATGCAGTGAGTGAATGCATTGGGTTTTCTGCTGCTTTTAAGAGTATTCCAGTCATATCAAGGCATGTCAGTTTCATGTGGGAGGAAGCCAGAAGTGATGCAGGTCTCAAATATTTACCCCTTTGGAGAAAACCAATAGCAGGTGAATAGTGGACACAAACCTAGAAACATAATCAGGGTGGGCTGGGATTAAAAACCACATTCATAGGTTTTGGGTGTGCTCAAGGGATGCAACTATAGACAGCAAATGACCCCTGGTGACATGAAACAGAGATCACTTGAGGACTCACAGTCGTCAGTCACTGCATGGCTAAGCAAGGAATAGTGTGGTCCCAGAACAGTTACCCACAATGGACAACAGGCCACCATAGTCATTGCAGTTACACATCCTGGGTGTGTCGACTTGATTGAGGTCCCAATCGTACCCTTGACTATTATGTGCCTAACGGGATCAAGTCAGCGCAATACTCCTAACCTGGACATAGTTTCCAGCTTGGACACAGCTCACAGGTCACACCTACTAACCAAGACTGGACTCAGACCAAAGGGATGAAGAGAACATAGATTCCAATTCATCTTCAACTTACACTAAATCATCACTGTACGGTTTTCACTACGGTGATACTAAGTGCATGTTCACAGTTGATCATCCAAGTCGTCTGGATTCTGTTGTGCACAAGCTTACATTACAGCCTCCCTGTGACACTCTATTACCTAAGTCATGATAGATTGGTTGGTTGGTTGGTTGGTTTGTTGTTTAACGCCGCACTCAGCAATATTCCAGCTATATGTCAGCGGTTTGTAAATAATCGAGTCTGGACCAGACAATCCAGTGATTAAGATCATGAGCATCGATCCACGCAATTGGAATCGATGAAATGCATCAACCAAGTCAGCGAGCCTGACCACCCGATCCCATTGATCGCCTTTTAGGACAAGCATAGTCACCTTTTACAGAAAGCATGGGTTGCTGAAGACCTATTCTACCCCTGAATCTTCACGGGTCAAGTCATGATAGAAGACGACCCTCACAGGGAACACGTGGATCTTCTTGAATACATGGACTCTCAGTATCCACATGGCTCCTGCCCAGGGGTCTCCTTCCCCCTACAGACTCCAATCAGGATTATGCGTAATGACATTTTTCCATTCAATATGCTTCAGACAATTTTCCAAAACTTCAGCATGACGACTGACTTCCTCTACTCAGAAAGTTAAAATTTGTATCAAACACATGACTCACTATTCCGGGTTGCAACAATATGAGGACATTGTAAGAATTGTCCAAACAGAAGTGGGCTATGGAGTCCCTGTTTGAAACACGCTCAGACCACACACCCTGTCAAGAAGATGTAAAGGGGATATCAAAGGACGAGTCTGGTCTATTGTTAACCACTAACAAAACTGCACAGAACATGCGACGGTGCACACAGCATGGCCTCAACAAGCAGTAACCATGCCTTACCCAGCCAAGGTTCTTGACCGCCAATCTCTATGCGCTACTCAAAACCATCACTCTATGCATCCTGGCTACCTTATGGACAGACTCTGCTGGTCACACGTCACGGGACCCTGTTCCAGATTCTACGAGTAGCACGTCATATTCATTATCGACAAGGGAACTCCACAGAATTCACGAAAGCCTCCGGGTTCTGCCACCATAACCAATAAGCATGCAGAACTCATCGTAGGTGGTTTATTGAAGTCAACCTACCTATCTAAGTACCGTTAGCAACACCATGACATTGCCATATCCACATGCTAACCTCATACCAGTGTTTTGGTTCCATTAGACATTGAATCGCATAAGAACCACATGGATCCCATAGACCTTAACAGCATCACTTGTCACCATACCTTTTTTACCTGTGACCCTGTGTTTCGGAGTCGGATATTTGGGTATAGTATTATTCAAATGCATATATTTCCCATGATGGGATTGTCAAGCTGGCCATTTCTTTGCTGAATTATTTTAATTATTGAAGGACAGGATGCCCCTCCTATTCTGAACTCGTGTTCAGCGCATGAGATCCCAGCTTTGGCTTCAAGTCTAGTGCCATGGGCTTGTTTCCGTTGTAGGATGCCAGTGAGCTTTTCACAACACCTTCACTCACCTCTACTTTAGTCAGATGTTCATGGTATATATCCATTACTGTTCAGGCATCATAGATGACCCCATATAGACCGGTAGTGACGTCATATTGGCATAAAGAGAACTGGAAATGTCAGATGGGGTCACATACTTTAAAATGGTAGGGAAATGGTCACTTCCTCAGAGGTCATCTTGGACCGACCATTCAAAGACATACCTGAGTCTGTAATTGACAAATCTTTAGAAAAGTAAATACTTGGAAATCAAAGATGAATATATTTTTCGGGATGAAGTTTGAACTACACATGGAACTAACATTTTTGCTTCTTGGATTGAGGTGTTATTTGTATGTGTAGTTTTTAAGTTTTTCGATTCCTGAAGAAAATGTGGATATGATGTGGACGATGTGCTCACCACTGCAGATGGTGCATGTGCACTCTGAGCTCTCATGAACACCACAGCGGAAGCATGCTGCATTGTTATGGCAAACCTTGGTACCATGTCCAAACTTTTGGCATTAGTAACAACGGAATGGATAAGGTATGTAGACCTCCACTCTGATGTTGAAGTATAGTAAATGTCTTAATATATTTTATTGTATTGGTTTTCCTGGTTGTTTCATATTGTTTCTTTAAACAAACCGCTTGACATCAGTGACTTTCAGCTCAGCTGTGATTTCCTCTTCACTCATGTCAGGTAGACATCGAGCATAGTCTCTGATAATTCCCTGAGCAGAGTTCAGTGTCCTATGCACCGAGACAACAAGCTTGGTGTTAACAAACTGCAAAAACAGAATGTTAACTGATTGTTGACGCCATGCACACTCCACAAGGATTGAGTCGCCTTGAAGGTATGTGACATTCTTTACACCTCCGCAGACACCTTGGATGGCCTTAGAGATCGCTAAAGGTTTAAATTGTAGTGTGTGGTTTTTTCAGCAAGAGCAATGATAACAAATCCTGGCCATACATCTTCATCAGATGACAAAGCATCAACACGTCGATGTTTGTAGTGTTTTGCTGAACCAGAAGAATTGTTCTGAGACATGGTTAGAATAACACCATTCAGCACGCTGCTCCCCACCCACCTTCAAGTATCAACAGGGACAGTAACACAGGGGAAGCCAGCCTGCAACACCAGGGCTACATGGGTGTAGAAATAGAGACATGAATAGCTGCTGTTACTAAATGAATAAATATCTATATTTGAAAGAAATTGCTGTAATATTTTTCAAACTATGTTGTCTATGAACAGGGCATGGTTCTAACACCTATCTAGGTGAAATAAGGATAGAAGTGGTGTGTTATGCAAAAGGAACATCAGTTCCAGTCTCCACTGTGTCCTCAACCACCAAATTACCATCCCCCACTGACATGGGCGCAACCCACCACAAATTGGTTGCCCAATTTTGTCACCTCTTATGACAAGCAATGGGGAGCTGTCGACACATTCTACCCCGGTGTAAGGTGCCAAAATCTATCTCCCTTCAGAGTATACCCGGGAAGATTCTGGGACTGCCCCAGGGTAGATTTTGGGGACTTCCCAGAATCAACCCCCCTTTCTCAGAATCTACCCTCAGGGGGTATAATCTGGGAGTTCCCAGAATCTACCCTGGGGTGTAGTCTGGGAGCTCCTCCCTGCAGCCCTGTTCGATTTAAACATTTTTATTTCATGAATGTACATGAACTTTTCTTTTGGGGGATGCGTCTAACTCAGTCTTGATCTCTCCTGGTCAATTGCTGTAAAAACACTGCCATCTGATTAAATTCCTATTCAGTACACATCTAATTAGTTTTAAAACATGCATATCCTGTTGTTTAAATTGAGAAGACAAAGATAGGAGCACCATTTTTTCCAAACACTAATCATAATTAAAGAAATCTCACATGTGAGATGAGAATGTGACTCATTTGAATAGGTTATACACATGTATACTCACACTCAAAAGAAACGCAAGTGGTTTTTAAGCAAATAGGTAACAAACATGGAACCATAAATTGATACGAGTTTTAGCATGTAGTGAAGCCTGATGGTGTTATCAATATTTTTGGTTGCATTTTGGAAGCCCTGAGTAAAAACGCAGCACAAAAAACGAATCGCCAAAATGCACCATTTCAATGAATATGTGGGTATCATGCACCCATTTCTCGCGAAATCGAAAATACACGAACTGTATAAGTGGGTATAAAACTGTGGCCGATTCTTGGACCTACCACTCCTTGGTCAACAATGCCACGCCTAACTCAAATTCAGAGAAACCAGGCTATCGGATTTTTGGAAGCAGGAGAGTCATTTCAACGTTAACATAACCACAATTTACCGTCTCCTGCGTCGATACAATGCTACACAGACCACAGATGACCTTCATTGGAGCAGTCGTCCTAGGGTCACCACACCTCGACAAAATCGTCAGATTACCCGTCAACACCAGCGACATCCATTCCTAACTGCAAGTGAAAGTGCTCGACAGACCATAGGAACACATAATCGACACATTAACCGGAACACCGACGTCTCTGTTCCAACAACCTCAGATGTAGCCGACCAGCACGTCGTCCTGTTCTCCAACCACGGCATCAAGCACGACTTCAGTGGGGATAGGGTCATCGCAATTGGCATCATCGTGAGTGGAGGCGTGTCATTTTCTATGATGAAAGTCGCTTTTGTGTCTCCCATGCAGGCGGAAGAGTCAGAATTTGGCGGCGTCGAGGTGATCGTTTCGCTGCCAGAAACGTTGTGGAAAGGGATCCATGGGGTGGACCTAGCATCATGATATGGGCAGGGATTTGACTTACTGCGAGACTTGGACCCATGTGCTTTCTGAATGTTGGTCAAGGTGGGGGACACGGCGTCAATGCTCAGCGGTATATTGACCAAGTGATCAGACCCCACGTTGTTCCATTTCTTGCGCAACATCAACAACACATTTTCCAGCAGGACAATGCTCGTCTCCATGTTGCCAGAGCTACCATTGCCTTTCTGCAACAACACAACATCCGTGTTCTACCGTGGCCAGCCCTAAGTCCTGATCTGAACCCCATTGAACACTTGAGGGATGAGGTTCAAAGGCGTCTGCACAATGTGCGCCCAGTCCCTACAACTGCCGATGAACTACACACAGCTGCTCTGGATGTGTGCAGGAGGATCCCTAGGGCCTTCACAAATCGTCTGATCCACTCAATGTACAGGAGATGTGTGGCAGTGATCAATGCTAATGGTTATCACACCAGGTATTGACTGACATTTTGGGTATTGACCCGAAACTTTAACCCCCTTAACATTTGAAAAAAACAATTATGTCATCTGCCTTTTAATCCATTAAACTGTCTTCAGTCAAATTTTTGTCAATATTGCCCTATTAGTATTTCTTGTCTTTACTGTTGAAAATAAATAACATGTATACTGCATACTCGACTTGCGTTTCTTTTGCGTGTGAATATATATATATATATATATAATGGCAAAGGTACAAATTTTATCCACTTTGAATTATGGATGATCAAGTTTATGACGACGTCTTGAGGTACCTGACTAAATCTGACCACAGCTATCCAGAGGAGATCTATAAGCTCAAGGGTGATTTTCGTACCAATGCCAAGTCCAAGTTCAGACAAGTTGCCAAGCCTTACACAGCACAGAATGGAACCTTGTTCAACTACGCCAAGGAAGTGTTGCCACAACGAAGATTTAAGGGAGTACTGGAGGCCTGTCATGTCAACCCCACCACTTGTGGTCACTTCGCTACAGAGAGGAGCTATCAGAAAATTGCAGCAAAGTTTTACTGGAAAGGTAATTTCTTTCAGAAATGTGTCGCTACATTGTTGCTGTCACCAATCACTTCTCCAAGTGGACTGAAGCAGATGTGTATCCTGATAAGTCTGCAGATTCTGTGGCTGACTTCCTACACAAGACCGTGTGCAGACTTGGCTTCTTTGACATTTTGATCAAGGTAGAGAATTCATCAACACTATAATTGACAATCTTATGACCAAGCTGGAAACTGAGCACAGAGTCAGTTCACCATACCATCCTCAGACCAATGGACAACGAGAGCGAGACAACAGGACCCTTTAGAATGTCCTCTCAAAGCTTGTCAACAACTGTGGAGACAACTGGGATGTTTTTATACCTGGAGTTCTGTTTGCCCACCATACATCTGTACATGCATCAACCAAGATGACTCCATTTGAATGCATGTACATCAAAAAGGCAAAACTACCAATGGACATTAAGGACTCTCCAACACCAAAAGAAGATGTGATCAGTGACGATTTTCTCCAAGCCATGCAGAACCTGTGACAAAACATCACATCAAAAGTCAGCAACAACATTACAAAGGCCAAGAAGATTCAGAAGGAACAACATGACAAGCTACACAACAGTCATCATGAGTTGGAGCTAGGGACAAGAGTCTACCTGAAGAATTCACGCTGACTCAACAGAATTGGAGCTAAGCTTGATCCAAGGTTCCTTGGATCATATGAAGTTCATCAAGTGCTTGGCAAGGGACGTGTTAAGTTGAAGAGTTTGAAGAGTGGCCAAGTGCTTCGCAACGCATACCATGGATCAAATTTGATAAGACACACTCCACATGACATCTTCCCCACCAACCACACCAGTCCTACTACTCGCTCCAGCTACACCAGGCCTACCACCAGATCTACCAAGACTACCAGTTAAACAAGTCCTAGCTGCCGCACCAGCCACACCAGATCAAAAAGCTCTGTCAGCCCTAATAGATAGTGTTAAAGGTTACACATTTTAAAATTTCATATAGTTGAAAACCTTAGAATAGCATTCACTGTTAATCCCAAATATGGTTGGTCAGCACAACCTAATTTTTTTTATACCCTCGCGTCACATTTTTCCGTGGTATTAAGAAAAGCATTACGATAAACCAACCCGCTGACTTCGACAAGCAATAAATGTGAAATAAATCGTTAGAACACTCACCTTTACACCATTTAATTACAAGGAAACATAATTTTGTCCACAAATGCCTCCGTATCGGCTGCTGTACAATAGCGGCCATTTTTACACAACATATAGTGACGTCATATGTTTCCGTGGTAAAGTTCATACGGGTGGTTAGCACATGCCACAATGTCAAAGTTCTTTGGAATCGAAAGTAATGTTCCCAAGGCACTTCCAAACGTAACAAAATTCAGATAACACTGTACTTAATTATGAAATATGAAATAACTGTCACTTGAACACAAATTTTCAGATTATTTACAGTTTATGATTATGACCATCACAAATTTCGTTATTCTTCTTGGTGTCTGCAAGGTAGACCATGACACAGACAGAAAAACACATCATGTCGTCGAAGAAAGGAGATGTCACAACAGTATTTTAAATGCACTCAGTGTTCACAATTCCCATGCATGCACTGTCCCCACTTGGTGAAAACAACATGTGGACATCACCTCAGTTCATCTGGCTGAAACTTTCCGCATACACAACACTTTTCGGCATCATCATTGATAGATTCTGAATCTGCGTGATCATCGCTTGAGATAAGGAGCTTATCAATCCCAGATGGTCCAGGCTGTTGGGATGACATACTGTCCTGCTTATCCTTGCTAGTAGATTTGGTAGTTGGTTTAGTTGTCTTTGGCTTCACAGTTGATTTTGATGCCTTGCTTCCTCCGTTTGTTGACTGTTTGGACTGGTTGATGTAAGCCGTGACTTGACATGATATATCTGGTTCCGTAATTGCTTGTCCACCAACGATCTTATGGATAGAACGTCTTGGCTTCGATTTCTTAATGGTAATGACAGGAAGATGATCTTCAAAAAATCTTGAATCTGAGGGCTGTTCAACGATGTCAGAACATGTAACTGAAATTTCTGATGCTTTTTCCAACTGTTGATCGGCAAACGTAGATGGCTTCAGGAATGACTTGTCAATTGCCGTTGGGTCAAATGGATAAATACCACATTTCCTGAAAGCACTGTGAAAGGTACTGGCAGACAGAGAAATCTCGTATGCCTTACAGGCCAAAGAACAGACGCTATATCGGTTAACTGTTCCAGAATTTGATCGCTGCCATTTCCTACATTCTGAACTGAAAATCTTGGTGAAAGGCCCAAAGCACCCAACATCCATCGGCTGGAGAACATGGCTTGTGTGAGGTGGTAGAACAAACAGGATTATCCCCTGGTCAACAGCGTAATCTATCAGATGAGGGGTGATGTGAAACCAGTGGCCGTCATATAGCAGCATAGAGTTTTCTTGTCACCTCCGACTTTGGCATACTTCACAAAATGGTCTGTGGACCATCCTGTCTCACTAACAGTTCCACAAGTTCCAACTGTCGAACCATCTAAGAGGTCATCGCGCATGCGTGAACCTGGGAAAATGAAAAAAGGTGGAATCTTCTAACCCAATGCATTGCCGCATCCCAAAACAGTAACTGTAGAGGATTTCTCTGGGCAGATTTCAATTGGAAGTTCGTCTGCAGATCCAACGATTTGCAGTGAAGAATGTGTGAGATTAATTCCCTTCTCATCGACGTTGTAGATCAGCTCTGGGCTTGACTTTAGGTCATACTTGTCAAGGACTGCTTCAAGTTGAGAAAAATACTTGTTAATGCTATCCTCAGATGTGGCAGGGCTCGTAAATGAGACAATCCCCTTGGTCGTCGCAACTTCAGTTCAGGCAATCTTCCCATCAACCAAAAAAAACCACTGCAGTGATAGTGATTTGGAATCATTTCTACGTTTCTTGAGATTTATGGAATAGTCAGTTCCAAGACAGATAACCTGCGCCCTGGTATATCCATACCCTACTGAGGCCATAAGCTTTATGTGGTCGACAAGGCGTGCTTCTTCTTCTTGGGAAAATAATGGGCCTGGTCCAGAGGACAAACATTCTGGGGAAGTAATGCCTTTAGTTCTGTCCCTCAGAGTCTGGTCAGGCACAGAGTACTTCCTGGCTGCTTTGTAGACAGAAGAACCTCGTTCAACTACTTCCAGATAGGCTTCTTTCAGTTGTGTTGGACTGTAAGGCCTGTACTGTCGTTTACGTCTCGCAGGATTATCCTACAAACCACGATAAACGATAAGATATGGCCCTATTCAGCTTCCATAGTTTTAAAAATTGAGGGGGTATTCCCCTTAGTAGTCACGTGATACACATTACTGTTTACATCAGCTAGCAGACGAACTTCTCTTGCTGAACTTACAAGTTGAATATTTTTTACGATCTCATTTTTTATGATGGTACAAAAAGTGCATTACGTGCAGAAGGTTAGTTTTAGTTAGTTTGTCGTAATATAAAGCTGTACTTACGCAAATAGATGCAATTCTGAACATTTTTCGCTCGGAGCTGTTACGATCGAGTTGTCAATGTAAACAATTGCTAGGGGGCGCAAATCCGTGCGAGGTGCGCGAGAAATGACGTCATAAAAAAATACCATGGATTGGTGAGTACCACGGATTGATGTGTCGGCAGGATACCCCCGACAAAATGACAAAATTTTTTTTTTAATTTTCACTTTTTTTATGAAATTTTCAAACCCTTACGTCCGTCTGAAAACTTTGTCCGCGCGATTTCTCTTAAACTATTCAGTGAATTCATCTCAAACTTAGTACATATAATCTGTCATATGAAGGGGTGCAGTCCAAAGAAAGAAAATTGTTGTTATTACTTTTCCATTTTTTTATGAATTTTTCAAACCCAAAGTTGGCTAACCCTATCCTAGCTATTTAATTTGTAACTACTGACACACGGTTCTGGGCTGGAAGAGCGAAACCTAGCCATAAACAACTCTAAAATCTCTTCGCTTTCGTGAAGCTACAGTAAGACTGGTCAAGCTACAGTAAACACGGGATATTGCTACACCGGGAGTCTCAAATTACAAGAAAAACACAGAAATGCGTATACCGTAATTACAGTAGTAATTTATTAGATGCTGAAGTATAGTATAGTTGCACAAAAGTACTTTACATTTAACGAATTTAAAAACTCTAATACTTTAATATTCATAGATGTACATCATAATTTCTGCAAAAACAACAATAACTTACATCTTAAAATATAATGGTAAATACATTCTATATTCTATACATTCTACAGCCATTTTGGACATAGATAAATAAGTTGCACTCTTTATATATATATGTACCATCAAATACATACTGTATGTATTCTTAAGAAACGGCTCTCCTCTAAACCCATCGGTATCATAACCCATATCAACTAAGAAACTAATTGTTTGTTCAATTAAGAAACTGATCATCTCTTCTCCTGTGTTTAAACATCCAACTGTATTATTTTTTTATGAAACGACTCTCTAGTATATCTCCTCTCCTCTCCTTTCCTCTGTTTGAACAGCACGGGCGCTAATCTAAACTACGGTAATCCGGTGTTTTTATGGCAATTACTCATTTCTCGCCTTCGTAGGACAAATACCCCAACTTGGGTTTTCGCTTTACTGATACTAGGGAAAATTGGATTTTCGGTAACCCGGCACGACGCCCTGACACACTAGGCGGGTCGGGGGTACTAGTGAGCCACGCTCACTTTTGCACTTGTTTATTGTCAACTTAGCCTAACCAATGGTATAACACATAAACATGTAGCTTAGTATAAATATCAGTCCAGAATATGTGTACCGTGAGCGAAATATGCTTTATGTCAGAAAGCGCACGTAAAATCCCAAAACTCTCTCTCTCTCAAGTGTCTACACTTCACAAGAAGCACTACAAGTAGAATCAGGAGACACTCCCACTGAAACTAAGAAGAGAGCAGGGGACGAACATCAAACCCTTTGGTGAATAAATATGGCAAGAAAAAAACACCCAAGATGAAGCCCCACCTCACTTAAGCTTTATATTCGTATTTGATCTCATCTGAAGTCCCAATTGTGATGACATTCAGCCACCAGAAAATCACTACAAAGGGTTATGCACTCCCTGAACTTTAAAAACTCCCAAAGCTGTCACTTCTTTAACATCAGAAGTCTCAAAGAGAGAAAGAAATCCCAACCCTACTGTGATCAGTAGGTATCACTAAAATTCAAACTACCTGGGACAGCTGGGCCCATATATACGCTGATGTATCTAAGAATTCTATCAACAACACTGCTGGTTACAGGGTCCAAAATCCATAGCTCCAAACCCCAAGCGCATTTGTTCGGCCTGCCTGAGTGAGTGAGTGAGTATGGTTTTACGCCGCTTTTAGCAATATTCCAGCAATATCACGGCGGGGGACACCAGAAATGGGCTTCACACATTGTACCGAATGCTTTATCCTCTAGGCAACCCGACCGCCCCCGGCCTGCCTGACCGCCAGTCAGTATTCACTGCTGAATTGGAGGCAATTTATCATGCACTCAAACTCATAACAGAACTACTGGAAGCGAAGATGGTCATACAATCAGATTCCCTGAGAGCACTACAAGGGATCAGCAAAACAGTCACAACAGTCAATAATATTCTTTACGAATATATACTGAACCGCAAAAGAAACATCACCCAAGTAACATTGCATAAAAAGTTGTCATTATTGTCAAAGTTTTAAAATGTAACATTACGTTGTCTGGACAAAATGAAATTTGATGATAAAAAAACAAAGCAGATGACAATAAAAAGGAATGCTCAAATACATCACGGCAACGGCCGTGGTAACCCCATTCACATGAGTTCTGTGCAAATTGAAATGCACATGTGTTCCTCCATTTCTTGCCCCATAAAACTCCACCCAGATTGGAAAACATTCATTCGTTATTGAATTGCTACCACATGCCAAGATAGACAAGAAATCAGCGACACCAAGCCCTTGGATGATTTCAAGGTGGACAAACCACCCGGCAAGTAGCCAATGCATTTCAAGTCCATGTAAGGACCATATACAGGCTCCAGCAACGATACCAGACCACCAAAACTACATATGACCGACCACATAGTGGAAGACCAAATATCACCACCCGATGTCAGGATCATCAGTATATATAACTATCTGGCCAAGGGATACAGATGGATCTGTGTTGGATCCCTGCATAGCCCAAAAGTAGCAAGCCCTATGAGAAGAGAGTAAGATTGGCAAATGGCTATACCAATCAATACTTTATTCAGTATGAAAGCCATAGGTCCAATTACAAATAACAGTTTACAAGTATAGTAGTGGCAAAATACATAATTGTAAACATTGTTTAACAAATACTTTATTCTTTCAAACGCATGATAAATATACAGGCATAGTGATTTTATTTGTTCTGTATCATTTGTAGCAATTATCTTTTTAAAATTATGCATATTTACATTATTAAACATGTCTTCGTAGATATCTAATTCTGATAGCATCAAAAGTAGCACATACAAGTTTCTTATGCATATATCAAGTTTTTGCCACCTACCTTCATTATTTCTCAACCATAATAGTCCCCCTTCAAACTTCACTAACATATTTGAAGATTTAATTTGTAGTTGCATAAAGATACTTTTCTGGTTCTAACAAACTTTTATATTCTCTGTACAGGTTATATCTTGAACAGTTATTAATAGTAGATATCCAATTTTGATGAAACATATTAATAGCACAATCTTATATTAACATACTTATTAAACCTTTTTTTATCTCCTAACTGTTTGTGACAGTCAAACAAATCCAAAAACCATGAGAAAATAGCAGATATGTAATGTTTGAAGCCCAATTTTCCCTATACTTTCAAATCTATTGATCCTTCAAATTTCAGAGGCGTACAAAAGAATCAGGCTAGTCTGATAATCAAATAACTTAAAAAACACTTTTGGGGCTGAATAATAGATATTTGTTGTAATAGGTAACTCAAATAAAGCTATTGTGTCATGTAGAGCTAGATCAGCAACATGTTTACTTATGCTAAACTTACAAGTGAAGACTAATACTATATATGTCTTTAATATTAACAACCTCTAAAACTTGTCCTCTATAATTCCACACCTCTTGACCTGATACGTTTCCTCCTCTTCTAAAAACAACATTTGATTTGTGCAAGTTAACAGTAATTCCCCACTTATCTGCATATGAATCTAGAATAATTCCTGCGAATCCTTAACCTCTATTAAATCATAGCCATAAATCCCACACTATTACTTTATCTTCAGATTTTCAACAGAAGTCCTCTTCACTGTCAACTACACACAACTAGTTCTTCCCCTAATAGCACATGTAGCTCTTCAGCTGTTCTGTGCAAAAAGGCAAGAAAAATGTCACTTCTTTCCTGTGTGTGCTAGATTCAACACAGTTTTATTAATTTCTTCAGAAATATTATTACGATCTGGCTGAATTATGCAAGTACACTAAGGTTTGTTTTTTGTGTATTTCTCACGATGGTATCCTCCTCTCCCTGCTGACATGCCAGAAGTGTGGCCAGATCATGATAACTGCAGATCTACATAACTTCTGTTGGAAGTGTAGAGAGACTTCATGTTTGGCAGAGATGAGATGTGACTGTTCTCCTCATCCAAGTCCTTCTTCATCAAGTTAGACGCCTCAAGGTGAAGATGAAGCGTTTCTTCCCTGACCAAGAGGGGTTAAGCAATCATCAAGCCTAGGTCATCAACGAAGTCCACCACACCCAGGCATCCCGGCGTCATGACATGCCATCGTAAGACTCTTTTCGGAACTCAGACTCTGATCGCTGCAGATCTGACCGAAGAGGTTTCAAGTCCGGAGGTCACAGGTATAGAAGATGACTTGTTTCTGCCCCTTCCAAGCGTCACAGATCCTACCAAACTGGGTTAATCTACGGATTACGATACACAACTTCGACCATTCAACATAAAGCCATCGCAGGGTCTGGTGGGAGGGCGTCTTTGTCATATGCGGAAAATTGGATGCACATTACAACCAACCACTGCATTTTATACATTATCCATCATGGGTACAAGCTACATTTCCTCAAGCACCCTCGACTTGTATCCCATCCAGAGAGACACAGGTTTCACTTGAAAGGTGCCAAACTGGACGCAGGCGACCTTGCCATCAAGACCCTCCTCACCAAACGGGCCATTCGGAGATTGTGGGATACCAACAAAACTCAGGGGTTCAACTCCCCGGTAATTTTAGTACCGAAAGGAGGATTCCACAGAGATGAGATTGATAATAGGCCTCAAAACTCTCAACAAGAAGTACTTGGTCCTGCCTCCAAGATTTCAGATGGAATCAGTCCGAAAACTACGTTCATCACTCAGAAAAGGAGATTGGGTCATCAGCCTCGACCTTCAGGATGCATATCTCCATGTGCCAATCCACCGCATGTCTTCGCTGTCAACAACCGTCGGTACAAGTTCCAGGTCCAAACATTCGCCATATCAGTAGCCCCTTGGTTATTCACCAGAATAACGGCGCCAGTCATCAAATTAGCCCATTTACGGATGGTACGACTTTATGGATACCTAGACGATTTCCTGGCCGCTAATCAGGAACACAACCAGCTGTGTCAGGATGTTGGTTGGTTGGTTGTTTAAGGCCGCACTCAGCATTATTTCAGCTATTTGACGGCGGTAGATAATCGAGTCTGGACCAGACAATCCAGTGATTGATATCATGAGCATCGATCCATGCAATTGGGATCGATAACATGCATCAACCAAGTCAGCGAGCCTGACCACCCGATCCCGTTAGTCACCTTTTACGACAAGCATAGTCGCATTTTACGGCAAGCATGGTTTGCTGAAGACCTATTCTACCCTGGAATCTTCACGGGTCGTGTCAGGATGTGACTTTCCTAACCCAACTCATGTATCATCTTGGGTTCCTTATCCATCCGACCAAGTCAGAGATTTATCTGGTACAAAACATAGCCTACTTTGGGGCCAGATTTCTTCTTCGTACAGGACATCTTTGTCCCCCGGGGTACCAGTTCAACAAGTCCAAAGCCATGATCAACTCAGTCTGAGACCAACCTACCAGACCAATCAGATGATGGATGTCTCTCATGGGAACGCTGTCCTCTCTACAAGATATGACTCACAGAGGACGATTACAATTACCCATGCTACAGAATTGGATCAACTCCCTATGATCTCAGACCCTGGATACATAGGTGCTCATTCCTCTCCACCTGAGCCTAGACCTAATCTGTTGGACTCGACAAGATCATGTAATGACAGGGATTCCTCTCACACTATCAGCTCCCGACCACCATCTATTCACAGACGCATCGGATTCAGGTTGGGGAGCTATACACCTCGTCATAAATATCGCACACCCACTTCTTTTCACTCAGTAAAACTGGATCTTCAACCTCATAAAAATGGTGCTTAGAAAAGCACATTAAACTGTTTATATGGCCTCATGTGAGCGTTCAGTCAGAAAATTGACAACACAAGACCGAATTTGAACACTAATTGAGAGTTTAATTGTAGCAAACTAAAGTTCACTAAAATCACCGTGAAATAAGTATGGCTGCCGGTGTCGTTACAACAGACACACAACACAGTTCACATTTCATTAATGTCGAACACTCTAGTGAGGTCCACAATGACTGGCTAAAGGGGCATTCACACGGTACAACTAGTTGTATACAACTTGTTGTATGCAATTAGTTGCACAAACTGAAGTTGTATACAACTCGGCATTCACACGGCGGCGAGTTGCATACAACTCGGGTCTCGCGAGATCTCTGACAAAAAGCCTTAGCTGTCAATGTTCCACCAATTAGACGATAAAATCCAAATGTAAAACAAATAGTTGTCCACACATGAGTGATACATTAATAAAAATATAACGTGACGAATTTCCTTCAGGTGTACATTTACTTTAATTTAAGAAATGAAGGGCATGTTTTATTTAACCTATCTTTATAAATTTGCCACAATGAATATTTCACAATTCTTCAAAGGAAATATGTATATGCTGCAGTGTGGTACATTCACAAAGCATCTTATAGGAAGAATAACACGATGAATGTGATCAATTTCTGTGATAAAAAAACAGCTGATTATTATGAGTTTCATAAAATCTATGGCATTTTAGATTATATTCGTAACAGTGCTTCATACATGTACCCATTTTGCAGCAGTGCAATATTTTACTGGGTGAAAAGATATTGAAGAGATATTCAAATTATAATTGAAGATTGAAACAGTAAACTACTTCATGAACTGAATGCGTTGTGTACTAGTTCACCCGCACCTCAAAGGAAATAACAAATATGTACAACGATGTTGATGTTGACGTATACTAATATGACATCACTACCGGTAACCTCCTGTCATAACGTAGCGAGTTCACTGATAGCAGTACGAGGAATGTTTGGAGCAGGTTTTACCGTGATGCTGGGATCCCATACATACATAAATGAGTCATGTAAGTTAAGTAATCAGAATCAATCTGAAATCAACAAGTTCTGTTTGTTTTTATGTTTCCATTCTCGCCTTGATACTATGTGGAAAGGCAGACCAATACCGTCATCAGTGTGCGTGATTTTGCGTCAATAGCATGGCGTCATGTGGAACGATTTCTGTTGACTTTTCCAAAAAAGTATCTAGACTCTAATCATTTATTCCTCAATTTTTGCAAGGATTGCATATTCGTAATAATCCGAGCTAATGTAGGCAACAAATTGACGACTAAATCTCTCGGAATAGTAGAAAATGTTAAGTAAAACTAGAAGTTTGCTTTGTTTACATTTTTTTCAATGAGAAGAGCACAGGGTTTGGTTTCACTCTTGAATATTGCGGTTGATTTCATTTGGACCGTTTGTATTGGTGACTTAGACAAAATGTCATTTGATTCATAATGGTATGATGAATTCAGGGATGTATGTATCGTAGCTGAGTGTGAAATACATGTGATGTGATAGGCATCTCGTCAAATGCGAAAAGAACCGTGATTTTCCAACGCTAACAACATGGTTTTTGTTTCGAAAACGAATATAGGATTATTGGAGTCTTTTTGGAATGATGATCGGTGTTTTAACAAAGAGCAGAAACCCAATGTTTTTTGTAAATGAAATCTCATGTAGCTATACCTTATTTAAATAAATAAATCACATTTAGAACAGTGAATTGGTAAAATGCGAAAATGGCAATATTTTCGCTGTACACTATTTTCAGATGTCAGATGTCGTTAGTGATACATATGCTATGCCTAACATAGTCATGTTCCTAATAGATAATTCCCCTCAGAATCTAAAACTTTGATATTTATTTGTGTGTATGATGTATTTAAGTTTTAGAAACGTATATGGACCTAATCTCACCTTGGTCTACACTACAGTATACAATCACATAGCCTGTCGTTTCAAATAACACTATAAACAGCTTAACCTGGAGAATTAGACCGATGCAAATGTCAAAATATATAATTTGGGACAGTGGTACCTACTTTTCATAGGTCCTTTATTCAGTGGTGACACTTAGGATACCGAAAAGCAGAACTTACCGACGTGAATCGGAGTCGCCATTTTTGTTTACAAATTGACGTGTAAATGTCACGTGATTTTCATACGCGTTTTGATTGGCTGCGTACGTACAACTTGTCGCATGAAAATAGAGCATGTCCTATTCCGTACAACACACGTCCAACAAGTTGCATGCGTCAAAAGTTGGACCAACTTGCCCGTTCACACGATGCAATGTGTTGCATGCAACAAATTGTATACAACTAGTTGTACCGTGTGAATGCCCCTTAACTCAGTATCTGGTGTAACCACCTCGCACTTGGATAACATGTTCTACACGCCGTCTCATGCTGGTCACCAGACGTCTGAATCTCTGTTGGGGGATCTGCTGCCACTCATCAGGCCTTGTGTTGGAGATGCTGAACAACAGCTCGAGCATGATGTGGTCTGGCATTATCGTCCATGAAGACTGGACATGTGGCGAGAGCATGGTTATCGAAATGAGGCACAACAGCACTGTCCAGGATCAAGTTCTGGTACCTCTGTCCATTCAGTGTTCCGGGAACTGTGATGAGGTCAAGTTTACAATCGTAGGAACAACACGCCCACACCATGATGGATCCACCCCCAAATGGAACATCAGCTTGAATGTTCCTCTGATCATATGCTGTGCCTCTCTGCCTCCAAACTCGTACCCTCCCATCTGTGTGATGCAGCAAAAATCTGCTTCCATCGGATCAGTGGATCCTTCTCCATGACCCCAGGTTCCAGCGAGCACGTGCTTGGCACCAGGCTAAACGGACATGTCGGTGCTGATTTGTGAAGAGTGGACGTCTGATTGGCCGTCTTGCTCTCAATCCTGCAGAATTTAGGCGACGTCTGATGGTGCTGATGGACACTCTGTTGTATGGATGCCATCCATGTCGCAGCTGTGTACAAGTAGACTTTGGGCTTCGTCTGGCTTGGCGTACGAGAGCACGATCTTCCCTGTCATTGGTTTTTCTGGGACGTTTTCAGACCTTGGTGCATTCTTCACTTCACCAGAAGCAGTATTAGCCTGCTGATGACAGTGTGATTCAAGTTTAGTTGTGCTCCAATAGCACAACATGACATACCAGTCTGGTGCATACCAATAATTTGCCATCTTTGGTTCAGAGGCACTGGACGCTTGGGCATTTCACTGTTTGGTCAAAATAAAGCTTAATTTATGCCTAAAACCAAATTTTAGCTGTGTCTGCCAACATAACATATGCCAAATAGACTGCATACTGCATTTTTAGCAAACCGACTCCTGGTTCAAGCATGCTTAAGGCATGCATGCACATGCAGCTCAGAACAGGGTGTGTTTGTAATATTATGTTCACAGATGGTGTAGTATATGAAATATGTACTTGTAGTTAAAAAAAAATGAAAATTATATTTTCTACTTTTACTTAAAATGTGTGGTGCGCTATTTATGATGAGGTGTATATATCAGGAAGTACACCCACCTACCTCCCCAATTCATCTGCCTCCAGTGGAGAGGTTTCGGAAGGAAGTGACATTTTTCCCACCTTTTTGCACAGAAAAGCTGAAGAGCTACATGTGCTATTAGGGAACAACCAGTTGTGTGTAGTTGACAGTGAAAAGGGCTTCTGTTGAAAATCTGAAGATTTAGTAATAGTGTGTCTGCAGCCAAAATACAGGCTATAATGTAATAGAGGTAGAATTATTAACAATGATAACTATTGTTTGATATTGATCTAACACTGTAAACCACATGTAGTATCAGAAACAGTAATTACATCATCAGCAAATAACAACATTAATCCTTCTACTAAATCTGGAAAGAGTTGAATCCCATGAGTTCCATGTGCCATGACATGTGTAGCTAATTCATTTATAAATAATGAAAATAGCTTAGAGCTCAGCATACATCCTTGTCTTAAACCAAATGGACATAACTGATCAGTATACACTTTGTAATGCCCTCAGCATTTTACCACTTACGGCAAGCCATAAGAAGACAAAATGCAATTAAATACTGAAAATTGGACACCCTTTTTGTTTGACATCATGACAAGCTTTATATCTTAGTTGACATTGAAGAAAGAAGACTTTGTTCTGTTGATTTATATATATCTCATCTAATTTTCATTCATAGTAGGAAAAAAAATTATTTCTAAAATATATAATGATTATTGTACCATGTAAAAAGTGTCTTGAATAGATAACAAAATTAGATATTTTTATTGTGTACCTTAATTGGAGACAACACAGACCCGATATTTACGTAAATTCAGTGCTCAATTTTGAAAAATGACATGCATTAATTATTATGTGGTTATTTCTTCTAATCTCATCTCAGAATTACACAATGTAAGATGCAAAGAAAGTTCCTTTTGTACAGAATTATCAGGATAATTGTATTAGGTTCAACCAGCTTGGTACATGGTGCATTTTTTTCTTATTTCTTTTACACCTCTTTAAGAAATATAGTAAACAGTAAACAGTAAAATATCCTGTAATCACAACAGATCAAAAAGATTAAGACAATTGATAATATAATACAAAACAAGAGAAGTAAATCATTTGTGACTAACACGTACCTGGTGAATTGTAACACATCAGTGTTCTGTCAATTAATGACCAAAGACAATTCCTTCTCTAAATGTTGGCATATAAATATTATCCATTTTTAAAAATGTATATTCAGTTAATCTGACAATCTGCGTATTGTAATTTGTATTTATGTTCCATTATAGTCAAGAGAATTACCGGTAGTCAGAAATTTATAATAATACCATTGTCATTGTGCATGATTTTAGCATCAAGCAAGTACTGTACATTACAGATTTCTAAACACCACGTTTGTTTTCGCGGCTGATTTATTTCGACTGATTTCATAACCGGCACACGCGAAATGTGATTCAGTAAACACTATCCAAAATTCATTTTGGCATTTGTGTTAACTTATTTTCTTAAACATCCTAAACACTTCTATAGTCCTCGATACTTGAAATAGAATCATGAAATATCTTGATGATTAATTAATGAAGAAAGCTGCATGTGTGCTATTACTTATAAAGTGAAAACCAACCATTCCACACAAAAGGAATAATACTTACAGCAATGACAAAAAATTGCAAAGTGCACTTTTCAAGAAATGTCCATACTCTTAGCATTAAACATGTCCAAACTCGGTGATGTTTATCGCTAAGAAAATGGAAAATTTCTTGAAAAGGGCACCTTGCAATTTTTTATGACCATGACATTTCACAGAGAACAAATTGTTTTATGCACCTGAATGAAGCATTCTACAGCAAGACTATACTGACCAATCAGCCATGTTTTTCAGTCTCAGTGCCATAATATCCATTCCTCCTTGATGCAAGATATGCACTTGTTAATAGATCTGAAAGTTCCTTAATGAGGAATATTGGTTATGTCACAAAATTCTAGATGGGACCAGTACAAAAGCTCAGTCTACAGTCACCAGTTCAAGTTTCTAATGACTGTTCGCTCAAATTACTGTGCCAATCATCAAATATGATCACATCAGTATTGTACATCAATATGGATATATTGACCTTCCTGGCAACCGATCAGGACAAGCACAACTTTCCTGATCCAAATAGTTTCTCATCATATTTCCTGGTGCATCCAACCAAATCAGCAATCAAGCCAGGACATTTATATCAGCCCCACATTCCAACTTCATGAGTATTCTATGTCCTCCTGATATCCAAGCATTCCTTTTGTATTTCCAGCACCTGAACAACACCTGTTTACGGACACCTCTAATTTTGGGGAAAATTTATATATGTTGAACCGCAAAAGAAACGTCACTGTGGATAGATATATGAGAAACCTTATTTGTTCAAACACTGTAAACATACTTTGAGACATATTAAAAAGATGAAACTTGGCCAAACTTATCATCAAGGTTGAAATTAAAGTATTAAATGTTCTTAAAGTGAAACACAACACTAGTCTCTGAGAAAATGGCATCACAAGTCAGTGTCTCGTGTATCCGCCATGTGCATTGATGACTGTCGTGCAACGTCGATACATGGAATGGATGAAGCAGTTGATGAAGACCATAGGCACTTGAGCCCACACTCTGAGAAATGCCTGACACAGTTCAGCTGCAGTTGTCGGCCTTCGTCAGATGTCATTCAGCCTTCTTTGAATCTCATCCCACAGGTGCTTAATGGGATTTTAATCGGGACTGAGGGCAGGCCGCTGCACGGTTCTGATGCCATTCTGCTGGAGGAAGTCTCTTGTTGCCTTCGCAGTGTGGACACGGGCATTATCATTCTGAAACTCGTGGTTGGGGCGACGGGCCAAATGAGGTTGTGTGTGTTTTCTCAAGACTTGATCAATGTACCAAGCTGCTGTGACACCATTGCCTCTCCCTAGACCGATGTTCCGGAAGACCACAGGGCCTACCCTCTGTGCAAGACCAATTCCACCCCACACCTTGATGCTCGAACTACCCCAAGAGTCTCTCTCAACAACACAAGCATCGAAATAACGTTCCCCACGACGGTGTCGCCAGACTCTCTCTTTGTCATCTGCTGTTGAGATACAGTAATGGCTGTCGTGGCGCAAATGCTGGTGCTGTGTTGCCCACTGAAGACGGTCCCTGCGATGACGTGGTGTCAGAATGGGTCCTCTGTGTGGCCTGTGACAGTGAAGGTGTCTCCTCGTCAATCTTTGATGCACGATGTCCGCACTAATGTGTGTCCCGATGGTCTGCCGAACAGTTTCCTCAGCAGTAGCAAAGCGATCTTGAAGATGCTGTTGCACATTCTGACGATCCTGACATCGGGTGGTGACCCTTGGTCACCACTACGTGGTCGGTCATATGTAGTGTTGGTGGTCTGGCACTGTTGCTGGAGCCTGTATATGGTCCTTACGTGGACTTGAAATGCATTGACTACTTGCCGGGCCGTTTGTCCAGCTTGCAATCGTCCAAGGGCTTGGTGTGGCTGATTTCTTGTCAATCTTGGCATGTGGTAGCAATTCAATAACGAATGAATGTTACCCGCTCTGGATGGAGTTTTATAGAGCAAGAAATTGGGGAACGCATATGCATTTCAATTTTCATGGAACTCATGTGCATCGGGTTACCACGGCCATTGCCGTCGTGTGTTTGGGCATTCGGTTTTATTGTCATCTGCTTTCTTTATTTATCATCAAATTTCAGTTTTCCAGACAAGGTAATGTTAAATTTTAGAAACTTTGACAAAAATTACCCAGATATTTCAATGACCACTGTTCATGCAATGTTACTTGAGGAGATGTTTCGTTTGCAGTTCAGTATATTTAGAAATGTAATGGGTTGATTGGCTGAAGGGGATTTGTATGGGCGTCTGACATATTACCTACCTTTATAGTCATTTATTGTAGAACCTCATGACCAAGCAGGCTTATTGACTCGGAAGATGTCATTCCTTTTTCCAGCCTTTAGTCAGCTCCCACTTCTTGTATCAATACCATTTATAATCTTTATTCTATTGTTTTGCTGGGATAACTGTAATGTTAGATGTATATGTTATGAGTTGTGGAGAAATAGAGTAGAAATTGAATAGGTTTGGGGGGGGGGGGATATTTCTTCACAGGAGTTATGTTTGAGGGATGGATATAATATAAAATTTAGGAGCTGGTTTTAGTAGTATTACTTAGGCAGGGAATGTGAGAAAAGTGTGGAGGTGTTTTTTTTATTAAGTTCATTACGATTTGCTCCTTGTTTCTGTTTAATAATAAACTTTGTATTCAACTTCATTCCGTTTTGCTTTGTTTCTGTAAATAGAGGGGTAACCCAGCCAGGCGCCTTAAGGAACATGGAGGCAAAGAATAATGCAAAGGGAGAGTAGATCGCAATGCAAAGCACTGCAGTAAAACATCTGATCTTTGCCAATAATCTACAGTAAACTACAGTTAAAACAAACTCAAAAGGACCACTAATTTTAGTATATTATGTTCGTTAGTTCGTTATAAACATAGTTTACTGTATATTGTACCGGTATATTGTTCTACTATCACTGGGTGCCAATTAGAGGGCACCTATTTCATTATAATGCACTTAATGGTTTAATGTGCAAGACTACATGTTTGTTTGCCTTGGACGATTCAAGCTGCTGTAGGGTGTAAGCTTGTCATATACCGGCGAAGCTCAACATCTTAACAGATAGCTTATCCAGGCGTAGAGGATAGTAGCTACAGAATGGTCTCTCCACCCGGAGATATTCCATTTGATAATATAGGTGTGCAACACACCTTGCGTGGACTTGTTCTCCACATGTTTCAACAACTGGATTCCAGTGTACAACAGTCTGGTACTGGACCCCCAAGCACCCCAAATAGACGCTTTGTCCATTGTTTGGATGGGAACATGCTGTCTTGATCCCTCTTCCCATGAGGTATGGGTAGCAGGATACTATTACTCTGCAACTTATTATGGATAGTTGACTGTGAAGAGGACTTCTGCTGAAAATCTGTAGATTGTATGATATAATGACAGCCTTGATTCTGGTAGATTCCTTTAGGTAGTATTCTTTGAATTATTAACAATGATAAAGTATTGTTTGATTAATGGCCATTAATTTATTCAGCAATTTTCGTTCGAAATATTGTGAAATTTGGTATATTTGTAGATAATGGTTGGACTCAACACGTTCCAATTTTTCAAAAGATTTTCAATTGTTACCTAGATTTGACTTTTACATTTTTATCATGCTCTTGGAGTCTTTGTCCCCCCTTCAGGGTCATCATGCTGCATAATTCTGCAGGTATCGAAGTGACCATGTATTCTCTATTGATTAAAATGGACAGAATAATCCGCCACTCTGTCATCAAGTATCTCCACCTGAAAGTGCTAACTCTTAACAGTGATCCATGACATGATGTCAACTTTGAGGGATGATGCTCCTCCATCCTTTGCAATCTTGAGAAGTGGGCATTGGAGTTCCTGAAATGCTCCATGTTTATCATCTATCATGAGATTGTACATCGTTTTGAAGCAAATCCAGCTGAATTTGTTTATCGATTTGTAGCCATGGATAAGCCTTGGGTTCACCATTGTCATCAAGAGACTAAAAAACAGTCAAAGCAGTGAACACACCTAATATCTACTTCAAAGAAGGCAAAGTTTGTTTCATCTGCTAGCAAGGTGATGGCTTCGTATTTCTCGAATTCCAAAGAGAATCCTTCAGGTGGACCATTAATGGCCAATATTTAGCTGCTATGTTTAGACTACTGCATGAGAATATCAAGGCTAAATATTGTGAAAAAGTCATTATATCAGTATGTCTTCATGAGGGCTTGTTTGTCTTTATTCCTTCTTGATTCATCAGCGTTTTTTCTGGTCTGCCCTTTGTCTAGCCTGCCATGCCTGCGAATTTTGAATTTTTTGTTTACCATGTATGTCTGCGCTGGTAGACTGTTTCCTGAACTCTAATTTGCTGCCATGTGGGAGATGTTATAAAGCCGCCTGATTGAATGTTGAAAATCATGTGATGATAGTGACCCTTTCTGTGCACTGGTAGAACGGTGCCTACAGAAAGAAATATTAACCCACCAGCCGATAGGATCTTGGGGTCATGCTGACCTTGGCTGTGGGGCAACAAAATGTAAGCTGGGACATAGGCATGTTATGCAAGTATTTGAAAACGGATTAAACCTTAATCCAATCTAAAGGTGTATTGTTCCACGAGTACCATATACCTATGCACAAGCCTAATGTCACCATGGCTGCATGACTATGGTTTTAAACTCATTGAACATCTTGCATATTGACCAATTTTGGCTCCGTATTTTGGATGGAGGACTTAATACACTTCCAGGAAGAAGCTTTGTACACCAGTGTGATCCAGGCACCCCACCATTATTGGCAGAAGTATATGGACTTGGGAGGGGATTATGTTCACAAATTGTTAGCAACCAACTCCATCAATGCATTCCATAATAGTTTTTCAGCCAGCTCTTGTACCATCTTCTCAGAACCACTGGATCAGCTAAGATGAACTTCATGTGCTTGCTCCATTTTTCAATATGGACATTAAAACGGCCATATTGCAAAACCTATTCATGGCCATTATGACATCATTTGTGTTCAAAATGAAAATTTGTTAATGTTTCTTTATTAATGTGACTATGTATTGGCCTTATTTTGACCTTTGTGTTTTGACCATTACCATAAATTATATCAAAATTCATATTGGACTCTGGAAACATCTTCTCTTCTGTAATGCAAGACTGGGGAGGATGAACTTTTTTCTATTGAAGACAACATAGCTTGTCCATATCTATAAAATTTAAGTGTTAGCTTTTAGTCCACAGGTCTAACTATTTGAATATCAACGCTAAAAGCAAACACCTCTTCTTAAGTGGACGTTTATGTTGCCATTTTAAACTATAGATCTGTTGCTAGCGATCTATAGTCTGTAGTCATATTGTGTTGTTGATTGCTAGTATATTTTTACATGCTCTCATTGTGAACTAGCTTTACATCATTCTGTGATATTCTAGTTATTATACTGTCCTTTGATGACAGCATTTTATTTAGTTATATATGCATGTTGTTATGAAAAAATTGTCTTGTCATGATATAGCTGAAATATTGCTGATGTGACATTACATTTTAACTCACTCACTCACTCTAAACAATCACACATAATTAGTTTTTCCCAAGTAGCATCGTAACCAACCAAGCTATGACATATGCAATAGCGGGAACCTCACACCTATTGTAATAGTAGTAACTATTTAGCACTTGGTAGTAAGTCAATCTAAGTTTATTCTAATAGTTTTCTAAAATAACAGACAATAAGTAGATATTGATAGCTGCTTCTGGAGTGACGATCACACGCAGATGAGCATAACTGGAGCTTGGTGTTTATGAGGTCAAAATGGAGTTTCCATCTACTCCCGTGTGCAAGAAGTGTGGCCGTTTCATGGTCACGAGAGATCTAATGTTAACTGCGTGAAGTGCAGTGGGAACATCTTGCACCGAGGACAAGAGATGTGAGAGGTGCGCCAACACATCTAAGAATACCTTCATAAAGATAGCCTAGGCTTTGACAAAGGCTGAGAGGCACGAGGCAGCCATGAAGAAGGTGGAGGTCATCATATCCGAGAAATTGGCTTCCACCCCAGCTTCTCCCACGCCAGTTGATCAACCATCTCCTGCACTCTCTATGAGTCTGATTCAACAACTCTTCAAAGAACAGCAGGAGATGATGAAGAGTATGTTTGTGGCTAGGCTCTCATCCCTGGACAAAGAAATGGAGAATATGAAAAAAATAATTCCCCGGTCACAAGACAGGAAGCTTCCAGTCAAATCAAGACATAGACGACCAGCCAGCTGAGCCGCAAGGCCAGCCGTCCAACCAGCCGGGTATAAGACAATAGGCTTTTACCTACTGTGAATTTATACCAAACGGGCACCGCAAGATATCCATGGACCAGCCGTCCACGGCAACCCAGCCTACTAGCCAGCCGACCGTTAAGACACCGTACGGTAGCCACATGGACTCCATGAGCCGTTCATGTCAACCCAGCCGACCAGTAGGACACTGTACAGCTACAGCACAGACTCCATGCCAACCGTCCAGCTATTCGGCTTACCGTATGATCTCCATCAACCGGCGGCCACCCAGCCTACCAGCCAGCCGACCGTTAAGGCACCGTATAGTCGCCGACCGATCAACCGTACAGCCAGCCAACCAGTAGGACACTGTACAGCTACAGCACGGACTCGATGCCGACCGTCCGGCCGTTCGGCTTACCGTATGATCTCCATGCTGACCGTCCTGCCATTTGGCTTACCGTATGATCTCCATCAACCGGCGGCTCCCAAGCCAGTGGCAAATCTTCGCTAGGGTCCCAGCAGGGTACCGTAAGGCCATCCTCCCCAGCTAAGACCCTGTTAGGACTCCACGACAACCCAGCCGACCGTCCACCCTTGATTATTCTGTCTGTTAGGTGTAGGATGGATTATGGATTAGAAGCACATTGAGTATCAACTGCCACCTGGTGGATCATAGTTGACAATGTAACTGGAAGTGACGTCCGCTGAGGAAATAGCAGTACAAGGTCCTTCTAATCAGGAAATGATGTTTTTGGTAGAACCTTGACCTTGAGAGACGTCATTACCTAGTAAGTGGAAAGTGACAAACCGGAAGTGACGTGAGCACTGGTATTAGTGTAAAAAATCCAAATTTATCCAGAAATGAGCAGAAATAGATTAGAAATGACATCAGTATTACGAACAAGATCAGCAAATATAACGGTAATTCTAGTGAAGGTATCACATATTTGACTGATTCTTGATACATTTCTGATTTTCAAGTCCTCAGGAGGAATTTCAGAGGAAATTATCTCAAGTAGGATCAGAATCAGTAAATAATGGTTTCCAGAAGAGGATTACTGTCAATTACACAGGGAGTTACTAGGGGCAGATCCCGCCAGGTGCCTCTGGTATATTCTGGCAGAGATGTAATACAGGTAGAGATTTCGTAAGAAAACTACCTCTATTACATCCGAAGTACTCGCACCCACCTCCCCAATTCATCTACCTCTAGTAGTTGGGGAGATGGATGGGAGTACTTCGGATGTAATAGAGGTATCTCTAGAAGTTAGATATGGGACCCGTGAAGATCCGGGGTAGATCTGCAGCAACCAATGCTCGCCGTAAAAGGCGAATATGCTTGACGTAAGAGGCAACTAAGGGGATCGGGTGGTCAGACTCGCTGACTTGGTTGATGCATGTCATCGATCCCGATTGCGTTGATCGATGCTCATGATATCAATCACTGGATTGTCTGGTCCACACTCGATAATTTACAGACCGCCGTCATATAGCTGGAATATTGCTGAGTGCGGCGTTAAACAACAAACCAAACCAAACCAAACCAAGTTAGATATGGGAAAAAAGTGAGGTTCCCACCATTGCATAAGTCATAGCTTGGGTGGTTACGATGCTACTTGGGAAAAATTAATTGTGTGTGATTGACAGTGACGAGAACGCTTGTTGAAAATCTGAAAATTTAAGATAGTGTGACTGAAGCCAAAATACAGGATTTATGACAGAGATGTAATAGAGGTAGTATTCTTAGAGTTATTAACAATGATATGGATTGTTTGATGTTCATTTGTTTTGCAAAATTTTTAATTTTTACCTTGATTTCACCATTGCAATTCTTGCAAGATCCATTTCCTTGTTTTGTAAACATCACGTTCTCAGTAACCTCTACATATACAGGTGAACTATAGTGCCATGTCCAGTTTTGGAGTAGATGTGACACATTTAGGGACCTACCATTTGATATTCTGGGTGGGGGCCTGGGATTATTTTTGTCGAGATTAGATATGTTTTCATCTGCTGCTGCAGAACCAAATATATTTTTTTATTTCGAACTATGAGCCTCAATTTATAAAGAATTAAATATTTTGCAACAATGTAATTTTTGTGGCAGGCAATTTCTTTATTTTTCATACATTCTGAAAAAGTTGGGTTTTCAAGCATTTGGGGCAATTTATTTTTTTCCAATAAAATCCCAGCCCCTCTCCAGAATATCAAGTGGTCAGTCCCTAATTAAAAATGGATATTGTGTGTGTTTTTTCTTACTCATTCCTTCTTTCAGTGTTTCTGACACAGATGGACCAATGTTTGGCAAGTATGTCATTTATTTGCCCTAGTCTGTAAGACTTGATCAATGCTTATTAATGTTACTACTAATGATGACACCTTGATTTTTGCCACAGCAGCCATATTTATAAATCTTTTTCTGGCCATTATGTTCAAAATGTAATGAAATTTGGTATATGAAGTTGGAAAAGTAGATTTTAAGTGAACTTAATTATGTCAGGGCATGTTGTCTGGTGGTCCATCCAGTTGTCCATCCATTGTTTCACCAAAGTGGTAAATGTCCAGGACCTTCATCAGTTTGGGCTTTCCTCCCAGTTAAGCTGACACGCTGTGATATAACTGGAATACTTTTAAAAGAGGCATTAATACTGAAGAACAGTGATGCTGAAATGATCTTAGCTAGCTATGGAATTATCATCAGATGTTCATGCAGAGAGGTATTGTATTGGAGTAAAGATCTGGTTTTTAATGAGATTAGACATTTTAAACATGGCCCTCATGGCAATCATATTTAAAAACGAGATCGGCAAACTAATTCTTTATCTGAGTTGAAGTTAGGTATATGTGCATTTCGTTGTGGGGCCCAACCAGGGGTCCGGAAAATTTAAAATCCCAATCGGACATTTGCATTTAGGCCACGCCCCCTTCAAATAGCGTATTTTAGTACGACTATTCACACACATTACAAGTTTACGTATTCATAATATGATGAATTATGAATTGTTTCAATTTAAATTGTTTAATTCACCGGACAATTAATAACAAATAATATCATTTTAGATTTACGAGGAAAACATACGTTTGTTTCTGTTATAATAACGATCTGTTAACGTAGTGAACGGTCTAATTAATATTCATGAGTTATATTCATGAGTCTGCTCATGTGTACGCGTTGTAACATTTGGATCGAGACTATTATCCCATATTTGATTATCACGTGACCTCACGCCGCCCAACATAATGTTTCTTTTTCTTGTGTTATTGCAAATTTCCACCTTGCTTTCAACAACTCTACATAAGTGCAATAATTTTGAATGAGACGTTTGAGACCCCATTTCACTTCACTTTACCTTACTTTCAATTTTTACATGTCAGTTGCATAATATAGTTGGTGCCAGCAGTGAAAATGCTGTCATGGGTAATAAAAGTCAAAGGAGGTACAAAATTGCAAAATTAGAGAAATATTTGACAAGTATGTCAATCACATGTAAAGTCAAAGCCAGAACACTCACTCATTTATCCATCAGGCATGTGATAGACCTCTTAGACCTTGTGACCTGATCTTGTTCAAAGTGTTTTTTTATTTGAAACTTGTGATTTTGGTTTTGATATTTTTCAAGGCATGTTTTTTGTCATGGCCAGCTTGTCAGACATCTGGTGATGTTTTCCCCTGACTGTGCTGGACAAATCAATGAAGCTGAAATTTCACATGCTTGTTCCCACCCAGTATTTTTTAAGGGTTCAAATCTCATTTTCCATGTGGCTGTTGTGGCTATCTATGGTCACAGCAGCTATATTAAAAAAACCTATAGATAGCCATCACTTTGCCATTCTTTTTCAAAATGGAATAAAATTTGGTAGATGTGTAGTTAATAGTGGAGCTCAATACATATGTTTAGTTTTTTGGCGATATTTTATGTTTCACCCTGATTTGACTGGGTTGTTTTTTTACACTTTACCATGCTCCTATATTCTAGTAAAATTAATTTCCTGCTTTTTATCGTATACAAATAAAAGTACTGTGCGAAGGTTTATTTTTATTCAGCAGCTTTACAGAACTGTGAGTGAACAAAATACTGCCTAATATCTAAACGACATAAATGTATATCAAACAGATTTATATGCTTATGTTAAACGTTATACATTCAATACAAAATATAGCCTGCAAGGACAAAATATTTCGAGGTGTTTTGTTCAAGGAACCAAACTATTCTAACACAAATTTCGATATTGAGACTGTGTATGTTTAGGTATAAAAAATCCTGAAAGAAATTATGAAATATTAATTAGTATAAAAGGAAGTAATAGTGAAATGGATGCCCCCATCTAACCTATAAATTCATCTTTAGATTCCAACATTCTCCTGATTGTGCAAGTGTAATTCACTTATGTTGCACTATTATTGAACATTAGCCTTTTCATCAAATGTAATGAATTACTAAAGAAATTATGCCATTCTATTTGACGTCATTGCTAGTTTTATGTCTTTGACAACGTCGGAGAAAGACGACATTGGTATTTTGAATAATATATATCTCCCCTAATTTTCGTTCATGGTATGGAATATCTTGATGTGTAAAACGGAATTTGACACTTTTTTGACACAACATAAAATAACTGCTTTTACCATGTAAATACTGTCTTGAATAGACGAACAATTAGATAGTTTATCATGCATCTAAATTGGACAAGACACGGAATTGTTTGCCGTCAATTTTACATAATCATAAAACCCTAAAGAATATTTGTTCATTATTATGTGATTATTTAGTTCCTTATATATATAAGGTTTGACCAATGGGGTACATGTCACATTTCATATAATTTATACTTTTTACAGTTCTTTGAGAAATAAAGTAAACAGTTTAATGTCACAATATGAACCAATTGATTATGTAATACAAAACGAGAGGAATGGTTCATAAATTGTTTGTGACTAGACAATTCCAAGACCAAGACAATTCTTCTGAATAGGTATGCATTTATTTTAACGAAAAATATTATCCATTTTGTTGAAGTGATATCTTCAGTTTTATTTTTAAAATAAACCTGTTTACATGAAATTACAATATTGACTATTACACTCCAAAGAAATATGTACATGTTGTAGTTACATTTGATCTTTTAACTCCTGTCTAAAGGAAAGAAATATCGAATACGACACTATAGACGTATCAATTTCTTATGTAAAGAATGTTCAAACAAACATTTTCTGGCATAGATCAATGTACATCATATCTAACAATGCAAAATATCAATATCAAGAGCAGAACTTGATGGAATCTTTACAACAATACACATTTGTTATAATCATCCATATTGTCATGAACTGAAACAGATTTTTCTATGCTTTGGACAGTGATAAGGCTGCATTATTGACTTCAGAGGCTTGCCATCACTGTATGTCTATCAAACGTATCACTTTTCTGACACCAAATGTTCAAATTTTACTGCAGATGTAAATGATTGTTATGGACAGTTAGTCTTTGTGCTTCGAGAGACAGTTTCATCCTTCGTTCAGTCTTGTCACATACCTAGTGAAAAACATGAAGACTTAAGAAATGTTGACAGCATTCTCATGTTTACAGCAGACATGACAGTTGGGCTCAAACTGGTTGCGTTATCAGAGTTGATCCCGCTCCAGGATTTGCCAAAGCATGGTGTATGTTTGGAACTAGGCTCCTCCAAAACGTTACTAGAATCCTGTGGCTGAAAAGGCCATTGAAGAGCTCAGCCTGGAGTGTCTTTATTTGAACCCAGAGGGCCTCACTATTGCAACTGCAAACTTGCATTCAAGGATCAGAAAAGGTGGACTTTCTGCTTGAGAAGTGCTTCTCAAAGGGATCAAGCAGTGGGTGAAAATCTCCCGGTGATTGATAGACAACTCATTCTCAAGCAGTTACTTCATCAACAACTTAACCATTCCTCAAGCAGCAAATGAAAGATTCATGGCAGTCTTCTTATCGACTCATGTGATGTATCTGTGGGTGATTTGGACTACTTAAAGGGGCACTGATCTAAAGCAATTCTCCCGGACTGGTTGTTGCCTTTGTTATTGTTTTTTCCCTTGAGTACCCGGATGATATAGCAGAAACGTACACTAGTTCGCGACCTGTTCTGCGCAATTCGTAAGCGCATTTGTCACTTTTATTGATAGTACATGTATAAGGGCGTATGGTCACATTGATTCAACAAAATGAAATACGGTGTTGGAAATGATAAGGAAATGTAGCTACGAGTATCTTTGTGGGTAGCATCGGTAATGGTGACAAAGTTTGATATGTCACTTGCTTGGTAATTGTGCGATTTTCGTTAACACTATTTCGACTTGCAACACAAATTAGTAAAAAAGTCAATATCTCTCCTGAGCATTGCTTATTTTATCGTGTTTATATTTTTACAGTCAAAATGTGCAAAATTTTCACTTAGGAAATTTATTAAACACCTGAATATTCAGTTATTTTACAAATTTACTGAAAAATATGTCCATCTGTATAATTATGACAACGAATTCCAAACATTTTTATGTTTAATATCATCACCAAGAGACTGAAAATGTTACGATTTAAAGTACATTTCTATTTTGTTTGTTTTCTAGTCCTACATAATAATCTATTGTGATGTTTTCAGGCCCTTTTGATCGTCTTTATCAATTTTAGTCAATCTGTTAAAGAAATGGACAGTTTTTCAGTCAAAATGACTGAAATATTTACACATTTTATAAATTGCCTGAGAGAATCACATTTTACAAATTGACTAATATATACACGCTTACAAAGGAAAAGACTTGTTAAAACAACGTCTATCGCGCATTGAAGAATTTCCCAACCAAGACGTAGAGGAACAAGAATGAATCTCCAATGCTACAGCAAATGAAGGAAAACAAAATGCAAATATCATAATTACAACCAACCAAATTTATGTGTATAATTTTAGGCAGCTTCCTTGTTCGAGGAATGTATCTGTGAATATCCACACAAAGGAACAATATCCCACACGTCTGCAGCTGTACAAAGAAACTTATTCGATGTCACGTGTCTCTGTAACAATCAAATATTTTAAAATATATATATCGTTTCGGGATATTATAACCCATGTTCGTTTCTCAACTGATCACTTAGATTGTTTCAGGTTTTTCACATAGCTGTCAACAATAAATGCCATATTGGAACCTTTGTCCGGTATTCTGAGTGGTGCTACCACTAATTATACCTGTAATAAATTCATTAACTGAGCATCAAGTGAATGGCGACATGCAAATACACAAGTGTAAGGTTATACCAGAAAACGTGGATGACAACAAGGGAGTAGCAATCGTATTATCGACGCAATTCGAAATCCGAAAATGCTTTCACTGCATGGATACTTTTTTTTATTATTAAACTATAACAATCGGGTATTTCCAAATGACGACATCTGATGAGCTCTGCCATTCTTTTCGTCTGTTTGTTTAGGCTGAAGAAATTAATTAACACGTGCCCTTGTCGAAATCTTTTTAGACCGCGGTCAACCAATCAGTGTTCAAAAATGAGTAAAACAAATATTGCCTCCAAGTTTTTTGGCTGTCCTTGCAGATGGTAGCCCAGTCTCTTGTCACGCTCAGTTGCGTTGCGTATCATCCGGGTACTCACGGGGAAAAAACAATAACAACGAGTCCCGGGGAAAGTCTGACAAAGATAAGACTCATGTACAAGATATGTACATGGTTACAGCGGTTTCGATGAAGGCATCTAAATTCAGAAATTCACCCAATAACAGTTAAGATCCAACGTCTGCAATGTCCGAACAACAGACTGTTACCAGGTTAACCCAACTTTTCTTGATAGGCAGGGGGTCAGGCTCGGTAACTTGGTTGATGCATGTCATCGATCCCTAATTCATGGATCGATGCCCATGAAGTCAATCACTGGATTGTCTGGTCCAGACTCAATGATATGCAGACCGCCATCATATAGCTAGAATATTGCTGAGAGCGGCATTAGACAACAAACAAACAAACAAACAAAACCAAGAATGAAATCAGAGGTCTTCTGAAAGTGACAATATTGCAGTCATCATACCAGATATCCCTAGCTTGATTCCTTCAGGCACAGATGCACCAGAGCAAGAAACTTCTTATGGCGAGGCTGGACACCCTTCAGGCACAGTACAATGCAAGCAGCGTTATCCTAGGTACATCTTAGCGTACCCTGGTACCCCAAACAACCTGTCACAGGAGGGTTGAATGGGATATGGCAATAAAAACTTGACCTTTAACTAATATGACTTAGGCCATAATAAATTAATTACTGGACTATCATCTGCCTTTTTTTTCTAAAAGTAGGGGAGGGAAGCTTTTTATTTTTTATTTTCTATTAAAGTCATCAAGTTGAAGCAATAGATGTATGAAATAACAAAGATAGTAAATAAACATTGATTTCAACAGTAGCAGTCGGATGTATCTGTGTCATACCGGGGTACATATTTTTGTTTTCCATGCCACAACTTGTACTCGTGCATTTATGAATTTAACCTCAACTGACGTTAACTTGTCAAGTTCCCCACAAGCAAACTTGGTAAAGTTTGTTTTTTATTGAGTTATGTTACCAGCTGTCTTATATTAGTCAGTTTCCTTTAATTGTTATCTATGTAATTGATTACATCATTATTACTTTCCCAGGTTAGAGGAAGAGGACGCTTTCATGCCATCACAATCCTTGTTCGTTTCAGTTTTAGTCAGGGAATGTTATGTATTACAATCCATCTTTTTGTACTTCCTTCTGACCATAAAGAAACTGCATGGTGTTATAAGATCGATGTTGTTCACTGGTGCTCTACAAAGGCTTAAATAGCCATGATCAAATGACAAGGATTAATTCTTAAATATGAATTATTGTTATAATTAAGAAAGTTTTTTGCATACTCTCCACTGCAGCTATATTCAAATTTAAACATTACTCAGACATTTCTGCATGTATCATCGTGAAATTTGATATGCAGCAAGAATGAGCAATGTGGAATAACATAATATATTTTTAACAGTTTCAATTTTTGATCAAACAGTGACCTTTGACCTTTGCTCACTCATATTTGTCTACATTTTCGACATCTACTCTCAAACTGCAAGGCCTACGGAGCTGAAACTTATATGAATTCCAGCTATGGGGTCTGAAAAGACATATGAGATACCTATGTCACCGTCATCTGTTGTCTGGGTCTATAAACGTTTTTATATTTACAACTTATATCTTCAAAATAGCTTGGTGGATTAAGCAGAAAATGTATGTGGATTTTTGTTACTGTAAAGGGGTTCAGATTGTTTAAGGCATCAAAATTGCAATTTTTCAATAATATAATGGCTTAATTCCGTGTAGCTATCTTTGATTTTAAAAATTATAAGAAATCTTCTCAAAAACCTGATGCCTGAAACTTCAAGGGTAAGATACCTCATATAATATTTAGTTTGTTCAAGGCACCTTGACCTGAAATCAAATTCACAGGCTTGTTTGCATAAATGATCCCATCCCAATTTCTTCAATAGGATCTGATTAAATTTTCAATTGCTATTTCAAAATGGTATTTATGGTCACTACTCGGACAGTTTTGTTCAAGATGTAATGCAAGTTTGTACAAAGTAGTTTGGAGTAGTGCGCAGCATATATTTTACTGGCAAAAATAAGGGAACTAATGAAATGATAGTGAAGATGTATTGATGATAAGCATACAGAGAACAATGCCTGAGAACATCCCACAGATGCTCTGTTGGGTACAGGTCAGGGACATCGGTGACCACATGGGCATGATGTGGTCTGGTATTGTCATCTGGGAGTTCAAACTTCCTGCTGATAATTCTAGTAAAACACAATTTCATCAACATATGTCCATTCAGAATAATAATATCAGTTCGCATGCCATGTCTAATACCACCACACACCATGACACTACAGACCCCATATGGGTCAACATCGCCAACAACGTTTACTGTCATTTGTAAATCGGAAGCCCAATGTTAGCCATCTATGGTATGGTGATAGGGTTATACCCTTCACATAATGCCTTGCAATTTTCAGACGGGCTGCATAGAGACGGTTCATAATTCTTACGAAATCCCTACCTCTATTACATCTCTGCCATATATCCTGGATTTTGGCTTCAATCACACTAACAGCCAGTCGACCGAGAGGACAGCCCAGCACGTCTACCATTACCCACGGATCACAGGCCACATGGCGGCAGATTATACCGGAATCATGAACACCTGATGACGACGATCCCCACGGGGTAGACGCGGAGTTCTATGATTATCCAACCTCCCCTACAGGAGCTACCCAAGGTCACTCAGAGCAGAGACAGAGAGATTTGAGGATCAGGCTAATAACTCACCCCATCGTGACTACACCTAAGGTTACACCTTTGTGGAATTAATTGAAGAACACTACCATCTTATACCTGTTCTGCAGCCGCCTGTGACAGAAAATTTGCTACCCCAGATGCCGGAATTATGGGGGATGTCATGCTCCTACATCATCTCAACACATTCATCAGGCATTACTTTGGCCCAATTACGCTTGTAAGGTTGTTGACCAGTTGGCTGATAGTTTCTTCGCGATTTAAGGATCTGACATCGGTTTCCAGATATTCTATGGATATTGGAGCTTATATTAATCGGTTTGTCGCAGTAATCAGACACATCACTCCACCTTTTCAACCATCCTATGAAGGAATAACGGCAGACACGCCCATGACTATTTGGACTATTTGGACTCATACATAGCCTCCTAGATTCGATTGTGAGGATGCAAGAAGACTTACTCTCCTCCCAAGTCTGGACTTCTAAGGCTCTCTCCTAAGGCTACAGGGTCAACAACTTTTTACCCCAGATCCGATCCAGAGCCGTGTCCAACCAAACCAAGAGGTTCATGATATCAGCTACCACAACAGTCAATGGAAATTGGGACACTTGATAGACGAAGTTAAACAAGACACTGCAGGACGATTCCAAACTTGAACTATCAACTTAGCTGCTAAAGCTCATAATTCATCCCATTCACAGAAGCATCCCTTGGACTACAAATCATCATCCAAACAGCCTCCTGAGAAGAAGTTCCCTCTGGGAAGGATTCATACCAAATGGGGCGGATGTACGACAAACAACAACCTTCCCAGGAATCTTTTCGCCAACCATGTAACAAGAAACGTGGATATAATAACTGTGGAACACCCTGAGGCTGAGGCGAATGCAAGTTCTGACCCCCTGCGATGTTATAGACCCTTTTGACCGGGTTATATCTATGGACTGCGATATATGCAGTTTTTCAACATAATGCAGATTCTGGGACCAGCGGGAGGGCGCATTCTGTCATACGCATTAAATTGAAAGGAAGTTACGTTGGACCACTTGATTTTAGTCGTCGTGGCTCATGGGTACAAGCTACATTTCAGGAAACACCCAATCCTGAAGACAAACGCTGTGGGATGCAGATTTCACCCAGTCGGAGCCAAGTTAGCAGCTGCAGATTTGGCTGTCAGGAAGCTACTAAAGATGCGAGCTATTTGGAGACTAACAGAGACCAACAACACCAAGGGTTTTTACTCTCCGGTCTCTCTGGATCCTCAACAAGAGATATCTGGTACCTCCACCAATATTCCAGGTGGAGTCCATACGGAAGATAAGGTCAAAGTTGAAGAAAGGAGACTGGCTTATCAGCCTAGACCTACAAGATGCTTATCTTCACGTCCCTATACACCCATCCTCACGGAAGTATCTACGCCTCACAATCAATGGCCGACGCTACAAATTCGAAGTCCTACCATTCAGGATAGCAATAGCCCCTTGACTATTCACCAGGATTACAGCACCAGTCATCAAATTCGCTCACATCCAGTTAGTTCAAATCCATGGTTACCTGGACGATTTCCTAGCGGCAGACCAAGAAAAACCTCAACTACATCAAAACATGATATTCTTGGTCCAACTTATGACCTACCTAGGCTTCCTAGTCAATCCTCCCAAGTCCAAGACTACTCCAGTTCAAGACATCATATACATCGGAGCAAGATTCCACTTACACAGAGGAAATCTATGCCCACCAGAGAATCGATTCAACAAGACTATCAAGATGATAGTCTAATAGAGGTGGAAGTTTAACAATTATCGTACAATAGTTATCTTTGTTAATAGTTATAAGAATACTACCTCTATTACATCCAAAGTACTCCTACCCACTTCCCCATTTCATCTACCTTAGTAGTAAATGAGGGGGAAAAAAGTGATATTATGACTTGGGTAGTTACAAGACTACATGGCGACAGCTAATTGTGTGATTGACCGTGAAGAGGACGTCAGCTGAAAATCGGAAAATTTTTGTTAGTGTGATTTAAGCCAAAATACAGGATTTATAGCAGAGGTGTAATGGAGGTAGTATTCTTAGAATTATTAACAATGATTACTATTGTTCGATAACTGTAGATGTTGAAATTCTCCTTCCTGTTGTTGTGCAGAAGACTCATTTGATGACAGAAGCAGATTTTAATCTATTGCATAGTGGAATTAGTATAATGAGACAATCTTGTCTTGGTGTCTTTTTTATGGACCTGCCAAGCCCAGGTCTCACTGCAACCCCACCAGTTTTGGGGCACTTGTCTCACACTTGAGAAATTACATTTTTTCATTTGCCAAATATTCGGCCAACTTTGGATTTTGACGTCCTCCCCCCTCCCCTCCCCCCTGGGATCCCACTCACCGTACCCACAATTTGCCATTTTGTCTGTTCCTCGAGATACTGTCTCGGAGGCATTTTTAAGAGTTTGCTCAGCTTAATTGCATTGTGATTGTAAGTTCCCATATAGGCACACATACATGTACTTTGACTTCTGTGTGCATTTGCATCAGTGCTGTTCATGTATGATGTGAAATTTTGTTGTGATTAGATGTTGCGTTCAAATGCAATTCCTCAGTATCATGAATGAACACCTCAACGACAGCTACACCTAAATCATTAGTTCCTTTACTTTTTGTCAGTAGTATATACTCCAGGGTTTTTTGTGTGTTATCTTATATTTTGACTGTTGCATTTTAACCACATTGAATGTTAAAACTTCTTATGGATGTATCACTTATAGATTTGGTGAGTAATAGTGCATTAATGATAATGATTTTAATTATATTAATATATTTTTATATACATAAGTTTAAGGTAATAATTTACCATATATGTTGATGAATTTACGTTTTAAGCAGAGAAAAGCACAAAAAATGCATATGTTGGTGAAATAGGCATCCAAAATATACACTTATCAAACATTCAATTAGCTTTCTAAAATAGTCATATAATGACCAAGTCATGTTAATAAGTTCTTACTTTTACACCAAATAGTAAGGGAGATATTGGCCAAAAAGGAACTGTACTCAATATGAGCTGATGCACAGTCTACGGTACTCCACTGATTCGAAGCATATGTACTAGCGGATATGGAGCAGCAGATAAAGCACTGTACTCATTGAGTTGTACTTTCTGTCTTATTATCAGATGGATGTTCAGTGGTACAAGTGTTATCACTGTAAAAGTGCTGACAGTACTGCTCAACTTCATGCTGTACAGCATCCCATTGGGTGTACCGGTAGCTGTAACTGAAAAAATATCTTGATACAAAATCCCAAAACCCCCCTGAATATCAAATGGTTGGTCACTAAATGGCTCTGTGACTGCGTGTTGTACACCAACGACGGTCTGCTCCTTCATCAATTATTTACAGAAAGCCATCATATAGCTGGAATATTGCTGAGTGCAGCAGAGCCAGAAGCAAATCAATCCAAAGAAAAGTAATTTTATTGATAATTGTCATTTGTTTGTTTCCCAGGAACAAAGTTGGTCATGCTGACAGATGGTAGGAGAACAAGAAGATTGTCCCTGACCATTTGGAAGATTACCGATGACTACAGTACATACCGTCCAAGAAATATTGTCATATTTGTGTCCGATCAGGTGCCATTTTTTGAAAGACACTGAATAATTAATAGTGATTCACATCATAAATTATGTTTTGTACCGTTAGAAATAAAGTAATGAAGTATTGTGATCATTCTTTCTGTCTTAAATTTAAAGCAAGAATCATTTTGATTCTTACAAAGACAAAAACTATATTATATCTGAGATAGAAATCCTGTATTTAAGTAATCATTAGACTATAAAATCGACAGATTTTAAACACAGGGCTCCTTCACTCTCAACTATTCATCATCAGTAAAAGTATCTTGTAATCCATGCCTCATGCGCATGTGTGAGGTAGAAAAATCTCACTTCTATTCTGTGTGTGCTAGCGTCAAGAACTACCGGGTAAACATTTTCCTGAGCTGTCATAGCACATTAGTTTGGAAGTTGTCATACCATAGTTGTATCTTCAATGTAACATATTCTAATAAGACTAGATAGTTATTATCCTACGCTACACATGAAGAGGATTAATATATATTTACCTTATACACATTGTTACTATGTGCTAACATGTTGTGGGCCTCAGATGGTGTCTCCTTTGTCAGATGTGTGGACAATTTAAGATCACTGCAAAGCTTCACTTGTCCTGCTGGATATGCTGATCTAAGTACTGTCACCATCACACATGCAGGCTGAAAAAGCTTCCCCCTGAGGTCTTGAGGGGGAGCAAGTGTCATGGCCAGGTGAAATGTAGCAGAGAGACACCATGGTAGATAATGTCACCACGGCTTAAGAACCATATCATGTCCATGTCAAGTCTCCTTATAGTTGTTGCTTTGTTTTCATTCAATCAACACATTCCCAATATTGGGACTTACAGAACTGGTTTCTGAGAGGGATATATCAAGTCTTCCCACCTTTTTTGGGTATTCAGACAGATCCTGGTCAGTGTGATACATTGTCTTCGTGATAGCATTGTTAAATGCAGGAAGAATCACTCACTATATGTAAATGTTGAGCATATTAACTTGGTTACAGTCCTTATGTTCGGCAGCCCACAGAGTCTCAACCAGTGATAATTTTTGTCCAAAATCTACATTGAGGCATACAGGTCTTCTCTCACCTCAGTTCTCCAACACAATGGACTACCTATAGGAGATCATCCCATCCTCAACGGACTCTTGTCTCTTTCTTTTGGAGGATGTCAAGACTCCATGGACATTCCAAAAATGGATCCTGTCATTTTGCTCTTTTAGAAGAACTGTATGAACCTTTGCAATAAGTTACATTGTTGCAATAGACCATGGAAACAGCATTCTACCTGCCATGAACACAGCAGCTGGAGTATCAGAGCTCCATGCTCTTCTAGTCTCAGCCCTCACACATGCAGAGGACTGGAATTCAAAGTTCACACCTCTGGGACCTCACAGACATAACACGATCCATGGACTCAAAGAGGCCTGGAATTGCCTGAGTGACATCTCTGTCCTGGTCGTGTGCTTCAATTTCACTTAAAATTTGTATTTAGTTTTCTTGTCTCAAAATGCAGTAGACTGTTCTCCAGAGTATTACTAGTTGTCAGAGGCCATAGGTCCTTATGGTATATTCTGACTATGATGTAATTGAGGTTTTGAATTCATAAGAATTATTAAACAATAGTTTATCATTGTTAATAATTCAGAGAATGCTAACTCTATAACATCAGGAGTAATCCCACGGATCTCAGCATCAAGATGTAAGATTTTTTATTTTTTGCCTCCTGCATCCTCAGATGTTTAGGAAGGGAGATACTTTTTGTATCTCAACTGGACATGGATAGTTGACAGTGAATGGGACTTTTGAAAATCTGAATATTTTATAGACAGCTGAAATACAGGATTTATAGCTATGATGTATTTGAGGTAGTATTCTCTGCTATTAACAATGAAACAATGATATTGTTTGATGTTTCTTGCTTGAATGATTTTCCTGTTGATTTGAGAACATGTTGAGTTTACTAAGAAAGAATCAGTGGTCCATGTAACATAATAATTTGGGATATTATTTTCCCTCAAACTGACTCTTTAATTTAACATTGGAACACAACACCTTTGTGTTGGTGTTTCAAATTAGCACACACAAAATAAAAAGAGTACCTTTCAAATCAGAATCACATGTTTTTCTATTTTTGTCATCAGAAGCACCTGTCATGCAAACTTCACATAGTTTTTCTTTTTCCCTTGATGTCTTAATGTCAAAACCAAAGATTACGTATACTCTTTAAAAAAGGAAATGCGAAGTCAGATTTGTGTGAGGTAGGAAAATACATTTATACGAGGAACCGTACAAGGTAATGAGCCAAAATGTTGTGGAGAGAACACTTGGTGATTGCAGTTATCTCAGTTATCGGTACATAGGAAAACTCCAAGGTGAAGGTCAGCTACCGTCAATAACGCGTATGTCCCCCGTTGGAATCGATAGCGGCCTGACATTTCCTGCCCATGGAAGAGTGAGTGAGTATGGTTTTACGCGGCTTTTAGCAATATTCAAGCAATATCACGGCGGGGGACACCAGAAATGGGCTTCACACATTGTACCCATGTCGGGAATCGAACCCTGGTCTTCGGTGTGACGAGCGAACGCTTTAACCATTAGGCTACTTGACCGCCCCGCCCATTGAAGAAACGAGTATGCATCACATTCAAGGGAATGGTAGCCCACTCGGCCTTCAACGCAAAAACAAACTGCTGCAACGTCCCATCTTCCAGAGGAAAGGGAGTTAACTGACTATAGAAGCCCAGTTTCAACCCTTGCCAAACGTGGCTGGTATTATGGAGTTACATTTTGGCTGGACAAACGAGTCTATGCATAGTCCAGTCAAAATCGCACATCGAAATGGAAATCCAGTTAGTAAACTATCATGCAGATTTCAGTTGATTGCAGGATTTGCAAAGCATGTGCACCGCCAACTCGTTGTCAACTGATATTTTCCAAGTCTTTCCATGTTTTTAATCAAGGGGCTCACGTGATTTGATGCACTTCGCGATATAAGACCCGTGTTATCACAATATAGATCTTGATTATCGATCAGATCGTCTTGACTTGGCGCCACCATTTTGTGTGAAACAAATGCAAGTGATACGAGAGGTGGAATCTGATTGGTCCATAGGAGAGGCTAAAAAGGGACATAACTCATAATAACCACTACGCTACACTACGATCAAGCCCAGGAATTTAATCCTAGTTCGGCAAGGTTTGAAACTGGACTTTTACCATCAGTTAACTCCCTTGCCTCGGGAAGATGCAAAGTTGTGGTTGATGTCGGCATAGCAGTGTAACCAATTCATCCCACAGATGCTCTATCGAGTTCAAATCCAGGGAGGGTAAGGGGAGAATATTAACATTGTTGTTGTGTAGACAGGCTCTTCTGATCCGTGCTGTATGCACTCGATCGTTGTCCTGTTGGAATACACTGTTACCGTTGGCTGCAATTGGGAGGAAGTGTGGTAGGAGAATTTTGTTGATGTATCGTTGAGGCGTAAGATTGCCCTGGATATGGACCAAACCTGTCCTGCCATGATGAGAGATAGCCGCCAACATCATAACGCTACCCGAACCATACCTGTCCACTCCCAGTATGCAGTTTCTGGCAGAACGTTCTCTCCGATGTCTGTAGACCCATGCTCTTCCATCCCCTCGACGGATGAGAAATCTTGATTTATCGCTGAACCAGACATCTCTCCATCGCTGTTGAGGCCATACCCTGTGTTGTTGATGATGTTGTCGACTCAATATGACGAGTCTAACAGGACACCTTGCTCATAGACCTGTTGCTCTTAAACAGTTTTGTACAGTCTGGTCGGAGATTCCGCGCAGTCTGGGTATTTGAGATGCGGTTAAGGTTGTTGTGGTCGTCCTTTCACGTTGGTGGCGCAGTCGGATGTAGCGATTTTGGGCGGGGATGGTTACTCTTGGTCGTCCCGGATTGGCCGATCACATGTTTACCCATGCTGTTAAAACTGATGCCAAAGCCTTGTAATGGTGCTGGGCGCTACATTGAAAATCCTGGCTACAGCTGATCGGTATTCCCCAGCCTGCAAGCAGCCTATGACATTTTTTCTTTGCACTTCTGTTAAACTTGGCATGTTGTTGAACTGTCACTGTTCGATTGACGCAGATGCCAGGCAATCAAAAACTGTGCACTTTAATTCTGTTCTTAGTGCCGCTGCACGTGCACTGTGTGCAGCTCCATGGCCCTTTTGTTTATGTACTGTTTGTGTGTTTTTCCGAATCATACATAATTCTGACTAATGGTTTGCATGTCCATTTTGTGATCATTTTGATGCGGGAAATTTGTCACTGATACTCTGACACATTAGACCTCTTCATTTTCACCTCTAATTTTGTTTTTATGGCCAAAAATATCCGTATTGCACTTCTTTTTTTGAAGAGCATATTACAGACATGACTGCTCCCCTTCGTCTTGTGTTTTGAGTGTTACTTTTGGCATATCTTTACTCTATAGTTTGCTTGCAAAGAGTTGTTTCTTTTCTATTAGATAGCTTTTGTTATAGTTTTATGAGTATTTCATTATTTTCAAACAGTGTTATTTCATAAAGTAGATAGTGAGTATTGTGTTAAATGTTTAATGTACACATTGAGTAGGCCCCAACGTCTGCTTTGACAAAGTCAGTGTGAGATTATATTTTGCGTCTTGGCTGATGTCAATCCTTCTGTTAGCACAGAACTAAAAACTCTTCTTCTAAAGCTGTTGAACATACTTTTGTCATTTTCACATAACATGTTCTTCAGGTCACTGACTACAACAGAGTTATATTAAGCTTATAAAACAGTAATTGATATCAATTAATGTACATTTTTAGTAATTGCATGGCATAATTCAAAATATTTTCAAATTAAATATAGATACTCAACAACAAAAGTTCCTGTGACACCAATATTTTAGTGTATTTTTCAAACAAGAAAAGTTTGGTTTTCAATATTGTAGTACATGTATGGAATCAAGTCACAAAAATGCAACTGCTACAGAAAAGCATGCATTCCTTTCAAAAGTTGACTTTTATGCAAGCCCCATGCATTTCACTACCCAAGAATGGGTATAAAAACATGTGCTTTAACAGGATTCCATATGCTTTGTTTGGCATCGTGCTGACAACAACCACCCCGAAAAACAACAAAATTACGCAATTATTCAACATTACGAAATGCCACGCCTGTCCGAAAATGAGCGTCTGCGAGCCATTGGTATGCACGAAGCAGGATGGAGTCAAAGTGATGTTGCAAGACAATTTAACGTCCACAAGAACACCATTTGGTGTTTATGGCATCGTTGGCAACAGACGAATGCAGTCAGAGACCATCCTCGGAGTGGCAGGCCATGTGTAATCAATAATCGACAGACAACTGGATCCGAACAACACCCAAAATCGATTCCAGCCAGCAACAGTGACTGCAAGAAGCATCCCTGGCCTTCGATGAATATTGTCACAAACCGTACATCGTCGCCTCAGATGTGCAGGGATTGTCGCCAGAAGACCCGCCAGACGTCCCATTTTGACAGGAAACCACGGTCAAGCACGTCTACAGTGGTGCAGACAGCGTCTACGCTGGACGGACATGCAGTGAGGGCAAGTTCTATTCACTGACGAGTCTCATTTTCACCTCAGCCAAAGCGATGGACGGATTCGAGTGTACCGACGTCAAGGTGAACACTACGTCAATCATTGTGTCATGGAAGAAGATCGGTTCGGGGGCGGCAGTGTTATGGTATGGGGATGGGATTACAGCAAGACAGAGGACCCGTTTGATAGTGGTAGAGGGAAATCTCAATGGACAGCGCTACCGCGATGAGATCATCGGCCCTGTTGTTCTACCGTTTTCGCGTCGTCATAGCCCAGGCATTATATTTCAATATGACAACGCTCGGCCACTATTGCTCGACTTGTTCAGGATTCTCTTCAACAAAACAATGTGAATGTCATTCCCTGGCCGGCTCGCTCCCCTGATCTCTCACCAATCGAGCACATGTGGGATGAGATGGATCGGCGCCTTCGACGTCAACCATGTGTTCCACAGACACTCCAGGAACATCGAAACATGCTCCAGCAGATATGGACGGATATCCCAAAGGACTTTGTGCGACGCCTGGTCCATTCCATGAGATGAAGATGTGTTGCTTGCATCGCAACCAGAGGTGGACACACACGCTACTGATTTGTAAATCGACATTTTGGCGTGTTCATGGTTTTTTTTTATGAAATCACGCATTTTCTGAAGTCAATATCGCAAATTAAACCATTTGAACACTTACAGGAGTCTTTTATCTGTTGCAAACCGAAATTGTTTCAGATTTGGTAAAAAAAACATAACTTTGCATTCAATCTTTTGTTGTTCAGTATATATCCTACACTGGTTTTGGTCATTTTGATTATCACACAAGAAAGTGTTATACTCTTTCTCTCTGTAGAGGTGTCCATATTGACTTTGTAGGCAAACTGGGATGTAGCCAAATGAGGCTGAATTCTGTGGAATAATGGATTAATTACATATTTTAAGATTGTGTCCCACAGTGTTTGGTGTTACCAGCTTACTTGTAATATTATGAAGACATTAAAATGGTAAGTTGCAAAATATACACTCTTACAAATATATAGAGAAATTGCGCAAAATCCCTGGTGATACATTTATGTATTTATGCAAGTAGGCATCATGTCAACAATTTTGTTTCAATTAATAAACTACATTGAAAGGATTTCATTTGTGTTTACATTTTTGATCCAACCGAATGTATCAATCAAAATTAGTACCAGAAAGGTGAAATGTCATGTTTCAACATATCAGATGATTTTGACAGACTCGGGCTGGTGAAAATGCACGATTTCTCAAGAATTTTGTGACTTCTTAAAATTCAAAATTTAAGGCCAAAAATAAACTCTTGGACATATCTGGAACATGCACAAACAATGTGGGGAAAAAGTCCGATTTTGACCGACCCGGGGCTGGTGAATATGCACGACTTCCCAAGAATGTGTTAACTTCTTACAATTCAAAATTTTAGGCCCAAAATAGACTCTTGGACATCTGTTGGAACCTCCACAAACGATATGGGGGAGAAAAGTCCGACTTTGACCATCCCAGAGCTGGTGAAAATGCACAAGTTTTCAAGATTTTTTTCATCTCTTCAAATTCAAAATTTGAGACTCAAAATAGACTCTTAGTCATCTGTTAAGATTGCGCAAACGATATGTAGAATACAAAAAATGTCCGATTTTGATGATTTTGACTGACTCGAGCTGTTGAAAATGCACGATCTCTCAAGAATTTGTTTACTTCTTAAATTTCTAAATTTTAGGCCCCAAATAGACTCTTGGACACCTGTGGAGCCTGCACAAACGATATGGGGGAGAAAAGTCCGTTTTTGACCGACCCGGTGCTGATGAATATGCACGACTTCCCAAGAATGTGTTAACTTCTTAAAATTCAAAATTTGAGACTCAAAATAGACTCTTGGACATCTGTGAAGATTGCGAAAACGATATGGAGAATACCAAAATTGTCCGATTTTGACCAACTCGGGCTGTTGAAAATGCACGATTTCTCAAGAATGTTTTAACTTCTTAAAATTCAAAATTTAAGACTCCAAATAGACTCTTGGACATCTGTGGAGCCTGGGCAAACGATATAGGGGAAAAACATACGATTTTCACCACCCTGGAGCTGGTGAAAATACACGATTTTTTAAAGAATTTCTTCACCTCCAGAAATTCAAAATTTTAGGACAAAAATACACTCTTTGACATCTACAGAGCCTCCACAAACGATATAGAAAAAGTCCGATTTTGACCATCCCGGGGCTGGTGAATATGCACGATTTTTTAAGAATTTGTTGACTTCTTAAAATTCAAAATCTTAGTCCCAAAATAGACTCTTTGACATCTACAGAGCCTCCACAAACGATATGGAAAAAGTCCAATTTTGACCATCCCGGGGCTGGTGAATATGCATGATTTCCCAAGAATGTGTTAACTTCTTAAAATTCAAATTTTTAGCCCCAAAAAATAGACTCTTAGACATCTGTGGAGCCAGCACAAACGATATAGGGGAGAAAAGTCTGTTTTTGACCACACCGGGGCTGATGAATATGTACGATTTCTAAAAAATGTGTTAACTTCTTAAAATTCAAAATTTTAGGCCCAAAATAGACTCTTGGACATCTGTTGGAGCCTGCACAAACGATATGGGGGGTGGGGAGTCCGATTTTGACCACCCTGGGGCTGGTGAATATGCATAATTTCCCAAGAATGTGTTAACTTCTTAAAATTCAAATTTTTAGCCCCAAAAAATAGACTCTTAGACATCTGTGGAGCCAGCACAAACGATATAGGGGAGAAAAGTCCGTTTTTGACCACACCGGGGCTGATGAATATGTACGATTTCTAAAAAATGTGTTAACTTCTTAAAATTCAAAATTTTAGGCCCAAAATAGACTCTTCGACATCTGTTGGAGCCTGCACAAACGATATGGGGGGTGGGGAGTCCGATTTTGACCACCCTGGGGCTGGTGAAAATGCACGACTTCCCAAGAAAGTGTTAACTTCTTAAAATTCAAAATTTTAGGCCCAAAATAGACTCTTGGACATCTGTTGGAACCTCCACAAACGATATGGGGGAGAAAAGTCCGACTTTGACCATCCCGGAGCTGGTGAAAATGCATGAGTTTTCAAGATTTTGTTCACCTCTTCAAATTCAAAATCGGAGACTCAAAATAGACTCTTAGACATCTGTTAAGATTGCGCAAACGATATGTAGAATACAAAAAATGTCCTATTTTGATGATTTTGACCGACTCTGGCTGTTGAAAATGCACGATTTCTCAAGAATGTTTTGACTTCTTAAAATTCAAACTTTTAGACTCCAACTAGACTCTTGGACATCTGTGGAGCCTGGCAAACGATATAGGGGGAAAAAGTCCGATTTTGACCACCCTGGGGCTGGTGAAAATACACGATTTTTTAAGAATTTCTTCACCTCCAGAAATTCAAGAATTTAGGACAAAAATAGACTCTTGGACATCTACGGAGTCTCCACAAACATTATGGAAAAATTTCGATTTTGACCATCCAGCTGGTGAAAATTCACGATTTTTTAAGAATTTGTTGACTTCTTCAAATTCAAAATATTTGTCCCAAAATAGACTCTTGGACATCTGTGGAGCCTGCACAAACGATATAGGGGGGAAAAGTCCGTTTTTGGCCGACTAGGTGCTGGTGAATATGCACAACTTCCCAAGAATGTGTTAACTTCTTAAAATTCATAATTTTAGGCCCAAAATAGACTTTTGGACATCTCTTGGAACCTGCACAAACGATATGGGGGAGAAAAGTCCGACTTTGGCCATCCCGGAGCTGGTGAAAATGCACGAGTTTTCAAGATTTTTTTCACCTCTTCAAATTCAAAATTTGAGACTCAAAATAGACTCTTAGACCTCTGTCAGGATTGCGCAAACGTTATGTAGAATACAAAAATTGTCCGATTTTGATGATTTTGACTGACTTGGGCTGTTGAAAATGCACGATTTCTCAAGAATTTGTTGACTTCTTCAAATTTCTAAATTTTAGGCCCCAAATAGACTCTTGGACACCTGTGGAGCCTGCACAAACGATATGGGGGAGAAAAGTCCGTTTTTGACCGACCCGGTGCTGATGAATATGCACGACTTCCCAAGAATGAGTTAACTTCTTAAAATTCAAAATTTGAGACTCAAAATAGACTCTTGGACATCTGTGAAGATTGAGCAAACGATATGTAGAATACCGAAAATGTTTGATTTTAATGATTCTCAACGACTCGTACTGGTGAAAATGCACGAATTTTCAAGGATTTGTTCACCTCTTCAAATTCAAAATATTAGGCCCAAAATAGACTCTTGGACATGTGTGGAGCCTGCACAAACGATATGGGGGGAAAAAGTCCGATTTTGACCACCCCGGGGCTGGTGAATATGCACGATTTCTCAAAAATGTGTAAACTTCTTAAAATTCAAAATTTTAGGCCCAACATAGACTCTTGGACATCTGTTGAATTCTGCACAAATTATATGGGGAGAAAAGTCCGATTTTGACCATCCCGGAGCTGGTGAAAATGCACGAGTTTTCAAGATTTTTTTCACCTCTTCAAATTCAAAATTTGAGACTCAAAATAGACTCTTGGACATCTGTGAAGATTGCGCAAACGATATGTAAAATACCAAAAATGTTCAATTTTGATGATTCTGACCGACTCGGGCTGTTGAAAATGCACAAGTTTTAAAAAATTTGTTCACCTCTTCAAATTCAAAATATTCGGCCCAAAATAGACTCTTGGACATCTGCGGAGGATGCACAAACGGTAGGGGGGAAATAAGTCCGATTTTGACCGACCTGGTGCTGGTGATATACACGATTTCCCAAGAATGTGTTCACTTCTTAAAATTCAAATTTTTAGCCCCAAAATAGACTCTTGGACATCTGTTGGAGCCTGCACAAACGATATGGGGGAGAAAAGTCCAACTTTGACCATTCCGGAGCTGGTGAAAATGCACGATTTTTTAAAGAATTTCTTCACCTCCAGAAATTCAAAATTTTAGGACAAAAATAGACTCTTTGACGTCTACAGAGCCTCCATAAACGATATGGAAAAAATCCCATTTTGACCACCCGGGGGCTGGTGAAAATGAACGATTTTTTAAGAATTTGTTCAACCCCAGAGATTCAAAATTTAGGCCCAAAATAGACTCTTAGACATATCTGGAACATGCACAAACGATGTGGGGGAAAAAAGTCCGATTTTGACCGACCCGGGGCTGGTGAATATGCACGACTTCCCAAGAATTTGTGACTTCTTAAAATTCAAAATTTTAGGCCCAAAATAGGCTCTTGGACATCTGTTGGAGCCTGCACAAACGATATGGGGGAGAAAAGTCCAACTTTGACCATTCCGGAGCTGGTGAAAATGCACGATTATTTAAAGAATTTGTTCACCTCCAGAAATTGAAAATTTTAGGACAAAAATAGACTCTTTGACATCTACGAAGCCTCCACAAACGATATGTGGGGGAAAAGTCCGATTTTGACCGACCCGGGGCTGGTGAAAATGCACGATTTTTTAAGAATTTGTTGACTTCTTAAAATTCAAAATTTTAGCCCCAAAATAGACTCTTTGACATCTGTAGGAACCTCCACAAACGATATCTGGGAGAAAAGTCCGACTTTGACCATCCCCGAGCTGGTGAAAATGCACGATTTTTTAAATATTTGTTGACTTCTTAAAATTCAAAATTTTAGCCCCAAAATAGACTCTTTGACATCTGTGGAGCATGCACAAACGATATGTGGGGGAAAAGTCCGATTTTGACCACCCTGGGGCTGATGAAAATGCACGATTTCTGAAGAATTTGTTCAACTCCAGAAATTCAAAATATTAGGCCCAAAATAGACTCTTGGACATCTGTGGAGCATGCACAAACGATATGGAAAATACCAAAAATGTTCAATTTTGATGATTCTGACCGACTCGGGCTGTTGAAAATGCACAAGTTTTAAAAAATTTGTTCACCTCTTCAAATTCAAAATATTCGGCCCAAAATAGACTCTTGGACATCTGCGGAGGATGCACAAACGGTAGGGGGGAAATAAGTCCGATTTTGACCGACCTGGTGCTGGTGATATACACGATTTCCCAAGAATGTGTTAACTTCTTAAAATTCAAATTTTTAGCCCCAAAATAGACTCTTGGACATCTGTTGGAGCCTGCACAAACGATATGGGGGAGAAAAGTCCAACTTTGACCATTCCGGAGCTGGTGAAAATGCACGATTTTTTAAAGAATTTCTTCACCTCCAGAAATTCAAAATTTTAGGACAAAAATAGACTCTTTGACGTCTACAGAGCCTCCATAAACGATATGGAAAAAGTCCCATTTTGACCACCCGGGGGCTGGTGAAAATGAACGATTTTTTAAGAATTTGTTCAACCCCAGAGATTCAAAATTTAGGCCCAAAATAGACTCTTAGACATATCTGGAACATGCACAAACGATGTGGGGGAAAAAAGTCCGATTTTGACCGACCCGGGGCTGGTGAATATGCACGACTTCCCAAGAATTTGTGACTTCTTAAAATTCAAAATTTTAGGCCCAAAATAGACTCTTAGACATCTGTTGGAGCCTGCACAAACGATATGGGGGAGAAAAGTCCAACTTTGACCATTCCGGAGCTGGTGAAAATGCACGATTATTTAAAGAATTTGTTCACCTCCAGAAATTGAAAATTTTAGGACAAAAATAGACTCTTTGACATCTACGAAGCCTCCACAAACGATATGTGGGGGAAAAGTCCGATTTTGACCGACCCGGGGCTGGTGAAAATGCACGATTTTTTAAGAATTTGTTGACTTCTTAAAATTCAAAATTTTAGCCCCAAAATAGACTCTTTGACATCTGTTGGAACCTCCACAAACGATATCTGGGAGAAAAGTTCGACTTTGACCATCCCCGAGCTGGTGAAAATGCATGATTTTTTAAGAATTTGTTGACTTCTTAAAATTCAAAATTTTAGCCCCAAAATAGACTCTTTGACATCTGTGGAGCATGCACAAACGATATGTGGGGGAAAAGTCCGATTTTGACCACCCTGGGGCTGATGAAAATGCACGATTTCTGAAGAATTTGTTCAACTCCAGAAATTCAAAATATTAGGCCCAAAATAGACTCTTGGACATCTGTGGAGCATGCACAAACGATATGGAGAATACCAAAAATGTCCGATTTTGACCGACTCGGGCTGTTGAAAATGCACGATTTCTCAAGAATGTTTTAACTTCTTAAAATTCAAAATTTAAGACTCCAAATAGACTCTTGGACATCTGTGGAGCCTGGGCAAACGATATAGGGGAAAAACATACGATTTTGACCACCCTGGGGCTGGTGAAAATACACGATTTTTTAAAGAATTTCTTCACCTCCAGAAATTCAAAATTTTAGGACAAAAATAGACTCTTTGACATCTACAGAGCCTCCACAAACGATATGGAAAAAGTCCGATTTTGACCATCCCGGGGCTGGTGAATATGCACGATTTTTTAAGAATTTGTTGACTTCTTAAAATTCAATATCTTAGTCCCAAAATAGACTCTTTGACATCTACAGAGCCTCCACAAACGATATGGAAAAAGTCCAATTTTGACCATCCCGGGGCTGGTGAATATCCATGATTTCCCAAGAATGTGTTAACTTCTTAAAATTCAAATTTTTAGCCCCAAAATAGACTCTTAGACATCTGTGGAGCCAGCACAAACGATATTGGGGAGAAAAGTCCGTTTTTGACCACACCGGGGCTGATGAATATGTACGATTTCTAAAAAATGTGTTAACTTCTTAAAATTCAAAATTTTAGGCCCAAAATAGACTCTTGGACATCTGTTGGAGCCTGCACAAACGATATGTGGGGGAAAAGTCCGATTTTGACCACCCTGGGGCTGGTGAAAATGCACGATTTCTCAAGAATTTGTTCAACTCCAGAAATTCAAAATATTAGGCCATAAATAGACTCTTGGACATCTGTGGAGCATGCACAAACGATATAGGGGGGAAAAGTCCGTTTTTGACCGACCCGGTGCTGGTGAATATGCACGACTTCCCAAGAATGTGTTAACTTCTTAAAATTCATAATTTTAGACCTAAAATAGACTTTAGGACATCTGTTGGAACCTGCACAAACGATATGTGGAGAGAAAAAGTCCGTATTTGACCATCCTGGAGTTGGTGAAAATGCACGAGTTTTCAAGATTTTTTTCACCTCTTCAATTTCAAAATTTGAGACTCAAAATAGACTCTTAGACCTCTGTCAGGATTGCGCAAACGTTATGTAGAATACAAAAATTGTCCGATTTTGATGATTTTGACTGACTTGGGCTGTTGAAAATGCACGATTTCTCAAGAATTTGTTGACTTCTTCAAATTTCTAAATTTTAGGCCCCAAATAGACTCTTGGACACCTGTGGAGCCTGCACAAACGATATGGGGGAGAAAAGTCCGTTTTTGACCGACCCGGTGCTGGTGAATATGCACGACTTCCCAAGAATGTGTTAACTTCTTAAAATTCAAAATTTGAGACTCAAAATAGACTCTTGGACATCTGTGAAGATTGCGCAAACGATATGTAGAATACCGAAAATGTTTGATTTTAATGATTCTCAACGACTCGTACTGGTGAAAATGCACGAATTTTCAAGGATTTGTTCACCTCTTCAAATTCAAAATATTAGGCCCAAAATAGACTCTTGGACATGTGTGGAGCCTGCACAAACGATATGGGGGGAAAAAGTCCGATTTTGACCACCCCGGGGCTGGTGAATATACACGATTTCTCAAAAATGTGTAAACTTCTTAAAATTCAAAATTTTAGGCCCAACATAGACTCTTGGACATCTGTTGAATTCTGCACAAATTATATGGGGAGAAAAGTCAGATTTTGACCATCCCGGAGCTGGTGAAAATGCACGAGTTTTCAAGATTTTTTTCACCTCTTCAAATTCAAAATTTGAGACTCAAAATAGACTCTTGGACATCTGTGAAGATTGCGCAAACGATATGTAAACTACCAAAAATGTTCAATTTTGATGATTCTGACCGACTCGGGCTGTTGAAAATGCACAAGTTTTAAAACATTTGTTCACCTCTTCAAATTCAAAATATTCGGCCCAAAATAGACTCTTGGACATCTGCGGAGGATGCACAAAAGGTATGGGGGAAATAAGTCCGATTTTGACCGACCTGGTGCTGGTGATATACACGATTTCCCAAGAATGTGTTAACTTCTTAAAATTCAAATTTTTAGCCCCAAAATAGACTCTTGGACATCTGTTGGAGCCTGCACAAACGATATGGGGGAGAAAAGTCCAACTTTGACCATTCCGGAGCTGGTGAAAATGCACGATTTTTTAAAGAATTTCTTCACCTCCAGAAATTCAAAATTTAAGGACAAAAATAGACTCTTTGACATCTACAGAGCCTCCATAAACGATATGGAAAAAGTCCCATTTTGACCACCCGGGGGCTGGTGAAAATGCACGATTTCTCAAGAATTTGTTCAACCCCAGAGATTCAAAATTTAGGCCCAAAATAGACTCTTAGACATATCTGGAACATGCACAAACGATGTGGGGGAAATAAGTCCGATTTTGACCGACCCGGGGCTGGTGAATATGCACGACTTCCCAAGAATTTGTAACTTCTTAAAATTCAAAATTTTAGGCCCAAAATAGACTCTTGGACAATTGTTGGAGCCTGCACAAACGATATGGGGGAGAAAAGTCCAACTTTGACCATTCCGGAGCTGGTGAAAATGCACGAATTTTAAAGAATTTGTTCACCTCCAGAAATTCAAAATTTTAGGACAAAAATAGACTCTTTGACATCTACAGAGCCTCCACAAACGATATGGAAAAAGTCCGATTTTGACCATCCCGGGGCTGGTGAATATGCACGATTTTTTAAGAATTTGTTGACTTCTTAAAATTCAATATCTTAGTCCCAAAATAGACTCTTTGACATCTACAGAGCCTCCACAAACGATATGGAAAAAGTCCGATTTTGACCATCCCGGGGCTGGTGAATATGCACGATTTTTTAAGAATTTGTTGACTTCTTAAAATTCAATATCTTAGTCCCAAAATAGAATCTTTGACATCTACAGAGCCTCCACAAACGATATGGAAAAAGTCCAATTTTGACCATCCCGGGGCTGGTGAATATGCATGATTTCCCAAGAATGTGTTAACTTCTTAAAATTCAAATTTTTAGCCCCAAAATAGACTCTTAGACATCTGTGGAGCCAGCACAAACGATATTGGGGAGAAAAGTCTGTTTTTGACAACACCAGGGCTGATGAATATGTACGATTTCTAAAAAATGTGTTAACTTCTTAAAATTCAAAATTTTAGGCCCAAAATAGACTCTTGGACATCTGTTGGAGCCTGCACAAACGATATGTGGGGGAAAAGTCCGATTTTGACCACCCTGGGGCTGGTGAAAATGCACGATTTCTCAAGAATTTGTTCAACTCCAGAAATTCAAAATATTAGGCCATAAATAGACTCTTGGACATCTGTGGAGCCTGCACAAACGATATAGGGGGGAAAAGTCCGTTTTTGACCGACCCGGTGCTGGTGAATATGCACGACTTCCCAAGAATGTGTTAACTTCTTAAAATTCATAATTTTAGGCCTAAAAAAGACTTTTGGACATCTGTTGGAACCTGCACAAACGATATGTGGAGAGAAAAAGTCCGACTTTGACCATCCTGGAGTTGGTGAAAATGCACGAGTTTTCAAGATTTTTTTCACCTCTTCAAATTCAAAATTTGAGACTCAAAATAGACTCTTAGACCTCTGTCAGGATTGCGCAAACGTTATGTAGAATACAAAAATTGTCCGATTTTGATGATTTTGACTGACTTGGGCTGTTGAAAATGCACGATTTCTCAAGAATTTGTTCAACTCCAGAAATTCAAAATATTAGGCCATAAATAGACTCTTGGACACCTGTGGAGCCTGCACAAACGATATAGGGGGGAAAAGTCCGTTTTTGACCGACCCGGTGCTGGTGAATATGCACGACTTCCCAAGAATGTGTTAACTTCTTAAAATTCATAATTTTAGGCCTAAAATAGACTTTTGGACATCTGTTGGAACCTGCACAAACGATATGTGGAGAGAAAAAGTCCGACTTTGACCATCCTGGAGTTGGTGAAAATGCACGAGTTTTCAAGATTTTTTTCACCTCTTCAAATTCAAAATTAGAGACTCAAAATAGACTCTTGGACATCTGTGGAGCCTGGGCAAACGATATGTAGAATACCGAAAATGTTTGATTTTAATGATTCTCAACGACTCGGGCTGGTAAAAATGCACGAATTTTAAAGAATTTGTTCACCTCCAGAAATTCAAAATTTTAGGACAAAAATAGACTCTTTGACATCTACAGAGCCTCCACAAACGATATGGAAAAAGTCCGATTTTGACCATCCCGGGGCTGGTGAATATGCACGATTTTTTAAGAATTTGTTGACTTCTTAAAATTCAATATCTTAGTCCCAAAATAGACTCTTTGACATCTACAGAGCCTCCACAAACGATATGGAAAAAGTCCAATTTTGACCATCCCGGGGCTGGTGAATATGCATGATTTCCCAAGAATGTGTTAACTTCTTAAAATTCAAATTTTTAGCCCCAAAATAGACTCTTAGACATCTGTTGGAGCCAGCACAAACGATATTGGGGAGAAAAGTCCGTTTTTGACCACACCAGGGCTGATGAATATGTACGATTTCTAAAAAATGTGTTAACTTCTTAAAATTCAAAATTTTAGGCCCAAAATAGACTCTTGGACATCTGTTGGAGCCTGCACAAACGATATGTGGGGGAAAAGTCCGATTTTGACCACCCTGGGGCTGGTGAAAATGCACGATTTCTCAAGAATTTGTTCAACTCCAGAAATTCAAAATATTAGGCCATAAATAGACTCTTGGACATCTGTGGAGCATGCACAAACGATATAGGGGGGAAAAGTCCGTTTTTGACCGACCCGGTGCTGGTGAATATGCACGACTTCCCAAGAATGTGTTAACTTCTTAAAATTCATAATTTTAGGCCTAAAATAGACTTTTGGACATCTGTTGGAACCTGCACAAACGATATGTGGAGAGAAAAAGTCCGACTTTGACCATCCTGGAGTTGGTGAAAATGCACGAGTTTTCAAGATTTTTTTCACCTCTTCAAATTCAAAATTTGAGACTCAAAATAGACTCTTAGACCTCTGTCAGGATTGCGCAAACGTTATGTAGAATACAAAAATTGTCCGATTTTGATGATTTTGACTGACTTGGGCTGTTGAAAATGCACGATTTCTCAAGAATTTGTTCAACTCCAGAAATTCAAAATATTAGGCCATAAATAGACTCTTGGACACCTGTGGAGCCTGCACAAACGATATAGGGGGGAAAAGTCCGTTTTTGACCGACCCGGTGCTGGTGAATATGCACGACTTCCCAAGAATGTGTTAACTTCTTAAAATTCAAATTTTGAGACTCGAAATAGACTCTTGGACATCTGTGAAGATTGCGCAAACGATATGTAGAATACAAAAATTGTCCGATTTTGATGATTTTGACTGACTTGGGCTGTTAAAAATGCACGATTTCTCATGAATTTGTTGACTTCTTCAAGTTTCTAAATTTTAGGCCCCAAATAGACTCTTGGACACCTGTGGAGCCTGCACAAACGATATGGGGGAGAAAAGTCCGTTTTTGACCGACCCGGTGCTGGTGAATATGCACGACTTCCCAAGAATGTGTTAACTTCTTAAAATTCAAATTTTGAGACTCGAAATAGACTCTTGGACATCTGTGAAGATTGCGCAAACGATATGTAGAATACCGAAAATGTTTGATTTTAATGATTCTCAACGACTCGTACTGGTGAAAATGCACGAATTTTCAAGGATTTGTTCACCTCTTCAAATTCAAAATATTAGGCCCAAAATAGACTCTTGGACATGTGTGGAGCCTGCACAAACGATATGGGGGGAAAAAGTCCGATTTTGACCACCCCGGGGCTGGTGAATATGCACGATTTCTCAAAAATGTGTAAACTTCTTAAAATTCAAAATTTTAGGCCCAACATAGACTCTTGGACATCTGTTGAATTCTGCACAAATTATATGGGGAGAAAAGTCAGATTTTGACCATCCCGGAGCTGGTGAAAATGCACGAGTTTTCAAGATTTTTTTCACCTCTTCAAATTCAAAATTTGAGACTCAAAATAGACTCTTGGACATCTGTGAAGATTGCGCAAACGATATGTAAAATACCAAAAATGTTCAATTTTGATGATTCTGACCGACTCGGGCTGTTGAAAATGCACAAGTTTTAAAAAATTTGTTCACCTCTTCAAATTCAAAATATTCGGCCCAAAAAAGACTCTTGGACATCTGCGGAGGATGCACAAACGGTATGGGGGAAATAAGTCCGATTTTGACCGACCTGGTGCTGGTGATATACACGATTTCCCAAGAATGTGTTAACTTCTTAAAATTCAAATTTTTAGCCCCAAAATAGACTCTTGGACATCTGTTGGAGCCTGCACAAACGATATGGGGGAGAAAAGTCCAACTTTGACCATTCCGGAGCTGGTGAAAATGCACGATTTTTTAAAGAATTTCTTCACCTCCAGAAATTCAAAATTTAAGGACAAAAATAGACTCTTTGACATCTACAGAGCCTCCATAAACGATATGGAAAAAGTCCCATTTTGACCACCCGGGGGCTGGTGAAAATGCACGATTTCTCAAGAATTTGTTCAACCCCAGAGATTCAAAATTTAGGCCCAAAATAGACTCTTAGACATATCTGGAACCTCCACAAACGATGTGGGGGAAAAAAGTCCGATTTTGACCGACCCGGGGCTGGTGAATATGCACGACTTCCCAAGAATTTGTGACTTCTTAAAATTCAAAATTTTAGGCCCAAAATAGACTCTTGGACAATTGTTGGAGCCTGCACAAACGATATGGGGGAGAAAAGTCCAACTTTGACCATTCCGGAGCTGGTGAAAATGCACGAATTTTAAAGAATTTGTTCACCTCCAGAAATTCAAAATTTTAGGACAAAAATAGACTCTTTGACATCTACAGAGCCTCCACAAACGATATGGAAAAAGTCCGATTTTGACCATCCCGGGGCTGGTGAATATGCACGATTTTTTAAGAATTTGTTGACTTCTTAAAATTCAATATCTTAGTCCCAAAATAGACTCTTTGACATCTACAGAGCCTCCACAAACGATATGGAAAAAGTCCAATTTTGACCATCCCGGGGCTGGTGAATATGCATGATTTCCCAAGAATGTGTTAACTTCTTAAAATTCAAATTTTTAGCCCCAAAATAGACTCTTAGACATCTGTGGAGGCAGCACAAACGATACTGGGGAGAAAAGTCCGTATTTGACCACACCAGGGCTGATGCATATGTACGATTTCTAAAAAATGTGTTAACTTCTTAAAATTCAAAATTTTAGGCCCAAAATAGACTCTTGGACATCTGTTGGAGCCTGCACAAACGATATGTGGGGGAAAAGTCCGATTTTGACCACCCTGGGGCTGGTGAAAATGCACGATTTCTCAAGAATTTGTTCAACTCCAGAAATTCAAAATATTAGGCCATAAATAGACTCTTGGACATCTGTGGAGCATGCACAAACGATATAGGGGGGAAAAGTCCGTTTTTGACCGACCCGGTGCTGGTGAATATGCACGACTTCCCAAGAATGTGTTAACTTCTTAAAATTCATAATTTTAGGCCTAAAAAAGACTTTTGGACATCTGTTGGAACCTGCACAAACGATATGTGGAGAGAAAAAGTCCGACTTTGACCATCCTGGAGTTGGTGAATATGCACGATTTTTTAAGAATTTGTTGACTTCTTAAAATTGAATATCTTAGTCCCAAAATAGACTCTTTGACATCTACAGAGCCTCCACAAACGATATGGAAAAAGTCCAATTTTGACCATCCCGGGGCTGGTGAATATGCATCATTTCCCAAGAATGTGTTAACTTCTTAAAATTCAAATTTTTAGCCCCAAAATAGACTCTTAGACATCTGTGGAGGCAGCACAAACGATACTGGGGAGAAAAGTCCGTATTTGACCACACCAGGGCTGATGAATATGTACGATTTCTAAAAAATGTGTTAACTTCTTAAAATTCAAAATTTTAGGCCCAAAATAGACTCTTGGACATCTGTTGGAGCCTGCACAAACGATATGTGGGGGAAAAGTCCGATTTTGACCACCCTGGGGCTGGTGAAAATGCACGATTTCTCAAGAATTTGTTCAACTCCAGAAATTCAAAATATTAGGCCATAAATAGACTCTTGGACATCTGTGGAGCATGCACAAACGATATAGGGGGGAAAAGTCCGTTTTTGACCGACCCGGTGCTGGTGAATATGCACGACTTCCCAAGAATGTGTTAACTTCTTAAAATTCATAATTTTAGGCCTAAAAAAGACTTTTGGACATCTGTTGGAACCTGCACAAACGATATGTGGAGAGAAAAAGTCCGACTTTGACCATCCTGGAGTTGGTGAAAATGCACGAGTTTTCAAGATTTTTTTCACCTCTTCAAATTCAAAATTTGAGACTCAAAATAGACTCTTAGACCTCTGTCAGGATTGCGCAAACGTTATGTAGAATACAAAAATTGTCCGATTTTGATGATTTTGACTGACTTGGGCTGTTGAAAATGCACGATTTCTCAAGAATTTGTTCAACTCAAGAAATTCAAAATATTAGGCCATAAATAGACTCTTGGACATCTGTGGAGCATGCACAAACGATATAGGGGGGAAAAGTCCGTTTTTGACCGACCCGGTGCTGGTGAATATGCACGACTTCCCAAGAATGTGTTAACTTCTTAAAATTCAAAATTTGAGACTCAAAATAGACTCTTGGACATCTGTGAAGATTGCTCAAACGATATGTAGAATACCGAAAATGTTTGATTTTAATGATTCTCAACGACTCGTACTGGTGAAAATGCACGAATTTTCAAGGATTTGTTCACCTCTTCAAATTCAAAATATTAGGCCCAAAATAGACTCTTGGACATCTGTGGAGCCTGCACAAACGATATGGGGGGAAAAAGTCCGATTTTGACCACCCCGGGGCTGGTGAATATGCACGATTTCTCAAAAATGTGTAAACTTCTTAAAATTTAAAATTTTAGGCCCAACATAGACTCTTGGACATCTGTTGAATTCTGCACAAATTATATGGGGAGAAAAGTCCGATTTTGACCATCCCGGAGCTGGTGAAAATGCACGAGTTTTCAAGATTTTTTTCACCTCTTCAAATTCAAAATTTGAGACTCAAAATAGACTCTTGGACATCTGTGAAGATTGCGCAAACGATATGTAAAATACCAAAAATGTTCAATTTTGATGATTCTGACCGACTCGGGCTGTTGAAAATGCACAAGTTTTAAAAAATTTGTTCACCTCTTCAAATTCAAAATATTCGGCCCAAAATAGACTCTTGGACATCTGCGGAGGATGCACAAACGGTATGGGGGAAATAAGTCCGATTTTGACCGACCTGGTGCTGGTGATATACACGATTTCCCAAGAATGTGTTAACTTCTTAAAATTCAAATTTTTAGCCCCAAAATAGACTCTTGGACATCTGTTGGAGCCTGCACAAACGATATGGGGGAGAAAAGTCCAACTTTGACCATTCCGGAGCTGGTGAAAATGCACGATTTTTTAAAGAATTTCTTCACCTCCAGAAATTCAAAATTTTAGGACAAAAATAGACTCTTTGACATCTACAGAGCCTCCACAAACGATATGGAAAAAGTCCGATTTTGACCATCCCGGGGCTGGTGAATATGCACGATTTTTTAAGAATTTGTTGACTTCTTAAAATTCAATATCTTAGTCCCAAAATAGACTCTTTGACATCTACAGAGCCTCCACAAACGATATGGAAAAAGTCCAATTTTGACCATCCCGGGGCTGGTGAATATCCATGATTTCCCAAGAATGTGTTAACTTCTTAAAATTCAAATTTTTAGCCCCAAAATAGACTCTTAGACATCTGTGGAGCCAGCACAAACGATATTGGGGAGAAAAGTCCGTTTTTGACCACACCAGGGCTGATGAATATGTACGATTTCTAAAAAATGTGTTAACTTCTTAAAATTCAAAATTTTAGGCCCAAGATAGACTCTTGGACATCTGTTGGAGCCTGCACAAGCGATATGTGGGGGAAAAGTCCGATTTTGACCACCCTGGGGCTGGTGAAAATGCACGATTTCTCAAGAATTTGTTCAACTCCAGAAATTCAAAATATTAGGCCATAAATAGACTCTTGGACATCTGTGGAGCATGCACAAACGATATAGGGGGGAAAAGTCCGTTTTTGACCGACCCGGTGCTGGTGAATATGCACGACTTCCCAAGAATGTGTTAACTTCTTAAAATTCATAATTTTAGACCTAAAAAAGACTTTTGGACATCTGTTGGAACCTGCACAAACGATATGTGGAGAGAAAAAGTCCGACTTTGACCATCCTGGAGTTGGTGAAAATGCACGAGTTTTCAAGATTTTTTTCACCTCTTCAAATTCAAAATTTGAGACTCAAAATAGACTCTTAGACCTCTGTCAGGATTGCGCAAACGTTATGTAGAATACAAAAATTGTCCGATGTTGATGATTTTGACTGACTTGGGCTGTTGAAAATGCACGATTTCTCAAGAATTTGTTCAACTCCAGAAATTCAAAATATTAGGCCATAAATAGACTCTTGGACATCTGTGGAGCATGCACAAACGATATAGGGGGGAAAAGTCCGTTTTTGACCGACCCGGTGCTGGTGAATATGCATGACTTCCCAAGAATGTGTTAACTTCTTAAAATTCATAATTTTAGGCCTAAAATAGACTTTTGGACATCTGTTGGAACCTGCACAAACGATATGTGGAGAGAAAAAGTCCGGCTTTGACCATCCTGGAGCTGGTGAAAATGCACGAGTTTTCAAGATTTTTTTCACCTCTTCAAATTCAAAATTAGAGACTCAAAATAGACTCTTGGACATCTGTGAAGATTGAGCAAACGATATGTAGAATACCGAAAATGTTTGATTTTAATGATTCTCAACGACTCGGGCTGGTGAAAATGCACGAATTTTAAAGAATTTGTTCACCTCCAGAAATTCAAAATTTTAGGACAAAAATAGACTCTTTGACATCTACAGAGCCTCCACAAACGATATGGAAAAAGTCCGATTTTGACCATCCCGGGGCTGGTGAATATGCACGATTTTTTAAGAATTTGTTGACTTCTTAAAATTCAATATCTTAGTCCCAAAATAGAATCTTTGACATCTACAGAGCCTCCACAAACGATATGGAAAAAGTCCAATTTTGACCATCCCGGGGCTGGTGAATATGCATGATTTCCCAAGAATGTGTTAACTTCTTAAAATTCAAATTTTTAGCCCCAAAATAGACTCTTAGACATCTGTGGAGCCAGCACAAACGATATTGGGGAGAAAAGACCGTTTTTGACCACACCAGGGCTGATGAATATGTACGATTTCTAAAAAATGTGTTAACTTCTTAAAATTCAAAATTTTAGGCCCAAAATAGACTCTTGGACATCTGTTGGAGCCTGCACAAACGATATGTGGGGGAAAAGTCCGATTTTGACCATCCTGGGGCTGGTGAAAATGCACGATTTCTCAAGAATTTGTTCAACTCCAGAAATTCAAAATATTAGGCCATAAATAGACTTTTGGACATCTGTGGAGCATGCACAAACGATATAGGGGGGAAAAGTCCGTTTTTGACCGACCTGGTGCTGGTGATATACACGATTTCCCAAGAATGTGTTAACTTCTTAAAATTCATAATTTGAGACTCAAAATAGACTCTTGGACATCTGTGAAGATTGAGCAAACGATATGTAAAATACCAAAAATGTTCAATTTTGATGATTCTGACCGACTCGGGCTGTTGAAAATGCACAAGTTTTAAAAAATTTGTTTACCTCTTCAAATTCAAAATATTCGGCCCAAAATAGACTCTTGGACATCTGCGGAGGATGCACAAACGGTATGGGGGAAATAAGTCCGATTTTGACCGACCTGGTGCTGGTGATATACACGATTTCCCAAGAATGTGTTAACTTCTTAAAATTCAAATTTTTAGCCCCAAAATAGACTCTTGGACATCTGTTGGAGCCTGCACAAACGATATGGGGGAGAAAAGTCCAACTTTGACCATTCCGGAGCTGGTGAAAATGCACGATTTTTTAAAGAATTTCTTCACCTCCAGAAATTCAAAATTTTAGGACAAAAATAGACTCTTTGACATCTACAGAGCCTCCATAAACGATATGGAAAAAGTCCCATTTTGACCACCCGGGGGCTGGTGAAAATGCACGATTTCTCAAGAATTTGTTCAACCCCAGAGATTCAAAATTTAGGCCCAAAATAGACTCTTAGACATATCTGGAACCTCCACAAACGATGTGGGGGGAAAAAGTCCGATTTTGACCGACCCGGGGCTGGTGAATATGCACGACTTCCCAAGAATTTGTGACTTCTTAAAATTCAAAATTTTAGGCCCAAAATAGACTCTTGGACAATTGTTGGAGCCTGCACAAACGATATGGGGGAGAAAAGTCCAACTTTGACCATTCCGGAGCTGGTGAAAATGCACGATTATTTAAGAATTTGTTCACCTCCAGAAATTCAAAATTTTAGGACAAAAATAGACTCTTTGACATCTACGAAGCCTCCACAAACGATATGTGGGGGAAAAGTCCGATTTTGACCATCCCGGGGCTGGTGAAAATGCACGAATTTTAAAGAATTTGTTCACCTCCAGAAATTCAAAATTTTAGGACAAAAATAGACTCTTTGACATCTACAGAGCCTCCACAAACGATATGGAAAAAGTCCGATTTTGACCATCCCGGGGCTGGTGAATATGCACGATTTTTTAAGAATTTGTTGACTTCTTAAAATTCAATATCTTAGTCCCAAAATAGACTCTTTGACATCTACGAAGCCTCCACAAACGATATGTGGGGGAAAAGTCCGATTTTGACCATCCCGGGGCTGGTGAAAATGCACGATTTTTTAAGAATTTGTTGACTTCTTAAAATTCAAAATTTTAGCCCCAAAATAGACTCTTTGACATCTGTTGGAACCTCCACAAACGATATCTGGGAGAAAAGTCCGACTTTGACCATCTCGGGGCTGGTGAAAATGCACGATTTTTTAAGAATTTGTTGACTTCTTAAAATTCAAAATTTTAGCCCCAAAATAGACTCTTTGACATCTGTGGAGCATGCACAAACGATATGTGGGGGAAAAGTCCGATTTTGACCACCCTGGGGCTGATGAAAATGCACGATTTCTGAAGAATTTGTTCAACTCCAGAAATTCAAAATATTAGGCCCAAAATAGACTCTTGGACATCTGTGGAGCATGCACAAACGATATGGAGAATACCAAAAATGTCCGATTTTGACCGACTCGGGCTGTTGAAAATGCACGATTTCTCAAGAATGTTTTAACTTCTTAAAATTCAAAATTTAAGACTCCAAATAGACTCTTGGACATCTGTGGAGCCTGGGCAAACGATATAGGGGAAAAACATACGATTTTGACCATCCCTGGGGCTGGTGAAAATACACGATTTTTTAAAGAATTTGTTCACCTCCAGAAATTCAAAATTTTAGGACAAAAATAGACTCTTTGACATCTACAGAGCCTCCACAAACGATATGGAAAAAGTCCGATTTTGACCATCCCGGGGCTGGTGAATATGCACGATTTTTTAAGAATTTGTTGACTTCTTAAAATTCAATATTTTAGTCCCAAAATAGACTCTTTGACATCTACAGAGCCTCCACAAACGATATGGAAAAAGTCCAATTTTGACCATCCCGGGGCTGGTGAATATGCATGATTTCCCAAGAATGTGTTAACTTCTTAAAATTCAAATTTTTAGCCCCAAAATAGACTCTTAGACATCTGTGGAGCCAGCACAAACGATATTGGGGAGAAAAGTCCGTTTTTGACCACACCAGGGCTGATGAATGTGTACGATTTCTAAAAAATGTATTAACTTCTTAAAATTCAAAATTTTAGGCCCAAAATAGACTCTTGGACATCTGTTGGAGCCTGCACAAACGATATGTGGGGGAAAAGTCCGATTTTGACCACCCTGGGGCTGGTGAAAATGCACGATTTCTCAAGAATTTGTTCAACTCCAGAAATTCAAAATATTAGGCCATAAATAGACTCTTGGACATCTGTGGAGCATGCACAAACGATATAGGGGGGAAAAGTCCGTTTTTGACCGACCCGGTGCTGGTGAATATGCACGACTTCCCAAGAATGTGTTAACTTCTTAAAATTCATAATTTTAGGCCTAAAATAGACTTTTGGACATCTGTTGGAACCTGCACAAACGATATGTGGAGAGAAAAAGTCCGACTTTGACCATCCTGGAGTTGGTGAAAATGCACGAGTTTTCAAGATTTTTTTCACCTCTTCAAATTCAAAATTAGAGACTCAAAATAGACTCTTGGACATCTGTGAAGATTGAGCAAACGATATATAGAATACCGAAAATGTTTGATTTTAATGATTCTCAACGACTCGGGCTGTTGAAAATGCACGAATTTTAAAGAATTTGTTCACCTCCAGAAATTCAAAATTTTAGGACAAAAATAGACTCTTTGACATCTACAGAGCCTCCACAAACGATATGGAAAAAGTCCGATTTTGACCATCCCAGGGCTGGTGAATATGCACGATTTTTTAAGAATTTGTTGACTTCTTAAAATTCAATATCTTAGTCCCAAAATAGACTCTTTGACATCTACAGAGCCTCCACAAACGATATGGAAAAAGTCCAATTTTGACCATCCCGGGGCTGGTGAATATCCATGATTTCCCAAGAATGTGTTAACTTCTTAAAATTCAAATTTTTAGCCCCAAAATAGACTCTTAGACATCTGTGGAGCCAGCACAAACGATATTGGGGAGAAAAGTCCGTTTTTGACCACACCGGGGCTGATGAATATGTACGATTTCTAAAAAATGTGTTAACTTCTTAAAATTCAAAATTTTAGGCCCAAAATAGACTCTTGGACATCTGTTGGAGCCTGCACAAACGATATGTGGGGGAAAAGTCCGATTTTGACCACCCTGGGGCTGGTGAAAATGCACGATTTCTCAAGAATTTGTTCAACTCCAGAAATTCAAAATATTAGGCCATAAATAGACTCTTGGACATCTGTGGAGCATGCACAAACGATATAGGGGGGAAAAGTCCGTTTTTGACCGACCCGGTGCTGGTGAATATGCACGACTTCCCAAGAATGTGTTAACTTCTTAAAATTCATAATTTTAGGCCTAAAATAGACTTTTGGACATCTGTTGGAACCTGCACAAACGATATGTGGAGAGAAAAAGTCCGACTTTGACCATCCTGGAGTTGGTGAAAATGCACGAGTTTTCAAGATTTTTTTCACCTCTTCAAATTCAAAATTAGAGACTCAAAATAGACTCTTGGACATCTGTGAAGATTGAGCAAACGATATATAGAATACCGAAAATGTTTGATTTTAATGATTCTCAACGACTCGGGCTGTTGAAAATGCACGAATTTTAAAGAATTTGTTCACCTCCAGAAATTCAAAATTTTAGGACAAAAATAGACTCTTTGACATCTACAGAGCCTCCACAAACGATATGGAAAAAGTCCGATTTTGACCATCCCAGGGCTGGTGAATATGCACGATTTTTTAAGAATTTGTTGACTTCTTAAAATTCAATATCTTAGTCCCAAAATAGACTCTTTGACATCTACAGAGCCTCCACAAACGATATGGAAAAAGTCCAATTTTGACCATCCCGGGGCTGGTGAATATCCATGATTTCCCAAGAATGTGTTAACTTCTTAAAATTCAAATTTTTAGCCCCAAAATAGACTCTTAGACATCTGTGGAGCCAGCACAAACGATATTGGGGAGAAAAGTCCGTTTTTGACCACACCAGGGCTGATGAATATGTACGATTTCTAAAAAATGTGTTAACTTCTTAAAATTCAAAATTTTAGGCCCAAAATAGACTCTTGGACATCTGTTGGAGCCTGCACAAACGATATGTGGGGGAAAAGTCCGATTTTGACCACCCTGGGGCTGGTGAAAATGCACGATTTCTCAAGAATTTGTTCAACTCCAGAAATTCAAAATATTAGGCCATAAATAGACTCTTGGACATCTGTGGAGCATGCACAAACGATATAGGGGGGAAAAGTCCGTTTTTGACCGACCCGGTGCTTGTGAATATGCACGACTTCCCAAGAATGTGTTAACTTCTTAAAATTCATAATTTTAGGCCTAAAATAGACTTTTGGACATCTGTTGGAACCTGCACAAACGATATGTGGAGAGAAAAAGTCCGACTTTGACCATCCTGGAGCTGGTGAAAATGCACGAGTTTTCAAGATTTTTTTCACCTCTTCAAATTCAAAATTAGAGACTCAAAATAGACTCTTGGACATCTGTGAAGATTGAGCAAACGATATATAGAATACCGAAAATGTTTGATTTTAATGATTCTCAACGACTCGGGCTGGTGAAAATGCACGAATTTTAAAAAATTTGTTCACCTCCAGAAATTCAAAATTTTAGGACAAAAATAGACTCTTTGACATCTACAGAGCCTCCACAAACGATATGGAAAAAGTCCGATTTTGACCATCCCAGGGCTGGTGAATATGCACGATTTTTTAAGAATTTGTTGACTTCTTAAAATTCAATATCTTAGTCCCAAAATAGACTCTTTGACATCTACAGAGCCTCCACAAACGATATGGAAAAAGTCCAATTTTTTGACCATCCCAGGGCTGGTGAATATCCATGATTTCCCAAGAATGTGTTAACTTCTTAAAATTCAAATTTTTAGCCCCAAAATAGACTCTTAGACATCTGTGGAGCCAGCACAAACGATATTGGGGAGAAAAGTCCGTTTTTGACCACACCGGGGCTGATGAATATGTACGATTTCTAAAAAATGTGTTAACTTCTTAAAATTCAAAATTTTAGACCTAAAATAGACTTTTGGACATCTGTTGGAACCTGCACAAACAATATGTGGAGAGAAAAAGTCCGTATTTGACCATCCTGGAGTTGGTGAAAATGCACGATTTCTTAAGAATTTGTTCAACTCCAGAAATTCAAAATATTAGGCCATAAATAGACTCTTGGACATCTGTGGAGCATGCACAAACGATATTGGGGAGAAAAATCCGTTTTTGACCGACCCGGTGCTGGTGAATATGCACGACTTCCCAAGAATGTGTTAACTTCTTAAAATTCATAATTTTAGACCTAAAATAGACTTTTGGACATCTGTTGGAACCTGCACAAACAATATGTGGAGAGAAAAAGTCCGTATTTGACCATCCTGGAGTTGGTGAAAATGCACGATTTCTCAAGAATTTGTTCAACTCCAGAAATTCAAAATATTAGGCCATAAATAGACTCTTGGACATCTGTGGAGCATGCACAAACGATATAGGGGGGAAAAGTCCGTTTTTGACCGACCCGGTGCTGGTGAATATGCACGACTTCCCAAGAATGTGTTAACTTCTTAAAATTCATAATTTTAGACCTAAAATAGACTTTTGGACATCTGTTGGAACCTGCACAAACGATATGTGGAGAGAAAAAGTCCGTATTTGACCATCCTGGAGTTGGTGAAAATGCACGAGTTTTCAAGATTTTTTTCACCTCTTCAATTTCAAAATTTGAGACTCAAAATAGACTCTTAGACCTCTGTCAGGATTGCGCAAACGTTATGTAGAATACAAAAATTGTCCGATTTTGATGATTTTGACTGACTTGGGCTGTTGAAAATGCACGATTTCTCAAGAATTTGTTGACTTCTTCAAACTTCTAAATTTTAGGCCCCAAATAGACTCTTGGACACCTGTGGAGCCTGCACAAACGATATGGGGGAGAAAAGTCCGTTTTTGACCGACCCGGTGCTGATGAATATGCACCACTTCCCAAGAATGTGTTAACTTCTTAAAATTCAAAATTTGAGACTCAAAATAGACTCTTGGACATCTGTGAAGATTGCGCAAACGATATGTAGAATACCGAAAATGTTTGATTTTAATGATTCTCAACGACTCGTACTGGTGAAAATGCACGAATTTTCAAGGATTTGTTCACCTCTTCAAATTCAAAATATTAGGCCCAAAATAGACTCTTGGACACCTGTGGAGCATGCACAAACGATATGGGTGAGAAAAGTCCGTTTTTGACCGACCCGGTGCTGGTGAATATGCACGATTTCTCAAGAATTTGTTGACTTCTTAAAATTCAAAATGTTAGACTCCAAATAGACACTTGGACATCTGTGGAGCCTGCACAAACGATATGGGGAAAAAAGTCCGATTTTGACCACCCCAGGGCTGATGAATATGCACGATTTCTCAAAAATGTGTAAACTTCTTAAAATTCAAAATTTTAGGCCCAACATAGACTCTTGGACATCTGTTGAATTCTGCACAAACCATATTGGGGAGAAAAGTCCGACTTTGACCATCTTGGAGCTGGTGAAAATGCACGAGTTTTCAAGATTTTTTTCACCTCTTCAAAAACAAAATTTGAGACTCAAAATAGACACTTGGACATCTGTGAAGATTGCGCAAACGATATGTAATATACCAAAAATGTTCGAATTCGATGATTTTGACCGACTCGGGCTGGTGAATATGCACGACTTCCCAAGAATGTGTTCACCTCTTCAAATTCAAAATATTAGGCCCAAACTATACTCTTGGACACCTGTGGAGCATGCACAAACGATATGGGGGAGAAAAGTCCGTTTTTGACCGACCCGGTGCTGATGAATATGCACGATTTCTCAAAAATGTGTAAACTTCTTAAAATTCAAAATGTTAGGCCCAAAATAGACTCTTGGACATCTGTTGAATTCTGCACAAACCATATTGGGGAGAAAAGTCCGACTTTGACCATCCTGGAGCTGGTGAAAAATGCACGAGTTTTCAAGATTTTTTTCACCTCTTCAAAAACAAAATTTTAGTCTCAAAATAGACTCTTGGACATCTGTGAAGATTGCGCAAACGATATGTAAAATACCAAAAATGTTCAATTTTGATGATTCTGACCGACTCGGGCTGTTGAAAATGCACAAGTTTTAAAAAATTTGTTCACCTCTTCAAATTCAAAATATTCGGCCCAAAATAGACTCTTGGACATCTGTGGAGCATGCACAAACGATATGGGGGAAAAAAGTCCTATTTTGACCGACCCGGTGCTGATGAATATACACGATTTTTTAAAGAATATCTTCACCTCCAGAAATTCAAAGTTTTAGGACAAAAATAGACTCTTTGACATCTTCGGAGCCTCCATAAACGATATGGAAAAAATTCGATTTTGACCCCCCGGGGGCTGGTGAAAATGCACGATTTCTCAAGAATTTGATCAACTTCAGAAATTCTAAACTTTAGGCCCAAAATAGACTCTTGGACATCTGCGGAGCATGCACAAACGATATGGGGGAAAAAAGTCCGATTTTGACCACCCCGGGGCAAACGATATATAGAATACCAAAAATGTCAGAATTTGATGATTTTGACCGACTCGGGCTGGTGAAAATGCACAACTTCCCAAGAATGTGTTCACCTCTTCAAATTCAAAATATTAGGCCCAAAATAGACTCTTGGACACCTGTGGAGCATGCACAAACGATATGGGGGAGAAAAGTCCGTTTTTGACCGACCCGGTGCTGGTGAATATGCACGATTTCTCAAGAATTTGTTGACTTCTTAAAATTCAAAAATTTAGACTCCAAATGGACACTTGGACATCTGTGGAGCCTGCACAAACGATATGGGGGGAAAAAGTCCGTTTTTGACCATCCCGGTGCTGGTGAATATGCACGATTTCTCAAAAATGTGTAAACTTCTTAAAATTCAAAATGTTAGGCCCAAAATAGACTCTTGGACATCTGTTGAATTCTGCACAAACCATATTGGGGAGAAAAGTCCGACTTTGACCATCCCGGAGCTGGTGAAAAATGCACGAGTTTTCAAGATTTTTTTCACCTCTTCAAAAACAAAATTTTAGTCTCAAAATAGACTCTTGGACATCTGTGAAGATTGATCAAACGATATATATAATACCAAAAATGTTCGAATTTGATGATTTTGACCGACTCGGGCTGGTGAATATGCACGACTTCCCAAGAATGTGTTCACCTCTTCAAATTCAAAATATTAGGCCCAAACTATACTCTTGGACACCTGTGGAGCCTGCACAAACGATATGGGGGAGAAAAGTCCTATTTTGACCGACCCGGTGCTGGTGAATATGCACGATTTCTCAAGAATTTGTTGACTTCTTAAAATTCAAAATTTTAGACTCCAAATAGACACTTGGACATCTGTGGAGCCTGCACAAACGATATGGGGGAAAAAAGTCCGATTTTGACCACCCCGGGGCTGATGAATATGCACGATTTCTCAAAAATGTGTAAACTTCTTAAAATTCAAAATTTTAGGCCCAACATAGACTCTTGGACATCTGTTGAATTCTGCACAACCATATTGGGGAGAAAAGTCCGACTTTGACCATCCTAGAGCTGGTGAAAATGCACGAGTTTTCAAGATTTTTTCACCTCTTCAAATTAAAAATTTGAGACTCAAAATAGACTCTTGGACATCTGTCAAGATTGCGCAAACGATATGTAAAATACCAAAAATGTTCAATTTTGATGATTCTGACCGACTTGGGCTGATGAAAAAAGAACCAGTTTTAAAAAATTTGTTCACCTCTTCAAATTCAAAATATTCGGCCCAAAATAGACTCTTGGACATCTGCGGAGCATGCACAAACGATATGGGGAAAAAAGTCCTATTTTGACCGACCCGGTGCTGATGAATATACACGATTTTTTAAAGAATTTCTTCACCTCCAGAAATTCAAAGTTTTAGGACAAAAATAGACTCTTTGACATCTTCGGAGCCTCCATAAACGATATGGAAAAAATTCGATTTTGACCACCCAGGGGCTGGTGAAAATGCACGATTTCTCAAGAATTTGATCAACTTCAGAAATTCAAAAGTTTAGGCCCAAAATAGACTCTTGGACATCTGCGGAGCATGCACAAACGATATGGGGGAAAAAAGTCCGATTTTGACCACCCCGGGGCAAACGATATATAGAATACAAAAAATGTCAGAATTTGATGATTTTGACCGACTCGGGCTGGTGAATATGCACGACTTCCCAAGAATGTGTTCACCTCTTCAAATTCAAAATATTAGGCCCAAAATAGACTCTTGGACACCTGTGGAGCATGCAAAAACGATATGGGGGAGAAAAGTCCGTTTTTGACCGACCCGGTGCTGGTGAATATGCACGATTTCTCAAGAATTTGTTGACTTCTTAAAATTCAAAATGTTAGACTCCAAATGGACACTTGGACATCTGTGGAGCCTGCACAAACGATATGGGGGAAAAAAGTCCGATTTTGACCACCCCGGGGCTGGTGAATATGCACGATTTCTCAAAAATGTGTAAACTTCTTAAAATTCAAAATGTTAGGCCCAAAATAGACTCTTGGACATCTGTTGAATTCTGCACAAACTATATGGGGGAGAAAAGTCCGACTTTGACCATCCCGGAGCTGGTGAAAAATGCACGAGTTTTCAAGATTTTTTTCACCTCTTCAAAAACAAAATTTGAGACTCAAAATAGACTCTTGGACATCTGTGAAGATTGAGCAAACGATATATATAATACCAAAAATGTTCGAATTCGATGATTTTGACCGACTCGGGCTGGTGAATATGCACGACTTCCCAAGAATGTGTTCACCTCTTCAAATTCAAAATATTAGGCCCAAACTATACTCTTGGACACCTGTGGAGCCTGCACAAACGATATGGGGGAGAAAAGTCCTATTTTGACCGACCCGGGGCTGGTGAATATGCACGATTTCTCAAGAATTTGTTGACTTCTTAAAATTCAAAAATTTAGACTCCAAATAGACACTTGGACATCTGTGGAGCCTGCACAAACGATATGGGGGAAAAAAGTCCGATTTTGACCACCCCGGGGCTGATGAATATGCACGATTTCTCAAAAATGTGTAAACTTCTTAAAATTCAAAATTTTAGGCCCAAAATAGACTCTTGGACATCTGTTGAATTCTGCACAAACCATATTGGGGAGAAAAGTCCGACTTTGACCATCCTGGAGCTGGTGAAAATGCACAAGTTTTCAAGATTTTTTTCACCTCTACAAATTCAAAATTAGAGACTCAAAATAGACTCTTGGACATCTGTGAAGATTGCGCAAACGATATGTAAAATACCAAAAATGTTCAATTTTGATGATTCTGACCGACTTGGGCTGATGAAAAAAGAACCAGTTTTAAAAAATTTGTTCACCTCTTCAAATTCAAAATATTCGGCCCAAAATAGACTCTTGGACATCTGCGGAGCATGCACAAACGATATGGGGGAAAAAAGTCCTATTTTGACCGACCCGGTGCTGATGAATATACACGATTTTTTAAAGAATTTCTTCACCTCCAGAAATTCAAAGTTTTAGGACAAAAATAGACTCTTTGACATCTTCGGAGCCTCCATAAACGATATGGAAAAAATTCGATTTTGACCCCCCGGGGGCTGGTGAAAATGCACGATTTCTCAAGAATTTGATCAACTTCAGAAATTCAAAACTTTAGGCCCAAAATAGACTCTTGGACATCTGCAGAGCATGCACAAACGATATGGGGGAAAAAAGTCCTATTTTGACCGACCCGGTGCTGATGAATATACACGATTTTTTAAAGAATTTCTTCACCTCCAGAAATTCAAAGTTTTAGGACAAAAATAGACTCTTTGACATCTTCGGAGCCTCCATAAACGATGTGGAAAAAATTCGATTTTGACCACCCGGGGGCTGGTGAAAATGCACGATTTCTCAAGAATTTGATCAACTTCAGAAATTCAAAAGTTTAGGCCCAAAATAGACTCTTGGACATCTGCGGAGCATGCACAAACGATATGGGGGAAAAAAGTCCGATTTTGACCACCCCGGGGCAAACGATATACAGAATACCAAAAATGTCAGAATTTGATGATTTTGACCGACTCGGGCTGGTGAATATGCACGACTTCCCAAGAATGTGTTCACCTCTTCAAATTCAAAATATTAGGCCCAAAATAGACTCTTGGACACCTGTGGAGCATGCACAAACGATATGGGGGAGAAAAGTCCGTTTTTGACCGACCCGGTGCTGGTGAATATGCACGATTTCTCAAGAATTTGTTGACTTCTTAAAATTCAAAATGTTAGACTCCAAATGGACACTTGGACATCTGTGGAGCCTGCACAAACGATATGGGGGAAAAAAGTCCGATTTTGACCACCCCGGGGCTGGTGAATATGCACGATTTCTCAAAAATGTGTAAACTTCTTAAAATTCAAAATGTTAGGCCCAAAATAGACTCTTGGACATCTGTTGAATTCTGCACAAACCATATTGGGGAGAAAAGTCCGACTTTGACCATCCCGGAGCTGGTGAAAAATGCACGAGTTTTCAAGATTTTTTTCACCTCTTCAAAAACAAAATTTTAGTCTCAAAATAGACTCTTGGACATCTGTGAAGATTGAGCAAACGATATATATAATACCAAAAATGTTCGAATTCGATGATTTTGACCGACTTGGGCTGGTGAATATGCACGAGTTTTCAAGAATTTGTTCACCTCTTCAAATTCAAAATATTAGGCCCAAAATAGACTCTTGTACACCTGTGGAGCCTGCAGAAACCATATGAGGGAGAATAGTCCTATTTTGACCGACCCGGTGCTGGTGAATATGCACGAGTTTTCAAGATTTTTTTCACCTCTTCAAATTCAAAATTTGATACTCAAAATAGACTCTTGGACATCTGTGAAGATTGCGCAAACGATATGTAAAATACCAAAAATGTTCGATTTTGATGATTCTGACCGACTCGGGCTGGTGAAAATGTAGGAGTTTTCAAGAATTTGTTCACCTCTTCCAATTCAAAATATTAGGCCCAAAATAGACTCTTGGACATCTGTTGGAGCCTGCACAAACGATATGGGGGAAAAAAGTCCGACTTTGACCACCCCGGGGCTGGTGAAAATGCACGACTTCCCAAGATTTTTTTCATCTCTTCAAATTCAAAATTTGAGACTCAAAATAGATTCTTGGACATCTGTGAAGATTGCGTAAACGATATGGAGAATACAAAAAATGTCCGTTTTTGATGATTTTGACCGACTCGGGCTGTTGAAAATGCACAATTTCTCAAGAATTTGTCGACTTCTTAAAATTCAAAATTTTAGACTCCAAATAGACTCTTGGACATCTGTGGAGCCTGGGCAAACGAGATAGGGGAAAAACGTCCGTTTTTGACCACCCCGGGGCTGGTGAAAATGCAAGATTTCTCAAGAATTTGTTCAACTCCAGAAATTCAAAATTTTAGGCAAAAAATAGCCTGCACAAACGATATTTGGGGAAAAAATCCGATTTTGACCACCCCGGAGCTGGTGAAAATGCACGATTTCTCAAGAATTTGTTCAACACCAGAAATTCAAAATTTTAGGCCAAAAATAGACCGACCCGGGGCTGGTGAATATGCACGACTTCCCATGAATGTGTTAACCTCTTCAAATTCAAAATATTAGGCCCAAACTAGACTCTTGGACACCTGTGGAGCCTGCACAAACGATATGGGGGAGAAAAGTCCGTTTTTGACCATCCCGGTGCTGGTAAATATGCACGATTTCTAAAAAATGTGTTAACTTCTTAAAATTCAAAATTTTAGGCCCAACATAGACTCTTGGACATCTGTTGAATTCTGCACAAACCATATTGGGGAGAAAAGTCCGACTTTGACCATCCTGGAGCTGGTGAAAATGCACAAGTTTTCAAGATTTTTTCACCTCTTCAAATTCAAAATTTGAGACTCAAAATAGACTCTTGGACATCTGTGAAGATTGCGCAAACGATATGTAAAATACCAAAAATGTTCGATTTTGATGATTCTGACCGACTCGGGCTGGTGAAAATGCACGAGTTTTCAAGAATTTGTTCACCTCTTCAAATTCAAAATATTCGGCCCAAAATAGACTCTTGGACATCTGCGGAGCATGCACAAACGATATGGGGAAAAAAGTCCTATTTTGACCGACCCGGTGCTGGTGAATATACATGATTTCCCAAGAATGTGTTAACTTCTTAAAATTCACATTTTTTAGCCCCTAAATAGACTCTTGGACATCTGTTGGAGCCTGCACAAACGATATGGGGGAGAAAAGTCCGACTTTGACCACCCCGGGCTGGTGAAAATGCAGGAGTTTTCACAATTTTGACCGACCCGGTGCTGATGAATATACACGATTTTTTAAAGAATTTCTTCACCTCCAGAAATTCAAAGTTTTAGGACAAAAATAGACTCTTTGACATCTACGGAGCCTCCATAAACGATATGGAAAAAGTCCGATTTTGACCACACGGGGCTGGTGAAAATGCACGATTTCTCAAGAATTTGATTAACTTCAGAAATTCAAAATTTTAGGCCAAAAATAGACTCTTGGACATCTGTGGAGCATGCACAAACGATATTGGTGAAAAAGGTCCGTTTTTGACCACCCTGGGGCTGGTGAAAATACATGATTTCTCAAGAATTTGTTCAACTCCAGAAATTCAAAATTTTAGGCAAAAAATAGCCTGCACGAACGATATTTAGGGAAAAAATGCGATTTTGACCACCCCGGAGCTGGTGAAAATGTACGATATCTCAAGAATTTGTTCAACTCCAGAAATTCAAAATTTTAGGCCAAATATAGACCAACCCGGGGCTGGTGAACATGCACGACTTCCCAAGAATATGTTAACTTCTTAAAATTCAAAATTTTAGGCCCAAAATAGACTCTTGGACATCTGTTGGAACCTGCACAAACGATATGGGGGAGAAAAGTCCGTTTTTGACCGACCCGGTGCTGGTGAATATGCACGATTTCTCAAAAATGTGTAAACTTCTTAAAATTCAAAATATTAGGCCCAAACTAGACTCTTGGACACCTGTGGAGCATGCACAAACGATATGGGGGAGAAAAGTCCGTTTTTGATCGACCCGGTGCCGGTGAATATGCACCATTTCTCAAAAATGTGTAAACTTCTTAAAATTCAAAATATTAGGCCCAAACTAGACTCTTGGACACCTGTGGAGCCTGCACAAACGATATGGGGGAGAAAAGTCCGTTTTTGACCGACCCAGTGCTGGTGAATATGCACGATTTCCCAAGAATGTGTTAACTTCTTAAAATTCAAAATTTGTAGGCCCAAAATAGACTCTTGGACATCTGTTGGAGCCTGCACAAACGATATGTGGGAAAAAAGGTCCGATTTTGACCACCCCGGGGCTGGTGAAAATGCAAGATTTCCCAAGAATTTGTTCAACTCCAGAAATTCAAAATTTTAGGCAAAAAATAGCCTGCACAAAAGATATGTGGGGTAAAAATCCGATTTTGACCACCCCGGAGCTGGTGAAAATGCACGATTTCTCAAGAATTTGTTCAACTCCAGAAATTGAAAATTTTAGGCAAAAAATAGCCTGCACAAAAGATATGTGGGGAAAAAATCCGATTTTGACCACCCCGGAGCTGGTGAAAATGCACGATTTCTCAAGAATTTGTTCAACTCCAGAAATTCAAAATTTTAGGCCAAAAATAGACCGACCCGGAGCTGGTGAATATGCACGACTTCCCAAGAATGTGTTAACCTCTTCAAATTCAAAATATTAGGCCCAAAATAGACTCTTGGAAATCTGTTGGAGCCTGCACAAACGATATGGGGAAAAAAGTCCGACTTTGACCATCCCGGGGCTGGTGAAAATGCACGACTTCCCAAGATTTTTTTCATCTCTTCAAATTCAAAATTAGAGACTCAAAATAGACTCTTGGACATCTGTGAAGATTGCGTTAACGATATGGAGAATACAAAAAATGTCCGTTTTTGATGATTTTGACCGACTCGGGCTGTTAAAATGCACAATTTCTCAAGAATTTGTCGACTTCTTAAAATTCAAAATTTTAGACTCCAAATAGACTCTTGGACATCTGTGGAGCCTGGGCAAACGAGATAGGGGAAAAACGTCCGTTTTTGACCACCCCGGGGCTGGTGAAAATGCATGATTTCTCAAGAATTTGTTCAACTCCAGAAATTCAAAATTTTAGGCGAAAAAACAGCCTGCACAAACGATATTTGGGGAAAAAATCCGATTTTGACCACCCCGGAGCTGGTGAAAATGCACGATTTCTCAAGAATTTGTTCAACTCCAGAAATTCAAAATTTTAGGCCAAAAATAGACCGACCCGGAGCTGGTGAATATGCACGACTTCCCAAGAATGTTAACTTCTTAAAATTCAAAATTTTAGGCCCAAAATAGACTCTTGGACATCTGTTGGAACCTACACAAACGATATGGGGGAGAAAATCTCCGACTTTGACCATCCCAAAGCTGGTGAAAATGCACGAATTTTCAAGATTTTTTTCACCACTTCAAATACAAAATTTGAGTCTCGAAATAGACTCTTGGACATCTGTGAAGATTGCGCAAACGATATGTAGAATACCAAAAATGTTCGATTTTGATGATTTTGACAGACTCGGGCTGGTGAAAATGTAGGAGTTTTAAAAAATTTGTTCACCTCTTCAAATTCAAAATATTAGGCCCAAAATAGACTCTTGGACATCTGTTGGAGCCTGCACAAACGATATGGGGGAAAAAAGTCCGACTTTGACCATCCCGGGGCTGGTGAAAATGCACGACTTCCCAAGATTTTTTTCATCTCTTCAAATTCAAAATTTGAGACTCAAAATAGACTCTTGGACATCTGTGAAGATTGCGTAAACGATATGGAGAATACAAAAAATGTCCGTTTTTGATGATTTTGACCGACTCGGGCTGTTGAAAATGCACAATTTCTCAAGAATTTGTCGACTTCTTAAAATTCAAAATTTTAGACTCCAAATAGACTCTTGGACATCTGTGGAGCCTGGGCAAACGAGATAGGGGAAAAACGTCCGTTTTTGACCACCCCGGGGCTGGTGAAAATGCAAGATTTCTCAAGAATTTGTTCAACTCCAGAAATTCAAAATTTTAGGCGAAAAAACAGCCTGCACAAACGATATGTGGGGAAAAAATCCGATTTTGACCACCCCGGAGCTGGTGAAAATGCACGATTTCTCAAGAATTTGTTCAACACCAGAAATTCAAAATTTTAGGCCGAAAATAGACCGACCCGGGGATGGTGAATATGCACGACTTCCCAAGAATGTGTTAACCTCTTCAAATTCAAAATATTAGGCCCAAACTAGACTCTTGGACACCTGTGGAGCCTGCACAAACGATATGGGGGAGAAAAGTCCGTTTTTGACCATCCCGGTGCTGGTAAATATGCACGATTTCTCAAAAATGTGTAAACTTCTTAAAATTCAAAATTTTAGGCCCAACATAGACTCTTGGACATCTGTTGAATTCTGCACAAACCATATTGGGGAGAAAAGTCCGACTTTGACCATCCTGGAGCTGGTGAAAATGCACAAGTTTTCAAGATTTTTTTCACCTCTTCAAATTCAAAATTTGATACTCAAAATAGACTCTTGGACATCTGTGAAGATTGCGCAAACGATACGTAAAATACCAAAAATGTTCGATTTTGATGATTCTGACAGACTCGGGCTGGTGAAAATGCACGAGTTTTCAAGAATTTGTTCACCTCTTCAAATTCAAAATATTCGGCCCAAAATAGACTCTTGGACATCTGCGGAGCATGCACAAACGATATGGGGAAAAAAGTCCTATTTTGACCGACCCGGTGCTGATGAATATACATGATTTCCCAAGAATGTGTTAACTTCTTAAAATTCAAATTTTTTAGCCCCTAAATAGACTCTTGGACATCTGTTGGAGCCTGCACAAACGATATGGGGGAGAAAAGTCCGACTTTGACCACCCCGGGCTGGTGAAAATGCAGGAGTTTTCACAATTTTGACCGACCCGGTGCTGATGAATATACACGATTTTTTAAAGAATTTCTTCACCTCCAGAAATTCAAAGTTTTAGGACAAAAATAGACTCTTTGACATCTACGGAGCCTCCATAAACGATATGGAAAAAGTCCGATTTTGACCACACGGGGGCTGGTGAAAATGCACGATTTCTCAAGAATTTGATTAACTTCAGAAATTCAAAATTTTAGGCCAAAAATAGACTCTTAGACATCTGTGGAGCATGCACAAACGATATTGGTGAAAAAGGTCCGTTTTTGACCACCCTGGGGCTGGTGAAAATACATGATTTCTCAAGAATTTGTTCAACTCCAGAAATTCAAAATTTTAGGCAAAAAATAGCCTGCACGAACGATATTTGGGGAAAAAATCCGATTTTGACCACCCCGGAGCTGGTGAAAATGTACGATATCTCAAGAATTTGTTCAACTCCAGAAATTCAAAATTTTAGGCAAAATATAGACCAACCCGGGCCTGGTGAATATGCACGACTTCCCAAGAATATGTTAACTTCTTAAAATTCAAAATTTTAGGCCCAAAATAGACTCTTGGACATCTGTTGGAACCTGAACAAACGATATGGTGGAGAAAAGTCCGTTTTTGACCGACCCGGTGCTGGTGAATATGCACGATTTCTTAAGAATTTGTTGACGTCTTAAAATTCAAAATTTTAGACTCCAAATAGACACTTGGACATCTGTGGAGCCTGCACAAACGATATGGGGAAAAAAAAGTCCAATTTTGACCACCCCGGGGCTGATGAATATGCACGATTTCTCAAAAATGTGTAAACTTCTTAAAATTCAAAATATTAGGCCCAAACTAGACTCTTGGACACCTGTGGAGCCTGCACAAACGATATGGGGGAGAAAAGTCCGTTTTTGACCGACCCGGTGCTGGTGAATATGCACGATTTCCCAAGAATGTGTTAACTTCTTAAAATTCAAAATTTGTAGGCCCAAAATAGACTCTTGGACATCTGTTGGAGCCTGCACAAACGGTATGTGGGAAAAAAGGTCTGATTTTGACTACCCCGGGGCTGGTGAAAATGCAAGATTTCCCAAGAATTTGTTCAACTCCAGAAATTCAAAATTTTAGGCAAAAAATAGCCTGCACAAAAGATATGTGGGGAAAAAATCGGATTTTGACCACCCCGGAGCTGGTGAAAATGCACGATTTCTCAAGAATTTGTTCAACTCCAGAAATTGAAAATTTTAGGCCAAAAATAGACCGACCCGGAGCTGGTGAATATGCACGACTTCCCAAGAATGTTAACTTCTTAAAATTCAAAATTTTAGGCCCAAAATAGACTCTTGGACATCTGTTGGAACCTACACAAACGATATGGGGGAGAAAATCTCCGACTTTGACCATCTCAAAGCTGGTGAAAATGCACGAGTTTTCAAGATTTTTTTCACCACTTCAAATACAAAATTTGAGTCTCGAAATAGACTCTTGGACATCTGTGAAGATTGCGCAAACGATATGTAGAATACCAAAAATGTTCGATTTTGATGATTTTGACAGACTCGGGCTGGTGAATATGCGCGACTTCCCAAGAATGTGTTAACTTCTGAAAATTCAACATTTAAGGCCCAAAATCTGTTGGATATGGTCGACCCTTATGAAAACAATTGACGCAATTGCATAAAAAAAATCATTACTTGAGGCCGAACTATACACTACTGCCTAGAAGTTCATTCCCCTTACACGCATGGGCAACGCGTTACGCAACCAGTGTGCATCGGGTTGGTCACGCGTGTGATACCCGTGTGCAACGCGTTGCACACGGGTGTGCACCCCGTCCGCCACTCGTGTGCAACGCGTGACACACTCATTAGAGGGGGAACAAACTTTTGACCAAAGGAGGACCCGTCTTAAGCTGAACCTGGAGGTGGTAACAAGGAGAGAAAATTTTGTTATCCTGACGAAAAATGATAATACACATGTATTTCCTAATGTCTCCTTTCTTTATGTGATTTTGTGGGAATAACATGAATACTGTTGTGATTAAATAGATCTGTTTTGTTTTATACGACCATTGCTTCTAAACCCGATGGTGTTAAGAGAATACATGGTCCTGGAACATGTTATTGCAATTGAAATGCTTTTATTGTGATTTGACATTAACCGTCTGTAGTACGACTTTCAGTGATAATATGTATGAGGTTTGGCGGCGCATTGTTTTTATTGGACCCTAATTACTTTATGATGACTTGGACTCTTTATCACAGCTCCATAGCCGTGAGGCTGGAAAAGAGCAGCATGTAATTAATGAGGATGGGTTATATCATTGAGGATACACTTGAGGGAGAGAATACTAATTACCGTACTACAGGAGAGACCTGTAGACGTAAGCGCGGGGTTGTGTTTTAGCTGGCCGTTCGATAATGGCCGCCAGGAGAAGTGAGCTTTGACTGCGTCATCTAAAATAAATAATAAGATACAGCAGTGTTATTTTCACGGTCTGTTGAATAAACTCCCAGTGCAACGGTCAATGTATCTTCTATTTGATCCTTGATACATCATTTTGGCATTCACAATATATAGTATTTCAACGTACAAAAGAGCACTGATCTAAAGCAATTCCGCGGGAGTAGTTGTTACCTATGCATTACTGTATTTTCCCAGTGAGTACCCGGATGATATAGCAGAAATCTAGACTTGTTCGCGACCTGTGCTCGCCATTCGTAAGCGCATTTTTATTGAAAGTAGAAGGACGTATGGTCACACTGATCAACAAAATGAAATACAGTTTTTGAAATGTAGGTATATTTGTGGGGAGCATCGGTAATGGTGATGCAGTTTTGATAAGTCACTTGCGTGGTAATTGTGCGATCTTCGTGTACACTATTTTGACTTGCAACACAAAGTAAATATTTCATCTGAACATTGCTTATTTTACCGTGTGTATATGTTTACATTCAAAATGTAAACAGATTTCACTAAGGAAATGTATTAAACGCCTAAATATTCAGTTTATTTTACAAATTAACTGAAAAATATGTCCATCTTTATAATGAATATGATAACGAATTCCAAATATTTGTTTATGTTCTGTATTGTTTGGCTTCTTTTCTTAGCATAATTAATATATTGTGTTGTGTTTAAGCTCTTTTGGTCGTCTTTATCTTTTTAGTCAGTCGGTTAAATAAATGAATGGATTAATGTCAATTTGTAAAATGACTGAAATATTTAGATATTTAATAAATTGCCTGAGTGAATCATATTTTACACATTGACTGGAACATACACACGCTTACAAAAGAAAATACTTGTGAAAACAACGTCTATCGCGCATCGAAAAACTTCCCAACCAAACGGAAAGGAACAAGAATGATTCTGTTCAAAGCTGCAACGAATGAATGAAAACAAAATGCAAATATCATTATTACAACCTACCAAAGTTATAATGTATCCGGGAATATCAACATAAAGGAACACTATCCATTGCGTCTGCAGCTGTACAAAAAATACTTATTCGATGTCAAATGTCTATGTGAGAATCAAATACTTTAATAATAATTATTTGGAAACAATATTTGGAATATATATGAAATATATTAAAATATTTAAATATATCGTTTTTAAATGTTATTTAAATGTATCGAATATTATAACCCGTGTTTGTTTCTTAACTGATCACATAGTTTGTTTCAGTTGTTTCACATAGGTGCCAAGTTAGCTGAGAAAGCCCACGTGACAACTATTTTTATAATGTCCACGGTTCTTAAAAACATACATTGAGTTAGATAACAATGAACAACCAGTCAGTGTATTATCGGTTACCCTTTGAACAAAGTATGTTGTTTTTACATCTGTACTTCACGCCATGATATGAGTGTATTCCCTAGGTTTAGTAACCCTACCTTCACATGTAAACACTTACTTTTGACATATCCACTGTGCAAGATAACAGTAATTAATCAATCAAAGCATTTCCTGTTGATCCTTTGATGTCTGGGAATGATCAGTTGATTTACAAAAAAAAGTAAAGCAACTGATCATACATCTCTTGCTGGGCTGCCACGTGCATAACTCACATTCCACCTCACTTCAACCTGGATTTAGATTAAATAATTACCCCAGGTACAAGAAAGACCAAATTTGAACCTTTATCCGGTAATCTGAGTGGTGCTACAACTAAGTATACATGTTATAAATTCATTAACTGAGCAGCAAATGAATTACGACAAATACAGAAGTGTAGGGTTATACCAGAAAATGTGGATGACAATAAGGGAGTAGTAATTGTATCATCCACGCAATCCGAAATCCGCAAATGCTTTCACTCAGGGATACTTTTTTATTATCAAACTGTAACAATCAGGGGTATTTCCAAATAACGACATCCGATGAGCTTTCGCCGTTATTTGTCTGTTTGTTTATGCTGAAGAAATTAATTACCATGTGCCCTTTGTTGAAATCTTCATAGCTCACGGGTAACCAATCAGTTTTCAAAAATGCGTAAGTTTATTTAGCTGTCCTTGCATCCTGGTAGCCCAGTCTCTTGTCACGCTCGGTTGCGTTAACGAGCAAATTGGCTCACGGCAGCTAGTAAGCCCAAGCGGAAATCCAAAGGTCGTTTTACCTGAAGAATCAACCTTCATTTGCGAAATATCTACTGCTCTCAAAATCAATATTTCTCCCAATACTAAAATTCAGAACTTTCTAACCAAGGATTACCAGTTGAAACTGGTCGATGGCTGAACATTCCCAGGGAAGACAGCCAGTGTCCACTCTGTGATTCTATCGCTGTGGGAGATGAATTGCATTATTCATTCCGATGTAAAGCTTTACACCAACGGCGATATGAACTCTTAAATAAGCAATATCTTAAGTTTCCAAACATTTAAGAAAATTATGACAACTAACAGTGTAAGAAATCTAAAAGGCCTATCTAAATTCCTTAACAATGTGTACAATACAATTGGTAAATTGTATTAGTATCCACGTATCCTTTTTTTATTATTTTTATTAAATTGTACATAATGAAAATTATGACAACTAACAGTGTAAGAAATCTAAAAGGCCTATCTAAATTCCTTAACAATGTGTACAATACAATTGGTAAATTGTATTAGTATCCACGTATCCTTTTTTTATTATTTTTATTAAATTGTACATAATGAAAATTGTAGATAATTGTATGTCATGTTATTCTAAGAATAAATGAGTTTGAGTTTGAGTCCGACACCCGAGAAGAAGCCAGAGATTAGTGCTCCTTTTTGAATAGTTTACAATCATGTGTTTTAGGGTTAGCTGTGTTGGCTTAAACGTATTTTTATTTCAAAAGAAATCTGGATCGGTAAACAAGCAAAACTTGCTTATGTAATACCTCTCCAGGTAACAACTTAACAACAGCTGGATATATATATATATATATATATATATATATATATATATATAAGAGAGTGATGAACATAAACATACAAAATGCACAAATGAAATACACGAAGCCAATACACTGAAGCAAGTGGTGTCTGTGAAATAAGGTAATGCAGTTTTCCTTACTACATGCATAAAATTAAGCCACTCAAACCTTTTGCTTTTGACAACGATGTCATGAACTGATTTAAGAAGAGTCATGTTTGTAGAACTGCTTAACTACTGCCATGTAATATCATGTTTAGACCATACCCATGTGTGTAGAAATACACAGTATTTCTGATATTATCGTATTTTTTAACAGTTATAGAAAAAGTGAATTGCATCTTCAAGGTGATATCCACAAGTGCAGTCTGGTATGTCTGATACATGTCGTCTAAACTTATCAGCGTTTAAGTCACTGCAGCCGAGCCTAAGGCGACAGTGGACAATTTAGCATGATCTATGAAAATATTTGAAGTCAAAATTATTAATAATTGCATCAGAACGATTAATTAAGGATTTGATTTCTTTTAATGAGCGAGCATTAGTTACTTCATCGGATAGAGGGTTCCGCAGGTTGATCATATCCAGAAGAAATGATAATAAGCATAGGTCTGTGTTCTACATTTGATTGTTTGTATGTTGAATCTTTTTCTAAGGTTATATTTGCTGTTATCAGAGAAATGAATATACACTTTTCAAATATTTTGGCTAAGCAACTTGTGAGTGCTACAGGTCTGTGATTTGAGCATTCATGTTCATCGCTGACACTGACACCGGCAGTGGACTTGACACAGTTATTTGCGCACCGATTATATAACTCCTACAGACAGGTGGGGTGGTTGTTCAAAGCGAAACGGACGACCCCGTCTGTTATCTAATAAATGCTGTGCGGCGCCTTTGATCTTGCCTCCAACCATACACCTTATAGTAGTAAACGACGATCAGGATGGCCTGGAAATAAACACAATTCTGTCTGCCCAGTGTATCCACAATTAACTAGAATGCTTCATATCTACAAATATATATATATAGAAAATTGCATCAGTGTGGTTTATCATGTACAATGCTTTCTTACGCTTGGTGAGGCAGACTGAAATTGAACATTAGGATAACGTCAGCAGGGATAAAAGAGGTCATACCAAAGAACTTTATTTACTAGTGGAAAAATCAGACATTCCGATCAACCACTACAAGCCCCAGCCGGATCTCAAGGTTGACCAGATCAACACCCCAAAGGAATATCTCTACGCCAAACAAGGAGTCCCTTTCGTCATGGTGTACAAGAAGGGGGGACAGGACATCGAGTAAGACATCACAAACTACATAGACTTGTACCACTTCTTACAGAGTAGTGGCGTACCGACCTCAAACCACTTCGTCACCAATACCGCCGCCCTCCTTGCCAAGAGTCTCTACCAGAATCCCGACCCCCAGGATGACAAGCTGACCAAGAGACTACTACAAGGATTTTTAAAAATTTTTTTTTGGGGGGGTGGGGGGTTGGTGTTTGCACTTCTTTATTTAATCATTACGCTTTTTTACCCTAATAGTATAAGTGCTTCCCCGTGTGCGAGATAGGCTAAAGTCGGAAAGCGCACGTTAAATCTCCGAGGTACCTATCTACCATAACTTCATTTGCTGTTCTGGTCATACATAAATATATGTAAGTTACGTACATGGGGAGGCTAGATTATTTACAGCTTACAGCAATATAGAGCAAATCAGCGATTCGAACTTTTTCACATGCATGACTTTTACGCCATGAGAACTATTTTCAAAAGTATAAATCTCAGAATCAAAATATTTGGTGTGTGGATGCATTCTTACATGGTCAACCCTCATGAAAACAATTGCCGCAATTGCAAAAATAATCATGACTTGAGGCCGAACTATAAATACATCAGCGATTCGACCTTTTTCAAATGCATGACTTTTACGCCATCAAGGCTATTCTCAAAAGTATTAATCTCAGAATCAAAATATTTGGTGTGTGGATGCATTCTTACATGGTCAACCCTCATGAAAAGAATTGGCGCAATTCCATCAAAAATCATGACTTGAGGCCGAACTATAAATACATCAGCAATTCGACCTTTTTCACATGCATGACTTTTACGCCATTAGAGCTATCCTCAAAAGTATTAATCTCAGAATCAAATTATTTGGTGTGTGGATGCATTCTTAGATGGTCGACCCTCATAAAAATAAAATGGCGCAATTCCATCAAAAATCATGACTTGAGGCCGAACTATAAATACATCAGCGATTCGACCTTTTTCACATGCATGACTTTTACGCCATTAGAGCTATTCTCAAAAGTATTAATCTCAGAATCAAAATATTTGGTGTGTGGATGCATTCTTACATGGTCAACCCTCATGAAAAAAAGTGGCGCAATTCCATCAAAAATCATGACTTGAGGCCGAACTATAAATACATCAGCAATTCGAACTTTTTCACATGCATGACTTTTACGCCATGAGAACTATTTTCAAAAGTATTAATCTCAGAATCAAAATATTTGGTGTGTGGATGCATTCTTACATGGTCGATCCTCATGAAAAAAATTGGCGCAATTCCATCAAAAATCATGACTTGAGGCCGAACTATAAATACATCAGCAATTTGATCTTTTTCACATGCATGACTTTTACGCCATGAGAACTATTTTCAAAAGTATTAATCTCAGAATCAAAATATTTGGTGTGTGGATGCATTCTTACATGGTCAACCCTCATGAAAAAAAGTGGCGCAATTCCATCAAAAATCATGACTTGAGGCCAAACTATAAATACATCAGCAATTCGAACTTTTTCACATGCATGACTTTTACGCCATGAGAACTATTCTCAAAAGTATTAATCTCAGAATCAAACTATTTGGTGTGTGGATGCATTCTTACATGGTCAACCCTCATGAAAAAATTGGCGCAATTCCATCAAAAATCATGACTTGAGGCCGAACTATAAATACATCAGCAATTCGAACTTTTTCACATGCATAAATTTTAGGCCATTAGAGCTATTCTCACGAGTATTAATCTCAGAATCAAAATATTTGATGTGTGGATGCATTCTTACATGGTCAACCCTCATGAAAAAAATTGGCGCAATTCCATCAAAAATCATGACTTGAGGCCGAACTATAAATACATCAGCAATTCGAACTTTTTCACATGCATGACTTTTACGCCATGAGAACTATTCTCAAAAGTATTAATCTCAGAATCAAACTATTTGATGTGTGGGTGCATTCTTACATGGTCAACCCTCATGAAAAAAATTGGCGCAATTCCATCAAAAATCATGACTTGAGGCCGAACTATAAATACATCAGCAATTCGATCTTTTTCACATGCATGACTTTTACGCCATGAGAACTATTTTCAAAAGTATTAATCTCAGAATCAAAATATTTGGTGTGTGGATGCATTCTTACATGGTCGACCCTCATGAAAAAAGTGGCGCAATTCCATCAAAAATCATGACTTGAGGCCGAACTATAAATACATCAGCAATTCGACCTTTTTCACATGCATGACTTTTACGCCATGAGAACTATTTTCAAAAGTATTAATCTCAGAATCAAAATATTTGGTGTGTGGATGTATTCTTACATGGTCGACCCTCATGAAAAAAATTGGCGCAATTCCATCGAAAATCATGACTTGAGGCCGAACTATAAATACATGAGGAATTCGACCTTTTTCACATGCATGACTTTTACGCCGTTAGAGCTATTCTCAAAAGTATTAATCTCAGAATCAAAATATTTGGTGTTTGGATGCATTCTTACATGGTCAACCCTCATGAAATTTTTTTGGCGCAATTCCATCAAAAATCATGACTTGAGGCCGAACTATAAATACATCAGCAATTCGACCTTTTTCACATGCATGACTTTTACGCCATGAGAACTATTTTCAAAAGTATTAATCTCAGAATCAAAATATTTGGTGTGTGGATGCATTCTTACATGGTCCCCCCTTATGAAAAAAATTGGCGCAATTCCATCAAAAATCATGACTTGAGGCCGAACTATAAATACATCAGCAATTCGACCTTTTTCACATGCATGACTTTTACGCCATGAGAACTATTTTCAAAAGTATTAATTTCAGAATCAAAATATTTGGTGTGTGGATGCATTCTTACATGGTCAACCCTCATGAAAAAAATTGGCGCAATTCCATCAAAAATCATGACTTGAGGCCGAACTATAAATACATCAGCGATTCGACCTTTTTCACATGCATGACTTTTACGCCATTAGAGCTATTCTCAAAAGTATTAATCTCAGAATCAAAATATTTGGTGTGTGGATGCATTCTTACATGGTCAACCCTCATGAAAAAAATTGGCGCAATTCCATCAAAAATCATGACTTGAGGCCGAACTATAAATACATCAGGAATTCGAACTTTTTCACATGCATGACTTTTACGCCATTAGAGCTATTCTCAAAAGTATTAATCTCAGAATCAAAATATTTGATGTGTGGATGCATTCTTACATGGTCCCCCCTTATGAAAAAATTGGCGCAATTCCATCAAAAATCATGACTTGAGGCCGAACTATAAATACATCAGCGATTCGAACTTTTTCACATGCATGACTTTTACGCCATGAGAACTATTTTCAAAAGTATTAATCTCAGAATCAAAATATTTGGTGTGTGGATGCATTCTTACATGGTCAACCCTCATGAAAAAAAGTGGCGCAATTCCATCAAAAATCATGACTTGAGGCCGAACTATAAATACATCAGCGATTCGACCTTTTTCACATGCATGACTTTTACGCCATGAGAACTATTTTCAAAAGTATTAATCTCAGAATCAAAATATTTGGTGTGTGGATGCATTCTTACATGGTCGACCCTCATGAAAACAATTGCTGCAATTGCAAAAATAATCATGACTTGAGGCCGAACTATAAATACATCAGCGATTCGACCTTTTTCAAATGCATGACTTTTACGCCATCAAGGCTATTCTCAAAAGTATTAATCTCAGAATCAAAATATTTGGTGTGTGGATGCATTCTTACATGGTCGACCCTCATGAAAAGAATTGGCGCAATTCCATCAAAAATTCATGACTTGAGGCCGAACTATAAATACATCAGCAATTCGAACTTTTTCACATGCATGACTTTTACGCCATGAGAACTATTCTCAAAAGTATTAATCTCAGAATCAAAATATTTGATGTGTGGGTGCATTCTTACATGGTCAACCCTCATGAAAAAAATGGCGCAATTCCATCAAAAATCATGACTTGAGGCCGAACTATAAATACATCAGCGATTCGACCTTTTTCACATGCATGACTTTTACGCCATGAGAACTATTCTCAAAAGTATTAATCTCAGAATCAAAATATTTGATGTGTGGATGCATTCTTACATGGTCAACCCTGATGAAAATAATTTGGCGCAATTCCATCAAAAATCATGACTTGAGGCCGAACTATAAATACATCAGCAATTCGACCTTTTTCACATGCATGACTTTTACGCCATCGGGGCTATCCTCAAAAGTATTTATCTCAGAATCAAAATATTTGGTGTGTGGATCCATTCTTACATGGTCGACCCTCATAAAAAAAAAATTGCGCAATTCCATCAAAAATAATGACTTGAGGCCGAACTATAAATACATCAGCGATTCGACCTTTTTCACATGCATGACTTTTACGCCATTAGAGCTATTCTCAAAAGTATTAATCTCAGAATCAAAATATTTGGTGTGTGGATGCATTCTTACATGGTCAACCCTCATGAAAAAAATTGGCGCAATTCCATTAAAAATCATGACTTGAGGCCGAACTATAAATACATCAGCAATTCGAACTTTTTCACATGTATAAATTTTAGGCCATTAGAGCTATTCTCAAAAGTATTAATCTCAGAATCAAAATATTTGATGTGTGGATGCATTCTTACATGGTCCCCCCTTATGAAAAAAAGTGGCGCAATTCCATCAAAAATCATGACTTGAGGCCGAACTATAAATACATCAGCGATTCGAACTTTTTCACATGCATGACTTTTACGCCATGAGAAGTATTTTCAAAAGCATTAATCTCAGAATCAAAATATTTGGTGTGTGGATGCATTCTTACATGGTCAACCCTCATGAAAAAAAGTGGCGCAATTCCATCAAAAATCATGACTTGAGGCCGAACTATAAATACATCAGCAATTCGATCTTTTTCACATGCATGACTTTTACGCCATGAGAACTATTTTCAAAAGTATTAATCTCAGAATCAAAATATTTGGTGTGTGGATGCATTCTTACATGGTCGACCCTCATGAAAAAATTGGCGCAATTCCATCAAAAATCATGACTTGAGGCCGAACTATAAATACATCAGCAATTCGACCTTTTTCACATGCATGACTTTTACGCCATGAGAACTATTTTCAAAAGTATTAATTTCAGAATCAAAATATTTGGTGTGTGGATGCATTCTTACATGGTCAACCCTCATGAAAAAAATTGGCGCAATTCCATCAAAAATCATGACTTGAGGCCGAACTATAAATACATCAGCGATTCGACCTTTTTCACATGCATGACTTTTACGCCATTAGAGCTATTCTCAAAAGTATTAATCTCAGAATCAAAATATTTGGTGTGTGGATGCATTCTTACATGGTCAACCCTCATGAAAAAATTTGGCGCAATTCCATCAAAAATCATGACTTGAGGCCGAACTATAAATACATCAGCAATTCGAACTTTTTCACATGCATGACTTTTACGCCATTAGAGCTATTCTCAAAAGTATTAATCTCAGAATCAAAATATTTGATGTGTGGATGCATTCTTACATGGTCCCCCCTTATGAAAAAAATTGGCGCAATTCCATCAAAAATCATGACTTGAGGCCGAACTATAAATACATCAGCGATTCGAACTTTTTCACATACATGACTTTTACGCCATGAGAACTATTTTCAAAAGTATTAATCTCAGAATCAAAATATTTGGTGTGTGGATGCATTCTTACATGGTCAACCCTCTTGAAAAAAATTGGCGCAATTCCATCAAAAATCATGACTTGAGGCCGAACTATAAATACATCAGCGATTCGACCTTTTTCACATGCATGACTTTTACGCCATGAGAACTATTTTCAAAAGTATTAATCTCAGAATCAAAATATTTGGTGTGTGGATGCATTCTTACATGGTCGACCCTCATGAAAACAATTGCCGCAATTGCAAAAATAATCATGACTTGAGGCCGAACTATAAATACATCAGCGATTCGACCTTTTTCAAATGCATGACTTTTACGCCATCAAGGCTATTCTCAAAAGTATTAATCTCAGAATCAAAATATTTGGTGTGTGGATGCATTCTTACATGGTCGACCCTCATGAAAAGAATTGGCGCAATTCCATCAAAAATCATGACTTGAGGCCGAACTATAAATACATCAGCAATTCGACCTTTTTCACATGCATGACTTTTACGCCATTAGAGCTATCCTCAAAAGTATTAATCTCAGAATCAAAATATTTGGTGTGTGGATGCATTCTTACATGGTCGACCCTCATAAAAAAAAAATGGCGCAATTCCATCAAAAATCATGACTTGAGGCCGAACTATAAATACATCAGCGTTTCGAACTTTTTCACATGCATGACTTTTACGCCATTAGAGCTATTCTCAAAAGTATTAATCTCAGAATCAAAATATTTGGAGTGTGGATGCATTCTTACATGGTCAACCCTCATGAAAAAAATTGGCGCAATTCCATCAAAAATCATGACTTGAGGCCGAACTATAAATACATCAGCAATTCGACCTTTTTCACATGCATGACTTTTACGCCATTAGAGCTATCCTCAAAAGTATTAATCTCAGAATCAAAATATTTGGTGTGTGGGTGCATTCTTACATGGTCAACCCTCATGAAAAAATTTGGCGCAATTCCATCAAAAATCATGACTTGAGGCCGAACTATAAATACATCAGCAATTCGACCTTTTTCACATGCATGACTTTTACGCCATGAGAACTATTTTCAAAAGTATTAATCTCAGAATCAAAATATTTGGTGTGTGGATGCATTCTTACATGATCGATCCTCATGAAAACAATTGGCGCAATTCCATCAAAAATCATGACTTGAGGCCGAACTATAAATACATCAGCAATTCGATCTTTTTCACATGCATGACTTTTACGCCATGAGAACTATTTTCAAAAATATTAATCTCAGAATCAAACCATTTGGTGTGTGGATGCATTCTTACATGGTCAACCCTCATGAAAAAAATTGGCGCAATTCCATCAAAAATCATGACTTGAGGCCGAACTATAAATACATCAGCAATTCGAACTTTTTCACATGCATGACTTTTACGCCATGAGAACTATTCTCAAAAGTATTAATCTCAGAATCAAAATATTTGATGTGTGGGTGCATTCTTACATGGTCAACCCTCTTGAAAAAAATGGCGCAATTCCATCAAAAATCATGACTTGAGGCCGAACTATAAATACATCAGCGATTCGACCTTTTTCACATGCATGACTTTTACGCCATGAGAACTATTCTCAAAAGTATTAATCTCAGAATCAAAATATTTGATGTGTGGGTGCATTCTTACATGGTCAACCCTCATGAAAAAAATTTGGCGCAATTCCATCAAAAATCATGACTTGAGGCCGAACTATAAATACATCAGCAATTCGACCTTTTTCACATGCATGACTTTTACGCCATCGGGGCTATCCTCAAAAGTATTAATCTCAGAATCAAAATATTTGGTGTGTGGATGCATTCTTAGATGGTCGACCCTCATAAAAAAAAATTTGCGCAATTCCATCAAAAATCATGACTTGAGGCCGAACTATAAATACATCAGCAATTCGACCTTTTTCACATGCATGACTTTTACGCCATTAGAGCTATCCTCAAAAGTATTAATCTCAGAATCAAAATATTTGGTGTGTGGGTGCATTCTTACATGGTCAACCCTCATGAAAACAATTGGCGCAATTCCATCAAAAATCATGACTTGAGGCCGAACTATAAATACATCAGCAATTCGATCTTTTTCACATGCATGACTTTTACGCCATGAGAACTATTTTCAAAAATATTAATCTCAGAATCAAACCATTTGGTGTGTGGATGCATTCTTACATGGTCAACCCTCATGAAAAAAATTGGCGCAATTCCATCAAAAATCATGACTTGAGGCCGAACTATAAATACATCAGCAATTCGAACTTTTTCACATGCATGACTTTTACGCCATGAGAACTATTCTCAAAAGTATTAATCTCAGAATCAAAATATTTGATGTGTGGGTGCATTCTTACATGGTCAACCCTCTTGAAAAAAATGGCGCAATTCCATCAAAAATCATGACTTGAGGCCGAACTATAAATACATCAGCGATTCGACCTTTTTCACATGCATGACTTTTACGCCATGAGAACTATTCTCAAAAGTATTAATCTCAGAATCAAAATATTTGATGTGTGGGTGCATTCTTACATGGTCAACCCTCATGAAAAAAATTTGGCGCAATTCCATCAAAAATCATGACTTGAGGCCGAACTATAAATACATCAGCAATTCGACCTTTTTCACATGCATGACTTTTACGCCATCGGGGCTATCCTCAAAAGTATTAATCTCAGAATCAAAATATTTGGTGTGTGGATGCATTCTTGGATGGTCGACCCTCATAAAAAAAAAATTGCGCAATTCCATCAAAAATCATGACTTGAGGCCGAACTATAAATACATCAGCAATTCGACCTTTTTCACATGCATGACTTTTACGCCATTAGAGCTATCCTCAAAAGTATTAATCTCAGAATCAAAATATTTGGTGTGTGGGTGCATTCTTACATGGTCAACCCTCATGAAAAAATTTGGCGCAATTCCATCAAAAATCATGACTTGAGGCCGAACTATAAATACATCAGCAATTCGACCTTTTTCACATGCATGACTTTTACGCCATGAGAGCTATTTTCAAAAGTATTAATCTCAGAATCAAACCATTTGGTGTGTGGATGCATTCTTACATGGTCAACCCTCATGAAAAAAATTGGCGCAATTCCATCAAAAATCATGACTTGAGGCCGAACTATAAATACATCAGCAATTCGAACTTTTTCACATGCATGACTTTTACGCCATGAGAACTATTCTCAAAAGTATTATTCTCAGAATCAAAATATTTGATGTGTGGGTGCATTCCTACATGGTCAACCCTCTTGAAAAAAATGGCGCAATTCCATCAAAAATCATGACTTGAGGCCGAACTATAAATACATCAGCGATTCGAACTTTTTCACATGCATGACTTTTACGCCATGAGAACTATTCTCAAAAGTATTAATCTCAGAATCAAAATATTTGATGTGTGGGTGCATTCTTACATGGTCAACCCTGATGAAAAAAATTTGGCGCAATTCCATCAAAAATCATGACTTGAGGCCGAACTATAAATACATCAGCAATTCGACCTTTTTCACATGCATGACTTTTACGCCATCGGGGCTATCCTCAAAAGTATTAATCTCAGAATCAAAATATTTGGTGTGTGGATGCATTCTTACATGGTCAACCCTCATGAAAAAAATTGGCGCAATTCCATCAAAAATCATGACTTGAGGCCGAACTATAAATACATCAGGAATTCGACATTTTTCACATGTATGACTTTTACGCCATTAGAGCTTTCCTCAAAAGTATTAATCTCAGAATCAAAATATTTGGTGTGTGGGTGCATTCTTACATGGTCAACCCTCATGAAAAAATTTGGCGCAATTCCATCAAAAATCATGACTTGAGGCCGAACTATAAATACATCAGCAATTCGAACTTTTTCACATGCATGACTTTTACGCCATGAGAGCTATTCTCAAAAGTATTAATCTCAGAATCAAAATATTTGGTGTGTGGATGCATTCTTACATGGTCGATCCTCATGAAAAAAATTGGCGCAATTCCATCAAAAATCATGACTTGAGGCCGAACTATAAATACATCAGCAATTCGATCTTTTTCACATGCATGACTTTTACGCCATGAGAACTATTTTCAAAAGTATTAATCTCAGAATCAAACCATTTGGTGTGTGGATGCATTCTTACATGGTCAACCCTCATGAAAAAAATTGGCGCAATTCCATCAAAAATCATGACTTGAGGCCGAACTATAAATACATCAGCAATTTGATCTTTTTCACATGCATGACTTTTACGCCATGAGAACTATTTTCAAAAGTATTAATCTCAGAATCAAAATATTTGGTGTGTGGATGCATTCTTACATGGTCAACCCTCATGAAAAAAAGTGGCGCAATTCCATCAAAAATCATGACTTGAGGCCGAACTATAAATACATCAGCGATTCGACCTTTTTCACACGCATGACTTTTACGCCATTAGAGCTATTTTCAAAAGTATTAATCTCAGAATCAAAATATTTGGTGTGTGGATGCATTCTTACATGGTCGACCCTCATGAAAACAATTGGCGCAATTCCATCAAAAATCATGACTTGAGGCCGAACTATAAATACATCATCGATTCGACCTTTTTCACACGCATGACTTTTTTGCCATTAGAGCTATTCTCAAAAGTATTAATCTCAGAATCAAACCATTTGGTGTGTGGATGCATTCTTACATGGTCAACCCTCATGAAAAAAAGTGGCGCAATTCCATCAAAAATCATGACTTGAGGCCGAACTATAAATACATCAGCAATTTGATCTTTTTCACATGCATGACTTTTACGCCATGAGAACTATTTTCAAAAGTATTAATCTCAGAATCAAAATATTTGGTGTGTGGATGCATTCTTACATGGTCAACCCTCATGAAAAAAAGTGGCGCAATTCCATCAAAAATCATGACTTGAGGCCGAACTATAAATACATCAGCGATTCGAACTTTTTCACATGCGTGACTTTTACGCCATGAGAACTATTCTCAAAAGTATTAATCTCAGAATCAAAATATTTGATGTGTGGGTGCATTCTTACATGGTCAACCCTCATGAAAAAAAATTGGCGCAATTCCATCAAAAATCATGACTTGAGGCCGAACTATAAATACATCAGGAATTCGACCTTTTTCACATGCATGACTTTTACGCCATCGGGGCTATCCTCAAAAGTATTAATCTCAGAATCAAAATATTTGGTGTGTGGATGCATTCTTAGATGGTCGACCCTCATAAAAAAAAAATTGCGCAATTCCATCAAAAATAATGACTTGAGGCCGAACTATAAATACATCAGCGTTTCGACCTTTTTCACATGCATGACTTTTACGCCATTAGAGCTATTCTCAAAAGTATTAATCTCAGAATCAAAATATTTGGTGTGTGGATGCATTCTTACATGGTCAACCCTCATGAAAAAAATTGGCGCAATTCCATCGAAAATCATGACTTGAGGCCGAACTATAAATACATCAGCAATTCGAACTTTTTCACATGCATAAATTTTAGGCCATTAGAGCTATTCTCAAAAGTATTAATCTCAGAATCAAAATATTTGATGTGTGGATGCATTCTTACATGGTCCCCCCTTATGAAAAAAATTGGCGCAATTCCATCAAAAATCATGACTTGAGGCCGAACTATAAATACATCAGCGATTCGAACTTTTTCACATGCATGACTTTTACGCCATGAGAACTATTTTCAAAAGTATTAATCTCAGAATCAAAATATTTGGTGTGTGGATGCATTCTTACATGGTCAACCCTCATGAAAAAAATTGGCTCAATTCCATCAAAAATCATGACTTGAGGCCGAACTATAAATACATCAGCAATTTGATCTTTTTCACATGCATGACTTTTACGCCATGAGAACTATTTTCAAAAGTATTAATCTCAGAATCAAAATATTTGATGTGTGGATGCATTCTTACATGGTCAACCCTCATGAAAAAAAGTGGCGCAATTCCATCAAAAATCATGACTTGAGGCCGAACTATAAATACATCAGCAATTCGAACTTTTTCACATGCATGACTTTTACGCCATGAGAACTATTTTCAAAAGTATTAATTTCAGAATCAAAATATTTGGTGTGTGGATGCATTCTTACATGGTCAACCCTCATGAAAAAAATTGGCGCAATTCCATCAAAATTCATGACTTGCGGCCGAACTATAAATACATCAGCGATTCGACCTTTTTCACATGCATGACTTTTACGCCATTAGAGCTATTCTCAAAAGTATTAATCTCAGAATCAAAATATTTGGTGTGTGGATGTATTCTTACATGGTCGACCCTCATGAAAAAATTTGGCGCAATTCCATCAAAAATCATGACTCGAGGCCGAACTATAAATACATCAGGAATTCGAACTTTTTCACATGCATGACTTTTACGCCATTAGAGCTATTCTCAAAAGTATTAATCTCAGAATCAAACTATTTGGTGTGTGGATGCATTCTTACATGGTCAACCCTCATGAAAAAAATTGGCGCAATTCCATCAAAAATCATGACTTGAGGCCGAACTATAAATACATCAGCAATTCGAACTTTTTCACATGCATGACTTTTACGCCATGAGAATTATTTTCAAAAGTATTAATCTCAGAATCAAACTATTTGGTGTGTGGATGCATTCTTACATGGTCAACCCTCATGAAAAAAATTGGCGCAATTCCATAAAAAATCATGACTTGAGGCCAAACTATAAATACATCAGCAATTCGAACTTTTTCACATGCATGACTTTTACGCCATTAGAGCTATTCTCAAAAGTATTAATCTCAGAATCAAACCATTTGGTGTGAGGATGCATTCTTACATGGTCAACCCTCATGAAAAAAATTGGCGCAATTCCATCAAAAATCATGACTTGAGGCCGAACTATAAATACATCAGCAATTCGAACTTTTTCACATGCATGACTTTTACGCCATGAGAACTATTTTCAAAAGTATTAATCTCAGAATCAAAATAATTGGTGTGTGGATGCATTCTTACATGGTCCCCCCTTATGAAAAAAATTGGCGCAATTCCATCAAAAATCATGACTTGAGGCCGAACTATAAATACATCAGCAATTCGAACTTTTTCACATGCATGACTTTTACGCCATTAGAGCTATTCTCAAAAGTATTAATGTCAGAATCAAAATATTTGATGTGTGGGTGCATTCTTACATGGTCAACCCTGATGAAAAAATGTGGCGCAATTCCATCAAAAATCATGACTTGAGGCCGAACTATAAATACATCAGCAATTCGACCTTTTTCACATGCATGACTTTTACGCCATTAGAGCTATTCTCAAAAGTATTAATCTCAGAATCAAACTATTTGGTGTGTGGATGCATTCTTACATGGTCAACCCTCATGAAAAAATTTGGCGCAATTCCATCAAAAATCATGACTTGAGGCCGAACTATAAATACATCAGCGATTCGAACTTTTTCACATGCATGACTTTTACGCCATTAGAGCTATTCTCAAAAGTATTAATCTCAGAATCAAAATATTTGGTGTGTGGATGCATTCTTACATGGTCAACCCTCATGAAAAAAAATGGCGCAATTCCATCAAAAATCATGACTTGAGGCCGAACTATAAATACATCAGCAATTCGAACTTTTTCACATGCATGACTTTTACGCCATTAGAGCTATTCTCAAAAGTATTAATCTCAGAATCAAAATATTTGGTGTGTGGATGCATTCTTACATGGTCCCCCCTTATGAAAAAAATTGGCGCAATTTCATCAAAAATCATGACTTGAGGCCGAACTATAAATACATCAGCAATTCGAACTTTTTCACATGCATGACTTTTACGCCATGAGAACTATTTTCAAAAGTACTAATCTCAGAATCAAAATATTTGATGTGTGGATGCATTCTTACATGTTCGACCCTCATGAAAAGAATTGGCGCAATTCCATCAAAAATCATGACTTGAGGCCGAACTATAAATACATCAGCAATTCGAACTTTTTCACATGCATGACTTTTACGCCATGAGAACTATTTTCAAAAGTATTAATCTCAGAATCAAAATATTTGGTGTGTGGATGCATTCTTACATGGTCAACCCTCATGAAAAAAATTTGGCGCAATTCCATAAAAAATCATGACTTGAGGCCGAACTATAAATACATCAGGAATTCGACCTTTTTCACATGCATGACTTTTACGCCATTAGAGCTATTCTCAAAAGTATTAATCTCAGAATCAAAATATTTGATGTGTGGATGCATTCTTACATGGTCAACCCTCATGAAAAAAAGTGGCGCAATTCCATCAAAAATCATGACTTGAGGCCGAACTATAAATACATCAGCGATTCGACCTTTTTCACATGCATGACTTTTACGCCATTAGAGCTATTCTCAAAAGTATTAATCTCAGAATCAAACCATTTGGTGTGTGGATGCATTCTTACATGGTCAACCCTCATGAAAAAATTTGGCGCAATTCCTTCAAAAATCATGACTTGAGGCCGAACTATAAATACATCAGGAATTCGACCTTTTTCACATGCATGACTTTTACGCCATGAGAACTATTTTCAAAAGTATTAATCTCAGAATCAAACTATTTGGTGTGTGGATGCATTCTTACGTGGTCAACCCTCATGAAAAAAAGTGGCGCAATTCCATCAAAAATCATGACTTGAGGCCGAACTATAAATACATCAGCGATTCGAACTTTTTCACATGCATGACTTTTACGCCATTAGAGCTATTCTCAAAAGTATTAATGTCAGAATCAAAATATTTGATGTGTGGGTGCATTCTTACATGGTCAACCCTCATGAAAAAATTTGGCGCAATTCCATCAAAAATCATGACTTGAGGCCGAACTATAAATACATCAGCAATTTGACCTTTTTCACATGCATGACTTTTACGCCATTAGAGCTATTCTCAAAAGTATTAATCTCAGAATCAAACTATTTGGTGTGTGGATGCATTCTTACATGGTCAACCCTCATGAAAAAAATTGGCGCAATTCCATCAAAAATCATGACTTGAGGCCGAACTATAAATACATCAGCAATTTGACCTTTTTCACATGCATGACTTTTACGCCATTAGAGCTATTCTCAAAAGTATTAATCTCAGAATCAAACTATTTGGTGTGTGGATGCATTCTTACATGGTCAACCATCATGAAAAAATTTGGCGCAATTCCATCAAAATCATGACTTGAGGCCGAACTATAAATACATCAGCAATTCGAACTTTTTCACATGCATGACTTTTACGCCATGAGAACTATTTTCAAAAGTATTAATCTCAGAATCAAAATATTTGGTGTGTGGATGCATTCTTACATGGTCAACCCTCATGAAAAAAATTGGCGCAATTCCATCAAAAATCATGACTTGAGGCCGAACTATAAATACATCAGCAATTTGACCTTTTTCACATGCATGACTTTTACGCCATTAGAGCTATTCTCAAAAGTATTAATCTCAGAATCAAACTATTTGGTGTGTGGATGCATTCTTACATGGTCAACCATCATGAAAAAATTTGGCGCAATTCCATCAAAATCATGACTTGAGGCCGAACTATAAATACATCAGCAATTCGAACTTTTTCACATGCATGACTTTTACGCCATTAGAGCTATTCTCAAAAGTATTAATCTCAGAATCAAAATATTTGGTGTGTGGATGCATTCTTACATGGTCAACCCTCATGAAAAAAAGTGGCGCAATTCCATCAAAAATCATGACTTGAGGCCGAACTATAAATACATCAGCAATTCGACCTTTTTCACATGCATGACTTTTACGCCATGAGAACTATTTTCAAAAGTATTAATCTCAGAATCAAAATATTTGATGTGTGGATGCATTCTTACATGGTCGACCCTCATGAAAAAAATTGGCGCAATTCCATCAAAAATCATGACTTGAGGCCGAACTATAAATACATCAGCAATTCGAACTTTTTCACATGCATGACTTTTACGCCATGAGAACTATTTTCAAAAGTATTAATCTCAGAATCAAAATATTTGGTGTGTGGATGCATTCTTACATGGTCAACCCTCATGAAAAAAATTTGGCGCAATTCCATCAAAAATCATGACTTGAGGCCGAACTATAAATACATCAGGAATTCGACCTTTTTCACATGTATGACTTTTACGCCATTAGAGCTATTCTCAAAAGTATTAATCTCAGAATCAAAATATTTGGTGTGTGGGTGCATTCTTACATGGTCGACCCTCATGAAAAAATGTGGCGCAATTCCATCAAAAATCATGACTTGAGGCCGAACTATAAATACATCAGCGATTCGACCTTTTTCACATGCATGACTTTTACGCCATTAGAGCTATTCTCAAAAGTATTAATCTCAGAATCAAACTATTTGGTGTGTGGGTGCATTCTTACATGGTCAACCCTCATGAAAAAAATTGGCGCAATTCCATCAAAAATCATGACTTGAGGCCGAACTATAAATACATCAGGAATTCGACATTTTTCACATGTATGACTTTTACGCCATTAGAGCTATTCTCAAAAGTATTAATCTCAGAATCAAAATATTTGATGTGTGGATGCATTCTTACATGGCCCCCCCCCCTTATGAAGAAAATTGGCATAATTCCATCAAAAATCATGACTTGAGGCCGAACTATAAATACATCAGCGATTCGAACTTTTTCACATGCATGACTTTTACGCCATGAGAACTATTTTCAAAAGTATTAATCTCAGAATCAAAATATTTGGTGTGTGGATGCATTCTTACATGGTCAACCCTCATGAAAAAAATTTGGCGCAATTCCATCAAAAATCATGACTTGAGGCCGAACTATAAATACATCAGGAATTCGACCTTTTTCACATGTATGACTTTTACGCCATTAGAGCTATTCTCAAAAGTATTAATCTCAGAATCAAAATATTTGGTGTGTGGGTGCATTCTTACATGGTCAACCCTCATGAAAAAATGTGGCGCAATTCCATCAAAAATCATGACTTGAGGCCGAACTATAAATACATCAGCGATTCGACCTTTTTCACATGCATGACTTTTACGCCATTAGAGCTATTCTCAAAAGTATTAATCTCAGAATCAAACTATTTGGTGTGTGGGTGCATTCTTACATGGTCAACCCTCATGAAAAAAATTGGCGCAATTCCATCAAAAATCATGACTTGAGGCCGAACTATAAATACATCAGGAATTCGACATTTTTCACATGCATGACTTTTACGCCATTAGAGCTATTCTCAAAAGTATTAATCTCAGAATCAAAATATTTGATGTGTGGATGCATTCTTACATGGCCCCCCCCTTATGAAAAAAATTGGCATAATTCCTTCAAAAATCATGACTTGAGGCCGAACTATAAATACATCAGCGATTCGAACTTTTTCACATGCATGACTTTTACGCCATGAGAACTATTTTCAAAAGTATTAATCTCAGAATCAAACTATTTGGTGTGTGGATGCATTCTTACATGGTCAACCCTCATGAAAAAAAGTGGCGCAATTCCATCAAAAATCATGACTTGAGGCCGAACTATAAATACATCAGCGATTCGACCTTTTTCACATGCATGACTTTTACGCCATTAGAGCTATTCTCAAAAGTATTAATCTCAGAATCAAACCATTTGGTGTGAGGATGCATTCTTACATGGTCAACCCTCATGAAAAAATTTGGCGCAATTCCTTCAAAAATCATGACTTGAGGCCGAACTATAAATACATCAGGATTTCGACCTTTTTCACATGCATGACTTTTACGCCATGAGAACTATTTTCAAAAGTATTAAACTCAGAATCAAAATATTTGGTGTGTGGATGCATTCTTACATGGTCAACCCTCTTTAAAAAAATGGCGCAATTCCATCAAAAATCATCACTTGAGGCCGAACTATAAATACATCAGCGATTCGAACTTTTTCACATGCATGACTTTTACGCCATGAGAACTATTTTCAAAAGTATTAATCTCAGAATCAAACTATTTGGTGTGTGGATGCATTCTTACGTGGTCAACCCTCATGAAAAAAAGTGGCGCAATTCCATCAAAAATCATGACTTGAGGCCGAACTATAAATACATCAGCGATTCGACCTTTTTCACATGCATGACTTTTACGCCATTAGAGCTATTCTCAAAAGTATTAATCTCAGAATCAAACTATTTGGTGTGTGGATGCATTCTTACATGGTCAACCCTCATGAAAAAAATTGGCGCAATTCCATCAAAAATCATGACTTGAGGCCGAACTATAAATACATCAGCAATTCGACCTTTTTCACATGCATGACTTTTACGCCATGAGAACTATTCTCTAAAGTATTAATCTCAGAATCAAAATATTTGGTGTGTGGATGCATTCTTACATGGTCAACCCTCATGAAAAAAATTGGCGCAATTCCATCAAAAATCATGACTTGAGGCCGAACTATAAATACATCAGCAATTCGAACTTTTTCACATGCATGACTTTTACGCCATGAGAGCTATTTTCAAAAGTATTAATCTCAGAATCAAACCATTTGGTGTGTGGATGCATTCTTACATGGTCAACCCTCATGAAAAAAATTGGCGCAATTCCATCAAAAATCATGACTTGAGGCCGAACTATAAATACATCAGCAATTCGAACTTTTTCACATGCATGACTTTTACGCCATGAGAACTATTCTCAAAAGTATTATTCTCAGAATCAAAATATTTGATGTGTGGGTGCATTCTTACATGGTCAACCCTCTTGAAAAAAATGGCGCAATTCCATCAAAAATCATGACTTGAGGCCGAACTATAAATACATCAGCGATTCGAACTTTTTCACATGCATGACTTTTACGCCATGAGAACTATTTTCAAAAGTATTAATCTCAGAATCAAAATATTTGGTGTGTGGATGTATTCTTACATGGTCGACCCTCATGAAAAAAATTGGCGCAATTCCATCAAAAATCATGACTTGAGGCCGAACTATAAATACATCATCGATTCGACCTTTTTCACATGCATGACTTTTACGCCATTAGAGCTATTCTCAAAAGTATTAATCTCAGAATCAAACTATTTGGTGTGTGGATGCATTCTTACATGGTCAACCCTCATGAAATTTTTTTTGGCGCAATTCCATCAAAAATCATGACTTGAGGCCGAACTATAAATACATCAGCAATTCGACCTTTTTCACATGCATGACTTTTACGCCATTAGAACTATTTTCAAAAGTATTAATCTCAGAATCAAAATAATTGGTGTGTGGATGCATTCTTACATGGTCCCCCCTCATGAAAAAAAATGGCGCAATTCCATCAAAAATCATGACTTGAGGCCGAACTATAAATACATCAGCAATTCGACCTTTTTCACATGCATGACTTTTACGCCATTAGAGCTATTCTCAAAAGTATTAATCTCAGAATCAAACTATTTGGTGTGTGGATGCATTCTTACATGGTCAACCCTCATGAAAAAATTTGGCGCAATTCCATCAAAAATCATGACTTGAGGCCGAACTATAAATACATCAGCGATTCGAACTTTTTCACATGCATGACTTTTACGCCATTAGAGCTATTCTCAAAAGTATTAATCTCAGAATCAAAATATTTGGTGTGTGGATGCATTCTTACATGGTCAACCCTGATGAAAAAATGTGGCGCAATTCCATCAAAAATCATGACTTGAGGCCGAACTATAAATACATCAGCAATTCGACCTTTTTCACATGCATGACTTTTACGCCATTAGAGCTATTCTCAAAAGTATTAATCTCAGAATCAAACTATTTGGTGTGTGGATGCATTCTTACATGGTCAACCCTCATGAAAAAATTTGGCGCAATTCCATCAAAAATCATGACTTGAGGCCGAACTATAAATACATCAGCGATTCGACCTTTTTCACATGCATGACTTTTACGCCATTAGAGCTATTCTCAAAAGTATTAATCTCAGAATCAAAATATTTGGTGTGTGGATGCATTCTTATATGGTCAACCCTCATGAAAAAATTTGGCGCAAATCCATCAAAAATCATGACTTGAGGCCGAACTATAAATACATCAGCGATTCGACCTTTTTCACATGCATGACTTTTACGCCATTAGAACTATTCTCAAAAGTATTAATCTCAGAATCAAACCATTTGGTGTGTGGATGCATTCTTACATGGTCAACCCTCATAAAAAAATTGGCGCAATTCCATCAAAAAATCATGACTTGAGGCCGAACTATAAATACATCAGGAATTCGAACTTTTTCACATGCATGACTTTTACGCCATGAGAAGTATTTTCAAAAGTATTTATCTCAGAATCAAAATATTTGGTGTGTGGATGCATTCTTACATGGTCAACCCTCATGAAAAAATTTGGCGCAATTCCATCAAAAATCATGACTTGAGGCCGAACTATAAATACATCAGGAATTCGAACTTTTTCACATGCATGACTTTTACGCCATGAGAACTATTTTCAAAAGTATTAATCTCAGAATCAAAATATTTGGTGTGTGGATGCATTCTTACATGGTCAACCCTCATGAAAAAACGTGGCGCAATTCCATCAAAAATCATGACTTGAGGCCGAACTATAAATACATCAGCAATTCGAACTTTTTCACATGCATGACTTTTACGCCATGAGAACTATTTTCAAAAGTATTAATCTCAGAATCAAAATATTTGGTGTGTGGATGTATTCTTACATGGTCGACCCTCATAAAAAAAATTGGCGCAATTCCATCAAAAATCATGACTTGAGGCCGAACTATAAATACATCAGCGATTCGACATTTTTCACATGCATGACTATTACGCCATTAGAGCTATTCTCAAAAGTATAGATCTCAGAATCAAAATATTTGGTGTATGGATGCATTCTTACATGGTCAACCCTCATGAAAAAATTTGGCGCAATTCCATCAAAAATCATGACTTGAGGCCGAACTATAAATACATCAGCGATTCGACCTTTTTCACATGCATGACTTTTACGCCATTAGAACTATTCTCAAAAGTATTAATCTCAGAATCAAACTGTTTGGTGTGTGGGTGCATTCTTACATGGTCGACCCTCATGAAAAAAATTGGCGCAATTCCATCAAAAATCATGACTTGAGGCCGAACTATAAATACATCAGCGATTCGACCTTTTTCACATGCATGACTTTTACGCCATTAGAGCTATTCTCAAAAGTATTAATCTCAGAATCAAACTATTTGGTGTGTGGATGCATTCTTACATGGTCAACCCTCATGAAAAAATTTGGCGCAATTCCATCAAAAATCATGACTTGAGGCCGAACTATAAATACATCAACGATTTGACCTTTTCACATGCATGACTTTTACGCCATGAGAAGTATTTTCAAAAGTATTAATCTCAGAATCAAAATATTTGGTGTGTGGATGCATTCTTACATGGTCAACCCTCATGAAATTTTTTTTGGCGCAATTCCATCAAAAATCATGACTTGAGGCCGAACTATAAATACATCAGCAATTCGACCTTTTTCACATGCATGACTTTTACGCCATTAGAACTATTTTCAAAAGTATTAATCTCAGAATCAAAATAATTGGTGTGTGGATGCATTCTTACATGGTCCCCCCTCATGAAAAAAATTGGCGCAATTCCATCAAAAATCATGACTTGAGGCCGAACTATAAATACATCAGCAATTCGACCTTTTTCACATGCATGACTTTTACGCCATTAGAGCTATTCTCAAAAGTATTAATCTCAGAATCAAACTATTTGGTGTGTGGATGCATTCTTACATGGTCAACCCTCATGAAAAAATTTGGCGCAATTCCATCAAAAATCATGACTTGAGGCCGAACTATAAATACATCAGCGATTCGAACTTTTTCACATGCATGACTTTTACGCCATTAGAGCTATTCTCAAAAGTATTAATCTCAGAATCAAAATATTTGGTGTGTGGATGCATTCTTACATGGTCAACCCTGATGAAAAAATGTGGCGCAATTCCATCAAAAATCATGACTTGAGGCCGAACTATAAATACATCAGCAATTCGACCTTTTTCACATGCATGACTTTTACGCCATTAGAGCTATTCTCAAAAGTATTAATCTCAGAATCAAACTATTTGGTGTGTGGATGCATTCTTACATGGTCAACCCTCATGAAAAAAAGTGGCGCAATTCCATCAAAAATCATGACTTGAGGCCGAACTATAAATACATCAGCGATTCGACCTTTTTCACATGCATGACTTTTACGCCATTAGAGCTATTCTCAAAAGTATTAATCTCAGAATCAAAATATTTGGTGTGTGGATGCATTCTTATATGGTCAACCCTCATGAAAAAATTTGGCGCAAATCCATCAAAAATCATGACTTGAGGCCGAACTATAAATACATCAGCGATTCGACCTTTTTCACATGCATGACTTTTACGCCATTAGAACTATTCTCAAAAGTATTAATCTCAGAATCAAACCATTTGGTGTGTGGATGCATTCTTACATGGTCAACCCTCATAAAAAAATTGGCGCAATTCCATCAAAAAATCATGACTTGAGGCCGAACTATAAATACATCAGGAATTCGAACTTTTTCACATGCATGACTTTTACGCCATGAGAAGTATTTTCAAAAGTATTTATCTCAGAATCAAAATATTTGGTGTGTGGATGCATTCTTACATGGTCAACCCTCATGAAAAAATTTGGCGCAATTCCATCAAAAATCATGACTTGAGGCCGAACTATAAATACATCAGGAATTCGAACTTTTTCACATGCATGACTTTTACGCCATGAGAACTATTTTCAAAAGTATTAATCTCAGAATCAAAATATTTGGTGTGTGGATGCATTCTTACATGGTCAACCCTCATGAAAAAACGTGGCGCAATTCCATCAAAAATCATGACTTGAGGCCGAACTATAAATACATCAGCAATTCGAACTTTTTCACATGCATGACTTTTACGCCATGAGAACTATTTTCAAAAGTATTAATCTCAGAATCAAAATATTTGATGTGTGGATGTATTCTTACATGGTCGACCCTCATAAAAAAAATTGGCGCAATTCCATCAAAAATCATGACTTGAGGCCGAACTATAAATACATCAGCGATTCGACATTTTTCACATGCATGACTATTACGCCATTAGAGCTATTCTCAAAAGTATAGATCTCAGAATCAAAATATTTGGTGTATGGATGCATTCTTACATGGTCAACCCTCATGAAAAAATTTGGCGCAATTCCATCAAAAATCATGACTTGAGGCCGAACTATAAATACATCAGCGATTCGACCTTTTTCACATGCATGACTTTTACGCCATTAGAACTATTCTCAAAAGTATTAATCTCAGAATCAAACTATTTGGTGTGTGGGTGCATTCTTACATGGTCGACCCTCATGAAAAAATTTGGCGCAATTCCATCAAAAATCATGACTTGAGGCCGAACTATAAATACATCAGCGATTCGACCTTTTTCACATGCATGACTTTTACGCCATTAGAGCTATTCTCAAAAGTATTAATCTCAGAATCAAACTATTTGGTGTGTAGATGCATTCTTACATGGTCAACCCTCATGAAAAAATTTGGCGCAATTCCATCAAAAATCATGACTTGAGGCCGAACTATAAATACATCAACGATTTGACCTTTTCACATGCATGACTTTTACGCCATGAGAAGTATTTTCAAAAGTATTAATCTCAGAATCAAAATATTTGGTGTGTGGATGCATTCTTACATGGTCAACCCTCATGAAAAAAATTGGCGCAATTCCATCAAAAATCATGACTTGAGGCCGAACTATAAATACATCAGCAATTCGAACTTTTTCAAATGCATGACTTTTACGCTATGAGAACTATTTTGAAAAGTATTAATCTTAGAATCAAAATATTTGGTGTGTGAATGCATTCTTACATGGTCAACCATCATGAAAAAAATTGGCGCAATTCCATCAAAAATCATGACTTGAGGCCGAATTATAAATACATCAGCAATTCGAACTTTTTCACATGCATGACTTTTACGCCATGAGAACTATTTTCAAAAGTATTAATCTCAGAATCAAAATATTTGGTGTGTGGATGCATTCTTACATGGTCAACCCTCATGAAAAAAATTGGCGCAATTCCATCAAAAATCATGACTTGAGGCCGAATTATAAATACATCAGCGATTTGACCTTTTCACATGCATGACTTTTACGCCATGAGAAGTATTTTCAAAAGTATTAATCTCAGAATCAAAATATTTGGTGTGTGGATGCATTCTTACATGGTCAACCCTCATGAAAAAAATTGGCGCAATTCCATCAAAAATCATGACTTGAGGCCGAACTATAAATACATCAGCAATTCGAACTTTTTCACATGCATGACTTTTACGCTATGAGAACTATTTTCAAAAGTATTAATCTCAGAATCAAAATATTTGGTGTGTGGATGCATTCTTACATGGTCAACCATCATGAAAAAAATTAGCGCAATTCCATCAAAAATCATGACTTGAGGCCGAACTATAAATACATCAGCAATTCGACCTTTTTCACATGCATGACTTTTACGCCATGAGAACTATTTTCAAAAGTATTAATCTCAGAATCAAAATATTTGGAGTGTGGATGCATTCTTACATGGTCAACCCTCATGAAAAAAATTGGCGCAATTCCATCGAAAATCATGACTTGAGGCCGAACTATAAATACATCAGCAATTCGACCTTTTTCACATGCATGACTTTTACGCCATTAGAGCTATTCTCAAAAGTATTAATCTCAGAATCAAACTATTTGGTGTGTGGGTGCATTCTTACATGGTCAACCCTGATGAAAAAATGTGGCGCAATTCCATCAAAAATCATGACTTGAGGCCGAACTATAAATACATCAGCAATTCGACCTTTTTCACATGCATGACTTTTACGCCATTAGAGCTATTCTCAAAAGTATTAATCTCAGAATCAAACTATTTGGTGTGTGGATGCATTCTTACATGGTCAACCCTCATGAAAAAATTTGGCGCAATTCCATCAAAAATCATGACTTGAGGCCGAACTATAAATACATCAGGAATTCGAACTTTTTCACATGCATGACTTTTAAGCCATTAGAGCTATTCTCAAAAGCATTAATCTCAGAATCAAACCATTTGGTGTGTGGATGCATTCTTACATGGTCAACCCTCATGAAAAAAATTGGCGCAATTCCATCAAAAATCATGACTTGAGGCCGAACTATAAATACATCAGCAATTCGACCTTTTTCACATGCATGACTTTTACGCCATGAGAACTATTTTCAAAAGTATTAATCTCAGAATCAAAATATTTGATGTGTGGATGTATTCTTACATGGTCAACCCTCATGAAAAAAATTGGCGCAATTCCATAAAAAATCATGACTTGAGGCCGAACTATAAATACATCAGCGATTCGAACTTTTTCACATGCATGACTATTACGCCATTAGAGCTATTCTCAAAAGTATAAATCTCAGAATCAAAATATTTTATGTGTGGATGCATTCTTACATGGTCAACCATCATGAAAAAAAGTGGCGCAATTCCATCAAAAATCATGACTTGAGGCCGAACTATAAATACATCAGCGATTCGACCTTTTTCACATGCATGACTTTTACGCCATGAGAACTATTTTCAAAAGTATTAATCTCAGAATCAAAATATTTGGTGTGTGGATGCATTCTTACATGGTCAACCCTCATGAAAAAAATTGGCGCAATTCCATCAAAAATCATGACTTGAGGCCGAACTATAAATACATCAGCAATTCGAACTTTTTCACATGAATGACTTTTACGCCATGAGAACTATTTTCAAAAGTATTAATCTCAGAATCAAAATATTTGGTGTGTGGATGCATTCTTACATGGTCGACCCTCATGAAAAAAATTGGCGCAATTCCATCGAAAATCATGACTTGAGGCCGAACTATAAATACATCAGCAATTCGACCTTTTTCACATGCATGACTTTTACGCCATTAGAGCTATTCTCAAAAGTATTAATCTCAGAATCAAAATATTTGGTGTGTGGGTGCATTCTTACATGGTTGACCCTCATGAAAAAATGTGGCGCAATTCCATCAAAAATCATGACTTGAGGCCGAACTATAAATACATCAGCAATTCGACCTTTTTCACATGCATGACTTTTACGCCATTAGAGCTATTCTCAAAAGTATTAATCTCAGAATCAAACTATTTGGTGTGTGGATGCATTCTTACATGGTCAACCCTCATGAAAAAATTTGGCGCAATTCCATCAAAAATCATGACTTGAGGCCGAACTATAAATACATCAGGAATTCGAACTTTTTCACATGCATGACTTTTAAGCCATTAGAGCTATTCTCAAAAGTATTAATCTCAGAATCAAACCATTTGGTGTGTGGATGCATTCTTACATGGTCAACCCTCATGAAAAAAATTGGCGCAATTCCATCAAAAATCATGACTTGAGGCCGAACTATAAATACATCAGCAATTCGAACTTTTTCACATGCATGACTTTTACGCCATGAGAACTATTTTCAAAAGTATTAATCTCAGAATCAAAATATTTGATGTGTGGATGTATTCTTACATGGTCAACCCTCATGAAAAAAATTGGCGCAATTCCATAAAAAATCATGACTTGAGGCCGAACTATAAATACATCAGCGATTCGAACTTTTTCACATGCATGACTATTACGCCATTAGAGCTATTCTCAAAAGTATAAATCTCAGAATCAAAACATTTTATGTGTGGATGCATTCTTACATGGTCAACCATCATGAAAAAAAGTGGCGCAATTCCATCAAAAATCATGACTTGAGGCCGAACTATAAATACATCAGCGATTCGACCTTTTTCACATGCATGACTTTTACGCCATGAGAACTATTTTCAAAAGTATTAATCTCAGAATCAAAATATTTGGTGTGTGGATGCATTCTTACATGGTCAACCCTCATGAAAAAAATTGGCGCAATTCCATCAAAAATCATGACTTGAGGCCGAACTATAAATACATCAGCAATTCGAACTTTTTCACATGAATGACTTTTACGCCATGAGAACTATTTTCAAAAGTATTAATCTCAGAATCAAAATATTTGATGTGTGGATGTATTCTTACATGGTCGACCCTCATGAAAAAAATTGGCGCAATTCCATCAAAAATCATGACTTGAGGCCGAACTATAAATACATCAGCGATTCGACATTTTTCACATGCATGACTTTTACGCCATTAGAGCTATTCTCAAAAGTATTAATCTCAGAATCAAAATACTTAGTGTGTGGATGCATTCTTACATGGTTGACCCTCATGAAAAAATTTGGCGCAATTCCATCAAAAATCATGACTTGAGGCCGAACTATAAATACATCAGCGATTCGACCTTTTTCACATGCATGACTTTTACGCCATTAGAGCTATTCTCAAAAGTATTAATCTCAGAATCAAACTATTTGGTGTGTGGATGCATTCTTACATGGTCGACCCTCATGAAAAAATTTGGCGCAATTCCATCAAAAATCATGACTTGAGGCCGAACTATAAATACATCAGCGATTCGACCTTTTTCACATGCATGACTTTTACGCCATTAGAGCTATTTTCAAAAGTATTAATCTCAGAATCAAAATATTTGGTGTGTGGATGCATTCTTACATGGTCGACCCTCATGAAAAAATTTGGCGCAATTCCATCAAAAATCATGACTTGAGGCCGAACTATAAATACATCAGCGATTTGACCTTTTTCACATGCATGACTTTTACGCCATTAGAGCTATTCTCAAAAGTATTAATCTCAGAATCAAAATATTTGGTGTGTGGGTGCATTCTTCCATGGTCAACCCAGATGAAAAAATTTGGCGCAATTCCATCAAAAATCATGACTTGAGGCCGAACTATAAATACATCAGCGATTCGACCTTTTTCACATGCATGACTTTTACGCCATTAGAGCTATTCTCAAAAGTATTAATCTCAGAATCAAACTATTTAGTGTGTGGATGCATTCTTACATGGTCAACCCTCATGAAGAAATTTGGCGCAATTCCATAAAAAATCATGACTTGAGGCCGAACTATAAATACATCAGGAATTCGACATTTTTCACATGCATGACTTTTACGCCATTAGAGCTATTCTCAAAAGTATTAATCTCAGAATCAAACCATTTGGTGTGTGGATGCATTCTTACATGGTCAACCCTCATGAAAAAAATTGGCGCAATTCCATCAAAAATCATGACTTGAGGCCGAACTATAAATACATCAGCGATTCGAACTTTTTCACATGCATGACTATTACGCCATTAGAGCTATTCTCAAAAGTATAAATCTCAGAATCAAAATATTTTATGTGTGGATGCATTCTTACATGGTCAACCATCATGAAAAAAAGTGGCGCAATTCCATCAAAAATCATGACTTGAGGCCGAACTATAAATACATCAGCGATTCGACCTTTTTCACATGCATGACTTTTACGCCATGAGAACTATTTTCAAAAGTATTAATCTCAGAATCAAAATATTTGGTGTGTGGATGCATTCTTACATGGTCAACCCTCATGAAAAAAATTGGCGCAATTCCATCAAAAATCATGACTTGAGGCCGAACTATAAATACATCAGCGATTCGACCTTTTTCACATGCATGACTTTTACGCCATTAGAGCTATTTTCAAAAGTATTAATCTCAGAATCAAAATATTTGGTGTGTGGATGCATTCTTACATGGTCGACCCTCATGAAAAAATTTGGCGCAATTCCATCAAAAATCATGACTTGAGGCCGAACTATAAATACATCAGCGATTTGACCTTTTTCACATGCATGACTTTTACGCCATTAGAGCTATTCTCAAAAGTATTAATCTCAGAATCAAAATATTTGGTGTGTGGGTGCATTCTTACATGGTCAACCCAGATGAAAAAATTTGGCGCAATTCCATCAAAAATCATGACTTGAGGCCGAACTATAAATACATCAGCGATTCGACCTTTTTCACATGCATGACTTTTACGCCATTAGAGCTATTCTCAAAAGTATTAATCTCAGAATCAAAATATTTAGTGTGTGGATGCATTCTTACATGGTCAACCCTCATGAAGAAATTTGGCGCAATTCCATAAAAAATCATGACTTGAGGCCGAACTATAAATACATCAGGAATTCGACCTTTTTCACATGCATGACTTTTACGCCATTAGAGCTATTCTCAAAAGTATTAATCTCAGAATCAAACCATTTGGTGTGTGGATGCATTCTTACATGGTCAACCCTCATGAAAAAAATTGGCGCAATTCCATCAAAAATCATGACTTGAGGCCGAACTATAAATACATCAGCGATTCGAACTTTTTCACATGCATGACTATTACGCCATTAGAGCTATTCTCAAAAGTATAAATCTCAGAATCAAAATATTTTATGTGTGGATGCATTCTTACATGGTCAACCATCATGAAAAAAAGTGGCGCAATTCCATCAAAAATCATGACTTGAGGCCGAACTATAAATACATCAGCGATTCGACCTTTTTCACATGCATGACTTTTACGCCATGAGAACTATTTTCAAAAGTATTAATCTCAGAATCAAAATATTTGGTGTGTGGATGCATTCTTACATGGTCAACCCTCATGAAAAAAATTGGCGCAATTCCATCAAAAATCATGACTTGAGGCCGAACTATAAATACATCAGCAATTCGAACTTTTTCACATGCATGACTTTTACGCCATGAGAACTATTTTCAAAAGTATTAATCTCAGAATCAAAATATTTGATGTGTGGATGTATTCTTACATTGTCAACCCTCATGAAAAAAATTGGCGCAATTCCATCAAAAATCATGACTTGAGGCCGAACTATAAATACATCAGCGATTCGACATTTTTCACATGCATGACTATTACGCCATTAGAGCTATTCTCAAAAGTATAGATCTCAGAATGAAAATACTTAGTGTTAGGATGCATTCTTACATGGTCAACCCTCATGAAAAAATTTGGCGCAATTCCATCAAAAATCATGACTTGAGGCCGAACTATAAATACATCAGCGATTCGACCTTTTTCACATGCATGACTTTTACGCCATTAGAGCTATTCTCAAAAGTATTAATCTCAGAATCAAAATATTTGGTGTGTGGATGCATTCTTACATGGTCAACCCTCATGAAAAAATTTGGCGCAATTCCATAAAAAATCATGACTTGAGGCCGAACTATAAATACATCAGCGATTTGACCTTTTCATATGCAAGACTTTTACGCCATGAGAAGTATTTTCAAAAGTATTAATCTCAGAATCAAAATATTTGGTGTGTGGATGCATTCTTACATGGTCAACCCTCATGAAAAAAATTGGCGCAATTCCATCAAAAATCATGACTTGAGGCCGAACTATAAATACATCAGCAATTCGAACTTTTTCAAATGCTTGACTTTTACGCTATGAGACCTATTTTCAAAAGTATTAATCTTAGAATCAAAATATTTGGTGTGTGGATGCATTCTTACATGGTCAACCATCATGAAAAAAATTGGCGCAATTCCATCAAAAATCATGACTTGAGGCCGAACTATAAATACATCAGCAATTCGAACTTTTTCACATGCATGACTTTTACGCCATGAGAACTATTTTCAAAAGTATTAATCTCAGAATCAAAATATTTGGTGTGTGGATGCATTCTTACATGGTCAACCCTCATGAAAAAAAGTGGCGCAATTCCATCAAAAATCATGACTTGAGGCCGAACTATAAATACATCAGCGATTCGACCTTTTTCACATGCATGACTTTTACGCCATTAGAGCTATTCTCAAAAGTATTAATCTCAGAATCAAACTATATGGTGTGTGGATGCATTCTTACATGGTCAACCCTCATGAAAAAATTTGGCGCAATTCCATAAAAAATCATGACTTGAGGCCGAACTATAAATACATCAGGAATTCGAACTTTTTCACATGCATGACTTTTACGCCATGAGAACTATTTTCAAAAGTATTAATCTCAGAATCAAAATATTTGGTGTGTGGATGCATTCTTACATGGTCAACCCTCATGAAAAAAATTGGCGCAATTCCATCAAAAATCATGACTTGAGGCCGAACTATAAATACATCAGGAATTCGACCTTTTTCACATGCATGACTTTTACGCCATTAGAGCTATTCTCAAAAGTATTAACCTCAGAATCAAAATATTTGATGTGTGGGTGCATTCTTACATGGTCAACCCTCATGAAAAAAAGTGGCGCAATTCCATCAAAAATCATGACTTGAGGCCGAACTATAAATACATCAGCGATTCGACCTTTTTCACATGCATGACTTTTACGCCATTAGAGCTATTCTCAAAAGTATTAATCTCAGAATCAAACTATTTGGTGTGTGGATGCATTCTTACATGGTCAACCCTCATGAAAAAATTTGGCGCAATTCCATCAAAAATCATGACTTGAGGCCGAACTATAAATACATCAGCAATTCGACCTTTTTCACATGCATGACTTTTACGCCATTAGAGCTATTCTCAAAAGTATTAATCTCAGAATCAAAATATTTGGTGTGTGGGTGCATTCTTACATGGTCAACCATCATGAAAAAAAAATGGCGCAATTCCATCAAAAATCATGACTTGAGGCCGAACTATAAATACATCAGCAATTTGACCTTTTTCACATGCATGACTTTTACGCCATGAGAACTATTTTCAAAAGTATTAATCTCAGAATCAAAATATTTGGTGTGTGGATGCATTCTTACATGGTCAACCCTCACGAAAAAATTTGGCGCAATTCCATCAAAAAATCATGACTTGAGGCCGAACTATAAATACATCAGCAATTCGAACTTTTTCACATGCATGACTTTTACGCCATGAGAACTATTTTCAAAAGTATTAATCTCAGAATCAAAATATTTGATGTGTGGATGCATTCTTACATGGTCAACCCTCATGAAAAAATTTGGCGCAATTCCATCAAAAATCTTGACTTGAGGCCGAACTATAAATACATCAGCAATTCGACCTTTTTCACATGCATGACTTTTACGCCATTAGAGCTATTCTCAAAAGTATTAATCTCAGAATCAAACTATTTGGTGTGTGGATGCATTCTTACATGGTCAACCATCATGAAAAAAAGTGGCGCAATTCCATCAAAAATCATGACTTGAGGCCGAACTATAAATACATCAGGAATTCGACCTTTTTCACATGCATGACTTTTACGCCATTAGAGCTATTCTCAAAAGTATTAATCTCAGAATCAAAATATTTGATGTGTGGGTGCATTCTTACATGGTCAACCCTCACGAAAAAAATTGGCGCAATTCCATCAAAAATCATGACTTGAGGCCGAACTATAAATACATCAGCGATTCGACCTTTTTCACATGCATGACTTTTACGCCATTAGAGCTATTCTCAAAAGTATTAATCTCAGAATCAAACTATTTGGTGTGTGGATGCATTCTTACATGGTCAACCCTCATGAAAAAATTTGGCGCAATTCCATCAAAAATCATGACTTGAGGCCGAACTATAAATACATCAGGAATTCGAACTTTTTCACATGCATGACTTTTACGCCATTAGAGCTATTCTCAAAAGTATTAATCTCAGAATCAAAATATTTGGTGTGTGGGTGCATTCTTACATGGTCAACCATCATGAAAAAAAAATGGCGCAATTCCATCAAAAATCATGACTTGAGGCCGAACTATAAATACATCAGCAATTTGACCTTTTTCACATGCATGACTTTTACGCCATGAGAACTATTTTCAAAAGTATTAATCTCAGAATCAAAATATTTGGTGTGTGGATGCATTCTTACATGGTCGACCCTCATGAAAAAAATTGGCGCAATTCCATCAAAAATCATGACTTGAGGCCGAACTATAAATACATCAGCGATTCGACCTTTTTCACATGCATGACTTTTACGCCTTTAGAGCTATTCTCAAAAGTATTAATCTCAGAATCAAAATATTTGATGTGTGGGTGCATTCTTACATGGTCAACCATCATGAAAAAAAGTGGCGCAATTCCATCAAAAATCATGACTTGAGGCCGAACTATAAATACATCAGCGATTTGACCTTTTTCACATGCATGACTTTTACGCCATGAGAACTATTCTCAAAAGTATTAATCTCAGAATCAAACTATTTGGTGTGTGGATCCATTCTTACAAGGTCGACCCTCATGAAAAAATTTGGCGCAATTCCATCAAAAATCATGACTTGAGGCCGAACTATAAATACATCAGGAATTCGACCTTTTTCACATGCATGACTTTTACGCCATTAGAGCTATTCTCAAAAGTATTAATCTCAGAATCAAAATATTTGATGTGTGGGTGCATTCTTACATGGTCAACCATCATGAAAAAATTTGGCGCAATTCCATCAAAAATCATGACTTGAGGCCGAACTATAAATACATCAGCAATTCGAACTTTTTCACATGCATGACTTTTACGCCATTAGAGCTATTCTCAAAAGTATTAATCTCAGAATCAAAATATTTGGTGTGTGGATGCATTCTTACATGGTCAACCCTCATGAAAAAATTTGGCGCAATTCCATCAAAAATCATGACTTGAGGCCGAACTATAAATACATCAGCGATTCGACCTTTTTCACATGCATGACTTTTACGCCATTAGAGCTATTCTCAAAAGTATTAATCTCAGAATCAAAATATTTGATGTGTGGGTGCATTCTTACATGGTCAACCATCATCACAAAAAGTGGCGAGATTCCATCAAAAATCATGACTTGAGGCCGAACTATAAATACATCAGCAATTCGACCTTTTTTACATGCATGACTTTTACGCCATGAGAACTATTTTCAAATGTATTAATCTCAGAATCAAAATATTTAGTGTGTGGATGCATTCTTACATGGTCAACCCTCATGAAAAAAAGTGGCGCAATTCCATCAAAAATCATGACTTGAGGCCGAACTATAAATACATCAGCAATTCGAACTTTTTCACATGCATGACTTTTACGCCATTAGAGCTATTCTCAAAAGTATTAATCTCAGAATCAAAATATTTGGTGTGTGGGTGCATTCTTACATGGTCAACCATCATGAAAAAAAATGGCACAATGCCTTCAAAAATCATGACTTGAGGCCGAACTATAAATACATCAGCAATTTGACCTTTTTCACATGCATGACTTTTACGCCATGAGAACTATTTTCAAAAGTATTAATCTCAGAATCAAAATATTTGGTGTGTGGATGCATTCTTACATGGTCGACCCTCATGAAAAAAATTGGCGCAATTCCATCAAAAATCATGACTTGAGGCCGAACTATAAATACATCAGCAATTCGAACTTTTTCACATGCATGACTTTTACGCCATTAGAGCTATTCTCAAAAGTATTAATCTCAGAATCAAAATATTTGGTGTGTGGATGCATTCTTACATGGTCAACCCTCATGAAAAAATTTGGTGCAATTCCATCAAAAATCATGACTTGAGGCCGAACTATAAATACATCAGCGATTCGACCTTTTTCACATGCATGACTTTTACGCCATTAGAGCTATTCTCAAAAGTATTAATCTCAGAATCAAAATATTTGATGTGTGGGTGCATTCTTACATGGTCAACCATCATGAAAAAAAGTGGCGCAATTCCATCAAAAATCATGACTTGAGGCCGAACTATAAATACATCAGCGATTTGACCTTTTTCACATGCATGACTTTTACGCCATGAGAACTATTCTCAAAAGTATTAATCTCAGAATCAAACTATTTGGTGTGTGGATCCATTCTTACATGGTCGACCCTCATGAAAAAATTTGGCGCAATTCCATCAAAAATCATGACTTGAGGCCGAACTATAAATACATCAGGAATTCGACCTTTTTCACATGCATGACTTTTACGCCATTAGAGCTATTCTCAAAAGTATTAATCTCAGAATCAAAATATTTGGTGTGTGGATGCATTCTTACATGGTCAACCATCATGAAAAAAAATGGCACAATGCCTTCAAAAATCATGACTTGAGGCCGAACTATAAATACATCAGCAATTTGACCTTTTTCACATGCATGACTTTTACGCCATGAGAACTATTTTCAAAAGTATTAATCTCAGAATCAAAATATTTGGTGTGTGGATGCATTCTTACATGGTCGACCCTCATGAAAAAAATTGGCGCAATTCCATCAAAAATCATAACTTGAGGCCGAACTATAAATACATCAGCGATTCGACCTTTTTCACATGCATGACTTTTACGCCTTTAGAGCTATTCTCAAAAGTATTAATCTCAGAATCAAAATATTTGATGTGTGGGTGCATTCTTACATGGTCAACCATCATGAAAAAAAGTGGCGCAATTCCATCAAAAATCATGACTTGAGGCCGAACTATAAATACATCAGCGATTCGACCTTTTTCACATGCATGACTTTTACGCCATGAGAACTATTCTCAAAAGTATTAATCTCAGAATCAAAATATTTGGTGTGTGGATGCATTCTTACATGGTCAACCCTCATGAAAAAAATTGGCGCAATTCCATCAAAAATCATGACTTGAGGCCGAACTATAAATACATCAGCAATTCGAACTTTTTCACATGCATGACTTTTACGCCATGAGAACTATTTTCAAAAGTATTAATCTCAGAATCAAAATATTTGGTGTGTGGATGCATTCTTACATGGTCAACCCTCATGAAAAAATTTGGCGCAATTCCATCAAAAATCATGACTTGAGGCCGAATTATAAATACATCAGCGATTCGACATTTTTCACATGCATGACTTTTACGCCATTAGAGCTATTCTCAAAAGTATTAATCTCAGAATCAAACTATTTGGTGTGTGGATGCATTCTTACATGGTCAACCCTCATGAAAAAAATTGGCGCAATTCCATCAAAAATCATGACTTGAGGCCGAACTATAAATACATCAGCAATTCGAACTTTTTCACATGCATGACTTTTACGCCATTAGAGCTATTCTCAAAAGTATTAATCTCAGAATCAAAATAATTGGTGTGTGGGTGCATTCTTACATGGTCGACCCTCATGAAAAAAAGTGGCGCAATTCCATCAAAAATCATGACTTGAGGCCGAACTATAAATACATCAGCGATTCGACCTTTTTCACATGCATGACTTTAATGCCATTAGAGCTATTCTCAAAAGTATTAATCTCAGAATCAAACTATTTAGTGTGTGGATGCATTCTTACATGGTCAACCCTCATGAAAAAATTTGGCGCAATTCCATCAAAAATCATGACTTGAGGCCGAACTATAAATACATCAGCGATTCGAACTTTTTCACATGCATGACTATTACGCCATTAGAGCTATTTTCAAAAGTATTAATCTCAGAATCAAACTATTTGGTGTGTGGATGCATTCTTACATGGTCAACCCTCATGAAAAAAATTGGCGCAATCCCTTCAAAAATCATGACTTGAGGCCGAACTATAAATACATCAGCAATTCGACCTTTTTCACATGCATGACTTTTACGCCATTAGAGCTATTCTCAAAAGTATTAATCTCAGAATCAAACTATTTGGTGTGTAGATGCATTCTTACATGGTCAACCCTCATAAAAAAATTTGGCGTAATTCCATCAAAAATCATGACTTGAGGCCGAACTATAAATACATCAGCAATTCGAACTTTTTCACATGCATGACTTTTACGCCATTAGAGCTATTCTCAAAAGTATTAATCTCAGAATCAAAATATTTGATGTGTGGGTGCATTCTTACATGGTCAACCATCATCACAAAAAAAGTGGCGCAATTCCATCAAAAATCATGACTTGAGGCCGAACTATAAATACATCAGGAATTCGAACTTTTTCACATGCATGACTTTTACGCCATGAGAAGTATTTTCAAAAGTATTAATCTCAGAATCAAACTATTTGGTGTGTGGATGCATTCTTACATGGTCAACCCTCATAAAAAAATTTGTCGCAATTCCATCAAAAATCATGACTTGAGGCCGAACTATAAATACAGCAGCAATTCGAACTTTTTCACATGCATGACTTTTACGCCATGAGAACTATTTTCAAAAGTATTAATCTCAGAATCAAAATATTTGGTGTGTGGATGCATTCTTACATGGTCAACCCTCATGAAAAAATTTGGCGCAATTCCATCAAAAATCATGACTTGAGGCCGAACTATAAATACATCAGCGATTCGACATTTTTCACATGCATGACTTTTACGCCATTAGAGCTATTCTCAAAAGTATTAATCTCAGAATCAAAATATTTGGTGTGTGGATGCATTCTTACATGGTCAACCCTCATGAAAAAAATTGGCGCAATTCCATCAAAAATCATGACTTGAGGCCGAACTATAAATACATCAGGAATTCGACCTTTTTCACATGCATGACTTTTACGCCATTAGAGCTATTCTCAAAAGTATTAATCTCAGAATCAAAATATTTGATGTGTGGGTGCATTCTTACATGGTCAACCATCATCAAAAAATTTGGCGCAATTCCATCAAAAATCATGACTTGAGGCCGAACTATAAATACATCAGCGATTCGACATTTTTCACATGCATGACTTTTACGCCATTAGAGCTATTCTCAAAAGTATTAATCTCAGAATCAAAATATTTGGTGTGTGGATGCATTCTTACATGGTCAACCCTCATGAAAAAAATTGGCGCAATTCCATCAAAAATCATGACTTGAGGCCGAACTATAAATACATCAGGAATTCGACCTTTTTCACATGCATGACTTTTACGCCATTAGAGCTATTCTCAAAAGTATTAATCTCAGAATCAAAATATTTGATGTGTGGGTGCATTCTTACATGGTCAACCATCATGAAAAAAAGTGGCGCAATTCCATCAAAAATCATGACTTGAGGCCGAACTATAAATACATCAGGAATTCGACCTTTTTCACATGCATGACTTTTACGCCATTAGAGCTATTCTCAAAAGTATTAATCTCAGAATCAAACTATTTGGTGTGTAGATGCATTCTTACATGGTCAACCCTCATAAAAAAATTTGGCGTAATTCCATCAAAAATCATGACTTGAGGCCGAACTATAAATACATCAGCAATTCGAACTTTTTCACATGCATGACTTTTACGCCATTAGAGCTATTCTCAAAAGTATTAATCTCAGAATCAAAATATTTGATGTGTGGGTGCATTCTTACATGGTCAACCATCATCACAAAAAAAGTGGCGCAATTCCATCAAAAATCATGACTTGAGGCCGAACTATAAATACATCAGGAATTCGAACTTTTTCACATGCATGACTTTTACGCCATGAGAAGTATTTTCAAAAGTATTAATCTCAGAATCAAACTATTTGGTGTGTGGATGCATTCTTACATGGTCAACCCTCATAAAAAAATTTGTCGCAATTCCATCAAAAATCATGACTTGAGGCCGAACTATAAATACAGCAGCAATTCGAACTTTTTCACATGCATGACTTTTACGCCATGAGAACTATTTTCAAAAGTATTAATCTCAGAATCAAAATATTTGGTGTGTGGATGCATTCTTACATGGTCAACCCTCATGAAAAAATTTGGCGCAATTCCATCAAAAATCATGACTTGAGGCCGAACTATAAATACATCAGCGATTCGACATTTTTCACATGCATGACTTTTACGCCATTAGAGCTATTCTCAAAAGTATTAATCTCAGAATCAAAATATTTGGTGTGTGGATGCATTCTTACATGGTCAACCCTCATGAAAAAAATTGGCGCAATTCCATCAAAAATCATGACTTGAGGCCGAACTATAAATACATCAGGAATTCGACCTTTTTCACATGCATGACTTTTACGCCATTAGAGCTATTCTCAAAAGTATTAATCTCAGAATCAAAATATTTGATGTGTGGGTGCATTCTTACATGGTCAACCATCATCAAAAAATTTGGCGCAATTCCATCAAAAATCATGACTTGAGGCCGAACTATAAATACATCAGCGATTCGACATTTTTCACATGCATGACTTTTACGCCATTAGAGCTATTCTCAAAAGTATTAATCTCAGAATCAAAATATTTGGTGTGTGGATGCATTCTTACATGGTCAACCCTCATGAAAAAAATTGGCGCAATTCCATCAAAAATCATGACTTGAGGCCGAACTATAAATACATCAGGAATTCGACCTTTTTCACATGCATGACTTTTACGCCATTAGAGCTATTCTCAAAAGTATTAATCTCAGAATCAAAATATTTGATGTGTGGGTGCATTCTTACATGGTCAACCATCATGAAAAAAAGTGGCGCAATTCCATCAAAAATCATGACTTGAGGCCGAACTATAAATACATCAGCAATTCGAACTTTTTCACATGCATGACTTTTACGCCATTAGAGCTATTCTCAAAAGTATTAATCTCAGAATCAAAATATTTGGTGTGTGGATGCATTCTTACATGGTCAACCCTCATGAAAAAATTTGGCGCAATTCCATCAAAAATCATGACTTGAGGCCGAACTATAAATACATCAGCGATTCGACCTTTTTCACATGCATGACTTTTACGCCATTAGAGCTATTCTCAAAAGTATTAATCTCAGAATCAAAATATTTGATGTGTGGGTGCATTCTTACATGGTCAACCATCATCAAAAAAAGTGGCGCAATTCCATCAAAAATCATGACTTGAGGCCGAACTATAAATACATCAGCAATTCGACCTTTTTTACATGCATGACTTTTACGCCATGAGAACTATTTTCAAATGTATTAATCTCAGAATCAAAATATTTGGTGTGTGGATGCATTCTTACATGGTCAACCCTCATGAAAAAAATTGGCGCAATTCCATCAAAAATCATGACTTGAGGCCGAACTATAAATACATCAGCAATTCGAACTTTTTCACATGCATGACTTTTACGCCATGAGAACTATTTTCAAAAGTATTAATCTCAGAATCAAAATATTTGGTGTGTGGATCCATTCTTACATGGTCGACCCTCATGAAAAAAATTGGCGCAATTCCATCAAAAATCATGACTTGAGGCCGAACTATAAATACATCAGCAATTCGAACTTTTTCACATGCATGACTTTTACGCCATGAGAACTATTTTCAAAAGTATTAATCTCAGAATCAAAATATTTTGTGTGTGGATGCATTCTTACATGGTCAACCCTCATGAAAAAATTTGGCGCAATTCCATAAAAAATCATGACTTGAGGCCGAACTATAAATACATCAGCGATTCGACATTTTTCACATGCATGACTTTTACGCCATTAGAGCTATTCTCAAAAGTATTAATCTCAGAATCAAACTATTTGGTGTGTGGATGCATTCTTACATGGTCAACCCTCATGAAAAAAAGTGGCGCAATTCCATGAAAAATCATGACTTGAGGCCGAACTATAAATACATCAGGAATTCGAACTTTTTCACATGCATGACTTTTACGCCATTAGAGCTATTCTCAAAAGTATTAATCTCAGAATCAAAATATTTGGTGTGTGGGTGCATTCTTACATGGTCGACCCTCATGAAAAAAAGTGGCGCAATTCCATCAAAAATCATGACTTGAGGCCGAACTATAAATACATCAGCGATTCGACCTTTTTCACATGCATGACTTTAATGCCATTAGAGCTATTCTCAAAAGTATTAATCTCAGAATCAAACTATTTAGTGTGTGGATGCATTCTTACATGGTCAACCCTCATGAAAAAATTTGGCGCAATTCCATCAAAAATCATGACTTGAGGCCGAACTATAAATACATCAGCGATTCGAACTTTTTCACATGCATGACTATTACGCCATTAGAGCTATTTTCAAAAGTATTAATCTCAGAATCAAACTATTTGGTGTGTGGATGCATTCTTACATGGTCAACCCTCATGAAAAAATTTGGCGCAATTCCTTCAAAAATCATGACTTGAGGCCGAACTATAAATACATCAGCAATTCGACCTTTTTCACATGCATGACTTTTACGCCATTAGAGCTATTCTCAAAAGTATTAATCTCAGAATCAAACTATTTGGTGTGTAGATGCATTCTTACATGGTCAACCCTCATGAAAAAATTTGGCGTAATTCCATCAAAAATCATGACTTGAGGCCGAACTATAAATACATCAGCAATTCGAACTTTTTCACATGCATGACTTTTACGCCATTAGAGCTATTCTCAAAAGTATTAATCTCAGAATCAAAATATTTGATGTGTGGGTGCATTCTTACATGGTCAACCATCATCACAAAAAGTGGCGCAATTCCATCAAAAATCATGACTTGAGGCCGAAGTATAAATACATCAGCAATTCGACCTTTTTTACATGCATGACTTTTACGCCATGAGAACTATTTTCAAAAGTATTAATCTCAGAATCAAAATATTTAGTGTGTGGATGCATTCTTACGTGGTCAACCGTCATGAAAAAATTTGGCGCAATTCCATCAAAAATCATGACTTGAGGCCGAACTATAAATACATCAGCAATTCGAACTTTTTCACATGCATGACTTTTACGCCATTAGAGCTATTTTCAAAAGTATTAATCTCAGAATCAAACTATTTGGTGTGTGGATGCATTCTTACATGGTCAACCCTCATAAAAAAATTTGGCGCAATTCCATCAAAAATCATGACTTGAGGCCGAACTATAAATACATCAGCAATTCGAACTTTTTCACATGCATGACTTTTACGCCTTTAGAGCTATTCTCAAAAGTATTAATCTCAGAATCAAAATATTTGATGTGTGGGTGCATTCTTACATGGTCAACCATCATGAAAAAAAGTGGCGCAATTCCATCAAAAATCATGACTTGAGGCCGAACTATAAATACATCAGCGATTTGACCTTTTTCACATGCATGACTTTTACGCCATGAGAACTATTTTCAAAAGTATTAATCTCAGAATCAAAATATTTGGTGTGTGGATGCATTCTTACATGGTCAACCCTCATGAAAAAAAGTGGCGCAATTCCATCAAAAATCATGACTTGATGCCGAACTATAAATACATCAGCAATTCGAACTTTTTCACATGCATGACTTTTACGCCATGAGAACTATTTTCAAAAGTATTAATCTCAGAATCAAAATATTTGGTGTGTGGATCCATTCTTACATGGTCGACCCTCATGAAAAAAATTGGCGCAATTCCATCAAAAATCATGACTTGAGGCCGAACTATAAATACATCAGGAATTCGACCTTTTTCACATGCATGACTTTTACGCCATGAGAACTATTTTCAAAAGTATTAATCTCAGAATCAAAATATTTAGTGTGTGGATGCATTCTTACATGGTCAACCGTCATGAAAAAATTTGGCGCAATTCCATCAAAAATCATGACTTGAGGCCGAACTATAAATACATCAGCAATTCGAACTTTTTCACATGCATGACTTTTACGCCATTAGAGCTATTCTCAAAAGTATTAATCTCAGAATCAAAATATTTGGTGTGTGGGTGCATTCTTACATGGTCAACCATCATGAAAAAAAATGGCGCAATTCCATCAAAAATCATGACTTGAGGCCGAACTATAAATACATCAGCAATTTGACCTTTTTCACATGCATGACTTTTACGCCATGAGAACTATTTTCAAAAGTATTAATCTCAGAATCAAAATATTTGGTGTGTGGATGCATTCTTACATGGTCAAACCTCATGAAAAAATTTGGCGCAATTCCATCAAAAATCATGACTTGAGGCCGAACTATAAATACATCAGCAATTCGAACTTTTTCACATGCATGACTTTTACGCCATGAGAACTATTTTCAAAAGTATTAATCTCAGAATCAAAATATTTGGTGTGTGGATGCATTCTTACATGGTCGACCCTCATGAAAAAAATTGGCGCAATTCCATCAAAAATCATGACTTGAGGCCGAACTATAAATACATCAGCGATTCGACATTTTTCACATGCATGACTTTTACGCCATTAGAGCTATTCTCAAAAGTATTAATCTCAGAATCAAACTATTTGGTGTGTGGATGCATTCTTACATGGTCAACCGTCATGAAAAAATTTGGCGCAATTCCATCAAAAATCATGACTTGAGGCCGAACTATAAATACATCAGCAATTCGAACTTTTTCACATGCATGACTTTTACGCCATTAGAGCTATTTTCAAAAGTATTAATCTCAGAATCAAACTATTTGGTGTGTGGATGCATTCTTACATGGTCGACCCTCATGAAAAAGTTTGTCGCAATTCCATCAAAAATCATGACTTGAGGCCGAACTATAAATACATCAGCAATTCGACCTTTTTCACATGCATGACTTTTACGCCTTTAGAGCTATTCTCAAAAGTATTAATCTCAGAATCAAAATATTTGATGTGTGGGTGCATTCTTACATGGTCAACCATCATCAAAAAAAGTGGCGCAATTCCATCAAAAATCATGACTTGAGGCCGAACTATAAATACATCAGCGATTTGACCTTTTTCACATGCATGACTTTTACGCCATTAGAGCTATTTTCAAAAGTATTAATCTCAGAATCAAAATATTTGGTGTGTGGATGCATTCTTACATGGTCAACCCTCATGAAAAAAATTGGCGCAATTCCATCAAAAATCATGACTTGAGGCCGAACTATAAATACATCAGCAATTCGAACTTTTTCACATGCATGACTTTTACGCCATGAGAACTATTTTCAAAAGTATTAATCTCAGAATCAAAATATTTGGTGTGTGGATGCATTCTTACATGGTCAACCCTCATGAAAAAAATTGGCGCAATTCCATCAAAAATCATGACTTGAGGCCGAACTATAAATACATCAGCAATTCGAACTTTTTCACATGCATGACTTTTACGCCATGAGAACTATTTTCAAAAGTATTAATCTCAGAATCAAAATATTTGGTGTGTGGATGCATTCTTACATGGTCAACCCTCATGAAAAAATGTGGCGCAATTCCATCTAAAATCATGACTTGAGGCCGAACTATAAATACATCAGCGATTTGACCTTTTTCACATGCATGACTTTTACGCCATTAGAGCTATTCTCAAAAGTATTAATCTCAGAATCAAACTATTTGGTGTGTGGATGTATGCTTACATGGTCAACCCTCATGAAAAAAAGTGGCGCAATTCCATCAAAAATCATGACTTGAGGCCGAACTATAAATACATCAGGAATTCGAACTTTTTCACATGCATGACTTTTACGCCATTAGAGCTATTCTCAAAAGTATTAATCTCAGAATCAAAATATTTGGTGTGTGGGTGCATTCTTACATGGTCAACCCTCATGAAAAAAAGTGGTGCAATTCCATCAAAAATCATGACTTGAGGCCGAACTATAAATACATCAGGAATTCGACCTTTTTCACATGCATGACTTTTACGCCATTAGAGCTATTCTCAAAAGTATTAATCTCAGAATCAAAATATTTGATGTGTGGGTGCATTCTTACATGGTCAACCATCATGAAAAAAAGTGGCGCAATTCCATCAAAAATCATGACTTGAGGCCGAACTATAAATACATCAGGAATTCGAACTTTTTCACATGCATGACTTTTACGCCATTAGAGCTATTCTCAAAAGTATTAATCTCAGAATCAAAATATTTGGTGTGTGGATGCATTCTTACATGGTCAACCCTCATGATAAAAAGTGGCGCAATTCCATCAAAAATCATGACTTGAGGCCGAACTATAAATACATCAGCGATTCGACATTTTTCACATGCATGACTTTTACGCCATTAGAGCTATTCTCAAAAGTATTAATCTCAGAATCAAAATATTTGGTGTGTGGATGCATTCTTACATGGTCAACCCTCATGAAAAAATGTGGCGCAATTCCATCTAAAATCATGACTTGAGGCCGAACTATAAATACATCAGCGATTTGACCTTTTTCACATGCATGACTTTTACGCCATTAGAGCTATTCTCAAAAGTATTAATCTCAGAATCAAACTATTTGGTGTGTGGATGCATGCTTACATGGTCAACCCTCATGAAAAAAAGTGGCGCAATTCCATCAAAAATCATGACTTGAGGCCGAACTATAAATACATCAGGAATTCGAACTTTTTCACATGCATGACTTTTACGCCATTAGAGCTATTCTCAAAAGTATTAATCTCAGAATCAAAATATTTGGTGTGTGGGTGCATTCTTACATGGTCAACCCTCATGAAAAAATTTGGCGCAATTCCATCAAAAATCATGACTTGAGGCCGAACTATAAAAACATCAGCAATTCGAACTTTTTCACATGCATGACTTTTACGCCATGAGAACTATTTTCAAAAGTATTAATCTCAGAATCAAAATATTTGGTGTGTGGATGCATTCTTACATGGTCAACCCTCATGAAAAAATTTGGCGCAATTCCATCAAAAATCATGACTTGAGGCCGAACTATAAATACATCAGCGATTCGACCTTTTTCACATGCATGACTTTTACGCCATTAGAGCTATTCTCAAAAGTATTAATCTCAGAATCAAACTATTTGGTGTGTGGATGCATTCTTACATGGTCAACCCTCATGAAAAAATTAGTCGCAATTCCATCAAAAATCATGACTTGAGGCCGAACTATAAATACATCAGGAATTCGACCTTTTTCACATGCATGACTTTTACGCCATTAGAGCTATTTTCAAAAGTATTAATCTCAGAATCAAACTATTTGGTGTGTGGATGCATTCTTACATGGTCAACCCTCATGAAAAAATTTGGCGCAATTCCATCAAAAATCATGACTTGAGGCCGAACTATAAATACATCAGCGATTCGACCTTTTTCACATGCATGACTTTTACGCCATTAGAGCTATTCTCAAAAGTATTAATCTCAGAATCAAACTATTTAGTGTGTGGATGCATTCTTACATGGTCAACCCTCATGAAAAAATTAGTCGCAATTCCATCAAAAATCATGACTTGAGGCCGAACTATAAATACATCAGGAATTCGACCTTTTTCACATGCATGACTTTTACGCCATTAGAGCTATTCTCAAAAGTATTAATCTCAGAATCAAACTATTTGGTGTGTGGATGCATTCTTACATGGTCAACCCTCATGAAAAAATTTTGCGCAATTCCATCAAAAATCATGACTTGAGGCCGAACTATAAATACATCAGCGATTCGACCTTTTTCACATGCATGACTTTTACGCCATTAGAGCTATTCTCAAAAGTATTAATCTCAGAATCAAAATATTTGATGTGTGGGTGCATTCTTACATGGTCAACCATCATGAAAAAAATTGGCGCAATTCCATCAAAAATCATGACTTGAGGCCGAACTATAAATACATCAGCGATTTGACCTTTTTCACATGCATGACTTTTACGCCATGAGAACTATTTTCAAAAGCATTAATCTCAGAATCAAAATATTTGGTGTGTGGATGCATTCTTACATGGTCAACCCTCATGAAAAAAATTGGCGCAATTCCATCAAAAACCATGACTTGAGGCCGAACTATAAATACATCAGCAATTCGAACTTTTTCACATTCATGACTTTTACGCCATTAGAGCTATTCTCAAAAGTATTAATCTCAGAATCAAACTATTTGGTGTGTGGATGCATTCTTACATGGTCGACCATCATTAAAAAAATTGGCGCAATTCCATCAAAAATCATGACTTGAGGCCGAACTATAAATACATCAGGAATTCGAACTTTTTCACATGCATGACTTTTACGCCATTATAGCTATTTTCAAAAGTATTAATCTCAGAATCAAACTATTTAGTGTGTGGATGCATTCTTACATGGTCAACCCTCATGAAAAAATTTGGCGCAATTCCATCAAAAATCATGACTTGAGGCCGAACTATAAATACATCAGCAATTCGAACTTTTTCACATGCATGACTTTTACGCCATTAGAGCTATTCTCAAAAGTATTAATCTCAGAATCAAAATATTTGATGTGTGGGTGCATTCTTACATGGTCAACCCTCATGAAAAAAATTGGCGCAATTCCATCAAAAATCATGACTTGAGGCCGAACTATAAATACATCAGCGATTTGATATTTTTCACATGCATGACTTTTACGCCATGAGAACTATTTTCAAAAGTATTAATCTCAGAATCAAAATATTTGGTGTGTGGATGCATTCTTACATGGTCAACCCTCATGAAAAAAATTGGCGCAATTCCATCAAAAATCATGACTTGAGGCCGAACTATAAATACATCAGCAATTCGAACTTTTTCACATGCATGACTTTTACGCTATGAGAACTATTTTCAAAAGTATTAATCTCAGAATCAAAATATTTGGTGTGTGGATGCATTCTTACATGGTCAACCCTCATGAAAAAAATTGGCGCAATTCCATCAAAAATCATGACTTGAGGCCGAACTATAAATACATCAGCGATTCGACCTTTTTCACATGCATGACTTTTACGCCATTAGAGCTATTCTCAAAAGTATTAATCTCAGAATCAAACTATTTAGTGTGTGGATGCATTCTTACATGGTCAACCCTCATGAAAAAATTTGGCGCAATTCCATCAAAAATCATGACTTGAGGCCGAACTATAAATACATCAGGAATTCGAACTTTTTCACACGCATGACTTTTACGCCATTAGAGCTATTCTCAAAAGTATTAATCTCAGAATCAAAATATTTGATGTGTGGGTGCATTCTTACATGGTCAACCATCATCAAAAAAAGTGGCGCAATTCCATCAAAAATCATGACTTGAGGCCGAACTATAAATACATCAGCGATTTGACCTTTTTCACATGCATGACTTTTACGCCATTATAGCTATTCTCAAAAGTATTAGTCTCAGAATCAAACTATTTGGTGTGTGGATGCATTCTAACATGGTCAATCCTCATGAAAAAATTTGGCGCAATTCCATCAAAAATCATGACTTGAGGCCGAACTATAAATACATCAGGAATTCGACCTTTTTCACACGCATGACTTTTACGCCATTAGAGCTATTCTCAAAAGTATTAATCTCAGAATCAAAATATTTGATGTGTGGGTGCATTCTTACATGGTCAACCATCATGAAAAAAAGTGGCGCAATTCCATCAAAAATCATGACTTGAGGCCGAACTATAAATACATCAGCGATTTGATATTTTTCACATGCATGACTTTTACGCCATGAGAACTATTTTCAAAAGTATTAATCTCAGAATCAAAATATTTGGTGTGTGGATGCATTCTTACATGGTCAACCCTCATGAAAAAAATTGGCGCAATTCCATCAAAAATCATGACTTGAGGCCGAACTATAAATACATCAGGAATTCGACCTTTTTCACATGCATGACTTTTACGCCATGAGAACTATTTTCAAAAGTATTAATCTCAGAATCAAAATATTTGGTGTGTGGATGCATTCTTACATGGTCAACCCTCATAAAAAAAATTGGCGCAATTCCATCAAAAATCATGACTTGAGGCCGAACTATAAATACATCAGCAATTCGAACTTTTTCACACGCATGACTTTTACGCTATGAGAACTATTTTCAAAAGTATTAATCTCAGAATCAAAATATTTGGTGTGTGGATGCATTCTTACATGGTCAACCCTCATGAAAAAAATTGGCGCAATTCCATCAAAAATCATGACTTGAGGCCGAACTATAAATACATCAGGAATTCGAACTTTTTCACACGCATGACTTTTACGCCATTAGAGCTATTCTCAAAAGTATTAATCTCAGAATCAAAATATTTGATGTGTGGGTGCATTCTTACATGGTCAACCATCATCAAAAAAAGTGGCGCAATTCCATCAAAAATCATGACTTGAGGCCGAACTATAAATACATCAGCGATTTGACCTTTTTCACATGCATGACTTTTACGCCATTATAGCTATTCTCAAAAGTATTAATCTCAGAATCAAACTATTTGGTGTGTGGATGCATTCTAACATGGTCAACCCTCATGAAAAAATTTGGCGCAATTTCATCAAAAATCATGACTTGAGGCCGAACTATAAATACATCAGGAATTCGACCTTTTTCACACGCATGACTTTTACGCCATTAGAGCTATTCTCAAAAGTATTAATCTCAGAATCAAAATATTTGATGTGTGGGTGCATTCTTACATGGTCAACCATCATGAAAAAAAGTGGCGCAATTCCATCAAAAATCATGACTTGAGGCCGAACTATAAATACATCAGCGATTTGATATTTTTCACATGCATGACTTTTACGCCATGAGAACTATTTTCAAAAGTATTAATCTCAGAATCAAAATATTTGGTGTGTGGATGCATTCTTACATGGTCAACCCTCATGAAAAAAATTGGCGCAATTCCATCAATAATCATGACTTGAGGCCGAACTATAAATACATCAGCAATTCGAACTTTTTCACATGCATGACTTTTACGCCATGAGAACTATTTTCAAAAGTATTAATCTCAGAATCAAAATATTTGGTGTGTGGATGCATTCTTACATGGTCAACCCTCATGAAAAAAATTGGCGCAATTCCATCAAAAATCATGACTTGAGGCCGAACTATAAATACATCAGCGATTCGACCTTTTTCACATGCATGACTTTTACGCCATGAGAACTATTTTCAAAAGTATTAATCTCAGAATCAAACTATTTGTTGTGTGGGTGCATTCTTACATGGTCAACCCTCATGAAAAAATTTGGCGCAATTCCATCAAAAATCATGACTTGAGGCCGAACTATAAATACATCAGCAATTCGAACTTTTTCACATGCATGACTTTTACGCCATTAGAGCTATTCTCAAAAGTATTAATCTCAGAATCAAAATATTTGGTGTGTCGGTGCATTCTTACATGGTCAACCCTCATGAAAAAAAGTGGCGCAATTCCATCAAAAAATCATGACTTGAGGCCGAACTATAAATACATCAGCGATTCGACCTTTTTCACATGCATGACTTTTACGCCATTAGAGCTATTCTCAAAAGTATTAATCTCAGAATCAAAATATTTGATGTGTGGGTGCATTCTTACATGGTCAACCATCATGAAAAAAATTGGCGCAATTCCATCAAAAATCATGACTTGAGGCCGAACTATAAATACATCAGCGATTTGACCTTTTTCACATGCATGACTTTTACGCCATGAGAACTATTTTCAAAAGTATTAATCTCAGAATCAAAATATTTGGTGTGTGGATGCATTCTTACATGGTTGACCCTCATGAAAAAAATTGGCGCAATTCCATCAAAAATCATGACTTGAGGCCGAACTATAAATACATCAGCAATTCGACCTTTTTCACATGCATGACTTTTACGCCATTAGAGCTATTCTCAAAAGTATTAATCTCAGAATCAAACTATTTGGTGTGTGGGTGCATTCTTACATGGTCAACCCTCATGAAAAAATTTGGCGCAATTCCATCAAAAATCATGACTTGAGGCCGAACTATAAATACATCAGCGATTCGACCTTTTTCACATGCATGACTTTTACGCCATTAGAGCTATTCTCAAAAGTATTAATCTCAGAATCAAACTATTTAGTGTGTGGATGCATTCTTACATGGTCAACCCTCATGAAAAAATTAAACGCAATTCCATCAAAAATCATGACTTGAGGCCGAACTATAAATACATCAGCAATTCGAACTTTTTCACATGCATGACTTTTACGCCATTAGAGCTATTCTCAAAAGTATTAATCTCAGAATCAAAATATTTGGTGTGTGGATGCATTCTTACATGGTCAACCCTCATGAAAAAATGTTGTGCAATTCCATCAAAAATCATGACTTGAGGCCGAACTATAAATACATCAGCGATTCGACCTTTTTCACATGCATGACTTTTACACCATTAGAGCTATTCTCAAAAGTATTAATCTCAGAATCAAAATATTTGATGTGTGGGTGCATTCTTACATGGTCAACCCTCATGAAAAAAATTGGCGCAATTCCATCAAAAATCATGACTTGAGGCCGAACTATAAATACATCAGCGATTCGACCTTTTTCACATGCATGACTTTTACGCCATGAGAACTATTTTCAAAAGTATTAATCTCAGAATCAAAATATTTGGTGTGTGGATGCATTCTTACATGGTCAACCCTCATGAAAAAAATTGGCGCAATTCCATCAAAAACCATGACTTGAGGCCGAACTATAAATACATCAGCGATTCGACCTTTTTCACATGCATGACTTTTACGCCATGAGAACTATTTTCAAAAGTATTAATCTCAGAAGCAAAATATTTGGTGTGTGGATGCATTCCTACATGGTCGACCCTCATGAAAAAATTTGGCGCAATTCCATCAAAAATCATGACTTGAGGCCGAACTATAAATACATCAGCGATTCGACCTTTTTCACATGCATGACTTTTACGCCATTAGAGCTATTCTCAAAAGTATTAATCTCAGAATCAAACTATTTGGTGTGTGGATGCATTCTTACATGGTCAACCCTCATGAAAAAATTAGTCGCAATTCCATCAAAAATCATGACTTGAGGCCGAACTATAAATACATCAGCAATTCGACCTTTTTCACATGCATGACTTTTACGCCATTAGAGCTATTTTCAAAAGTATTAATCTCAGAATCAAACTATTTGGTGTGTGGATGCATTCTTACATGGTCAACCCTCATGAAAAAATTTGGCGCAATTCCATCAAAAATCATGACTTGAGGCCGAACTATAAATACATCAGGAATTCGACCTTTTTCACATGCATGACTTTTACGCCATTATAGCTATTCTCAAAAGTATTAATCTCAGAATCAAAATATTTGGTGTGTGGATGCATTCTTACATGGTCAACCCTCATGAAAAAATGTTGCGCAATTCCATCAAAAATCATGACTTGAGGCCGAACTATAAATACATCAGCGATTCGACCTTTTTCACATGCATGACTTTTACACCATTAGAGCTATTCTCAAAAGTATTAATCTCAGAATCAAAATATTTGATGTGTGGGTGCATTCTTACATGGTCAACCATCATGAAAAAAATTGGCGCAATTCCATCAAAAATCATGACTTGAGGCCGAACTATAAATACATCAGCGATTTGACCTTTTTCACATGCATAACTTTTACGCCATGAGAACTATTTTCAAAAGTATTAATCTCAGAATCAAAATATTTGGTGTGTGGATGCATTCTTACATGGTCAACCCTCATGAAAAAAATTGGCGCAATTCCATCAAAAACCATGACTTGAGGCCGAACTATAAATACATCAGGAATTCGACCTTTTTCACATGCATGACTTTTACGCCATGAGAACTATTTTCAAAAGTATTAATCTCAGAATCAAAATATTTGGTGTGTGGATGCATTCCTACATGGTCAACCCTCATGAAAAAATTTGGCGCAATTCCATCAAAAATCATGACTTGAGGCCGAACTATAAATACATCAGCGATTCGACCTTTTTCACATGCATGACTTTTACGCCATTAGAGCTATTCTCAAAAGTATTAATCTCAGAATCAAAATATTTGGTGTGTGGATGCATTCTTACATGGTCAACCCTCATGAAAAAATGTTGCGCAATTCCATCAAAAATCATGACTTGAGGCCGAACTATAAATACATCAGCGATTCGACCTTTTTCACATGCATGACTTTTACACCATTAGAGCTATTCTCAAAAGTATTAATCTCAGATTCAAAATATTTGATGTGTGGGTGCATTCTTACATGGTCAACCCTCATGAAAAAATTTGGCGTAATTCCATCAAAAATCATGACTTGAGGCCGAACTATAAATACATCAGCGATTTGACCTTTTTCACATGCATGACTTTTACGCCATGAGAACTATTTTCAAAAGTATTAGTCTCAGAATCAAAATATTTGGTGTGTGGATGCATTCCTACATGGTCGACCCTCATGAAAAAATTTGGCGCAATTCCATCAAACATCATGACTTGAGGCCGAACTATAAATACATCAGCGATTCGACCTTTTTCACATGCATGACTTTTACGCCATTAGAGCTATTCTCAAAAGTATTAATCTCAGAATAAAAATATTTGGTGTGTGGATGCATTCTTACATGGTCAACCCTCATGAAAAAATTAGTCGCAATTCCATCAAAAATCATGACTTGAGGCCGAACTATAAATACATCAGGAATTCGACCTTTTTCACATGCATGACTTTTACGCCATTAGAGCTATTTTCAAAAGTATTAATCTCAGAATCAAACTATTTGGTGTGTGGATGCATTCTTACATGGTCAACCATCATGAAAAAATTTGGCGCAATTCCATCAAAAATCATGACTTGAGGCCGAACTATAAATACATCAGCGATTCGACCTTTTTCACACGCATGACTTTTACGCCATTAGAGCTATTCTCAAAAGTATTAATCTCAGAATCAAACTATTTAGTGTGCGGATGCATTCTTACATGGTCAACCCTCATGAAAAAATTAGTCGCAATTCCATCAAAAATCATAACTTGAGGCCGAACTATAAATACATCAGGAATTCGACCTTTTTCACATGCATGACTTTTACGCCATTAGAGCTATTCTCAAAAGTATTAATCTCAGAATCAAAATATTTGGTGTGTGGATGCATTCTTACATGGTCAACCCTCATGAAAAAATTTTGCGCAATTCCATCAAAAATCATGACTTGAGGCCGAACTATAAATACATCAGCGATTCGACCTTTTTCACATGCATGACTTTTACGCCATGAGAACTATTTTCAAAAGTATTAATCTCAGAATCAAAATATTTGGTGTGTGGATGCATTCTTACATGGTCAACCATCATGAAAAAAATTGGCGCAATTCCATCAAAAACCATGACTTGAGGCCGAACTATAAATACATCAGGAATTCGACCTTTTTCACATGCATGACTTTTACGCTATGAGAACTATTTTCAAAAGTATTAATCTCAGAATCAAAATATTTGGTGTGTGGATGCATTCCTACATGGTCGACCCTCATGAAAAAATGTTGCGCAATTCCATCAAAAATCATGACTTGAGGCCGAACTATAAATACATCAGCGATTCGACCTTTTTCACATGCATGACTTTTACGCCATTAGAGCTATTCTCAAAAGTATTAATCTCAGAATCAAACTATTTGGTGTGTGGATGCATTCTTACATGGTCGACCCTCATGAAAAAATTGGCGCAATTCCTTCAAAAATCATGACTTGAGGCCGAACTATAAATACATCAGGAATTCGAACTTTTTCACATGCATGACTTTTACGCCATTAGAGCTATTCTCAAAAGTATTAATCTCAGAATCAAAATATTTGATGTGTGGGTGCATTCTTACATGGTCAACCCTCATGAAAAAAATTGGCGCAATTCCATCAAAAATCATGACTTGAGGCCGAACTATAAATACATCAGCGATTTGATATTTTTCACATGCATGACTTTTACGCCATGAGAACTATTCTCAAAAGTATTAATCTCAGAATCAAAATATTTGGTGTGTGGATGCATTCTTACATGGTCAACCCTCATGAAAAAAATTGGCGCAATTCCATCAAAAATCATGACTTGAGGCCGAACTATAAATACATCAGGAATTCGAACTTTTTCACATGCATGACTTTTACGCTATGAGAACTATTTTCAAAAGTATTAATCTCAGAATCAAAATATTTGGTGTGTGGATGCATTCTTACATGGTCAACCCTCATGAAAAAAATTTGGCGCAATTCCATCAAAAATCATGACTTGAGGCCGAACTATAAATACATCAGCGATTCGACCTTTTTCACATGCATGACTTTTACGCCATTAGAGCTATTCTCAAAAGTATTAATCTCAGAATCAAACTATTTGGTGTGTGGATGCATTCTTACATGGTCAACCCTCATGAAAAAATTTGGCGCAATTCCATCAAAAATCATGACTTGAGGCCGAACTATAAATACATCAGGAATTCGAACTTTTTCACACGCATGACTTTTACGCCATTAGAGCTATTCTCAAAAGTATTAATCTCAGAATCAAAATATTTGATGTGTGGGTGCATTCTTACATGGTCAACCATCATCACAAAAAGTGGCGCAATTCCATCAAAAATCATGACTTAAGGCCGAACTATAAATACATCAGCGATTTGACCTTTTTCACATGCATGACTTTTACGCCATTATAGCTATTCTCAAAAGTATTAATCTCAGAATCAAAATATTTGGTGTGTGGATGCATTCTAACATGGTCAACCCTCATGAAAAAATTTGGCGCAATTCCATCAAAAATCATGACTTGAGGCCGAACTATAAATACATCAGCGATTTGATATTTTTCACATGCATGACTTTTACGCCATGAGAACTATTTTCAAAAGTATTAATCTCAGAATCAAAATATTTGGTGTGTGGATGCATTCTTACATGGTCAACCCTCATGAAAAAAATTGGCGCAATTCCATCAAAAATCATGACTTGAGGCCGAACTATAAATACATCAGCAATTCGACCTTTTTCACATGCATGACTTTTACGCCATGAGAACTATTTTCAAAAGTACTAATCTCAGAATCAAAATATTTGGTGTGTGGATGCATTCTTACATGGTCAACCCTCATGAAAAAAATTGGCGCAATTCCATCAAAAATCATGACTTGAGGCCGAACTATAAATACATCAGCGATTCGACCTTTTTCACATGCATGACTTTTACGCCATGAGAACTATTTTCAAAAGTATTAATCTCAGAATCAAAATATTTGGTGTGTGGATGCATTCTTACATGGTTGACCCTCATGAAAAAAATTGGCGCAATTCCATCAAAAATCATGACTTGAGGCCGAACTATAAATACATCAGCAATTCGAACTTTTTCACATGCATGACTTTTACGCTATGAGAACTATTTTCAAAAGTATTAATCTCAGAATCAAAATATTTGGTGTGTGGATGCATTCTTACATGGTCAACCCTCATGAAAAAAATTGGCGCAATTCCATCAAAAATCATGACTTGAGGCCGAACTATAAATACATCAGCGATTCGACCTTTTTCACATGCATGACTTTTACGCCATTAGAGCTATTCTCAAAAGTATTAATCTCAGAATCAAACTATTTGGTGTGTGGATGCATTCTTACATGGTCAACCCTCATGAAAAAATTTGGCGCAATTCCATCAAAAATCATGACTTGAGGCCGAACTATAAATACATCAGGAATTCGAACTTTTTCACACGCATGACTTTTACGCCATTAGAGCTATTCTCAAAAGTATTAATCTCAGAATCAAAATATTTGATGTGTGGGTGCATTCTTACATGGTCAACCATCATGAAAAAAAGTGGCGCAATTCCATCAAAAATCATGACTTGAGGCCGAACTATAAATACATCAGCGATTTGACCTATTTCACATGCATGACTTTTACGCCATTATAGCTATTCTCAAAAGTATTAATCTCAGAATCAAAATATTTGGTGTGTGGATGCATTCTAACATGGTCAACCCTCATGAAAAAATTTGGCGCAATTCCATCAAAAATCATGACTTGAGGCCGAACTATAAATACATCAGGAATTCGACCTTTTTCACACGCATGACTTTTACGCCATTAGAGCTATTCTCAAAAGTATTAATCTCAGAATCAAAATATTTGGTGTGTGGGTGCATTCTTACATGGTCAACCATCATCAAAAAAAGTGGCGCAATTCCATCAAAAATCATGACTTGAGGCCGAAATATAAATACATCAGCAATTCGACCTTTTTCACATGCATGACTTTTACGCCATGAGAACTATTTTCAAAAGTACTAATCTCAGAATCAAAATATTTGGTGTGTGGATGCATTCTTACATGGTCAACCCTCATGAAAAAAATTGGCGCAATTCCATCAAAAATCATGACTTGAGGCCGAACTATAAATACATCAGCGATTCGACCTTTTTCACATGCATGACTTTTACGCCATGAGAACTATTTTCAAAAGTATTAATCTCAGAATCAAAATATTTGGTGTGTGGATGCATTCTTACATGGTCAACCCTCATGAAAAAAATTGGCGCAATTCCATCAAAAATCATGACTTGAGGCCGAACTATAAATACATCAGCAATTCGAACTTTTTCACATGCATGACTTTTACGCTATGAGAACTATTTTCAAAAGTATTAATCTCAGAATCAAAATATTTGGTGTGTGGATGCATTCTTACATGGTCAACCCTCATGAAAAAAATTGGCGCAATTCCATCAAAAATCATGACTTGAGGCCGAACTATAAATACATCAGCGATTTGACCTTTTTCACATGCATGACTTTTACGCCATTAGAGCTATTCTCAAAAGTATTAATCTCAGAATCAAACTATTTGGTGTGTGGATGCATTCTTACATGGTCAACCCTCATGAAAAAATTTGGCGCAATTCCATCAAAAATCATGACTTGAGGCCGAACTATAAATACATCAGGAATTCGAACTTTTTCACACGCATGACTTTTACGCCATTAGAGCTATTCTCAAAAGTATTAATCTCAGAATCAAAATATTTGATGTGTGGGTGCATTCTTACATGGTCAACCATCATGAAAAAAAGTGGCGCAATTCCATCAAAAATCATGACTTGAGGCCGAACTATAAATACATCAGTGATTTGACCTATTTCACATGCATGACTTTTACGCCATTATAGCTATTCTCAAAAGTATTAATCTCAGAATCAAAATATTTGGTGTGTGGATGCATTCTAACATGGTCAACCCTCATGAAAAAATTTGGCGCAATTCCATCAAAAATCATGACTTGAGGCCGAACTATAAATACATCAGGAATTCGACCTTTTTCACACGCATGACTTTTACGCCATTAGAGCTATTCTCAAAAGTATTAATCTCAGAATCAAAATATTTGGTGTGTGGGTGCATTCTTACATGGTCAACCATCATCAAAAAAATTGGCGCAATTCCATCAAAAAATCATGACTTGAGGCCGAACTATAAATACATCAGCGATTTGATATTTTTCACATGCATGACTTTTACGCCATGAGAACTATTTTCAAAAGTATTAATCTCAGAATCAAAATATTTGGTGTGTGGATGCATTCTTACATGGTCAACCCTCATGAAAAAAATTGGCGCAATTCCATCAAAAAATCATGACTTGAGGCCGAACTATAAATACATCAGCAATTCGACCTTTTTCACATGCATGACTTTTACGCCATGAGAACTATTTTCAAAAGTATTAATCTCAGAATCAAAATATTTGGTGTGTGGATGCATTCTTACATGGTCAACCCTCATAAAAAAAATTGGCGCAATTCCATCAAAAATCATGACTTGAGGCCGAACTATAAATACATCATCGATTCGACCTTTTTCACATGCATGACTTTTACGCCATGAGAACTATTTTCAAAAGTATTAATCTCAGAATCAAAATATTTGGTGTGTGGATGCATTCTTACATGGTTGACCCTCATGAAAAAAATTGGCGCAATTCCATCAAAAATCATGACTTGAGGCCGAACTATAAATACATCAGCGATTCGACCTTTTTCACATGCATGCCTTTTACGCCATTAGAGCTATTCTCAAAAGTATTAATCTCAGAATCAAACTATTTGGTGTGTGGATGCATTCTTACATGGTCAACCCTCATGAAAAAATTTGGCGCAATTCCATCAAAAATCATGACTTGAGGCCGAACTATAAATACATCAGGAATTCGAACTTTTTCACACGCATGACTTTTACGCCATTAGAGCTATTCTCAAAAGTATTAATCTCAGAATCAAAATATTTGATGTGTGGGTGCATTCTTACATGGTCAACCATCATAAAAAAAAGTGGCGCAATTCCATCAAAAATCATGACTTGAGGCCGAACTATAAATACATCAGCGATTTGACCTATTTCACATGCATGACTTTTACGCCATTATAGCTATTCTCAAAAGTATTAATCTCAGAATCAAAATATTTGGTGTGTGGATGCATTCTAACATGGTCAACCCTCATGAAAAAATTTGGCGCAATTCCATCAAAAATCATGACTTGAGGCCGAACTATAAATACATCAGGAATTCGACCTTTTTCACACGCATGACTTTTACGCCATTAGAGCTATTCTCAAAAGTATTAATCTCAGAATCAAAATATTTGATGTGTGGGTGCATTCTTACATGGTCAACCATCATCAAAAAAAGTGGCGCAATTCCATCAAAAATCATGACTTGAGGCCGAACTATAAATACATCAGCAATTCGACCTTTTTCACATGCATGACTTTTACGCCATGAGAACTATTTTCAAAAGTATTAATCTCAGAATCAAAATATTTGGTGTGTGGATGCATTCTTACATGGTCGACCCTCATGAAAAAAATTGGCGCAATTCCATCAAAAATCATGACTTGAGGCCGAACTATAAATACATCAGCGATTCGACCTTTTTCACATGCATGACTTTTACGCCATGAGAACTATTTTCAAAAGTATTAATCTCAGAATCAAAATATTTGGTGTGTGGATGCATTCTTACATGGTTGACCCTCATGAAAAAAATTGGCGCAATTCCATCAAAAATCATGACTTGAGGCCGAACTATAAATACATCAGCGATTCGACCTTTTTCACATGCATGCCTTTTACGCCATTAGAGCTATTCTCAAAAGTATTAATCTCAGAATCAAACTATTTGGTGTGTGGATGCATTCTTACATGGTCAACCCTCATGAAAAAATTTGGCGCAATTCCATCAAAAATCATGACTTGAGGCCGAACTATAAATACATCAGGAATTCGAACTTTTTCACACGCATGACTTTTACGCCATTAGAGCTATTCTCAAAAGTATTAATCTCAGAATCAAAATATTTGATGTGTGGGTGCATTCTTACATGGTCAACCATCATAAAAAAAAGTGGCGCAATTCCATCAAAAATCATGACTTGAGGCCGAACTATAAATACATCAGCGATTTGACCTATTTCACATGCATGACTTTTACGCCATTATAGCTATTCTCAAAAGTATTAATCTCAGAATCAAAATATTTGGTGTGTGGATGCATTCTAACATGGTCAACCCTCATGAAAAAATTTGGCGCAATTCCATCAAAAATCATGACTTGAGGCCGAACTATAAATACATCAGGAATTCGACCTTTTTCACACGCATGACTTTTACGCCATTAGAGCTATTCTCAAAAGTATTAATCTCAGAATCAAAATATTTGATGTGTGGGTGCATTCTTACATGGTCAACCATCATCAAAAAAAGTGGCGCAATTCCATCAAAAATCATGACTTGAGGCCGAACTATAAATACATCAGCAATTCGACCTTTTTCACATGCATGACTTTTACGCCATGAGAACTATTTTCAAAAGTATTAATCTCAGAATCAAAATATTTGGTGTGTGGATGCATTCTTACATGGTCGACCCTCATGAAAAAAATTGGCGCAATTCCATCAAAAATCATGACTTGAGGCCGAACTATAAATACATCAGCGATTCGACCTTTTTCACATGCATGACTTTTACGCCATGAGAACTATTCTAAAAAGTATTAATCTCAGAATCAAAATATTTGGTGTGTGGGTGCATTCTTACATGGTCAACCCTCATGAAAAAAAGTGGCGCAATTCCATCAAAAATCATGACTTGAGGCCGAACTATAAATACATCAGCAATTCGACCTTTTTCACATGCATGACTTTTACGCCATTAGAGCTATTCTCAAAAGTATTAATCTCATAATCAAACTATTTAGTGTGTGGATGCATTCTTACATGGTCAACCCTCATGAAAAAATTAGTCGCAATTCCATCAAAAATCATGACTTGAGGCCGAACTATAAATACATCAGCAATTCGACCTTTTTCACATGCATGACTTTTACGCCATTAGAGCTATTCTCAAAAGTATTAATCTCAGAATAAAAATATTTGGTGTGTGGGTGCATTCTTACATGGTCAACCATCATGAAAAAAATTGGCGCAATTCCATCAAAAATCATGACATGAGGCCGAACTATAAATACATCAGCGATTTGACCTTTTTCACATGCATGACTTTTACGCCATGAGAACTATTTTCAAAAGTATTAATCTCAGAATCAAAATATTTGGTGTGTGGATGCATTCTTACATGGTCAACCCTCATGAAAACAATTGGCGCAATTCCATCAAAAATCATGACTTGAGGCCGAACTATAAATACATCAGCAATTCGACCTTTTTCACATGCATGACTTTTACGCCATGAGAACTATTTTCAAAAGTATTAATCTCAGAATCAAAATATTTGGTGTGTGGATGCATTCTTACATGGTCAACCCTCATGAAAAAAATTGGCGCAATTCCATCAAAAATCATGACTTGAGGCCGAACTATAAATACATCAGCGATTCGACCTTTTTCACATGCATGACTTTTACGCCATGAGAACTATTTTCAAAAGTATTAATCTCAGAATCAAAATATTTGATGTGTGGGTGCATTCTTACATGGTCAACCATCATAAAAAAAAGTGGCGCAATTCCATCAAAAATCATGACTTGAGGCCGAACTATAAATACATCAGCGATTTGACCTTTTTCACATGCATGACTTTTACGCCATGAGAACTATTTTCAAAAGTATTAATCTCAGAATCAAAATATTTGGTGTGTGGATGCATTCTTACATGGTCAACCCTCATGAAAAAAATTGGCGCAATTCCATCAAAAATCATGACTTGAGGCCGAACTATAAATACATCAGCGATTTGACCCTTTTCACATGCATGACTTTTACGCCATGAGAACTATTTTCAAAAGTATTAATCTCAGAATCAAAATATTTGGTGTGTGGATGCATTCCTACATGGTCAACCCTCATGAAAAAAATTGGCGCAATTCCATCAAAAATCATGACTTGAGGCCGAACTATAAATACATCAGCGATTCGACCTTTATCACATGCATGACTTTTACGCCATTAGAGCTATTCTCAAAAGTATTAATCTCAGAATCAAAATATTTGGTGTGTGGATGCATTCTTACATGGTCGACCCTCATGAAAAAATTTGGGGCAATTCCATCAAAAATCATGACTTGAGGCCGAACTATAAATACATCAGGAATTCGACCTTTTTCACATGCATGACTTTTACGCCATTAGAGCTATTTTCAAAAGTATTAATCTCAGAATCAAACTATTTTGTGTGTGGATGCATTCTTACATGGTCAACCCTCATAAAAAAATTTGGCGCAATTCCATCAAAAATCATGACTTGAGGCCGAACTATAAATACATCAGGAATTCGAACTTTTTCACATGCATGACTTTTACGCCATTAGAGCTATTCTCAAAAGTATTAATCTCAGAATCAAAATATTTGATGTGTGGATGCATTCTTACATGGTCAACCAGCATGAAAAAAAGTGGCGCAATTCCATCAAAAATCATGACTTGAGGCCGAACTATAAATACATCAGCGATTTGATATTTTTCACATGCATGACTTTTACGCCATGAGAACTATTTTCAAAAGTATTAATCTCAGAATCAAAATATTTGGTGTGTGGATGCATTCTGACATGGTCGACCCTCATGAAAAAAAGTGGCGCAATTCCATCAAAAATCATGACTTGAGGCCGAACTATAAATACATCAGGAATTCGACCTTTTTCACATGCATGACTTTTACGCCATTAGAGCTATTTTCAAAAGTATTAATCTCAGAATCAAAATATTTGGTGTGTGGATGCATTCCTACATGGTCGACCCTCATGAAAAAATTTGGCGCAATTCCATCAAAAATCATGACTTGAGGCCGAACTATAAATACATCAGCGATTCGAACTTTTTCACATGCATGACTTTTACGCCATTAGAGCTATTCTCAAAAGTATTAATCTCAGAATCAAACTATTTGGTGTGTGGATGCATTCTTACATGGTCGACCCTCATGAAAAAATTTGGCGCAATTCCATCAAAAATCATGACTTGAGGCCGAACTATAAATACATCAGGAATTCGACCTTTTTCACATGCATGACTTTTACGCCATTAGAGCTATTCTCAAAAGTATTAATCTCAGAATCAAACTATTTGGTGTGTGGATGCATTCTTACATGGTCGACCCTCATGAAAAAATTTGGCGCAATTCCATCAAAAATCATGACTTGAGGCCAAACTATAAATACATCAGCGATTTGATATTTTTCACATGCATGACTTTTACGCCATGAGAACTATTTTCAAAAGTATTAATCTCAGAATCAAAATATTTGGTGTGTGGATGCATTCTTACATGGTCAACCCTCATGAAAAAAATTGGCGCAATTCCATCAAAAATCATGACTTGAGGCCGAACTATAAATACATCAGCAATTCGAACTTTTTCACATGCATGACTTTTACGCTATGAGAACTATTTTCAAAAGTATTAATCTCAGAATCAAAATATTTGGTGTGTGGATGCATTCTTACATGGTCAACCCTCATGAAAAAAATTGGCGCAATTCCATCAAAAATCATGACTTGAGGCCGAACTATAAATACATCAGCAATTCGACCTTTTTCACATGCATGACTTTTACGCCATTAGAGCTATTCTCAAAAGTATTAATCTCAGAATCAAACTATTTGGTGTGTGGATGCATTCTTACATGGTCGACCCTCATGAAAAAATTTGGCGCAATTCCATCAAAAATCATGACTTGAGGCCGAACTATAAATACATCAGGAATTCGACCTTTTTCACATGCATGACTTTTACGCCATTAGAGCTATTCTCAAAAGTATTAATCTCAGAATCAAACTATTTGGTGTGTGGATGCATTCTTACATGGTCGACCCTCATGAAAAAATTTGGCGCAATTCCATCAAAAATCATGACTTGAGGCCAAACTATAAATACATCAGCGATTTGATATTTTTCACATGCATGACTTTTACGCCATGAGAACTATTTTCAAAAGTATTAATCTCAGAATCAAAATATTTGGTGTGTGGATGCATTCTTACATGGTCAACCCTCATGAAAAAAATTGGCGCAATTCCATCAAAAATCATGACTTGAGGCCGAACTATAAATACATCAGCAATTCGAACTTTTTCACATGCATGACTTTTACGCTATGAGAACTATTTTCAAAAGTATTAATCTCAGAATCAAAATATTTGGTGTGTGGATGCATTCTTACATGGTCAACCCTCATGAAAAAAATTGGCGCAATTCCATCAAAAATCATGACTTGAGGCCGAACTATAAATACATCAGCAATTCGACCTTTTTCACATGCATGACTTTTACGCCATGAGAACTATTTTCAAAAGTATTAATCTCAGAATAAAAATATTTGGTGTGTGGATGCATTCTTACATGGTCGACCCTCATGAAAAAAATTGGCGCAATTCCATCAAAAATCATGACTTGAGGCCGAACTATAAATACATCAGCGATTCGACCTTTTTCACATGCATGACTTTTACGCCATGAGAACTATTCTCAAAAGTATTAATCTCAGAATCAAAATATTTGGTGTGTGGGTGCATTCTTACATGGTCAACCCTCATGAAAAAAAGTGGCGCAATTCCATCAAAAATCATGACTTGAGGCCGAACTATAAATACATCAGCAATTCGACCTTTTTCACATGCATGACTTTTACGCCATTAGAGCTATTCTCAAAAGTATTAATCTCATAATCAAACTATTTAGTGTGTGGATGCATTCTTACATGGTCAACCCTCATGAAAAAATTAGTCGCAATTCCATCAAAAATCATGACTTGAGGCCGAACTATAAAAACATCAGCAATTCGACCTTTTTCACATGCATGACTTTTACGCCATTAGAGCTATTCTCAAAAGTATTAATCTCAGAATAAAAATATTTGGTGTGTGGGTGCATTCTTACATGGTCAACCATCATGAAAAAAATTGGCGCAATTCCATCAAAAATCATGACATGAGGCCGAACTATAAATACATCAGCGATTTGACCTTTTTCACATGCATGACTTTTACGCCATGAGAACTATTTTCAAAAGTATTAATCTCAGAATCAAAATATTTGGTGTGTGGATGCATTCTTACATGGTCAACCCTCATGAAAACAATTGGCGCAATTCCATCAAAAATCATGACTTGAGGCCGAACTATAAATACATCAGCAATTCGACCTTTTTCACATGCATGACTTTTACGCCATGAGAACTATTTTCAAAAGTATTAATCTCAGAATCAAAATATTTGGTGTGTGGATGCATTCTTACATGGTCAACCCTCATGAAAAAAATTGGCGCAATTCCATCAAAAATCATGACTTGAGGCCGAACTATAAATACATCAGCGATTCGACCTTTTTCACATGCATGACTTTTACGCCATGAGAACTATTTTCAAAAGTATTAATCTCAGAATCAAAATATTTGATGTGTGGGTGCATTCTTACATGGTCAACCATCATAAAAAAAAGTGGCGCAATTCCATCAAAAATCATGACTTGAGGCCGAACTATAAATACATCAGCGATTTGACCTTTTTCACATGCATGACTTTTACGCTATGAGAACTATTTTCAAAAGTATTAATCTCAGAATCAAACTATTTGGTGTGTGGATGCATTCTTACATGGTCAACCCTCATGAAAAAAATTGGCGCAATTCCATCAAAAATCATGACTTGAGGCCGAACTATAAATACATCAGCGATTTGACCTTTTTCACATGCATGACTTTTACGCCATGAGAACTATTTTCAAAAGTATTAATCTCAGAATCAAAATATTTGGTGTGTGGATGCATTCCTACATGGTCAACCCTCATGAAAAAAAGTGGCGCAATTCCATCAAAAATCATGACTTGAGGCCGAACTATAAATACATCAGCGATTCGACCTTTATCACATGCATGACTTTTACGCCATTAGAGCTATTCTCAAAAGTATTAATCTCAGAATCAAACTATTTGGTGTGTGGATGCATTCTTACATGGTCGACCCTCATGAAAAAATTTGGGGCAATTCCATCAAAAATCATGACTTGAGGCCGAACTATAAATACATCAGGAATTCGACCTTTTTCACATGCATGACTTTTACGCCATTAGAGCTATTTTCAAAAGTATTAATCTCAGAATCAAACTATTTTGTGTGTGGATGCATTCTTACATGGTCAACCCTCATGAAAAAATTTGGCGCAATTCCATCAAAAATCATGACTTGAGGCCGAACTATAAATACATCAGGAATTCGAACTTTTTCACATGCATGACTTTTACGCCATTAGAGCTATTCTCAAAAGTATTAATCTCAGAATCAAAATATTTGATGTGTGGATGCATTCTTACATGGTCAACCATCATGAAAAAAATTGGCGCAATTCCATCAAAAATCATGACTTGAGGCCGAACTATAAATACATCAGCGATTTGATATTTTTCACATGCATGACTTTTACGCCATGAGAACTATTTTCAAAAGTATTAATCTCAGAATCAAAATATTTGGTGTGTGGATGCATTCTGACATGGTCGACCCTCATGAAAAAAAGTGGCGCAATTCCATCAAAAATCATGACTTGAGGCCGAACTATAAATACATCAGGAATTCGACCTTTTTCACATGCATGACTTTTACGCCATTAGAGCTATTTTCAAAAGTATTAATCTCAGAATCAAAATATTTGGTGTGTGGATGCATTCCTACATGGTCGACCCTCATGAAAAAAATTGGCGCAATTCCATCAAAAATCATGACTTGAGGCCGAACTATAAATACATCAGCGATTCGAACTTTTTCACATGCATGACTTTTACGCCATTAGAGCTATTCTCAAAAGTATTAATCTCAGAATCAAACTATTTGGTGTGTGGATGCATTCTTACATGGTCGACCCTCATGAAAAAAGTTGGCGCAATTCCATCAAAAATCATGACTTGAGGCCGAACTATAAATACATCAGGAATTCGACCTTTTTCACATGCATGACTTTTACGCCATTAGAGCTATTCTCAAAAGTATTAATCTCAGAATCAAACTATTTGGTGTGTGGATGCATTCTTACATGGTCGACCCTCATGAAAAAATTTGGCGCAATTCCATCAAAAATCATGACTTGAGGCCAAACTATAAATACATCAGCGATTTGATATTTTTCACATGCATGACTTTTACGCCATGAGAACTATTTTCAAAAGTATTAATCTCAGAATCAAAATATTTGGTGTGTGGATGCATTCTTACATGGTCAACCCTCATGAAAAAAATTGGCGCAATTCCATCAAAAATCATGACTTGAGGCCGAACTATAAATACATCAGCAATTCGAACTTTTTCACATGCATGACTTTTACGCTATGAGAACTATTTTCAAAAGTATTAATCTCAGAATCAAAATATTTGGTGTGTGGATGCATTCTTACATGGTCAACCCTCATGAAAAAATTTGGCGCAATTCCATAAAAAATCATGACTTGAGGCCGAACTATAAATACATCAGCAATTCGACCTTTTTCACATGCATGACTTTTACGCCATTAGAGCTATTCTCAAAAGTATTAATCTCAGAATCAAAATATTTGGTGTGTGGATGCATTCTGACATGGTCGACCCTCATGAAAAAAAGTGGCGCAATTCCATCAAAAATCATGACTTGAGGCCGAACTATAAATACATCAGGAATTCGACCTTTTTCACATGCATGACTTTTACGCCATTAGAGCTATTTTCAAAAGTATTAATCTCAGAATCAAAATATTTGGTGTGTGGATGCATTCCTACATGGTCGACCCTCATGAAAAAATTTGGCGCAATTCCATCAAAAATCATGACTTGAGGCCGAACTATAAATACATCAGCGATTCGAACTTTTTCACATGCATGACTTTTACGCCATTAGAGCTATTCTCAAAAGTATTAATCTCAGAATCAAACTATTTGGTGTGTGGATGCATTCTTACATGGTCGACCCTCATGAAAAAAGTTGGCGCAATTCCATCAAAAATCATGACTTGAGGCCGAACTATAAATACATCAGGAATTCGACCTTTTTCACATGCATGACTTTTACGCCATTAGAGCTATTCTCAAAAGTATTAATCTCAGAATCAAACTATTTGGTGTGTGGATGCATTCTTACATGGTCGACCCTCATGAAAAAAGTTGGCGCAATTCCATCAAAAATCATGACTTGAGGCCGAACTATAAATACATCAGGAATTCGACCTTTTTCACATGCATGACTTTTACGCCATTAGAGCTATTCTCAAAAGTATTAATCTCAGAATCAAACTATTTGGTGTGTGGATGCATTCTTACATGGTCGACCCTCATGAAAAAATTTGGCGCAATTCCATCAAAAATCATGACTTGAGGCCAAACTATAAATACATCAGCGATTTGATATTTTTCACATGCATGACTTTTACGCCATGAGAACTATTTTCAAAAGTATTAATCTCAGAATCAAAATATTTGGTGTGTGGATGCATTCTTACATGGTCAACCCTCATGAAAAAAATTGGCGCAATTCCATCAAAAATCATGACTTGAGGCCGAACTATAAATACATCAGCAATTCGAACTTTTTCACATGCATGACTTTTACGCTATGAGAACTATTTTCAAAAGTATTAATCTCAGAATCAAAATATTTGGTGTGTGGATGCATTCTTACATGGTCAACCCTCATGAAAAAATTTGGCGCAATTCCATAAAAAATCATGACTTGAGGCCGAACTATAAATACATCAGCAATTCGACCTTTTTCACATGCATGACTTTTACGCCATTAGAGCTATTCTCAAAAGTATTAATCTCAGAATCAAAATATTTGGTGTGTGGATGCATTCTTACATGGTCGACCCTCATGAAAAAATTTGGGGCAATTCCATCAAAAATCATGACTTGAGGCCGAACTATAAATACATCAGGAATTCGACCTTTTTCACATGCATGACTTTTACGCCATTAGAGCTATTTTCAAAAGTATTAATCTCAGAATCAAACTATTTTGTGTGTGGATGCATTCTTACATGGTCAACCCTCATGAAAAAATTTGGCGCAATTCCATCAAAAATCATGACTTGAGGCCGAACTATAAATACATCAGGAATTCGAACTTTTTCAAATGCATGACTTTTACGCCATTAGAGCTATTCTCAAAAGTATTAATCTCAGAATCAAAATATTTGATGTGTGGATGCATTCTTACATGGTCAACCATCATGAAAAAAATTGGTGCAATTCCATCAAAAATCATGACTTGAGGCCGAACTATAAATACATCAGCGATTTGATATTTTTCACATGCATGACTTTTACGCCATGAGAACTATTTTCAAAAGTATTAATCTCAGAATCAAAATATTTGGTGTGTGGATGCATTCTGACATGGTCGACCCTCATGAAAAAAAGTGGCGCAATTCCATCAAAAATCATGACTTGAGGCCGAACTATAAATACATCAGCGATTCGAACTTTTTCACATGCATGACTTTTACGCCATTAGAGCTATTCTCAAAAGTATTAATCTCAGAATCAAACTATTTGGTGTGTGGATGCATTCTTACATGGTCGACCCTCATGAAAAAAGTTGGCGCAATTCCATCAAAAATCATGACTTGAGGCCGAACTATAAATACATCAGGAATTCGACCTTTTTCACATGCATGACTTTTACGCCATTAGAGCTATTCTCAAAAGTATTAATCTCAGAATCAAACTATTTGGTGTGTGGATGCATTCTTACATGGTCGACCCTCATGAAAAAATTTGGCGCAATTCCATCAAAAATCATGACTTGAGGCCAAACTATAAATACATCAGCGATTTGATATTTTTCACATGCATGACTTTTACGCCATGAGAACTATTTTCAAAAGTATTAATCTCAGAATCAAAATATTTGGTGTGTGGATGCATTCTTACATGGTCAACCCTCATGAAAAAAATTGGCGCAATTCCATCAAAAATCATGACTTGAGGCCGAACTATAAATACATCAGCAATTCGAACTTTTTCACATGCATGACTTTTACGCTATGAGAACTATTTTCAAAAGTATTAATCTCAGAATCAAAATATTTGGTGTGTGGATGCATTCTTACATGGTCAACCCTCATGAAAAAATTTGGCGCAATTCCATAAAAAATCATGACTTGAGGCCGAACTATAAATACATCAGCAATTCGACCTTTTTCACATGCATGACTTTTACGCCATTAGAGCTATTCTCAAAAGTATTAATCTCAGAATCAAAATATTTGGTGTGTGGATGCATTCTTACATGGTCGACCCTCATGAAAAAATTTGGCGCAATTCCATCAAAAATCATGACTTGAGGCCGAACTATAAATACATCAGGAATTCGACCTTTTTCACATGCATGACTTTTACGCCATTAGAGCTATTTTCAAAAGTATTAATCTCAGAATCAAACTATTTTGTGTGTGGATGCATTCTTACATGGTCAACCCTCATGAAAAAATTTGGCGCAATTCCATCAAAAATCATGACTTGAGGCCGAACTATAAATACATCAGGAATTCGAACTTTTTCACATGCATGACTTTTACGCCATTAGAGCTATTCTCAAAAGTATTAATCTCAGAATCAAAATATTTGATGTGTGGATGCATTCTTACATGGTCAACCATCATGAAAAAAATTGGCGCAATTCCATCAAAAATCATGACTTGAGGCCGAACTATAAATACATCAGCGATTTGATATTTTTCACATGCATGACTTTTACGCCATGAGAACTATTTTCAAAAGTATTAATCTCAGAATCAAAATATTTGGTGTGTGGATGCATTCTGACATGGTCGACCCTCATGAAAAAAAGTGGCGCAATTCCATCAAAAATCATGACTTGAGGCCGAACTATAAATACATCAGGAATTCGACCTTTTTCACATGCATGACTTTTACGCCATTAGAGCTATTTTCAAAAGTATTAATCTCAGAATCAAAATATTTGGTGTGTGGATGCATTCCTACATGGTCGACCCTCATGAAAAAATTTGGCGCAATTCCATCAAAAATCATGACTTGAGGCCGAACTATAAATACATCAGCGATTCGAACTTTTTCACATGCATGACTTTTACGCCATTAGAGCTATTCTCAAAAGTATTAATCTCAGAATCAAACTATTTGGTGTGTGGATGCATTCTTACATGGTCGACCCTCATGAAAAAAGTTGGCGCAATTCCATCAAAAATCATGACTTGAGGCCGAACTATAAATACATCAGCAATTCGACCTTTTTCACATGCATGACTTTTACGCCATTAGAGCTATTCTCAAAAGTATTAATCTCAGAATCAAACTATTTGGTGTGTGGATGCATTCTTACATGGTCGACCCTCATGAAAAAATTTGGCGCAATTCCATCTAAAATCATGACTTGAGGCCAAACTATAAATACATCAGCGATTTGATATTTTTCACATGCATGACTTTTACGCCATGAGAACTATTTTCAAAAGTATTAATCTCAGAATCAAAATATTTGGTGTGTGGATGCATTCTTACATGGTCAACCCTCATGAAAAAAATTGGCGCAATTCCATCAAAAATCATGACTTGAGGCCGAACTATAAATACATCAGCAATTCGAACTTTTTCACATGCATGACTTTTACGCTATGAGAACTATTTTCAAAAGTATTAATCTCAGAATCAAAATATTTGGTGTGTGGATGCATTCTTACATGGTCAACCCTCATGAAAAAATTTGGCGCAATTCCATAAAAAATCATGACTTGAGGCCGAACTATAAATACATCAGCAATTCGACCTTTTTCACATGCATGACTTTTACGCCATTAGAGCTATTCTCAAAAGTATTAATCTCAGAATCAAACTATTTGGTGTGTGGATGCATTCTTACATGGTCAACCTTCATGAAAAAATTTGGCGCAATTCCATCAAAAATCATGACTTGAGGCCGAACTATAAATACATCAGGAATTCGACCTTTTTCACATGCATGACTTTTACGCCATTAGAGCTATTCTCAAAAGTATTAATCTCAGAATCAAAATATTTGATGTGTGGGTGCATTCTTACATGGTCAACCATCATCAAAAAAAGTGGCGCAATTCCATCAAAAATCATGACTTGAGGCCGAACTATAAATACATCAGCGATTCGACCTTTTTCACATGCATGACTTTTACGCCATTATAGCTATTCTCAAAAGTATTAATCTCAGAATCAAACTATTTGGTGTGTGGATGCATTCTAACATGGTCGACCCTCATGAAAAAATTTGGCGCAATTCCATCAAAAATCATGACTTGAGGCCGAACTATAAATACATCAGCAATTCGACCTTTTTCACATGCATGACTTTTACGCCATTAGAGCTATTCTCAAAAGTATTAATCTCAGAATCAAACTATTTAGTGTGTGGATGCATTCTTACATGGTCAACCCTCATGAAAAAATTAGTCGCAATTCCATCAAAAATCATGACTTGAGGCCGAACTATAAATACATCAGCAATTCGACCTTTTTCACATGCATGACTTTTACGCCATTAGAGCTATTCTCAAAAGTATTAATCTCAGAATCAAAATATTTGGTGTGTGGGTGCATTCTTACATGGTCAACCATCATGAAAAAAAGTGGCGCAATTCCATCAAAAATCATGACATGAGGCCGAACTATAAATACATCAGCGATTTGACCTTTTTCACATGCATGACTTTTACGCCATGAGAACTATTTTCAAAAGTATTAATCTCAGAATCAAAATATTTGGTGTGTGGATGCATTGTTACATGGTCAACCCTCATGAAAAAAATTGGCGCAATTCCATCAAAAATCATGACTTGAGGCCGAACTATAAATACATAAGCGATTCGACCTTTTTCACATGCATGACTTTTACGCCATGAGAACTATTTTCAAAAGTATTAATCTCAGAATCAAAATATTTGGTGTGTGGATGCATTCTTACATGGTTGACCCTCATGAAAAAAAGTGGCGCAATTCCATCAAAAATCATGACTTGAGGCCGAACTATAAATACATCAGCAATTCGACCTTTTTCACATGCATGACTTTTACGCCATTAGAGCTATTCTCAAAAGTATTAATCTCAGAATCAAAATATTTGGTGTGTGGGTGCATTCTTACATGGTCAACCATCATGAAAAAAAGTGGCGCAATTCCATCAAAAATCATGACATGAGGCCGAACTATAAATACATCAGCGATTTGACCTTTTTCACATGCATGACTTTTACGCCATGAGAACTATTTTCAAAAGTATTAATCTCAGAATCAAAATATTTGGTGTGTGGATGCATTGTTACATGGTCAACCCTCATGAAAAAAATTGGCGCAATTCCATCAAAAATCATGACTTGAGGCCGAACTATAAATACATAAGCGATTCGACCTTTTTCACATGCATGACTTTTACGCCATGAGAACTATTTTCAAAAGTATTAATCTCAGAATCAAAATATTTGGTGTGTGGATGCATTCTTACATGGTTGACCCTCATGAAAAAAAGTGGCGCAATTCCATCAAAAATCATGACTTGAGGCCGAACTATAAATACATCAGCAATTCGACCTTTTTCACATGCATGACTTTTACGCCATTAGAGCTATTCTCAAAAGTATTAATCTCAGAATCAAAATATTTGATGTGTGTATGCATTCTTACATGGTCAACCCTCATGATAAAAATTGGCGCAATTCCATCAAAAATCATGACTTGAGGCCGAACTATAAATACATCAGCAATTCGACCTTTTTCACATGCATGACTTTTACGCCATGAGAACTATTTACAAAAGTATTAATCTCAGAATCAAAATATTTGATGTGTGGATGCATTCTTACATGGTCAACCCTCATGAAAAAAATTGGCGCAATTCCATCAAAAATCATGACTTGAGGCCGAACTATAAATACATCAGCAATTCGACCTTTTTCACATGCATGACTTTTACGCCATGAGAACTATTTTCAAAAGTATTAATCTCAGAATCAAAATATTTGGTGTGTGGATGCATTCTTACATGGTCGACCCTCATGAAAAAAATTGGCGCAATTCCATCAAAAATCATGACTTGAGGCCGAACTATAAATACATCAGCAATTCGACCTTTTTCACATGCATGACTTTTACGCCATTAGAGCTATTCTCAAAAGTATTAATCTCAGAATCAAACTATTTAGTGTGTGGATGCATTCTTACATGGTCAATCCTCATGAAAAAATTTGGCGCAATTCCATCAAAAATCATGACTTGAGGCCGAACTATAAATACATCAGGAATTCGACCTTTTTCACATGCATGACTTTTACGCCATTAGAGCTATTCTCAAAAGTATTAATCTCAGAATCAAAATATTTGGTGTGTGGGTGCATTCTTACATGGTCAACCATCATGAAAAAAAATGGCGCAATTCCATCAAAAATCATGACTTGAGGCCGAACTATAAATATATCAGCGATTTGACCTTTTTCACATGCATGACTTTTACGCCTTTAGAGCTATTTTCAAAAGTATTAATCTCAGAATCAAACTATTTGGTGTGTGGATGCATTCTTACATGGTCAACCCTCATGAAAAAAATTGGCGCAATTCCATCAAAAATCATGACTTGAGGCCGAACTATAAATACATCAGCGATTTGACCTTTTTCACATGCATGACTTTTACGCCATTAGAGCTATTCTCAAAAGTATTAATCTCAGAATCAAAATATTTGGTGTGTGGATGCATTCTTACATGGTCAACCCTCATGAAAAAAAGTGGCGCAATTCCATCAAAAATCATGACTTGAGGCCGAACTATAAATACATCAGGAATTCGACCTTTTTCACATGCATGACTTTTACGCCATTAGAGCTATTCTCAAAAGTATTAATCTCAGAATCAAAATATTTGGTGTGTGGATGCATTCTTACATGGACGACCCTCATGAAAAAAATTGGCGCAATTCCATCAAAAATCATGACTTGAGGCCGAACTATAAATACATCAGGAATTCGACCTTTTTCACATGCATGACTTTTACGCCATTAGAGCTATTCTCAAAAGTATTAATCTCAGAATCAAAATATTTGATGTGTGGGTGAATTCTTACATGGTCAACCATCATGAAAAAAAGTGGCGCAATTCCATCAAAAATCATGACTTGAGGCCGAACTATAAATACATCAGTGATTTGATATTTTTCACATGCATGACTTTTACGCCATGAGAACTATTTTCAAAAGTATTAATCTCAGAATCTAAATGTTTGGTGTGTGGGTGCATTCTTACATGGTCAACCATCATCAAAAAATTTGGCGCAATTCCATCAAAAATCATGACTTGAGGCCGAACTATAAATACATCAGCAATTCGACCTTTTTCACATGCATGACTTTTACGCCATGAGAACTATTTTCAAAAGTATTAATCTCAGAATCAAAATATTTGGTGTGTGGATGCATTCTAACATGGTCGACCCTCATGAAAAAATTTGGCATAATTCCATCAAAAATCATGACTTGAGGCCGAACTATAAATACATCAGCAATTCGACCTTTTTCACATGCATGACTTTTACGCCATTAGAGCTATTCTCAAAAGTATTAATCTCAGAATCAAACTATTTGGTGTGTGGATGCATTCTTACATGGTCAACCCTCATGAAAAAAAGTGGCGCAATTCCATCAAAAATCATGACTTGAGGCCGAACTATAAATACATCAGGAATTCGACCTTTTTCACATGCATGACTTTTACGCCATTAGAGCTATTTTCAAAAGTATTAATCTCAGAATCAAAATATTTGATGTGTGGGTGCATTCTTACATGGTCAACCATCTTGAAAAAAGTGGCGCAATTCCATCAAAAATCATGACTTGAGGCCGAACTATAAATACATCAGCGATTTGACCTTTTTCACATGCATGACTCTTACGCCATTAGAGTTATTCTCAAAAGTATTAATCTCAGAATCAAACTATTTGGTGTGTGGGTGCATTCTTACATGGTCAACCCTCATGAAAAAAAGTGGCGCAATTCCATCAAAAATCATGACTTGAGGCCGAACTATAAATACATCAGGAATTCGACCTTTTTCACATGCATGACTTTTACGCCATTAGAGCTATTCTCAAAAGTATTAATCTCAGAATCAAAATATTTGATGTGTGGGTGCATTCTTACATGGTCAACCATCATCAAAAAAATTGGCGCAATTCCATCAAAAATCATGACTTGAGGCCGAACTATAAATACATCAGCAATTCGAACTTTTTCACATGCATGACTTTTACGCCATGAGAACTATTTTCAAAAGTATTAATCTCAGAATCAAAATATTTGAAGTGTGGATGCATTCTAACATGGTCGACCCTCATGAAAAAAATTGGCGCAATTCCATCAAAAATCATGACTTGAGGCCGAACTATAAATACATCAGCAATTCGACCTTTTTCACATGCATGACTTTTACGCCATTAGAGCTATTCTCAAAAGTATTAATCTCAGAATCAAACTATTTCGTGTGTGGGTGCATTCTAACATGGTCGACCCTCATGAAAAAAATTGGCGCAATTCCATCAAAAATCATGACTTGAGGCCGAACTATAAATACATCAGGAATTCGACCTTTTTCACATGCATGACTTTTACGCCATTAGAGCTATTCTCAAAAGTATTAATCTCAGAATCAAAATATTTGATGTGTGGGTGCATTCTTACATGGTCAACCATCATCAAAAAAATTGGCGCAATTCCATCAAAAATCATGACTTGAGGCCGAACTATAAATACATCAGCAATTCGAACTTTTTCACATGCATGACTTTTACGCCATGAGAACTATTTTCAAAAGTATTAATCTCAGAATCAAAATATTTGATGTGTGGATGCATTCTAACATGGTCGACCCTCATGAAAAAAATTGGCGCAATTCCATCAAAAATCATGACTTGAGGCCGAACTATAAATACATCAGCAATTCGAACTTTTTCACATGCATGACTTTTACGCCATTAGAGCTATTCTCAAAAGTATTAATCTCAGAATCAAAATATTTGGTGTGTGGGTGCATTCTTACATGGTCAACCCTCATGAAAAAAAGTGGCGCAATTCCATCAAAAATCATGACTTGAGGCCGAACTATAAATACATCAGCGATTCGACCTTTTTCACATGCATGACTTTTACGCCATTAGAGCTATTCTCAAAAGTATTAATCTCAGAATCAAAATATTTGATGTGTGGGTGCATTCTTACATGGTCAACCATCATGAAAAAAAGTGGCGCAATTCCATCAAAAATCATGACTTGAGGCCGAACTATAAATACATCAGCAATTCGACCTTTTTCACATGCATGACTTTTACGCCATTAGAGCTATTCTCAAAAGTATTAATCTCAGAATCAAACTATTTGGTGTGTGGATGCATTCTTACATGGTCAACCCTCATGAAAAAAAGTGGCGCAATTCCATCAAAAATCATGACTTGAGGCCGAACTATAAATACATCAGGAATTCGACCTTTTTCACATGCATGACTTTTACGCCATTAGAGCTATTCTCAAAAGTATTAATCTCAGAATCAAAATATTTGATGTGTGGGTGCATTCTTACATGGTCAACCATCATCAAAAAAATTGGCGCAATTCCATCAAAAATCATGACTTGAGGCCGAACTATAAATACATCAGCAATTCGAACTTTTTCACATGCATGACTTTTACGCCATGAGAACTATTTTCAAAAGTATTAATCTCAGAATCAAAATATTTGATGTGTGGATGCATTCTAACATGGTCGACCCTCATGAAAAAAATTGGCGCAATTCCATCAAAAATCATGACTTGAGGCCGAACTATAAATACATCAGCAATTCGAACTTTTTCACATGCATGACTTTTACGCCATTAGAGCTATTCTCAAAAGTATTAATCTCAGAATCAAAATATTTGGTGTGTGGGTGCATTCTTACATGGTCAACCCTCATGAAAAAAAGTGGCGCAATTCCATCAAAAATCATGACTTGAGGCCGAACTATAAATACATCAGGAATTCGACCTTTTTCACATGCATGACTTTTACGCCATTAGAGCTATTCTCAAAAGTATTAATCTCAGAATCAAAATATTTGATGTGTGGGTGCATTCTTACATGGTCAACCATCATGAAAAAAAGTGGCGCAATTCCATCAAAAATCATGACTTGAGGCCGAACTATAAATACATCAGCAATTCGACCTTTTTCACATGCATGACTTTTACGCCATTAGAGCTATTCTCAAAAGTATTAATCTCAGAATCAAAATATTTGATGTGTGGGTGAATTCTTACATGGTCAACCATCATGAAAAAAAGTGGCGCAATTCCATCAAAAATCATGACTTGAGGCCGAACTATAAATACATCAGTGATTTGATATTTTTCACATGCATGACTTTTACGCCATGAGAACTATTTTCAAAAGTATTAATCTCAGAATCTAAATATTTGGTGTGTGGGTGCATTCTTACATGGTCAACCATCATCAAAAAAAGTGGCGCAATTCCATCAAAAATCATGACTTGAGGCCGAACTATAAATACATCAGCAATTCGACCTTTTTCACATGCATGACTTTTACGCCATTAGAGCTATTCTCAAAAGTATTAATCTCAGAATCAAAATATTTGATGTGTGGGTGAATTCTTACATGGTCAACCATCATGAAAAAAAGTGGCGCAATTCCATCAAAAATCATGACTTGAGGCCGAACTATAAATACATCAGTGATTTGATATTTTTCACATGCATGACTTTTACGCCATTAGAGCTATTCTCAAAAGTATTAATCTCAGAATCAAAATATTTGGTGTGTGGATGCATTCTTACATGGTCAACCCTCATGAAAAAATTTGGCATAATTCCATCAAAAATCATGACTTGAGGCCGAACTATAAATACATCAGCGATTCGACCTTTTTCACATGCATGACTTTTACGCCATTAGAGTTATTCTCAAAAGTATTAATCTCAGAATCAAAATATTTGATGTGTGGGTGCATTCTTACATGGTCAACCATCTTGAAAAAAGTGGCGCAATTCCATCAAAAATCATGACTTGAGGCCGAACTATAAATACATCAGCAATTCGAACTTTTTCACATGCATGACTTTTACGCCATTAGAGCTATTCTCAAAAGTATTAATCTCAGAATCAAAATATTTGGCGTGTGGGTGCATTCTTACATGGTCAACCCTCATGAAAAAAATTGGCGCAATTCCATCAAAAATCATGACTTGAGGCCGAACTATAAATACATCAGCGATTCGACCTTTTTCACATGCATGACTTTTACGCCATTAGAGCTATTCTCAAAAGTATTAATCTCAGAATCAAAATATTTGATGTGTGGGTGCATTCTTACATGGTCAACCATCATGAAAAAAAGTGGCGCAATTCCATCAAAAATCATGACTTGAGGCCGAACTATAAATACATCAGCAATTCGACCTTTTTCACATGCATGACTTTTACGCCATTAGAGCTATTCTCAAAAGTATTAATCTCAGAATCAAAATATTTGATGTGTGGGTGAATTCTTACATGGTCAACCATCATGAAAAAAAGTGGCGCAATTCCATCAAAAATCATGACTTGAGGCCGAACTATAAATACATCAGTGATTTGATATTTTTCACATGCATGACTTTTACGCCATGAGAACTATTTTCAAAAGTATTAATCTCAGAATCTAAATATTTGGTGTGTGGATGCATTCTTACATGGTCAACCATCATCAAAAAAAGTGGTGCAATTCCATCAAAAATCATGACTTGAGGCCGAACTATAAATACATCAGGAATTCGACCTTTTTCACATGCATGACTTTTACGCCATTAGAGCTATTCTCAAAAGTATTAATCTCAGAATCAAAATATTTGATGTGTGGGTGAATTCTTACATGGTCAACCATCATGAAAAAAAGTGGCGCAATTCCATCAAAAATCATGACTTGAGGCCGAACTATAAATACATCAGTGATTTGATATTTTTCACATGCATGACTTTTACGCCATGAGAACTATTTTCAAAAGTATTAATCTCAGAATCTAAATGTTTGGTGTGTGGGTGCATTCTTACATGGTCAACCATCATCAAAAAATTTGGCATAATTCCATCAAAAATCATGACTTGAGGCCGAACTATAAATACATCAGCAATTCGACCTTTTTCACATGCATGACTTTTACGCCATGAGAACTATTTTCAAAAGTATTAATCTCAGAATCAAAATATTTGGTGTGTGGATGCATTCTAACATGGTCGACCCTCATGAAAAAATTTGGCATAATTCCATCAAAAATCATGACTTGAGGCCGAACTATAAATACATCAGCAATTCGACCTTTTTCACATGCATGACTTTTACGCCATTAGAGCTATTCTCAAAAGTATTAATCTCAGAATCAAACTATTTGGTGTGTGGATGCATTCTTACATGGTCAACCCTCATGAAAAAAAGTGGCGCAATTCCATCAAAAATCATGACTTGAGGCCGAACTATAAATACATCAGGAATTCGACCTTTTTCACATGCATGACTTTTACGCCATTAGAGCTATTTTCAAAAGTATTAATCTCAGAATCAAAATATTTGATGTGTGGGTGCATTCTTACATGGTCAACCATCTTGAAAAAAGTGGCGCAATTCCATCAAAAATCATGACTTGAGGCCGAACTATAAATACATCAGCGATTTGACCTTTTTCACATGCATGACTCTTACGCCATTAGAGCTATTCTCAAAAGTATTAATCTCAGAATCAAACTATTTGGTGTGTGGGTGCATTCTTACATGGTCAACCCTCATGAAAAAAAGTGGCGCAATTCCATCAAAAATCATGACTTGAGGCCGAACTATAAATACATCAGGAATTCGACCTTTTTCACATGCATGACTTTTACGCCATTAGAGCTATTCTCAAAAGTATTAATCTCAGAATCAAAATATTTGATGTGTGGGTGCATTCTTACATGGTCAACCATCATCAAAAAAATTGGCGCAATTCCATCAAAAATCATGACATGAGGCCGAACTATAAATACATCAGCAATTCGAACTTTTTCACATGCATGACTTTTACGCCATGAGAACTATTTTCAAAAGTATTAATCTCAGAATCAAAATATTTGAAGTGTGGATGCATTCTAACATGGTCGACCCTCATGAAAAAAATTGGCGCAATTCCATCAAAAATCATGACTTGAGGCCGAACTATAAATACATCAGCAATTCGACCTTTTTCACATGCATGACTTTTACGCCATTAGAGCTATTCTCAAAAGTATTAATCTCAGAATCAAACTATTTCGTGTGTGGGTGCATTCTTACATGGTCAACCCTCATGAAAAAAAGTGGCGCAATTCCATCAAAAATCATGACTTGAGGCCGAACTATAAATACATCAGGAATTCGACCTTTTTCACATGCATGACTTTTACGCCATTAGAGCTATTCTCAAAAGTATTAATCTCAGAATCAAAATATTTGATGTGTGGGTGCATTCTTACATGGTCAACCATCATCAAAAAAATTGGCGCAATTCCATCAAAAATCATGACTTGAGGCCGAACTATAAATACATCAGCAATTCGAACTTTTTCACATGCATGACTTTTACGCCATGAGAACTATTTTCAAAAATATTAATCTCAGAATCAAAATATTTGATGTGTGGATGCATTCTAACATGGTCGACCCTCATGAAAAAAATTGGCGCAATTCCATCAAAAATCATGACTTGAGGCCGAACTATAAATACATCAGCAATTCGAACTTTTTCACATGCATGACTTTTACGCCATTAGAGCTATTCTCAAAAGTATTAATCTCAGAATCAAAATATTTGGTGTGTGGGTGCATTCTTACATGGTCAACCCTCATGAAAAAAAGTGGCGCAATTCCATCAAAAATCATGACTTGAGGCCGAACTATAAATACATCAGCGATTCGACCTTTTTCACATGCATGACTTTTACGCCATTAGAGCTATTCTCAAAAGTATTAATCTCAGAATCAAAATATTTGATGTGTGGGTGCATTCTTACATGGTCAACCATCATGAAAAAAAGTGGCGCAATTCCATCAAAAATCATGACTTGAGGCCGAACTATAAATACATCAGCAATTCGACCTTTTTCACATGCATGACTTTTACGCCATTAGAGCTATTCTCAAAAGTATTAATCTCAGAATCAAACTATTTGGTGTGTGGATGCATTCTTACATGGTCAACCCTCATGAAAAAAAGTGGCGCAATTCCATCAAAAATCATGACTTGAGGCCGAACTATAAATACATCAGGAATTCGACCTTTTTCACATGCATGACTTTTACGCCATTAGAGCTATTCTCAAAAGTATTAATCTCAGAATCAAAATATTTGATGTGTGGGTGCATTCTTACATGGTCAACCATCTTGAAAAAAGTGGCGCAATTCCATCAAAAATCATGACTTGAGGCCGAACTATAAATACATCAGCGATTTGACCTTTTTCACATGCATGACTCTTACGCCATTAGAGCTATTCTCAAAAGTATTAATCTCAGAATCAAACTATTTGGTGTGTGGGTGCATTCTTACATGGTCAACCCTCATGAAAAAAAGTGGCGCAATTCCATCAAAAATCATGACTTGAGGCCGAACTATAAATACATCAGGAATTCGACCTTTTTCACATGCATGACTTTTACGCCATTAGAGCTATTCTCAAAAGTATTAATCTCAGAATCAAAATATTTGGTGTGTGGGTGCATTCTTACATGGTCAACCATCATCAAAAAAATTGGCGCAATTCCATCAAAAATCATGACTTGAGGCCGAACTATAAATACATCAGCAATTCGAACTTTTTCACATGCATGACTTTTACGCCATGAGAACTATTTTCAAAAGTATTAATCTCAGAATCAAAATATTTGAAGTGTGGATGCATTCTAACATGGTCGACCCTCATGAAAAAAATTGGCGCAATTCCATCAAAAATCATGACTTGAGGCCGAACTATAAATACATCAGCAATTCGACCTTTTTCACATGCATGACTTTTACGCCATTAGAGCTATTCTCAAAAGTATTAATCTCAGAATCAAACTATTTGGTGTGTGGGTGCATTCTTACATGGTCAACCCTCATGAAAAAAAGTGGCGCAATTCCATCAAAAATCATGACTTGAGGCCGAACTATAAATACATCAGGAATTCGACCTTTTTCACATGCATGACTTTTACGCCATTAGAGCTATTCTCAAAAGTATTAATCTCAGAATCAAAATATTTGATGTGTGGGTGCATTCTTACATGGTCAACCATCATCAAAAAAATTGGCGCAATTCCATCAAAAATCATGACTTGAGGCCGAACTATAAATACATCAGCAATTCGAACTTTTTCACATGCATGACTTTTACGCCATGAGAACTATTTTCAAAAGTATTAATCTCAGAATCAAAATATTTGATGTGTGGATGCATTCTAACATGGTCGACCCTCATGAAAAAAATTGGCGCAATTCCATCAAAAATCATGACTTGAGGCCGAACTATAAATACATCAGCAATTCGAACTTTTTCACATGCATGACTTTTACGCCATTAGAGCTATTCTCAAAAGTATTAATCTCAGAATCAAAATATTTGGTGTGTGGGTGCATTCTTACATGGTCAACCCTCATGAAAAAAAGTGGCGCAATTCCATCAAAAATCATGACTTGAGGCCGAACTATAAATACATCAGGAATTCGACCTTTTTCACATGCATGACTTTTACGCCATTAGAGCTATTCTCAAAAGTATTAATCTCAGAATCAAAATATTTGATGTGTGGGTGCATTCTTACATGGTCAACCATCATGAAAAAAAGTGGCGCAATTCCATCAAAAATCATGACTTGAGGCCGAACTATAAATACATCAGCAATTCGACCTTTTTCACATGCATGACTTTTACGCCATTAGAGCTATTCTCAAAAGTATTAATCTCAGAATCAAAATATTTGATGTGTGGGTGAATTCTTACATGGTCAACCATCATGAAAAAAAGTGGCGCAATTCCATCAAAAATCATGACTTGAGGCCGAACTATAAATACATCAGTGATTTGATATTTTTCACATGCATGACTTTTACGCCATGAGAACTATTTTCAAAAGTATTAATCTCAGAATCTAAATATTTGATGTGTGGGTGCATTCTTACATGGTCAACCATCTTGAAAAAAGTGGCGCAATTCCATCAAAAATCATGACTTGAGGCCGAACTATAAATACATCAGCGATTTGACCTTTTTCACATGCATGACTCTTACGCCATTAGAGCTATTCTCAAAAGTATTAATCTCAGAATCAAACTATTTGGTGTGTGGGTGCATTCTTACATGGTCAACCCTCATGAAAAAAAGTGGCGCAATTCCATCAAAAATCATGACTTGAGGCCGAACTATAAATACATCAGGAATTCGACCTTTTTCACATGCATGACTTTTACGCCATTAGAGCTATTCTCAAAAGTATTAATCTCAGAATCAAAATATTTGATGTGTGGGTGCATTCTTACATGGTCAACCATCATCAAAAAAATTGGCGCAATTCCATCAAAAATCATGACATGAGGCCGAACTATAAATACATCAGCAATTCGAACTTTTTCACATGCATGACTTTTACGCCATGAGAACTATTTTCAAAAGTATTAATCTCAGAATCAAAATATTTGAAGTGTGGATGCATTCTAACATGGTCGACCCTCATGAAAAAAATTGGCGCAATTCCATCAAAAATCATGACTTGAGGCCGAACTATAAATACATCAGCAATTCGACCTTTTTCACATGCATGACTTTTACGCCATTAGAGCTATTCTCAAAAGTATTAATCTCAGAATCAAACTATTTCGTGTGTGGGTGCATTCTTACATGGTCAACCCTCATGAAAAAAAGTGGCGCAATTCCATCAAAAATCATGACTTGAGGCCGAACTATAAATACATCAGGAATTCGACCTTTTTCACATGCATGACTTTTACGCCATTAGAGCTATTCTCAAAAGTATTAATCTCAGAATCAAAATATTTGATGTGTGGGTGCATTCTTACATGGTCAACCATCATCAAAAAAATTGGCGCAATTCCATCAAAAATCATGACTTGAGGCCGAACTATAAATACATCAGCAATTCGAACTTTTTCACATGCATGACTTTTACGCCATGAGAACTATTTTCAAAAATATTAATCTCAGAATCAAAATATTTGATGTGTGGATGCATTCTAACATGGTCGACCCTCATGAAAAAAATTGGCGCAATTCCATCAAAAATCATGACTTGAGGCCGAACTATAAATACATCAGCAATTCGAACTTTTTCACATGCATGACTTTTACGCCATTAGAGCTATTCTCAAAAGTATTAATCTCAGAATCAAAATATTTGGTGTGTGGGTGCATTCTTACATGGTCAACCCTCATGAAAAAAAGTGGCGCAATTCCATCAAAAATCATGACTTGAGGCCGAACTATAAATACATCAGCGATTCGACCTTTTTCACATGCATGACTTTTACGCCATTAGAGCTATTCTCAAAAGTATTAATCTCAGAATCAAAATATTTGATGTGTGGGTGCATTCTTACATGGTCAACCATCATGAAAAAAAGTGGCGCAATTCCATCAAAAATCATGACTTGAGGCCGAACTATAAATACATCAGCAATTCGACCTTTTTCACATGCATGACTTTTACGCCATTAGAGCTATTCTCAAAAGTATTAATCTCAGAATCAAACTATTTGGTGTGTGGATGCATTCTTACATGGTCAACCCTCATGAAAAAAAGTGGCGCAATTCCATCAAAAATCATGACTTGAGGCCGAACTATAAATACATCAGGAATTCGACCTTTTTCACATGCATGACTTTTACGCCATTAGAGCTATTCTCAAAAGTATTAATCTCAGAATCAAAATATTTGATGTGTGGGTGCATTCTTACATGGTCAACCATCTTGAAAAAAGTGGCGCAATTCCATCAAAAATCATGACTTGAGGCCGAACTATAAATACATCAGCGATTTGACCTTTTTCACATGCATGACTCTTACGCCATTAGAGCTATTCTCAAAAGTATTAATCTCAGAATCAAACTATTTGGTGTGTGGGTGCATTCTTACATGGTCAACCCTCATGAAAAAAAGTGGCGCAATTCCATCAAAAATCATGACTTGAGGCCGAACTATAAATACATCAGGAATTCGACCTTTTTCACATGCATGACTTTTACGCCATTAGAGCTATTCTCAAAAGTATTAATCTCAGAATCAAAATATTTGGTGTGTGGGTGCATTCTTACATGGTCAACCATCATCAAAAAAATTGGCGCAATTCCATCAAAAATCATGACTTGAGGCCGAACTATAAATACATCAGCAATTCGAACTTTTTCACATGCATGACTTTTACGCCATGAGAACTATTTTCAAAAGTATTAATCTCAGAATCAAAATATTTGAAGTGTGGATGCATTCTAACATGGTCGACCCTCATGAAAAAAATTGGCGCAATTCCATCAAAAATCATGACTTGAGGCCGAACTATAAATACATCAGCAATTCGACCTTTTTCACATGCATGACTTTTACGCCATTAGAGCTATTCTCAAAAGTATTAATCTCAGAATCAAACTATTTGGTGTGTGGGTGCATTCTTACATGGTCAACCCTCATGAAAAAAAGTGGCGCAATTCCATCAAAAATCATGACTTGAGGCCGAACTATAAATACATCAGGAATTCGAACTTTTTCACATGCATGACTTTTACGCCATTAGAGCTATTCTCAAAAGTATTAATCTCAGAATCAAAATATTTGATGTGTGGGTGCATTCTTACATGGTCAACCATCATCAAAAAAATTGGCGCAATTCCATCAAAAATCATGACTTGAGGCCGAACTATAAATACATCAGCAATTCGAACTTTTTCACATGCATGACTTTTACGCCATGAGAACTATTTTCAAAAGTATTAATCTCAGAATCAAAATATTTGATGTGTGGATGCATTCTAACATGGTCGACCCTCATGAAAAAAATTGGCGCAATTCCATCAAAAATCATGACTTGAGGCCGAACTATAAATACATCAGCAATTCGAACTTTTTCACATGCATGACTTTTACGCCATTAGAGCTATTCTCAAAAGTATTAATCTCAGAATCAAAATATTTGGTGTGTGGGTGCATTCTTACATGGTCAACCCTCATGAAAAAAAGTGGCGCAATTCCATCAAAAATCATGACTTGAGGCCGAACTATAAATACATCAGGAATTCGACCTTTTTCACATGCATGACTTTTACGCCATTAGAGCTATTCTCAAAAGTATTAATCTCAGAATCAAAATATTTGATGTGTGGGTGCATTCTTACATGGTCAACCATCATGAAAAAAAGTGGCGCAATTCCATCAAAAATCATGACTTGAGGCCGAACTATAAATACATCAGCAATTCGACCTTTTTCACATGCATGACTTTTACGCCATTAGAGCTATTCTCAAAAGTATTAATCTCAGAATCAAAATATTTGATGTGTGGGTGAATTCTTACATGGTCAACCATCATGAAAAAAAGTGGCGCAATTCCATCAAAAATCATGACTTGAGGCCGAACTATAAATACATCAGTGATTTGATATTTTTCACATGCATGACTTTTACGCCATGAGAACTATTTTCAAAAGTATTAATCTCAGAATCTAAATATTTGGTGTGTGGGTGCATTCTTACATGGTCAACCATCATCAAAAAAAGTGGCGCAATTCCATCAAAAATCATGACTTGAGGCCGAACTATAAATACATCAGGAATTCGACCTTTTTCACATGCATGACTTTTACGCCATTAGAGCTATTCTCAAAAGTATTAATCTCAGAATCAAAATATTTGATGTGTGGGTGAATTCTTACATGGTCAACCATCATGAAAAAAAGTGGCGCAATTCCATCAAAAATCATGACTTGAGGCCGAACTATAAATACATCAGTGATTTGATATTTTTCACATGCATGACTTTTACGCCATGAGAACTATTTTCAAAAGTATTAATCTCAGAATCAAAATATTTGGTGTGTGGATGCATTCTTACATGGTCAACCCTCATGAAAAAATTTGGCATAATTCCATCAAAAATCATGACTTGAGGCCGAACTATAAATACATCAGCGATTCGACCTTTTTCACATGCATGACTTTTACGCCATTAGAGTTATTCTCAAAAGTATTAATCTCAGAATCAAAATATTTGATGTGTGGGTGCATTCTTACATGGTCAACCATCTTGAAAAAAGTGGCGCAATTCCATCAAAAATCATGACTTGAGGCCGAACTATAAATACATCAGCAATTCGAACTTTTTCACATGCATGACTTTTACGCCATTAGAGCTATTCTCAAAAGTATTAATCTCAGAATCAAAATATTTGGCGTGTGGGTGCATTCTTACATGGTCAACCCTCATGAAAAAAATTGGCGCAATTCCATCAAAAATCATGACTTGAGGCCGAACTATAAATACATCAGCGATTCGACCTTTTTCACATGCATGACTTTTACGCCATTAGAGCTATTCTCAAAAGTATTAATCTCAGAATCAAACTATTTGATGTGTGGGTGCATTCTTACATGGTCAACCATCATGAAAAAAAGTGGCGCAATTCCATCAAAAATCATGACTTGAGGCCGAACTATAAATACATCAGCAATTCGACCTTTTTCACATGCATGACTTTTACGCCATTAGAGCTATTCTCAAAAGTATTAATCTCAGAATCAAAATATTTGATGTGTGGGTGCATTCTTACATGGTCAACCATCATCAAAAAAAGTGGCGCAATTCCATCAAAAATCATGACTTGAGGCCGAACTATAAATACATCAGCAATTCGAACTTTTTCACATGCATGACTTTTACGCCATGAGAACTATTTTCAAAAGTATTAATCTCAGAATCAAAATATTTGATGTGTGGATGCATTCTAACATGGTCGACCCTCATGAAAAAAATTGGCGCAATTCCATCAAAAATCATGACTTGAGGCCGAACTATAAATACATCAGCAATTCGAACTTTTTCACATGCATGACTTTTACGCCATTAGAGCTATTCTCAAAAGTATTAATCTCAGAATCAAAATATTTGGTGTGTGGGTGCATTCTTACATGGTCAACCCTCATGAAAAAAAGTGGCGCAATTCCATCAAAAATCATGACTTGAGGCCGAACTATAAATACATCAGGAATTCGACCTTTTTCACATGCATGACTTTTACGCCATTAGAGCTATTCTCAAAAGTATTAATCTCAGAATCAAAATATTTGATGTGTGGGTGCATTCTTACATGGTCAACCATCATGAAAAAAAGTGGCGCAATTCCATCAAAAATCATGACTTGAGGCCGAACTATAAATACATCAGCAATTCGACCTTTTTCACATGCATGACTTTTACGCCATTAGAGCTATTCTCAAAAGTATTAATCTCAGAATCAAAATATTTGATGTGTGGGTGAATTCTTACATGGTCAACCATCATGAAAAAAAGTGGCGCAATTCCATCAAAAATCATGACTTGAGGCCGAACTATAAATACATCAGTGATTTGATATTTTTCACATGCATGACTTTTACGCCATGAGAACTATTTTCAAAAGTATTAATCTCAGAATCTAAATATTTGGTGTGTGGGTGCATTCTTACATGGTCAACCATCATCAAAAAAAGTGGCGCAATTCCATCAAAAATCATGACTTGAGGCCGAACTATAAATACATCAGCAATTCGACCTTTTTCACATGCATGACTTTTACGCCATTAGAGCTATTCTCAAAAGTATTAATCTCAGAATCAAAATATTTGATGTGTGGGTGAATTCTTACATGGTCAACCATCATGAAAAAAAGTGGCGCAATTCCATCAAAAATCATGACTTGAGGCCGAACTATAAATACATCAGTGATTTGATATTTTTCACATGCATGACTTTTACGCCATGAGAACTATTTTCAAAAGTATTAATCTCAGAATCAAAATATTTGGTGTGTGGATGCATTCTTACATGGTCAACCCTCATGAAAAAATTTGGCATAATTCCATCAAAAATCATGACTAGAGGCCGAACTATAAATACATCAGCGATTCGACCTTTTTCACATGCATGACTTTTACGCCATTAGAGTTATTCTCAAAAGTATTAATCTCAGAATCAAAATATTTGATGTGTGGGTGCATTCTTACATGGTCAACCATCTTGAAAAAAGTGGCGCAATTCCATCAAAAATCATGACTTGAGGCCGAACTATAAATACATCAGCAATTCGAACTTTTTCACATGCATGACTTTTACGCCATTAGAGCTATTCTCAAAAGTATTAATCTCAGAATCAAAATATTTGGCGTGTGGGTGCATTCTTACATGGTCAACCCTCATGAAAAAAATTGGCGCAATTCCATCAAAAATCATGACTTGAGGCCGAACTATAAATACATCAGCGATTCGACCTTTTTCACATGCATGACTTTTACGCCATTAGAGCTATTCTCAAAAGTATTAATCTCAGAATCAAAATATTTGATGTGTGGGTGCATTCTTACATGGTCAACCATCATGAAAAAAAGTGGCGCAATTCCATCAAAAATCATGACTTGAGGCCGAACTATAAATACATCAGCAATTCGACCTTTTTCACATGCATGACTTTTACGCCATTAGAGCTATTCTCAAAAGTATTAATCTCAGAATCAAAATATTTGATGTGTGGGTGAATTCTTACATGGTCAACCATCATGAAAAAAAGTGGCGCAATTCCATCAAAAATCATGACTTGAGGCCGAACTATAAATACATCAGTGATTTGATATTTTTCACATGCATGACTTTTACGCCATGAGAACTATTTTCAAAAGTATTAATCTCAGAATCTAAATATTTGGTGTGTGGATGCATTCTTACATGGTCAACCATCATCAAAAAAAGTGGTGCAATTCCATCAAAAATCATGACTTGAGGCCGAACTATAAATACATCAGCAATTCGACCTTTTTCACATGCATGACTTTTACGCCATTAGAGCTATTCTCAAAAGTATTAATCTCAGAATCAAAATATTTGATGTGTGGGTGAATTCTTACATGGTCAACCATCATGAAAAAAAGTGGCGCAATTCCATCAAAAATCATGACTTGAGGCCGAACTATAAATACATCAGTGATTTGATATTTTTCACATGCATGACTTTTACGCCATGAGAACTATTTTCAAAAGTATTAATCTCAGAATCAAAATATTTGGTGTGTGGATGCATTCTTACATGGTCAACCCTCATGAAAAAATTTGGCATAATTCCATCAAAAATCATGACTTGAGGCCGAACTATAAATACATCAGGAATTCGACCTTTTTCACACGCATGACTTTTACGCCATTAGAGTTATTCTCAAAAGTATTAATCTCAGAATCAAAATATTTGATGTGTGGGTGCATTCTTACATGGTCAACCATCTTGAAAAAAGTGGCGCAATTCCATCAAAAATCAAAAATCATGACTTGAGGCCGAACTATAAATACATCAGCGATTTGACCTTTTTCACATGCATGACTTTTACGCCATTAGAGCTATTCTCAAAAGTATTAATCTCAGAATCAAACTATTTGGTGTGTGGATGCATTCTTACATGGTCAACCCTCATGAAAAAAAGTGGCGCAATTCCATCAAAAATCATGACTTGAGGCCGAACTATAAATACATCAGGAATTCGACCTTTTTCACATGCATGACTTTTACGCCATTAGAGCTATTCTCAAAAGTATTAATCTCAGAATCAAAATATTTGATGTGTGGGTGCATTCTTACATGGTCAACCATCATCACAAAAAGTGGCGCAATTCCATCAAAAATCATGACTTGAGGCCGAACTATAAATACATCAGCAATTCGAACTTTTTCACATGCATGACTTTTACGCCATGAGAACTATTTTCAAAAGTATTAATCTCAGAATCAAAATATTTGATGTGTGGATGCATTCTAACATGGTCGACCCTCATGAAAAAAATTGGCGCAATTCCATCAAAAATCATGACTTGAGGCCGAACTATAAATACATCAGCAATTCGAACTTTTTCACATGCATGACTTTTACGCCATTAGAGCTATTCTCAAAAGTATTAATCTCAGAATCAAAATATTTGGTGTGTGGGTGCATTCTTACATGGTCAACCATCATGAAAAAAAGTGGCGCAATTCCATCAAAAATCATGACTTGAGGCCGAACTATAAATACATCAGCGATTCGACCTTTTTCACATGCATGACTTTTACGCCATTAGAGCTATTCTCAAAAGTATTAATCTCAGAATCAAAATATTTGATGTGTGGGTGCATTCTTACATGGTCAACCATCATGAAAAAATTTGGCGCAATTCCATCAAAAATCATGACTTGAGGCCGAACTATAAATACATCAGCGATTTGACCTTTTTCACATGCATGACTTTTACGCTATGAGAACTATTTTCAAAAGTATTAATCTCAGAATCAAAATATTTGGTGTATGGATGCATTCTTACATGGTCAACCCTCATGAAAAAAATTGGCGCAATTCCATCAAAAATCATGACTTGAGGCCGAACTATAAATACATCAGCAATTCGACCTTTTTCACATGCATGACTTTTACGCCATGAGAACTATTTTCAAAAGTATTAATCTCAGAATCAAAATATTTGGTGTGTGGATGCATTCTTACATGGTCAACCCTCATGAAAAAAATTGGCGCAATTCCATCAAAAATCATGACTTGAGGCCGAACTATAAATACATCAGCGATTCGACCTTTTTCACATGCATGACTTTTACGCCATGAGAACTATTTTCAAAAGTATTAATCTCAGAATCAAAATATTTGGTGTGTGGATGCATTGTTACATGGTTGACCCTCATGAAAAAAAGTGGCGCAATTCCATCAAAAATCATGACTTGAGGCCGAACTATAAATACATCAGCAATTCGAACTTTTTCACATGCATGACTTTTACGCCATTAGAGCTATTCTCAAAAGTATTAATCTCAGAATCAAAATATTTGGTGTGTAGGTGCATTCTTACATGGTCAACCCTCATGAAAAAAAATGGCGCAATTCCATCAAAAATCATGACTTGAGGCCGAACTATAAATACATCAGCGATTCGACCTATTTCACATGCATGACTTTTACGCCATTAGAGCTATTCTCAAAAGTATTAATCTCAGAATCAAACTATTTAGTGTGTGGATGCATTCTTACATGGTCAACCCTCATGAAAAAATTAGTCGCAATTCCATCAAAAATCATGACTTGAGGCCGAACTATAAATACATCAGCAATTCGACCTTTTTCACATGCATGACTTTTACGCCATTAGAGCTATTCTCAAAAGTATTAATCTCAGAATCAAAATATTTGGTGTGTGGATGCATTCTTACATGGTCAACCATCATGAAAAAAAGTGGCGCAATTCCATCAAAAATCATGACTTGAGGCCGAACTATAAATACATCAGCAATTCGACCTTTTTCACATGCATGACTTTTACGCCATGAGAACTATTTTCAAAAGTATTAATCTCAGAATCAAAATATTTGGTGTGTGGATGCATTCCTACATGGTCAACCCTCATGAAAAAAATTGGCGCAATTCCATCAAAAATCATGACTTGAGTCCGAACTATAAATACATCAGCGATTCGACCTTTTTCACATGCATGACTTTTACGCCATGAGAACTATTTTCAAAAGTATTAATCTCAGAATCAAAATATTTGGTGTGTGGATGCATTCTTACATGGTCGACCCTCATGAAAAAAATTGGCGCAATTCCATCAAAAATCATGACTTGAGGCCGAACTATAAATACATCAGCAATTCGACCTTTTTCACATGCATGACTTTTACGCCATTAGAGCTATTCTCAAAAGTATTAATCTCAGAATCAAAATATTTGGTGTGTGGGTGCATTCTTACATGGTCAACCCTCATGAAAAAAAATGGCGCAATTCCATCAAAAATCATGACTTGAGGCCGAACTATAAATACATCAGCGATTTGACCTTTTTCACATGCATGACTTTTACGCCATTATAGCTATTCTCAAAAGTATTAATCTCAGAATCAAAATATTTGGTGTGTGGATGCATTCTAACATGGTCAACCCTCATGAAAAAATTTGGCGCAATTCCATCAAAAATCATGACTTGAGGCCGAACTATAAATACATCAGGAATTCGACCTTTTTCACACGCATGACTTTTACGCCATTAGAGCTATTCTCAAAAGTATTAATCTCAGAATCAAAATATTTGATGTGTGGGTGCATTCTTACATGGTCAACCATCATCAAAAAAAGTGGCGCAATTCCATCAAAAATCATGACTTGAGGCCGAACTATAAATACATCAGCGATTTGATATTTTTCACATGCATGACTTTTACGCCATGAGAACTATTTTCAAAAGTATTAATCTCAGAATCAAAATATTTGGTGTGTGGATGCATTCTTACATGGTCAACCCTCATGAAAAAAATTGGCGCAATTCCATCAAAAATCATGACTTGAGGCCGAACTATAAATACATCAGCAATTCGACCTTTTTCACATGCATGACTTTTACGCCATGAGAACTATTTTCAAAAGTATTAATCTCAGAATCAAAATATTTGGTGTGTGGATGCATTCTTACATGGTCAACCCTCATGAAAAAAATTGGCGCAATTCCATCAAAAATCATGACTTGAGGCCGAACTATAAATACATCAGCGATTCGACCTTTTTCACATGCATGACTTTTACGCCATGAGAACTATTTTCAAAAGTATTAATCTCAGAATCAAAATATTTGGTGTGTGGATGCATTGTTACATGGTTGACCCTCATGAAAAAAAGTGGCGCAATTCCATCAAAAATCATGACTTGAGGCCGAACTATAAATACATCAGCAATTCGACCTTTTTCACATGCATGACTTTTACGCCATTAGAGCTATTCTCAAAAGTATTAATCTCAGAATCAAAATATTTGGTGTGTGGGTGCATTCTTACATGGTCAACCCTCATGAAAAAAAATGGCGCAATTCCATCAAAAATCATGACTTGAGGCCGAACTATAAATACATCAGCGATTCGACCTTTTTCACATGCATGACTTTTACGCCATTAGAGCTATTCTCAAAAGTATTAATCTCATAATCAAACTATTTAGTGTGTGGATGCATTCTTACATGGTCAACCCTCATGAAAAAATTAGTCGCAATTCCATCAAAAAAAATCATGACTTGAGGCCGAACTATAAATACATCAGCAATTCGACCTTTTTCACATGCATGACTTTTACGCCATTAGAGCTATTCTCAAAAGTATTAATCTCAGAATCAAAATATTTGGTGTGTGGGTGCATTCTTACATGGTCAACCATCATGAAAAAAAGTGGCGCAATTCCATCAAAAATCATGACATGAGGCCGAACTATAAATACATCAGCGATTCGACCTTTTTCACATGCATGACTTTTACGCCATGAGAACTATTTTCAAAAGTATTAATCTCAGAATCAAAATATTTGGTGTGTGGATGCATTCTTACATGGTCAACCCTCATGAAAAAAATTGGCGCAATTCCATCAAAAATCATGACTTGAGGCCGAACTATAAATACATCAGCGATTCGACCTTTTTCACATGCATGACTTTTACGCCATGAGAACTATTTTCAAAAGTATTAATCTCAGAATCAAAATATTTGGTGTGTGGATGCATTCTTACATGGTTGACCCTCATGAAAAAAATTGGCGCAATTCCATCAAAAATCATGACTTGAGGCCGAACTATAAATACATCAGCAATTCGACCTTTTTCACATGCATGACTTTTACGCCATTAGAGCTATTCTCAAAAGTATTAATCTCAGAATCAAACTATTTGGTGTGTGGATGCATTCTTACATGGTCAACCCTCATGAAAAAATTAGTCGCAATTCCATCAAAAATCATGACTTGAGGCCGAACTATATATACATCAGGAATTCGAACTTTTTCACATGCATGACTTTTACGCCATTAGAGCTATTCTCAAAAGTATTAATCTCAGAATCAAACTATTTGGTGTGTGGATGCATTCTTCCATGGTCAACCCTCATGAAAAAAATTGGCGCAATTCCATCAAAAATCATGACTTGAGGCCAAACTATAAATACATCAGCAATTCGACCTTTTTCACATGCATGACTTTTACGCCATGAGAACTATTTTCAAAAGTATTAATCTCAGAATCAAAATATTTGGTGTGTGGATGCATTCTTACATGGTCAACCCTCATGAAAAAAATTGGCGCAATTCCATCAAAAATCATGACTTGAGGCCGAACTATAAATACATCAGCGATTCGACCTTTTTCACATGCATGACTTTTACGCCATGAGAACTATTTTCAAAAGTATTAATCTCAGAATCAAAATATTTGGTGTGTGGATGCATTCTTACATGGTCAACCCTCATGAAAAAAATTGGCGCAATTCCATCAAAAATCATGACTTGAGGCCGAACTATAAATACATCAGCAATTCGACCTTTTTCACATGCATGACTTTTACGCCATGAGAACTATTTTCAAAAGTATTAATCTCAGAATCAAAATATTTGGTGTGTGGATGCATTCTTACATGGTCAACCCTCATGAAAAAAATTGGCGCAATTCCATCAAAAATCATGACTTGAGGCCGAACTATAAATACATCAGCGATTCGACCTTTTTCACATGCATGACTTTTACGCCATGAGAACTATTTTCAAAAGTATTAATCTCAGAATCAAAATATTTGGTGTGTGGATGCATTGTTACATGGTTGACCCTCATGAAAAAAAGTGGCGCAATTCCATCAAAAATCATGACTTGAGGCCGAACTATAAATACATCAGCAATTCGAACTTTTTCACATGCATGACTTTTACGCCATTAGAGCTATTCTCAAAAGTATTAATCTCAGAATCAAAATATTTGGTGTGTGGGTGCATTCTTACATGGTCAACCCTCATGAAAAAAAATGGCGCAATTCCATCAAAAATCATGACTTGAGGCCGAACTATAAATACATCAGCGATTCGACCTTTTTCACATGCATGACTTTTACGCCATTAGAGCTATTCTCAAAAGTATTAATCTCATAATCAAACTATTTAGTGTGTGGATGCATTCTTACATGGTCAACCCTCATGAAAAAATTAGTCGCAATTCCATCAAAAAAAATCATGACTTGAGGCCGAACTATAAATACATCAGCAATTCGACCTTTTTCACATGCATGACTTTTACGCCATTAGAGCTATTCTCAAAAGTATTAATCTCAGAATCAAAATATTTGGTGTGTGGGTGCATTCTTACATGGTCAACCATCATGAAAAAAAGTGGCGCAATTCCATCAAAAATCATGACATGAGGCCGAACTATAAATACATCAGCGATTCGACCTTTTTCACATGCATGACTTTTACGCCATGAGAACTATTTTCAAAAGTATTAATCTCAGAATCAAAATATTTGGTGTGTGGATGCATTCTTACATGGTCAACCCTCATGAAAAAAATTGGCGCAATTCCATCAAAAATCATGACTTGAGGCCGAACTATAAATACATCAGCGATTCGACCTTTTTCACATGCATGACTTTTACGCCATGAGAACTATTTTCAAAAGTATTAATCTCAGAATCAAAATATTTGGTGTGTGGATGCATTCTTACATGGTTGACCCTCATGAAAAAAAGTGGCGCAATTCCATCAAAAATCATGACTTGAGGCCGAACTATAAATACATCAGCAATTCGACCTTTTTCACATGCATGACTTTTACGCCATTAGAGCTATTCTCAAAAGTATTAATCTCAGAAGCAAACTATTTGGTGTGTGGATGCATTCTTACATGGTCAACCCTCATGAAAAAATTAGTCGCAATTCCATCAAAAATCATGACTTGAGGCCGAACTATATATACATCAGGAATTCGAACTTTTTCACATGCATGACTTTTACGCCATTAGAGCTATTCTCAAAAGTATTAATCTCAGAATCAAAATATTTGGTGTGTGGATGCATTCTTCCATGGTCAACCCTCATGAAAAAAATTGGCGCAATTCCATCAAAAATCATGACTTGAGGCCAAACTATAAATACATCAGCAATTCGACCTTTTTCACATGCATGACTTTTACGCCATGAGAACTATTTTCAAAAGTATTAATCTCAGAATCAAAATATTTGGTGTGTGGATGCATTCTTACATGGTCAACCCTCATGAAAAAAATTGGCGCAATTCCATCAAAAATCATGACTTGAGGCCGAACTATAAATACATCAGCGATTCGACCTTTTTCACATGCATGACTTTTACGCCATGAGAACTATTTTCAAAAGTATTAATCTCAGAATCAAAATATTTGGTGTGTGGATGCATTCTTACATGGTCGACCCTCATGAAAAAAATTGGCGCAATTCCATCAAAAATCATGACTTGAGGCCGAACTATAAATACATCAGCAATTCGACCTTTTTCAAATGCATGACTTTTACGCCATTAGAGCTATTCTCAAAAGTATTAATCTCAGAATCAAAATATTTGGTGTGTGGGTGCATTCTTACATGGTCAACCCTCATGAAAAAAAATGGCGCAATTCCATCAAAAATCATGACTTGAGGCCGAACTATAAATACATCAGCGATTTGACCTTTTTCACATGCATGACTTTTACGCCATTATAGCTATTCTCAAAAGTATTAATCTCAGAATCAAACTATTTGGTGTGTGGATGCATTCTAACATGGTCAACCCTCATGTAAAAATTTGGCGCAATTCCATCAAAAATCATGACTTGAGGCCGAACTATAAATACATCAGCGATTTGATATTTTTCACATGCATGACTTTTACGCCATGAGAACTATTTTCAAAAGTATTAATCTCAGAATCAAAATATTTGGTGTGTGGATGCATTCTTACATGGTCAACCCTCATGAAAAAAATTGGCGCAATTCCATCAAAAATCATGACTTGAGGCCGAACTATAAATACATCAGCGATTCGACCTTTTTCACATGCATGACTTTTACGCCATGAGAACTATTTTCAAAAGTATTAATCTCAGAATCAAAATATTTGGTGTGTGGATGCATTCTTACATGGTCAACCCTCATGAAAAAAATTGGCGCAATTCCATCAAAAATCATGACTTGAGGCCGAACTATAAATACATCAGCGATTCGACCTTTTTCACATGCATGACTTTTACGCCATTAGAACTATTTTCAAAAGTATTAATCTCAGAATCAAAATATTTGGTGTGTGGATGCATTGTTACATGGTTGACCCTCATGAAAAAAATTGGCGCAATTCCATCAAAAATCATGACTTGAGGCCGAACTATAAATACATCAGCAATTCGAACTTTTTCACATGCATGACTTTTACGCCATTAGAGCTATTCTCAAAAGTATTAATCTCAGAATCAAAATATTTGGTGTGTGGGTGCATTCTTACATGGTCAACCCTCATGAAAAAAATTGGCGCAATTCCATCAAAAATCATGACTTGAGGCCGAACTATAAATACATCAGCGATTCGACCTTTTTCACATGCATGACTTTTACGCCATTAGAGCTATTCTCAAAAGTATTAATCTCATAATCAAACTATTTAGTGTGTGGATGCATTCTTACATGGTCAACCCTCATGAAAAAATTAGTCGCAATTCCATCAAAAATCATGACTTGAGGCCGAACTATAAATACATCAGCAATTCGACCTGTTTCACATGCATGACTTTTACGCCATTAGAGCTATTCTCAAAAGTATTAATCTCAGAATCAAAATATTTGGTGTGTGGGTGCATTCTTACATGGTCAACCATCATGAAAAAAAGTGGCGCAATTCCATCAAAAATCATGACTTGAGGCCGAACTATAAATACATCAGCGATTTGACCTTTTTCACATGCATGACTTTTACGCCATGAGAACTATTTTCAAAAGTATTAATCTCAGAATCAAAATATTTGGTGTGTGGATGCATTCTTACATGGTCAACCCTCATGAAAAAAATTGGCGCAATTCCATCAAAAATCATGACTTGAGGCCGAACTATAAATACATCAGCAATTCGAACTTTTTCACATGCATGACTTTTACGCCATTAGAGCTATTCTCAAAAGTATTAATCTCAGAATCAAAATATTTGGTGTGTGGGTGCATTCTTACATGGTCAACCCTCATGAAAAAAATTGGCGCAATTCCATCAAAAATCATGACTTGAGGCCGAACTATAAATACATCAGCGATTCGACCTTTTTCACATGCATGACTTTTACGCCATTAGAGCTATTCTCAAAAGTATTAATCTCATAATCAAACTATTTAGTGTGTGGATGCATTCTTACATGGTCAACCCTCATGAAAAAATTAGTCGCAATTCCATCAAAAATCATGACTTGAGGCCGAACTATAAATACATCAGCAATTCGACCTGTTTCACATGCATGACTTTTACGCCATTAGAGCTATTCTCAAAAGTATTAATCTCAGAATCAAAATATTTGGTGTGTGGGTGCATTCTTACATGGTCAACCATCATGAAAAAAAGTGGCGCAATTCCATCAAAAATCATGACTTGAGGCCGAACTATAAATACATCAGCGATTTGACCTTTTTCACATGCATGACTTTTACGCCATGAGAACTATTTTCAAAAGTATTAATCTCAGAATCAAAATATTTGGTGTGTGGATGCATTCTTACATGGTCAACCCTCATGAAAAAAATTGGCGCAATTCCATCAAAAATCATGACTTGAGGCCGAACTATAAATACATCAGCGATTCGACCTTTTTCACATGCATGACTTTTACGCCATGAGAACTATTTTCAAAAGTATTAATCTCAGAATCAAAATATTTGGTGTGTGGATGCATTCTTACATGGTTGACCCTCATGAAAAAAATTGGCGCAATTCCATCAAAAATCATGACTTGAGGCCGAACTATAAATACATCAGCAATTCGACCTTTTTCACATGCATGACTTTTACGCCATTAGAGCTATTCTCAAAAGTATTAATCTCAGAATCAAAATATTTGGTGTGTGGATGCATTCTTACATGGTCAACCCTCATGAAAAAATTAGTCGCAATTCCATCAAAAATCATGACTTGAGGCCGAACTATATATACATCAGGAATTCGAACTTTTTCACATGCATGACTTTTACGCCATTAGAGCTATTCTCAAAAGTATTAATCTCAGAATCAAACTATTTGGTGTGTGGATGCATTCTTACATGGTCAACCCTCATGAAAAAATGTTGCGCAATTCCATCAAAAATCATGACTTGAGGCCGAACTATAAATACATCAGCGATTCGACCTTTTTCACATGCATGACTTTTACACCATTAGAGCTATTCTCAAAAGTATTAATCTCAGAATCAAAATATTTGATGTGTGGGTGCATTCTTACATGGTCAACCATCATAAAAAAAATTGGCGCAATTCCATCAAAAATCATGACTTGAGGCCGAACTATAAATACATCAGCGATTTGACCTTTTTCACATGCATGACTTTTACGCCATGAGAACTATTTTCAAAAGTATTAATCTCAGAATCAAAATATTTGGTGTGTGGATGCATTCTTACATGGTCAACCCTCATGAAAAAAATTGGCGCAATTCCATCAAAAACCATGACTTGAGGCCGAACTATAAATACATCAGCGATTTGACCTTTTTCACATGCATGACTTTTACGCCATGAGAACTATTTTCAAAAGTATTAATCTCAGAATCAAAATATTTGGTGTGTGGATGCATTTCTACATGGTCAACCCTCATGAAAAAATTTGGCGCAATTCCGTCAAAAATCATGACTTGAGGCCGAACTATAAATACATCAGCGATTCGACCTTTATCACATGCATGACTTTTACGCCATTAGAGCTATTCTCAAAAGTATTAATCTCAGAATCAAAATATTTGGTGTGTGGATGCATTCTTACATGGTCAACCCTCATGAAAAAAATTGGCGCAATTCCATCAAAAATCATGACTTGAGGCCGAACTATAAATACATCAGCGATTCGACCTTTTTCACATGCATGACTTTTACGCCATGAGAACTATTTTCAAAAGTATTAATCTCAGAATCAAAATATTTGGTGTGTGGATGCATTCTTACATGGTCGACCCTCATGAAAAAAATTGGCGCAATTCCATCAAAAATCATGACTTGAGGCCGAACTATAAATACATCAGCAATTCGACCTTTTTCAAATGCATGACTTTTACGCCATTAGAGCTATTCTCAAAAGTATTAATCTCAGAATCAAAATATTTGGTGTGTGGGTGCATTCTTACATGGTCAACCCTCATGAAAAAAAATGGCGCAATTCCATCAAAAATCATGACTTGAGGCCGAACTATAAATACATCAGCGATTTGACCTTTTTCACATGCATGACTTTTACGCCATTATAGCTATTCTCAAAAGTATTAATCTCAGAATCAAACTATTTGGTGTGTGGATGCATTCTAACATGGTCAACCCTCATGAAAAAATTTGGCGCAATTCCATCAAAAATCATGACTTGAGGCCGAACTATAAATACATCAGCAATTCGACCTTTTTCACACGCATGACTTTTACGCCATTAGAGCTATTCTCAAAAGTATTAATCTCATAATCAAACTATTTAGTGTGTGGATGCATTCTTACATGGTCAACCCTCATGAAAAAATTAGTCGCAATTCCATCAAAAATCATGACTTGAGGCCGAACTATAAATACATCAGCAATTCGACCTTTTTCACATGCATGACTTTTACGCCATTAGAGCTATTCTCAAAAGTATTAATCTCAGAATCAAAATATTTGATGTGTGGGTGCATTCTTACATGGTCAACCATCATAAAAAAAATTGGCGCAATTCCATCAAAAATCATGACTTGAGGCCGAACTATAAATACATCAGCGATTTGACCTTTTTCACATGCATGACTTTTACGCCATGAGAACTATTTTCAAAAGTATTAATCTCAGAATCAAAATATTTGGTGTGTGGATGCATTCTTACATGGTCAACCCTCATGAAAAAAATTGGCGCAATTCCATCAAAAACCATGACTTGAGGCCGAACTATAAATACATCAGCGATTTGACCTTTTTCACATGCATGACTTTTACGCCATGAGAACTATTTTCAAAAGTATTAATCTCAGAATCAAAATATTTGGTGTGTGGATGCATTTCTACATGGTCAACCCTCATGAAAAAATTTGGCGCAATTCCGTCAAAAATCATGACTTGAGGCCGAACTATAAATACATCAGCGATTCGACCTTTATCACATGCATGACTTTTACGCCATTAGAGCTATTCTCAAAAGTATTAATCTCAGAATCAAAATATTTGGTGTGTGGATGCATTCTTACATGGTCAACCCTCATGAAAAAAATTGGCGCAATTCCATCAAAAATCATGACTTGAGGCCGAACTATAAATACATCAGCGATTCGACCTTTTTCACATGCATGACTTTTACGCCATGAGAACTATTTTCAAAAGTATTAATCTCAGAATCAAAATATTTGGTGTGTGGATGCATTCTTACATGGTCGACCCTCATGAAAAAAAATTGGCGCAATTCCATCAAAAATCATGACTTGAGGCCGAACTATAAATACATCAGCAATTCGACCTTTTTCAAATGCATGACTTTTACGCCATTAGAGCTATTCTCAAAAGTATTAATCTCAGAATCAAAATATTTGGTGTGTGGGTGCATTCTTACATGGTCAACCCTCATGAAAAAAAATGGCGCAATTCCATCAAAAATCATGACTTGAGGCCGAACTATAAATACATCAGCGATTTGACCTTTTTCACATGCATGACTTTTACGCCATTATAGCTATTCTCAAAAGTATTAATCTCAGAATCAAACTATTTGGTGTGTGGATGCATTCTAACATGGTCAACCCTCATGAAAAAATTTGGCGCAATTCCATCAAAAATCATGACTTGAGGCCGAACTATAAATACATCAGCAATTCGACCTTTTTCACACGCATGACTTTTACGCCATTAGAGCTATTCTCAAAAGTATTAATCTCATAATCAAACTATTTAGTGTGTGGATGCATTCTTACATGGTCAACCCTCATGAAAAAATTAGTCGCAATTCCATCAAAAATCATGACTTGAGGCCGAACTATAAATACATCAGCAATTCGACCTTTTTCACATGCATGACTTTTACGCCATTAGAGCTATTCTCAAAAGTATTAATCTCAGAATCAAAATATTTGGTGTGTGGGTGCATTCTTACATGGTCAACCATCATGAAAAAAAGTGGCGCAATTCCATCAAAAATCATGACATGAGGCCGAACTATAAATACATCAGCGATTTGACCTTTTTCACATGCATGACTTTTACGCCATTAGAACTATTTTCTAAAGTATTAATCTCAGAATCAAAATATTTGGTGTGTGGATGCATTCTTACATGGTCAACCCTCATGAAAAAAATTGGCACAATTCCATCAAAAATCATGACTTGAGGCCGAACTATAAATACATCAGCAATTCGACCTTTTTCACATGCATGACTTTTACGCCATTAGAGCTATTTTCAAAAGTATTAATCTCAGAATCAAACTATTTGGTGTGTGGATGCATTCTTACATGGTCAACCCTCATGAAAAAATGTTGCGCAATTCCATCAAAAATCATGACTTGAGGCCGAACTATAAATACATCAGCGATTCGACCTTTTTCACATGCATGACTTTTACACCATTAGAGCTATTCTCAAAAGTATTAATCTCAGAATCAAAATATTTGGTGTGTGGGTGCATTCTTACATGGTCAACCATCATAAAAAAAATTGGCGCAATTCCATCAAAAATCATGACTTGAGGCCGAACTATAAATACATCAGCGATTTGACCTTTTTCACATGCATGACTTTTACGCCATTAGAGCTATTCTCAAAAGTATTAATCTCATAATCAAACTATTTAGTGTGTGGATGCATTCTTACATGGTCAACCCTCATGAAAAAATTAGTCGCAATTCCATCAAAAATCATGACTTGAGGCCGAACTATAAATACATCAGCAATTCGACCTTTTTCACATGCATGACTTTTACGCCATTAGAGCTATTCTCAAAAGTATTAATCTCAGAATCAAAATATTTGGTGTGTGGGTGCATTCTTACATGGTCAACCATCATGAAAAAAAGTGGCGCAATTCCATCAAAAATCATGACATGAGGCCGAACTATAAATACATCAGCGATTTGACCTTTTTCACATGCATGACTTTTACGCCATGAGAACTATTTTCAAAAGTATTAATCTCAGAATCAAAATATTTGGTGTGTGGATGCATTCTTACATGGTCAACCCTCATGAAAAAAATTGGCACAATTCCATCAAAAATCATGACTTGAGGCCGCACTATAAATACATCAGCAATTCGACCTTTTTCACATGCATGACTTTTACGCCATGAGAACTATTTTCAAAAGTATTAATCTCAGAATCAAAATATTTGGTGTGTGGATGCATTCTTACATGGTCAACCCTCATGAAAAAAATTGGCACAATTCCATCAAAAATCATGACTTGAGGCCGAACTATAAATACATCAGCAATTCGACCTTTTTCACATGCATGACTTTTACGCCATGAGAACTATTTTCAAAAGTATTAATCTCAGAATCAAAATATTTGGTGTGTGGATGCATTCTTACATGGTCAACCCTCATGAAAAAAATTGGCGCAATTCCATCAAAAATCATGACTTGAGGCCGAACTATAAATACATCAGCGATTCGACCTTTTTCACATGCATGACTTTTACGCCATGAAAACTATTTTCAAAAGTATTAATCTCAGAATCAAAATATTTGGTGTGTGGATGCATTCTTACATGGTTGACCCTCATGAAAAAAATTGGCGCAATTCCATCAAAAATCATGACTTGAGGCCGAACTATAAATACATCAGCAATTCGACCTTTTTCACATGCATGACTTTTACGCCATTAGAGCTATTCTCAAAAGTATTAATCTCAGAAGCAAACTATTTGGTGTGTGGATGCATTCTTACATGGTCAACCCTCATGAAAAAATTAGTCGCAATTCCATCAAAAATCATGACTTGAGGCCGAACTATAAATACATCAGGAATTCGACCTTTATCACATGCATGACTTTTACGCCATTAGAGCTATTCTCAAAAGTATTAATCTCAGAATCAAAATATTTGGTGTGTGGATGCATTCTTACATGGTCGACCCTCATGAAAAAATTTGGGGCAATTCCATCAAAAATCATGACTTGAGGCCGAACTATAAATACATCAGGAATTCGACCTTTTTCACATGCATGACTTTTACGCCATTAGAGCTATTTTCAAAAGTATTAATCTCAGAATCAAACTATTTGGTGTGTGGATGCATTCTTACATGGTCAACCCTCATGAAAAAATGTTGCGCAATTCCATCAAAAATCATGACTTGAGGCCGAACTATAAATACATCAGCGATTCGACCTTTTTCACATGCATGACTTTTACACCATTAGAGCTATTCTCAAAAGTATTAATCTCAGAATCAAAATATTTGGTGTGTGGGTGCATTCTTACATGGTCAACCATCATAAAAAAAATTGGCGCAATTCCATCAAAAATCATGACTTGAGGCCGAACTATAAATACATCAGCGATTTGACCTTTTTCACATGCATGACTTTTACGCCATTAGAGCTATTCTCAAAAGTATTAATCTCATAATCAAACTATTTAGTGTGTGGATGCATTCTTACATGGTCAACCCTCATGAAAAAATTAGTCGCAATTCCATCAAAAATCATGACTTGAGGCCGAACTATAAATACATCAGCAATTCGACCTTTTTCACATGCATGACTTTTACGCCATTAGAGCTATTCTCAAAAGTATTAATCTCAGAAGCAAACTATTTGGTGTGTGGGTGCATTCTTACATGGTCAACCATCATAAAAAAAATTGGCGCAATTCCATCAAAAATCATGACTTGAGGCCGAACTATAAATACATCAGCGATTTGACCTTTTTCACATGCATGACTTTTACGCCATTAGAGCTATTCTCAAAAGTATTAATCTCATAATCAAACTATTTAGTGTGTGGATGCATTCTTACATGGTCAACCCTCATGAAAAAATTAGTCGCAATTCCATCAAAAATCATGACTTGAGGCCGAACTATAAATACATCAGCAATTCGACCTTTTTCACATGCATGACTTTTACGCCATTAGAGCTATTCTCAAAAGTATTAATCTCAGAATCAAAATATTTGGTGTGTGGGTGCATTCTTACATGGTCAACCATCATGAAAAAAAGTGGCGCAATTCCATCAAAAATCATGACATGAGGCCGAACTATAAATACATCAGCGATTTGACCTTTTTCACATGCATGACTTTTACGCCATGAGAACTATTTTCAAAAGTATTAATCTCAGAATCAAAATATTTGGTGTGTGGATGCATTCTTACATGGTCAACCCTCATGAAAAAAATTGGCACAATTCCATCAAAAATCATGACTTGAGGCCGCACTATAAATACATCAGCAATTCGACCTTTTTCACATGCATGACTTTTACGCCATGAGAACTATTTTCAAAAGTATTAATCTCAGAATCAAAATATTTGGTGTGTGGATGCATTCTTACATGGTCAACCCTCATGAAAAAAATTGGCACAATTCCATCAAAAATCATGACTTGAGGCCGAACTATAAATACATCAGCAATTCGACCTTTTTCACATGCATGACTTTTACGCCATGAGAACTATTTTCAAAAGTATTAATCTCAGAATCAAAATATTTGGTGTGTGGATGCATTCTTACATGGTCAACCCTCATGAAAAAAATTGGCGCAATTCCATCAAAAATCATGACTTGAGGCCGAACTATAAATACATCAGCGATTCGACCTTTTTCACATGCATGACTTTTACGCCATGAAAACTATTTTCAAAAGTATTAATCTCAGAATCAAAATATTTGGTGTGTGGATGCATTCTTACATGGTTGACCCTCATGAAAAAAATTGGCGCAATTCCATCAAAAATCATGACTTGAGGCCGAACTATAAATACATCAGCAATTCGACCTTTTTCACATGCATGACTTTTACGCCATTAGAGCTATTCTCAAAAGTATTAATCTCAGAAGCAAACTATTAGGTGTGTGGATGCATTCTTACATGGTCAACCCTCATGAAAAAATTAGTCGCAATTCCATCAAAAATCATGACTTGAGGCCGAACTATAAATACATCAGGAATTCGACCTTTATCACATGCATGACTTTTACGCCATTAGAGCTATTCTCAAAAGTATTAATCTCAGAATCAAAATATTTGGTGTGTGGATGCATTCTTACATGGTCGACCCTCATGAAAAAATTTGGGGCAATTCCATCAAAAATCATGACTTGAGGCCGAACTATAAATACATCAGGAATTCGACCTTTTTCACATGCATGACTTTTACGCCATTAGAGCTATTTTCAAAAGTATTAATCTCAGAATCAAACTATTTGGTGTGTGGATGCATTCTTACATGGTCAACCCTCATGAAAAAATGTTGCGCAATTCCATCAAAAATCATGACTTGAGGCCGAACTATAAATACATCAGCGATTCGACCTTTTTCACATGCATGACTTTTACACCATTAGAGCTATTCTCAAAAGTATTAATCTCAGAATCAAAATATTTGGTGTGTGGGTGCATTCTTACATGGTCAACCATCATAAAAAAAATTGGCGCAATTCCATCAAAAATCATGACTTGAGGCCGAACTATAAATACATCAGCGATTTGACCTTTTTCACATGCATGACTTTTACGCCATTAGAGCTATTCTCAAAAGTATTAATCTCATAATCAAACTATTTAGTGTGTGGATGCATTCTTACATGGTCAACCCTCATGAAAAAATTAGTCGCAATTCCATCAAAAATCATGACTTGAGGCCGAACTATAAATACATCAGCAATTCGACCTTTTTCACATGCATGACTTTTACGCCATTAGAGCTATTCTCAAAAGTATTAATCTCAGAATCAAAATATTTGGTGTGTGGGTGCATTCTTACATGGTCAACCATCATGAAAAAAAGTGGCGCAATTCCATCAAAAATCATGACATGAGGCCGAACTATAAATACATCAGCGATTTGACCTTTTTCACATGCATGACTTTTACGCCATTAGAACTATTTTCTAAAGTATTAATCTCAGAATCAAAATATTTGGTGTGTGGATGCATTCTTACATGGTCAACCCTCATGAAAAAAATTGGCACAATTCCATCAAAAATCATGACTTGAGGCCGAACTATAAATACATCAGGAATTCGACCTTTTTCACATGCATGACTTTTACGCCATTAGAGCTATTTTCAAAAGTATTAATCTCAGAATCAAACTATTTGGTGTGTGGATGCATTCTTACATGGTCAACCCTCATGAAAAAATGTTGCGCAATTCCATCAAAAATCATGACTTGAGGCCGAACTATAAATACATCAGCGATTCGACCTTTTTCACATGCATGACTTTTACACCATTAGAGCTATTCTCAAAAGTATTAATCTCAGAATCAAAATATTTGGTGTGTGGGTGCATTCTTACATGGTCAACCATCATAAAAAAAATTGGCGCAATTCCATCAAAAATCATGACTTGAGGCCGAACTATAAATACATCAGCGATTTGACCTTTTTCACATGCATGACTTTTACGCCATTAGAGCTATTCTCAAAAGTATTAATCTCAGAATCAAACTATTTAGTGTGTGGATGCATTCTTACATGGTCAACCCTCATGAAAAAATTAGTCGCAATTCCATCAAAAATCATGACTTGAGGCCGAACTATAAATACATCAGCAATTCGACCTTTTTCACATGCATGACTTTTACGCCATTAGAGCTATTCTCAAAAGTATTAATCTCAGAATCAAAATATTTGGTGTGTGGGTGCATTCTTACATGGTCAACCATCATGAAAAAAAGTGGCGCAATTCCATCAAAAATCATGACATGAGGCCGAACTATAAATACATCAGCGATTTGACCTTTTTCACATGCATGACTTTTACGCCATGAGAACTATTTTCAAAAGTATTAATCTCAGAATCAAAATATTTGGTGTGTGGATGCATTCTTACATGGTCAACCCTCATGAAAAAAATTGGCACAATTCCATCAAAAATCATGACTTGAGGCCGAACTATAAATACATCAGCAATTCGACCTTTTTCACATGCATGACTTTTACGCCATGAGAACTATTTTCAAAAGTATTAATCTCAGAATCAAAATATTTGGTGTGTGGATGCATTCTTACATGGTCAACCCTCATGAAAAAAATTGGCGCAATTCCATCAAAAATCATGACTTGAGGCCGAACTATAAATACATCAGCGATTCGACCTTTTTCACATGCATGACTTTTACGCCATGAGAACTATTTTCAAAAGTATTAATCTCAGAATCAAAATATTTGGTGTGTGGATGCATTCTTACATGGTTGACCCTCATGAAAAAAATTGGCGCAATTCCATCAAAAATCATGACTTGAGGCCGAACTATAAATACATCAGCAATTCGACCTTTTTCACATGCATGACTTTTACGCCATTAGAGCTATTCTCAAAAGTATTAATCTCAGAATCAAACTATTTGGTGTGTGGATGCATTCTTACATGGTCAACCCTCATGAAAAAATTAGTCGCAATTCCATCAAAAATCATGACTTGAGGCCGAACTATAAATACATCAGGAATTCGACCTTTTTCACATGCATGACTTTTACGCCATTAGAGCTATTTTCAAAAGTATTAATCTCAGAATCAAACTATTCGGTGTGTGGATGCATTCTTACATGGTCAACCCTCATGAAAAAATGTTGCGCAATTCCATCAAAAATCATGACTTGAGGCCGAACTATAAATACATCAGCGATTCGACCTTTTTCACATGCATGACTTTTACACCATTAGAGCTATTCTCAAAAGTATTAATCTCAGAATCAAAATATTTGATGTGTGGGTGCATTCTTACATGGTCAACCATCATAAAAAAATTGGCGCAATTCCATCAAAAATCATGACTTGAGGCCGAACTATAAATACATCAGCGATTTGACCTTTTTCACATGCATGACTTTTACGCCATTAGAGCTATTCTCAAAAGTATTAATCTCATAATCAAACTATTTAGTGTGTGGATGCATTCTTACATGGTCAACCCTCATGAAAAAATTAGTCGCAATTCCATCAAAAATCATGACTTGAGGCCGAACTATAAATACATCAGCAATTCGACCTTTTTCACATGCATGACTTTTACGCCATTAGAGCTATTCTCAAAAGTATTAATCTCAGAATCAAAATATTTGGTGTGTGGGTGCATTCTTACATGGTCAACCATCATGAAAAAAAGTGGCGCAATTCCATCAAAAATCATGACATGAGGCCGAACTATAAATACATCAGCGATTTGACCTTTTTCACATGCATGACTTTTACGCCATGAGAACTATTTTCAAAAGTATTAATCTCAGAATCAAAATATTTGGCGTGTGGATGCATTCTTACATGGTCAACCCTCATGAAAAAAATTTGGCGCAATTCCATCAAAAATCATGACTTGAGGCCGAACTATAAATACATCAGCAATTCGACCTTTTTCACATGCATGACTTTTACGCCATGAGAACTATTTTCAAAAGTATTAATCTCAGAATCAAAATATTTGGTGTGTGGATGCATTCTTACATGGTTGACCCTCATGAAAAAAATTGGCGCAATTCCATCAAAAATCATGACTTGAGGCCGAACTATAAATACATCAGCGATTCGACCTTTTTCACATGCATGACTTTTACGCCATGAGAACTATTTTCAAAAGTATTAATCTCAGAATCAAAATATTTGGTGTGTGGATGCATTCTTACATGGTTGACCCTCATGAAGAAAATTGGCGCAATTCCATCAAAAATCATGACTTGAGGCCGAACTATAAATACATCAGCAATTCGACCTTTTTCACATGCATGACTTTTACGCCATTAGAGCTATTCTCAAAAGTATTAATCTCAGAAGCAAACTATTTGGTGTGTGGATGCATTCTTACATGGTCAACCCTCATGAAAAAATTAGTCGCAATTCCATCAAAAATCATGACTTGAGGCCGAACTATAAATACATCAGGAATTCGAACTTTTTCAAATGCATGACTTTTACGCCATTAGAGCTATTCTCAAAAGTATTAATCTCAGAATCAAACTATTTGGTGTGTGGATGCATTCTTACATGGTCAACCCTCATGAAAAAATGTTGCGCAATTCCATCAAAAATCATGACTTGAGGCCGAACTATAAATACATCAGCGATTCGACCTTTTTCACATGCATGACTTTTACACCATTAGAGCTATTCTCAAAAGTATTAATCTCAGAATCAAAATATTTGATGTGTGGGTGCATTCTTACATGGTCAACCATCATAAAAAAAATTGGCGCAATTCCATCAAAAATCATGACTTGAGGCCGAACTATAAATACATCAACGATTTGACCTTTTTCACATGCATGACTTTTACGCCATGAGAACTATTTTCAAAAGTATTAATCTCAGAATCAAAATATTTGGTGTGTGTATGCATTCTTACATGGTCAACCCTCATGAAAAAAATTGGCGCAATTCCATCAAAAACCATGACTTGAGGCCGAACTATAAATACATCAGCGATTTGACCTTTTTCACATGCATGACTTTTACGCCATGAGAACTATTTTCAAAAGTATTAATCTCAGAATCAAACTATTTGGTGTGTGGATGCATTCTTACATGGTCAACCCTCATGAAAAAATTTGGCGCAATTCCATCAAAAATCATGACTTGAGGCCGAACTATAAATACATCAGCGATTCGACCTTTATCACATGCATGACTTTTACGCCATTACAGCTATTCTCAAAAGTATTAATCTCAGAATCAAACTATTTGGTGTGTGGATGCATTCTTACATGGTCAACCCTCATGAAAAAATTTGGGGCAATTCCATCAAAAATCATGACTTGAGGCCGAACTATAAATACATCAGGAATTCGACCTTTTTCACATGCATGACTTTTACGCCATTAGAGCTATTTTCAAAAGTATTAATCTCAGAATCAAACTATTAGGTGTGTGGATGCATTCTTACATGGTCAACCCTCATGAAAAAATTTGGCGCAATTCCATCAAAAATCATGACTTGAGGCCGAACTATAAATACATCAGGAATTCGAACTTTTTCACATGCATGACTTTTACGCCATTAGAGCTATTCTCAAAAGTATTAATCTCAGAATCAAAATATTTGGTGTGTGGATGCATTCTGACATGGTCGACCCTCATGAAGAAAAGTGGCGCAATTCCATCAAAAATCATGACTTGAGGCCGAACTATAAATACATCAGGAATTCGACCTTTTTCACATGCATGACTTTTACGCCATTAGAGCTATTTTCAAAAGTATTAATCTCAGAATCAAAATATTTGGTGTGTGGATGCATTCCTACATGGTCGACCCTCATGAAAAAATTTGGCGCAATTTCATCAAAAATCATGACTTGAGGCCGAACTATAAATACATCAGCAATTCGAACTTTTTCACATGCATGACTTTTACGCCATTAGAGCTATTCTCAAAAGTATTAATCTCAGAATCAAACTATTTAGTGTGTGGATGCATTCTTACATGGTCGACCCTCATGAAAAAATTTGGCGCAATTCCATCAAAAATCATGACTTGAGGCCGAACTATAAATACATCAGGAATTCGACCTTTTTCACATGCATGACTTTTACGCCATTAGAGCTATTCTCAAAAGTATTAATCTCAGAATCAAACTATTTGGTGTGTGGATGCATTCTTACATGGTCAACCCTCATGAAAAAATTTGGCGCAATTCCATCAAAAATCATGACTTGAGGCCGAACTATAAATACATCAGGAATTCGAACTTTTTCACATGCATGACTTTTACGCCATTAGAGCTATTCTCAAAAGTATTAATCTCAGAATCAAAATATTTGATGTGTGGATGCATTCTTACATGGTCAACCATCATGAAAAAAAGTGGCGCAATTCCATCAAAAATCATGACTTGAGGCCGAACTATAAATACATCAGCGATTTGATATTTTTCACATGCATGACTTTTACGCCATGAGAACTATTTTCAAAAGTATTAATCTCAGAATCAAAATATTTGGTGTGTGGATGCATTCTGACATGGTCGACCCTCATGAAGAAAAGTGGCGCAATTCCATCAAAAATCATGACTTGAGGCCGAACTATAAATACATCAGGAATTCGACCTTTTTCACATGCATGACTTTTACGCCATTAGAGCTATTTTCAAAAGTATTAATCTCAGAATCAAAATATTTGGTGTGTGGATGCATTCCTACATGGTCGACCCTCATGAAAAAATTTGGCGCATTTTCATCAAAAATCATGACTTGAGGCCGAACTATAAATACATCAGCAATTCGACCTTTTTCACATGCATGACTTTTACGCCATTAGAGCTATTCTCAAAAGTATTAATCTCAGAATCAAACTATTTAGTGTGTGGATGCATTCTTACATGGTCGACCCTCATGAAAAAATTTGGCGCAATTCCATCAAAAATCATGACTTGAGGCCGAACTATAAATACATCAGGAATTCGACCTTTTTCACATGCATGACTTTTACGCCATTAGAGCTATTCTCAAAAGTATTAATCTCAGAATCAAACTATTTGGTGTGTGGATGCATTCTTACATGGTCAACCCTCATGAAAAAATTTGGCGCAATTCCATCAAAAATCATGACTTGAGGCCAAACTATAAATACATCAGCGATTTGATATTTTTCACATGCATGACTTTTACGCCATGAGAACTATTCTCAAAAGTATTAATCTCAGAATCAAAATATTTGGTGTGTGGATGCATTCTTACATGGTCAACCCTCATGAAAAAGATTTGGCGCAATTCCATCAAAAATCATGACTTGAGGCCGAACTATAAATACATCAGCAATTCGACCTTTTTCACATGCATGACTTTTACGCTATGAGAACTATTTTCAAAAGTATTAATCTCAGAATCAAAATATTTGGTGTGTGGATGCATTCTTACATGGTCAACCCTCATGAAAAAATTTGGCGCAATTCCATCAAAAATCATGACTTGAGGCCGAACTATAAATACATCAGCGATTCGACCTTTTTCACATGCATGACTTTTACGCCATTAGAGCTATTCTCAAAAGTATTAATCTCAGAATCAAACTATTTGGTGTGTGGATGCATTCTTACATGGTCAACCTTCATGAAAAAATTTGGCGCAATTCCATCAAAAATCATGACTTGAGGCCGAACTATAAATACATCAGGAATTCGACTTTTTTCACATGCATGACTTTTACGCCATTAGAGCTATTCTCAAAAGTATTAATCTCAGAATCAAAATATTTGATGTGTGGGTGCATTCTTACATGGTCAACAATCTTGAAAAAAGTGGCGCAATTCCATCAAAAATCATGACTTGAGGCCGAACTATAAATACATCAGCGATTTGACCTTTTTCACATGCATGACTTTTACGCCATTATAGCTATTCTCAAAAGTATTAATCTCAGAATCAAACTATTTGGTGTGTGGATGCATTCTTACATGGTCAACCTTCATGAAAAAATTTGGCGCAATTCCATCAAAAATCATGACTTGAGGCCGAACTATAAATACATCAGCGATTCGACCTTTTTCACATGCATGACTTTTACGCCATTAGAGCTATTCTCAAAAGTATTAATCTCAGAATCAAACTATTTAGTGTGTGGATGCATTCTTACATGGTCAACCCTCATGAAAAAAATTTGGCGCAATTCCATCAAAAATCATGACTTGAGGCCGAACTATAAATACATCAGCAATTCGACCTTTTTCACATGCATGACTTTTACGCTATGAGAACTATTTTCAAAAGTATTAATCTCAGAATCAAAATATTTGGTGTGTGGATGCATTCTTACATGGTCAACCCTCATGAAAAAATTTGGCGCAATTCCATCAAAAATCATGACTTGAGGCCGAACTATAAATACATCAGCAATTCGACCTTTTTCACATGCATGACTTTTACGCCATTAGAGCTATTCTCAAAAGTATTAATCTCAGAAGCAAACTATTTGGTGTGTGGATGCATTCTTACATGGTCAACCCTCATGAAAAAATTAGTCGCAATTCCATCAAAAATCATGACTTGAGGCCGAACTATAAATACATCAGGAATTCGAACTTTTTCAAATGCATGACTTTTACGCCATTAGAGCTATTCTCAAAAGTATTAATCTCAGAATCAAACTATTTGGTGTGTGGATGCATTCTTACATGGTCAACCCTCATGAAAAAATGTTGCGCAATTCCATCAAAAATCATGACTTGAGGCCGAACTATAAATACATCAGCGATTCGACCTTTTTCACATGCATGACTTTTACACCATTAGAGCTATTCTCAAAAGTATTAATCTCAGAATCAAAATATTTGATGTGTGGGTGCATTCTTACATGGTCAACCATCATAAAAAAAATTGGCGCAATTCCATCAAAAATCATGACTTGAGGCCGAACTATAAATACATCAACGATTTGACCTTTTTCACATGCATGACTTTTACGCCATGAGAACTATTTTCAAAAGTATTAATCTCAGAATCAAAATATTTGGTGTGTGTATGCATTCTTACATGGTCAACCCTCATGAAAAAAATTGGCGCAATTCCATCAAAAACCATGACTTGAGGCCGAACTATAAATACATCAGCGATTTGACCTTTTTCACATGCATGACTTTTACGCCATGAGAACTATTTTCAAAAGTATTAATCTCAGAATCAAACTATTTGGTGTGTGGATGCATTCTTACATGGTCAACCCTCATGAAAAAATTTGGCGCAATTCCATCAAAAATCATGACTTGAGGCCGAACTATAAATACATCAGCGATTCGACCTTTATCACATGCATGACTTTTACGCCATTACAGCTATTCTCAAAAGTATTAATCTCAGAATCAAACTATTTGGTGTGTGGATGCATTCTTACATGGTCAACCCTCATGAAAAAATTTGGGGCAATTCCATCAAAAATCATGACTTGAGGCCGAACTATAAATACATCAGGAATTCGACCTTTTTCACATGCATGACTTTTACGCCATTAGAGCTATTTTCAAAAGTATTAATCTCAGAATCAAACTATTAGGTGTGTGGATGCATTCTTACATGGTCAACCCTCATGAAAAAATTTGGCGCAATTCCATCAAAAATCATGACTTGAGGCCGAACTATAAATACATCAGGAATTCGAACTTTTTCACATGCATGACTTTTACGCCATTAGAGCTATTCTCAAAAGTATTAATCTCAGAATCAAAATATTTGGTGTGTGGATGCATTCTGACATGGTCGACCCTCATGAAGAAAAGTGGCGCAATTCCATCAAAAATCATGACTTGAGGCCGAACTATAAATACATCAGGAATTCGACCTTTTTCACATGCATGACTTTTACGCCATTAGAGCTATTTTCAAAAGTATTAATCTCAGAATCAAAATATTTGGTGTGTGGATGCATTCCTACATGGTCGACCCTCATGAAAAAATTTGGCGCAATTTCATCAAAAATCATGACTTGAGGCCGAACTATAAATACATCAGCAATTCGAACTTTTTCACATGCATGACTTTTACGCCATTAGAGCTATTCTCAAAAGTATTAATCTCAGAATCAAACTATTTAGTGTGTGGATGCATTCTTACATGGTCGACCCTCATGAAAAAATTTGGCGCAATTCCATCAAAAATCATGACTTGAGGCCGAACTATAAATACATCAGGAATTCGACCTTTTTCACATGCATGACTTTTACGCCATTAGAGCTATTCTCAAAAGTATTAATCTCAGAATCAAACTATTTGGTGTGTGGATGCATTCTTACATGGTCAACCCTCATGAAAAAATTAGTCACAATTCCATCAAAAATCATGACTTGAGGCCGAACTATAAATACATCAGGAATTCGACCTTTTTCACATGCATGACTTTTACGCCATTAGAGCTATTTTCAAAAGTATTAATCTCAGAATCAAACTATTAGGTGTGTGGATGCATTCTTACATGGTCAACCCTCATGAAAAAATTTGGCGCAATTCCATCAAAAATCATGACTTGAGGCCGAACTATAAATACATCAGGAATTCGAACTTTTTCACATGCATGACTTTTACGCCATTAGAGCTATTCTCAAAAGTATTAATCTCAGAATCAAAATATTTGATGTGTGGATGCATTCTTACATGGTCAACCATCATGAAAAAAAGTGGCGCAATTCCATCAAAAATCATGACTTGAGGCCGAACTATAAATACATCAGCGATTTGATATTTTTCACATGCATGACTTTTACGCCATGAGAACTATTTTCAAAAGTATTAATCTCAGAATCAAAATATTTGGTGTGTGGATGCATTCTGACATGGTCGACCCTCATGAAGAAAAGTGGCGCAATTCCATCAAAAATCATGACTTGAGGCCGAACTATAAATACATCAGGAATTCGACCTTTTTCACATGCATGACTTTTACGCCATTAGAGCTATTTTCAAAAGTATTAATCTCAGAATCAAAATATTTGGTGTGTGGATGCATTCCTACATGGTCGACCCTCATGAAAAAATTTGGCGCAATTTCATCAAAAATCATGACTTGAGGCCGAACTATAAATACATCAGCAATTCGACCTTTTTCACATGCATGACTTTTACGCCATTAGAGCTATTCTCAAAAGTATTAATCTCAGAATCAAACTATTTAGTGTGTGGATGCATTCTTACATGGTCGACCCTCATGAAAAAATTTGGCGCAATTCCATCAAAAATCATGACTTGAGGCCGAACTATAAATACATCAGGAATTCGACCTTTTTCACATGCATGACTTTTACGCCATTAGAGCTATTCTCAAAAGTATTAATCTCAGAATCAAACTATTTGGTGTGTGGATGCATTCTTACATGGTCAACCCTCATGAAAAAATGTGGCGCAATTCCATCAAAAATCATGACTTGAGGCCAAACTATAAATACATCAGCGATTTGATATTTTTCACATGCATGACTTTTACGCCATGAGAACTATTCTCAAAAGTATTAATCTCAGAATCAAAATATTTGGTGTGTGGATGCATTCTTACATGGTCAACCCTCATGAAAAAAATTTGGCGCAATTCCATCAAAAATCATGACTTGAGGCCGAACTATAAATACATCAGCAATTCGACCTTTTTCACATGCATGACTTTTACGCTATGAGAACTATTTTCAAAAGTATTAATCTCAGAATCAAAATATTTGGTGTGTGGATGCATTCTTACATGGTCAACCCTCATGAAAAAATTTGGCGCAATTCCATCAAAAATCATGACTTGAGGCCGAACTATAAATACATCAGCGATTCGACCTTTTTCACATGCATGACTTTTACGCCATTAGAGCTATTCTCAAAAGTATTAATCTCAGAATCAAACTATTTGGTGTGTGGATGCATTCTTACATGGTCAACCTTCATGAAAAAATTTGGCGCAATTCCATCAAAAATCATGACTTGAGGCCGAACTATAAATACATCAGGAATTCGACTTTTTTCACATGCATGACTTTTACGCCATTAGAGCTATTCTCAAAAGTATTAATCTCAGAATCAAAATATTTGATGTGTGGGTGCATTCTTACATGGTCAACAATCTTGAAAAAAGTGGCGCAATTCCATCAAAAATCATGACTTGAGGCCGAACTATAAATACATCAGCGATTTGACCTTTTTCACATGCATGACTTTTACGCCATTATAGCTATTCTCAAAAGTATTAATCTCAGAATCAAACTATTTGGTGTGTGGATGCATTCTTACATGGTCAACCTTCATGAAAAAATTTGGCGCAATTCCATCAAAAATCATGACTTGAGGCCGAACTATAAATACATCAGCGATTCGACCTTTTTCACATGCATGACTTTTACGCCATTAGAGCTATTCTCAAAAGTATTAATCTCAGAATCAAACTATTTAGTGTGTGGATGCATTCTTACATGGTCAACCCTCATGAAAAAATTAGTCGCAATTCCATCAAAAATCATGACTTGAGGCCGAACTATAAATACATCAGCAATTCGACCTTTTTCACATGCATGACTTTTACGCCATTAGAGCTATTCTCAAAAGTATTAATCTCAGAATCAAAATATTTGATGTGTGGGTGCATTCTTACATGGTCAACCATCATAAAAAAAAGTGGCGCAATTCCATCAAAAATCATGACATGAGGCCGAACTATAAATACATCAGCGATTTGACCTTTTTCACATGCATGACTTTTACGCCATGAGAACTATTTTCAAAAGTATTAATCTCAGAATCAAAATATTTGGTGTGTGGATGCATTCTTACATGGTCAACCCTCATGAAAAAAATTGGCGCAATTCCATCAAAAATCATGACTTGAGGCCGAACTATAAATACATCAGCGATTCGACCTTTTTCACATGCATGACTTTTACGCCATGAGAACTATTTTCAAAAGTATTAATCTCAGAATCAAACTATTTGGTGTGTGGATGCATTCTTACATGGTTGACCCTCATGAAAAAATTAGTTGCAATTCCATCAAAAATCATGACTTGAGGCCGAACTATAAATACATCAGCAATTCGACCTTTTTCACATGCATGACTTTTACGCCATTAGAGCTATTCTCAAAAGTATTAATCTCAGAATCAAAATATTTGATGTGTGGATGCATTCTTACATTGTCAACCCTCATGAAAAAAATTGGCGCAATTCCATCAAAAATCATGACTTGAGGCCGAACTATAAATACATCAGCAATTCGACCTTTTTCACATGCATGACTTTTACGCCATGAGAACTATTTACAAAAGTATTAATCTCAGAATCAAAATATTTGATGTGTGGATGCATTCTTACATGGTCAACCATCATGAAAAAAAGTGGCGCAATTCCATCAAAAATCATGACTTGAGGCCGAACTATAAATACATCAGCAATTCGACCTTTTTCACATGCATGACTTTTACGCCATGAGAACTATTTTCAAAAGTATTAATCTCAGAATCAAAATATTTGGTGTGTGGATGCATTCTTACATGGTCGACCCTCATGAAAAAAATTGGCGCAATTCCATCAAAAATCATGACTTGAGGCCGAACTATAAATACATCAGCAATTCGACCTTTTTCACATGCATGACTTTTACGCCATTAGAGCTATTCTCAAAAGTATTAATCTCAGAATCAAACTATTTAGTGTGTGGATGCATTCTTACATTGTCAATCCTCATGAAAAAATTTGGCGCAATTCCATCAAAAATCATGACTTGAGGCCGAACTATAAATACATCAGGAATTCGACCTTTTTCACATGCATGACTTTTACGCCATTACAGCTATTCTCAAAAGTATTAATCTCAGAATCAAAATATTTGGTGTGTGGGTGCATTCTTACATGGTCAACCATCATGAAAAAAAATGGCGCAATTCCATCAAAAATCATGACTTGAGGCCGAACTATAAATACATCAGCGATTTGACCTTTTTCACATGCATGACTTTTACGCCTTTAGAGCTATTTTCAAAAGTATTAATCTCAGAATCAAAATATTTGGTGTGTGGATGCATTCTTACATGGTCAACCCTCATGAAAAAAATTGGCGCAATTCCATCAAAAATCATGACTTGAGGCCGAACTATAAATACATCAGCGATTTGACCTTTTTCACATGCATGACTTTTACGCCATTAGAGCTATTCTCAAAAGTATTAATCTCAGAATCAAAATATTTGGTGTGTGGATGCATTCTTACATGGTCAACCCTCATGAAAAAATTTGGCGCAATTCCATCAAAAATCATGACTTGAGGCCGAACTATAAATACATCAGGAATTCGACCTTTTTCACATGCATGACTTTTACGCCATTAGAGCTATTCTCAAAAGTATTAATCTCAGAATCAAACTATTTGGTGTGTGGATGCATTCTTACATGGTCGACCCTCATGAAAAAAATTGGCGCAATTCCATCAAAAATCATGACTTGAGGCCGAACTATAAATACATCAGCAATTCGACCTTTTTCACATGCATGACTTTTACGCCATTAGAGCTATTCTCAAAAGTATTAATCTCAGAATCAAAATATTTGATGTGTGGGTGAATTCTTACATGGTCAACCATCATGAAAAAAAGTGGCGCAATTCCATCAAAAATCATGACTTGAGGCCGAACTATAAATACATCAGTGATTTGATATTTTTCACATGTATGACTTTTACGCCATGAGAACTATTTTCAAAAGTATTAATCTCAGAATCTAAATGTTTGGTGTGTGGGTGCATTCTTACATGGTCAACCATCATCAAAAAATTTGGCGCAATTCCATCAAAAATCATGACTTGAGGCCGAACTATAAATACATCAGCAATTCGACCTTTTTCACATGCATGACTTTTACGCCATGAGAACTATTTTCAAAAGTATTAATCTCAGAATCAAAATATTTGGTGTGTGGATGCATTCTTACATGGTCAACCCTCATGAAAAAATTTGGCATAATTCCATCAAAAATCATGACTTGAGGCCGAACTATAAATACATCAGCAATTCGACCTTTTTCACATGCATGACTTTTACGCCATTAGAGCTATTCTCAAAAGTATTAATCTCAGAATCAAACTATTTGGTGTGTGGATGCATTCTTACATGGTCAACCCTCATGAAAAAAAGTGGCGCAATTCCATCAAAAATCATGACTTGAGGCCGAACTATAAATACATCAGGAATTCGACCTTTTTCACACGCATGACTTTTACGCCATTAGAGCTATTCTCAAAAGTATTAATCTCAGAATCAAAATATTTGATGTGTGGGTGCATTCTTACATGGTCAACCATCTTGAAAAAAGTGGCGCAATTCCATGAAAAATCATGACTTGAGGCCGAACTATAAATACATCAGCGATTTGACCTTTTTCACATGCATGACTCTTACGCCATTACAGCTATTCTCAAAAGTATTAATCTCAGAATCAAACTATTTGGTGTGTGGGTGCATTCTTACATGGTCAACCCTCATGAAAAAAAGTGGCGCAATTCCATCAAAAATCATGACTTGAGGCCGAACGATAAATACATCAGGAATTCGACCTTTTTCACATGCATGACTTTTACGCCATTAGAGCTATTCTCAAAAGTATTAATCTCAGAATCAAAATATTTGATGTGTGGGTGCATTCTTACATGGTCAACCATCATCAAAAAAATTGGCGCAATTCCATCAAAAATCATGACTTGAGGCCGAACTATAAATACATCAGCAATTCGAACTTTTTCACATGCATGACTTTTACGCCATGAGAACTATTTTCAAAAGTATTAATCTCAGAATCAAAATATTTGATGTGTGGATGCATTCTAACATGGTCGACCCTCATGAAAAAAATTGGCGCAATTCCATCAAAAATCATGACTTGAGGCCGAACTATAAATACATCAGCAATTCGAACTTTTTCACATGCATGACTTTTACGCCATTAGAGCTATTCTCAAAAGTATTAATCTCAGAATCAAACTATTTGGTGTGTGGGTGCATTCTTACATGGTCAACCCTCATGAAAAAAAGTGGCGCAATTCCATCAAAAATCATGACTTGAGGCCGAACTATAAATACATCAGCGATTCGACCTTTTTCACATGCATGACTTTTACGCCATTAGAGCTATTCTCAAAAGTATTAATCTCAGAATCAAAATATTTGATGTGTGGGTGCATTCTTACATGGTCAACCATCATCAAAAAAATTGGCGCAATTCCATCAAAAATCATGACTTGAGGCCGAACTATAAATACATCAGCAATTCGAACTTTTTCACATGCATGACTTTTACGCCATGAGAACTATTTTCAAAAGTATTAATCTCAGAATCAAAATATTTGATGTGTGGATGCATTCTAACATGGTCGACCCTCATGAAAAAAATTGGCGCAATTCCATCAAAAATCATGACTTGAGGCCGAACTATATATACATCAGCAATTCGAACTTTTTCACATGCATGACTTTTACGCCATTAGAGCTATTCTCAAAAGTATTAATCTCAGAATCAAACTATTTGGTGTGTGGGTGCATTCTTACATGGTCAACCCTCATGAAAAAAAGTGGCGCAATTCCATCAAAAATCATGACTTGAGGCCGAACTATAAATACATCAGCAATTCGAACTTTTTCACATGCATGACTTTTACGCCATGAGAACTATTTTCAAAAGTATTAATCTCAGAATCAAAATATTTGATGTGTGGATGCATTCTAACATGGTCGACCCTCATGAAAAAAATTGGCGCAATTCCATCAAAAATCATGACTTGAGGCCGAACTATAAATACATCAGCAATTCGAACTTTTTCACATGCATGACTTTTACGCCATTAGAGCTATTCTCAAAAGTATTAATCTCAGAATCAAACTATTTGGTGTGTGGGTGCATTCTTACATGGTCAACCCTCATGAAAAAAAGTGGCGCAATTCCATCAAAAATCATGACTTGAGGCCGAACTATAAATACATCAGCGATTCGACCTTTTTCACATGCATGACTTTTACGCCATTAGAGCTATTCTCAAAAGTATTAATCTCAGAATCAAAATATTTGATGTGTGGGTGCATTCTTACATGGTCAACCATCATCAAAAAAATTGGCGCAATTCCATCAAAAATCATGACTTGAGGCCGAACTATAAATACATCAGCAATTCGAACTTTTTCACATGCATGACTTTTACGCCATGAGAACTATTTTCAAAAGTATTAATCTCAGAATCAAAATATTTGATGTGTGGATGCATTCTAACATGGTCGACCCTCATGAAAAAAATTGGCGCAATTCCATCAAAAATCATGACTTGAGGCCGAACTATATATACATCAGCAATTCGAACTTTTTCACATGCATGACTTTTACGCCATTAGAGCTATTCTCAAAAGTATTAATCTCAGAATCAAACTATTTGGTGTGTGGGTGCATTCTTACATGGTCAACCCTCATGAAAAAAAGTGGCGCAATTCCATCAAAAATCATGACTTGAGGCCGAACTATAAATACATCAGCGATTCGACCTTTTTCACATGCATGACTTTTACGCCATTAGAGCTATTCTCAAAAGTATTAATCTCAGAATCAAAATATTTGATGTGTGGGTGCATTCTTACATGGTCAACCATCATCAAAAAAATTGGCGCAATTCCATCAAAAATCATGACTTGAGGCCGAACTATAAATACATCAGCAATTCGAACTTTTTCACATGCATGACTTTTACGCCATGAGAACTATTTTCAAAAGTATTAATCTCAGAATCAAAATATTTGATGTGTGGATGCATTCTAACATGGTCGACCCTCATGAAAAAAATTGGCGCAATTCCATCAAAAATCATGACTTGAGGCCGAACTATAAATACATCAGCAATTCGACCTTTTTCACATGCATGACTTTTACGCCATTAGAGCTATTCTCAAAAGTATTAATCTCAGAATCAAAATATTTGGTGTGTGGGTGCATTCTTACATGGTCAACCCTCATGAAAAAAAGTGGCGCAATTCCATCAAAAATCATGACTTGAGGCCGAACTATAAATACATCAGCGATTCGACCTTTTTCACATGCATGACTTTTACGCCATTAGAGCTATTCTCAAAAGTATTAATCTCAGAATCAAACTATTTGATGTGTGGGTGCATTCTTACATGGTCAACCATCATGAAAAAAAGTGGCGCAATTCCATCAAAAATCATGACTTGAGGCCGAACTATAAATACATCAGCAATTCGACCTTTTTCACATGCATGACTTTTACGCCATTAGAGCTATTCTCAAAAGTATTAATCTCAGAATCAAAATATTTGATGTGTGGGTGAATTCTTACATGCTCAACCATCATGAAAAAAAGTGGCGCAATTCCATCAAAAATCATGACTTGAGGCCGAACTATAAATACATCAGTAATTTGATATTTTTCACATGCATGACTTTAACGCCATGAGAACTATTTTCAAAAGTATTAATCTCAGAATCTAAATATTTGGTGTGTGGGTGCATTCTTACATGGTCAACCATCATCAAAAAAAGTGGCGCAATTCCATCAAAAATCATGACTTGAGGCCGAACTATAAATACATCAGCAATTCGACCTTTTTCACATGCATGACTTTTACGCCATTAGAGCTATTCTCAAAAGTATTAATCTCAGAATCAAAATATTTGATGTGTGGGTGAATTCTTACATGGTCAACCATCATGAAAAAAAGTGGCGCAATTCCATCAAAAATCATGACTTGAGGCCGAACTATAAATACATCAGTGATTTGATATTTTTCACATGCATGACTTTTACGCCATGAGAACTATTTTCAAAAGTATTAATCTCAGAATCAAAATATTTGGTGTGTGGATGCATTCTTACATGGTCAACCCTCATGAAAAAATTTGGCATAATTCCATCAAAAATCATGACTTGAGGCCGAACTATAAATACATCAGCGATTCGACCTTTTTCACATGCATGACTTTTACGCCATTAGAGCTATTCTCAAAAGTATTAATCTCAGAATCAAAATATTTGATGTGTGGGTGCATTCTTACATGGTCAACCATCATCAAAAAAATTGGCGCAATTCCATCAAAAATCATGACTTGAGGCCGAACTATAAATACATCAGCAATTCGAACTTTTTCACATGCATGACTTTTACGCCATGAGAACTATTTTCAAAAGTATTAATCTCAGAATCAAAATATTTGATGTGTGGATGCATTCTAACATGGTCGACCCTCATGAAAAAAATTGGCGCAATTCCATCAAAAATCATGACTTGAGGCCGAACTATAAATACATCAGCGATTTGACCTTTTTCACATGCATGACTCTTACGCCATTAGAGCTATTCTCAAAAGTATTAATCTCAGAATCAAACTATTTGGTGTGTGGGTGCATTCTTACATGGTCAACCCTCATGAAAAAAAGTGGCGCAATTCCATCAAAAATCATGACTTGAGGCCGAACTATAAATACATCAGGAATTCGACCTTTTTCACATGCATGACTTTTACGCCATTAGAGCTATTCTCAAAAGTATTAATCTCAGAATCAAAATATTTGATGTGTGGGTGCATTCTTACATGGTCAACCATCATCAAAAAAATTGGCGCAATTCCATCAAAAATCATGACTTGAGGCCGAACTATAAATACATCAGCAATTCGACCTTTTTCACATGCATGACTTTTACGCCATGAGAACTATTTTCAAAAGTATTAATCTCAGAATCAAAATATTTGATGTGTGGATGCATTCTAACATGGTCGACCCTCATGAAAAAAATTGGCGCAATTCCATCAAAAATCATGACTTGAGGCCGAACTATAAATACATCAGCAATTCGAACTTTTTCACATGCATGACTTTTACGCCATTAGAGCTATTCTCAAAAGTATTAATCTCAGAATCAAACTATTTGGTGTGTGGGTGCATTCTTACATGGTCAACCCTCATGAAAAAAAGTGGCGCAATTCCATCAAAAATCATGACTTGAGGCCGAACTATAAATACATCAGCGATTCGACCTTTTTCACATGCATGACTTTTACGCCATTAGAGCTATTCTCAAAAGTATTAATCTCAGAATCAAAATATTTGGTGTGTGGATGCATTCTTACATGGTCAACCCTCATGAAAAAAAGTGGCGCAATTCCATCAAAAATCATGACTTGAGGCCGAACTATAAATACATCAGCAATTCGACCTTTTTCACATGCATGACTTTTACGCCATTAGAGCTATTCTCAAAAGTATTAATCTCAGAATCAAAATATTTGATGTGTGGGTGAATCCTTACATGGTCAACCATCATGAAAAAAAGTGGCGCAATTCCATCAAAAATCATGACTTGAGGCCGAACTATAAATACATCAGTGATTTGATATTTTTCACATGCATGACTTTTACGCCATGAGAACTATTTTCAAAAGTATTAATCTCAGAATCTAAATATTTGGTGTGTGGGTGCATTCTTACATGGTCAACCATCATGAAAAAAAGTGGCGCAATTCCATCAAAAATCATGACTTGAGGCCGAACTATAAATACATCAGCAATTCGACCTTTTTCACATGCATGACTTTTACGCCATTAGAGCTATTCTCAAAAGTATTAATCTCAGAATCAAAATATTTGATGAGTGGGTGAATTCTTACATGGTCAACCATCATGAAAAAAAGTGGCGCAATTCCATCAAAAATCATGACTTGAGGCCGAACTATAAATACATCAGTGATTTGATATTTTTCACATGCATGACTTTTACGCCATTAGAGCTATTCTCAAAAGTATTAATCTCAGAATCAAACTATTTGGTGTGTGGGTGCATTCTTACATGGTCAACCCTCATGAAAAAAAGTGGCGCAATTCCATCAAAAAATCATGACTTGAGGCCGAACTATAAATACATCAGGAATTCGACCTTTTTCACATGCATGACTTTTACGCCATTAGAGCTATTCTCAAAAGTATTAATCTCAGAATCAAAATATTTGATGTGTGGGTGCATTCTTACATGGTCAACCATCATGAAAAAAAGTGGCGCAATTCCATCAAAAATCATGACTTGAGGCCGAACTATAAATACATCAGCAATTCGACCTTTTTCACATGCATGACTTTTACGCCATGAGAACTATTTTCAAAAGTATTAATCTCAGAATCAAAATATTTGATGTGTGGATGCATTCTAACATGGTCGACCCTCATGAAAAAAATTGGCGCAATTCCATCAAAAATCATGACTTGAGGCCGAACTATAAATACATCAGCAATTCGAACTTTTTCACATGCATGACTTTTACGCCATTAGAGCTATTCTCAAAAGTATTAATCTCAGAATCAAAATATTTGATGTGTGGGTGCATTCTTACATGGTCAACCATCATGAAAAAAAGTGGCGCAATTCCATCAAAAATCATGACTTGAGGCCGAACTATAAATACATCAGCGATTCGACCTTTTTCACATGCATGACTTTTACGCCATTAGAGCTATTCTCAAAAGTATTAATCTCAGAATCAAAATATTTGATGTGTGGGTGCATTCTTACATGGTCAACCCTCATGAAAAAATTTGGCGCAATTCCATCAAAAATCATGACTTGAGGCCGAACTATAAATACATCAGCGATTTGACCTTTTTCACATGCATGACTTTTACGCCATGAGAACTATTTTCAAAAGTATTAATCTCAGAATCTAAATATTTGGTGTGTGGGTGCATTCTTACATGGTCAACCATCATGAAAAAAAGTGGCGCAATTCCATCAAAAATCATGACTTGAGGCCGAACTATAAATACATCAGCAATTCGACCTTTTTCACATGCATGACTTTTACGCCATTAGAGCTATTCTCAAAAGTATTAATCTCAGAATCAAAATATTTGATGTGTGGGTGAATTCTTACATGGTCAACCATCATGAAAAAAAGTGGCGCAATTCCATCAAAAATCATGACTTGAGGCCGAACTATAAATACATCAGTGATTTGATATTTTTCACATGCATGACTTTTACGCCATGAGAACTATTTTCAAAAGTATTAATCTCAGAATCAAAATATTTGGTGTGTGGATGCATTCTTACATGGTCAACCCTCATGAACAAATTTGGCATAATTCCATCAAAAATCATGACTTGAGGCCGAACTATAAATACATCAGCGATTCGACCTTTTTCACATGCATGACTTTCACGCCATGAGAACTATTCTCAAAAGTATTTATCTCAGAATCAAAATATTTGGTGTGTGGATGCATTCTTACATGGTCAACCCTCATGAAAAAATTTGGCGCAATTCCATCAAAAATCATGACTTGAGGCCGAACTATAAATACATCAGGAATTCGACCTTTTTCACACGCATGACTTTTACGCCATTAGAGTTATTCTCAAAAGTATTAATCTCAGAATGAAAATATTTGATGTATGGGTGCATTCTTACATGGTCAACCATCTTGAAAAAAGTGGCGCAATTCCATGAAAAATCATGACTTGAGGCCGAACTATAAATACATCAGCGATTTGACCTTTTTCACATGCATGACTTTTACGCCATTAGAGCTATTCTCAAAAGTATTAATCTCAGAATCAAACTATTTGGTGTGTGGGTGCATTCTTACATGGTCAACCCTCATGAAAAAAAGTGGCGCAATTCCATCAAAAATCATGACTTGAGGCCGAACTATAAATACATCAGGAATTCGACCTTTTTCACATGCATGACTTTTACGCCATTAGAGCTATTCTCAAAAGTATTAATCTCAGAATCAAAATATTTGATGTGTGGGTGCATTCTTACATGGTCAACCATCATGAAAAAAAGTGGCGCAATTCCATCAAAAATCATGACTTGAGGCCGAACTATAAATACATCAGCAATTCGACCTTTTTCACATGCATGACTTTTACGCCATGAGAACTATTTTCAAAAGTATTAATCTCAGAATCAAAATATTTGGTGTGTGGATGCATTCTTACATGGTCAACCCTCATGAAAAAAATTGGCGCAATTCCATCAAAAATCATGACTTGAGGCCGAACTATAAATACATCAGCAATTCGACCTTTTTCACATGCATGACTTTTACGCCATTAGAGCTATTCTCAAAAGTATTAATCTCAGAATCAAAATATTTGGTGTGTGGGTGCATTCTTACATGGTCAACCCTCATGAAAAAAAATGGCGCAATTCCATCAAAAATCATGACTTGAGGCCGAACTATAAATACATCAGCGATTCGACCTTTTTCACATGCATGACTTTTACGCCATTAGAGTTATTCTTAAAAGTATTAATCTCAGAATCAAACTATTTGGTGTGTGGATGCATTCTTACATGGTCAACCATCATGAAAAAATTTGGCGCAATTCCATCAAAAATCATGACTCGAGGCCGAACTATAAATACATCAGGAATTCGACCTTTTTCACATGCATGACTTTTACGCCATTAGAGCTATTCTCAAAAGTATTAATCTCAGAATCAAAATATTTGGTGTGTGGGTGCATTCTTACATGGTCAACCCTCATGAAAAAAAGTGGCGCAATTCCATCAAAAATCATGACTTGAGGCCGAACTATAAATACATCAGGAATTCGACCTTTTTCACATGCATGACTTTTACGCCATTAGAGCTATTCTCAAAAGTATTAATCTCAGAATCAAAATATTTGGTGTGTGGGTGCATTCTTACATGGTCAACCCTCATGAAAAAAAGTGGCGCAATTCCATCAAAAATCATGACTTGAGGCCGAACTATAAATACATCAGGAATTCGACCTTTTTCACACGCATGACTTTTACGCCATTAGAGTTATTCTCAAAAGTATTAATCTCAGAATCAAAATATTTGGTGTGTGGGTGCATTCTTACATGGTCAACCATCATGAAAAAATTAGTCGCAATTCCATCAAAAATCATGACTTGAGGCCGAACTATAAATACATCAGGAATTCGACCTTTTTCACATGCATGACTTTTACGCCATTAGAGCTATTCTCAAAAGTATTAATCTCAGAATCAAACTATTTGATGTGTGGATGCATTCTTACATGGTCAACCATCATGAAAAAATTTGGCGCAATTCCATCAAAAATCATGACTTGAGGCCGAACTATAAATACATCAGGAATTCGACCTTTTTCACATGCATGACTTTTACGCCATTAGAGCTATTCTCAAAAGTATTAATGTCATAATCAAAATATTTGGTGTGTGGGTGCATTCTTACATGGTCAACCCTCATGAAAAAAAGTGGCGCAATTCCATCAAAAATCATGACTTGAGGCCGAACTATAAATACATCAGGAATTCGACCTTTTTCACATGCATGACTTTTACGCCATTAGAGCTATTCTCAAAAGTATTAATCTCAGAATCAAAATATTTGGTGTGTGGGTGCATTCTTACATGGTCAACCCTCATGAAAAAAAGTGGCGCAATTCCATCAAAAATCATGACTTGAGGCCGAACTATAAATACATCAGGAATTCGACCTTTTTCACACGCATGACTTTTACGCCATTAGAGCTATTCTCAAAAGTATTAATCTCAGAATCAAAATATTTGATGTGTGGGTGCATTCTTACATGGTCAACCATCTTGAAAAAAGTGGCGCAATTCCATCAAAAATCATGACTTGAGGCCGAACTATAAATACATCAGCGATTTGACCTTTTTCACATGCATGACTTTTACGCCATTAGAGCTATTCTCAAAAGTATTAATCTCAGAATCAAACTATTTGGTGTGTGGGTGCATTCTTACATGGTCAACCCTCATGAAAAAAAGTGGCGCAATTCCATCAAAAATCATGACTTGAGGCCGAACTATAAATACATCAGGAATTCGACCTTTTTCACATGCATGACTTTTACGCCATTAGAGCTATTCTCAAAAGTATTAATCTCAGAATCAAAATATTTGATGTGTGGGTGCATTCTTACATGGTCAACCATCATCACAAAAAGTGGCGCAATTCCATCAAAAATCATGACTTGAGGCCGAACTATAAATACATCAGCAATTCGACCTTTTTCACATGCATGACTTTTACGCCATGAGAACTATTTTCAAAAGTATTAATCTCAGAATCAAAATATTTGATGTGTGGATGCATTCTAACATGGTCGACCCTCATGAAAAAAATTGGAGCAATTCCATCAAAAATCATGACTTGAGGCCGAACTATAAATACATCAGCAATTCGACCTTTTTCACATGCATGACTTTTACGCCATTAGAGCTATTCTCAAAAGTATTAATCTCAGAATCAAAATATTTGGTGTGTGGGTGCATTCTTACATGGTCAACCCTCATGAAAAAAAGTGGCGCAATTCCATCAAAAATCATGACTTGAGGCCGAACTATAAATACATCAGCGATTCGACCTTTTTCACATGCATGACTTTTACGCCATTAGAGCTATTCTCAAAAGTATTAATCTCAGAATCAAAATATTTGATGTGTGGGTGCATTCTTACATGGTCAACCATCATGAAAAAATTTGGCGCAATTCCATCAAAAATCATGACTTGAGGCCGAACTATAAATACATCAGCGATTTGACCTTTTTCACATGCATGACTTTTACGCCATGAGAACTATTTTCAAAAGTATTAATCTCAGAATCAAAATATTTGGTGTATGGATGCATTCTTACATGGTCAACCCTCATGAAAAAAATTGGAGCAATTCCATCAAAAATCATGACTTGAGGCCGAACTATAAATACATCAGCAATTCGACCTTTTTCACATGCATGACTTTTACGCCATGAGAACTATTTTCAAAAGTATTAATCTCAGAATCAAAATATTTGGTGTGTGGATGCATTCTTACATGGTCAACCCTCATGAAAAAATTTGGCGCAATTCCATCAAAAATCATGACTTGAGGCCGAACTATAAATACATCAGCGATTCGACCTTTTTCACATGCATGACTTTTACGCCATGAGAACTATTTTCAAAAGTATTAATCTCAGAATCAAAATATTTGGTGTGTGGATGCATTCTTACATGGTCAACCCTCATGAAAAAAATTGGCGCAATTCCATCAAAAATCATGACTTGAGGCCGAACTATAAATACATCAGCAATTCGACCTTTTTCACATGCATGACTTTTACGCCATTAGAGCTATTCTCAAAAGTATTAATCTCAGAATCAAAATATTTGGTGTGTGGGTGCATTCTTACATGGTCAACCCTCATGAAAAAAAATGGCGCAATTCCATCAAAAATCATGACTTGAGGCCGAACTATAAATACATCAGCGATTTGACCTTTTTCACATGCATGACTTTTACGCCATTAGAGCTATTCTCAAAAGTATTAATCTCAGAATCAAACTATTTGGTGTGTGGATGCATTCTTACATGGTCAACCATCATGAAAAAATTTGGCGCAATTCCATCAAAAATCATGACTTGAGGCCGAACTATAAATACATCAGGAATTCGACCTTTTTCACATGCATGACTTTTACGCCATTAGAGCTATTCTCAAAAGTATTAATCTCAGAATCAAAATATTTGGTGTGTGGGTGCATTCTTACATGGTCAACCATCATGAAAAAAAGTGGCGCAATTCCATCAAAAATCATGACTTGAGGCCGAACTATAAATACATCAGCGATTCGACCTTTTTCACATGCATGACTTTTACGCCATTAGAGCTATTCTCAAAAGTATTAATCTCAGAATCAAACTATTTGGTGTGTGGATGCATTCTTACATGGTCAACCCTCATGAAAAAATTTGGCGCAATTCCATCAAAAATCATGACTTGAGGCCGAACTATAAATACATCAGCGATTCGACCTTTTTCACATGCATGACTTTTACGCCATGAGAACTATTTTCAAAAGTATTAATCTCAGAATCAAAATATTTGGTGTGTGGATGCATTCTTACATGGTCAACCCTCATGAAAAAAATTGGCGCAATTCCATCAAAAATCATGACTTGAGGCCGAACTATAAATACATCAGCAATTCGACCTTTTTCACATGCATGACTTTTACGCCATTAGAGCTATTCTCAAAAGTATTAATCTCAGAATCAAAATATTTGGTGTGTGGGTGCATTCTTACATGGTCAACCCTCATGAAAAAAAATGGCGCAATTCCATCAAAAATCATGACTTGAGGCCGAACTATAAATACATCAGCGATTTGACCTTTTTCACATGCATGACTTTTACGCCATTAGAGCTATTCTCAAAAGTATTAATCTCAGAATCAAACTATTTGGTGTGTGGATGCATTCTTACATGGTCAACCATCATGAAAAAATTTGGCGCAATTCCATCAAAAATCATGACTTGAGGCCGAACTATAAATACATCAGGAATTCGACCTTTTTCACATGCATGACTTTTACGCCATTAGAGCTATTCTCAAAAGTATTAATCTCAGAATCAAAATATTTGGTGTGTGGGTGCATTCTTACATGGTCAACCATCATGAAAAAAAGTGGCGCAATTCCATCAAAAATCATGACTTGAGGCCGAACTATAAATACATCAGCGATTCGACCTTTTTCACATGCATGACTTTTACGCCATTAGAGCTATTCTCAAAAGTATTAATCTCAGAATCAAACTATTTGGTGTGTGGATGCATTCTTACATGGTCAACCCTCATGAAAAAATTTGGCGCAATTCCATCAAAAATCATGACTTGAGGCCGAACTATAAATACATCAGGAATTCGACCTTTTTCACATGCATGACTTTTACGCCATTAGAGCTATTCTCAAAAGTATTAATCTCAGAATCAAACTATTTAGTGTGTGGATGCATTCTTACATGGTCAACACTCATGAAAAAAAGTGGCGCAATTCCATCAAAAATCATGACTTGAGGCCGAACTATAAATACATCAGCGATTTGACCTTTTTCACATGCATGACTTTTACGCCATTAGAGCTATTCTCAAAAGTATTAATCTCAGAATCAAACTATTTGGTGTGTGGGTGCATTCTTACATGGTCGACCCTCATGAAAAAAATTGGCGCAATTCCATCAAAAATCATGACTTGAGGCCGAACTATAAATACATCAGGAATTCGACCTTTTTCACATGCATGACTTTTACGCCATTAGAGCTATTCTCAAAAGTATTAATCTCAGAATCAAAATATTTGATGTTTGAGTGCATTCTTACATGGTCAACCATCATCAAAAAAAGTGGCGCAATTCCATCAAAAATCATGACTTGAGGCCGAACTATAAATACATCAGCAATTCGACCTTTTTCACATGCATGACTTTTACGCCATGAGAACTATTTTCAAAAGTATTAATCTCAGAATCAAAATATTTGATGTGTGGATGCATTCTAACATGGTCGACCCTCATGAAAAAAATTGGAGCAATTCCATCAAAAATCATGACTTGAGGCCGAACTATAAATACATCAGCAATTCGAACTTTTTCACATGCATGACTTTTACGCCATTAGAGCTATTCTCAAAAGTATTAATCTCAGAATCAAAATATTTGGTGTGTGGGTGCATTCTTACATGGTCAACCCTCATGAAAAAAAGTGGCGCAATTCCATCAAAAATCATGACTTGAGGCCGAACTATAAATACATCAGGAATTCGACCTTTTTCACATGCATGACTTTTACGCCATTAGAGCTATTCTCAAAAGTATTAATCTCAGAATCAAAATATTTGGTGTGTGGGTGCATTCTTACATGGTCAACCCTCATGAAAAAAAGTGGCGCAATTCCATCAAAAATCATGACTTGAGGCCGAACTATAAATACATCAGGAATTCGACCTTTTTCACATGCATGACTTTTACGCCATTAGAGCTATTCTCAAAAGTATTAATCTCAGAATCAAAATATTTGGTGTGTGGGTGCATTCTTACATGGTCAACCCTCATGAAAAAAAGTGGCGCAATTCCATCAAAAATCATGACTTGAGGCCGAACTATAAATACATCAGGAATTCGACCTTTTTCACACGCATGACTTTTACACCATTAGAGTTATTCTCAAAAGTATTAATCTCAGAATCAAAATATTTGATGTGTGGGTGCATTCTTACATGGTCAACCATCTTGAAAAAAGTGGCGCAATTCCATCAAAAATCATGACTTGAGGCCGAACTATAAATACATCAGCGATTTGACCTTTTTCACATGCATGACTTTTACGCCATTAGAGCTATTCTCAAAAGTATTAATCTCAGAATCAAACTATTTGGTGTGTGGGTGCATTCTTACATGGTCAACCCTCATGAAAAAAAGTGGCGCAATTCCATCAAAAATCATGACTTGAGGCCGAACTATAAATACATCAGGAATTCGACCTTTTTCACATGCATGACTTTTACGCCATTAGAGCTATTCTCAAAAGTATTAATCTCAGAATCAAAATATTTGATGTGTGGGTGCATTCTTACATGGTCAACCATCATCACAAAAAGTGGCGCAATTCCATCAAAAATCATGACTTGAGGCCGAACTATAAATACATCAGCAATTCGACCTTTTTCACATGCATGACTTTTACGCCATGAGAACTATTTTCAAAAGTATTAATCTCAGAATCAAAATATTTGATGTGTGGATGCATTCTAACATGGTCGACCCTCATGAAAAAAATTGGAGCAATTCCATCAAAAATCATGACTTGAGGCCGAACTATAAATACATCAGCAATTCGAACTTTTTCACATGCATGACTTTTACGCCATTAGAGCTATTCTCAAAAGTATTAATCTCAGAATCAAAATATTTGGTGTGTGGGTGCATTCTTACATGGTCAACCATCATGAAAAAATTAGTCGCAATTCCATCAAAAATCATGACTTGAGGCCGAACTATAAATACATCAGGAATTCGACCTTTTTCACATGCATGACTTTTACGCCATTAGAGCTATTCTCAAAAGTATTAATCTCAGAATCAAACTATTTGATGTGTGGATGCATTCTTACATGGTCAACCATCATGAAAAAATTTGGCGCAATTCCATCAAAAATCATGACTTGAGGCCGAACTATAAATACATCAGGAATTCGACCTTTTTCACATGCATGACTTTTACGCCATTAGAGCTATTCTCAAAAGTATTAATCTCAGAATCAAAATATTTGGTGTGTGGGTGCATTCTTACATGGTCAACCCTCATGAAAAAAAGTGGCGCAATTCCATCAAAAATCATGACTTGAGGCCGAACTATAAATACATCAGCAATTCGACCTTTTTCACATGCATGACTTTTACGCCATTAGAGCTATTCTCAAAAGTATTAATCTCAGAATCAAAATATTTGGTGTGTGGGTGCATTCTTACATGGTCAACCCTCATGAAAAAAAGTGGCGCAATTCCATCAAAAATCATGACTTGAGGCCGAACTATAAATACATCAGGAATTCGACCTTTTTCACACGCATGACTTTTACGCCATTAGAGCTATTCTCAAAAGTATTAATCTCAGAATCAAAATATTTGATGTGTGGGTGCATTCTTACATGGTCAACCATCTTGAAAAAAGTGGCGCAATTCCATCAAAAATCATGACTTGAGGCCGAACTATAAATACATCAGCGATTTGACCTTTTTCACATGCATGACTTTTACGCCATTAGAGCTATTCTCAAAAGTATTAATCTCAGAATCAAACTATTTGGTGTGTGGGTGCATTCTTACATGGTCAACCCTCATGAAAAAAAGTGGCGCAATTCCATCAAAAATCATGACTTGAGGCCGAACTATAAATACATCAGGAATTCGACCTTTTTCACATGCATGACTTTTACGCCATTAGAGCTATTCTCAAAAGTATTAATCTCAGAATCAAAATATTTGATGTGTGGGTGCATTCTTACATGGTCAACCATCATCACAAAAAGTGGCGCAATTCCATCAAAAATCATGACTTGAGGCCGAACTATAAATACATCAGCAATTCGACCTTTTTCACATGCATGACTTTTACGCCATGAGAACTATTTTCAAACGTATTAATCTCAGAATCAAAATATTTGATGTGTGGATGCATTCTAACATGGTCGACCCTCATGAAAAAAATTGGAGCAATTCCATCAAAAATCATGACTTGAGGCCGAACTATAAATACATCAGCAATTCGACCTTTTTCACATGCATGACTTTTACGCCATTAGAGCTATTCTCAAAAGTATTAATCTCAGAATCAAAATATTTGGTGTGTGGGTGCATTCTTACATGGTCAACCATCATGAAAAAAAGTGGCGCAATTCCATCAAAAATCATGACTTGAGGCCGAACTATAAATACATCAGCGATTCGACCTTTTTCACATGCATGACTTTTACGCCATTAGAGCTATTCTCAAAAGTATTAATCTCAGAATCAAAATATTTGATGTGTGGGTGCATTCTTACATGGTCAACCATCATGAAAAAATTTGGCGCAATTCCATCAAAAATCATGACTTGAGGCCGAACTATAAATACATCAGCGATTTGACCTTTTTCACATGCATGACTTTTACGCCATGAGAACTATTTTCAAAAGTATTAATCTCAGAATCAAAATATTTGGTGTATGGATGCATTCTTACATGGTCAACCCTCATGAAAAAAATTGGCGCAATTCCATCAAAAATCATGACTTGAGGCCGAACTATAAATACATCAGCAATTCGACCTTTTTCACATGCATGACTTTTACGCCATGAGAACTATTTTCAAAAGTATTAATCTCAGAATCAAAATATTTGGTGTGTGGATGCATTCTTACATGGTCAACCCTCATGAAAAAAATTGGCGCAATTCCATCAAAAATCATGACTTGAGGCCGAACTATAAATACATCAGCGATTCGACCTTTTTCACATGCATGACTTTTACGCCATGAGAACTATTTTCAAAAGTATTAATCTCAGAATCAAAATATTTGGTGTGTGGATGCATTCTTACATGGTCAACCCTCATGAAAAAAATTGGCGCAATTCCATCAAAAATCATGACTTGAGGCCGAACTATAAATACATCAGCAATTCGACCTTTTTCACATGCATGACTTTTACGCCATTAGAGCTATTCTCAAAAGTATTAATCTCAGAATCAAAATATTTGGTGTGTGGGTGCATTCTTACATGGTCAACCCTCATGAAAAAAAATGGCGCAATTCCATCAAAAATCATGACTTGAGGCCGAACTATAAATACATCAGCGATTTGACCTTTTTCACATGCATGACTTTTACGCCATTAGAGCTATTCTCAAAAGTATTAATCTCAGAATCAAAATATTTGGTGTGTGGATGCATTCTTACATGGTCGACCCTCATGAAAAAATTTGGCGCAATTCCATCAAAAATCATGACTTGAGGCCGAACTATAAATACATCAGGAATTCGACCTTTTTCACATGCATGACTTTTACGCCATTAGAGCTATTCTCAAAAGTATTAATCTCAGAATCAAAATATTTGGTGTGTGGGTGCATTCTTACATGGTCAACCATCATGAAAAAAAGTGGCGCAATTCCATCAAAAATCATGACTTGAGGCCGAACTATAAATACATCAGCGATTCGACCTTTTTCACATGCATGACTTTTACGCCATTAGAGCTATTCTCAAAAGTATTAATCTCAGAATCAAACAATTTGGTGTGTGGATGCATTCTTACATGGTCAACCCTCATGAAAAAATTTGGCGCAATTCCATCAAAAATCATGACTTGAGGCCGAACTATAAATACATCAGGAATTCGACCTTTTTCACATGCATGACTTTTACGCCATTAGAGCTATTCTCAAAAGTATTAATCTCAGAATCAAACTATTTAGTGTGTGGATGCATTCTTACATGGTCAACCCTCATGAAAAAAAGTGGCGCAATTCCATCAAAAATCATGACTTGAGGCCGAACTATAAATACATCAGCGATTTGACCTTTTTCACATGCATGACTTTTACGCCATTAGAGCTATTCTCAAAAGTATTAATCTCAGAATCAAACTATTTGGTGTGTGGGTGCATTCTTACATGGTCGACCCTCATGAAAAAAATTGGCGCAATTCCATCAAAAATCATGACTTGAGGCCGAACTATAAATACATCAGGAATTCGAACTTTTTCACATGCATGACTTTTACGCCATTAGAGCTATTCTCAAAAGTATTAATCTCAGAATCAAAATATTTGATGTGTGAGTGCATTCTTACATGGTCAACCATCATCAAAAAAAGTGGCGCAATTCCATCAAAAATCATGACTTGAGGCCGAACTATAAATACATCAGCAATTCGAACTTTTTCACATGCATGACTTTTACGCCATGAGAACTATTTTCAAAAGTATTAATCTCAGAATCAAAATATTTGATGTGTGGATGCATTCTAACATGGTCAACCCTCATGAAAAAAATTGGCGCAATTCCATCAAAAATCATGACTTGAGGCCGAACTATAAATACATCAGGAATTCGAACTTTTTCACATGCATGACTTTTACGCCATTAGAGCTATTCTCAAAAGTATTAATCTCAGAATCAAACTATTTGATGTGTGGGTGCATTCTTACATGGTCAACCATCATGAAAAAAAGTGGCGCAATTCCATCAAAAATCATGACATGAGGCCGAACTATAAATACATCAGCGATTTGACCTTTTTCACATGCATGACTTTTACGCCATGAGAACTATTTTCAAAAGTATTAATCTCAGAATCAAAATATTTGGTGTGTGGATGCATTCTTACATGGTCAACCCTCATGAAAAAAAGTGGCGCAATTCCATCAAAAATCATGACTTGAGGCCGAACTATAAATACATCAGCGATTCGACCTTTTTCACATGCATGACTTTTACGCCATGAGAACTATTTTCAAAAGTATTAATCTCAGAATCAAAATATTTGGTGTATGGATGCATTCTTACATGGTCAACCATCATGAAAAAAATTGGCGCAATTCCATCAAAAATCATGACTTGAGGCCGAACTATAAATACATCAGCAATTCGAACTTTTTCACATGCATGACTTTTACGCCATTAGAGCTATTCTCAAAAGTATTAATCTCAGAATCAAAATATTTGGTGTGTGGGTGCATTCTTACATGGTCAACCCTCATCAAAAAAAGTGGCGCAATTCCATCAAAAATCATGACTTGAGGCCGAACTATAAATACATCAGCGATTTGACCTTTTTCACATGCATGACTTTTACGCCATTAGAGCTATTCTCAAAAGTATTAATCTCAGAATCAAACTATTTGGTGTGTGGATGCATTCTTACATGGTCAACCCTCATCAAAAAATTTGGCGCAATTCCATCAAAAATCATGACTTGAGGCCGAACTATAAATACATCAGGAATTCGACCTTTTTCACATGCATGACTTTTACGCCATTAGAGCTATTCTCAAAAGTATTAATCTCAGAATCAAAATATTTGATGTGTGGGTGAATTCTTACATGGTCAACCATCATGAAAAAAAGTGGCGCAATTCCATCAAAAATCATGACTTGAGGCCGAACTATAAATACATCAGTGATTTGATATTTTTCACATGCATGACTTTTACGCCATGAGAACTATTTTCAAAAGTATTAATCTCAGAATCAAAATATTTGGTGTGTGGATGCATTCTTACATGGTCAACCCTCATGAAAAAATTTGGCGCAATTCCATCAAAAATCATGACTTGAGGCCGAACTATAAATACATCAGGAATTCGACCTTTTTCACACGCATGACTTTTACGCCATTAGAGCTATTCTCAAAAGTATTAATCTCAGAATCAAAATATTTGATGTGTGGGTGCATTCTTACATGGTCAACCATCTTGAAAAAAGTGGCGCAATTCCATCAAAAATCATGACTTGAGGCCGAACTATAAATACATCAGCGATTTGACCTTTTTCACATGCATGACTTTTACGCCATTAGAGCTATTCTCAAAAGTATTAATCTCAGAATCAAACTATTTGGTGTGTGGGTGCATTCTTACATGGTCAACCCTCATGAAAAAAAGTGGCGCAATTCCATCAAAAATCATGACTTGAGGCCGAACTATAAATACATCAGCGATTTGACCTTTTTCACATGCATGACTTTTACGCCATTAGAGCTATTCTCAAAAGTATTAATCTCAGAATCAAAATATTTGATGTGTGAGTGCATTCTTACATGGTCAACCATCTTGAAAAAAGTGGCGCAATTCCATCAAAAATCATGACTTGAGGCCGAACTATAAATACATCAGCGATTTGACCTTTTTCACATGCATGACTTTTACGCCATTAGAGCTATTCTCAAAAGTATTAATCTCAGAATCAAACTATTTGGCGTGTGGGTGCATTCTTACATGGTCAACCCTCATGAAAAAAAGTGGCGCAATTCCATCAAAAATCATGACTTGAGGCCGAACTATAAATACATCAGGAATTCGACCTTTTTCACATGCATGACTTTTACGCCATTAGAGCTATTCTCAAAAGTATTAATCTCAGAATCAAAATATTTGATGTGTGGGTGCATTCTTACATGGTCAACCATCATCACAAAAAGTGGCGCAATTCCATCAAAAATCATGACTTGAGGCCGAACTATAAATACATCAGCAATTCGACCTTTTTCACATGCATGACTTTTACGCCATGAGAACTATTTTCAAAAGTATTAATCTCAGAATCAAAATATTTGATGTGTGGATGCATTCTAACATGGTCGACCCTCATGAAAAAAATTGGCGCAATTCCATCAAAAATCATGACTTGAGGCCGAACTATAAATACATCAGCAATTCGAACTTTTTCACATGCATGACTTTTACGCCATTAGAGCTATTCTCAAAAGTATTAATCTCAGAATCAAAATATTTGGTGTGTGGGTGCATTCTTACATGGTCAACCCTCATGAAAAAAAGTGGCGCAATTCCATCAAAAATCATGACTTGAGGCCGAACTATAAATACATCAGCGATTTGACCTTTTTCACATGCATGACTTTTACGCCATTAGAGCTATTCTCAAAAGTATTAATCTCAGAATCAAAATATTTGATGTGTGGCTGCATTCTTACATGGTCAACCATCATGAAAAAAAGTGGCGCAATTCCATCAAAAATCATGACTTGAGGCCGAACTATAAATACATCAGGAATTCGACCTTTTTCACATGCATGACTTTTACGCCATTAGAGCTATTCTCAAAAGTATTAATCTCAGAATCAAAATATTTGATGTGTGGGTGAATTCTTACATGGTCAACCATCATGAAAAAAAGTGGCGCAATTCCATCAAAAATCATGACTTGAGGCCGAATTATAAATACATCAGTGATTTGATATTTTTCACATGCATGACTTTTACGCCATGAGAACTATTTTCAAAAGTATTAATCTCAGAATCTAAATATTTGGTGTGTGGGTGCATTCTTACATGGTCAACCATCATGAAAAAAAGTGGCGCAATTCCATCAAAAATCATGACTTGAGGCCGAACTATAAATACATCAGCAATTCGAACTTTTTCACATGCATGACTTTTACGCCATGAGAACTATTTTCAAAAGTATTAATCTCAGAATCAAAATATTTGGTGTGTGGATGCATTCTTACATGGTCAACCCTCATGAAAAAATTTGGCATAATTCCATCAAAAATCATGACTTGAGGCCGAACTATAAATACATCAGCGATTCGACCTTTTTCACATGCATGACTTTTACGCCATTAGTGCTATTCTCAAAAGTATTAATCTCAGAATCAAACTATTTGGTGTGTGGATGCATTCTTACATGGTCAACCCTCATGAAAAAATTTGGCGCAATTCCATCAAAAATCATGACTTGAGGCCGAACTATAAATACATCAGGAATTCGACCTTTTTCACATGCATGACTTTTACGCCATTAGAGCTATTCTCAAAAGTATTAATCTCAGAATCAAAATATTTGATGTGTGGGTGCATTCTTACATGGTCAACAATCTTGAAAAAAGTGGCGCAATTCCATCAAAAATCATGACTTGAGGCCGAACTATAAATACATCAGCGATTTGACCTTTTTCACATGCATGACTTTTACGCCATTAGAGCTATTCTCAAAAGTATTAATCTCAGAATCAAACTATTTGGTGTGTGGATGCATTCTTACATGGTCAACCCTCATCAAAAAATTTGGCGCAATTCCATCAAAAATCATGACTTGAGGCCGAACTATAAATACATCAGGAATTCGACCTTTTTCACATGCATGACTTTTACGCCATTAGAGCTATTCTCAAAAGTATTAATCTCAGAATCAAACTATTTGGTGTGTGGATGCATTCTTACATGGTCAACCCTCATGAAAAAAATTGGCGCAATTCCATCAAAAATCATGACTTGAGGCCGAACTATAAATACATCAGGAATTCGACCTTTTTCACATGCATGACTTTTACGCCATTAGAGCTATTCTCAAAAGTATTAATCTCAGAATCAAAATATTTGATGTGTGGGTGAATTCTTACATGGTCAACCATCATGAAAAAAAGTGGCGCAATTCCATCAAAAATCATGACTTGAGGCCGAACTATAAATACATCAGTGATTTGATATTTTTCACATGCATGACTTTTACGCCATGAGAACTATTTTCAAAAGTATTAATCTCAGAATCAAAATATTTGGTGTGTGGATGCATTCTTACATGGTCAACCCTCATGAAAAAATTTGGCGCAATTCCATCAAAAATCATGACTTGAGGCCGAACTATAAATACATCAGGAATTCGACCTTTTTCACACGCATGACTTTTACGCCATTAGAGCTATTCTCAAAAGTATTAATCTCAGAATCAAAATATTTGATGTGTGGGTGCATTCTTACATGGTCAACCATCTTGAAAAAAGTGGCGCAATTCCATCAAAAATCATGACTTGAGGCCGAACTATAAATACATCAGCGATTTGACCTTTTTCACATGCATGACTTTTACGCCATTAGAGCTATTCTCAAAAGTATTAATCTCAGAATCAAACTATTTGGTGTGTGGATGCATTCTTACATGGTCAACCCTCATGAAAAAAAGTGGCGCAATTCCATCAAAAATCATGACTTGAGGCCGAACTATAAATACATCAGCGATTTGACCTTTTTCACATGCATGACTTTTACGCCATTAGAGCTATTCTCAAAAGTATTAATCTCAGAATCAAAATATTTGATGTGTGAGTGCATTCTTACATGGTCAACCATCTTGAAAAAAGTGGCGCAATTCCATCAAAAATCATGACTTGAGGCCGAACTATAAATACATCAGCGATTTGACCTTTTTCACATGCATGACTTTTACGCCATTAGAGCTATTCTCAAAAGTATTAATCTCAGAATCAAACTATTTGGCGTGTGGGTGCATTCTTACATGGTCAACCCTCATGAAAAAAAGTGGCGCAATTCCATCAAAAATCATGACTTGAGGCCGAACTATAAATACATCAGGAATTCGACCTTTTTCACATGCATGACTTTTACGCCATTAGAGCTATTCTCAAAAGTATTAATCTCAGAATCAAAATATTTGATGTGTGGGTGCATTCTTACATGGTCAACCATCATCACAAAAAGTGGCGCAATTCCATCAAAAATCATGACTTGAGGCCGAACTATAAATACATCAGCAATTCGACCTTTTTCACATGCATGACTTTTACGCCATGAGAACTATTTTCAAAAGTATTAATCTCAGAATCAAAATATTTGATGTGTGGATGCATTCTAACATGGTCGACCCTCATGAAAAAAATTGGCGCAATTCCATCAAAAATCATGACTTGAGGCCGAACTATAAATACATCAGCAATTCGAACTTTTTCACATACATGACTTTTACGCCATTAGAGCTATTCTCAAAAGTATTAATCTCAGAATCAAAATATTTGGTGTGTGGGTGCATTCTTACATGGTCAACCCTCATGAAAAAAAGTGGCGCAATTCCATCAAAAATCATGACTTGAGGCCGAACTATAAATACATCAGCGATTTGACCTTTTTCACATGCATGACTTTTACGCCATTAGAGCTATTCTCAAAAGTATTAATCTCAGAATCAAACTATTTGGTGTGTGGGTGCATTCTTACATGGTCAACCCTCATGAAAAAAATTGGCGCAATTCCATCAAAAATCATGACTTGAGGCCGAACTATAAATACATCAGGAATTCGACCTTTTTCACATGCATGACTTTTACGCCATTAGAGCTATTCTCAAAAGTATTAATCTCAGAATCAAAATATTTGATGTGTGGATGCATTCTTACATGGTCAACCATCATCAAAAAAAGTGGCGCAATTCCATCAAAAATCATGACTTGAGGCCGAACTATAAATACATCAGCGATTTGACCTTTTTCACATGCATGACTTTTACGCCATTAGAGCTATTCTCAAAAGTATTAATCTCAGAATCAAACTATTTGGCGTGTGGGTGCATTCTTACATGGTCAACCATCTTGAAAAAAGTGGCGCAATTCCATCAAAAATCATGACTTGAGGCCGAACTATAAATACATCAGCGATTTGACCTTTTTCACATGCATGACTTTTACGCCATTAGAGCTATTCTCAAAAGTATTAATCTCAGAATCAAACTATTTGGCGTGTGGGTGCATTCTTACATGGTCAACCCTCATGAAAAAAAGTGGCGCAATTCCATCAAAAATCATGACTTGAGGCCGAACTATAAATACATCAGCGATTCGACCTTTTTCACATGCATGACTTTTACGCCATTAGAGCTATTCTCAAAAGTATTAATCTCAGAATCAAAATATTTGATGTGTGGGTGCATTCTTACATGGTCAACCATCATCACAAAAAGTGGCGCAATTCCATCAAAAATCATGACTTGAGGCCGAACTATAAATACATCAGCAATTCGACCTTTTTCACATGCATGACTTTTACGCCATGAGAACTATTTTCAAAAGTATTAATCTCAGAATCAAAATATTTGATGTGTGGATGCATTCTAACATGGTCAACCCTCATGAAAAAAATTGGCGCAATTCCATCAAAAATCATGACTTGAGGCCGAACTATAAATACATCAGCAATTCGAACTTTTTCACATGCATGACTTTTACGCCATTAGAGCTATTCTCAAAAGTATTAATCTCAGAATCAAAATATTTGGTGTGTGGGTGCATTCTTACATGGTCAACCCTCATGAAAAAAAGTGGCGCAATTCCATCAAAAATCATGACTTGAGGCCGAACTATAAATACATCAGCGATTTGACCTTTTTCACATGCATGACTTTTACGCCATTAGAGCTATTCTCAAAAGTATTAATCTCAGAATCAAAATATTTGATGTGTGGGTGCATTCTTACATGGTCAACCATCATGAAAAAAAGTGGCGCAATTCCATCAAAAATCATGACTTGAGGCCGAACTATAAATACATCAGGAATTCGACCTTTTTCACATGCATGACTTTTACGCCATTAGAGCTATTCTCAAAAGTATTAATCTCAGAATCAAAATATTTGATGTGTGGGTGAATTCTTACATGGTCAACCATCATGAAAAAAAGTGGCGCAATTCCATCAAAAATCATGACTTGAGGCCGAACTATAAATACATCAGTGATTTGATATTTTTCACATGCATGACTTTTACGCCATGAGAACTATTTTCAAAAGTATTAATCTCAGAATCTAAATATTTGATGTGTGGGTGCATTCTTACATGGTCAACCATCATCAAAAAAATTGGCGCAATTCCATCAAAAATCATGACTTGAGGCCGAACTATAAATACATCAGCAATTCGAACTTTTTCACATGCATGACTTTTACGCCATGAGAACTATTTTCAAAAGTATTAATCTCAGAATCAAAATATTTGGTGTGTGGATGCATTCTTACATGGTCAACCCTCATGAAAAAATTTGGCATAATTCCATCAAAAATCATGACTTGAGGCCGAACTATAAATACATCAGCGATTCGACCTTTTTGACATGCATGACTTTTACGCCATTACAGCTATTCTCAAAAGTATTAATCTCAGAATCAAACTATTTGGTGTGTGGATGCATTCTTACATGGTCAAACCTCATGAAAATATTTGGCGCAATTCCATCAAAAATCATGACTTGAGGCCGAACTATAAATACATCAGGAATTCGACCTTTTTCACATGCATGACTTTTACGCCATTAGAGCTATTCTCAAAAGTATTATTCTCAGAATCAAAATATTTGATGTGTGGGTGCATTCTTACATGGTCAACAATCTTGAAAAAAGTGGCGCAATTCCATCAAAAATCATGACTTGAGGCCGAACTATAAATACATCAGCGATTTGACCTTTTTCACATGCATGACTTTTACGCCATTAGAGCTATTCTCAAAAGTATTAATCTCAGAATCAAACTATTTGGTGTGTGGGTGCATTCTTACATGGTCAACCCTCATGAAAAAAAGTGGCGCAATTCCATCAAAAATCATGACTTGAGGCCGAACTATAAATACATCAGCAATTCGACCTTTTTCACATGCATGACTTTTACGCCATGAAAACTATTTTCAAAAGTATTAATCTCAGAATCAAAATATTTGATGTGTGGATGCATTCTAACATGGTCGACCCTCATGAAAAAAATTGGCGCAATTCCATCAAAAATCATGACTTGAGGCCGAACTATAAATACATCAGCAATTCGAACTTTTTCACATGCATGACTTTTACGCCATTAGAGCTATTCTCAAAAGTATTAATCTCAGAATCAAAATATTTGGTGTGTGGGTGCATTCTTACATGGTCAACCCTCATGAAAAAAAGTGGCGCAATTCCATCAAAAATCATGACTTGAGGCCGAACTATAAATACATCAGCGATTTGACCTTTTTCACATGCATGACTTTTACGCCATTAGAGCTATTCTCAAAAGTATTAATCTCAGAATCAAAATATTTGATGTGTGGGTGCATTCTTACATGGTCAACCATCATGAAAAAAAGTGGCGCAATTCCATCAAAAATCATGACTTGAGGCCGAACTATAAATACATCAGCGATTCGACCTTTTTCACATGCATGACTTTTACGCCATTAGAGCTATTCTCAAAAGTATTAATCTCAGAATCAAAATATTTGATGTGTGGGTGAATTCTTACATGGTCAACCATCATGAAAAAAAGTGGCGCAATTCCATCAAAAATCATGACTTGAGGCCGAACTATAAATACATCAGTGATTTGATATTTTTCACATGCATGACTTTTACGCCATGAGAACTATTTTCAAAAGTATTAATCTCAGAATCTAAATATTTGATGTGTGGGTGCATTCTTACATGGTCAACCATCATCAAAAAAAGTGGCGCAATTCCATCAAAAATCATGACTTGAGGCCGAACTATAAATACATCAGCAATTCGAACTTTTTCACATGCATGACTTTTACGCCATGAGAACTATTTTCAAAAGTATTAATCTCAGAATCAAAATATTTGGTGTGTGGATGCATTCTTACATGGTCAACCCTCATGAAAAAATTTGGCATAATTCCATCAAAAATCATGACTTGAGGCCGAACTATAAATACATCAGCGATTCGACCTTTTTCACATGCATGACTTTTACGCCATTAGAGCTATTCTCAAAAGTATTAATCTCAGAATCAAACTATTTGGTGTGTGGATGCATTCTTACATGGTCAACCCTCATGAAAAAATTTGGCGCAATTCCATCAAAAATCATGACTTGAGGCCGAACTATAAATACATCAGGAATTCGACCTTTTTCACACGCATGACTTTTACGCCATTAGAGCTATTCTCAAAAGTATTAATCTCAGAATCAAAATATTTGATGTGTGGATGCATTCTTACATGGTCAACCATCATCAAAAAAAGTGGCGCAATTCCATCAAAAATCATGACTTGAGGCCGAACTATAAATACATCAGCGATTTGACCTTTTTCACATGCATGACTTTTACGCCATTAGAGCTATTCTCAAAAGTATTAATCTCAGAATCAAACTATTTGGCGTGTGGGTGCATTCTTACATGGTCAACCATCTTGAAAAAAGTGGCGCAATTCCATCAAAAATCATGACTTGAGGCCGAACTATAAATACATCAGCGATTTGACCTTTTTCACATGCATGACTTTTACGCCATTAGAGCTATTCTCAAAAGTATTAATCTCAGAATCAAACTATTTGGCGTGTGGGTGCATTCTTACATGGTCAACCCTCATGAAAAAAAGTGGCGCAATTCCATCAAAAATCATGACTTGAGGCCGAACTATAAATACATCAGCGATTCGACCTTTTTCACATGCATGACTTTTACGCCATTAGAGCTATTCTCAAAAGTATTAATCTCAGAATCAAAATATTTGATGTGTGGGTGCATTCTTACATGGTCAACCATCATCACAAAAAGTGGCGCAATTCCATCAAAAATCATGACTTGAGGCCGAACTATAAATACATCAGCAATTCGACCTTTTTCACATGCATGACTTTTACGCCATGAGAACTATTTTCAAAAGTATTAATCTCAGAATCAAAATATTTGATGTGTGGATGCATTCTAACATGGTCAACCCTCATGAAAAAAATTGGCGCAATTCCATCAAAAATCATGACTTGAGGCCGAACTATAAATACATCAGCAATTCGAACTTTTTCACATGCATGACTTTTACGCCATTAGAGCTATTCTCAAAAGTATTAATCTCAGAATCAAAATATTTGGTGTGTGGGTGCATTCTTACATGGTCAACCCTCATGAAAAAAAGTGGCGCAATTCCATCAAAAATCATGACTTGAGGCCGAACTATAAATACATCAGCGATTTGACCTTTTTCACATGCATGACTTTTACGCCATTAGAGCTATTCTCAAAAGTATTAATCTCAGAATCAAAATATTTGATGTGTGGGTGCATTCTTACATGGTCAACCATCATGAAAAAAAGTGGCGCAATTCCATCAAAAATCATGACTTGAGGCCGAACTATAAATACATCAGGAATTCGACCTTTTTCACATGCATGACTTTTACGCCATTAGAGCTATTCTCAAAAGTATTAATCTCAGAATCAAAATATTTGATGTGTGGGTGAATTCTTACATGGTCAACCATCATGAAAAAAAGTGGCGCAATTCCATCAAAAATCATGACTTGAGGCCGAACTATAAATACATCAGTGATTTGATATTTTTCACATGCATGACTTTTACGCCATGAGAACTATTTTCAAAAGTATTAATCTCAGAATCTAAATATTTGATGTGTGGGTGCATTCTTACATGGTCAACCATCATCAAAAAAATTGGCGCAATTCCATCAAAAATCATGACTTGAGGCCGAACTATAAATACATCAGCAATTCGAACTTTTTCACATGCATGACTTTTACGCCATGAGAACTATTTTCAAAAGTATTAATCTCAGAATCAAAATATTTGGTGTGTGGATGCATTCTTACATGGTCAACCCTCATGAAAAAATTTGGCATAATTCCATCAAAAATCATGACTTGAGGCCGAACTATAAATACATCAGCGATTCGACCTTTTTGACATGCATGACTTTTACGCCATTACAGCTATTCTCAAAAGTATTAATCTCAGAATCAAACTATTTGGTGTGTGGATGCATTCTTACATGGTCAAACCTCATGAAAATATTTGGCGCAATTCCATCAAAAATCATGACTTGAGGCCGAACTATAAATACATCAGGAATTCGACCTTTTTCACATGCATGACTTTTACGCCATTAGAGCTATTCTCAAAAGTATTATTCTCAGAATCAAAATATTTGATGTGTGGGTGCATTCTTACATGGTCAACAATCTTGAAAAAAGTGGCGCAATTCCATCAAAAATCATGACTTGAGGCCGAACTATAAATACATCAGCGATTTGACCTTTTTCACATGCATGACTTTTACGCCATTAGAGCTATTCTCAAAAGTATTAATCTCAGAATCAAACTATTTGGTGTGTGGGTGCATTCTTACATGGTCAACCCTCATGAAAAAAAGTGGCGCAATTCCATCAAAAATCATGACTTGAGGCCGAACTATAAATACATCAGCAATTCGACCTTTTTCACATGCATGACTTTTACGCCATGAAAACTATTTTCAAAAGTATTAATCTCAGAATCAAAATATTTGATGTGTGGATGCATTCTAACATGGTCGACCCTCATGAAAAAAATTGGCGCAATTCCATCAAAAATCATGACTTGAGGCCGAACTATAAATACATCAGCAATTCGAACTTTTTCACATGCATGACTTTTACGCCATTAGAGCTATTCTCAAAAGTATTAATCTCAGAATCAAAATATTTGGTGTGTGGGTGCATTCTTACATGGTCAACCCTCATGAAAAAAAGTGGCGCAATTCCATCAAAAATCATGACTTGAGGCCGAACTATAAATACATCAGCGATTTGACCTTTTTCACATGCATGACTTTTACGCCATTAGAGCTATTCTCAAAAGTATTAATCTCAGAATCAAAATATTTGATGTGTGGGTGCATTCTTACATGGTCAACCATCATGAAAAAAAGTGGCGCAATTCCATCAAAAATCATGACTTGAGGCCGAACTATAAATACATCAGCGATTCGACCTTTTTCACATGCATGACTTTTACGCCATTAGAGCTATTCTCAAAAGTATTAATCTCAGAATCAAAATATTTGATGTGTGGGTGAATTCTTACATGGTCAACCATCATGAAAAAAAGTGGCGCAATTCCATCAAAAATCATGACTTGAGGCCGAACTATAAATACATCAGTGATTTGATATTTTTCACATGCATGACTTTTACGCCATGAGAACTATTTTCAAAAGTATTAATCTCAGAATCTAAATATTTGATGTGTGGGTGCATTCTTACATGGTCAACCATCATCAAAAAAAGTGGCGCAATTCCATCAAAAATCATGACTTGAGGCCGAACTATAAATACATCAGCAATTCGAACTTTTTCACATGCATGACTTTTACGCCATGAGAACTATTTTCAAAAGTATTAATCTCAGAATCAAAATATTTGGTGTGTGGATGCATTCTTACATGGTCAACCCTCATAAAAAAATTTGGCATAATTCCATCAAAAATCATGACTTGAGGCCGAACTATAAATACATCAGCGATTCGACCTTTTTCACATGCATGACTTTTACGCCATTAGAGCTATTCTCAAAAGTATTAATCTCAGAATCAAACTATTTGGTGTGTGGATGCATTCTTACATGGTCAACCCTCATGAAAAAATTTGGCGCAATTCCATCAAAAATCATGACTTGAGGCCGAACTATAAATACATCAGGAATTCGACCTTTTTCACACGCATGACTTTTACGCCATTAGAGCTATTCTCAAAAGTATTAATCTCAGAATCAAAATATTTGATGTGTGGGTGCATTCTTACATGGTCAACAATCTTGAAAAAAGTGGCGCAATTCCATCAAAAATCATGACTTGAGGCCGAACTATAAATACATCAGCGATTTGACCTTTTTCACATGCATGACTTTTACGCCATTAGAGCTATTCTCAAAAGTATTAATCTCAGAATCAAACTATTTGGTGTGTGGGTGCATTCTTACATGGTCAACCCTCATGAAACAAATTGGCGCAATTCCATCAAAAATCATGACTTGAGGCCGAACTATAAATACATCAGGAATTCGACCTTTTTCACATGCATGACTTTTACGCCATTAGAGCTATTCTCAAAAGTATTAATCTCAGAATCAAAATATTTGATGTGTGGGTGCATTCTTACATGGTCAACCATCATCAAAAAAAGTGGCGCAATTCCATCAAAAATCATGACTTGAGGCCGAACTATAAATACATCAGCAATTCGAACTTTTTCACATGCATGACTTTTACGCCATGAGAACTATTTTCAAAAGTATTAATCTCAGAATCAAAATATTTGATGTGTGGATGCATTCTAACATGGTCGACCCTCATGAAAAAAATTGGCGCAATTCCATCAAAAATCATGACTTGAGGCCGAACTATAAATACATCAGCGATTCGACCTTTTTCACATGCATGACTTTTACGCCATTAGAGCTATTCTCAAAAGTATTAATCTCAGAATCAAAATATTTGATGTGTGGATGCATTCTTACATGGTCAACCCTTATGAAAAAATTTGGCATAATTCCATCAAAAATCATGACTTGAGGCCGAACTATAAATACATCAGCGATTCGACCTTTTTCACATGCATGACTTTTACGCCATTAGAGCTATTCTCAAAAGTATTAATCTCAGAATCAAACTATTTGGTGTGTGGATGCATTCTTACATGGTCAACCCTCATGAAAAAATTTGGCGCAATTCCATCAAAAATCATGACTTGAGGCCGAACTATAAATACATCAGGAATTCGACCTTTTTCACACGCATGACTTTTACGCCATTAGAGCTATTCTCAAAAGTATTAATCTCAGAATCAAAATATTTGATGTGTGGGTGCATTCTTACATGGTCAACAATCTTGAAAAAATTGGCGCAATTCCATCAAAAATCATGACTTGAGGCCGAACTATAAATACATCAGCGATTTGACCTTTTTCACATGCATGACTTTTACGCCATTAGAGCTATTCTCAAAAGTATTAATCTCAGAATCAAACTATTTGGTGTGTGGGTGCATTCTTACATGGTCAACCCTCATGAAAAAAATTGGCGCAATTCCATCAAAAATCATGACTTGAGGCCGAACTATAAATACATCAGGAATTCGACCTTTTTCACATGCATGACTTTTACGCCATTAGAGCTATTCTCAAAAGTATTAATCTCAGAATCAAAATATTTGGTGTGTGGATGCATTCTTACATGGTCAACCATCATCAAAAAAAGTGGCGCAATTCCATCAAAAATCATGACTTGAGGCCGAACTATAAATACATCAGCAATTCGAACTTTTTCACATGCATGACTTTTACGCCATGAGAACTATTTTCAAAAGTATTAATCTCAGAATCAAAATATTTGATGTGTGGATGCATTCTAACATGGTCGACCCTCATGAAAAAAATTGGCGCAATTCCATCAAAACTCATGACTTGAGGCCGAACTATAAATACATCAGCGATTCGACCTTTTTCACATGCATGACTTTTACGCCATTAGAGCTATTCTCAAAAGTATTAATCTCAGAATCAAAATATTTGATGTGTGGGTGCATTCTTACATGGTCAACCATCATGAAAAAAAGTGGCGCAATTCCATCAAAAATCATGACTTGAGGCCGAACTATAAATACATCAGCGATTTGACCTTTTTCACATGCATGACTTTTACGCCATGAGAACTATTTTCAAAAGCATTAATCTCAGAATCAAAATATTTGGTGTGTGGGTGCATTCTTACATGGTCAACTCTCATGAAAAAAATTGGCGCAATTCCATCAAAAATCATGACTTGAGTCCGAACTATAAATACATCAGCGATTTGACCTTTTTCACATGCATGACTTTTACGCCATTAGAGCTATTCTCAAAAGTATTAATCTCAGAATCAAACTATTTGGTGTGTGGATGCATTCTTACATGGTCAACCCTCATGAAAAAATTTGGCGCAATTCCATCAAAAATCATGACTTGAGGCCGAACTATAAATACATCAGGAATTCGACCTTTTTCACATGCATGACTTTTACGCCATTAGAGCTATTCTCAAAAGTATTAATCTCAGAATCAAACTATTTGGTGTGTGGATGCATTCTTACATGGTCAACCCTCATGAAAAAAAGTGGCGCAATTCCATCAAAAATCATGACTTGAGGCCGAACTATAAATACATCAGGAATTCGACCTTTTTCACATGCATGACTTTTACGCCATTAGAGCTATTCTCAAAAGTATTAATCTCAGAATCAAAATATTTGATGTGTGGGTGAATTCTTACATGGTCAACCATCATGAAAAAAAGTGGCGCAATTCCATCAAAAATCATGACTTGAGGCCGAACTATAAATACATCAGTGATTTGATATTTTTCACATGCATGACTTTTACGCCATGAGAACTATTTTCAAAAGTATTAATCTCAGAATCTAAATATTTGGTGTGTGGGTGCATTCTTACATGGTCAACCATCATCAAAAAAAATGGCGCAATTCCATCAAAATTCATGACTTGAGGCCGAACTATAAATACATCAGCAATTCGACCTTTTTCACATGCATGACTTTTACGCCATGAGAACTATTTTCAAAAGTATTAATCTCAGAATCAAAATATTTGGTGTGTGGATGCATTCTTACATGGTCAACCCTCATAAAAAAATTTGGCATAATTCCATCAAAAATCATGACTTGAGGCCGAACTATAAATACATCAGCGATTTGACCTTTTTCACATGCATGACTTTTACGCCATTAGAGCTATTCTCAAAAGTATTAATCTCAGAATCAAAATATTTGGTGTGTGGATGCATTCTTACATGGTCAACCCTCATGAAAAAATTTGGCGCAATTCCATCAAAAGTCATGACTTGAGGCCGAACTATAAATACATCAGCGATTTGACCTTTTTCACATGCATGACTTTTACGCCATTAGAGCTATTCTCAAAAGTATTAATCTCAGAATCAAACTATTTGGTGTGTGGGTGCATTCTTACATGGTCAACCCTCATGAAAAAATTTGGCGCAATTCCATCAAAAATCATGACTTGAGGCCGAACTATAAATACATCAGGAATTCGACCTTTTTCACATGCATGACTTTTACGCCATTAGAGCTATTCTCAAAAGTATTAATCTCAGAATCAAAATATTTGATGTGTGGGTGCATTCTTACATGGTCAACCATCATCAAAAAAAGTGGCGCAATTCCATCAAAAATCATGACTTGAGGCCGAACTATAAATACATCAGCAATTCGAACTTTTTCACATGCATGACTTTTACGCCATGAGAACTATTTTCAAAAGTATTAATCTCAGAATCAAAATATTTGATGTGTGGATGCATTCTAACATGGTCGACCCTCATGAAAAAAATTGGCGCAATTCCATCAAAAATCATGACTTGAGGCCGAACTATAAATACATCAGCGATTCGACCTTTTTCACATGCATGACTTTTACGCCATGAGAGCTATTCTCAAAAGTATTAATCTCAGAATCAAACTATTTGGTGTGTGGATGCATTCTTACATGGTCAACCCTCATGAAAAAATTTGGCGCAATTCCATCAAAAATCATGACTTGAGGCCGAACTATAAATACATCAGGAATTCGACCTTTTTCACACGCATGACTTTTACGCCATTAGAGCTATTCTCAAAAGTATTAATCTCAGAATCAAAATATTTGATGTGTGGGTGCATTCTTACATGGTCAACAATCTTGAGAAAAGTGGCGCAATTCCATCAAAAATCATGACTTGAGGCCGAACTATAAATACATCAGCGATTTGACCTTTTTCACATGCATGACTTTTACGCCATTAGAGCTATTCTCAAAAGTATTAATCTCAGAATCAAACTATTTGGTGTGTGGGTGCATTCTTACATGGTCAACCCTCATGAAAAAAAGTGGCGCAATTCCATCAAAAATCATGACTTGAGGCCGAACTATAAATACATCAGGAATTCGACCTTTTTCACATGCATGACTTTTACGCCATTAGAGCTATTCTCAAAAGTATTAATCTCAGAATCAAAATATTTGATGTGTGGGTGCATTCTTACATGGTCAACCATCATCACAAAAAGTGGCGCAATTCCATCAAAAATCATGACTTGAGGCCGAACTATAAATACATCAGCAATTCGAACTTTTTCACATGCATGACTTTTACGCCATGAGAACTATTTTCAAAAGTATTAATCTCAGAATCAAAATATTTGATGTGTGGATGCATTCTAACATGGTGGACCCTCATGAAAAAAATTGGCGCAATTCCATCAAAACTCATGACTTGAGGCCGAACTATAAATACATCAGCGATTCGACCTTTTTCACATGCATGACTTTTACGCCATTAGAGCTATTCTCAAAAGTATTAATCTCAGAATCAAAATATTTGATGTGTGGGTGCATTCTTACATGGTCAACCATCATGACAAAAAGTGGCGCAATTCCATCAAAAATCATGACTTGAGGCCGAACTATAAATACATCAGCGATTTGACCTTTTTCACATGCATGACTTTTACGCCATGAGAACTATTTTCAAAAGCATTAATCTCAGAATCAAAATATTTGGTGTGTGGATGCATTCTTACATGGTCAACTCTCATGAAAAAAATTGGCGCAATTCCATCAAAAATCATGACTTGAGGCCGAACTATAAATACATCAGCGATTCGACCTTTTTCACATGCATGACTTTTACGCCATGAGAACTATTTTCAAAAGTATTAATCTCAGAATCAAAATATTTGGTGTGTGGATGCATTCTTACATGGTCAACCATCATGAAAAAAATTGGCGCAATTCCATCAAAAATCATGACTTGAGGCCGAACTATAAATACATCAGCAATTCGAACTTTTTCACATGCATGACTTTTACGCCATTAGAGCTATTCTCAAAAGTATTAATCTCAGAATCAAAATATTTGGTGTGTGGGTGCATTCTTACATGGTCAACCCTCATGAAAAAAAGTGGCGCAATTCCATCAAAAATCATGACTTGAGGCCGAACTATAAATACATCAGCGATTTGACCTTTTTCACATGCATGACTTTTACGCCATTAGAGCTATTCTCAAAAGTATTAATCTCAGAATCAAACTATTTGGTGTGTGGATGCATTCTTACATGGTCAACCCTCATGAAAAAATTTGGCGCAATTCCATCAAAAATCATGACTTGAGGCCGAACTATAAATACATCAGGAATTCGACCTTTTTCACATGCATGACTTTTACGCCATTAGAGCTATTCTCAAAAGTATTAATCTCAGAATCAAACTATTTGGTGTGTGGAAGCATTCTTACATGGTCAACCCTCATGAAAAAAATTGGCGCAATTCCATCAAAAATCATGACTTGAGGCCGAACTATAAATACATCAGGAATTCGACCTTTTTCACATGCATGACTTTTACGCCATTAGAGCTATTCTCAAAAGTATTAATCTCAGAATCAAAATATTTGATGTGTGGGTGAATTCTTACATGGTCAACCATCATGAAAAAAAGTGGCGCAATTCCATCAAAAATCATGACTTGAGGCCGAACTATAAATACATCAGTGATTTGATATTTTTCACATGCATGACTTTTACGCCATGAGAACTATTTTCAAAAGTATTAATCTCAGAATCTAAATATTTGGTGTGTGGGTGCATTCTTACATGGTCAACCATCATCAAAAAAAATGGCGCAATTCCATCAAAAATTCATGACTTGAGGCCGAACTATAAATACATCAGCAATTCGACCTTTTTCACATGCATGACTTTTACGCCATGAGAACTATTTTCAAAAGTATTAATCTCAGAATCAAAATATTTGGTGTGTGGATGCATTCTTACATGGTCAACCCTCATAAAAAAATTGGCATAATTCCATCAAAAATCATGACTTGAGGCCGAACTATAAATACATCAGCGATTTGACCTTTTTCACATGCATGACTTTTACGCCATTAGAGCTATTCTCAAAAGTATTAATCTCAGAATCAAAATATTTGGTGTGTGGATGCATTCTTACATGGTCAACCCTCATGAAAAAATTTGGCGCAATTCCATCAAAAATCATGACTTGAGGCCGAACTATAAATACATCAGGAATTCGACCTTTTTCACACGCATGACTTTTACGCCATTAGAGCTATTCTCAAAAGTATTAATCTCAGAATCAAAATATTTGATGTGTGGATGCATTCTTACATGGTCAACCCTTATGAAAAAATTTGGCATAATTCCATCAAAAATCATGACTTGAGGCCGAACTATAAATACATCAGCGATTCGACCTTTTTCACATGCATGACTTTTACGCCATTAGAGCTATTCTCAAAAGTATTAATCTCAGAATCAAACTATTTGGTGTGTGGATGCATTCTTACATGGTCAACCCTCATGAAAAAATTTGGCGCAATTCCATCAAAAATCATGACTTGAGGCCGAACTATAAATACATCAGGAATTCGACCTTTTTCACACGCATGACTTTTACGCCATTAGAGCTATTCTCAAAAGTATTAATCTCAGAATCAAAATATTTGATGTGTGGGTGCATTCTTACATGGTCAACAATCTTGAAAAAAGTGGCGCAATTCCATCAAAAATCATGACTTGAGGCCGAACTATAAATACATCAGCGATTTGACCTTTTTCACATGCATGACTTTTACGCCATTAGAGCTATTCTCAAAAGTATTAATCTCAGAATCAAACTATTTGGTGTGTGGGTGCATTCTTACATGGTCAACCCTCATGAAAAAAATTGGCGCAATTCCATAAAAAATCATGACTTGAGGCCGAACTATAAATACATCAGCAATTCGACCTTTTTCACATGCATGACTTTTACGCCATTAGAGCTATTCTCAAAAGTATTAATCTCAGAATCAAAATATTTGATGTGTGGGTGCATTCTTACATGGTCAACCATCATCAAAAAAAGTGGCGCAATTCCATCAAAAATCATGACTTGAGGCCGAACTATAAATACATCAGCAATTCGAACTTTTTCACATGCATGACTTTTACGCCATGAGAACTATTTTCAAAAGTATTAATCTCAGAATCAAAATATTTGGTGTGTGGATGCATTCTAACATGGTCGACCCTCATGAAAAAAATTGGCGCAATTCCATCAAAAATCATGACTTGAGGCCGAACTATAAATACATCAGCGATTCGACCTTTTTCACATGCATGACTTTTACGCCATGAGAGCTATTCTCAAAAGTATTAATCTCAGAATCAAAATATTTGATGTGTGGGTGCATTCTTACATGGTCAACCATCATCACAAAAAGTGGCGCAATTCCCTCAAAAATCATGACTTGAGGCCGAACTATAAATACATCAGCGATTTGACCTTTTTCACATGAATGACTTTTACGCCATGAGAACTATTTTCAAAAGCATTAATCTCAGAATCAAAATATTTGGTGTGTGGATGCATTCTTACATGGTCAACTCTCATAAAAAAAAGTGGCGCAATTCCATCAAAAATCATGACTTGAGGCCGAACTATAAATACATCAGCAATTCGACCTTTTTCACATGCATGACTTTTACGCCATGAGAACTATTCTCAAAAGTATTAATCTCAGAATCAAAATATTTGGTGTGTGGATGCATTCTTACATGGTCGACCCTCATGAAAAAAAGTGGCGCAATTCCATCAAAAATCATGACTTGAGGCCGAACTATAAATACATCAGCGATTCGACCTTTTTCACATGCATGACTTTTACGCCATGAGAACTATTTTCAAAAGTATTAATCTCAGAATCAAAATATTTGGTGTGTGGATGCATTCTTACATGGTCAACCATCATGAAAAAAATTGGCGCAATTCCATCAAAAATCATGACTTGAGGCCGAACTATAAATACATCAGCAATTCGAACTTTTTCACATGCATGACTTTTACGCCATTAGAGCTATTCTCAAAAGTATTAATCTCAGAATCAAAATATTTGGTGTGTGGGTGCATTCTTACATGGTCAACCCTCATGAAAAAAAGTGGCGCAATTCCATCAAAAATCATGACTTGAGGCCGAACTATAAATACATCAGCGATTTGACCTTTTTCACATGCATGACTTTTACGCCATTAGAGCTATTCTCAAAAGTATTAATCTCAGAATCAAACTATTTGGTGTGTGGATGCATTCTTACATGGTCAACCCTCATGAAAAAATTTGGCGCAATTCCATCAAAAATCATGACTTGAGGCCGAACTATAAATACATCAGGAATTCGACCTTTTTCACATGCATGACTTTTACGCCATTAGAGCTATTCTCAAAAGTATTAATCTCAGAATCAAAATATTTGATGTGTGGGTGAATTCTTACATGGTCAACCATCATGAAAAAAAGTGGCGCAATTCCATCAAAAATCATGACTTGAGGCCGAACTATAAATACATCAGTGATTTGATATTTTTCACATGCATGACTTTTACGCCATGAGAACTATTTTCAAAAGTATTAATCTCAGAATCTAAATATTTGGTGTGTGGGTGCATTCTTACATGGTCAACCATCATCAAAAAAAATGGCGCAATTCTATCAAAATTCATGACTTGAGGCCGAACTATAAATACATCAGCAATTCGACCTTTTTCACATGCATGACTTTTACGCCATGAGAACTATTTTCAAAAGTATTAATCTCAGAATCAAAATATTTGGTGTGTGGATGCATTCTTACATGGTCAACCCTCATAAAAAAATTTGGCATAATTCCATCAAAAATCATGACTTGAGGCCGAACTATAAATACATCAGCGATTTGACCTTTTTCACATGCATGACTTTTACGCCATTAGAGCTATTCTCAAAAGTATTAATCTCAGAATCAAACTATTTGGTGTGTGGATGCATTCTTACATGGTCAACCCTCATGAAAAAATTTGGCGCAATTCCATCAAAAATCATGACTTGAGGCCGAACTATAAATACATCAGGAATTCGACCTTTTTCACATGCATGACTTTTACGCCATTAGAGCTATTCTCAAAAGTATTAATCTCAGAATCAAAATATTTGATGTGTGAGTGCATTCTTACATGGTCAACCCTCATGAAAAAAAGTGGCGCAATTCCATCAAAAATCATGACTTGAGGCCGAACTATAAATACATCAGCGATTTGACCTTTTTCACATGCATGACTTTTACGCCATTAGAGCTATTCTCAAAAGTATTAATCTCAGAATCAAACTATTTGGTGTGTGGATGCATTCTTACATGGTCAACCCTCATGAAAAAAAGTGGCGCAATTCCATCAAAAATCATGACTTGAGGCCGAACTATAAATACATCAGGAATTCGACCTTTTTCACATGCATGACTTTTACGCCATTAGAGCTATTCTCAAAAGTATTAATCTCAGAATCAAAATATTTGATGTGTGGGTGAATTCTTACATGGTCAACCATCATGAAAAAAAGTGGCGCAATTCCATCAAAAATCATGACTTGAGGCCGAACTATAAATACATCAGCGATTTGACCTTTTTCACATGCATGACTTTTACGCCATTAGAGCTATTCTCAAAAGTATTAATCTCAGAATCAAACTATTTGGTGTGTGGGTGCATTCTTACATGGTCGACCCTCATGAAAAAAAGTGGCGCAATTCCATCAAAAATCATGACTTGAGGCCGAACTATAAATACATCAGCGATTTGACCTTTTTCACATGCATGACTTTTACGCCATTAGAGCTATTCTCAAAAGTATTAATCTCAGAATCAAACTATTTGGTGTGTGGATGCATTCTTACATGGTCAACCCTCATGAAAAAATTTGGCGCAATTCCATCAAAAATCATGACTTGAGGCCGAACTATAAATACATCAGGAATTCGACCTTTTTCACATGCATGACTTTTACGCCATTAGAGCTATTCTCAAAAGTATTAATCTCAGAATCAAACTATTTGGTGTGTGGATGCATTCTTACATGGTCAACCCTCATGAAAAAAATTGGCGCAATTCCATCAAAAATCATGACTTGAGGCCGAACTATAAATACATCAGGAATTCGACCTTTTTCACATGCATGACTTTTACGCCATTAGAGCTATTCTCAAAAGTATTAATCTCAGAATCAAAATATTTGATGTGTGGGTGAATTCTTACATGGTCAACCATCATGAAAAAAAGTGGCGCAATTCCATCAAAAATCATGACTTGAGGCCGAACTATAAATACATCAGTGATTTGACATTTTTCACATGCATGACTTTTACGCCATGAGAACTATTTTCAAAAGTATTAATCTCAGAATCTAAATATTTGGTGTGTGGGTGCATTCTTACATGGTCAACCATCATCAAAAAAAATGGCACAATTCTATCAAAATTCATGACTTGAGGCCGAACTATAAATACATCAGCAATTCGACCTTTTTCACATGCATGACTTTTACGCCATGAGAACTATTTTCAAAAGTATTAATCTCAGAATCAAAATATTTGGTGTGTGGATGCATTCTTACATGGTCAACCCTCATAAAAAAATTTGGCATAATTCCATCAAAAATCATGACTTGAGGCCGAACTATAAATACATCAGGAATTCGACCTTTTTCACACGCATGACTTTTACGCCATTAGAGCTATTCTCAAAAGTATTAATCTCAGAATCAAAATATTTGATGTGTGGGTGCATTCTTACATGGTCAACCATCTTGAAAAAAGTGGCGCAATTCCATCAAAAATCATGACTTGAGGCCGAACTATAAATACATCAGCGATTTGACCTTTTTCACATGCATGACTTTTACGCCATTAGAGCTATTCTCAAAAGTATTAATCTCAGAATCAAACTATTTGGTGTGTGGGTGCATTCTTACATGGTCAACCCTCATGAAAAAAAGTGGCGCAATTCCATCAAAAATCATGACTTGAGGCCGAACTATAAATACATCAGCGATTTGACCTTTTTCACATGCATGACTTTTACGCCATTAGAGCTATTCTCAAAAGTATTAATCTCAGAATCAAAATATTTGATGTGTGAGTGCATTCTTACATGGTCAACCATCTTGAAAAAAGTGGCGCAATTCCATCAAAAATCATGACTTGAGGCCGAACTATAAATACATCAGCGATTTGACCTTTTTCACATGCATGACTTTTACGCCATTAGAGCTATTCTCAAAAGTATTAATCTCAGAATCAAACTATTTGGCGTGTGTGTGCATTCTTACATGGTCAACCCTCATGAAAAAAAGTGGCGCAATTCCATCAAAAATCATGACTTGAGGCCGAACTATAAATACATCAGGAATTCGACCTTTTTCACATGCATGACTTTTACGCCATTAGAGCTATTCTCAAAAGTATTAATCTCAGAATCAAAATATTTGATGTGTGGGTGCATTCTTACATGGTCAACCATCATCACAAAAAGTGGCGCAATTCCATCAAAAATCATGACTTGAGGCCGAACTATAAATACATCAGCAATTCGACCTTTTTCACATGCATGACTTTTACGCCATTAGAGCTATTCTCAAAAGTATTAATCTCAGAATCAAAATATTTGGTGTGTGGATGCATTCTTACATGGTCAACCATCATGAAAAAAAGTGGCGCAATTCCATCAAAAATCATGACTTGAGGCCGAACTATAAATACATCAGCAATTCGACCTTTTTCACATGCATGACTTTTACGCCATGATAACTATTTTCAAAAGTATTAATCTCAGAATCTAAATATTTGGTGTGTGGGTGCATTCTTACATGGTCAACCATCATAAAAAAAAATGGCGCAATTCTATCAAAATTCATGACTTAAGGCCGAACTATAAATACATCAGCAATTCGACCTTTTTCACATGCATGACTTTTACGCCATGAGAACTATTTTCAAAAGTATTAATCTCAGAATCAAAATATTTGATGTGTGAGTGCATTCTTACATGGTCAACCATCTTGAAAAAAGTGGCGCAATTCCATCAAAAATCATGACTTGAGGCCGAACTATAAATACATCAGCGATTTGACCTTTTTCACATGCATGACTTTTACGCCATTAGAGCTATTCTCAAAAGTATTAATCTCAGAATCAAACTATTTGGTGTGTGGATGCATTCATACATGGTCAACCCTCATGAAAAAAATTGGCGCAATTCCATCAAAAATCATGACTTGAGGCCGAACTATAAATACATCAGCAATTCGACCTTTTTCACATGCATGACTTTTACGCCATTAGAGCTATTCTCAAAAGTATTAATCTCAGAATCAAAATATTTGATGTGTGGGTGAATTCTTACATGGTCAACCATCATGAAAAAAAGTGGCGCAATTCCATCAAAAATCATGACTTGAGGCCGAACTATAAATACATCAGTGATTTGATATTTTTCACATGCATGACTTTTACGCCATGAGAACTATTTTCAAAAGTATTAATCTCAGAATCTAAATATTTGGTGTGTGGGTGCATTCTTACATGGTCAACCATCATAAAAAAAAATGGCGCAATTCTATCAAAATTCATGACTTAAGGCCGAACTATAAATACATCAGCGATTTGACCTTTTTCACATGCATGACTTTTACGCCATTAGAGCTATTCTCAAAAGTATTAATCTCAGAATCAAAATATTTGATGTGTGAGTGCATTCTTACATGGTCAACCATCTTGAAAAAAGTGGCGCAATTCCATCAAAAATCATGACTTGAGGCCGAACTATAAATACATCAGCGATTTGACCTTTTTCACATGCATGACTTTTACGCCATTAGAGCTATTCTCAAAAGTATTAATCTCAGAATCAAACTATTTGGCGTGTGTGTGCATTCTTACATGGTCAACCCTCATGAAAAAAAGTGGCGCAATTCCATCAAAAATCATGACTTGAGGCCGAACTATAAATACATCAGGAATTCGACCTTTTTCACATGCATGACTTTTACGCCATTAGAGCTATTCTCAAAAGTATTAATCTCAGAATCAAAATATTTGATGTGTGGATGCATTCTTACATGGTCAACCATCATCACAAAAAGTGGCGCAATTCCATCAAAAATCATGACTTGAGGCCGAACTATAAATACATCAGCAATTCGACCTTTTTCACATGCATGACTTTTACGCCATTAGAGCTATTCTCAAAAGTATTAATCTCAGAATCAAAATATTTGGTGTGTGGATGCATTCTTACATGGTCAACCATCATGAAAAAAAGTGGCGCAATTCCATCAAAAATCATGACTTGAGGCCGAACTATAAATACATCAGCAATTCGACCTTTTTCACATGCATGACTTTTACGCCATGATAACTATTTTCAAAAGTATTAATCTCAGAATCAAAATATTTGGTGTGTGGATGCATTCTTACATGGTCAACCCTCATAAAAAAAATTGGCATAATTCCATCAAAAATCATGACTTGAGGCCGAACTATAAATACATCAGCGATTTGACCTTTTTCACATGCATGACTTTTACGCCATTAGAGCTATTCTCAAAAGTATTAATCTCAGAATCAAAATATTTGGTGTGTGGATGCATTCTTACATGGTCAACCCTCATGAAGAAATTTGGCGCAATTCCATCAAAAATCATGACTTGAGGCCGAACTATAAATACATCAGGAATTCGACCTTTTTCACACGCATGACTTTTACGCCATTAGAGCTATTCTCAAAAGTATTAATCTCAGAATCAAAATATTTGATGTGTGGGTGCATTCTTACATGGTCAACCATCTTGAAAAAAGTTGGCGCAATTCCATCAAAAATCATGACTTGAGGCCGAACTATAAATACATCAGCGATTTGACCTTTTTCACATGCATGACTTTTACGCCATTAGAGCTATTCTCAAAAGTATTAATCTCAGAATCAAACTATTTGGTGTGTGGGTGCATTCTTACATGGTCGACCCTCATGAAAAAAAGTGGCGCAATTCCATCAAAAATCATGACTTGAGGCCGAACTATAAATACATCAGCGATTTGACCTTTTTCACATGCATGACTTTTACGCCATTAGAGCTATTCTCAAAAGTATTAATCTCAGAATCAAAATATTTGGTGTGTGGATGCATTCTTACATGGTCAACCCTCATGAAAAAATTTGGCGCAATTCCATCAAAAATCATGACTTGAGGCCGAACTATAAATACATCAGGAATTCGACCTTTTTCACATGCATGACTTTTACGCCATTAGAGCTATTCTCAAAAGTATTAATCTCAGAATCAAACTATTTGGTGTGTGGATGCATTCATACATGGTCAACCCTCATGAAAAAAATTGGCGCAATTCCATCAAAAATCATGACTTGAGGCCGAACTATAAATACATCAGCAATTCGACCTTTTTCACATGCATGACTTTTACGCCATTAGAGCTATTCTCAAAAGTATTAATCTCAGAATCAAAATATTTGATGTGTGGGTGAATTCTTACATGGTCAACCATCATGAAAAAAAGTGGCGCAATTCCATCAAAAATCATGACTTGAGGCCGAACTATAAATACATCAGTGATTTGATATTTTTCACATGCATGACTTTTACGCCATGAGAACTATTTTCAAAAGTATTAATCTCAGAATCTAAATATTTGGTGTGTGGGTGCATTCTTACATGGTCAACCATCATAAAAAAAATGGCGCAATTCTATCAAAATTCATGACTTAAGGCCGAACTATAAATACATCAGCAATTCGACCTTTTTCACATGCATGACTTTTACGCCATGAGAACTATTTTCAAAAGTATTAATCTCAGAATCAAAATATTTGGTGTGTGGATGCATTCTTACATGGTCAACCCTCATAAAAAAATTTGGCATAATTCCATCAAAAATCATGACTTGAGGCCGAACTATAAATACATCAGGAATTCGACCTTTTTCACACGCATGACTTTTACGCCATTAGAGCTATTCTCAAAAGTATTAATCTCAGAATCAAAATATTTGATGTGTGGGTGCATTCTTACATGGTCAACCATCTTGAAAAAAGTGGCGCAATTCCATCAAAAATCATGACTTGAGGCCGAACTATAAATACATCAGCGATTTGACCTTTTTCACATGCATGACTTTTACGCCATTAGAGCTATTCTCAAAAGTATTAATCTCAGAATCAAACTATTTGGTGTGTGGGTGCATTCTTACATGGTCGACCCTCATGAAAAAAAGTGGCGCAATTCCATCAAAAATCATGACTTGAGGCCGAACTATAAATACATCAGCGATTTGACCTTTTTCACATGCATGACTTTTACGCCATTAGAGCTATTCTCAAAAGTATTAATCTCAGAATCAAAATATTTGATGTGTGAGTGCATTCTTACATGGTCAACCATCTTGAAAAAAGTGGCGCAATTCCATCAAAAATCATGACTTGAGGCCGAACTATAAATACATCAGCGATTTGACCTTTTTCACATGCATGACTTTTACGCCATTAGAGCTATTCTCAAAAGTATTAATCTCAGAATCAAACTATTTGGCGTGTGGGTGCATTCTTACATGGTCAACCCTCATGAAAAAAAGTGGCGCAATTCCATCAAAAATCATGACTTGAGGCCGAACTATAAATACATCAGGAATTCGACCTTTTTCACATGCATGACTTTTACGCCATTAGAGCTATTCTCAAAAGTATTAATCTCAGAATCAAAATATTTGATGTGTGGGTGCATTCTTACATGGTCAACCATCATCACAAAAAGTGGCGCAATTCCATCAAAAATCATGACTTGAGGCCGAACTATAAATACATCAGCAATTCGAACTTTTTCACATGCATGACTTTTACGCCATTAGAGCTATTCTCAAAAGTATTAATCTCAGAATCAAAATATTTGGTGTGTGGATGCATTCTTACATGGTCAACCATCATGAAAAAAAGTGGCGCAATTCCATCAAAAATCATGACTTGAGGCCGAACTATAAATACATCAGCGATTTGACCTTTTTCACATGCATGACTTTTACGCCATTAGAGCTATTCTCAAAAGTATTAATCTCAGAATCAAAATATTTGATGTGTGAGTGCATTCTTAAATGGTCAACCATCTTGAAAAAAGTGGCGCAATTCCATCAAAAATCATGACTTGAGGCCGAACTATAAATACATCAGCGATTTGACCTTTTTCACATGCATGACTTTTACGCCATTAGAGCTATTCTCAAAAGTATTAATCTCAGAATCAAACTATTTGGTGTGTGGGTGCATTCTTACATGGTCAACCCTCATGAAAAAAAGTGGCGCAATTCCATCAAAAATCATGACTTGAGGCCGAACTATAAATACATCAGGAATTCGACCTTTTTCACATGCATGACTTTTACGCCATTAGAGCTATTCTCAAAAGTATTAATCTCAGAATCAAAATATTTGATGTGTGGGTGCATTCTTACATGGTCAACCATCATCACAAAAAGTGGCGCAATTCCATCAAAAATCATGACTTGAGGCCGAACTATAAATACATCAGCAATTCGAACTTTTTCACATGCATGACTTTTACGCCATGAGAACTATTTTCAAAAGTATTAATCTCAGAATCAAAATATTTGATGTGTGGATGCATTCTAACATGGTCGACCCTCATGAAAAAAATTGGCGCAATTCCATCAAAAATCATGACTTGAGGCCGAACTATAAATACATCAGCAATTCGACCTTTTTCACATGCATGACTTTTACGCCATTAGAGCTATTCTCAAAAGTATTAATCTCAGAATCAAAATATTTGGTGTGTGGGTGCATTCTTACATGGTCAACCCTCATGAAAAAAAGTGGCGCAATTCCATCAAAAATCATGACTTGAGGCCGAACTATAAATACATCAGCGATTTGACCTTTTTCACATGCATGACTTTTACGCCATTAGAGCTATTCTCAAAAGTATTAATCTCAGAATCAAAATATTTGATGTGTGGGTGCATTCTTACATGGTCAACCATCATGAAAAAAAGTGGCGCAATTCCATCAAAAATCATGACTTGAGGCCGAACTATAAATACATCAGGAATTCGACCTTTTTCACATGCATGACTTTTACGCTATTAGAGCTATTCTCAAAAGTATTAATCTCAGAATCAAAATATTTGATGTGTGAGTGCATTCTTACATGGTCAACCATCTTGAAAAAAGTGGCGCAATTCCATCAAAAATCATGACTTGAGGCCGAACTATAAATACATCAGCGATTTGACCTTTTTCACATGCATGACTTTTACGCCATTAGAGCTATTCTCAAAAGTATTAATCTCAGAATCAAACTATTTGGCGTGTGGGTGCATTCTTACATGGTCAACCCTCATGAAAAAAAGTGGCGCAATTCCATCCAAAATCATGACTTGAGGCCGAACTATAAATACATCAGGAATTCGACCTTTTCACATGCATGACTTTTACGCCATTAGAGCTATTCTCAAAAGTATTAATCTCAGAATCAAAATATTTGATGTGTGGGTGCATTCTTACATGGTCAACCATCATCACAAAAAGTGGCGCAATTCCATCAAAAATCATGACTTGAGGCCGAACTATAAATACATCAGCAATTCGAACTTTTTCACATGCATGACTTTTACGCCATTAGAGCTATTCTCAAAAGTATTAATCTCAGAATCAAAATATTTGGTGTGTGGATGCATTCTTACATGGTCAACCCTCATGAAAAAAAATGGCGCAATTCCATCAAAAATCATGACTTGAGGCCGAACTATAAATACATCAGGAATTCGACCTTTTTCACATGCATGACTTTTACGCCATTAGAGCTATTCTCAAAAGTATTAATCTCAGAATCAAAATATTTGATGTGTGAGTGCATTCTTACATGGTCAACCATCTTGAAAAAAGTGGCGCAATTCCATCAAAAATCATGACTTGAGGCCGAACTATAAATACATCAGCGATTTGACCTTTTTCACATGCATGACTTTTACGCCATTAGAGCTATTCTCAAAAGTATTAATCTCAGAATCAAACTATTTGGTGTGTGGATGCATTCTCACATGGTCGACCCTCATGAAAAAACGTGGCGCAATTCCATCAAAAATCATGACTTGAGGCCGAACTATATATACATCAGCAATTCGACCTTTTTCACATGCATGACTTTTACGCCATTAGAGCTATTCTCAAAAGTATTAATCTCAGAATCAAAATATTTGGTGTGTGGGTGCATTCTTACATGGTCAACCATCATGAAAATATTTGGCGCAATTCCATCAAAAATCATGACTTGAGGCCAAACTATAAATACATCAGCGATTCGACCTTTTTCACATGCATGACTTTTACGCCATTAGAGCTATTCTCAAAAGTATTAATCTCAGAATCAAACTATTTGGTGTGTGGATGCATTCTTACATGGTCGACCCTCATGAAAATATTCGGCGCAATTCCATCAAAAATCATGACTTGAGGCCGAACTATAAATACATCAGCGATTCTACCTTTTTCACACGCATGACTTTTACGCCATTAGAGCTATTCTCAAAAGTATTAATCTCAGAATCAAAATATTTGGTGTGTGGATGCATTCTTACATGGTCAACCCTCATGAAAAAATTTGGCGCAATTCCATCAAAAATCATGACTTGAGGCCGAACTATAAATACATCAGCAATTCGACATTTTTCACATGCATGACTTTTACGCCATTAGAGCTATTCTCAAAAGTATTAATCTCAGAATCAAAATATTTGGTGTGTGGATGCATTCTTACATGGTCAACCTTCATGAAAAAAATTGGCGCAATTCCATCAAAAATCATGACTTGAGGCCGAACTATAAATACATCATCGATTCGACCTTTTTCACACGCATGACTTTTACGCCATTAGAGCTATTCTCAAAAGTATTAATCTCAGAATCAAAATATTTGGTGTGTGGATGCATTCTTACATGGTGGACCCTCATGAAAAAAATTGGCGCAATTCCTTCAAAAATCATGACTTGAGGCCGAACTATAAATACATCAGCAATTCGACCTTTTTCACATGCATGACTTTTACGCCATTAGAGCTATTCTCAAAAGTATTAATCTCAGAATCAAAATATTTGGTGTGTGGGTGCATTCTTACATGGTCGACCCTCATGAAAAAACGTGGCGCAATTCCATCAAAAATCATGACTTGAGGCCGAACTATATATACATCAGCGATTCGACCTTTTTCACATGCATGACTTTTACGCCATTAGAGCTATTCTCAAAAGTATTAATCTCAGAATCAAAATATTTGGTGTGTGGGTGCATTCTTACATGGTGGACCCTCATGAAAAAAAGTGGCGCAATTCCATCAAAAATCATGACTTGAGGCCGAACTATAAATACATCAGCAATTCGACCTTTTTCACATGCATGACTTTTACGCAATGAGAATTATTCTCAAAAGTATTAATCTCAGAATCAAAATATTTGGTGTGTGGATGCATTCTTACATGGTCAACCCTCATGAAGGAAATTGGCGCAATTCCATCAAAAATCATGACTTGAGGCCGAACTATAAATACGTCAGCGATTCGACCTTTTTCACATGCATGACTTTTACGCCATTAGAGCTATTCTCAAAAGTATTAATCTCAGAATCAAAATATTTGATGTGTGGGTGCATTCTTACATGGTCGACCCTCATGAAAAAAATTGGCGCAATTCCATCAAAAATCATGACTTGAGGCCGAACTATATATACATCAGCAATTCGACCTTTTTCACATGCATGACTTTTACGCCATGGGAATTATTCTCAAAAGTATTAATCTCAGAATCAAAATATTTGGTGTGTGGATGCATTCTTACATGGTCAACCCTCATGAAAAAAAGTGGCGCAATTCCATCAAAAATCATGACTTGAGGCCGAACTATAAATACATCAGCGATTCGACCTTTTTCACATGCATGACTTTTACGCCATTAGAGCTATTCTCAAAAGTATTAATCTCAGAATCAAAATATTTGGTGTGTGGATGCATTCTTACATGGTCGACCCTCATGAAAAAAATTGGCGCAATTCCATCAAAAATCATGACTTGAGGCCGAACTATAAATACATCAGCGATTCGACCTTTTTTACACATGCATGACTTTTACGCCATTAGAGCTATTCTCAAAAGTATTAATCTCAGAATCAAAATATTTGGTGTGTGGATGCATTCTCACATGGTCGACCCTCATGAAAAAACGTGGCGCAATTCCATCAAAAATCATGACTTGAGGCGGAACTATATATACATCCGCAATTCGACCTTTTTCACATGCATGACTTTTACGCCATGGGAATTATTCTCAAAAGTATTAATCTCAGAATCAAAATATTTGGTGTGTGGATGCATTCTTACATGGTCGACCCTCATGAAAATATTTGGCGCAATTCCATCAAAAATCATGACTTGAGGCCGAACTATAAATACATCATCGATTCGACCTTTTTCACATGCATGACTTTTACGCCATTAGAGCTATTCTCAAAAGTATTAATCTCAGAATCAAAATATTCGGTGTGTTGGTGCATTCTTACATGGTCAACCCTCATGAAAAAAATTGGCGCAATTCCATCCAAAATCATGATTTGAGGCCAAACTATAAATACATCAGCGATTCGACCTTTTTCACATGCATGACTTTTACGCCACTAGAGCTATTCTCAAAAGTATTAATCTCAGAATCAAAATATTTGGTGTGTGGGTGCATTCTTACATGGTCGACCCTCATGAAAAAAATTGGCGCAATTCCATCAAAAATCATGACTTGAGGCCGAACTATATATACATCAGCAATTCGACCTTTTTCACATGCATGACTTTTACGCCATGGGAATTATTCTCAAAAGTATTAATCTCAGAATCAAAATATTTGGTGTGTGGATGCATTCTTACATGGTCAACCCTCATGAAAAAAATTGGTGCAATTCCATCAAAAATCATGACTTGAGGCCGAACTATAAATACATCAGCAATTCGACCTTTTTCACATGCATGACTTTTACGCCATGAGAATTATTCTCAAAAGTATTAATCTCAGAATCAAAATATTTGGTGTGTGGATGCATTCTTACATGGTCGACCCTCATGAAAAAAGTGGCGCAATTCCATCAAAAATCATGACTTGAGGTCGAACTATAAATACATCAGCGATTCGACCTTTTTCACATGCATGACTTTTACGCCATTAGAGCTATTCTCAAAAATATTAATCTCAGAATCAAAATATTTGGTGTGTGGATGCATTCTTACATGGCCAACCCTCATGAAAAAAAGTGGCGCAATTCCATCAAAAATCATGACTTGAGGCCGAACTATAAATACATCAGCGATTCGACCTTTTTCACATGCATGACTTTTACGCCATTAGAGCTATTCTCAAAAGTATTAATCTCAGAATCAAAATATTTGGTGTGTGGATGCATTCTTACATGGTGGACCCTCATGAAAAAAATTGGCGCAATTCCTTCAAAAATCATGACTTGAGGCCGAACTATAAATACATCAGCAATTCGACCTTTTTCACATGCATGACTTTTACGCCATTAGAGCTATTCTCAAAAGTATTAATCTCAGAATCAAAATATTTGGTGTGTGGGTGCATTCTTACATGGTCGACCCTCATGAAAAAACGTGGCGCAATTCCATCAAAAATCATGACTTGAGGCCGAACTATATATACATCAGCGATTCGACCTTTTTCACATGCATGACTTTTACGCCATTAGAGCTATTCTCAAAAGTATTAATCTCAGAATCAAAATATTTGGTGTGTGGGTGCATTCTTACATGGTGGACCCTCATGAAAAAAAGTGGCGCAATTCCATCAAAAATCATGACTTGAGGCCGAACTATAAATACATCAGCAATTCGACCTTTTTCACATGCATGACTTTTACGCAATGAGAATTATTCTCAAAAGTATTAATCTCAGAATCAAAATATTTGGTGTGTGGATGCATTCTTACATGGTCAACCCTCATGAAGGACATTGGCGCAATTCCATCAAAAATCATGACTTGAGGCCGAACTATAAATACGTCAGCGATTCGACCTTTTTCACATGCATGACTTTTACGCCATTAGAGCTATTCTCAAAAGTATTAATCTCAGAATCAAAATATTTGATGTGTGGGTGCATTCTTACATGGTCGACCCTCATGAAAAAAATTGGCGCAATTCCATCAAAAATCATGACTTGAGGCCGAACTATATATACATCAGCAATTCGACCTTTTTCACATGCATGACTTTTACGCCATGGGAATTATTCTCAAAAGTATTAATCTCAGAATCAAAATATTTGGTGTGTGGATGCATTCTTACATGGTCAACCCTCATGAAAAAAAGTGGCGCAATTCCATCAAAAATCATGACTTGAGGCCGAACTATAAATACATCAGCGATTCGACCTTTTTCACATGCATGACTTTTACGCCATTAGAGCTATTCTCAAAAGTATTAATCTCAGAATCAAAATATTTGGTGTGTGGATGCATTCTTACATGGTCGACCCTCATGAAAAAATTTGGCGCAATTCCATCAAAAATCATGACTTGAGGCCGAACTATAAATACATCAGCAATTCGAATTTTTTTACACATGCATGACTTTTACGCCATTAGAGCTATTCTCAAAAGTATTAATCTCAGAATCAAAATATTTGGTGTGTGGATGCATTCTCACATGGTCGACCCTCATGAAAAAACGTGGCGCAATTCCATCAAAAATCATGACTTGAGGCGGAACTATATATACATCCGCAATTCGACCTTTTTCACATGCATGACTTTTACGCCATGGGAATTATTCTCAAAAGTATTAATCTCAGAATCAAAATATTTGGTGTGTGGATGCATTCTTACATGGTCGACCCTCATGAAAATATTTGGCGCAATTCCATCAAAAATCATGACTTGAGGCCGAACTATAAATACATCATCGATTCGACCTTTTTCACATGCATGACTTTTACGCCATTAGAGCTATTCTCAAAAGTATTAATCTCAGAATCAAAATATTCGGTGTGTTGGTGCATTCTTACATGGTCAACCCTCATGAAAAAAATTGGCGCAATTCCATCCAAAATCATGATTTGAGGCCAAACTATAAATACATCAGCGATTCGACCTTTTTCACATGCATGACTTTTACGCCACTAGAGCTATTCTCAAAAGTATTAATCTCAGAATCAAAATATTTGGTGTGTGGATGCATTCTTACATGGTCAACCCTCATGAAAAAAATTGGTGCAATTCCATCAAAAATCATGACTTGAGGCCGAACTATAAATACATCAGCAATTCGACCTTTTTCACATGCATGACTTTTACGCCATGAGAATTATTCTCAAAAGTATTAATCTCAGAATCAAAATATTTGGTGTGTGGATGCATTCTTACATGGTCGACCCTCATGAAAAAAATGGCGCAATTCCATCAAAAATCATGACTTGAGGTCGAACTATAAATACATCAGCGATTCGACCTTTTTCACATGCATGACTTTTACGCCATTAGAGCTATTCTCAAAAATATTAATCTCAGAATCAAAATATTTGGTGTGTGGATGCATTCTTACATGGCCAACCCTCATGAAAAAAAGTGGCGCAATTCCATCAAAAATCATGACTTGAGGCCGAACTATAAATACATCAGCGATTCGACCTTTTTTACACATGCATGACTTTTACGCCATTAGAGCTATTCTCAAAAGTATTAATCTCAGAATCAAAATATTTGGTGTGTGGATGCATTCTCACATGGTCGACCCTCATGAAAAAACGTGGCGCAATTCCATCAAAAATCATGACTTGAGGCCGAACTATATATACATCAGCAATTCGACCTTTTTCACACGCATGACTTTTACGCCATTAGAGCTATTCTCAAAAGTATTAATCTCAGAATCAAAATATTTGGTGTGTGGGTGCATTCTTACATGGTCGACCCTCATGAAAATATTTGGCGCAATTCCATCAAAAATCATGACTTGAGGCCGAACTATAAATACATCATCGATTCGACCTTTTTCACACGCATGACTTTTACGCCATTAGAGCTATTCTCAAAAGTATTAATCTCAGAATCAAAATATTCGGTGTGTTGGTGCATTCTTACATGGTCAACCCTCATGAAAAAAATTGGCGCAATTCCATCCAAAATCATGATTTGAGGCCGAACTATAAATACATCAGCGATTCGACCTTTTTCACATGCATGACTTTTACGCCATTAGAGCTATTCTCAAAAATATTAATCTCAGAATCAAAATATTTGGTGTGTGGATGCATTCTGACATGGTCGACCCTCATGAAAAAAAGTGGCGCAATTCCATCAAAAATCATGACTTGAGGCCAAACTATAAATACATCAGCGATTCGACCTTTTTCACACGCATGACTTTTACGCCATTAGAGCTATTCTCAAAAATATTAATCTCAGAATCAAAATATTTGGTGTGTGGATGCATTCTTACATGGCCAACCCTCATGAAAAAAAGTGGCGCAATTCCATCAAAAATCATGACTTGAGGCCGAACTATAAATACATCAGCGATTCGACCTTTTTTACACATGCATGACTTTTACGCCATTAGAGCTATTCTCAAAAGTATTAATCTCAGAATCAAAATATTTGATGTGTGGGTGCATTCTTACATGGTCAACCCTCATGAAAATATTTGGCGCAATTCCATCAAAAATCATGACTTGAGGCCGAACTATAAATACATCATCGATTCGACCTTTTTCACACGCATGACTTTTACGCCATTAGAGCTATTCTCAAAAGTATTAATCTCAGAATCAAAATATTTGGTGTGTTGGTGCATTCTTACATGGTCGACCCTCATGAAAAAAATTGGCGCAATTCCATCAAAAATCAGGACTTGAGGCCGAACTATATATACATCAGCAATTCGACCTTTTTCACATGCATGACTTTTACGCCATGGGAATTATTCTCAAAAGTATTAATCTCAGAATCAAAATATTTGGTGTGTGGATGCATTCTTACATGGTCAACCCTCATGAAAAAAATTGGTGCAATTCCATCAAAAATCATGACTTGAGGCCGAACTATAAATACATCAGCAATTCGACCTTTTTCACATGCATGACTTTTACGCCATGAGAATTATTCTCAAAAGTATTAATCTCAGAATCAAAATATTTGGTGTGTGGATGCATTCTTACATGGTCGACCCTCATGAAAAAATTAGCGCAATTCCATCAAAAATCATGACTTGAGGCCGAACTATAAATACGTCAGCGATTCGACCTTTTTCACATGCATGACTTTTACGCCATTAGAGCTATTCTCAAAAGTATTAATCTCAGAATCAAAATATTTGGTGTGTGGGTGCATTCTTACATGGTCAACCCTCATGAAGAAAATTGGCGCAATTCCATCAAAAATCATGACTTGAGGTCGAACTATAAATACATCATCGATTCGACCTTTTTCACACGCATGACTTTTACGCCATTAGAGCTATTCTCAAAAGTATTAATCTCAGAATCAAAATATTTGGTGTGTGGATGCATTCTTACATGGTCGACCCTCATGAAGAAAATTGGCGCAATTCCATCAAAAATCATGACTTGAGGCCGAACTATAAATACATCAGCGATTCGACCTTTTTTACACATGCATGACTTTTACGCCATTAGAGCTATTCTCAAAAGTATTAATCTCAGAATCAAAATATTTGGTGTGTGGATGCATTCTCACATGGTCGACCCTCATGAAAAACGTGGCGCAATTCCATCAAAAATCATGACTTGAGGCCGAACTATATATACATCAGCAATTCGACCTTTTTCACACGCATGACTTTTACGCCATTAGAGCTATTCTCAAAAGTATTAATCTCAGAATCAAAATATTTGGTGTGTGGGTGCATTCTTACATGGTCGACCCTCATGAAAATATTTGGCGCAATTCCATCAAAAATCATGACTTGAGGCCGAACTATAAATACATCATCGATTCGACCTTTTTCACACGCATGACTTTTACGCCATTAGAGCTATTCTCAAAAGTATTAATCTCAGAATCAAAATATTCGGTGTGTTGGTGCATTCTTACATGGTCGACCCTCATGAAAAAAATTGGCGCAATTCCATCAAAAATCAGGACTTGAGGCCGAACTATATATACATCAGCAATTCGACCTTTTTCACATGCATGACTTTTACGCCATGGGAATTATTCTCAAAAGTATTAATCTCAGAATCAAAATATTTGGTGTGTGGATGCATTCTTACATGGTCAACCCTCATGAAAAAAATTGGTGCAATTCCATCAAAAATCATGACTTGAGGCCGAACTATAAATACATCAGCAATTCGAACTTTTTCACATGCATGACTTTTACGCCATGAGAATTATTCTCAAAAGTATTAATCTCAGAATCAAAATATTTGGTGTGTGGATGCATTCTTACATGGTCGACCCTCATGAAAAAATTAGCGCAATTCCATCAAAAATCATGACTTGAGGCCGAACTATAAATACGTCAGCGATTCGACCTTTTTCACATGCATGACTTTTACGCCATTAGAGCTATTCTCAAAAGTATTAATCTCAGAATCAAAATATTTGGTGTGTGGATGCATTCTTACATGGTCGACCCTCATGAAGAAAATTGGCGCAATTCCATCAAAAATCATGACTTGAGGCCGAACTATAAATACATCAGCGATTCGAACTTTTTCACATGCATGACTTTTACGCCATTAGAGCTATTCTCAAAAGTATTAATCTCAGAATCAAAATATTTGGTGTGTGGATGCATTCTTACATGGTCGACCCTCATGAAGAAAATTGGCGCAATTCCATCCAAAATCACGACTTGAGGCCGAACTATAAATACATCAGCAATTCGACCTTTTTCACACGCATGACTTTTACGCCATTAGAGCTATTCTCAAAAGTATTAATCTCAGAATCAAAATATTTGGTGTGTGGGTGCATTCTTACATGGTCAACCCTCATGAAGAAAATTGGCGCAATTCCATCCAAAATCATGACTTGAGGTCGAACTATAAATACATCATCGATTCGACCTTTTTCACACGCATGACTTTTACGCCATTAGAGCTATTCTCAAAAGTATTAATCTCAGAATCAAAATATTTGGTGTGTGGATGCATTCTTACATGGTCGACCCTCATGAAGAAAATTGGCGCAATTCCATAAAAAATCATGACTTGAGGCCGAACTATAAATACATCAGCGATTCGAACTTTTTCACATGCATGACTTTTACGCCATTAGAGCTATTCTCAAAAGTATTAATCTCAGAATCAAAATATTTGGTGTGTGGGTGCATTCTTACATGGTCGACCCTCATGAAAATATTTGGCGCAATTCCATCAAAAATCATGACTTGAGGCCGAACTATAAATACATCATCGATTCGACCTTTTTCACATGCATGACTTTTACGCCATTAGATTTATTCTCAAAAGTATCAATCTCAGAATCAAAATATTTGGTGTGTGGATGCATTCTTACATGGTCGACCCTCATGAAAATATTTGGCGCAATTCCATCAAAAATCATGACTTGAGGCCGAACTATAAATACATCAGCGATTCGACCTTTTTCACACGCATGACTTTTACGCCATTAGAGCTATTCTCAAAAGTATTAATCTCAGAATCAAAATATTCGGTGTGTGGATGCATTCTTACATGGTCGACCCTCATGAAAAAAATTGGCGCAATTCCATAAAAAATCACGACTTGAGGCCGAACTATAAATATATCAGCAATTCGACCTTTTTCACACGCATGACTTTTACGCCATTAGAGCTATTCTCAAAAGTATTAATCTCAGAATCAAAATATTTGGTGTGTGGGTGCATTCTTACATGGTCGACCCTCATGAAGAAAAGTGGCGCAATTCCATCAAAAATCATGACTTGAGGTCGAACTATAAATACATCATCGATTCGACCTTTTTCACACGCATGACTTTTACGCCATTAGAGCTATTCTCAAAAGTATTAATCTCAGAATCAAAATATTTGGTGTGTGGATGCATTCTCACATGGTCGACCCTCATGAAAAAACGTGGCGCAATTCCATAAAAAATCACGACTTGAGGCCGAACTATAAATACATCAGCAATTCGACCTTTTTCACACGCATGACTTTTACGCCATTAGAGCTATTCTCAAAAGTATTAATCTCAGAATCAAAATATTTGGTGTGTGGGTGCATTCTTACATGGTCGACCCTCATGAAGAAAAGTGGCGCAATTCCATCAAAAATCATGACTTGAGGTCGAACTATAAATACATCATCGATTCGACCTTTTTCACACGCATGACTTTTACGCCATTAGAGCTATTCTCAAAAGTATTAATCTCAGAATCAAAATATTTGGTGTGTGGATGCATTCTCACATGGTCGACCCTCATGAAAAAACGTGGCGCAATTCCATCAAAAATCATGACTTGAGGCCGAACTATATATACATCAGCAATTCGACCTTTTTCACATGCATGACTTTTACGCCATGGGAATTATTCTCAAAAGTATTAATCTCAGAATCAAAATATTTGGTGTGTGGGTGCATTCTTACATGGTCGACCCTCATGAAAATATTTGGCGCAATTCCATCAAAAATCATGACTTGAGGCCGAACTATAAATACATCATCGATTCGACCTTTTTGCACACGCATGACTTTTACGCCATTAGAGCTATTCTCAAAAGTATTAATCTCAGAATCAAAATATTTGGTGTGTTGGTGCATTCTTACATGGTCAACCCTCATGAAAAAAATTGGCGCAATTCCATCCAAAATCATGATTTGAGGCCGAACTATAAATACATCAGCGATTCGACCTTTTTCACATGCATGACTTTTACGCCATTAGAGCTATTCTCAAAAGTATTAATCTCAGAATCAAAATATTTGGTGTGTGGGTGCATTCTTACATGGTCGACCCTCATGAAAAAAATTGGCGCAATTCCATCAAAAATCAGGACTTGAGGCCGAACTATATATACATCAGCAATTCGACCTTTTTCACATGCATGACTTTTACGCCATGGGAATTATTCTCAAAAGTATTAATCTCAGAATCAAAATATTTGGTGTGTGGATGCATTCTTACATGGTCAACCCTCATGAAAAAAATTGGTGCAATTCCATCAAAAATCATGACTTGAGGCCGAACTATAAATACATCAGCAATTCGACCTTTTTCACACGCATGACTTTTACGCCATGAGAATTATTCTCAAAAGTATTAATCTCAGAATCAAAATATTTGGTGTGTGGATGCATTCTTACATGGTCGACCCTCATGAAAAAATTGGCGCAATTCCATCAAAAATTATGACTTGAGGCCGAACTATAAATACGTCAGCGATTCGAACTTTTTCACATGCATGACTTTTACGCCATTAGAGCTATTCTCAAAAGTATTAATCTCAGAATCAAAATATTTGGTGTGTTGGTGCATTCTTACATGGTCAACCCTCATGAAAACAATTGGCGCAATTCCATCCAAAATCATGATTTGAGGCCGAACTATAAATACATCAGCGATTCGACCTTTTTCACATGCATGACTTTTACGCCATTAGAGCTATTCTCAAAAATATTAATCTCAGAATCAAAATATTTGGTGTGTGGATGCATTCTTACATGGTCAACCCTCATGAAAAAAAGTGGCGCAATTCCATCAAAAATCATGACTTGAGGCCGAACTATAAATACATCAGCGATTCGACCTTTTTTACACATGCATGACTTTTACGCCATTAGAGCTATTCTCAAAAGTATTAATCTCAGAATCAAAATATTTGGTGTGTGGATGCATTCTCACATGGTCGACCCTCATGAAAAAACATGGCGCAATTCCATCAAAAATCATGACTTGAGGCCGAACTATATATACATCAGCAATTCGACCTTTTTCACATGCATGACTTTTACGCCATTAGAGCTATTCTCAAAAGTATTAATCTCAGAATCAAAATATTTGGTGTGTGGATGCATTCTTACATGGTCGACCCTCATGAAAATATTTGGCGCAATTCCATCAAAAATCATGACTTGAGGCCGAACTATAAATACATCATCGATTCGACCTTTTTCACATGCATGACTTTTACGCCATTAGAGCTATTCTCAAAAGTATTAATCTCAGAATCAAAATATTTGGTGTGTTGGTGCATTCTTACATGGTCAACCCTCATGAAAAAAATTGGCGCAATTCCATCCAAAATCATGATTTGAGGCCGAACTATAAATACATCAGCGATTCGACCTTTTTCACATGCATGACTTTTACGCCATTAGAGCTATTCTCAAAAATATTAATCTCAGAATCAAAATATTTGGTGTGTGGATGCATTCTTACATGGCCAACCCTCATGAAAAAAAGTGGCGCAATTCCATCAAAAATCATGACTTGAGGCCGAACTATAAATACATCAGCGATTCGACCTTTTTTACACATGCGTGACTTTTACGCCATTAGAGCTATTCTCAAAAGTATTAATCTCAGAATCAAAATATTTGGTGTGTGGATGCATTCTCACATGGTCGACCCTCATGAAAAAACGTGGCGCAATTCCATCAAAAATCATGACTTGAGGCCGAACTATATATACATCAGCAATTCGACCTTTTTCACATGCATGACTTTTACGCCATTAGAGCTATTCTCAAAAGTATTAATCTCAGAATCAAAATATTTGGTGTGTGGGTGCATTCTTACATGGTCGACCCTCATGAAAATATTTGGCGCAATTCCATCAAAAATCATGACTTGAGGCCGAACTATAAATACATCATCGATTCGACCTTTTTCACACGCATGACTTTTACGCCATTAGAGCTATTCTCAAAAGTATTAATCTCAGAATCAAAATATTCGGTGTGTTGGTGCATTCTTACATGATCAACCCTCATGAAAAAAATTGGCGCAATTCCATCCAAAATCATGATTTGAGGCCGAACTATAAATACATCAGCGATTCGACCTTTTTCACATGCATGACTTTTACGCCATTAGAGCTATTCTCAAAAATATTAATCTCAGAATCAAAATATTTGGTGTGTGGATGCATTCTTACATGGCCAACCCTCATGAAAAAAAGTGGCGCAATTCCATCAAAAATCATGACTTGAGGCCGAACTATAAATACATCAGCGATTCGACCTTTTTTACACATGCATGACTTTTACGCCATTAGAGCTATTCTCAAAAGTATTAATCTCAGAATCAAAATATTTGGTGTGTGGATGCATTCTCACATGGTCGACCCTCATGAAAAAACGTGGCGCAATTCCATCCAAAATCATGACTTGAGGCCGAACTATATATACATCAGCAATTCGACCTTTTTCACATGCATGACTTTTACGCCATTAGAGCTATTCTCAAAAGTATTAATCTCAGAATCAAAATATTTGGTGTGTGGGTGCATTCTTACATGGTCGACCCTCATGAAAATATTTGGCGCAATTCCATCAAAAATCATGACTTGAGGCCGAACTATAAATACATCATCGATTCGACCTTTTTCACACGCATGACTTTTACGCCATTAGAGCTATTCTCAAAAGTATTAATCTCAGAATCAAAATATTCGGTGTGTTGGTGCATTCTTACATGGTCGACCCTCATGAAAAAAATTGGCGCAATTCCATCCAAAATCATGATTTGAGGCCGAACTATAAATACATCAGCGATTCGACCTTTTTCACATGCATGACTTTTACGCCATTAGAGCTATTCTCAAAAGTATTAATCTCAGAATCAAAATATTTGGTGTGTGGGTGCATTCTTACATGGTCGACCCTCATGAAAAAAATTGGCGCAATTCCATCAAAAATCATGACTTGAGGCCGAACTATATATACATCAGCAATTCGACCTTTTTCACATGCATGACTTTTACGCCATGGGAATTATTCTCAAAAGTATTAATCTCAGAATCAAAATATTTGGTGTGTGGATGCATTCTTACATGGTCAACCCTCATGAAAAAAATTGGTGCAATTCCATCAAAAATCATGACTTGAGGCCGAACTATAAATACATCAGCAATTCGACCTTTTTCACATGCATGACTTTTACGCCATGAGAATTATTCTCAAAAGTATTAATCTCAGAATCAAAATATTTGGTGTGTGGATGCATTCTTACATGGTCGACCCTCATGAAAAAATTAGCGCAATTCCATCAAAAATCATGACTTGAGGCCGAACTATAAATACATCAGCGATTCGACCTTTTTCACATGCATGACTTTTACGCCATTAGAGCTATTCTCAAAAGTATTAATCTCAGAATCAAAATATTTGGTGTGTGGATGCATTCTTACATGGTCGACCCTCATGAAGAAAATTGGCGCAATTCCATCAAAAATCATGACTTGAGGCCGAACTATAAATACATCAGCGATTCCAACTTTTTCACATGCATGACTTTTACGCCATTAGAGCTATTCTCAAAAGTATTAATCTCAGAATCAAAATATTTGGTGTGTGGATGCATTCTTACATGGTCGACCATCATGAAAAAAATTGGCGCAATTCCATCAAAAATCATGACTTGAGGCCGAACTATAAATACATCATCGATTCGACCTTTTTCACATGCATGACTTTTACGCCATTAGAGCTATTCTCAAAAGTATTAATCTCAGAATCAAAATATTCGGTGTGTTGGTGCATTCTTACATGGTCGACCCTCATGAAAAAAATTGGCGCAATTCCATCCAAAATCATGATTTGAGGCCGAACTATAAATACATCAGCGATTCGACCTTTTTCACATGCATGACTTTTACGCCATTAGAGCTATTCTCAAAAGTATTAATCTCAGAATCAAAATATTTGGTGTGTGGGTGCATTCTTACATGGTCGACCCTCATGAAAAAAATTGGCGCAATTCCATCAAAAATCATGACTTGAGGCCGAACTATATATACATCAGCAATTCGACCTTTTTCACATGCATGACTTTTACGCCATGGGAATTATTCTCAAAAGTATTAATCTCAGAATCAAAATATTTGGTGTGTGGATGCATTCTTACATGGTCAACCCTCATGAAAAAAATTGGTGCAATTCCATCAAAAATCATGACTTGAGGCCGAACTATAAATACATCAGCAATTCGACCTTTTTCACATGCATGACTTTTACGCCATGAGAATTATTCTCAAAAGTATTAATCTCAGAATCAAAATATTTGGTGTGTGGATGCATTCTTACATGGTCGACCCTCATGAAAAAATTAGCGCAATTCCATCAAAAATCATGACTTGAGGCCGAACTATAAATACATCAGCGATTCGACCTTTTTCACATGCATGACTTTTACGCCATTAGAGCTATTCTCAAAAGTATTAATCTCAGAATCAAAATATTTGGTGTGTGGATGCATTCTTACATGGTCGACCCTCATGAAGAAAATTGGCGCAATTCCATCAAAAATCATGACTTGAGGCCGAACTATAAATACATCAGCGATTCCAACTTTTTCACATGCATGACTTTTACGCCATTAGAGCTATTCTCAAAAGTATTAATCTCAGAATCAAAATATATGGTGTGTGGATGCATTCTTACATGGTCGACCCTCATGAAAAAAATTGGCGCAATTCCATAAAAAATCACGACTTGAGGCCGAACTATAAATACATCAGCAATTCGACCTTTTTCACACGCATGACTTTTACGCCATTAGAGCTATTCTCAAAAGTATTAATCTCAGAATCAAAATATTTGGTGTGTGGGTGCATTCTTACATGGTCGACCCTCATGAAAAAAATTGGCGCAATTACATAAAAAATCATGACTTGAGGCCGAACTATATATACATCAGCAATTCGACCTTTTTCACATGCATGACTTTTACGCCATGGGAATTATTCTCAAAAGTATTAATCTCAGAATCAAAATATTTGGTGTGTGGATGCATTCTTACATGGTCAACCCTCATGAAAAAAATTGGTGCAATTCCATCAAAAATCATGACTTGAGGCCGAACTATAAATACATCAGCAATTCGACCTTTTTCACATGCATGACTTTTACGCCATGAGAATTATTCTCAAAAGTATTAATCTCAGAATCAAAATATTTGGTGTGTGGATGCATTCTTACATGGTCGACCCTCATGAAAAAATTAGCGCAATTCCATCAAAAATCATGACTTGAGGCCGAACTATAAATACATCAGCGATTCGACCTTTTTCACATGCATGACTTTTACGCCATTAGAGCTATTCTCAAAAGTATTAATCTCAGAATCAAAATATTTGGTGTGTGGATGCATTCTTACATGGTCGACCCTCATGAAGAAAATTGGCGCAATTCCATCAAAAATCATGACTTGAGGCCGAACTATAAATACATCAGCGATTCCAACTTTTTCACATGCATGACTTTTACGCCATTAGAGCTATTCTCAAAAGTATTAATCTCAGAATCAAAATATTTGGTGTGTGGATGCATTCTTACATGGTCGACCCTCATGAAAAAAATTGGCGCAATTCCATAAAAAATCACGACTTGAGGCCGAACTATAAATACATCAGCAATTCGACCTTTTTCACACGCATGACTTTTACGCCATTAGAGCTATTCTCAAAAGTATTAATCTCAGAATCAAAATATTTGGTGTGTGGGTGCATTCTTACATGGTCGACCCTCATGAGGAAAAGTGGCGCAATTCCATCAAAAATCATGACTTGAGGTCGAACTATAAATACATCATCAATTCGACCTTTTTCACACGCATGACTTTTACGCCATTAGAGCTATTCTCAAAAGTATTAATCTCAGAATCAAAATATTTGGTGTGTGGATGCATTCTTACATGGTCGACCCTCATGAAGAAAATTGGCGCAATTCCATCAAAAATCATGACTTGAGGCCGAACTATAAATACATCAGCGATTCGAACTTTTTCACATGCATGACTTTTACGCCATTAGAGCTATTCTCAAAAGTATTAATCTCAGAATCAAAATATTCGGTGTGTTGGTGCATTCTTACATGGTTGACCCTCATGAAAAAAATTGGCGCAATTCCATCCAAAATCATGATTTGAGGCCGAACTATAAATACATCAGCGATTCGACCTTTTTCACATGCATGACTTTTACGCCATTAGAGCTATTCTCAAAAGTATTAATCTCAGAATCAAAATATTTGGTGTGTGGGTGCATTCTTACATGGTCGACCCTCATGAAAAAAATTGGCGCAATTCCATCAAAAATCATGACTTGAGGCCGAACTATATATACATCAGCAATTCGACCTTTTTCACATGCATGACTTTTACGCCATGGGAATTATTCTCAAAAGTATTAATCTCAGAATCAAAATATTTGGTGTGTGGATGCATTCTTACATGGTCAACCCTCATGAAAAAAATTGGTGCAATTCCATCAAAAATCATGACTTGAGGCCGAACTATAAATACATCAGCAATTCGACCTTTTTCACATGCATGACTTTTACGCCATGAGAATTATTCTCAAAAGTATTAATCTCAGAATCAAAATATTTGGTGTGTGGATGCATTCTTACATGGTCGACCCTCATGAAAAAATTAGCGCAATTCCATCAAAAATCATGACTTGAGGCCGAACTATAAATACATCAGCGATTCGACCTTTTTCACATGCATGACTTTTACGCCATTAGAGCTATTCTCAAAAGTATTAATCTCAGAATCAAAATATTTGGTGTGTGGATGCATTCTTACATGGTCGACCCTCATGAAGAAAATTGGCGCAATTCCATCAAAAATCATGACTTGAGGCCGAACTATAAATACATCAGCGATTCCAACTTTTTCACATGCATGACTTTTACGCCATTAGAGCTATTCTCAAAAGTATTAATCTCAGAATCAAAATATATGGTGTGTGGATGCATTCTTACATGGTCGACCCTCATGAAAAAAATTGGCGCAATTCCATAAAAAATCACGACTTGAGGCCGAACTATAAATACATCAGCAATTCGACCTTTTTCACACGCATGACTTTTACGCCATTAGAGCTATTCTCAAAAGTATTAATCTCAGAATCAAAATATTTGGTGTGTGGGTGCATTCTTACATGGTCGACCCTCATGAAAAAAATTGGCGCAATTACATAAAAAATCATGACTTGAGGCCGAACTATATATACATCAGCAATTCGACCTTTTTCACATGCATGACTTTTACGCCATGGGAATTATTCTCAAAAGTATTAATCTCAGAATCAAAATATTTGGTGTGTGGATGCATTCTTACATGGTCAACCCTCATGAAAAAAATTGGTGCAATTCCATCAAAAATCATGACTTGAGGCCGAACTATAAATACATCAGCAATTCGAACTTTTTCACATGCCTGACTTTTACGCCATGAGAATTATTCTCAAAAGTATTAATCTCAGAATCAAAATATTTGGTGTGTGGATGCATTCTTACATGGTCGACCCTCATGAAAAAATTAGCGCAATTCCATCAAAAATCATGACTTGAGGCCGAACTATAAATACATCAGCGATTCGACCTTTTTCACATGCATGACTTTTACGCCATTAGAGCTATTCTCAAAAGTATTAATCTCAGAATCAAAATATTTGGTGTGTGGATGCATTCTTACATGGTCGACCCTCATGAAGAAAATTGGCGCAATTCCATCAAAAATCATGACTTGAGGCCGAACTATAAATACATCAGCGATTCCAACTTTTTCACATGCATGACTTTTACGCCATTAGAGCTATTCTCAAAAGTAGTAATCTCAGAATCAAAATATTTGGTGTGTGGGTGCATTCTTACATGGTCGACCCTCATGAAGAAAAGTGGCGCAATTCCATCAAAAATCATGACTTGAGGTCGAACTATAAATACATCATCGATTCGACCTTTTTCACACGCATGACTTTTACGCCATTAGAGCTATTCTCAAAAGTATTAATCTCAGAATCAAAATATTTGGTGTGTGGATGCATTCTTACATGGTCGACCCTCATGAAGAAAATTGGCGCAATTCCATCAAAAATCATGACTTGAGGCCGAACTATAAATACATCAGCGATTCGAACTTTTTCACATGCATGACTTTTACGCCATTAGAGCTATTCTCAAAAGTATTAATCTCAGAATCAAAATATTTGGTGTGTGGGTGCATTCTTACATGGTCAACCCTCATGAAAATATTTGGCGCAATTCCATGAAAAATCATGACTTGAGGCCGAACTATAAATACATCAGCGATTCGACCTTTTTCACATGCATGACTTTTACGCCATTAGAGCTATTCTCAAAAGTATCAATCTCAGAATCAAAATATTTGGTGTGTGGATGCATTCTGACATGGTCGACCCTCATGAAAAAAAGTGGCGCAATTCCATCAAAAATCATGACTTGAGGCCGAACTATAAATACATCAGCGATTCGACCTTTTTCACACGCATGACTTTTACGCCATTAGAGCTATTCTCAAAAGTATTAATCTCAGAATCAAAATATTCGGTGTGTGGATGCATTCTTACATGGTCGACCCTCATGAAAAAAATTGGCGCAATTCCATAAAAAATCACGACTTGAGGCCGAACTATAAATACATCAGCAATTCGACCTTTTTCACATGCATGACTTTTACGCCATTAGAGCTATTCTCAAAAGTATTAATCTCAGAATCAAAATATTTGGTGTGTGGGTGCATTCTTACATGGTCGACCCTCATGAAGAAAAGTGGCGCAATTCCATCAAAAATCATGACTTGAGGTCGAACTATAAATACATCATCGATTCGACCTTTTTCACACGCATGACTTTTACGCCATTAGAGCTATTCTCAAAAGTATTAATCTCAGAATCAAAATATTTGGTGTGTGGATGCATTCTCACATGGTCGACACTCATGAAAAAAATTGGCGCAATTCCATCAAAAATCATGACTTGAGGCGGAACTATATATACATCAGCAATTCGACCTTTTTCACATGCATGACTTTTACGCAATGGGAATTATTCTCAAAAGTATTAATCTCAGAATCAAAATATTTGGTGTGTGGGTGCATTCTTACATGGTCGACCCTCATGAAAATATTTGGCGCAATTCCATCAAAAATCATGACTTGAGGCCGAACTATAAATACATCATCGATTCGACCTTTTTCACACGCATGACTTTTACGCCATTAGAGCTATTCTCAAAAGTATTAATCTCAGAATCAAAATATTCGGTGTGTTGGTGCATTCTTACATGGTCAACCCTCATGAAAAAAATTGGCGCAATTCCATCCAAAATCATGATTTGAGGCCGAACTATAAATACATCAGCAATTCGACCTTTTTCACATGCATGACTTTTACGCCATTAGAGCTATTCTCAAAAGTATTAATCTCAGAATCAAAATATTTGGTGTGTGGATGCATTCTTACATGGTCAACCCTCATGAAAAAAATTGGCACAATTACATCAAAAATCATGACTTGAGGCCGAACTATAAATACATCATCGATTCGACCTTTTTCACATGCCTGACTTTTACGCCATTAGAGCTATTCTCAAAAGTATTAATCTCAGAATCAAAATATTTAATGTGTGGGTGCATTCTTACATGGTCGACCCTCATGAAAAAAATTGGCGCAATTCCATCAAAAATCATGACTTAAGGCCGAACTATATATACATCAGCAATTCGACCTTTTTCACATGCATGACTTTTACGCCATGAGAATTATTCTCAAAAGTATTAATCTCAGAATCAAAATATTTGGTGTGTGGATGCATTCTTACATGGTCGACCCTCATGAAAAAAGTGGCGCAATTCCATCAAAAATCATGACTTGAGGCCGAACTATAAATACATCAGCGATTCGACCTTTTTCACATGCATGACTTTTACGCCATTAGAGCTATTCTCAAAAGTATTAATCTCAGAATCAAAATATTTGGTGTGTGGATGCATTCTTACATGGTCAACCCTCATGAAAAAAAGTGGCGCAATTCCATCAAAAATCATGACTTGAGGCCGAACTATAAATACATCAGCGATTCGACCTTTTTCACATGCATGACTTTTACGCCATTAGAGCTATTCTCAAAAGTATTAATCTCAGAATCAAAATATTTGGTGTGTTGGTGCATTCTTACATGGTCGACCCTCATGAAAAAACGTGGCGCAATTCCATCAAAAATCATGACTTGAGGCCGAACTATATATACATCAGCGATTCGACCTTTTTCACATGCATGACTTTTACGCCATTAGAGCTATTCTCAAAAGTATTAATCTCAGAATCAAAATATTTGGTGTGTGGATGCATTCTTACATGGTCGACCCTCATGAAAAAAATTGGCGCAATTCCATCAAAAATCATGACTTGAGGCCGAACTATAAATACATCAGCAATTCGACCTTTTTCACATGCATGACTTTTACGCCATTAGAGCTATTCTCAAAAGTATTAATCTCAGAATCAAAATATTTGGTGTGTGGATGCATTCTTACATGGTGGACCCTCATGAAAAAAAGTGGCGCAATTCCATCAAAAATCATGACTTGAGGCCGAACTATAAATACATCAGCGATTCGACCTTTTTCACATGCATGACTTTTACGCCATTAGAGCTATTCTCAAAAGTATTAATCTCAGAATCAAAATATTTGGTGTGTGGATGCATTCTTACATGGTCGACCCTCATGAAAAAAATTGGCGCAATTCCATCAAAAATCATGACTTGAGGCCGAACTATAAATACATCAGCAATTCGACCTTTTTCACATGCATGACTTTTACGCCATTAGAGCTATTCTCAAAAGTATTAATCTCAGAATCAAACTATTAGGTGTGTTGGTGCATTCTTACATGGTCAACCCTCATGAAAAAACGTGGCGCAATTCCATCAAAAATCATGACTTGAGGCCGAACTATAAATACATCAGCAATTCGACCTTTTTCACATGCATGACTTTTACGCCATTAGAGCTATTCTCAAAAGTATTAATCTCAGAATCAAAATATTTGGTGTGTGGATGCATTCTTACATGGTCGACCCTCATGAAAATATTTGGCGCAATTCCATCAAAAATCATGACTTGAGGCCGAACTATAAATACATCAGCGATTCTACCTTTTTCACATGCATGACTTTTACGCCATTAGAGCTATTCTCAAAAGTATTAATCTCAGAATCAAAATATTTGGTGTGTGGATGCATTCTTACATGGTCGAAACTCATGAAAAAATTTGGCGCAATTCCATCAAAAATCATGACTTGAGGCCGAACTATAAATACATCAGCAATTCGACCTTTTTCACATGCATGACTTTTACGCCATTAGAGCTATTCTCAAAAGTATTAATCTCAGAATCAAAATATTTGGTGTGTGGATGCATTCTTACATGGTCAACCCTCATCAAAAAAATTGGCGCAATTACATCAAAAATCATGACTTGAGGCCGAACTATAAATACATCATCGATTCGACCTTTTTCACATGCATGACTTTTACGCCATTAGAGCTATTCTCAAAAGTATTAATCTCAGAATCAAAATATTTGGTGTGTGGGTGCATTCTTACATGGTCGACCCTCATGAAAAAAATTGGCGCAATTCCATCAAAAATCATGACTTGAGGCCGAACTATATATACATCAGCAATTCGACCTTTTTCACATGCATGACTTTTACGCCATGAGAATTATTCTCAAAAGTATTAATCTCAGAATCAAAATATTTGGTGTGTGGATGCATTCTTACATGGTCAACCCTCATGAAAAAAGTGGCGCAATTCCATCAAAAATCATGACTTGAGGCCGAACTATAAATACATCAGCGATTCGACCTTTTTCACATGCATGACTTTTACGCCATTAGAGCTATTCTCAAAAGTATTAATCTCAGAATCAAAATATTTGGTGTGTGGATGCATTCTTACATGGTCAACCCTCATGAAAAAAAGTGGCGCAATTCCATCAAAAATCATGACTTGAGGCCGAACTATAAATACATCATCGATTCGACCTTTTTCACACGCATGACTTTTACGCCATTAGAGCTATTCTCAAAAGTATTAATCTCAGAATCAAAATATTTGGTGTGTGGATGCATTCTTACATGGTCGACCCTCATGAAAAAAATTGGCGCAATTCCATCAAAAATCATGACTTGAGGCCGAACTATAAATACATCAGCAATTCGACCTTTTTCACATGCATGACTTTTACGCCATTAGAGCTATTCTCAAAAGTATTAATCTCAGAATCAAAATATTTGGTGTGTTGGTGCATTCTTACATGGTCGACCCTCATGAAAAAACGTGGCGCAATTCCATCAAAAATCATGACTTGAGGCCGAACTATATATACATCAGCGATTCGACCTTTTTCACATGCATGACTTTTACGCCATTAGAGCTATTCTCAAAAGTATTAATCTCAGAATCAAAATATTTGGTGTGTGGATGCATTCTTACATGGTCAACCCTCATGAAAAAAATTGGCGCAATTCCATCAAAAATCATGACTTGAGGCCGAACTATAAATACATCAGCAATTCGACCTTTTTCACATGCATGACTTTTACGCCATTAGAGCTATTCTCAAAAGTATTAATCTCAGAATCAAAATATTTGGTGTGTTGGTGCATTCTTACATGGTCGACCCTCATGAAAAAACGTGGCGCAATTCCATCAAAAATCATGACTTGAGGCCGAACTATATATACATCAGCGATTCGACCTTTTTCACATGGATGACTTTTACGCCATTAGAGCTATTCTCAAAAGTATTAATCTCAGAATCAAAATATTTGGTGTGTGGATGCATTCTTACATGGTCAACCCTCATGAAAAAAATTGGCGCAATTCCATCAAAAATCATGACTTGAGGCCGAACTATAAATACATCAGCAATTCGACCTTTTTCACATGCATGACTTTTACGCCATGAGAATTATTCTCAAAAGTATTAATCTCAGAATCAAAATATTTGGTGTGTGGATGCATTCTTACATGGACAACCCTCATGAAAAAAATTGGCGCAATTCCATCAAAAATCATGACTTGAGGCCGAACTATAAATACATCAGCGATTCGACCTTTTTCACATGCATGACTTTTACGCCATTAGAGCTATTCTCAAAAGTATTAATCTTAAAATCAAAATATTTGGTGTGTGGGTGCATTCTTACATGGTCGACCCTCATGAAAAAAATTGGCGCAATTCCATCAAAAATCATGACTTGAGGCCGAACTATATATACATCAGCAATTCGACCTTTTTCACATGCATGACTTTTACGCCATGAGAATTATTCTCAAAAGTATTAATCTCAGAATCAAAATATTTGGTGTGTGGATGCATTCTTACATGGTCGACCCTCATGAAAAAAAGTGGCGCAATTCCATCAAAAATCATGACTTGAGGCCGAACTATAAATACGTCAGCGATTCGAACTTTTTCACATGCATGACTTTTACGCCATTAGAGCTATTCTCAAAAGTATTAATCTCAGAATCAAGATATTTGGTGTGTGGGTGCATTCTTACATGGTGGACCCTCATGAAAAAAATTGGCGCAATTCCATAAAAAATCATGACTTGAGGCCGAACTATATATACATCAGCAATTCGACCTTTTTCACATGCATGACTTTTACGCCATTAGAGCTATTCTCAAAAGTATTAATCTCAGAATCAAAATATTTGGTGTGTGGATGCATTCTTACATGGTCGACCCTCATGAAGAAATTTGGCACAATTCCATCAAAAATCATGACTTGAGGCCGAACTATAAATACGTCAGCGATTCGAACTTTTTCACATGCATGACTTTTACGCCATTAGAGCTATTCTCAAAAGTATTAATCTCAGAATCAAAATATTTGGTGTGTGGATGCATTCTTACATGGTCGACCCTCATGAAAAAAAGTGGCGCAATTCCATCAAAAATCATGACTTGAGGCCGAACTATAAATACATCAGCAATTCGACCTTTTTCACATGCATGACTTTTACGCCATTAGAGCTATTCTCAAAAGTATTAATCTCAGAATCAAAATATTTGGTGTGTGGATGCATTCTTACATGGTCGACCCTCATGAAAAAACGTGGCGCAATTCCATCAAAAATCATGACTTGAGGCCGAACTATAAATACATCAGCAATTCGACCTTTTTCACATGCATGACTTTTACGCCATTAGAGCTATTATCAAAAGTATTAATCTCAGAATCAAAATATTTGGTGTGTGGGTGCATTCTTACATGGTCAACCCTCATGAAAAATTTTGGCCCAATTCCATCAAAAATCATGACTTGAGGCCGAACTATAAATACATCAGCAATTCGACCTTTTTCACATGCATGACTTTTACGCCATTAGAGCTATTCTCAAAAGTATTAATCTCAGAATCAAAATATTTGGTGTGTGGGTGCATTCTTACATGGTCGACCCTCATGAAAAAAATTGGCGCAATTCCATCAAAAATCATGACTTGAGGCCGAACTATATATACATCAGCGATTTGACCTTTTTCACATGCATGACTTTTACGCCATTAGAGATATTCTCAAAAGTATTAATCTCAGAATCAAAATATTTGGTGTGCGGGTGCATTCTTACATGGTCGACCCTCATGAAAAAAGTGGCGCAATTCCATCAAAAATCATGACTTGAGGCCGAACTATAAATACATCAGCAATTCGACCTTTTTCACATGCATGACTTTTACGCCATTAGAGCTATTCTCAAAAGTATTAATCTCAGAATCAAAATATTTGGTGTGTGGATGCATTCTTACATGGTGGACCCTCATGAAAAAAATTGGCGCAATTCCATCAAAAATCATGACTTGAGGCCGAACTATAAATACATCAGCGATTCGAACTTTTTCACACGCATGACTTTTACGCCATTAGAGCTATTCTCAAAAGTATTAATCTCAGAATCAAAATATTTGGTGTGTGGGTGCATTCTTACATGGTCGACCCTCATGAAAAAAATTGGCGCAATTCCATCAAAAATCATGACTTGAGGCCGAACTATAAATACATCAGCGATTCGAACTTTTTCACACGCATGACTTTTACGCCATTAGAGCTATTCTCAAAAGTATTAATCTCAGAATCAAAATATTTGGTGTGTGGGTGCATTCTTACATGGTCGACCCTCATGAAAAAAATTGGCGCAATTCCATCAAAAATCATGACTTGAGGCCGAACTATAAATACATCAGCAATTCGACCTTTTTCACATGCATGACTTTTACGCCATGAGAATTATTCTCAAATGTAATAATCTCAGAATCAAAATATTTGGTGTGTGGATGCATTCTTACATGGTCAACCCTCATGAAAAAAAGTGGCGCAATTCCATCAAAAATCATGACTTTAGGCCGAACTATAAATACATCATCGATTCGACCTTTTTCACACGCATGACTTTTACGCCATTAGAGCTATTCTCAAAAGTATTAATCTCAGAATCAAAATATTTGGTGTGTGGATGCATTCTTACATGGTCAACCCTCATGAAAAAATTTAGCGCAATTCCATCAAAAATCATGACTTGAGGCCGAACTATAAATACATCAGCGATTCGACCTTTTTCACATGCATGACTTTTACGCCATTAGAGCTATTCTCAAAAGTATTAATCTCAGAATCAAAATATTTGGTGTGTGGATGCATTCTTACATGGTCGACCCTCATGAAAAAATTAGCACAATTCCATCAAAAATCATGACTTGAGGCCGAACTATAAATACGTCAGCGATTCGACCTTTTTCACATGCATGACTTTTACGCCATTAGAGCTATTCTCAAAAGTATTAATCTCAGAATCAAAATATTTGGTGTGTGGATGCATTCTTACATGGTCGACCCTCATGAAGAAAATTGGCGCAATTCCATCAAAAATCATGACTTGAGGCCGAACTATAAATACATCAGCGATTCCAACTTTTTCACATGCATGACTTTTACGCCATTAGAGCTATTCTCAAAAGTATTAATCTCAGAATCAAAATATTTGGTGTGTGGATGCATTCTTACATGGTCAACCCTCATGAAGAAAAGTGGCGCAATTCCATCAAAAATCATGACTTGAGGTCGAACTATAAATACATCATCGATTCGACCTTTTTCACACGCATGACTTTTACGCCATTAGAGCTATTCTCAAAAGTATTAATCTCAGAATCAAAATATTTGGTGTGTGGATGCATTCTTACATGGTCGACCCTCATGAAGATAATTGGCGCAATTCCATAAAAAATCATGACTTGAGGCTGAACTATAAATACATCAGCGATTCGACCTTTTTCACATGCATGACTTTTACGCCATTAGAGCTATTCTCAAAAATATTAATCTCAGAATCAAAATATTTGGTGTGTGGATGCATTCTTACATGGACAACCCTCATGAAAAAAAGTGGCGCAATTCCATCAAAAATCATGACTTGAGGCCGAACTATAAATACGTCAGCGATTCGACCTTTTTCACATGCATGACTTTTACGCCATTAGAGCTATTATCAAAAGTATTAATCTCAGAATCAAAATATTTGGTGTGTGGGTGCATTCTTACATGGTCGACCCTCATGAAAAAAATTGGCGCAATTCCATCAAAAATCATGACTTGAGGCCGAACTATAAATACATCATCGATTCGAACTTTTTCACATGCATGACTTTTACGCCTTTAGAGCTATTCTCAAAAGTATTAATCTCAGAATCAAAATATTTGGTGTGTGGATGCATTCTTACATGGTCGACCCTTATGAAAAAAATTGGCGCAATTCCATCAAAAATCATGACTTGAGGCCGAACTATAAATACATCAGCGATTCGACCTTTTTCACATGCATGACTTTTACGCCATTAGAGCTATTCTCAAAAATATTAATCTCAGAATCAAAATATTTGGTGTGTGGATGCATTCTTACATGGTCGACCCTCATGAAAAAAAGTGGCGCAATTCCATCAAAAATCATGACTTGAGGCCGAACTATAAATACATCAGCGATTCGACCTTTTTCACATGCATGACTTTTACGCCATTAGAGCTATTCTCAAAAATATTAATCTCAGAATCAAAATATTTGGTGTGTGGATGCATTCTTACATGGACAACCCTCATGAAAAAAAGTGGCGCAATTCCATCAAAAATCATGACTTGAGGCCGAACTATAAATACGTCAGCGATTCGACCTTTTTCACATGCATGACTTTTACGCCATTAGAGCTATTATCAAAAGTATTAATCTCAGAATCAAAATATTTGGTGTGTGGGTGCATTCTTACATGGTCGACCCTCATGAAAAAAATTGGCGCAATTCCATCAAAAATCATGACTTGAGGCCGAACTATAAATACATCATCGATTCGAACTTTTTCACATGCATGACTTTTACGCCTTTAGAGCTATTCTCAAAAGTATTAATCTCAGAATCAAAATATTTGGTGTGTGGATGCATTCTTACATGGTCGACCCTTATGAAAAAAATTGGCGCAATTCCATCAAAAATCATGACTTGAGGCCGAACTATAAATACATCAGCAATTCGACCTTTTTCACATGCATGACTTTTACGCCATTAGAGCTATTCTCAAAAGTATTAATCTCAGAATCAAAATATTTGGTGTGTGGATGCATTCGTACATGGTCAACCCTCATGAAAAATTTTGGCGCAATTCCATCAAAAATCATGACTTGAGGCCGAACTATAAATACATCAGCAATTCGACCTTTTTCACATGCATGACTTTTACGCCATTAGAGCTATTCTCAAAAGTATTAATCTCAGAATCAAAATATTTGGTGTGTGGGTGAATTCTTACATGGTCGACCCTCATGAAAAAAATTGGCGCAATTCCATCAACAATCATGACTTGAGGCCGAACTATATATACATCATCGATTTGACCTTTTTCACATGCATGACTTTTACGCCATTAGAGCTATTCTCAAAAGTATTAATCTCAGAATCAAAATATTTGGTGTGTGGGTGCATTCTTACATGGTCGACCCTCATGAGAAAAAGTGGCGCAATTCCATCAAAAATCATGACTTGAGGCCGAACTATAAATACATCAGCAATTCGACCTTTTTCACATGCATGACTTTTACGCCATGAGAATTATTCTCAAAAGTATTATTCTCAGAATCAAAATATTTGATGTGTGGATGCATTCTTACATGGTCAACCCTCATCAAAAATTTTGGCGCAATTCCATCAAAAATCATGACTTGAGGCCGAACTATAAATACATCAGCAATTCGACCTTTTTCACATGCATGACTTTTACGCCATTAGAGCTATTCTCAAAAGTATTAATCTCAGAATCAAAATATTTGGTGTGTGGGTGCATTCTTACATGGTCAACCCTCATGAAAAAAATTGGCGCAATTCCATCAAAAATCATGACTTGAGGCCGAACTATATATACATCAGCGATTTGACCTTTTTCACATGCATGACTTTTACGCCATTAGAGCTATTCTCAAAAGTATTAATCTCAGAATCAAAATATTTGGTGTGTGGGTGCATTCTTACATGGTCGACCCTCATGAGAAAAAGTGGCGCAATTCCATCAAAAATCATGACTTGAGGCCGAACTATATATACATCAGCAATTCGACCTTTTTCACATGCATGACTTTTACGCCATGAGAATTATTCTCAAAAGTATTAATCTCAGAATCAAAATATTTGGTGTGTGGATGCATTCTTACATGGTCAACCCTCATGAAAAAAAGTGGCGCAATTCCATCAAAAATCATGACTTGAGGCCGAACTATAAATACGTCAGCGATTCGACCTTTTTCACATGCATGACTTTTACGCCATTAGAGCTATTCTCAAAAGTATTAATCTCAAAATCAAAATATTTGGTGTGTGGATGCATTCTTACATGGTCGACACTCATGAAAAAAATTGGCGCAATTCCATCAAAAATCATGACTTGAGGCCGAACTATAAATACATCAGCGATTCGACCTTTTTCACACGCATGACTTTTACGCCATTAGAGCTATTCTCAAAAGTATTAATCTCAGAATCAAAATATTTGGTGTGTGGATGCATTCTTACATGGTCAACCCTCATGAAAAATTTTGGCGCAATTCCATCAAAAATCATGACTTGAGGCCGAACTATAAATACATCAGCAATTCGACCTTTTTCACATGCATGACTTTTACGCCATGAGAATTATTCTCAAAAGTATTAATCTCAGAATCAAAATATTTGGTGTGTGGATGCATTCTTACATGGTCGACCCTCATGAAAAAAAGTGGCGCAATTCCATCAAAAATCATGACTTGAGGCCGAACTATAAATACGTCAGCGATTCGACCTTTTTCACATGCATGACTTTTACGCCATTAGAGCTATTCTCAAAAGTATTAATCTCAAAATCAAAATATTTGGTGTGTGGATGCATTCTTACATGGTCGACCCTCATGAAAAAAAGTGGCGCAATTCCATCAAAAATCATGACTTGAGGCCGAACTATAAATACATCATCGATTCGACCTTTTTCACATGCATGACTTTTACGCCATTAGAGCTATTCTCAAAAGTATTAATCTCAGAATCAAAATATTTGGTGTGTGGATGCATTCTTACATGGACAACCCTCATGAAAAAAATTGGCGCAATTCCATCAAAAATCATGACTTGAGGCCGAACTATAAATACATCATCGATTCGACCTTTTTCACATGCATGACTTTTACGCCATTAGAGCTATTCTCAAAAGTATTAATCTCAGAATCAAAATATTTGGTGTGTGGATGCATTCTTACATGGTCAACCCTCATGAAAAATTTTGGCGCAATTCCATCAAAAATCATGACTTGAGGCCGAACTATAAATACATCAGCAATTCGACCTTTTTCACATGCATGACTTTTACGCCATTAGAGCTATTCTCAAAAGTATTAATCTCAGAATCAAAATATTTGGTGTGTGGGTGCATTCTTACATGGTCGACCCTCATGAAAAAAATTGGCGCAATTCCATCAAAAATCAAGACTTGAGGCCGAACTATATATACATCAGCGATTTGACCTTTTTCACATGCATGACTTTTACGCCATTAGAGCTATTCTCAAAAGTATTAATCTCAGAATCAAAATATTTGGTGTGTGGGTGCATTCTTACATGGTCGACCCTCATGAAAAAATTTGGCGCAATTCCATCAAAAATCATGACTTGAGGCCGAACTATAAATACATCAGCGATTTGACCTTTTTCACATGCATGACTTTTACGCCATGAGAACTATTTTCAAAAGTATTAATCTCAGAATCAAAATATTTGGTGTGTGGATGCATTCTTACATGGACAACCGTCATGAAAAAAAGTGGCGCAATTCCATCAAAAATCATGACTTGAGGCCGAACTATATATACATCAGCGATTTGACCTTTTTCACATGCATGACTTTTACGCCATTAGAGCTATTCTCAAAAGTATTAATCTCAGAATCAAAATATTTGGTGTGTGGGTGCATTCTTACATGGTCGACCCTCATGAGAAAAAGTGGCGCAATTCCATCAAAAATCATGACTTGAGGCCGAACTATATATACATCAGCAATTCGACCTTTTTCACATGCATGACTTTTACGCCATGAGAATTATTCTCAAAAGTATTAATCTCAGAATCAAAATATTTGGTGTGTGGATGCATTCTTACATGGTCGACCCTCATGAAAAAAAGTGGCGCAATTCCATCAAAAATCATGACTTGAGGCCGAACTATAAATACGTCAGCGATTCGACCTTTTTCACATGCATGACTTTTACGCCATTAGAGCTATTCTCAAAAGTATTAATCTCAAAATCAAAATATTTGGTGTGTGGATGCATTCTTACATGGTCGACCCTCATGAAAAAATTTGGCGCAATTCCATCAAAAATCATGACTTGAGGCCGAACTATAAATACATCATCGATTCGACCTTTTTCACATGCATGACTTTTACGCCATTAGAGCTATTCTCAAAAGTATTAATCTCAGAATCAAAATATTTGGTGTGTGGATGCATTCTTACATGGACAACCGTCATGAAAAAAAGTGGCGCAATTCCATCAAAAATCATGACTTGAGGCCGAACTATAAATACATCATCGATTCGACCTTTTTCACACGCATGACTTTTACGCCATTAGAGCTATTCTCAAAAGTATTAATCTCAGAATCAAAATATTTGGTGTGTGGATGCATTCTTACATGGTCAACCCTCATGAAAAATTTTGGCGCAATTCCATCAAAAATCATGACTTGAGGCCGAACTATAAATACATCAGCAATTCGACCTTTTTCACATGCATGACTTTTACGCCATGAGAATTATTCTCAAAAGTATTAATCTCAGAATCAAAATATTTGGTGTGTGGATGCATTCTTACATGGTCGACCCTCATGAAAAAAAGTGGCGCAATTCCATCAAAAATCATGACTTGAGGCCGAACTATAAATACGTCAGCGATTCGACCTTTTTCACATGCATGACTTTTACGCCATTAGAGCTATTCTCAAAAGTATTAATCTCAAAATCAAAATATTTGGTGTGTGGATGCATTCTTACATGGTCGACCCTCATGAAAAAAAGTGGCGCAATTCCATCAAAAATCATGACTTGAGGCCGAACTATAAATACATCATCGATTCGACCTTTTTCACATGCATGACTTTTACGCCATTAGAGCTATTCTCAAAAGTATTAATCTCAGAATCAAAATATTTGGTGTGTGGATGCATTCTTACATGGACAACCCTCATGAAAAAATTTGGCGCAATTCCATCAAAAATCATGACTTGAGGCCGAACTATAAATACATCAGCGATTCGACCTTTTTCACACGCATGACTTTTACGCCATTAGAGCTATTCTCAAAAGTATTAATCTCAGAATCAAAATATTTGGTGTGTGGATGCATTCTTACATGGTCAACCCTCATGAAAAATTTTGGCGCAATTCCATCAAAAATCATGACTTGAGGCCGAACTATAAATACATCAGCAATTCGACCTTTTTCACATGCATGACTTTTACGCCATTAGAGCTATTCTCAAAAGTATTAATCTCAGAATCAAAATATTTGGTGTGTGGGTGCATTCTTACATGGTCGACCCTCATGAAAAAAATTGGCGCAATTCCATCAAAAATCAAGACTTGAGGCCGAACTATATATACATCAGCGATTTGACCTTTTTCACATGCATGACTTTTACGCCATTAGAGCTATTCTCAAAAGTATTAATCTCAGAATCAAAATATTTGGTGTGTGGGTGCATTCTTACATGGTCGACCCTCATGAGAAAAAGTGGCGCAATTCCATCAAAAATCATGACTTGAGGCCGAACTATATATACATCAGCAATTCGACCTTTTTCACATGCATGACTTTTACGCCATGAGAATTATTCTCAAAAGTATTAATCTCAGAATCAAAATATTTGGTGTGTGGATGCATTCTTACATGGTCGACCCTCATGAAAAAAAGTGGCGCAATTCCATCAAAAATCATGACTTGAGGCCGAACTATAAATACGTCAGCGATTCGACCTTTTTCACATGCATGACTTTTACGCCATTAGAGCTATTCTCAAAAGTATTAATCTCAAAATCAAAATATTTGGTGTGTGGATGCATTCTTACATGGTCGACCCTCATGAAAAAAAGTGGCGCAATTCCATCAAAAATCATGACTTGAGGCCGAACTATAAATACATCATCGATTCGACCTTTTTCACATGCATGACTTTTACGCCATTAGAGCTATTCTCAAAAGTATTAATCTCAGAATCAAAATATTTGGTGTGTGGATGCATTCTTACATGGACAACCGTCATGAAAAAAAGTGGCGCAATTCCATCAAAAATCATGACTTGAGGCCGAACTATAAATACATCAGCGATTCGACCTTTTTCACATGCATGACTTTTACGCCATTAGAGCTATTCTCAAAAGTATTAATCTCAGAATCAAAATATTTGGTGTGTGGATGCATTCTTACATGGTCAACCCTCATGAAAAATTTTGGCGCAATTCCATCAAAAATCATGACTTGAGGCCGAACTATAAATACATCAGCAATTCGACCTTTTTCACATGCATGACTTTTACGCCATTAGAGCTATTCTCAAAAGTATTAATCTCAGAATCAAAATATTTGGTGTGTGGGTGCATTCTTACACGGTCGACCCTCATGAAAAAAATTGGCGCAATTCCATCAAAAATCATGACTTGAGGCCGAACTATATATACATCAGCGATTTGACCTTTTTCACATGCATGACTTTTACGCCATTAGAGCTATTCTCAAAAGTATTAATCTCAGAATCAAAATATTTGGTGTGTGGGTGCATTCTTACATGGTCGACCCTCATGAGAAAAAGTGGCGCAATTCCATCAAAAATCATGACTTGAGGCCGAACTATAAATACATCAGCAATTCGACCTTTTTCACATGCATGACTTTTACGCCATGAGAATTATTCTCAAAAGTATTAATCTCAGAATCAAAATATTTGGTGTGTGGATGCATTCCTACATGGTCGACCCTCATGAAAAAAAGTGGCGCAATTCCATCAAAAATCATGACTTGAGGCCGAACTATAAATACGTCAGCGATTCGACCTTTTTCACATGCATGACTTTTACGCCATTAGAGCTATTCTCAAAAGTATTAATCTCAAAATCAAAATATTTGGTGTGTGGATGCATTCTTACATGGTCGACCCTCATGAAAAAAATTGGCGCAATTCCATCAAAAATCATGACTTGAGGCCGAACTATAAATACATCATCGATTCGACCTTTTTCACATGCATGACTTTTACGCCATTAGAGCTATTCTCAAAAGTATTAATCTCAGAATCAAAATATTTGGTGTGTGGATGCATTCTTACATGGACAACCCTCATGAAAAAAAGTGGCGCAATTCCATCAAAAATGATGATTTGAGGCCGAACTATAAATACATCAGCGATTCGACCTTTTTCACATGCATGACTTTTACGCCATTAGAGCTATTCTCAAAAGTATTAATCTCAGAATCAAAATATTTGGTGTGTGGATGCATTCTTACATGGTCAACCCTCATGAAAAATTTTGGCGCAATTCCATCAAAAATCATGACTTGAGGCCGAACTATAAATACATCAGCAATTCGACCTTTTTCACATGCATGACTTTTACGCCATTAGAGCTATTCTCAAAAGTATTAATCTCAGAATCAAAATATTTGGTGTGTGGGTGCATTCTTACATGGTCGACCCTCATGAAAAAAATTGGCGCAATTCCATCAAAAATCATGACTTGAGGCCGAACTATATATACATCAGCGATTTGACCTTTTTCACATGCATGACTTTTACGCCATTAGAGCTATTCTCAAAAGTATTAATCTCAGAATCAAAATATTTGGTGTGTGGGTGCATTCTTACATGGTCGACCCTCATGAGAAAAAGTGGCGCAATTCCATCAAAAATCATGACTTGAGGCCGAACTATAAATACATCAGCGATTCGATCTTTTTCACATGCATGACTTTTACGCCATGAGAGCTATTCTCAAAAGTATTAATCTCAGAATCAAAATATTTGGTGTGTGGATGCATTCTTACATGGTCGACCCTCATGAAAAAAAGTGGCGCAATTCCATCAAAAATCATGACTTGAGGCCGAACTATAAATACGTCAGCGATTCGACCTTTTTCACATGCATGACTTTTACGCCATTAGAGCTATTCTCAAAAGTATTAATCTCAGAATCAAAATATTTGGTGTGTGGATGCATTCTTACATGGTCGACCCTCATGAAAAAAAGTGGCGCAATTCCATCAAAAATCATGACTTGAGGCCGAACTATAAATACATCATCGATTCGACCTTTTTCACATGCATGACTTTTACGCCATTAGAGCTATTCTCAAAAGTATTAATCTCAGAATCAAAATATTTGGTGTGTGGATGCATTCTTACATGGACAACCCTCATGAAAAAATTTGGCGCAATTCCATCAAAAATCATGACTTGAGGCCGAACTATAAATACATCAGCGATTCGACCTTTTTCACACGCATGACTTTTACGCCATTAGAGCTATTCTCAAAAGTATTAATCTCAGAATCAAAATATTTGGTGTGTGGATGCATTCTTACATGGTCAACCCTCATGAAAAATTTTGGCGCAATTCCATCAAAAATCATGACTTGAGGCCGAACTATAAATACATCAGCAATTCGACCTTTTTCACATGCATGACTTTTACGCCATTAGAGCTATTCTCAAAAGTATTAATCTCAGAATCAAAATATTTGGTGTGTGGGTGCATTCTTACATGGTCGACCCTCATGAAAAAAAGTGGCGCAATTCCATCAAAAATCATGACTTGAGGCCGAACTATATATACATCAGCGATTTGACCTTTTTCACATGCATGACTTTTACGCCATTAGAGATATTCTCAAAAGTATTAATCTCAGAATCAAACTATTTGGTGTGTGGGTGCATTCTTACATGGTCGACCCTCATGAGAAAAAGTGGCGCAATTCCATCAAAAATCATGACTTGAGGCCGAACTATAAATACATCAGCAATTCGACCTTTTTCACATGCATGACTTTTACGCCATGAGAATTATTCTCAAAAGTATTAATCTCAGAATCAAAATATTTGGTGTGTGGATGCATTCTTACATGGTCGACCCTCATGAAAAAAAGTGGCGCAATTCCATCAAAAATCATGACTTGAGGCCGAACTATAAATACGTCAGCGATTCGACCTTTTTCACATGCATGACTTTTACGCCATTAGAGCTATTCTCAAAAGTATTAATCTCAAAATCAAAATATTTGGTGTGTGGATGCATTCTTACATGGTCGACCCTCATGAAAAAAATTGGCGCAATTCCATCAAAAATCATGACTTGAGGCCGAACTATAAATACATCATCGATTCGACCTTTTTCACATGCATGACTTTTACGCCATTAGAGCTATTCTCAAAAGTATTAATCTCAGAATCAAAATATTTGGTGTGTGGATGCATTCTTACATGGACAACCCTCATGAAAAAAAGTGGCGCAATTCCATCAAAAATCATGACTTGAGGCCGAACTATAAATACATCAGCAATTCGACCTTTTTCACATGCATGACTTTTACGCCATTAGAGCTATTCTCAAAAGTATTAATCTCAGAATCAAAATATTTAGTGTGTGGGTGGATTCTTACATGGTCGACCCTCATGAAAAAAATTGGCGCAATTCCATCAAAAATCATGACTTGAGGCCAAACTATATATACATCAGCGATTCGACCTTTTTCACATGCATGACTTTTACGCCATTAGAGCTATTCTCAAAAGTATTAATCTCAGAATCAAAATATTTGGTGTGTGGGTGCATTCTTACATGGTCGACCCTCATGAGAAAAAGTGGCGCAATTCCATCAAAAATCATGACTTGAGGCCGAACTATAAATACATCAGCAATTCGACCTTTTTCACATGCATGACTTTTACGCCATGAGAATTATTCTCAAAAGTATTAATCTCAGAATCAAAATATTTGGTGTGTGGATGCATTCTTACATGGTCGACCCTCATGAAAAAACGTGGCGCAATTCCATCAAAAATCATGACTTGAGGCCGAACTATATATACATCAGCGATTCGACCTTTTTCACATGCATGACTTTTACGCCATTAGAGCTATTCTCAAAAATATTAATCTCAGAATCAAAATATTTGGTGTGTGGGTGCATTCTTACATGGTCGACCCTCATGAAAAAAAGTGGCGCAATTCCATCAAAAATCATGACTTGAGGCCGAACTATAAATACATCAGCAATTCGACCTTTTTCACATGCATGACTTTTAAGCCATGAGAATTATTCTCAAAAGTATTAATCTCAGAATCAAAATATTTGGTGTGTGGATGCATTCTTACATGGTCAACCCTCATGAAAAAATTTGGCACAATTCCATCAAAAATCATGACTTGAGGCCGAACTATAAATACGTCAGCGATTCGACCTTTTTCACATGCATGACTTTTACGCCATTAGAGCTATTCTCAAAAGTATTAATCTCAGAATCAAAATATTTGGTGTGTGGGTGCATTCTTACATGGTCAACCCTCATGAAAAAAAGTGGCGCAATTCCATCAAAAATCATGACTTGAGGCCGAACTATATATACATCAGCAATTCGACCTTTTTCACATGCATGACTTTTACGCCATTAGAGCTATTCTCAAAAGTATTAATCTCAGAATCAAAATATTTGGTGTGTGGATGCATTCTTACATGGTCAACCCTCATGAAGAAAAGTGGCGCAATTCCATCAAAAATCATGACTTGAGGCCGAACTATAAATACATCATCGATTCGACCTTTTTCACATGCATGACTTTTAAGCCATTAGAGCTATTCTCAAAAGTAGTAATCTCAGAATCAAAATATTTGGTGTGTGGATGCATTCTTACATGGTCGACCCTCATGAAAAAAATTGGCGCAATTCCATCAAAAATCATGACTTGAGGCCGAACTATAAATACGTCAGCGATTCGACCTTTTTAACATGCATGACTTTTACGCCATTAGAGCTATTCTCAAAAGTATTAATCTCAAAATCAAAATATTTGGTGTGTGGATGCATTCTTACATGGTCGACCCTCATGAAAAAAAGTGGCGCAATTCCATCAAAAATCATGACTTGAGGCCGAACTATAAATATATCATCGATTCGACCTTTTTCACATGCATGACTTTTACGCCATTAGAGCTATTCTCAAAAGTATTAATCTCAGAATCAAAATATTTGGTGTGTGGATGCATTCTTACATGGTCGACCCTCATGAAAAAAATTGGCGCAATTCCATCAAAAATCATGACTTGAGGCCGAACTATAAATACATCAGCAATTCGACCTTTTTCACATGCATGACTTTTACGCCATTAGAGCTATTCTCAAAAGTATTAATCTCAGAATCAAAATATTTGGTGTGTGGGTGCATTCTTACATGGTCGACCCTCGTGAAAAAAATTGGCGCAATTCCATCAAAAATCATGACTTGAGGCCGAACTATAAATACATCAGCATTCGACCTTTTTCACATGCATGACTTTTACGCCATGAGAATTATTCTCAAAAGTATTAATCTCAGAATCAAAATATTTGGTGTGTGGATGCATTCTTACATGGTCAACCCTCATGAAAAAACGTGGCGCAATTCCATCAAAAATCATGACTTGAGGCCGAACTATATATACATCAGCGATTCGACCTTTTTCACATGCATGACTTTTACGCCATTAGAGCTATTCTCAAAAATATTAATCTCAGAATCAAAATATTTGGTGTGTGGGTGCATTCTTACATGGTCGACCCTCATGAAAAAAAGTGGCGCAATTCCATCAAAAATCATGACTTGAGGCCGAACTATATATACATCAGCAATTCGACCTTTTTCACATGCATGACTTTTAAGCCATTAGAGCTATTCTCAAAAGTATTAATCTCAGAATCAAAATATTTGGTGTGTGGATGCATTCTTACATGGTCAACCCTCATGAAGAAATTTGGCGCAATTCCATCAAAAATCATGACTTGAGGCCGAACTATAAATACATCAGCGATTCGAACTTTTTCACATGCATGACTTTTACGCCATTAGAGCTATTCTCAAAAGTATTAATCTCAGAATCAAAATATTTGGTGTGTTGGTGCATTCTTACATGGTCGACCCTCATGAAAAAAATTGGCGCAATTCCATAAAAAATCATGACTTGAGGCCGAACTATAAATACGTCAGCGATTCGACCTTTTTAACATGCATGACTTTTACGCCATTAGAGCTATTCTCAAAAGTATTAATCTCAAAATCAAAATATTTGGTGTGTGGATGCATTCTTACATGGTCGACCCTCATGAAAAAAAGTGGCGCAATTCCATCAAAAATCATGACTTGAGGCCGAACTATAAATATATCATCGATTCGACCTTTTTCACATGCATGACTTTTACGCCATTAGAGCTATTCTCAAAAGTATTAATCTCAGAATCAAAATATTTGGTGTGTGGATGCATTCTTACATGGTCAACCCTCATGAAAAAAAGTGGCGCAATTCCATCAAAAATCATGACTTGAGGCCGAACTATAAATACATCAGCAATTCGACCTTTTTCACATGCATGACTTTTACGCCATTAGAGCTATTCTCAAAAGTATTAATCTCAGAATCAAAATATTTGGTGTGTGGGTGCATTCTTACATGGTCGACCCTCGTGAAAAAAATTGGCGCAATTCCATCAAAAATCATGACTTGAGGCCGAACTATAAATACATCAGCAATTCGACCTTTTTCACATGCATGACTTTTACGCCATGAGAATTATTCTCAAAAGTATTAATCTCAGAATCAAAATATTTGGTGTGTGGATGCATTCTTACATGGTCAACCCTCATGAAAAAACGTGGCGCAATTCCATCAAAAATCATGACTTGAGGCCGAACTATATATACATCAGCGATTCGACCTTTTTCACATGCATGACTTTTACGCCATTAGAGCTATTCTCAAAAATATTAATCTCAGAATCAAAATATTTGGTGTGTGGGTGCATTCTTACATGGTCGACCCTCATGAAAAAAAGTGGCGCAATTCCATCAAAAATCATGAATTGAGGCCGAACTATATATACATCAGCAATTCGACCTTTTTCACATGCATGACTTTTACGCCATTAGAGCTATTCTCAAAAGTATTAATCTCAGAATCAAAATATTTGGTGTGTGGATGCATTCTTACATGGTCAACCCTCATGAAGAAATTTGGCGCAATTCCATCAAAAATCATGACTTGAGGCCGAACTATAAATACATCAGCGATTCGAACTTTTTCACATGCATGACTTTTACGCCATTAGAGCTATTCTCAAAAGTATTAATCTCAGAATCAAAATATTTGGTGTGTTGGTGCATTCTTACATGGTCGACCCTCATGAAAAAAATTGGCGCAATTCCATCAAAAATCATGATTTGAGGCCGAACTATAAATACATCAGCGATTCGACCTTTTTCACATGCATGACTTTTACGCCATTAGAGCTATTCTCAAAAATATTAATCTCAGAATCAAAATATTTGGTGTGTGGATGCATTCTTACATGGAAAACCCTCATGAAAAAAATTGGCGCAATTCCATCAAAAATCATGACTTGAGGCCGAACTATAAATACATCAGCAATTCGACCTTTTTCACACGCATGACTTTTACGCCATTAGAGCTATTCTCAAAAGTAGTAATCTCAGAATCAAAATATTTGGTGTGTGGATGCATTCTTACATGGTCGACCCTCATGAAAAAAAGTGGCGCAATTCCATCAAAAATCATGACTTGAGGCCGAACTATAAATACGTCAGCGATTCGACCTTTTTCACATGCATGACTTTTACGCCATGAGAATTATTCTCAAAAGTATTAATCTCAAAATCAAAATATTTGGTGTGTGGATGCATTCTTACATGGTCAACCCTCATGAAAAAAAGTGGCGCAATTCCATCAAAAATCATGACTTGAGGCCGAACTATAAATACATCATCGATTCGACCTTTTTCACATGCATGACTTTTAAGCCATTAGAGCTATTCTCAAAAGTATTAATCTCAGAATCAAAATATTTGGTGTGTGGATGCATTCTTACATGGACAACCCTCATGAAAAAAGTGGCGCAATTCCATCAAAAATCATGACTTGAGGCCGAACTATAAATACATCAGCGATTCGACCTTTTTCACATGCATGACTTTTACGCCATTAGAGCTATTCTCAAAAGTATTAATCTCAGAATCAAAATATTTGGTGTGTGGATGCATTCTTACATGGTCAACTCTCATGAAAAATTTTGGCGCAATTCCATCAAAAATCATGACTTGAGGCCGAACTATAAATACATCAGCAAATCGACCTTTTTCACATGCATGACTTTTACGCCATTAGAGCTATTCTCAAAAGTATTAATCTCAGAATCAAAATATTTGGTGTGTGGGTGCATTCTTACATGGTCGACCCTCATGAAAAAAATTGGCGCAATTCCATCAAAAATCATGACTTGAGGCCGAACTATAAATACATCATCGATTCGACCTTTTTCACATGCATGACTTTTAAGCCATTAGAGCTATTCTCAAAAGTATTAATCTCAGAATCAAAATATTTGGTGTGTGGATGCATTCTTACATGGTCGACCCTCATGAAAAAAAGTGGCGCAATTCCATCAAAAATCATGACTTGAGGCCGAACTATAAATACGTCAGCGATTCGACCTTTTTCACATGCATGACTTTAACGCCATTAGAGCTATTCTCAAAAGTATTAATCTCAAAATCAAAATATTTGGTGTGTGGATGCATTCTTACATGGTCGACCCTCATGAAAAAAAGTGGCGCAATTCCATCAAAAATCATGACTTGAGGCCGAACTATAAATACATCATCGATTCGACCTTTTTCACATGCATGACTTTTAAGCCATTAGAGCTCTTCTCAAAAGTATTAATCTCAGAATCAAAATATTTGGTGTGTGGATGCATTCTTACATGGACAACCCTCATGAAAAAAGTGGCGCAATTCCATCAAAAATCATGACTTGAGGCCGAACTATAAATACATCAGCGATTCGACCTTTTTCACATGCATGACTTTTACGCCATTAGAGCTATTCTCAAAAATATTAATCTCAAAATCAAAATATTTGGTGTGTGGGTGCATTCTTACATGGTCGACCCTCATGAAAAAATGTGGCGCAATTCCATCAAAAATCATGACTTGAGGCCGAACTATATATACATCAGCGATTCGACCTTTTTAACATGCATGACTTTTACGCCATTAGAGCTATTCTCAAAAATATTAATCTCAGAATCAAAATATTTGGTGTGTGGGTGCATTCTTACATGGTCAACCCTCATGAAAAAAAGTGGCGCAATTCCATCAAAAATCATGACTTGAGGCCGAACTATAAATACATCAGCAATTCGACCTTTTTCACATGCATGACTTTTACGCCATGAGAATTATTCTCAAAAGTATTAATCTCAGAATCAAAATATTTGGTGTGTGGATGCATTCTTACATGGTCAACCCTCATGAAAAAATTTGGCACAATTCCATCAAAAATCATGACTTGAGGCCGAACTATATATACATCAGCAATTCGACCTTATTCACATGCATGACTTTTACGCCATTAGAGCTATTCTCAAAAGTATTAATCTCAGAATCAAAATATTTGGTGTGTGGATGCATTCTTACATGGTCAACCCTCATGAAGAAATTTGGCGCAATTCCATCCAAAATCATGACTTGAGGCCGAACTATAAATACATCAGCGATTCGAACTTTTTCACATGCATGACTTTTACGCCATTAGAGCTATTCTCAAAAGTATTAATCTCAGAATCAAAATATTTGGTGTGTTGGTGCATTCTTACATGGTCGACCCTCATGAAAAAAAGTGGCGCAATTCCATCAAAAATCATGATTTGAGGCCGAACTATAAATACATCAGCGATTCGACCTTTTTCACATGCATGACTTTTACGCCATTAGAGCTATTCTCAAAAATATTAATCTCAGAATCAAAATATTTGGTGTGTGGATGCATTCTTACATGGACAACCCTCATGAAAAAAATTGGCGCAATTCCATCAACAATCATGACTTGAGGCCGAACTATAAATACATCAGCGATTCGACCTTTTTCACATGCATGACTTTTACGCCATTAGTGCTATTCTAAAAAATATTAATCTCAGAATCAAAATATTTGGTGTGTGGATGCATTCTTACATGGTCGACCCTTATGAAAAAAAGTGGCGCAATTCCATCAAAAATCATGACTTGAGGCCGAACTATAAATACATCAGCGATTCGACCTTTTTCGCATGCATGACTTTTACGCCATTAGAGCTATTCTCAAAAATAGTAATCTCAGAATCAAAATATTTGGTGTGTGGATGCATTCTTACATGGACAACCCTCATGAAAAAAAGTGGCGCAATTCCATCAAAAATCATGACTTGTGGCCGAATTATAAATACATCAGCAAATCGACCTTTTTCACATGCATGACTTTTACGCCATTAGAGCTATTCTCAAAAGTATTAATCTCAGAATCAAAATATTTGGTGTGTGGGTGCATTCTTACATGGTCGACCCTCATGAAAAAAAGTGGCGCAATTCCATCAAAAATCATGACTTGAGGCCGAACTATATATACATCAGCGATTTGACCTTTTTCACATGTATGACTTTTACGCCATTAGAGCTATTCTCAAAAGTATTAATCTCAGAATCAAAATATTTGGTGTGTTGGTGCATTCTTACATGGTCGACCCTCATGAGAAAAAGTGGCGCAATTCCATCAAAAATCATGACTTGAGGCCGAACTATAAATACATCAGCAATTCGACCTTTTTCACATGCATGACTTTTACGCCATGAGAATTATTCTCAAAAGTATTAATCTCAGAATCAAAATATTTGGTGTGTGGATGCATTCTTACATGGTCGACCCTCATGAAAAAAATTGGCGCAATTCCATCAAAAATCATGATTTGAGGCCGAACTATAAATACATCAGCGATTCGACCTTTTTCACATGCATGACTTTTACGCCATTAGAGCTATTCTCAAAAATATTAATCTCAGAATCAAAATATTTGGTGTGTGGATGCATTCTTACATGGACAACCCTCATGAAAAAAAGTGGCGCAATTCCATCAAAAATCATGACTTGAGGCCGAACTATAAATACATCAGCGATTCGACCTTTTTCACACGCATGACTTTTACGCCATTAGAGCTATTCTCAAAAGTATTAATCTCAGAATCAAAATATTTGGTGTGTGGATGCATTCTCACATGGTCAACACTCATGAAAAAACGTGGCGCAATTCCATCAAAAATCATGACTTGAAGCCGAACTATATATACATCAGCAATTCGACCTTTTTCACATGCATGACTTTTACGCCATTAGAGCTATTCTCAAAAGTATTAATCTCAGAATCAAAATATTTGGTGTGTGGGTGCATTCTTACATGGTCGACCCTCATGAAAATATTTGGCGCAATTCCATCAAAAATCATGACTTGAGGCCGAACTATAAATACATCAGCGATTCGACCTTTTTCACATGCATGACTTTTACGCCATTAGAGCTATTCTCAAAAGTATTAATCTCAGAATCAAAATATGTGGTGTGTGGATGCATTCTTACATGGTCAACCCTCATGAAAAAAATTGGCGCAATTCCATCAACAATCATGACTTGAGGCCGAACTATAAATACATCAGCGATTCGACCTTTTTCACATGCATGACTTTTACGCCATTAGTGCTATTCTAAAAAATATTAATCTCAGAATCAAAATATTTGGTGTGTGGATGCATTCTTACATGGTCGACCCTTATGAAAAAAATTGGCGCAATTCCATCAAAAATCATGACTTGAGGCCGAACTATAAATACATCAGCGATTCGACCTTTTTCGCATGCATGACTTTTACGCCATTAGAGCTATTCTCAAAAATAGTAATCTCAGAATCAAAATATTTGGTGTGTGGATGCATTCTTACATGGACAACCCTCATGAAAAAAAGTGGCGCAATTCCATCAAAAATCATGACTTGTGGCCGAATTATAAATACATCACCGATTCGACCTTTTTCACATGCATGACTTTTACGCCATTAGAGCTATTCTCAAAAGTATTAATCTCAGAATCAAAATATTTGGTGTGTGGATGCATTCTTACATGGTCAACCCTCATGAAAATTTTTGGCGCAATTCCATCAAAAATCATGACTTGAGGCCGAACTATAAATACATCAGCAATTCGACCTTTTTCACATGCATGACTTTTACGCCATTAGAGCTATTCTCAAAAGTATTAATCTCAGAATCAAAATATGTGGTGTGTGGATGCATTCTTACATGGTCAACCCTCATGAAAAAAATTGGCGCAATTCCATCAACAATCATGACTTGAGGCCGAACTATAAATACATCAGCGATTCGACCTTTTTCACATGCATGATTTTTACGCCATTAGAGCTATTCTCAAAAATATTAATCTCAGAATCAAAATATTTGGTGTGTGGATGCATTCTTACATGGACAACCCTCATGAAAAAAAGTGGCGCAATTCCATCAAAAATCATGACTTGAGGCCGAACTATAAATACGTCAGCGATTCGACCTTTTTCACATGCATGACTTTTACGCCATTAGAGCTATTATCAAAAGTATTAATCTCAGAATCAAAATATTTGGTGTGTGGATGCATTCTTACATGGTCGACCCTCATGAAAAAAAGTGGCGCAATTCCATCAAAAATCATGACTTGAGGCCGAACTATAAATACATCAGCGATTCGACCTTTTTCACACGCATGACTTTTACGCCATTAGAGATATTCTCAAAAGTATTAATCTCAGAATCAAAATATTTGGTGTGTGGATGCATTCTTACATGGTCGGCCCTCATGAAAAAAATTGGCGCAATTCCATCAAAAATCATGACTTGAGGCCGAACTATAAATACATCAGCGATTCGACCTTTTTCACATGCATGACTTTTACGCCATTAGAGCTATTCTCAAAAATATTAATCTCAGAATCAAAATATTTTGTGTGTGGATGCATTCTTACATGGACAACCCTCATGAAAAAAAGTGGCGCAATTCCATCAAAAATCATGACTTGAGGCCGAACTATAAATACATCAGCGATTCGACCTTTTTCACACGCATGACTTTTACGCCATTAGAGATATTCTCAAAAGTATTAATCTCAGAATCAAAATATTTGGTGTGTGGATGCATTCTTACATGGTCGACCCTCATGAAAAAAAATGGCGCAATTCCATCAAAAATCATGACTTGAGGCCGAACTATAAATACATCAGCGATTCGACCTTTTTCACATGCATGACTTTTACGCCATTAGAGCTATTCTCAAAAATATTAATCTCAGAATCAAAATATTTGGTGTGTGGATGCATTCTTACATGGTCAACCCTCATGAAAAAAAGTGGCGCAATTCCATCAAAAATCATGATTTGAGGCCGAACTATAAATACATCAGCAATTCGACCTTTTTCACATGCATGACTTTTACGCCATTAGAGCTATTCTCAAAAGTATTAATCTCAGAATCAAAATATTTGGTGTGTGGATGCATTCTTACATGGTCGACCCTCATGAAAAAAAGTGGCGCAATTCCATCAAAAATCATGACTTGAGGCCGAACTATAAATACATCAGCGATTCGACCTTTTTCACACGCATGACTTTTACGCCATTAGAGATATTCTCAAAAGTATTAATCTCAGAATCAAAATATTTGGTGTGTGGATGCATTCTTACATGGTCGACCCTCATGAAAAAAATTGGCGCAATTCCATCAAAAATCATGACTTGAGGCCGAACTATAAATACATCAGCGATTCGACCTTTTTCACATGCATGACTTTTACGCCATTAGAGCTATTCTCAAAAGTATTAATCTCAGAATCAAAATATTTTGTGTGTGGATGCATTCTTACATGGACAACCCTCATGAAAAAAAGTGGCGCAATTCCATCAAAAATCATGACTTGAGGCCGAACTATAAATACATCAGCGATTCGACCTTTTTCACATGCATGACTTTTACGCCATTAGAGATATTCTCAAAAGTATTAATCTCAGAATCAAAATATTTGGTGTGTGGATGCATTCTTACATGGTCGACCCTCATGAAAAAAATTGGCGCAATTCCATCAAAAATCATGACTTGAGGCCGAACTATAAATACATCAGCGATTCGACCTTTTTCACATGCATGACTTTTACGCCATTAGAGCTATTCTCAAAAATATTAATCTCAGAATCAAAATATTTGGTGTGTGGATGCATTCTTACATGGTCAACCCTCATGAAAAAAAGTGGCGCAATTCCATCAAAAATCATGACTTGAGGCCGAACTATAAATACATCAGCAATTCGACCTTTTTCACATGCATGACTTTTACGCCATGAGAATTATTCTCAAAAGTATTAATCTCAGAATCAAAATGTTTGGTGTGTGGATGCATTCTTACATGGTCAACCCTCATGAAAAAAAGTGGCGCAATTCCATCAAAAATCATGACTTGAGGCCGAACTATAAATACGTCAGCGATTCGACCTTTTTCACATGCATGACTTTTACGCCATTAGAGCTATTCTCAAAAGTATTAATCTCAAAATCAAAATATTTGGTGTGGGTGCATTCTTACATGGTCGACCCTCATGAAAAAAAGTGGCGCAATTCCATCAAAAATAATGACTTGAGGCCGAACTATAAATACATCATCGATTCGACCTTTTTCACATGCATGACTTTTACGCCATTAGAGCTATTCTCAAAAGTATTAATCTCAAAATCAAAATATTTGGTGTGGGTGCATTCTTACATGGTCGCCCCTCATGAAAAAAAGTGGCGCAATTCCATCAAAAATCATGACTTGAGGCCGAACTATAAATACATCAGCAATTCGACCTTTTTCACATGCATGACTTTTACGCCATTAGAGCTATTCTCAAAAGTATTAATCTCAGAATCAAAATATTTTGTGTGTGGATGCATTCTTACATGGTCGACCCTCATGAAAAAAAGTGGCGCAATTCCATCAAAAATCATGACTTGAGGCCGAACTATAAATACATCAGCGATTCGACCTTTTTCACATGCATGACTTTTACGCCATTAGAGATATTCTCAAAAGTATTAATCTCAGAATCAAAATATTTGGTGTGTGGATGCATTCTTACATGGTCGACCCTCATGAAAAAAATTGGCGCAATTCCATCAAAAATCATGACTTGAGGCCGAACTATAAATACATCAGCGATTCGACCTTTTTCACATGCATGACTTTTACGCCATTAGAGCTATTCTCAAAAATATTAATCTCAGAATCAAAATATTTTGTGTGTGGATGCATTCTTACATGGACAACCCTCATGAAAAAAAGTGGCGCAATTCCATCAAAAATCATGACTTGAGGCCGAACTATAAATACATCAGCGATTCGACCTTTTTCACATGCATGACTTTTACGCCATTAGAGCTATTCTCAAAAATATTAATCTCAGAATCAAAATATTTTGTGTGTGGATGCATTCTTACATGGTCAACCCTCATGAAAAAAAGTGGCGCAATTCCATCAAAAATCATGACTTGAGGCCGAACTATAAATACATCAGCAATTCGACCTTTTTCACATGCATGACTTTTACGCCATGAGAATTATTCTCAAAAGTATTAATCTCAGAATCAAAATATTTGGTGTGTGGATGCATTCTTACATGGTCGACCCTCATGAAAAAAAGTGGCGCAATTCCATCAAAAATCATGACTTGAGGCCGAACTATAAATACATCAGCGATTCGACCTTTTTCACATGCATGACTTTTACGCCATTAGAGCTATTCTCAAAAGTATTAATCTCAGAATCAAAATATTTGGTGTGTGGATGCATTCTTACATGGTCAACCCTCATGAAAAAAAGTGGCGCAATTCCATCAAAAATCATGACTTGAGGCCGAACTATAAATACATCAGCAATTCGACCTTTTTCACATGCATGACTTTTACGCCATTAGAGCTATTCTCAAAAGTATTAATCTCAGAATCAAAATATTTGGTGTGTGGATGCATTCTTACATGGTCGACCCTCATGAAAAAAAGTGGCGCAATTCCATCAAAAATCATGACTTGAGGCCGAACTATAAATACATCAGCGATTCGACCTTTTTCACACGCATGACTTTTACGCCATTAGAGATATTCTCAAAAGTATTAATCTCAGAATCAAAATATTTGGTGTGTGGATGCATTCTTACATGGTCGACCCTCATGAAAAAAATTGGCGCAATTCCATCAAAAATCATGACTTGAGGCCGAACTATAAATACATCAGCGATTCGACCTTTTTCATATGCATGACTTTTACGCCATTAGAGCTATTCTCAAAAATATTAATCTCAGAATCAAAATATTTTGTGTGTGGATGCATTCTTACATGGACAACCCTCATGAAAAAAAGTGGCGCAATTCCATCAAAAATCATGACTTGAGGCCGAACTATAAATACATCAGCGATTCGACCTTTTTCACATGCATGACTTTTACGCCATTAGAGATATTCTCAAAAGTATTAATCTCAGAATCAAAATATTTGGTGTGTGGATGCATTCTTACATGGTCGACCCTCATGAAAAAAATTGGCGCAATTCCATCAAAAATCATGACTTGAGGCCGAACTATAAATACATCAGCGATTCGACCTTTTTCACATGCATGACTTTTACGCCATTAGAGCTATTCTCAAAAATATTAATCTCAGAATCAAAATATTTGGTGTGTGGATGCATTCTTACATGGTCAACCCTCATGAAAAAAAGTGGCGCAATTCCATCAAAAATCATGACTTGAGGCCGAACTATAAATACATCAGCAATTCGACCTTTTTCACATGCATGACTTTTACGCCATGAGAATTATTCTCAAAAGTATTAATCTCAGAATCAAAATATTTGGTGTGTGGATGCATTCTTACATGGTCAACCCTCATGAAAAAAAGTGGCGCAATTCCATCAAAAATCATGACTTGAGGCCGAACTATAAATACGTCAGCGATTCGACCTTTTTCACATGCATGACTTTTACGCCATTAGAGCTATTCTCAAAAGTATTAATCTCAAAATCAAAATATTTGGTGTGGGTGCATTCTTACATGGTCGACCCTCATGAAAAAAAGTGGCGCAATTCCATCAAAAATCATGACTTGAGGCCGAACTATAAATACATCAGCGATTCGACCTTTTTCACATGCATGACTTTTACGCCATTAGAGCTATTCTCAAAAGTATTAATCTCAAAATCAAAATATTTGGTGTGGGTGCATTCTTACATGGTCGCCCCTCATGAAAAAAAGTGGCGCAATTCCATCAAAAATCATGACTTGAGGCCGAACTATAAATACATCAGCAATTCGACCTTTTTCACATGCATGACTTTTACGCCATTAGAGCTATTCTCAAAAGTATTAATCTCAGAATCAAAATATTTTGTGTGTGGATGCATTCTTACATGGTCAACCCTCATGAAAAAAAGTGGCGCAATTCCATCAAAAATCATGACTTGAGGCCGAACTATAAATACATCAGCGATTCGACCTTTTTCACATGCATGACTTTTACGCCATTAGAGATATTCTCAAAAGTATTAATCTCAGAATCAAAATATTTGGTGTGTGGATGCATTCTTACATGGTCGACCCTCATGAAAAAAATTGGCGCAATTCCATAAAAAATCATGACTTGAGGCCGAACTATAAATACATCAGCGATTCGACCTTTTTCACATGCATGACTTTTACGCCATTAGAGCTATTCTCAAAAATATTAATCTCAGAATCAAAATATTTTGTGTGTGGATGCATTCTTACATGGACAACCCTCATGAAAAAAAGTGGCGCAATTCCATCAAAAATCATGACTTGAGGCCGAACTATAAATACATCAGCGATTCGACCTTTTTCACATGCATGACTTTTACGCCATTAGAGCTATTCTCAAAAATATTAATCTCAGAATCAAAATATTTGGTGTGTGGATGCATTCTTACATGGTCAACCCTCATGAAAAAAAGTGGCGCAATTCCATCAAAAATCATGACTTGAGGCCGAACTATAAATACATCAGCAATTCGACCTTTTTCACATGCATGACTTTTACGCCATGAGAATTATTCTCAAAAGTATTAATCTCAGAATCAAAATATTTGGTGTGTGGATGCATTCTTACATGGTCAACCCTCATGAAAAAAAGTGGCGCAATTCCATCAAAAATCATGACTTGAGGCCGAACTATAAATACATCAGCGATTCGACCTTTTTCACATGCATGACTTTTACGCCATTAGAGCTATTCTCAAAAGTATTAATCTCAAAATCAAAATATTTGGTGTGGGTGCATTCTTACATGGTCGACCCTCATGAAAAAAAGTGGCGCAATTCCATCAAAAATCATGACTTGAGGCCGAACTATAAATACATCAGCAATTCGACCTTTTTCACATGCATGACTTTTACGCCATTAGAGCTATTCTCAAAAGTATTAATCTCAGAATCAAAATATTTGGTGTGTGGATGCATTCTTACATGGTCGACCCTCATGAAAAAAAGTGGCGCAATTCCATCAAAAATCATGACTTGAGGCCGAACTATAAATACATCAGCGATTCGACCTTTTTCACACGCATGACTTTTACGCCATTAGAGATATTCTCAAAAGTATTAATCTCAGAATCAAAATATTTGGTGTGTGGATGCATTCTTACATGGTCGACCCTCATGAAAAAAGTTGGCGCAATTCCATCAAAAATCATGACTTGAGGCCGAACTATAAATACATCAGCGATTCGACCTTTTTCACATGCATGACTTTTACGCCATTAGAGCTATTCTCAAAAATATTAATCTCAGAATCAAAATATTTGGTGTGTGGATGCATTCTTACATGGTCGACCCTCATGAAAAAAAGTGGCGCAATTCCATCAAAAATCATGACTTGAGGCCGAACTATAAATACATCAGCGATTCGACCTTTTTCACACGCATGACTTTTACGCCATTAGAGATATTCTCAAAAGTATTAATCTCAGAATCAAAATATTTGGTGTGTGGATGCATTCTTACATGGTCGACCCTCATGAAAAAAGTTGGCGCAATTCCATCAAAAATCATGACTTGAGGCCGAACTATAAATACATCAGCGATTCGACCTTTTTCACATGCATGACTTTTACGCCATTAGAGCTATTCTCAAAAATATTAATCTCAGAATCAAAATATTTTGTGTGTGGATGCATTCTTACATGGACAACCCTCATGAAAAAAAGTGGCGCAATTCCATCAAAAATCATGACTTGAGGCCGAACTATAAATACATCAGCGATTCGACCTTTTTCACACGCATGACTTTTACGCCATTAGAGATATTCTCAAAAGTATTAATCTCAGAATCAAAATATTTGGTGTGTGGATGCATTCTTACATGGTCGACCCTCATGAAAAAAATTGGCGCAATTCCATCAAAAATCATGACTTGAGGCCGAACTATAAATACATCAGCGATTCGACCTTTTTCACATGCATGACTTTTACGCCATTAGAGCTATTCTCAAAAATATTAATCTCAGAATCAAAATATTTGGTGTGTGGATGCATTCTTACATGGTCAACCCTCATGAAAAAAAGTGGCGCAATTCCATCAAAAATCATGACTTGAGGCCGAACTATAAATACATCAGCAATTCGACCTTTTTCACATGCATGACTTTTACGCCATGAGAATTATTCTCAAAAGTATTAATCTCAGAATCAAAATATTTGGTGTGTGGATGCATTCTTACATGGTCAACCCTCATGAAAAAAAGTGGCGCAATTCCATCAAAAATCATGACTTGAGGCCGAACTATAAATACGTCAGCGATTCGACCTTTTTCACATGCATGACTTTTACGCCATTAGAGCTATTCTCAAAAGTATTAATCTCAAAATCAAAATATTTGGTGTGGGTGCATTCTTACATGGTCGACCCTCATGAAAAAAAGTGGCGCAATTCCATCAAAAATCATGACTTGAGGCCGAACTATAAATATATCATCGATTCGACCTTTTTCACATGCATGACTTTTACGCCATTAGAGCTATTCTCAAAAGTATTAATCTCAAAATCAAAATATTTGGTGTGGGTGCATTCTTACATGGCCAACCCTCATGAAAAAAATTGGCGCAATTCCATCAAAAATCATGACTTGAGGCCGAACTATAAATACATCAGCAATTCGACCTTTTTCACATGCATGACTTTTACGCCATTAGAGCTATTCTCAAAAGTATTAATCTCAGAATCAAAATATTTGGTGTGTGGGTGCATTCTTACATGGTGGACCCTCATGAAAAAAAGTGGCGCAATTCCATCAAAAATCATGACTTGAGGCCGAACTATAAATACATCAGCAATTCGACCTTTTTCACATGCATGACTTTTACGCCATTAGAGCTATTCTCAAAAGTATTAATCTCAGAATCAAAATATTTTGTGTGTGGATGCATTCTTACATGGTCGACCCTCATGAAAAAAAGTGGCGCAATTCCATCAACAATCATGACTTGAGGCCGAACTATAAATACATCAGCGATTCGACCTTTTTCACATGCATGACTTTTACGCCATTAGAGATATTCTCAAAAGTATTAATCTCAGAATCAAAATATTTGGTGTGTGGATGCATTCTTACATGGTCGACCCTCATGAAAAAAATTGGCGCAATTCCATCAAAAATCATGACTTGAGGCCGAACTATAAATACATCAGCGATTCGACCTTTTTCACATGGATGACTTTTACGCCATTAGAGCTATTCTCAAAAATATTAATCTCAGAATCAAAATATTTTGTGTGTGGATGCATTCTTACATGGACAACCCTCATGAAAAAAAGTGGCGCAATTCCATCAAAAATCATGACTTGAGGCCGAACTATAAATACATCAGCGATTCGACCTTTTTCACATGCATGACTTTTACGCCATTAGAGCTATTCTCAAAAATATTAATCTCAGAATCAAAATATTTGGTGTGTGGATGCATTCTTACATGGTCAACCCTCATGAAAAAAAGTGGCGCAATTCCATCAAAAATCATGACTTGAGGCCGAACTATAAATACATCAGCAATTCGACCTTTTTCACATGCATGACTTTTACGCCATGAGAATTATTCTCAAAAGTATTAATCTCAGAATCAAAATATTTGGTGTGTGGATGCATTCTTACATGGTCGACCCTCATGAAAAAAAGTGGCGCAATTCCATCAAAAATCATGACTTGAGGCCGAACTATAAATACATCAGCGATTCGACCTTTTTCACATGCATGACTTTTACGCCATGGGAATTATTCTCAAAAGTATTAATCTCAGAATCAAAATATTTGGTGTGTGGATGCATTCTTACATGGTCGACCCTCATGAAAAAAAGTGGCGCAATTCCATCAAAAATCATGACTTGAGGCCGAACTATAAATACATCAGCAATTCGACCTTTTTCACATGCATGACTTTTACGCCATTAGAGCTATTCTCAAAAGTATTAATCTCAGAATCAAAATATTTGGTGTGTGGATGCATTCTTACATGGACAACCCTCATGAAAAAAATTGGCGCAATTCCATCAAAAATCATGACTTGAGGCCGAACTATAAATACATCAGCAATTCGACCTTTTTCACATGCATGACTTTTACGCCATTAGAGCTATTCTCAAAAGTAGTAATCTCAGAATCAAAATATTTGGTGTGTGGGTGCATTCTTACATGGTCGACCCTCATGAAAAAAATTGGTGCAATTCCATCAAAAATCATGACTTGAGGCCGAACTATAAATACATCAGCAATTCGACCTTTTTCACATGCATGACTTTTACGCCATGAGAATTATTCTCAAAAGTATTAATCTCAGAATCAAAATATTTGGTGTGTGGATGCATTCTTACATGGTCGACCCTCATGAAAAAACGTGGCGCAATTCCATCAAAAATCATGACTTGAGGCCGAACTATATATACATCAGCGATTCGACCTTTTTCACATGCATGACTTTTACGCCATTAGAGCTATTCTCAAAAGTATTAATCTCAGAATCAAAATATTTGGTGTGTGGGTGCATTCTTACATGGTCGACCCTCATGAAAAAAATTGGCGCAATTCCATCAAAAATCATGACTTGAGGCCGAACTATAAATACATCAGCAATTCGACCTTTTTCACATGCATGACTTTTACGCCATGAGAATTATTCTCAAAAGTATTAATCTCAGAATCAAAATATTTGGTGTGTGGATGCATTCTTACATGGTCGACCCTCATGAAAAAACGTGGCGCAATTCCATCAAAAATCATGACTTGAGGCCGAACTATATATACATCAGCGATTCGACCTTTTTCACATGCATGACTTTTACGCCATTAGAGCTATTCTCAAAAGTATTAATCTCAGAATCAAAATATTTGATGTGTGGGTGCATTCTTACATGGTCGACCCTCATGAAAAAAAGTGGCGCAATTCCATCAAAAATCATGACTTGAGGCCGAACTATAAATACATCAGCAATTCGACCTTTTTCACATGCATGACTTTTACGCCATGAGAATTATTCTCAAAAGTATTAATCTCAGAATCAAAATATTTGGTGTGTGGATGCATTCTTACATGGTCGACCCTCATGAAAAAAAGTGGCGCAATTCCATCAAAAATCATGACTTGAGGCCGAACTATAAATACATCAGCGATTCGACCTTTTTCACATGCATGACTTTTACGCCATTAGAGCTATTCTCAAAAGTATTAATCTCAGAATCAAAATATTTGGTGTGTGGGTGCATTCTTACATGGTCGACCCTCATGAAAAAACTTGGCGCAATTCCATAAAAAATCATGACTTGAGGCCGAACTATATATACATCAGCAATTCGACCTTTTTCACATGCATGACTTTTACGCCATTAGAGCTATTCTCAAAAGTATTAATCTCAGAATCAAAATATTTGGTGTGTGGATGCATTCTTACATGGTCAACCCTCATGAAGAAATTTGGCGCAATTCCATCAAAAATCATGACTTGAGGCCGAACTATAAATACATCAGCGATTCGAACTTTTTCACATGCATGACTTTTACGCCATTAGAGCTATTCTCAAAAGTATTAATCTCAGAATCAAAATATTTGGTGTGTTGGTGCATTCTTACATGGTCGACCCTCATGAAAAAAATTGGCGCAATTCCATCCAAAATCATGATTTGAGGCCGAACTATAAATACATCAGCGATTCGACCTTTTTCACATGCATGACTTTTACGCCATTAGAGCTATTCTCAAAAGTATTAATCTCAGAATCAAAATATTTGGTGTGTGGATGCATTTTCAAATGGTCGACCCTCATGAAAAAACGTGGCGCAATTCCATCAAAAATCATGACTTGAGGCCGAACTATATATACATCAGCAATTCGACCTTTTTCACATGCATGACTTTTACGCCATTAGAGCTATTCTCAAAAGTATTAATCTCAGAATCAAAATATTTGGTGTGTGGATGCATTCTTACATGGTCAACCCTCATGAAAAAACGTGGCGCAATTCCATCAAAAATCATGACTTGAGGCCGAACTATATATACATCAGCGATTCGACCTTTTTCACATGCATGACTTTTACGCCATTAGAGCTATTCTCAAAAGTATTAATCTCAGAATCAAAATATTTGATGTGTGGGTGCATTCTTACATGGTCGACCCTCATGAAAAAAAGTGGCGCAATTCCATCAAAAATCATGACTTGAGGCCGAACTATAAATACATCAGCAATTCGACCTTTTTCACATGCATGACTTTTACGCCATGAGAATTATTCTCAAAAGTATTAATCTCAGAATCAAAATATTTGGTGTGTGGATGCATTCTTACATGGTCGACCCTCATGAAAAAAAGTGGCGCAATTCCATCAAAAATCATGACTTGAGGCCGAACTATAAATACATCAGCGATTCGACCTTTTTCACATGCATGACTTTTACGCCATTAGAGCTATTCTCAAAAGTATTAATCTCAGAATCAAAATATTTGGTGTGTGGGTGCATTCATACATGGTCGACCCTCATGAAAAAACTTGGCGCAATTCCATAAAAAATCATGACTTGAGGCCGAACTATATATACATCAGCAATTCGACCTTTTTCACATGCATGACTTTTACGCCATTAGAGCTATTCTCAAAAGTATTAATCTCAGAATCAAAATATTTGGTGTGTGGATGCATTCTTACATGGTCAACCCTCATGAAGAAATTTGGCGCAATTCCATCAAAAATCATGACTTGAGGCCGAACTATAAATACATCAGCGATTCGAACTTTTTCACATGCATGACTTTTACGCCATTAGAGCTATTCTCAAAAGTATTAATCTCAGAATCAAAATATTTGGTGTGTTGGTGCATTCTTACATGGTCGACCCTCATGAAAAAAATTGGCGCAATTCCATCCAAAATCATGATTTGAGGCCGAACTATAAATACATCAGCGATTCGACCTTTTTCACATGCATGACTTTTACGCCATTAGAGCTATTCTCAAAAGTATTAATCTCAGAATCAAAATATTTGGTGTGTGGATGCATTTTCAAATGGTCGACACTCATGAAAAAACGTGGCGCAATTCCATCAAAAATCATGACTTGAGGCCGAACTATATATACATCAGCAATTCGACCTTTTTCACATGCATGACTTTTACGCCATTAGAGCTATTCTCAAAAGTATTAATCTCAGAATCAAAATATTTGGTGTGTGGGTGCATTCTTACATGGTCGACCCTCATGAAAATATTTGGCGCAATTCCATCAAAAATCATGACTTGAGGCCGAACTATAAATACATCAGCAATTCGACCTTTTTCACATGCATGACTTTTACGCCATGAGAATTATTCTCAAAAGTATTAATCTCAGAATCAAAATATTTGGTGTGTGGATGCATTCTTACATGGTCGACCCTCATGAAAAAACGTGGCGCAATTCCATCAAAAATCATGACTTGAGGCCGAACTATATATACATCAGCGATTCGACCTTTTTCACATGCATGACTTTTACGCCATTAGAGCTATTCTCAAAAGTATTAATCTCAGAATCAAAATATTTGATGTGTGGGTGCATTCTTACATGGTCGACCCTCATGAAAAAAAGTGGCGCAATTCCATCAAAAATCATGACTTGAGGCCGAACTATAAATACATCAGCAATTCGACCTTTTTCACATGCATGACTTTTACGCCATGAGAATTATTCTCAAAAGTATTAATCTCAGAATCAAAATATTTGGTGTGTGGATGCATTCTTACATGGTCGACCCTCATGAAAAAAAGTGGCGCAATTCCATCAAAAATCATGACTTGAGGCCGAACTATAAATACATCAGCGATTCGACCTTTTTCACATGCATGACTTTTACGCCATTAGAGCTATTCTCAAAAGTATTAATCTCAGAATCAAAATATTTGGTGTGTGGGTGCATTCTTACATGGTCGACCCTCATGAAAAAACTTGGCGCAATTCCATAAAAAATCATGACTTGAGGCCGAACTATATATACATCAGCGATTCGACCTTTTTCACATGCATGACTTTTACGCCATTAGAGCTATTCTCAAAAGTATTAATCTCAGAATCAAAATATTTGGTGTGTGGATGCATTCTTACATGGTCAACCCTCATGAAGAAATTTGGCGCAATTCCATCAAAAATCATGACTTGAGGCCGACCTATAAATACATCAGCGATTCGAACTTTTTCACATGCATGACTTTTACGCCATTAGAGCTATTCTCAAAAGTATTAATCTCAGAATCAAAATATTTGGTGTGTTGGTGCATTCTTACATGGTCGACCCTCATGAAAAAAATTGGCGCAATTCCATAAAAAATCATGACTTGAGGCCAAACTATAAATACATCAGCAATTCGACCTTTTTCACATGCATGACTTTTACGCCATTAGAGCTATTCTCAAAAGTATTAATCTCAGAATCAAAATATTTGGTGTGTGGATGCATTCTTACATGGTCAACCCTCATGAAAAAACGTGGCGCAATTCCATCAAAAATCATGACTTGAGGCCGAACTATATATACATCAGCGATTCGACCTTTTTCACATGCATGACTTTTACGCCATGAGAATTATTCTCAAAAGTATTAATCTCAGAATCAAAATATTTGGTGTGTGGATGCATTCTTACATGGTCGACCCTCATGAAAAAAAGTGGCGCAATTCCATCAAAAATCATGACTTGAGGCCGAACTATAAATACATCAGCAATTCGACCTTTTTCACATGCATGACTTTTACGCCATGAGAATTATTCTCAAAAGTATTAATCTCAGAATCAAAATATTTGGTGTGTGGGTGCATTCTTACATGGTCGACCCTCATGAAAATATTTGGCGCAATTCCATCAAAAATCATGACTTGAGGCCGAACTATAAATACATCAGCAATTCGACCTTTTTCACATGCATGACTTTTACGCCATGAGAATTATTCTCAAAAGTATTAATCTCAGAATCAAAATATTTGGTGTGTGGATGCATTCTTACATGGTCGACCCTCATGAAAAAACGTGGCGCAATTCCATCAAAAATCATGACTTGAGGCCGAACTATATATACATCAGCGATTCGACCTTTTTCACATGCATGACTTTTACGCCATTAGAGCTATTCTCAAAAGTATTAATCTCAGAATCAAAATATTTGATGTGTGGGTGCATTCTTACATGGTCGACCCTCATGAAAAAAAGTGGCGCAATTCCATCAAAAATCATGACTTGAGGCCGAACTATAAATACATCAGCAATTCGACCTTTTTCACATGCATGACTTTTACGCCATGAGAATTATTCTCAAAAGTATTAATCTCAGAATCAAAATATTTGGTGTGTGGATGCATTCTTACATGGTCAACCCTCATGAAAAAAAGTGGCGCAATTCCATCAAAAATCATGACTTGAGGCCGAACTATAAATACATCAGCGATTCGACCTTTTTCACATGCATGACTTTTACGCCATTAGAGCTATTCTCAAAAGTATTAATCTCAGAATCAAAATATTTGGTGTGTGGGTGCATTCTTACATGGTCGACCCTCATGAAAAAACTTGGCGCAATTCCATAAAAAATCATGACTTGAGGCCGAACTATATATACATCAGCGATTCGACCTTTTTCACATGCATGACTTTTACGCCATTAGAGCTATTCTCAAAAGTATTAATCTCAGAATCAAAATATTTGGTGTGTGGATGCATTCTTACATGGTCAACCCTCATGAAGAAATTTGGCGCAATTCCATCAAAAATCATGACTTGAGGCCGAACTATAAATACATCAGCGATTCGAACTTTTTCACATGCATGACTTTTACGCCATTAGAGCTATTCTCAAAAGTATTAATCTCAGAATCAAAATATTTGGTGTGTTGGTGCATTCTTACATGGTCGACCCTCATGAAAAAAATTGGCGCAATTCCATAAAAAATCATGACTTGAGGCCAAACTATAAATACATCAGCAATTCGACCTTTTTCACATGCATGACTTTTACGCCATTAGAGCTATTCTCAAAAGTATTAATCTCAGAATCAAAATATTTGGTGTGTGGATGCATTCTTACATGGTCAACCCTCATGAAAAAACGTGGCGCAATTCCATCAAAAATCATGACTTGAGGCCGAACTATATATACATCAGCGATTCGACCTTTTTCACATGCATGACTTTTACGCCATTAGAGCTATTCTCAAAAGTATTAATTTCAGAATCAAAATATTTGATGTGTGGGTGCATTCTTACATGGTCGACCCTCATGAAAAAAAGTGGCGCAATTCCATCAAAAATCATGACTTGAGGCCGAACTATAAATACATCAGCAATTCGACCTTTTTCACATGCATGACTTTTACGCCATGAGAATTATTCTCAAAAGTATTAATCTCAGAATCAAAATATTTGGTGTGTGGATGCATTCTTACATGGTCAACCCTCATGAAAAAAAGTGGCGCAATTCCATCAAAAATCATGACTTGAGGCCGAACTATAAATACATCAGCGATTCGACCTTTTTCACATGCATGACTTTTACGCCATTAGAGCTATTCTCAAAAGTATTAATCTCAGAATCAAAATATTTGGTGTGTGGGTGCATTCATACATGGTCGACCCTCATGAAAAAACTTGGCGCAATTCCATCAAAAATCATGACTTGAGGCCGAACTATATATACATCAGCAATTCGACCTTTTTCACATGCATGACTTTTACGCCATTAGAGCTATTCTCAAAAGTATTAATCTCAGAATCAAAATATTTGGTGTGTGGATGCATTCTTACATGGTCAACCCTCATGAAGAAATTTGGCGCAATTCCATCAAAAATCATGACTTGAGGCCGAACTATAAATACATCAGCGATTCGAACTTTTTCACATGCATGACTTTTACGCCATTAGAGCTATTCTCAAAAGTATTAATCTCAGAATCAAAATATTTGGTGTGTTGGTGCATTCTTACATGGTCGACCCTCATGAAAAAAATTGGCGCAATTCCATCCAAAATCATGATTTGAGGCCGAACTATAAATACATCAGCGATTCGACCTTTTTCACATGCATGACTTTTACGCCATTAGAGCTATTCTCAAAAGTATTAATCTCAGAATCAAAATATTTGGTGTGTGGATGCATTCTTACATGGTCGACACTCATGAAAAAACGTGGCGCAATTCCATCAAAAATCATGACTTGAGGCCGAACTATATATACATCAGCAATTCGACCTTTTTCACATGCATGACTTTTACGCCATTAGAGCTATTCTCAAAAGTATTAATCTCAGAATCAAAATATTTGGTGTGTGGGTGCATTCTTACATGGTCGACCCTCATGAAAATATTTGGCGCAATTCCATCAAAAATCATGACTTGAGGCCGAACTATAAATACATCAGCAATTCGACCTTTTTCACATGCATGACTTTTACGCCATGAGAATTATTCTCAAAAGTATTAATCTCAGAATCAAAATATTTGGTGTGTGGATGCATTCTTACATGGTCGACCCTCATGAAAAAACGTGGCGCAATTCCATCAAAAATCATGACTTGAGGCCGAACTATATATACATCAGCGATTCGACCTTTTTCACATGCATGACTTTTACGCCATTAGAGCTATTCTCAAAAGTATTAATCTCAGAATCAAAATATTTGATGTGTGGGTGCATTCTTACATGGTCGACCCTCATGAAAAAAAGTGGCGCAATTCCATCAAAAATCATGACTTGAGGCCGAACTATAAATACATCAGCAATTCGACCTTTTTCACATGCATGACTTTTACGCCATGAGAATTATTCTCAAAAGTATTAATCTCAGAATCAAAATATTTGGTGTGTGGATGCATTCTTACATGGTCGACCCTCATGAAAAAAAGTGGCGCAATTCCATCAAAAATCATGACTTGAGGCCGAACTATAAATACATCAGCAATTCGACCTTTTTCACATGCATGACTTTTACGCCATGAGAATTATTCTCAAAAGTATTAATCTCAGAATCAAAATATTTGGTGTGTGGATGCATTCTTACATGGTCGACCCTCATGAAAAAAAGTGGCGCAATTCCATCAAAAATCATGACTTGAGGCCGAACTATAAATACATCAGCAATTCGACCTTTTTCACATGCATGACTTTTACGCCATGAGAATTATTCTCAAAAGTATTAATCTCAGAATCAAAATATTTGGTGTGTGGGTGCATTCTTACATGGTCGACCCTCATGAAAATATTTGGCGCAATTCCATCAAAAATCATGACTTGAGGCCGAACTATAAATACATCAGCAATTCGACCTTTTTCACATGCATGACTTTTACGCCATGAGAATTATTCTCAAAAGTATTAATCTCAGAATCAAAATATTTGGTGTGTGGATGCATTCTTACATGGTCGACCCTCATGAAAAAACGTGGCGCAATTCCATCAAAAATCATGACTTGAGGCCGAACTATATATACATCAGCGATTCGACCTTTTTCACATGCATGACTTTTACGCCATTAGAGCTATTCTCAAAAGTATTAATCTCAGAATCAAAATATTTGATGTGTGGGTGCATTCTTACATGGTCGACCCTCATGAAAAAAAGTGGCGCAATTCCATCAAAAATCATGACTTGAGGCCGAACTATAAATACATCAGCAATTCGACCTTTTTCACATGCATGACTTTTACGCCATGAGAATTATTCTCAAAAGTATTAATCTCAGAATCAAAATATTTGGTGTGTGGATGCATTCTTACATGGTCAACCCTCATGAAAAAAAGTGGCGCAATTCCATCAAAAATCATGACTTGAGGCCGAACTATAAATACATCAGCGATTCGACCTTTTTCACATGCATGACTTTTACGCCATTAGAGCTATTCTCAAAAGTATTAATCTCAGAATCAAAATATTTGGTGTGTGGGTGCATTCTTACATGGTCGACCCTCATGAAAAAACTTGGCGCAATTCCATAAAAAATCATGACTTGAGGCCGAACTATATATACATCAGCGATTCGACCTTTTTCACATGCATGACTTTTACGCCATTAGAGCTATTCTCAAAAGTATTAATCTCAGAATCAAAATATTTGGTGTGTGGATGCATTCTTACATGGTCAACCCTCATGAAGAAATTTGGCGCAATTCCATCAAAAATCATGACTTGAGGCCGAACTATAAATACATCAGCGATTCGAACTTTTTCACATGCATGACTTTTACGCCATTAGAGCTATTCTCAAAAGTATTAATCTCAGAATCAAAATATTTGGTGTGTTGGTGCATTCTTACATGGTCGACCCTCATGAAAAAAATTGGCGCAATTCCATAAAAAATCATGACTTGAGGCCAAACTATAAATACATCAGCAATTCGACCTTTTTCACATGCATGACTTTTACGCCATTAGAGCTATTCTCAAAAGTATTAATCTCAGAATCAAAATATTTGGTGTGTGGATGCATTCTTACATGGTCAACCCTCATGAAAAAACGTGGCGCAATTCCATCAAAAATCATGACTTGAGGCCGAACTATATATACATCAGCGATTCGACCTTTTTCACATGCATGACTTTTACGCCATTAGAGCTATTCTCAAAAGTATTAATTTCAGAATCAAAATATTTGATGTGTGGGTGCATTCTTACATGGTCGACCCTCATGAAAAAAAGTGGCGCAATTCCATCAAAAATCATGACTTGAGGCCGAACTATAAATACATCAGCAATTCGACCTTTTTCACATGCATGACTTTTACGCCATGAGAATTATTCTCAAAAGTATTAATCTCAGAATCAAAATATTTGGTGTGTGGATGCATTCTTACATGGTCAACCCTCATGAAAAAAAGTGGCGCAATTCCATCAAAAATCATGACTTGAGGCCGAACTATAAATACATCAGCGATTCGACCTTTTTCACATGCATGACTTTTACGCCATTAGAGCTATTCTCAAAAGTATTAATCTCAGAATCAAAATATTTGGTGTGTGGGTGCATTCATACATGGTCGACCCTCATGAAAAAACTTGGCGCAATTCCATCAAAAATCATGACTTGAGGCCGAACTATATATACATCAGCAATTCGACCTTTTTCACATGCATGACTTTTACGCCATTAGAGCTATTCTCAAAAGTATTAATCTCAGAATCAAAATATTTGGTGTGTGGATGCATTCTTACATGGTCAACCCTCATGAAGAAATTTGGCGCAATTCCATCAAAAATCATGACTTGAGGCCGAACTATAAATACATCAGCGATTCGAACTTTTTCACATGCATGACTTTTACGCCATTAGAGCTATTCTCAAAAGTATTAATCTCAGAATCAAAATATTTGGTGTGTTGGTGCATTCTTACATGGTCGACCCTCATGAAAAAAATTGGCGCAATTCCATCCAAAATCATGATTTGAGGCCGAACTATAAATACATCAGCGATTCGACCTTTTTCACATGCATGACTTTTACGCCATTAGAGCTATTCTCAAAAGTATTAATCTCAGAATCAAAATATTTGGTGTGTGGATGCATTCTTACATGGTCGACACTCATGAAAAAACGTGGCGCAATTCCATCAAAAATCATGACTTGAGGCCGAACTATATATACATCAGCAATTCGACCTTTTTCACATGCATGACTTTTACGCCATTAGAGCTATTCTCAAAAGTATTAATCTCAGAATCAAAATATTTGGTGTGTGGGTGCATTCTTACATGGTCGACCCTCATGAAAATATTTGGCGCAATTCCATCAAAAATCATGACTTGAGGCCGAACTATAAATACATCAGCAATTCGACCTTTTTCACATGCATGACTTTTACGCCATGAGAATTATTCTCAAAAGTATTAATCTCAGAATCAAAATATTTGGTGTGTGGATGCATTCTTACATGGTCGACCCTCATGAAAAAACGTGGCGCAATTCCATCAAAAATCATGACTTGAGGCCGAACTATATATACATCAGCGATTCGACCTTTTTCACATGCATGACTTTTACGCCATTAGAGCTATTCTCAAAAGTATTAATCTCAGAATCAAAATATTTGATGTGTGGGTGCATTCTTACATGGTCGACCCTCATGAAAAAAAGTGGCGCAATTCCATCAAAAATCATGACTTGAGGCCGAACTATAAATACATCAGCAATTCGACCTTTTTCACATGCATGACTTTTACGCCATGAGAATTATTCTCAAAAGTATTAATCTCAGAATCAAAATATTTGGTGTGTGGATGCATTCTTACATGGTCGACCCTCATGAAAAAAAGTGGCGCAATTCCATCAAAAATCATGACTTGAGGCCGAACTATAAATACATCAGCGATTCGACCTTTTTCACATGCATGACTTTTACGCCATTAGAGCTATTCTCAAAAGTATTAATCTCAGAATCAAAATATTTGGTGTGTGGGTGCATTCTTACATGGTCGACCCTCATGAAAAGACTTGGCGCAATTCCATAAAAAATCATGACTTGAGGCCGAACTATATATACATCAGCAATTCGACCTTTTTCACATGCATGACTTTTACGCCATTAGAGCTATTCTCAAAAGTATTAATCTCAGAATCAAAATATTTGGTGTGTGGATGCATTCTTACATGGTCAACCCTCATGAAGAAATTTGGCGCAATTCCATCAAAAATCATGACTTGAGGCCGAACTATAAATACATCAGCGATTCGAACTTTTTCACATGCATGACTTTTACGCCATTAGAGCTATTCTCAAAAGTATTAATCTCAGAATCAAAATATTTGGTGTGTTGGTGCATTCTTACATGGTCGACCCTCATGAAAAAAAATGGCGCAATTCCATAAAAAATCATGACTTGAGGCCAAACTATAAATACATCAGCAATTCGACCTTTTTCACATGCATGACTTTTACGCCATTAGAGCTATTCTCAAAAGTATTAATCTCAGAATCAAAATATTTGGTGTGTGGATGCATTTTCAAATGGTCGACACTCATGAAAAAACGTGGCGCAATTCCATCCAAAATCATGACTTGAGGCCGAACTATATATACATCAGCAATTCGACCTTTTTCACATGCATGACTTTTACGCCATTAGAGCTATTCTCAAAAGTATTAATCTCAGAATCAAAATATTTGGTGTGTGGGTGCATTCTTACATGGTCGACCCTCATGAAAATATTTGGCGCAATTCCATCAAAAATCATGACTTGAGGCCGAATTATAAATACATCAGCAATTCGACCTTTTTCACATGCATGACTTTTACGCCATGAGAATTATTCTCAAAAGTATTAATCTCAGAATCAAAATATTTGGTGTGTGGATGCATTCTTACATGGTCAACCCTCATGAAAAAACGTGGCGCAATTCCATCAAAAATCATGACTTGAGGCCGAACTATATATACATCAGCGATTCGACCTTTTTCACATGCATGACTTTTACGCCATTAGAGCTATTCTCAAAAGTATTAATCTCAGAATCAAAATATTTGATGTGTGGGTGCATTCTTACATGGTCGACCCTCATGAAAAAAAGTGGCGCAATTCCATCAAAAATCATGACTTGAGGCCGAACTATATATACATCAGCGATTCGACCTTTTTCACATGCATGACTTTTACGCCATTAGAGCTATTCTCAAAAGTATTAATCTCAGAATCAAAATATTTGATGTGTGGGTGCATTCTTACATGGTCGACCCTCATGAAAAAAGTGGCGCAGTTCCATCAAAAATCATGACTTGAGGCCGAACTATAAATACATCAGCAATTCGACCTTTTTCACATGCATGACTTTTACGCCATGAGAATTATTCTCAAAAGTATTAATCTCAGAATCAAAATATTTGGTGTGTGGATGCATTCTTACATGGTCGACCCTCATGAAAAAAAGTGGCGCAATTCCATCAAAAATCATGACTTGAGGCCGAACTATAAATACATCAGCGATTCGACCTTTTTCACATGCATGACTTTTACGCCATTAGAGCTATTCTCAAAAGTATTAATCTCAGAATCAAAATATTTGGTGTGTGGGTGCATTCTTACATGGTCGACCCTCATGAAAAAACTTGGCGCAATTCCATAAAAAATCATGACTTGAGGCCGAACTATATATACATCAGCAATTCGACCTTTTTCACATGCATGACTTTTACGCCATTAGAGCTATTCTCAAAAGTATTAATCTCAGAATCAAAATATTTGGTGTGTGGATGCATTTTTACATGGTCAACCCTCATGAAGAAATTTGGCGCAATTCCATCAAAAATCATGACTTGAGGCCGAACTATAAATACATCAGCGATTCGAACTTTTTCACATGCATGACTTTTACGCCATTAGAGCTATTCTCAAAAGTATTAATCTCAGAATCAAAATATTTGGTGTGTTGGTGCATTCTTACATGGTCGACCCTCATGAAAAAAATTGGCGCAATTCCATAAAAAATCATGACTTGAGGCCAAACTATAAATACATCAGCAATTCGACCTTTTTCACATGCATGACTTTTACGCCATTAGAGCTATTCTCAAAAGTATTAATCTCAGAATCAAAATATTTGGTGTGTGGATGCATTCTTACATGGTCGACCCTCATGAAAAAATTGGCGCAATTCCATCCAAAATCATGATTTGAGGCCGAACTATAAATACATCAGCGATTCGACCTTTTTCACATGCATGACTTTTACGCCATTAGAGCTATTCTCAAAAGTATTAATCTCAGAATCAAAATATTTGGTGTGTGGATGCATTTTCAAATGTTCGACACTCATGAAAAAACGTGGCGCAATTCCATCAAAAATCATGACTTGAGGCCGAACTATATATACATCAGCAATTCGACCTTTTTCACATGCATGACTTTTACGCCATTAGAGCTATTCTCAAAAGTATTAATCTCAGAATCAAAATATTTGGTGTGTGGGTGCATTCTTACATGGTCGACCCTCATGAAAATATTTGGCGCAATTCCATCAAAAATCATGACTTGAGGCCGAACTATAAATACATCAGCAATTCGACCTTTTTCACATGCATGACTTTTACGCCATGAGAATTATTCTCAAAAGTATTAATCTCAGAATCAAAATATTTGGTGTGTGGATGCATTCTTACATGGTCGACCCTCATGAAAAAACGTGGCGCAATTCCATCAAAAATCATGACTTGAGGCCGAACTATATATACATCAGCGATTCGACCTTTTTCACATGCATGACTTTTACGCCATTAGAGCTATTCTCAAAAGTATTAATCTCAGAATCAAAATATTTGATGTGTGGGTGCATTCTTACATGGTCGACCCTCATGAAAAAAAGTGGCGCAATTCCATCAAAAATCATGATTTGAGGCCGAACTATAAATACATCAGCAATTCGACCTTTTTCACATGCATGACTTTTACGCCATGAGAATTATTCTCAAAAGTATTAATCTCAGAATCAAAATATTTGGTGTGTGGATGCATTCTTACATGGTCAACCCTCATGAAGAAATTTGGCGCAATTCCATCAAAAATCATGACTTGAGGCCGAACTATAAATACATCAGCGATTCGACCTTTTTCACATGCATGACTTTTACGCCATTAGAGCTATTCTCAAAAGTATTAATCTCAGAATCAAAATATTTGGTGTGTGGGTGCATTCTTACATGGTCGACCCTCATGAAAAAACTTGGCGCAATTCCATCAAAAATCATGACTTGAGGCCGAACTATATATACATCAGCAATTCGACCTTTTTCACATGCATGACTTTTACGCCATTAGAGCTATTCTCAAAAGTATTAATCTCAGAATCAAAATATTTGGTGTGTGGATGCATTCTTACATGGTCAACCCTCATGAAGAAATTTGGCGCAATTCCATCAAAAATCATGACTTGAGGCCGAACTATAAATACATCAGCGATTCGACCTTTTTCACACGCATGACTTTTACGCCATTAGAGCTATTCTCAAAAGTATTAATCTCAGAATCAAAATATTTAGTGTGTGGGTGCATTCTTACATGGTCGACCCTCATGAAAAAACTTGGCGCAATTCCATAAAAAATCATGACTTGAGGCCGAACTATATATACATCAGCAATTCGACCTTTTTCACATGCATGACTTTTACGCCATTAGAGCTATTCTCAAAAGTATTAATCTCAGAATCAAAATATTTGGTGTGTGGATGCATTCTTACATGGTCAACCCTCATGAAGAAATTTGGCGCAATTCCATCAAAAATCATGACTTGAGGCCGAACTATAAATACATCAGCGATTCGAACTTTTTCACATGCATGACTTTTACGCCATTAGAGCTATTCTCAAAAGTATTAATCTCAGAATCAAAATATTTGGTGTGTTGGTGCATTCTTACATGGTCGACCCTCATGAAAAAAAATGTCGCAATTCCATAAAAAATCATGACTTGAGGCCAAACTATAAATACATCAGCAATTCGACCTTTTTCACATGCATGACTTTTACGCCATTAGAGCTATTCTCAAAAGTATTAATCTCAGAATCAAAATATTTGGTGTGTGGATGCATTCTTACATGGTCGACCCTCATGAAAAAATTGGCGCAATTCCATCCAAAATCATGATTTGAGGCCGAACTATAAATACATCAGCGATTCGACCTTTTTCACATGCATGACTTTTACGCCATTAGAGCTATTCTCAAAAGTATTAATCTCAGAATCAAAATATTTGGTGTGTGGATGCATTTTCAAATGGTCGACACTCATGAAAAAACGTGGCGCAATTCCATCAAAAATCATGACTTGAGGCCGAACTATATATACATCAGCAATTCGACCTTTTTCACATGCATGACTTTTACGCCATTAGAGCTATTCTCAAAAGTATTAATCTCAGAATCAAAATATTTGGTGTGTGGGTGCATTCTTACATGGTCGACCCTCATGAAAATATTTGGCGCAATTCCATCAAAAATCATGACTTGAGGCCGAACTATAAATACATCAGCAATTCGACCTTTTTCACATGCATGACTTTTACGCCATGAGAATTATTCTCAAAAGTATTAATCTCAGAATCAAAATATTTGGTGTGTGGATGCATTCTTACATGGTCAACCCTCATGAAAAAACGTGGCGCAATTCCATCAAAAATCATGACTTGAGGCCGAACTATATATACATCAGCGATTCGACCTTTTTCACATGCATGACTTTTACGCCATTAGAGCTATTCTCAAAAGTATTATTCTCAGAATCAAAATATTTGATGTGTGGGTGCATTCTTACATGGTCGACCCTCATGAAAAAAAGTGGCGCAATTCCATCAAAAATCATGACTTGAGGCCGAACTATATATACATCAGCGATTCGACCTTTTTCACATGCATGACTTTTACGCCATTAGAGCTATTCTCAAAAGTATTAATCTCAGAATCAAAATATTTGATGTGTGGGTGCATTCTTACATGGTCGACCCTCATGAAAAAAGTGGCGCAGTTCCATCAAAAATCATGACTTGAGGCCGAACTATAAATACATCAGCAATTCGACCTTTTTCACATGCATGACTTTTACGCCATGAGAATTATTCTCAAAAGTATTAATCTCAGAATCAAAATATTTGGTGTGTGGATGCATTCTTACATGGTCGACCCTCATGAAAAAAAGTGGCGCAATTCCATCAAAAATCATGACTTGAGGCCGAACTATAAATACATCAGCGATTCGACCTTTTTCACATGCATGACTTTTACGCCATTAGAGCTATTCTCAAAAGTATTAATCTCAGAATCAAAATATTTGGTGTGTGGGTGCATTCTTACATGGTCGACCCTCATGAAAAAACTTGGCGCAATTCCATAAAAAATCATGACTTGAGGCCGAACTATATATACATCAGCAATTCGACCTTTTTCACATGCATGACTTTTACGCCATTAGAGCTATTCTCAAAAGTATTAATCTCAGAATCAAAATATTTGGTGTGTGGATGCATTTTTACATGGTCAACCCTCATGAAGAAATTTGGCGCAATTCCATCAAAAATCATGACTTGAGGCCGAACTATAAATACATCAGCGATTCGAACTTTTTCACATGCATGACTTTTACGCCATTAGAGCTATTCTCAAAAGTATTAATCTCAGAATCAAAATATTTGGTGTGTTGGTGCATTCTTACATGGTCGACCCTCATGAAAAAAATTGGCGCAATTCCATAAAAAATCATGACTTGAGGCCAAACTATAAATACATCAGCAATTCGACCTTTTTCACATGCATGACTTTTACGCCATTAGAGCTATTCTCAAAAGTATTAATCTCAGAATCAAAATATTTGGTGTGTGGATGCATTCTTACATGGTCGACCCTCATGAAAAAATTGGCGCAATTCCATCCAAAATCATGATTTGAGGCCGAACTATAAATACATCAGCGATTCGACCTTTTTCACATGCATGACTTTTACGCCATTAGAGCTATTCTCAAAAGTATTAATCTCAGAATCAAAATATTTGGTGTGTGGATGCATTTTCAAATGTTCGACACTCATGAAAAAACGTGGCGCAATTCCATCAAAAATCATGACTTGAGGCCGAACTATATATACATCAGCAATTCGACCTTTTTCACATGCATGACTTTTACGCCATTAGAGCTATTCTCAAAAGTATTAATCTCAGAATCAAAATATTTGGTGTGTGGGTGCATTCTTACATGGTCGACCCTCATGAAAATATTTGGCGCAATTCCATCAAAAATCATGACTTGAGGCCGAACTATAAATACATCAGCAATTCGACCTTTTTCACATGCATGACTTTTACGCCATGAGAATTATTCTCAAAAGTATTAATCTCAGAATCAAAATATTTGGTGTGTGGATGCATTCTTACATGGTCGACCCTCATGAAAAAACGTGGCGCAATTCCATCAAAAATCATGACTTGAGGCCGAACTATATATACATCAGCGATTCGACCTTTTTCACATGCATGACTTTTACGCCATTAGAGCTATTCTCAAAAGTATTAATCTCAGAATAAAAATATTTGATGTGTGGGTGCATTCTTACATGGTCGACCCTCATGAAAAAAAGTGGCGCAATTCCATCAAAAATCATGATTTGAGGCCGAACTATAAATACATCAGCAATTCGACCTTTTTCACATGCATGACTTTTACGCCATGAGAATTATTCTCAAAAGTATTAATCTCAGAATCAAAATATTTGGTGTGTGGATGCATTCTTACATGGTCAACCCTCATGAAAAAAAGTGGCGCAATTCCATCAAAAATCATGACTTGAGGCCGAACTATAAATACATCAGCGATTCGACCTTTTTCACATGCATGACTTTTACGCCATTAGAGCTATTCTCAAAAGTATTAATCTCAGAATCAAAATATTTGGTGTGTGGGTGCATTCTTACATGGTCGACCCTCATGAAAAAACTTGGCGCAATTCCATAAAAAATCATGACTTGAGGCCGAACTATATATACATCAGCAATTCGACCTTTTTCACATGCATGACTTTTACGCCATTAGAGCTATTCTCAAAAGTATTAATCTCAGAATCAAAATATTTGGTGTGTGGATGCATTCTTACATGGTCAACCCTCATGAAGAAATTTGGCGCAATTCCATCAAAAATCATGACTTGAGGCCGAACTATAAATACATCAGCGATTCGACCTTTTTCACATGCATGACTTTTACGCCATTAGAGCTATTCTCAAAAGTATTAATCTCAGAATCAAAATATTTGGTGTGTTGGTGCATTCTTACATGGTCGACCCTCATGAAAAAAATTGGCGCAATTCTATCCAAAATCATGATTTGAGGCCGAACTATAAATACATCAGCGATTCGACCTTTTTCACATGCATGACTTTTACGCCATTAGAGCTATTCTCAAAAGTATTAATCTCAGAATCAAAATATTTGGTGTGTGGGTGCATTCTTACATGGTCGACCCTCATGAAAATATTTGGCGCAATTCCATCAAAAATCATGACTTGAGGCCGAACTATAAATACATCAGCGATTCGACCTTTTTCACATGCATGACTTTTACGCCATTAGAGCTATTCTCAAAAGTATTAATCTCAGAATTAAAATATTTGGTGTGTGGATCCATTCTTACATGGTCGACCCTCATGAAAAAAAGTGGCGCAATTCCATCAAAAATCATGACTTGAGGCCGAACTATAAATACATCAGCGATTCGACCTTTTTCACATGCATGACTTTTACGCCATGAGAATTATTCTCAAAAGTATTAATCTCAGAATCAAAATATTTGGTGTGTGGATGCATTCTTACATGGTCAACCCTCATGAAAAAAAGTGGCGCAATTCCATCAAAAATCATGACTTGAGGCCGAACTATAAATACATCAGCGATTCGACCTTTTTCACATGCATGACTTTTACGCCATTAGAGCTATTCTCAAAAGTATTAATCTCAGAATCAAAATATTTGGTGTGTGGGTGCATTCTTACATGGTCGACCCTCATGAAAAAACTTGGCGCAATTCCATAAAAAATCATGACTTGAGGCCGAACTATATATACATCAGCAATTCGACCTTTTTCACATGCATGACTTTTACGCCATTAGAGCTATTCTCAAAAGTATTAATCTCAGAATCAAAATATTTGGTGTGTGGATGCATTCTTACATGGTCAACCCTCATGAAGAAATTTGGCGCAATTCCATCAAAAATCATGACTTGAGGCCGAACTATAAATACATCAGCGATTCGAACTTTTTCACATGCATGACTTTTACGCCATTAGAGCTATTCTCAAAAGTATTAATCTCAGAATCAAAATATTTGGTGTGTGGATGCATTCTTACATGGTCGACCCTCATGAAAAAAATTGGCGCAATTCTATCCAAAATCATGATTTGAGGCCGAACTATAAATACATCAGCGATTCGACCTTTTTCACATGCATGACTTTTACGCCATTAGAGCTATTCTCAAAAGTATTAATCTCAGAATCAAAATATTTGGTGTGTGGATGCATTTTCAAATGGTCGACACTCATGAAAAAACGTGGCGCAATTCCATCAAAAATCATGACTTGAGGCCGAACTATATATACATCAGCAATTCGACCTTTTTCACATGCATGACTTTTACGCCATTAGAGCTATTCTCAAAAGTATTAATCTCAGAATCAAAATATTTGGTGTGTGGGTGCATTCTTACATGGTCGACCCTCATGAAAATATTTGGTGCAATTCCATCAAAAATCATGACTTGAGGCCGAACTATAAATACATCAGCGATTCGACCTTTTTCACATGCATGACTTTTACGCCATTAGAGCTATTCTCAAAAGTATTAATCTCAGAATTAAAATATTTGGTGTGTGAATCCATTCTTACATGGTCGACCCTCATGAAAAAAAGTGGCGCAATTCCATCAAAAATCATGACTTGAGGCCGAACTATAAATACATCAGCGATTCGACCTTTTTCACATGCATGACTTTTACGCCATTAGAGCTATTCTCAAAAGTATTAATCTCAGAATCAAAATATTTGGTGTGTGGATGCATTCTTACATGGTCGACCCTCATGAAAAAAAGTGGCGCAATTCCATCAAAAATCATGACTTGAGGCCGAACTATAAATACATCATCGATTCGAAATTTTTCACATGCATGACTTTTACGCCTTTAGAGCTATTCTCAAAAGTATTAATCTCAGAATCAAAATATTTGGTGTGTGGATGCATTCTTACATGGTCGACCCTCATGAAAAAAATTGGCGCAATTCCATCAAAAATCATGACTTGAGGCCGAACTATAAATACATCAGCAATTCGACCTTTTTCACATGCATGACTTTTACGCCATTAGAGCTATTCTCAAAAGTATTAATCTCAGAATCAAAATATTTGGTGTGTGGATGCATTCTTACATGGTCGACCCTCATGAAAAAAGTGGCGCAATTCCATCAAAAATCATGACTTGAGGCCGAACTATAAATACGTCAGCGATTCGACCTTTTTCAAATGCATGACTTTTACGCCATTAGAGCTATTCTCAAAAGTATTAATCTCAGAATCAAAATATTTGGTGTGTGGATGCATTCTTACATGGTCGACCCTCATGAAAAAAAATGGCGCAATTCCATCAAAAATCATGACTTGAGGCCGAACTATAAATACATCATCGATTCGACCTTTTTCACATGCATGACTTTTACGCCATGAGAATTATTCTCAAATGTATTAATCTCAGAATCAAAATATTTGGTGTGTGGATGCATTCTTACATGGTCAACCCTCATGAAAAAAATTGGCGCAATTCCATCAAAAATCATGACTTGAGGCCGAACTATAAATACATCATCGATTCGACCTTTTTCACACGCATGACTTTTACGCCATTAGAGCTATTCTCAAAAGTATTAATCTCAGAATCAAAATATTTGGTGTGTGGATGCATTCTTACATGGTCAACCCTCATGAAAAAAATTGGCGCAATTCCATCCAAAATCATAATTTGAGGCCGAACTATAAATACATCAGCGATTCGAACTTTTTCACATGCATGACTTTTACGCCATTAGAGCTATTCTCAAAAATATTAATCTCAGAATCAAAATATTTGGTGTGTGGATGCATTCTTACATGGACAACCCTCATGAAAAAACGTGGCGCAATTCCATCAAAAATCATGACTTGAGGCCGAACTATAAATACATCAGCGATTCGAACTTTTTCACATGCATGACTTTTACGCCATTAGAGCTATTCTCAAAAATATTAATCTCAGAATCAAAATATTTGGTGTGTAGATGCATTCTTACATGGACAACCCTCATGAAAAAAAGTGGCGCAATTCCATCAAAAATCATGACTTGAGGCCGAACTATAAATACATCAGCAATTCGACCTTTTTCACATGCATGACTTTTACGCCATTAGAGCTATTCTCAAAAGTATTAATCTCAGAATCAAAATATTTGGTGTGTGGGTGCATTCTTACATGGTGGACCCTCATGAAAAAAATTGGCGCAATTCCATCAAAAATCATGACTTGAGGCCGAACTATAAATACATCAGCAATTCGACCTTTTTCACATGCATGACTTTTACGCCATGAGAATTATTCTCAAAAGTATTAATCTCAGAATCAAAATATTTGGTGTGTGGATGCATTCTTACATGGTCGACCCTCATGAAAAAAAGTGGCGCAATTCCATCAAAAATCATGACTTGAGGCCGAACTATAAATACATCAGCGATTCGACCTTTTTCACATGCATGACTTTTACGCCATTAGAGCTATTCTCAAAAGTATTAATCTCAGAATCAAAATATTTGGTGTGTGGATGCATTCTCACATGGTCGACACTCATGAAAAAACGTGGCGCAATTCCATCAAAAAATCATGACTTGAGGCCGAACTATATATACATCAGCAATTCGACCTTTTTCACATGCATGACTTTTACGCCATTAGAGCTATTCTCAAAAGTATTAATCTCAGAATCAAAATATTTGGTGTGTGGGTGCATTCTTACATGGTCGACCCTCATGAAAATATTTGGCGCAATTCCATCAAAAATCATGACTTGAGGCCGAACTATAAATACATCAGCGATTCGACCTTTTTCACATGCATGACTTTTACGCCATTAGAGCTATTCTCAAAAATATTAATCTCAAAATCAAAATATTTGGTGTGTGGATGCATTCTTACATGGTCGACCCTCATGAAAAAATTTGGCGCAATTCCATCAAAAATCATGACTTGAGGCCGAACTATAAATACATCAGCAATTCGACCTTTTTCACATGCATGACTTTTACGCCATTAGAGCTATTCTCAAAAGTATTAATCTCAGAATCAAAATATTTGGTGTGTGGGTGCATTCTTACATGGTCAACCCTCATGAAAATAATTGGCGCAATTCCATCAAAAATCATGACTTGAGGCCGAACTATAAATACATCAGCGATTCGAACTTTTTCACATGCATGACTTTTACGCCATTAGAGCTATTCTCAAAAGTATTAATCTCAGAATCAAAATATTTGGTGTGTTGGTGCATTCTTACATGGTCGACCCTCATGAAAAAAATTGGCGCAATTCTATCCAAAATCATGTTTTGAGGCCGAACTATAAATACATCAGCGATTCGACCTTTTTCACATGCATGACTTTTACGCCATTAGAGCTATTCTCAAAAGTATTAATCTCAGAATCAAAATATTTGGTGTGTGGGTGCATTCTTACATGGTCGACCCTCATGAAAATATTTGGCGCAATTCCATCAAAAATCATGACTTGAGGCCGAACTATAAATACATCAGCGATTCGACCTTTTTCACATGCATGACTTTTACGCCATTAGAGCTATTCTCAAAAGTATTAATCTCAGAATCAAAATATTTGGTGTGTGGGTGCATTCTTACATGGTCGACCCTCATGAAAAAATTTGGCGCAATTCCATCAAAAATCATGACTTGAGGCCGAACTATAAATACATCAGCAATTCGACCTTTTTCACATGCATGACTTTTACGCCATTAGAGCTATTCTCAAAAGTATTAATCTCAGAATCAAAATATTTGGTGTGTGGGTGCATTCTTACATGGTCGACCCTCATGAAAATATTTGGCGCAATTCCATCAAAAATCATGACTTGAGGCCGAACTATAAATACATCAGCGATTCGACCTTTTTCACATGCATGACTTTTACGCCATTAGAGCTATTCTCAAAAGTATTAATCTCAGAATCAAAATATTTGGTGTGTTGGTGCATTCTTACATGGTCGACCCTCATGAAAAAAATTGGCGCAATTCCATCCAAAATCATGATTTCAGGCCGAACTATAAATACATCAGCAATTCGACCTTTTTCACATGCATGACTTTTACGCCATTAGAGCTATTCTCAAAAATATTAATCTCAGAATCAAAATATTTGGTGTGTGGATGCATTCTTACATGGACAACCCTCATGAAAATAATTGGCGCAATTCCATCAAAAATCATGACTTGAGGCCGAACTATAAATACATCAGCGATTCGACCTTTTTCACATGCATGACTTTTACGCCATTAGAGCTATTCTCAAAAATATTAATCTCAGAATCAAAATATTTGGTGTGTAGATGCATTCTTACATGGACAACCCTCATGAAAAAAAGTGGCGCAATTCCATCAAAAATCATGACTTGAGGCCGAACTATAAATACATCAGCAATTCGACCTTTTTCACATGCATGACTTTTACGCCATTAGAGCTATTCTCAAAAGTATTAATCTCAGAATCAAAATATTTGGTGTGTGGGTGCATTCTTACATGGTGGACCCTCATGAAAAAACGTGGCGCAATTCCATCAAAAATGATGACTTGAGGCCGAACTATAAATACATCAGCAATTCGACCTTTTTCACATGCATGACTTTTACGCCATGAGAATTATTCTCAAAAGTATTAATCTCAGAATCAAAATATTTGGTGTGTGGATGCATTCTTACATGGTCAACCCTCATGAAAAAAAGTGGCGCAATTCCATCAAAAATCATGACTTGAGGCCGAACTATAAATACATCAGCGATTCGAACTTTTTCACATGCATGACTTTTACGCCATTAGAGCTATTCTCAAAAATATTAATCTCAGAATCAAAATATTTGGTGTGTAGATACATTCTTACATGGACAACCCTCATGAAAAAAAGTGGCGCAATTCCATCAAAAATCATGACTTGAGGCCGAACTATAAATACATCAGCAATTCGACCTTTTTCACATGCATGACTTTTACGCCATTAGAGCTATTCTCAAAAGTATTAATCTCAGAATCAAAATATTTGGTGTGTTGGTGCATTCTTACATGGTCGACCCTCATGAAAATATTTGGCGCAATTCCATCAAAAATCATGACTTGAGGCCGAACTATAAATACATCAGCGATTCGACCTTTTTCACATGCATGACTTTTACGCCATTAGAGCTATTCTCAAAAGTATTAATCTCAGAATCAAAATATTTGGTGTGTTGGTGCATTCTTACATGGTCGACCCTCATGAAAAAAATTGGCGCAATTCTATCCAAAATCATGTTTTGAGGCCGAACTATAAATACATCATCGATTCGACCTTTTTCACATGCATGACTTTTACGCCATGAGAATTATTCTCAAATGTATTAAGCTCAGAATCAAAATATTTGGTGTGTGGATGCATTCTTACATGGTCAACCCTCATGAAAAAAAATGGCGCAATTCCATCAAAAATCATGACTTGAGGCCGAACTATAAATACATCATCGATTCGACCTTTTTCACATGCATGACTTTTACGCCATTAGAGCTATTCTCAAAAGTATTAATCTCAGAATCAAAATATTTGGTGTGTGGATGCATTCTTACATGGTCAACCCTCATGAAAAAAATTGGCGCAATTCCATCCAAAATCATGATTTGAGGCCGAACTATAAATACATCAGCGATTCGACCTTTTTCACATGCATGACTTTTACGCCATTAGAGCTATTCTCAAAAATATTAATCTCAGAATCAAAATATTTGGTGTGTGGATGCATTCTTACATGGACAACCCTCATGAAAAAAATTGGCGCAATTCCATCAAAAATCATGACTTGAGGCCGAACTATAAATACATCAGCGATTCGACCTTTTTCACATGCATGACTTTTACGCCATTAGAGCTATTCTCAAAAATATTAATCTCAGAATCAAAATATTTGGTGTGTAGATGCATTCTTACATGGACAACCCTCTTGAAAAAAAGTGGCGCAATTCCATCAAAAATCATGACTTGAGGCCGAACTATAAATACATCAGCAATTCGACCTTTTTCACATGCATGACTTTTACGCCATTAGAGCTATTCTCAAAAGTATTAATCTCAGAATCAAAATATTTGGTGTGTGGGTGCATTCTTACATGGTGGACCCTCATGAAAAAACGTGGCGCAATTCCATCAAAAATCATGACTTGAGGCCGAACTATAAATACATCAGCAATTCGACCTTTTTCACATGCATGACTTTTACGCCATGAGAATTATTCTCAAAAGTATTAATCTCAGAATCAAAATATTTGGTGAGTGGATGCATTCTTACATGGTCAACCCTCATGAAAAAAAGTGGCGCAATTCCATCAAAAATCATGACTTGAGGCCGAACTATAAATACATCAGCGATTCGAACTTTTTCACATGCATGACTTTTACGCCATTAGAGCTATTCTCAAAAATATTAATCTCAGAATCAAAATATTTGGTGTGTGGGTGCATTCTTACATGGTGGACCCTCATGAAAAAACGTGGCGCAATTCCATCAAAAATCATGACTTGAGGCCGAACTATAAATGCATCAGCAATTCGACCTTTTTCACATGCATGACTTTTACGCCATGAGAATTATTCTCAAAAGTATTAATCTCAGAATCAAAATATTTGGTGTGTGGATGCATTCTTACATGGTCAACCCTCATGAAAAAAAGTGGCGCAATTCCATCAAAAATCATGACTTGAGGCCGAACTATAAATACATCAGCGATTCGAACTTTTTCACATGCATGACTTTTACGCCATTAGAGCTATTCTCAAAAATATTAATCTCAGAATCAAAATATTTGGTGTGTAGATACATTCTTACATGGACAACCCTCATGAAAAAAAGTGGCGCAATTCCATCAAAAATCATGACTTGAGGCCGAACTATAAATACATCAGCAATTCGACCTTTTTCACATGCATGACTTTTACGCCATTAGAGCTATTCTCAAAAGTATTAATCTCAGAATCAAAATATTTGGTGTGTGGATGCATTCTTACATGGTCGACCCTCATGAAAATATTTGGCGCAATTCCATCAAAAATCATGACTTGAGGCCGAACTATAAATACATCAGCGATTCGACCTTTTTCACATGCATGACTTTTACGCCATTAGAGCTATTCTCAAAAGTATTAATCTCAGAATCAAAATATTTGGTGTGTTGGTGCATTCTTACATGGTCGACCCTCATGAAAAAAATTGGCGCAATTCTATCCAAAATCATGTTTTGAGGCCGAACTATAAATACATCATCGATTCGACCTTTTTCACATGCATGACTTTTACGCCATGAGAATTATTCTCAAATGTATTAATCTCAGAATCAAAATATTTGGTGTGTGGATGCATTCTTACATGGTCAACCCTCATGAAAAAAAATGGCGCAATTCCATCAAAAATCATGACTTGAGGCCGAACTATAAATACATCATCGATTCGACCTTTTTCACATGCATGACTTTTACGCCATTAGAGCTATTCTCAAAAGTATTAATCTCAGAATCAAAATATTTGGTGTGTGGATGCATTCTTACATGGTCAACCCTCATGAAAAAAATTGGCGCAATTCCATCCAAAATCATGATTTGAGGCCGAACTATAAATACATCAGCGATTCGACCTTTTTCACATGCATGACTTTTACGCCATTAGAGCTATTCTCAAAAATATTAATCTCAGAATCAAAATATTTGGTGTGTGGATGCATTCTTACATGGACAACCCTCATGAAAAAAATTGGCGCAATTCCATCAAAAATCATGACTTGAGGCCGAACTATAAATACATCAGCGATTCGACCTTTTTCACATGCATGACTTTTACGCCATTAGAGCTATTCTCAAAAATATTAATCTCAGAATCAAAATATTTGGTGTGTAGATGCATTCTTACATGGACAACCCTCATGAAAAAAAGTGGCGCAATTCCATCAAAAATCATGACTTGAGGCCGAACTATAAATACATCAGCAATTCGACCTTTTTCACATGCATGACTTTTACGCCATTAGAGCTATTCTCAAAAGTATTAATCTCAGAATCAAAATATTTGGTGTGTGGGTGCATTCTTACATGGTGGACCCTCATGAAAAAACGTGGCGCAATTCCATCAAAAATCATGACTTGAGGCCGAACTATAAATACATCAGCAATTCGACCTTTTTCACATGCATGACTTTTACGCCATGAGAATTATTCTCAAAAGTATTAATCTCAGAATCAAAATATTTGGTGTGTGGATGCATTCTTACATGGTCGACCCTCATGAAAAAAAGTGGCGCAATTCCATCAAAAATCATGACTTGAGGCCGAACTATAAATACGTCAGCGATTCGACCTTTTTCACATGCATGACTTTTACGCCATTAGAGCTATTCTCAAAAGTATTAATCTCAGAATCAAAATATTTGGTGTGTGGGTGTATTTTTACATGGTCGACCCTCATGAAAAAATTTGGCGCAATTCCATAAAAAATCATGACTTGAGGCCGAACTATAAATACATCAGCAATTCGACCTTTTTCACATGCATGACTTTTACGCCATTAGAGCTATTCTCAAAAGTATTAATCTCAGAATCAAAATATTTGGTGTGTGGATGCATTCTTACATGGTCAACCCTCATGAAGAAATTTGGCGCAATTCCATCAAAAATCATGACTTGAGGCCGAACTATAAATACATCAGCGATTCGACCTTTTTCACATGCATGACTTTTACGCCATTAGAGCTATTCTCAAAAGTATTAATCTCAGAATCAAAATATTTGGTGTGTGGATGCATTCGTACATGGTCGACCCTCATGAAAAAAAGTGGCGCAATTCCATCAAAAATCATGACTTGAGGCCGAACTATAAATACATCAGCAATTCGACCTTTTTCACATGCATGACTTTTACGCCATTAGAGCTATTCTCAAAAGTATTAATCTCAGACTCAAAATATTTGGTGTGTGGATGCATTCTTACATGGTCGACCCTCATGAAAAAAAGTGGCGCAATTCCATCAAAAATCATGATTTGAGGCCGAACTATAAATACATCAGCGATTCGACCTTTTTCACATGCATGACTTTTACGCCATTAGAGCTATTCTCAAAAATATTAATCTCAGAATCAAAATATTTGGTGTGTGGATGCATTCTTACATGGACAACCCTCATGAAAAAAATTGGCGCAATTCCATCAAAAATCATGACTTGAGGCCGAACTATAAATACATCAGCGATTCGAACTTTTTCACATGCATGACTTTTACGCCATTAGAGCTATTCTCAAAAATATTAATCTCAGAATCAAAATATTTGGTGTGTAGATGCATTCTTACATGGACAACCCTCATGAAAAAAAGTGGCGCAATTCCATCAAAAATCATGACTTGAGGCCGAACTATAAATACATCAGCAATTCGACCTTTTTCACATGCATGACTTTTACGCCATTAGAGCTATTCTCAAAAGTATTAATCTCAGAATCAAAATATTTGGTGTGTGGGTGCATTCTTACATGGTGGACCCTCATGAAAAAACGTAGCGCAATTCCATCAAAAATCATGACTTGAGGCCGAACTATAAATACATCAGCAATTCGACCTTTTTCACATGCATGACTTTTACGCCATGAGAATTATTCTCAAAAGTATTAATCTCAGAATCAAAATATTTGGTGTGTGGATGCATTCTTACATGGTCAACCCTCATGAAAAAAAGTGGCGCAATTCCATCAAAAATCATGACTTGAGGCCGAACTATAAATACGTCAGCGATTCGACCTTTTTCACATGCATGACTTTTACGCCATTAGAGCTATTCTCAAAAGTATTAATCTCAGAATCAAAATATTTGGTGTGTGGGTGCATTTTTACATGGTCGACCCTCATGAAAAAATTTGGCGCAATTCCATAAAAAATCATGACTTGAGGCCGAACTATAAATACATCAGCAATTCGACCTTTTTCACATGCATGACTTTTACGCCATTAGAGCTATTCTCAAAAGTATTAATCTCAGAATCAAAATATTTGGTGTGTGGATGCATTCTTACATGGTCAACCCTCATGAAGAAATTTGGCGCAATTCCATCAAAAATCATGACTTGAGGCCGAACTATAAATACATCAGCGATTCGAACTTTTTCACATGCATGACTTTTACGCCATTAGAGCTATTCTCAAAAGTATTAATCTCAGAATCAAAATATTTGGTGTGTTGGTGCATTCTTACATGGTCGACCCTCATGAAAAAACTTGGCGCAATTCCATCAAAAATCATGACTTGAGGCCGAACTATAAATACATCAGCGATTCGACCTTTTTCACATGCATGACTTTTACGCCATTAGAGCTATTCTCAAAAATATTAATCTCAGAATCAAAATATTTGGTGTGTAGATGCATTCTTACATGGACAACCCTCATGAAAAAAAGTGGCGCAATTCCATCAAAAATCATGACTTGAGGCCGAACTATAAATACATCAGCAATTCGACCTTTTTCACATGCATGACTTTTACGCCATTAGAGCTATTCTCAAAAGTATTAATCTCAGAATCAAAATATTTGGTGTGTGGGTGCATTCTTACATGGTGGACCCTCATGAAAAAACGTGGCGCAATTCCATCAAAAATCATGACTTGAGGCCGAACTATAAATACATCAGCAATTCGACCTTTTTCACATGCATGACTTTTACGCCATGAGAATTATTCTCAAAAGTATTAATCTCAGAATCAAAATATTTGGTGTGTGGATGCATTCTTACATGGTCGACCCTCATGAAAAAAAGTGGCGCAATTCCATCAAAAATCATGACTTGAGGCCGAACTATAAATACGTCAGCGATTCGACCTTTTTCACATGCATGACTTTTACGCCATTAGAGCTATTCTCAAAAGTATTAATCTCAGAATCAAAATATTTGGTGTGTGGGTGTATTTTTACATGGTCGACCCTCATGAAAAAATTTGGCGCAATTCCATAAAAAATCATGACTTGAGGCCGAACTATAAATACATCAGCAATTCGACCTTTTTCACATGCATGACTTTTACGCCATTAGAGCTATTCTCAAAAGTATTAATCTCAGAATCAAAATATTTGGTGTGTGGATGCATTCTTACATGGTCAACCCTCATGAAGAAATTTGGCGCAATTCCATCAAAAATCATGACTTGAGGCCGAACTATAAATACATCAGCGATTCGACCTTTTTCACATGCATGACTTTTACGCCATTAGAGCTATTCTCAAAAGTATTAATCTCAGAATCAAAATATTTGGTGTGTGGATGCATTCGTACATGGTCGACCCTCATGAAAAAAAGTGGCGCAATTCCATCAAAAATCATGACTTGAGGCCGAACTATAAATACATCAGCAATTCGACCTTTTTCACATGCATGACTTTTACGCCATTAGAGCTATTCTCAAAAGTATTAATCTCAGACTCAAAATATTTGGTGTGTGGATGCATTCTTACATGGTCGACCCTCATGAAAAAAAGTGGCGCAATTCCATCAAAAATCATGATTTGAGGCCGAACTATAAATACATCAGCGATTCGACCTTTTTCACATGCATGACTTTTACGCCATTAGAGCTATTCTCAAAAATATTAATCTCAGAATCAAAATATTTGGTGTGTGGATGCATTCTTACATGGACAACCCTCATGAAAAAAATTGGCGCAATTCCATCAAAAATCATGACTTGAGGCCGAACTATAAATACATCAGCGATTCGAACTTTTTCACATGCATGACTTTTACGCCATTAGAGCTATTCTCAAAAATATTAATCTCAGAATCAAAATATTTGGTGTGTAGATGCATTCTTACATGGACAACCCTCATGAAAAAAAGTGGCGCAATTCCATCAAAAATCATGACTTGAGGCCGAACTATAAATACATCAGCAATTCGACCTTTTTCACATGCATGACTTTTACGCCATTAGAGCTATTCTCAAAAGTATTAATCTCAGAATCAAAATATTTGGTGTGTGGGTGCATTCTTACATGGTGGACCCTCATGAAAAAACGTAGCGCAATTCCATCAAAAATCATGACTTGAGGCCGAACTATAAATACATCAGCAATTCGACCTTTTTCACATGCATGACTTTTACGCCATGAGAATTATTCTCAAAAGTATTAATCTCAGAATCAAAATATTTGGTGTGTGGATGCATTCTTACATGGTCAACCCTCATGAAAAAAAGTGGCGCAATTCCATCAAAAATCATGACTTGAGGCCGAACTATAAATACGTCAGCGATTCGACCTTTTTCACATGCATGACTTTTACGCCATTAGAGCTATTCTCAAAAGTATTAATCTCAGAATCAAAATATTTGGTGTGTGGGTGCATTTTTACATGGTCGACCCTCATGAAAAAATTTGGCGCAATTCCATAAAAAATCATGACTTGAGGCCGAACTATAAATACATCAGCAATTCGACCTTTTTCACATGCATGACTTTTACGCCATTAGAGCTATTCTCAAAAGTATTAATCTCAGAATCAAAATATTTGGTGTGTGGATGCATTCTTACATGGTCAACCCTCATGAAGAAATTTGGCGCAATTCCATCAAAAATCATGACTTGAGGCCGAACTATAAATACATCAGCGATTCGAACTTTTTCACATGCATGACTTTTACGCCATTAGAGCTATTCTCAAAAGTATTAATCTCAGAATCAAAATATTTGGTGTGTTGGTGCATTCTTACATGGTCGACCCTCATGAAAAAAATTGGCGCAATTCCATCAAAAATCATGATTTGAGGCCGAACTATAAATACATCAGCGATTCGACCTTTTTCACATGCATGACTTTTACGCCATTAGAGCTATTCTCAAAAGTATTAATCTCAGAATCAAAATATTTGGTGTGTGGATGCATTCTTACATGGTCAACCCTCATGAAGAAATTTGGCGCAATTCCATCAAAAATCATGACTTGAGGCCGAACTATAAATACATCAGCGATTCGACCTTTTTCACATGCATGACTTTTACGCCATTAGAGCTATTCTCAAAAGTATTAATCTCAGAATCAAAATATTTGGTGTGTGGATGCATTCGTACATGGTCGACCCTCATGAAAAAAAGTGGCGCAATTCCATCAAAAATCATGACTTGAGGCCGAACTATAAATACATCAGCAATTCGACCTTTTTCACATGCATGACTTTTACGCCATTAGAGCTATTCTCAAAAGTATTAATCTCAGAATCAAAATATTTGGTGTGTTGGTGCATTCTTACATGGTCGACCCTCATGAAAGTGGCGCAATTCCATCAAAAATCATGATTTGAGGCCGAACTATAAATACATCAGCGATTCGACCTTTTTCACATGCATGACTTTTACGCCATTAGAGCTATTCTCAAAAATATTAATCTCAGAATCAAAATATTTGGTGTGTGGATGCATTCTTACATGGACAACCCTCATGAAAAAAAGTGGCGCAATTCCATAAAAAATCATGACTTGAGGCCGAACTATAAATACATCAGCGATTCGACCTTTTTCACATGCATGACTTTTACGCCATTAGAGCTATTCTCAAAAGTATTAATCTCAGAATCAAAATATTTGGTGTGTGGATGCATTCTCACATGGTCGACTTTCATGAAAAAACGTGGCGCAATTCCATCAAAAATCATGACTTGAGGCCGAACTATATATACATCAGCAATTCGATCTTTTTCACATGCATGACTTTTACGCCATTAGAGCTATTCTCAAAAGTATTAATCTCAGAATCAAAATATTTGGTGTGTGGGTGCATTCTTACATGGTCGACCCTCATGAAAATATTTGGCGCAATTCCATAAAAAATCATGACTTGAGGCCGAACTATAAATACATCAGCGATTCGACCTTTTTCACATGCATGACTTTTACGCCATTAGAGCTATTCTCAAAAGTATTAATCTCAGAATCAAAATATTTGGTGTGTTGGTGCATTCTTACATGGTCGACCCTCATGAAAAAAATTGGCGCAATTCCATCAAAAATCATGATTTGAGGCCGAACTATAAATACATCAGCGATTCGACCTTTTTCACATGCATGACTTTTACGCCATTAGAGCTATTCTCAAAAATATTAATCTCAGAATCAAAATATTTGGTGTGTGGATGCATTCTTACATGGACAACCCTCATGAAAAAAAGTGGCGCAATTCCATAAAAAATCATGACTTGAGGCCGAACTATAAATACATCAGCGATTCGACCTTTTTCACATGCATGACTTTTACGCCATTAGAGCTATTCTCAAAAGTATTAATCTCAGAATCAAAATATTTGGTGTGTGGATGCATTCTCACATGGTCGACTTTCATGAAAAAACGTGGCGCAATTCCATCAAAAATCATGACTTGAGGCCGAACTATATATACATCAGCAATTCGATCTTTTTCACATGCATGACTTTTACGCCATTAGAGCTATTCTCAAAAGTATTAATCTCAGAATCAAAATATTTGGTGTGTGGGTGCATTCTTACATGGTCGACCCTCATGAAAATATTTGGCGCAATTCCATAAAAAATCATGACTTGAGGCCGAACTATAAATACATCAGCGATTCGACCTTTTTCACATGCATGACTTTTACGCCATTAGAGCTATTCTCAAAAGTATTAATCTCAGAATCAAAATATTTGGTGTGTGGATGCATTCTTACATGGTCGACCCTCATGAAAACAATTGGCGCAATTCCATCAAAAATCATGACTTGAGGCCGAACTATAAATACATCAGCAATTCGACCTTTTTCACATGCATGACTTTTACGCCATTAGAGCTATTCTCAAAAGTATTAATCTCAGAATCAAAATATTTGGTGTGTGGGTGCATTCTTACATGGTCGACTCTCATGAAAAAATTTGGCGCAATTCCATAAAAAATCATGACTCGAAGCCGAACTATAAATACATCAGCAATTCGACCTTTTTCACATGCATGACTTTTACGCCATTAGAGCTATTCTCAAAAGTATTAATCTCAGAATCAAAATATTTGGTGTGTGGATGCATTCTTACATGGTCAACCCTCATGATGAAATTTGGCGCAATTCCATCAAAAATCATGACTTGAGGCCGAACTATATATACATCAGCAATTCGACCTTTTTCACATGCATGACTTTTACGCCATTAAAGCTATTCTCAAAAGTATTAATCTCAGAATCAAAATATTTGGTGTGTGGATGCATTCTTACATGGTCAACCCTCATGAAAACAATTGGCGCAATTCCATCAAAAATCATGACTTGAGGCCAAACTATAAATACATCAGCAATTCGACCTTTTTCACATGCATGACTTTTACGCCATGAGAATTATTCTCAAAAGTATTAATCTCAGAATCAAAATATTTGGTGTGTGGATGCATTCTTACATGGTCGACCCTCATGAAAAAATTGGCGCAATTCCATCAAAAATTATGACTTGAGGCCGAACTATAAATACATCAGCGATTCGACCTTTTTCACATGCATGACTTTTACGCCATTAGAGCTATTCTCAAAAGTATTAATCTCAAAATCAAAATATTTGGTGTGTGGATGCATTCTTACATGGTCGACCCTCATGAAAACAATTGGCGCAATTCCATCCAAAATCATGACTTGAGGCCAAACTATAAATACATCAGCGATTCGACCTTTTTCACATGCATGACTTTTACGCCATTAGAGCTATTCTCAAAAGTATTAATCTCAGAATCAAAATATTTGGTGTGTGGATGCATTCTTACATGGTCGACCCTCATGAAAAAAATTGGCGCAATTCCATCAAAAATCATGACTTGAGGCCGAACTATAAATACATCATCGATTCGACCTTTTTCACATGCATGACTTTTACGCCATTAGAGCTATTCTCAAAAGTATTAATCTCAGAATCAAAATATTTGGTGTGTGGATGCATTCTTACATGGTCAACCCTCATGAAAAAAATTGGCGCAATTCCATCAAAAATCATGATTTGAGGCCAAACTATAAATACATCAGCGATTCGACCTTTTTCACATGCATGACTTTTACGCCATTAGAGCTATTCTCAAAAATATTAATCTCAGAATCAAAATATTTGGTGTGTGGATGCATTCTTACATGGTCAACCCTCATGATGAAATTTGGCGCAATTCCATCAAAAATCATGACTTGAGGCCGAACTATATATACATCAGCAATTCGACCTTTTTCACATGCATGACTTTTACGCCATTAGAGCTATTCTCAAAAATATTAATCTCAGAATCAAAATATTTGGTGTGTGGATGCATTCTTACATGGTCAACCCTCATGATGAAATTTGGCGCAATTCCATCAAAAATCATGACTTGAGGCCGAACTATATATACATCAGCAATTCGACCTTTTTCACATGCATGACTTTTACGCCATTAGAGCTATTCTCAAAAGTATTAATCTCAGAATCAAAATATTTGGTGTGTGGATGCATTCTTACATGGTCAACCCTCATTATGAAATTTGGCGCAATTCCATCAAAAATCATGACTTGAGGCCGAACTATATATACATCAGCAATTCGACCTTTTTCACATGCATGACTTTTACGCCATTAAAGCTATTCTCAAAAGTATTAATCTCAGAATCAAAATATTTGGTGTGTGGATGCATTCTTACATGGTCAACCCTCATGAAAAAAATTGGCGCAATTCCATCAAAAATCATGACTTGAGGCCAAACTATAAATACATCAGCAATTCGACCTTTTTCACATGCATGACTTTTACGCCATGAGAATTATTCTCAAAAGTATTAATCTCAGAATCAAAATATTTGGTGTGTGGATGCATTCTTACATGGTCGACCCTCATGAAAAAATTGGCGCAATTCCATCAAAAATTATGACTTGAGGCCGAACTATAAATACATCAGCGATTCGACCTTTTTCACATGCATGACTTTTACGCCATTAGAGCTATTCTCAAAAGTATTAATCTCAGAATCAAAATATTTGGTGTGTGGATGCATTCTTACATGGTCGACCCTCATGAAAAAAATTGGCGCAATTCCATCAAAAATCATGACTTGAGGCCAAACTATAAATACATCAGCGATTCGAACTTTTTCACATGCATGACTTTTACGCCATTAGAGCTATTCTCAAAAGTATTAATTTCAGAATCAAAATATTTGGTGTGTGGATGCATTCTTACATGGTCGACCCTCATGAAAAAAATTGGCGCAATTCCATCAAAAATTATGACTTGAGGCCAAACTATAAATACATCAGCAATTCGACATTTTTCACATGCATGACTTTTACGCCATGAGAATTATTCTCAAGAGTATTAATCTCAGAATCAAAATATTTGGTGTGTGGATGCATTCTTACATGGTCGACCCTCATGAAAAAAATTGGCGCAATTCCATCAAAAATCATGACTTGAGGCCAAACTATAAATACATCAGCGATTCGACCTTTTTCACATGCATGACTTTTACGCCATTAGAGCTATTCTCAAAAGTATTAATCTCAGAATCAAAATATTTGGTGTGTGGATGCATTCTTACATGGTCAACCCTCATGATGAAATTTGGCGCAATTCCATCAAAAATCATGACTTGAGGCCGAACTATATATACATCAGCAATTCGACCTTTTTCACATGCATGACTTTTACGCCATTAAAGATATTCTCAAAAGTATTAATCTCAGAATCAAAATATTTGGTGTGTGGATGCATTCTTACATGGTCAACCCTCATGAAAACAATTGGCGCAATTCCATCAAAAATCATGACTTGAGGCCAAACTATAAATACATCAGCAATTCGACCTTTTTCACATGCATGACTTTTACGCCATGAGAATTATTCTCAAAAGTATTAATCTCAGAATCAAAATATTTGGTGTGTGGGTGCATTCTTACATGGTCGACCCTCATGAAAAAATTGGCGCAATTCCATCAAAAATTATGACTTGAGGCCGAACTATAAATACATCAGCGATTCGACCTTTTTCACATGCATGACTTTTACGCCATTAGAGCTATTCTCAAAAGTATTAATCTCAGAATCAAAATATTTTGTGTGTGGATACATTCTTACATGGTCAACCCTCATGAAAAAAATTGGCGCAATTCCATCAAAAATCATGACTTGAGGCCAAACTATAAATACATCAGCGATTCGAACTTTTTCACATGCATGACTTTTACGCCATTAGAGCTATTCTCAAAAGTATTAATCTCAGAATCAAAATATTTGGTGTGTGGATGCATTCTTACATGGTCGACCCTCATGAAAAAAATTGGCGCAATTCCATCAAAAATCATGACTTGAGGCCAAACTATAAATACATCAGCAATTCGACCTTTTTCACATGCATGACTTTTACGCCATGAGAATTATTCTCAAGAGTATTAATCTCAGAATCAAAATATTTGGTGTGTGGATGCATTCTTACATGGTCGACCCTCATGAAAAAAATGGCGCAATTCCATCAAAAATCATGACTTGAGGCCGAACTATAAATACATCAGCGATTCGACCTTTTTCACATGCATGACTTTTACGCCATTAGAGCTATTCTCAAAAGTATTAATCTCAGAATCAAAATATTTGGTGTGTGGATGCATTCTTACATGGTCGACCCTCATGAAACAAATTGGCGCAATTCCATCAAAAATCATGACTTGAGGCCAAACTATAAATACATCAGCGATTCGAACTTTTTCACATGCATGACTTTTACGCCATTAGAGCTATTCTCAAAAGTATTAGTCTCAGAATTAAAATATTTGGTGTGTGGATGCATTCTTACATTGTCAACCCTCATGAAAAAATTTGGCGCAATTCCATCAAAAATCATGACTTGAGGCCGAACTATAAATACATCAGCAATTCGACCTTTTTCACACGCATGACTTTTACGCCATTAGAGCTATTCTCAAAAGTATTAATCTCAGAATCAAAATATTTGGTGTGTGGATGCATTTTTACATGGTCGACCCTCATGAAAAAAAATGGCGCAATTCCATCAAAAATCATGACTTGAGGCCGAACTATAAATACATCTGCAATTCGACCTTTTTCACATGCATGACTTTTACGCCATTAGAGCTATTCTCAAAAGTATTAATCTCAGAATCAAAATATTTGGTGTGTGGATGCATTTTTACATGGTCGACCCTCATGAAAAAAATTGGCGCAACGCCATCAAAAATCATGACTTAAGGCCAAACTATAAATACATCAGCAATTCGACCTTTTTCACATGCATGACTTTTACGCCATTAGAGCTATTCTCAAAAGTATTAATCTCAGAATCAAAATATTTGGTGTGTGGATGCATTCTTACATGGTCAACCCTCATGAAAAGAATTGGCGCAATTCCATCAAAAATCATGACTTGAGGCCGAACTATAAATACATCATCGATTCGACCTTTTTCACATGCATGACTTTTACGCCATTAGAGCTATTCTCAAAAGTATTAATCTCAGAATCAAAATATTTGGTGTGTGGATGCATTCTTACATGGTCAACCCTCATGAAAAAAATTGGCGCAATTCCATCAAAAATCATGACTTGAGGCCGAACTATAAATACATCAGCGATTCGACCTTTTTCACATGCATGAATTTTACGCCATTAGATTTATTCTCAAAAGTATTAATCTCAGAATCAAAATATTTGGTGTGTGGATGCATTCTTACATGGTCGACCCTCATGAAAAAAATTGGCGCAATTCCATCAAAAATCATGACTTGAGGCCGAACTATAAATACATCAGCGATTCGACCTTTTTCACATGCATGAATTTTACGCCATTAGATTTATTCTCAAAAGTATTAATCTCAGAATCAAAATATTTGGTGTGTGGATGCATTCTTACATGGTCGACCCTCATGAAAAAAATTGGCGCAATTCCATCAAAAATCAAGACTTGAGGCCGAACTATAAATACATCATCGATTCGACCTTTTTCACACGCATGACTTTTACGCCATTAGAGCTATTCTCAAAAGTATTAATCTCAGAATCAAAATGTTTGGTGTGTGGATGCATTCTTACATGGTCGACCCTCATGAAAAAAATTGGCACAATTCCATCAAAAATCATGACTTGAGGCCGAACTATAAATACATCATCGATTCGACCTTTTTCACATGCATGACTTTTACGCCATTAGAGCTATTCTCAAAAGTATTAATCTCAGAATCAAAATATTTGGTGTGTTGGTGCATTCTTACATGGTCGACCCTCATGAAAACAATTGGCGCAATTCCATCAAAAATCATGACTTGAGGCCGAACTATAAATACATCAGCAATTCGACCTTTTTCACATGCATGACTTTTACGCCATTAGAGCTATTCTCAAAAGTATTAATCTCAGAATCAAAATATTTGGTGTGTGGATGCATTCTTACATGGTCGACCCTCATGAAAAAAATTGGCGCAATTCCATCAAAAATCATGACTTGAGGCCGAACTATAAATACATCAACAATTCGACCTTTTTCACATGCATGACTTTTACGCCATTAGAGCTATTCTCAAAAGTATTAATCTCAGAATCAAAATATTTGGTGTGTGGATGCATTCTTACATGGTCAACCCTCATGAAAAAATGTGGCGCAATTCCATCAAAAATCATGACTTGAGGCCGAACTATAAATACATCAACAATTCGACCTTTTTCACATGCATGACTTTTACGCCATTAGAGCTATTCTCAAAAGTATTAATCTCAGAATCAAAATATTTGGTGTGTGGATGCATTCTTACATGGTCAACCCTCATGAAAAAATTTGGCGCAATTCCATCAAAAATCATGACTTGAGGCCGAACTATAAATACATCAACAATTCGACCTTTTTCACATGCATGACTTTTACGCCATTAGAGCTATTCTCAAAAGTATTAATCTCAGAATCAAAATATTTGGTGTGTGGATGCATTCTTACATGGTCGACCCTCATGAAAAAAATTGGCGCAATTCCATCAAAAATCATGACTTGAGGCCGAACTATAAATACATCAGCAATTCGACCTTTTTCACATGCATGACTTTTACGCCATTAGAGCTATTCTCAAAAGTATTAATCTCAGAATCAAAATATTTAGTGTGTGGATGCATTCTTACATGGTCGACCCTCATGAAAAAAATTGGCGCAATTCCATCAAAAATCATGACTTGATGCCGAACTATAAATACATCATCGATTCGACCTTTTTCACATGCATGACTTTTACGCCATTAGAGCTATTCTCAAAAGTATTAATCTCAGAATCAAAATATTTGGTGTGTGGATGCATTCTTACATGGTCGACCCTCATGAAAAAAATTGGCGCAATTCCATCAAAAATCATGACTTGAGGCCGAACTATAAATACATCAGCAATTCGACCTTTTTCACATGCATGACTTTTACGCCATGAGAAGTATTCTCAAAAGTATTAATCTCAGAATCAAAATATTTGGTGTGTGGATGCATTCTTACATGGTCGACCCTCATGAAAAAAAGTGGAGCAATTCCATCAAAAATCATGACTTGAGGCCAAACTATAAATACATCAGCAATTCGACCTTTTTCACATGCATGACTTTCACGCCATTAGAGCTATTCTCAAAAGTATTAATCTCAGAATCAAAATATTTGGTATGTGGATGCATTCTTATATGGTCGACCCTCATGAAAAAAATTGGCGCAATTCCATCAAAAATCATGACTTGAGGCCAAACTATAAATACATCAGCAATTCGACCTTTTTCACATGCATGACTTTTACGCCATTAGAGCTATTCTCAAAAGTATTAATCTCAGAATCAAAATATTTGGTGTGTGGATGCATTCTTACATGGTCAACCCTCATGAAAAAATTTGGCGCAATTCCATCAAAAATCATGACTTGAGGCCGAACTATAAATACATCAGCAATTCGACCTTTTTCACATGCATGACTTTTACGCCATTAGAGCTATTCTCAAAAGTATTAATCTCAGAATCAAAATATTTGGTGTGTGGATGCATTCTTACATGGTCGACCCTCATGAAAAAAATTGGCGCAATTCCATCAAAAATCATGACTTGAGGCCGAACTATAAATACATCATCGATTCGACCTTTTTCACACGCATGACTTTTACGCCATTAGAGCTATTCTCAAAAGTATTAATCTCAGAATCAAAATATTTGGTGTGTGGATGCATTCTTACATGGTCGACCCTCATGAAAAAAATTGGCGCAATTCCATCAAAAATCAAGACTTGAGGCCGAACTATAAATACATCAGCAATTCGACCTTTTTCACATGCATGACTTTTACGCCATTAGAGCTATTCTCAAAAGTATTAATCTCAGAATCAAAATATTTGGTGTGTGGATGCATTCTTACATGGTCGACCCTCATGAAAAAAATTGGCGCAATTCCATCAAAAATCATGACCTGAGGCCGAACTATAAATACATCATCGATTCGACCTTTTTCACATGCATGACTTTTACGCCATTAGAGCTATTCTCAAAAGTATTAATCTCAGAATCAAAATATTTGGTGTGTGGATGCATTCTTACATGGTCGACCCTCATGAAAAAAAGTGGCGCAATTCCATCAAAAATCATGACTTGAGGCCGAACTATAAATACATCAGCAATTCGACCTTTTTCACATGCATGACTTTTACGCCATTAGAGCTATTCTCAAAAGTATTAATCTCAGAATCAAAATATTTGGTGTGTGGATGCATTCTTACATTGTCAACCCTCATGAAAAAAATTGGCGCAATTCCATCAAAAATCATGACTTGAGGCCAAACTATAAATACATCAGCAATTCGACCTTTTTCACATGCATGACTTTTACGCCATTAGAGCTATTCTCAAAAGTATAAATCTCAGAATCAAAATATTTGGTGTGTGGATGCATTCTTACATGGTCGACCCTCATGAAAAAAATTGGCGCAATTCCATCAAAAATCATGACTTGAGGCCAAACTATAAATACATCAGCGATTCGACCTTTTTCACATGCATGACTTTTACGCCATTAGAGCTATTCTCAAAAGTATTAATCTCAGAATCAAAATATTTGGTGTGTGGATGCATTCTTACATGGTCGACCCTCATGAAAAAAATTGGCGCAATTCCATCAAAAATCATGACTTGAGACCAAACTATAAATACATCATCGATTCGACCTTTTTCACACGCATGACTTTTACGCCATTAGAGCTATTCTCAAAAGTATTAATCTCAGAATCAAAATATTTGGTGTGTGGATGCATTCTTACATGGTCGACCCTCATGAAAAAATTTGGCGCAATTCCATCAAAAATTATGACTTGAGGCCGAACTATAAATACATCAGCAATTCGACCTTTTTCACATGCATGACTTTTACGCCATTAGAGCTATTCTCAAAAGTATTAATCTCAGAATCAAAATATTTGGTGTGTGGATGCATTCTTACATGGTCGACCCTCATGAAAAAAATTTGGCGCAATTCCATCAAAAATCATGACTTGAGGCCGAACTATAAATACATCAGCAATTCGACCTTTTTCACATGCATGACTTTTACGCCATTAGAGCTATTCTCAAAAGTATTAATCTCAGAATCAAAATATTTGGTGTGTGGATGCATTCTTACATGGTCGACCCTCATGAAAAAAATTGGCGCAATTCCATCAAAAATCATGACTTGAGGCCAAACTATAAATACATCAGCAATTCGACCTTTTTCACATGCATGACTTTTACGCCATTAGAGCTATTCTCAAAAGTATTAATCTCAGAATCAAAATATTTGGTGTGTGGATGCATTCTTACATGGTCAACCCTCATGAAAAAAATTGGCGCAATTCCATCAAAAATCATGACTTGAGGCCGAACTATAAATACATCATCGATTCGACCTTTTTCACACGCATGACTTTTACGCCATTAGAGCTATTCTCAAAAGTATTAATCTCAGAATCAAAATATTTGGTGTGTGGATGCATTCTTACATGGTCGACCCTCATGAAAACAATTGGCGCAATTCCATCAAAAATCATGACTTGAGGCCGAACTATAAATACATCAGCAATTCGACCTTTTTCACACGCATGAATTTTACGCCATTAGAGCTATTCTCAAAAGTATTAATCTCAGAATCAAAATATTTGGTGTGTGGATGCATTCTTACATGGTCGACCCTCATGAAAAAAATTGGCGCAATTCCATCAAAAATCATGACTTGAGGCCAAACTATAAATACATCAGCGATTCGACCTTTTTCACATGCATGACTTTTACGCCATTAGAGCTATTCTCAAAAGTATTAATCTCAGAATCAAAATATTTGGTGTGTGGATGCATTCTTACGTGGTCAACCCTCATGAAAAAATTTGGCGCAATTCCATCAAAAATCATGACTTGAGGCCGAACTATAAATACATCAGCAATTCGACCTTTTTCACATGCATGACTTTTACGCCATTAGAGCTATTCTCAAAAGTATTAATCTCAGAATCAAAATATTTGGTGTGTGGATGCATTCTTACATGGTCGACCCTCATGAAAAAAAGTGGCGCAATTCCATCAAAAATCATGACTTGAGGCCGAACTATAAATACATCATCGATTCGACCTTTTTCACACGCATGACTTTTACGCCATTAGAGCTATTCTCAAAAGTATTAATCTCAGAATCAAAATATTTGGTGTGTGGATGCATTCTTACATGGTCGACCCTCATGAAAACAATTGGCGCAATTCCATCAAAAATCATGACTTGAGGCCAAACTATAAATACATCAGCAATTCGACCTTTTTCACATGCATGACTTTTACGCCATTAGAGCTATTCTCAAAAGTATTAATCTCAGAATCAAAATATTTGGTGTGTGGATGCATTGTTACATGCTCAACCCTCATGAAAAAAATTGGCGCAATTCCATCAAAAATCATGACTTGAGGCCGAACTATAAATACATCATCGATTCGACCTTTTTCACACGCATGACTTTTACGCCATTAGAGCTATTCTCAAAAGTATTAATCTCAGAATCAAAATATTTGGTGTGGATGCATTCTTACATGGTCGACCCTCATGAAAAAATGTGGCGCAATTCCATCAAAAATCATGACTTGAGGCCGAACTATAAATACATCAACAATTCGACCTTTTTCACATGCATGACTTTTACGCCATTAGAGCTATTCTCAAAAGTATTAATCTCAGAATCAAAATATTTGGTGTGTGGATGCATTCTTACATGCTCAACCCTCATGAAAAAAATTGGCGCAATTCCATCAAAAATCATGACTTGAGGCCGAACTATAAATACATCATCGATTCGACCTTTTTCACACGCATGACTTTTACGCCATTAGAGCTATTCTCAAAAGTATTAATCTCAGAATCAAAATATTTGGTGTGGATGCATTCTTACATGGTCGACCCTCATGAAAAAATGTGGCGCAATTCCATCAAAAATCATGACTTGAGGCCGAACTATAAATACATCAACAATTCGACCTTTTTCACATGCATGACTTTTACGCCATTAGAGCTATTCTCAAAAGTATTAATCTCAGAATCAAAATATTTGGTGTGTGGATGCATTCTTACATGGTCGACCCTCATGAAAAAAAGTAGCGCAATTCCATCAAAAATCATGACTTGAGGCCGAACTATAAATACATCAGCGATTCGACCTTTTTCACATGCATGACTTTTACGCCATTAGAGCTATTCTCAAAAGTATTAATCTCAGAATCAAAATATTTGGTGTGTGGATGCATTCTTACATGGTCGACCCTCATGAAAAAAAGTGGCGCAATTCCATCAAAAATCATGACTTGAGGCCGAACTATAAATACATCATCGATTCGACCTTTTTCACACGCATGACTTTTACGCCATTAGAGCTATTCTCAAAAGTATTAATCTCAGAATCAAAATATTTGGTGTGTGGATGCATTCTTACATGGTCGACCCTCATGAAAACAATTGGCGCAATTCCATCAAAAATCATGACTTGAGGCCAAACTATAAATACATCAGCAATTCGACCTTTTTCACATGCATGACTTTTACGCCATTAGAGCTATTCTCAAAAGTATTAATCTCAGAATCAAAATATTTGGTGTGTGGATGCATTCTTACATGCTCAACCCTCATGAAAAAAATTGGCGCAATTCCATCAAAAATCATGACTTGAGGCCGAACTATAAATACATCATCGATTCGACCTTTTTCACACGCATGACTTTTACGCCATTAGAGCTATTCTCAAAAGTATTAATCTCAGAATCAAAATATTTGGTGTGTGGATGCATTCTTACATGGTCGACCCTCATGAAAACAATTGGCGCAATTCCATCAAAAATCATGACTTGAGGCCGAACTATAAATACATCAGCAATTCGACCTTTTTCACACGCATGAATTTTACGCCATTAGAGCTATTCTCAAAAGTATTAATCTCAGAATCAAAATATTTGGTGTGTGGATGCATTCTTACATGGTCGACCCTCATGAAAAAAATTGGCGCAATTCCATCAAAAATCATGACTTGAGGCCAAACTATAAATACATCAGCGATTCGACCTTTTTCACATGCATGACTTTTACGCCATTAGAGCTATTCTCAAAAGTATTAATCTCAGAATCAAAATATTTGGTGTGTGGATGCATTCTTACATGGTCAACCCTCATGAAAAAATTTGGCGCAATTCCATCAAAAATCATGACTTGAGGCCGAACTATAAATACATCAGCAATTCGACCTTTTTCACATGCATGACTTTTACGCCATTAGAGCTATTCTCAAAAGTATTAATCTCAGAATCAAAATATTTGGTGTGTGGATGCATTCTTACATGGTCGACCCTCATGAAAAAAAGTGGCGCAATTCCATCAAAAATCATGACTTGAGGCCGAACTATAAATACATCATCGATTCGACCTTTTTCACACGCATGACTTTTACGCTATTAGAGCTATTCTCAAAAGTATTAATCTCAGAATCAAAATATTTGGTGTGTGGATGCATTCTTACATGGTCGACCCTCATGAAAACAATTGGCGCAATTCCATCAAAAATCATGACTTGAGGCCAAACTATAAATACATCAGCAATTCGACCTTTTTCACATGCATGACTTTTACGCCATTAGAGCTATTCTCAAAAGTATTAATCTCAGAATCAAAATATTTGGTGTGTGGATGCATTCTTACATGCTCAACCCTCATGAAAAAAATTGGCGCAATTCCATCAAAAATCATGACTTGAGGCCGAACTATAAATACATCATCGATTCGACCTTTTTCACACGCATGACTTTTACGCCATTAGAGCTATTCTCAAAAGTATTAATCTCAGAATCAAAATATTTGGTGTGGATGCATTCTTACATGGTCGACCCTCATGAAAAAATGTGGCGCAATTCCATCAAAAATCATGACTTGAGGCCGAACTATAAATACATCAACAATTCGACCTTTTTCACATGCATGACTTTTACGCCATTAGAGCTATTCTCAAAAGTATTAATCTCAGAATCAAAATATTTGGTGTGTGGATGCATTCTTACATGGTCGACCCTCATGAAAAAAAGTAGCGCAATTCCATCAAAAATCATGACTTGAGGCCGAACTATAAATACATCAGCGATTCGACCTTTTTCACATGCATGACTTTTACGCCATTAGAGCTATTCTCAAAAGTATTAATCTCAGAATCAAAATATTTGGTGTGTGGATGCATTCTTACATGGTCGACCCTCATGAAAAAAAGTGGCGCAATTCCATCAAAAATCATGACTTGAGGCCGAACTATAAATACATCATCGATTCGACCTTTTTCACACGCATGACTTTTACGCCATTAGAGCTATTCTCAAAAGTATTAATCTCAGAATCAAAATATTTGGTGTGTGGATGCATTCTTACATGGTCGACCCTCATGAAAACAATTGGCGCAATTCCATCAAAAATCATGACTTGAGGCCAAACTATAAATACATCAGCAATTCGACCTTTTTCACATGCATGACTTTTACGCCATTAGAGCTATTCTCAAAAGTATTAATCTCAGAATCAAAATATTTGGTGTGTGGATGCATTCTTACATGCTCAACCCTCATGAAAAAAATTGGCGCAATTCCATCAAAAATCATGACTTGAGGCCGAACTATAAATACATCATCGATTCGACCTTTTTCACACGCATGACTTTTACGCCATTAGAGCTATTCTCAAAAGTATTAATCTCAGAATCAAAATATTTGGTGTGTGGATGCATTCTTACATGGTCGACCCTCATGAAAAAAATTGGCGCAATTCCATTAAAAATCATGACTTGAGGCCGAACTATAAATACATCAGCAATTCGACCTTTTTCACATGCATGACTTTTACGCCATTAGAGCTATTCTCAAAAGTATTAATCTCAGAATCAAAATATTTGGTGTGTGGATGCATTCTTACATGGTCGACCCTCATGAAAAAAAGTGGCGCAATTCCATCAAAAATCATGACTTGAGGCCGAACTATAAATACATCAGCGATTCGACCTTTTTCACATGCATGAATTTTACGCCATTAGATTTATTCTCAAAAGTATTAATCTCAGAATCAAAATATTTGGTGTGTGGATGCATTCTTACATGGTCGACCCTCATGAAAACAATTGGCGCAATTCCATCAAAAATCATGACTTGAGGCCGAACTATAAATACATCAGCGATTCGACCTTTTTCACACGCATGACTTTTACGCCATTAGAGCTATTCTCAAAAGTATTAATCTCAGAATCAAAATGTTTGGTGTGTGGATGCATTCTTACATGGTCGACCCTCATGAAAAAAAGTGGCGCGATTCCATAAAAAATCATGACTTGAGGCCGAACTATAAATACATCATCGATTCGACCTTTTTCACATGCATGACTTTTACGCCATTAGAGCTATTCTCAAAAGTATTAATCTCAGAATCAAAATATTTGGTGTGTTGGTGCATTCTTACATGGTCGACCCTCATGAAAAAAAGTGGCGCAATTCCATCAAAAATCATGACTTGAGGCCGAACTATAAATACATCAGCAATTCGACCTTTTTCACATGCATGACTTTTACGCCATGAGAATTATTCTCAAAAGTATTAATCTCAGAATCAAAATATTTGGTGTGTGGATGCATTCTTACATGGTCGACCCTCATGAAAACAATTGGCGCAATTCCATCAAAAATCATGACTTGAGGCCGAACTATAAATACATCAGCGATTCGACCTTTTTCACATGCATGACTTTTACGCCATTAGAGCTATTCTCAAAAGTATTAATCTCAGAATCAAAATATTTGGTGTGTGGATGCATTCTTACATGGTCGACCCTCATGAAAAAAATTGGCGCAATTCCATCAAAAATCATGACTTGAGGCCGAACTATAAATACATCAGCAATTCGACCTTTTTCACATGCATGACTTTTACGCCATGAGAATTATTCTCAAAAGTATTAATCTCAGAATCAAAATACATGGTCGACCCTCATGAAAAAAATTGGCGCAATTCCATCAAAAATCATGACTTGAGGCCAAACTATAAATACATCAGCGATTCGACCTTTTTCACATGCATGACTTTTACGCCATTAGAGCTATTCTCAAAAGTATTAATCTCAGAATCAAAATATTTGGTGTGTGGATGCATTCTTACATGGTCGACCCTCATGAAAAAAAGTGGCGCAATTCCATCAAAAATCATGACTTGAGGCCGAACTATAAATACATCATCGATTCGACCTTTTTCACACGCATGACTTTTACGCCATTAGAGCTATTCTCAAAAGTATTAATCTCAGAATCAAAATATTTGGTGTGTGGATGCATTCTTACATGGTCGACCCTCATGAAAACAATTGGCGCAATTCCATCAAAAATCATGACTTGAGGCCAAACTATAAATACATCAGCAATTCGACCTTTTTCACATGCATGACTTTTACGCCATTAGAGCTATTCTCAAAAGTATTAATCTCAGAATCAAAATATTTGGTGTGTGGATGCATTCTTACATGCTCAACCCTCATGAAAAAAATTGGCGCAATTCCATCAAAAATCATGACTTGAGGCCGAACTATAAATACATCATCGATTCGACCTTTTTCACACGCATGACTTTTACGCCATTAGAGCTATTCTCAAAAGTATTAATCTCAGAATCAAAATATTTGGTGTGTGGATGCATTCTTACATGGTCGACCCTCATGAAAAAAATTGGCGCAATTCCATTAAAAATCATGACTTGAGGCCGAACTATAAATACATCAGCAATTCGACCTTTTTCACATGCATGACTTTTACGCCATTAGAGCTATTCTCAAAAGTATTAATCTCAGAATCAAAATATTTGGTGTGTGGATGCATTCTTACATGGTCGACCCTCATGAAAAAAAGTGGCGCAATTCCATCAAAAATCATGACTTGAGGCCGAACTATAAATACATCAGCGATTCGACCTTTTTCACATGCATGAATTTTACGCCATTAGATTTATTCTCAAAAGTATTAATCTCAGAATCAAAATATTTGGTGTGTGGATGCATTCTTACATGGTCGACCCTCATGAAAACAATTGGCGCAATTCCATCAAAAATCATGACTTGAGGCCGAACTATAAATACATCAGCGATTCGACCTTTTTCACACGCATGACTTTTACGCCATTAGAGCTATTCTCAAAAGTATTAATCTCAGAATCAAAATGTTTGGTGTGTGGATGCATTCTTACATGGTCGACCCTCATGAAAAAAAGTGGCGCGATTCCATAAAAAATCATGACTTGAGGCCGAACTATAAATACATCATCGATTCGACCTTTTTCACATGCATGACTTTTACGCCATTAGAGCTATTCTCAAAAGTATTAATCTCAGAATCAAAATATTTGGTGTGTTGGTGCATTCTTACATGGTCGACCCTCATGAAAAAAAGTGGCGCAATTCCATCAAAAATCATGACTTGAGGCCGAACTATAAATACATCAGCAATTCGACCTTTTTCACATGCATGACTTTTACGCCATGAGAATTATTCTCAAAAGTATTAATCTCAGAATCAAAATATTTGGTGTGTGGATGCATTCTTACATGGTCGACCCTCATGAAAACAATTGGCGCAATTCCATCAAAAATCATGACTTGAGGCCGAACTATAAATACATCAGCGATTCGACCTTTTTCACATGCATGACTTTTACGCCATTAGAGCTATTCTCAAAAGTATTAATCTCAGAATCAAAATATTTGGTGTGTGGATGCATTCTTACATGGTCGACCCTCATGAAAAAAATTGGCGCAATTCCATCAAAAATCATGACTTGAGGCCGAACTATAAATACATCAGCAATTCGACCTTTTTCACATGCATGACTTTTACGCCATGAGAATTATTCTCAAAAGTATTAATCTCAGAATCAAAATACATGGTCGACCCTCATGAAAAAAATTGGCGCAATTCCATCAAAAATCATGACTTGAGGCCAAACTATAAATACATCAGCGATTTGACCTTTTTCACATGCATGACTTTTACGCCATTAGAGCTATTCTCAAAAGTATTAATCTCAGAATCAAAATATTTGGTGTGTGGATGCATTCTTACATGCTCAACCCTCATGAAAAAAAGTGGCGCAATTCCATCAAAAATCATGACTTGAGGCCGAACTATAAATACATCAGCAATTCGACCTTTTTCACATGCATGACTTTTACGCCATTAGAGCTATTCTCAAAAGTATTAATCTCAGAATCAAAAAATTTGGTGTGTGGATGCATTCTTACATAGTCGACCCTCATGAAAAAAATTGGCGCAATTCCATCAAAAATCATGACTTGAGGCCGAACTATAAATACATCATCGATTCGACCTTTTTCACATGCATGACTTTTACGCCATTAGAGCTATTCTCAAAAGTATTAATCTCAGAATCAAAATATTTGGTGTGTGGATGCATTCTTACATGGTCGACCCTCATGAAAAAAATTGGCGCAATTCCATCAAAAATCATGACTTGAGGCCGAACTATAAATACATCAGCAATTCGACCTTTTTCACATGCATGACTTTTACGCCATTAGAGCTATTCTCAAAAGTATTAATCTCAGAATCAAAATATTTGGTGTGTGGATGCATTCTTACATGGTCGACCCCCATGAAAAAAATTGGCGCAATTCCATCAAAAATCATGACTTGAGGCCGAACTATAAATACATCAACAATTCGACCTTTTTCACATGCATGACTTTTACGCCATTAGAGCTATTCTCAAAAGTATTAATCTCAGAATCAAAATATTTGGTGTGTGGATGCATTCTTACATGGTCGACCCTCATGAAAAAATTTGGCGCAATTCCATCAAAAATCATGACTTGAGGCCGAACTATAAATACATCAACAATTCGACCTTTTCACATGCATGACTTTTACGCCATTAGAGCTATTCTCAAAAGTATTAATCTCAGAATCAAAATATTTGGTGTGTGGATGCATTCTTACATGGTCGACCCTCATGAAAAAAAGTGGCGCAATTCCATCAAAAATCATGACTTGAGGCCGAACTATAAATACATCATCGATTCGACCTTTTTCACACGCATGACTTTTACGCCATTAGAGCTATTCTCAAAAGTATTAATCTCAGAATCAAAATATTTGGTGTGTGGATGCATTCTTACATGGTCGACCCTCATAAAAAAAATTGGCGCAATTCCATCAAAAATCATGACTTGAGGCCGAACTATAAATACATCATCGATTCGACCTTTTTCACACGCATGACTTTTACGCCATTAGAGCTATTCTCAAAAGTATTAATCTCAGAATCAAAATATTTGGTGTGTGGATGCATTCTTACATGGTCGACCCTCATGAAAACAATTGGCGCAATTCCATCAAAAATCATGACTTGAGGCCGAACTATAAATACATCAGCAATTCGACCTTTTTCACATGCATGACTTTTACGCCATTAGAGCTATTCTCAAAAGTATTAATCTCAGAATCAAAATATTTGGTGTGTGGATGCATTCTTACATGCTCAACCCTCATGAAAAAAATTGGCGCAATTCCATCAAAAATCATGACTTGAGGCCGAACTATAAATACATCATCGATTCGACCTTTTTCACACGCATGACTTTTACGCCATTAGAGCTATTCTCAAAAGTATTAATCTCAGAATCAAAATATTTGGTGTGTGGATGCATTCTTACATGGTCGACCCTCATGAAAAAAATTGGCGCAATTCCATCAAAAATCATGACTTGAGGCCGAACTATAAATACATCAGCAATTCGACCTTTTTCACATGCATGACTTTTACGCCATTAGAGCTATTCTCAAAAGTATTAATCTCAGAATCAAAATATTTGGTGTGTGGATGCATTCTTACATGCTCAACCCTCATGAAAACAATTGGCGCAATTCCATCAAAAATCATGACTTGAGGCCGAACTATAAATACATCATCGATTCGACCTTTTTCACACGCATGACTTTTACGCCATTAGAGCTATTCTCAAAAGTATTAATCTCAGAATCAAAATATTTGGTGTGTGGATGCATTCTTACATGGTCGACCCTCATGAAAAAAATTGGCGCAACTCCATTAAAAATCATGACTTGAGGCCGAACTATAAATACATCAGCAATTCGACCTTTTTCACATGCATGACTTTTACGCCATTAGAGCTATTCTCAAAAGTATTAATCTCAGAATCAAAATATTTGGTGTGTGGATGCATTCTTACATGGTCGACCCTCATGAAAAAAAGTGGCGCAATTCCATCAAAAATCATGACTTGAGGCCGAACTATAAATACATCAGCGATTCGACCTTTTTCACATGCATGAATTTTACGCCATTAGATTTATTCTCAAAAGTATTAATCTCAGAATCAAAATATTTGGTGTGTGGATGCATTCTTACATGGTCGACCCTCATGAAAACAATTGGCGCAATTCCATCAAAAATCATGACTTGAGGCCGAACTATAAATACATCATCGATTCGACCTTTTTCACACGCATGACTTTTACGCCATTAGAGCTATTCTCAAAAGTATTAATCTCAGAATCAAAATATTTGGTGTGTGGATGCATTCTTACATGGTCGACCCTCATGAAAAAAATTGGCGCAATTCCGTTAAAAATCATGACTTGAGGCCGAACTATAAATACATCAGCAATTCGACCTTTTTCACATGCATGACTTTTACGCCATTAGAGCTATTCTCAAAAGTATTAATCTCAGAATCAAAATATTTGGTGTGTGGATGCATTCTTACATGGTCGACCCTCATGAAAAAAAGTGGCGGAATTCCATCAAAAATCATGACTTGAGGCCGAACTATAAATACATCAGCGATTCGACCTTTTTCACATGCATGAATTTTACGCCATTAGATTTATTCTCAAAAGTATTAATCTCAGAATCAAAATATTTGGTGTGTGGATGCATTCTTACATGGTCGACCCTCATGAAAACAATTGGCGCAATTCCATCAAAAATCATGACTTGAGGCCGAACTATAAATACATCAGCGATTCGACCTTTTTCACACGCATGACTTTTACGCCATTAGAGCTATTCTCAAAAGTATTAATCTCAGAATCAAAATGTTTGGTGTGTGGATGCATTCTTACATGGTCGACCCTCATGAAAAAAAGTGGCGCGATTCCATCAAAAATCATGACTTGAGGCCGAACTATAAATACATCATCGATTCGACCTTTTTCACATGCATGACTTTTACGCCATTAGAGCTATTCTTAAAAGTATTAATCTCAGAATCAAAATATTTGGTGTGTTGGTGCATTCTTACATGGTCGACCCTCATGAAAAAAAGTGGCGCAATTCCATCAAAAATCATGACTTGAGGCCGAACTATAAATACATCAGCAATTCGACCTTTTTCACATGCATGACTTTTACGCCATGAGAATTATTCTCAAAAGTATTAATCTCAGAATCAAAATATTTGGTGTGTGGATGCATTCTTACATGGTCGACCCTCATGAAAAGAATTGGCGCAATTCCATCAAAAATCATGACTTGAGGCCGAACTATAAATACATCAGCGATTCGACCTTTTTCACATGCATGACTTTTACGCCATTAGAGCTATTCTCAAAAGTATTAATCTCAGAATCAAAATATTTGGTGTGTGGATGCATTCTTACATGGTCGACCCTCATGAAAAAAATTGGCGCAATTCCATCAAAAATCATGACTTGAGGCCAAACTATAAATACATCAGCAATTCGACCTTTTTCACATGCATGACTTTTACGCCATGAGAATTATTCTCAAAAGTATTAATCTCAGAATCAAAATACATGGTCGACCCTCATGAAAAAAATTGGCGCAATTCCATCAAAAATCATGACTTGAGGCCAAACTATAAATACATCAGCGATTCGACCTTTTTCACATGCATGACTTTTACGCCATTAGAGCTATTCTCAAAAGTATTAATCTCAGAATCAAAATATTTGGTGTGTGGATGCATTCTTACATGCTCAACCCTCATGAAAAAATTTGGCGCAATTCCATCAAAAATCATGACTTGAGGCCGAACTATAAATACATCAACAATTCGACCTTTTTCACATGCATGACTTTTACGCCATTAGAGCTATTCTCAAAAGTATTAATCTCAGAATCAAAATATTTGGTGTGTGGATGCATTCTTACATGGTCGACCCTGATGAAAAAAATTGGCGCAATTCCATCAAAAATCATGACTTGAGGCCGAACTATAAATACATCAGCAATTCGACCTTTTTCACATGCATGACTTTTACGCCATTAGAGCTATTCTCAAAAGTATTAATCTCAGAATCAAAATATTTGGTGTGTGGATGCATTCTTACATGGTCGACCCTCATGAAAAAAAGTGGCGCAATTCCATCAAAAATCATGACTTGAGGCCGAACTATAAATACATCATCGATTCGACCTTTTTCACACGCATGACTTTTACGCCATTAGAGCTATTCTCAAAAGTATTAATCTCAGAATCAAAATATTTGGTGTGTGGATGCATTCTTACATGGTCGACCCTCATGAAAAAAATTGGCGCAATTCCATCAAAAATCATGACTTCAGGCCGAACTATAAATACATCATCGATTCGACCTTTTTCACACGCATGACTTTTACGCCATTAGAGCTATTCTCAAAAGTATTAATCTCAGAATCAAAATATTTGGTGTGTGGATGCATTCTTACATGGTCGACCCTCATGAAAACAATTGGCGCAATTCCATCAAAAATCATGACTTGAGGCCGAACTATAAATACATCAGCAATTCGACCTTTTTCACATGCATGACTTTTACGCCATTAGAGCTATTCTCAAAAGTATTAATCTCAGAATCAAAATATTTGGTGTGTGGATGCATTCTTACATGCTCAACCCTCATGAAAAAAATTGGCGCAATTCCATCAAAAATCATGACTTGAGGCCGAACTATAAATACATCATCGATTCGACCTTTTTCACACGCATGACTTTTACGCCATTAGAGCTATTCTCAAAAGTATTAATCTCAGAATCAAAATATTTGGTGTGTGGATGCATTCTTACATGGTCAACCCTCATGAAAAAAATTGGCGCAATTCCATTAAAAATCATGACTTGAGGCCGAACTATAAATACATCAGCAATTCGACCTTTTTCACATGCATGACTTTTACGCCATTAGAGCTATTCTCAAAAGTATTAATCTCAGAATCAAAATATTTGGTGTGTGGATGCATTCTTACATGGTCGACCCTCATGAAAAAAAGTGGCGCAATTCCATCAAAAATCATGACTTGAGGCCGAACTATAAATACATCAGCAATTCGACCTTTTTCACATGCATGAATTTTACGCCATTAGATTTATTCTCAAAAGTATTAATCTCAGAATCAAAATATTTGGTGTGTGGATGCATTCTTACATGGTCGACCCTCATGAAAACAATTGGCGCAATTCCATCAAAAATCATGACTTGAGGCCGAACTATAAATACATCAGCGATTCGACCTTTTTCACACGCATGACTTTTACGCCATTAGAGCTATTCTCAAAAGTATTAATCTCAGAATCAAAATATTTGGTGTGTGGATGCATTCTTACATGGTCGACCCTCATGAAAAAATTTGGCGCAATTCCATCAAAAATCATGACTTGAGGCCGAACTATAAATACATCAACAATTCGACCTTTTCACATGCATGACTTTTACGCCATTAGAGCTATTCTCAAAAGTATTAATCTCAGAATCAAAATATTTGGTGTGTGGATGCATTCTTACATGGTCGACCCTCATGAAAAAAAGTGGCGCAATTCCATCAAAAATCATGACTTGAGGCCGAACTATAAATACATCATCGATTCGACCTTTTTCACACGCATGACTTTTACGCCATTAGAGCTATTCTCAAAAGTATTAATCTCAGAATCAAAATATTTGGTGTGTGGATGCATTCTTACATGGTCGACCCTCATGAAAACAATTGGCGCAATTCCATCAAAAATCATGACTTGAGGCCGAACTATAAATACATCATCGATTCGACCTTTTTCACACGCATGACTTTTACGCCATTAGAGCTATTCTCAAAAGTATTAATCTCAGAATCAAAATATTTGGTGTGTGGATGCATTCTTACATGGTCGACCCTCATGAAAAAAAGTGGCGCAATTCCATCAAAAATCATGACTTGAGGCCGAACTATAAATACATCAGCGATTCGACCTTTTTCACATGCATGAATTTTACGCCATTAGATTTATTCTCAAAAGTATTAATCTCAGAATCAAAATATTTGGTGTGTGGATGCATTCTTACATGGTCGACCCTCATGAAAACAATTGGCGCAATTCCATAAAAAATCATGACTTGAGGCCGAACTATAAATACATCATCGATTCGACCTTTTTCACACGCATGACTTTTACGCCATTAGAGCTATTCTCAAAAGTATTAATCTCAGAATCAAAATATTTGGTGTGTGGATGCATTCTTACATGGTCGACCCTCATGAAAAAAATTGGCGCAATTCCGTTAAAAATCATGACTTGAGGCCGAACTATAAATACATCAGCAATTCGACCTTTTTCACATGCATGACTTTTACGCCATTAGAGCTATTCTCAAAAGTATTAATCTCAGAATCAAAATATTTGGTGTGTGGATGCATTCTTACATGGTCGACCCTCATGAAAAAAAGTGGCGCAATTCCATCAAAAATCATGACTTGAGGCCGAACTATAAATACATCAGCGATTCGACCTTTTTCACATGCATGAATTTTACGCCATTAGATTTATTCTCAAAAGTATTAATCTCAGAATCAAAATATTTGGTGTGTGGATGCATTCTTACATGGTCGACCCTCATGAAAACAATTGGCGCAATTCCATCAAAAATCATGACTTGAGGCCGAACTATAAATACATCAGCGATTCGACCTTTTTCACACGCATGACTTTTACGCCATTAGAGCTATTCTCAAAAGTATTAATCTCAGAATCAAAATGTTTGGTGTGTGGATGCATTCTTACATGGTCGACCCTCATGAAAAAAAGTGGCGCGATTCCATCAAAAATCATGACTTGAGGCCGAACTATAAATACATCATCTATTCGACCTTTTTCACATGCATGACTTTTACGCCATTAGAGCTATTCTCAAAAGTATTAATCTCAGAATCAAAATATTTGGTGTGTTGGTGCATTCTTACATGGTCGACCCTCATGAAAAAAAGTGGCGCAATTCCATCAAAAATCATGACTTGAGGCCGAACTATAAATACATCAGCAATTCGACCTTTTTCACATGCATGACTTTTACGCCATGAGAATTATTCTCAAAAGTATTAATCTCAGAATCAAAATATTTGGTGTGTGGATGCATTCTTACATGGTCGACCCTCATGAAAAGAATTGGCGCAATTCCATCAAAAATCATGACTTGAGGCCGAACTATAAATACATCAGCGATTCGACCTTTTTCACATGCATGACTTTTACGCCATTAGAGCTATTCTCAAAAGTATTAATCTCAGAATCAAAATATTTGGTGTGTGGATGCATTCTTACATGGTCGACCCTCATGAAAAAAATTGGCGCAATTCCATCAAAAATCATGACTTGAGGCCAAACTATAAATACATCAGCAATTCGACCTTTTTCACATGCATGACTTTTACGCCATGAGAATTATTCTCAAAAGTATTAATCTCAGAATCAAAATACATGGTCGACCCTCATGAAAAAAATTGGCGCAATTCCATCAAAAATCATGACTTGAGGCCAAACTATAAATACATCAGCGATTCGACCTTTTTCACATGCATGACTTTTACGCCATTAGAGCTATTCTCAAAAGTATTAATCTCAGAATCAAAATATTTGGTGTGTGGATGCATTCTTACATGCTCAACCCTCATGAAAAAATTTGGCGCAATTCCATCAAAAATCATGACTTTAGGCCGAACTATAAATACATCAACAATTCGACCTTTTTCACATGCATGACTTTTACGCCATTAGAGCTATTCTCAAAAGTATTAATCTCAGAATCAAAATATTTGGTGTGTGGATGCATTCTTACATGGTCGACCCTGATGAAAAAAATTGGCGCAATTCCATCAAAAATCATGACTTGAGGCCAAACTATAAATACATCAGCAATTCGACCTTTTTCACATGCATGACTTTTACGCCATTAGAGCTATTCTCAAAAGTATTAATCTCAGAATCAAAATATTTGGTGTGTGGATGCATTCTTACATGGTCGACCCTCATGAAAAAAAGTGGCGCAATTCCATCAAAAATCATGACTTGAGGCCGAACTATAAATACATCATCGATTCGACCTTTTTCACACGCATGACTTTTACGCCATTAGAGCTATTCTCAAAAGTATTAATCTCAGAATCAAAATATTTGGTGTGTGGATGCATTCTTACATGGTCGACCCTCATGAAAAAAATTGGCGCAATTCCATCAAAAATCATGACTTCAGGCCGAACTATAAATACATCATCGATTCGACCTTTTTCACACGCATGACTTTTACGCCATTAGAGCTATTCTCAAAAGTATTAATCTCAGAATCAAAATATTTGGTGTGTGGATGCATTCTTACATGGTCGACCCTCATGAAAACAATTGGCGCAATTCCATCAAAAATCATGACTTGAGGCCGAACTATAAATACATCAGCAATTCGACCTTTTTCACATGCATGACTTTTACGCCATTAGAGCTATTCTCAAAAGTATTAATCTCAGAATCAAAATATTTGGTGTGTGGATGCATTCTTACATGCTCAACCCTCATGAAAAAAATTGGCGCAATTCCATCAAAAATCATGACTTGAGGCCGAACTATAAATACATCATCGATTCGACCTTTTTCACACGCATGACTTTTACGCCATTAGAGCTATTCTCAAAAGTATTAATCTCAGAATCAAAATATTTGGTGTGTGGATGCATTCTTACATGGTCAACCCTCATGAAAAAAATTGGCGCAATTCCATTAAAAATCATGACTTTAGGCCGAACTATAAATACATCAGCAATTCGACCTTTTTCACATGCATGACTTTTACGCCATTAGAGCTATTCTCAAAAGTATTAATCTCAGAATCAAAATATTTGGTGTGTGGATGCATTCTTACATGGTCGACCCTCATGAAAAAAAGTGGCGCAATTCCATCAAAAATCATGACTTGAGGCCGAACTATAAATACATCAGCAATTCGACCTTTTTCACATGCATGAATTTTACGCCATTAGATTTATTCTCAAAAGTATTAATCTCAGAATCAAAATATTTGGTGTGTGGATGCATTCTTACATGGTCGACCCTCATGAAATTAATTGGCGCAATTCCATCAAAAATCATGACTTGAGGCCGAACTATAAATACATCAGCGATTCGACCTTTTTCACACGCATGACTTTTACGCCATTAGAGCTATTCTCAAAAGTATTAATCTCAGAATCAAAATGTTTGGTGTGTGGATGCATTCTTACATGGTCGACCCTCATGAAAAAAAGTGGCGCAATTCCATCAAAAATCATGACTTGAGGCCGAACTATAAATACATCATCGATTCGACCTTTTTCACATGCATGACTTTTACGCCATTAGAGCTATTCTCAAAAGTATTAATCTCAGAATCAAAATATTTGGTGTGTGGATGCATTCTTACATGGTCGACCCTCATGAAAAAAATTGGCGCAATTCCATCAAAAATCATGACTTGAGGCCGAACTATAAATACATCATCGATTCGACCTTTTTCACACGCATGACTTTTACGCCATTAGAGCTATTCTCAAAAGTATTAATCTCAGAATCAAAATATTTGGTGTGTGGATGCATTCTTACATGGTCGACCCTCATGAAAAAAATTGGCGCAATTCCATCAAAAATCATGACTTGAGGCCGAACTATAAATACATCAGCAATTCGACCTTTTTCACATGCATGACTTTTACGCCATTAGAGCTATTCTCAAAAGTATTAATCTCAGAATCAAAATATTTGGTGTGTGGATGCATTCTTACATGGTCGACCCTCATGAAAAAAATTGGCGCAATTCCATCAAAAATCATGACTTGAGGCCGAACTATAAATACATCAACAATTCGACCTTTTTCACATGCATGACTTTTACGCCATTAGAGCTATTCTCAAAAGTATTAATCTCAGAATCAAAATATTTAGTGTGTGGATGCATTCTTACATGGTCGACCCTCATGAAAAAAATTGGCGCAATTCCATCAAAAATCATGACTTGAGGCCGAACTATAAATACATCAACAATTCGACCTTTTCACATGCATGACTTTTACGCCATTAGAGCTATTCTCAAAAGTATTAATCTCAGAATCAAAATATTTGGTGTGTGGATGCATTCTTACATGGTCAACCCTCATGAAAAAATTTGGCGCAATTCCATCAAAAATCATGACTTGAGGCCGAACTATAAATACATCAACGATTCGACCTTTTTCACATGCATGACTTTTACGCCATTAGAGCTATTCTCAAAAGTATTAATCTCAGAATCAAAATATTTGGTGTGTGGATGCATTCTTACATGGTCGACCCTGATGAAAAAAATTGGCGCAATTCCATCAAAAATCATGACTTGAGGCCGAACTATAAATACATCAGCAATTCGACCTTTTTCACATGCATGACTTTTACGCCATTAGAGCTATTCTCAAAAGTATTAATCTCAGAATCAAAATATTTGGTGTGTGGATGCATTCTTACATGGTCGACCCTCATGAAAAAAAGTGGCGCAATTCCATCAAAAATCATGACTTGAGGCCGAACTATAAATACATCATCGATTCGACCTTTTTCACATGCATGACTTTTACGCCATTAGAGCTATTCTCAAAAGTATTAATCTCAGAATCAAAATATTTGGTGTGTGGATGCATTCTTACATGGTCAACCCTCATGAAAAAAATTGGCGCAATTCCATCAAAAATCATGACTTGAGGCCGAACTATAAATACATCATCGATTCGACCTTTTTCACACGCATGACTTTTACGCCATTAGAGCTATTCTCAAAAGTATTAATCTCAGAATCAAAATATTTGGTGTGTGGATGCATTCTTACATGGTCAACCCTCATGAAAACAATTGGCGCAATTCCATCAAAAATCATGACTTGAGGCCGAACTATAAATACATCAGCAATTCGACCTTTTTCACATGCATGACTTTTACGCCATTAGAGCTATTCTCAAAAGTATTAATCTCAGAATCAAAATATTTGGTGTGTGGATGCATTCTTACATGCTCAACCCTCATGAAAAAAATTGGCGCAATTCCATCAAAAATCATGACTTGAGGCCGAACTATAAATACATCATCGATTCGACCTTTTTCACACGCATGACTTTTACGCCATTAGAGCTATTCTCAAAAGTATTAATCTCAGAATCAAAATATTTGGTGTGTGGATGCATTCTTACATGGTCAACCCTCATGAAAACAATTGGCGCAATTCCATTAAAAATCATGACTTGAGGCCGAACTATAAATACATCAGCAATTCGACCTTTTTCACATGCATGACTTTTACGCCATTAGAGCTATTCTCAAAAGTATTAATCTCAGAATCAAAATATTTAGTGTGTGGATGCATTCTTACATGGTCGACCCTCATGAAAAAAAGTGGCGCAATTCCATCAAAAATCATGACTTGAGGCCGAACTATAAATACATCAGCGATTCGACCTTTTTCACATGCATGAATTTTACGCCATTAGATTTATTCTCAAAAGTATTAATCTCAGAATCAAAATATTTGGTGTGTGGATGCATTCTTACATGGTCGACCCTCATGAAAACAATTGGCGCAATTCCATCAAAAATCATGACTTGAGGCCGAACTATAAATACATCAGCGATTCGACCTTTTTCACACGCATGACTTTTACGCCATTAGAGCTATTCTCAAAAGTATTAATCTCAGAATCAAAATGTTTGGTGTGTGGATGCATTCTTACATGGTCGACCCTCATGAAAAAAAGTGGTGCGATTCCATCAAAAATCATGACTTGAGGCCGAACTATAAATACATCATCGATTCGACCTTTTTCACATGCATGACTTTTACGCCATTAGAGCTATTCTCAAAAGTATTAATCTCAGAATCAAAATATTTGGTGTGTGGATGCATTCTTACATGGTCGACCCTCATGAAAAAAAGTGGCGCAATTCCATCAAAAATCATGACTTGAGGCCGAACTATAAATACATCATCGATTCGACCTTTTTCACACGCATGACTTTTACGCCATTAGAGCTATTCTCAAAAGTATTAATCTCAGAATCAAAATATTTGGTGTGTGGATGCATTCTTACATGGTCGACCCTCATGAAAAAAATTGGCGCAATTCCATCAAAAATCATGACTTGAGGCCGAACTATAAATACATCAGCAATTCGACCTTTTTCACATGCATGACTTTTACGCCATTAGAGCTATTCTCAAAAGTATTAATCTCAGAATCAAAATATTTGGTGTGTGGATGCATTCTTACATGGTCGACCCTCATGAAAAAATTTGGCGCAATTCCATCAAAAATCATGACTTGAGGCCGAACTATAAATACATCAACAATTCGACCTTTTCACATGCATGACTTTTACGCCATTAGAGCTATTCTCAAAAGTATTAATCTCAGAATCAAAATATTTGGTGTGTGGATGCATTCTTACATGGTCAACCCTCATGAAAAAATTTGGCGCAATTCCATCAAAAATCATGACTTGAGGCCGAACTATAAATACATCAACAATTCGACCTTTTTCACATGCATGACTTTTACGCCATTAGAGCTATTCTCAAAAGTATTAATCTCAGAATCAAAATATTTGGTGTGTGGATGCATTCTTACATGGTCGACCCTGATGAAAAAAATTGGCGCAATTCCATCAAAAATCATGACTTGAGGCCGAACTATAAATACATCATCAATTCGACCTTTTTCACATGCATGACTTTTACGCCATTAGAGCTATTCTCAAAAGTATTAATCTCAGAATCAAAATATTTGGTGTGTGGATGCATTCTTACATGGTCGACCCTCATGAAAAAAAGTGGCGCAATTCCATCAAAAATCATGACTTGAGGCCGAACTATAAATACATCATCGATTCGACCTTTTTCACACGCATGACTTTTACGCCATTAGAGCTATTCTCAAAAGTATTAATCTCAGAATCAAAATATTTGGTGTGTGGATGCATTCTTACATGGTCGACCCTCATGAAAAAAATTGGCGCAATTCCATCAAAAATCATGACTTGAGGCCGAACTATAAATACATCATCGATTCGACCTTTTTCACATGCATGACTTTTACGCCATTAGAGCTATTCTCAAAAGTATTAATCTCAGAATCAAAATATTTGGTGTGTGGATGCATTCTTACATGGTCGACCCTCATGAAAACAATTGGCGCAATTCCATCAAAAATCATGACTTGAGGCCGAACTATAAATACATCAGCAATTCGACCTTTTTCACATGCATGACTTTTACGCCATTAGAGCTATTCTCAAAAGTATTAATCTCAGAATCAAAATATTTGGTGTGTGGATGCATTCTTACATGGTCGACCCTCATGAAAACAATTGGCGCAATTCCATTAAAAATCATGACTTGAGGCCGAACTATAAATACATCATCGATTCGACCTTTTTCACATGCATGACTTTTACGCCATTAGAGCTATTCTCAAAAGTATTAATCTCAGAATCAAAATATTTGGTGTGTGGATGCATTCTTACATGGTCGACCCTCATGAAAAAAAGTGGCGCAATTCCATCAAAAATCATGACTTGAGGCCGAACTATAAATACATCATCGATTCGACCTTTTTCACACGCATGACTTTTACGCCATTAGAGCTATTCTCAAAAGTATTAATCTCAGAATCAAAATATTTGGTGTGTGGATGCATTCTTACATGGTCGACCCTCATGAAAAAAATTGGCGCAATTCCATCAAAAATCATGACTTGAGGCCGAACTATAAATACATCAGCAATTCGACCTTTTTCACATGCATGACTTTTACGCCATTAGAGCTATTCTCAAAAGTATTAATCTCAGAATCAAAATATTTGGTGTGTGGATGCATTCTTACATGGTCGACCCTCATGAAAACATTTGGCGCAATTCCATCAAAAATCATGACTTGAGGCCGAACTATAAATACATCAACAATTCGACCTTTTCACATGCATGACTTTTACGCCATTAGAGCTATTCTCAAAAGTATTAATCTCAGAATCAAAATATTTGGTGTGTGGATGCATTCTTACATGGTCAACCCTCATGAAAAAAATTGGCGCAATTCCATCAAAAATCATGACTTGAGGCCGAACTATAAATACATCAACAATTCGACCTTTTTCACATGCATGACTTTTACGCCATTAGAGCTATTCTCAAAAGTATTAATCTCAGAATCAAAATATTTGGTGTGTGGATGCATTCTTACATGGTCGACCCTCATGAAAAAAAGTGGCGCGATTCCATCAAAAATCATGACTTGAGGCCGAACTATAAATACATCATCGATTCGACCTTTTTCACATGCATGACTTTTACGCCATTAGAGCTATTCTCAAAAGTATTAATCTCAGAATCAAAATATTTGGTGTGTGGATGCATTCTTACATGGTCGACCCTCATGAAAACAATTGGCGCAATTCCATCAAAAATCATGACTTGAGGCCGAACTATAAATACATCAGCAATTCGACCTTTTTCACATGCATGACTTTTACGCCATTAGAGCTATTCTCAAAAGTATTAATCTCAGAATCAAAATATTTGGTGTGTGGATGCATTCTTACATGGTCGACCCTCATGAAAACAATTGGCGCAATTCCATCAAAAATCATGACTTGAGGCCGAACTATAAATACATCATCGATTCGACCTTTTTCACACGCATGACTTTTACGCCATTAGAGCTATTCTCAAAAGTATTAATCTCAGAATCAAAATATTTGGTGTGTGGATGCATTCTTACATGGTCGACCCTCATGAAAAAAATTGGCGCAATTCCATCAAAAATCATGACTTGAGGCCGAACTATAAATACATCAGCAATTCGACCTTTTTCACATGCATGACTTTTACGCCATTAGAGCTATTCTCAAAAGTATTAATCTCAGAATCAAAATATTTGGTGTGTGGATGCATTCTTACATGGTCGACCCTCATGAAGAAATTTGGCGCAATTCCATCAAAAATCATGACTTGAGGCCGAACTATAAATACATCAACAATTCGACCTTTTCACATGCATGACTTTTACGCCATTAGAGCTATTCTCAAAAGTATTAATCTCAGAATCAAAATATTTGGTGTGTGGATGCATTCTTACATGGTCAACCCTCATGAAAAAATTTGGCGCAATTCCATCAAAAATCATGACTTGAGGCCGAACTATAAATACATCAACAATTCGACCTTTTTCACATGCATGACTTTTACGCCATTAGAGCTATTCTCAAAAGTATTAATCTCAGAATCAAAATATTTGGTGTGTGGATGCATTCTTACATGGTCGACCCTGATGAAAAAAATTGGCGCAATTCCATCAAAAATCATGACTTGAGGCCGAACTATAAATACATCAGCAATTCGACCTTTTTCACATGCATGACTTTTACGCCATTAGAGCTATTCTCAAAAGTATTAATCTCAGAATCAAAATATTTGGTGTGTGGATGCATTCTTACATGGTCGACCCTCATGAAAAAAAGTGGCGCAATTCCATCAAAAATCATGACTTGAGGCCGAACTATAAATACATCATCGATTCGACCTTTTTCACACGCATGACTTTTACGCCATTAGAGCTATTTTCAAAAGTATTAATCTCAGAATCAAAATATTTGGTGTGTGGATGCATTCTTACATGGTCGACCCTGATGAAAAAAATTGGCGCAATTCCATCAAAAATCATGACTTGAGGCCGAACTATAAATACATCAGCAATTCGACCTTTTTCACATGCATGACTTTTACGCCATTAGAGCTATTCTCAAAAGTATTAATCTCAGAATCAAAATATTTGGTGTGTGGATGCATTCTTACATGGTCGACCCTCATGAAAAAAAGTGGCGCAATTCCATCAAAAATCATGACTTGAGGCCGAACTATAAATACATCATCGATTCGACCTTTTTCACATGCATGACTTTTACGCCATTAGAGCTATTCTCAAAAGTATTAATCTCAGAATCAAAATATTTGGTGTGTGGATGCATTCTTACATGGTCAACCCTCATGAAAAAAATTGGCGCAATTCCATTAAAAATCATGACTTGAGGCCGAACTATAAATACATCAGCAATTCGACCTTTTTCACATGCATGACTTTTACGCCATTAGAGCTATTCTCAAAAGTATTAATCTCAGAATCAAAATATTTAGTGTGTGGATGCATTCTTACATGGTCGACCCTCATGAAAAAAAGTGGCGCAATTCCATCAAAAATCATGACTTGAGGCCGAACTATAAATACATCAGCGATTCGACCTTTTTCACATGCATGAATTTTACGCCATTAGATTTATTCTCAAAAGTATTAATCTCAGAATCAAAATATTTGGTGTGTGGATGCATTCTTACATGGTCGACCCTCATGAAAACAATTGGCGCAATTCCATCAAAAATCATGACTTGAGGCCGAACTATAAATACATCAGCGATTCGACCTTTTTCACACGCATGACTTTTACGCCATTAGAGCTATTCTCAAAAGTATTAATCTCAGAATCAAAATGTTTGGTGTGTGGATGCATTCTTACATGGTCGACCCTCATGAAAAAAAGTGGCGCGATTCCATCAAAAATCATGACTTGAGGCCGAACTATAAATACATCATCGATTCGACCTTTTTCACATGCATGACTTTTACGCCATTAGAGCTATTCTCAAAAGTATTAATCTCAGAATCAAAATATTTGGTGTGTGGATGCATTCTTACATGGTCGACCCTCATGAAAAAAAGTGGCGCAATTCCATCAAAAATCATGACTTGAGGCCGAACTATAAATACATCATCGATTCGACCTTTTTCACACGCATGACTTTTACGCCATTAGAGCTATTCTCAAAAGTATTAATCTCAGAATCAAAATATTTGGTGTGTGGATGCATTCTTACATGGTCGACCCTCATGAAAAAAATTGGCGCAATTCCATCAAAAATCATGACTTGAGGCCGAACTATAAATACATCAGCAATTCGACCTTTTTCACATGCATGACTTTTACGCCATTAGAGCTATTCTCAAAAGTATTAATCTCAGAATCAAAATATTTGGTGTGTGGATGCATTCTTACATGGTCGACCCTCATGAAAAAATTTGGCGCAATTCCATCAAAAATCATGACTTGAGGCCGAACTATAAATACATCAACAATTCGACCTTTTCACATGCATGACTTTTACGCCATTAGAGCTATTCTCAAAAGTATTAATCTCAGAATCAAAATATTTGGTGTGTGGATGCATTCTTACATGGTCGACCCTGATGAAAAAAATTGGCGCAATTCCATCAAAAATCATGACTTGAGGCCGAACTATAAATACATCAACAATTCGACCTTTTTCACATGCATGACTTTTACGCCATTAGAGCTATTCTCAAAAGTATTAATCTCAGAATCAAAATATTTGGTGTGTGGATGCATTCTTACATGGTCGACCCTGATGAAAAAAATTGGCGCAATTCCATCAAAAATCATGACTTGAGGCCGAACTATAAATACATCAGCAATTCGACCTTTTTCACATGCATGACTTTTACGCCATTAGAGCTATTCTCAAAAGTATTAATCTCAGAATCAAAATATTTGGTGTGTGGATGCATTCTTACATGGTCGACCCTCATGAAAAAAAGTGGCGCAATTCCATCAAAAATCATGACTTGAGGCCGAACTATAAATACATCATCGATTCGACCTTTTTCAGCACGCATGACTTTTACGCCATTAGAGCTATTTTCAAAAGTATTAATCTCAGAATCAAAATATTTGGTGTGTGGATGCATTCTTACATGGTCGACCCTCATGAAAAAAATTGGCGCAATTCCATCAAAAATCATGACTTGAGGCCGAACTATAAATACATCATCGATTCGACCTTTTTCACATGCATGACTTTTACGCCATTAGAGCTATTCTCAAAAGTATTAATCTCAGAATCAAAATATTGGTGTGTGGATGCATTCTTACATGGTCGACCCTCATGAAAAAAATTGGCGCAATTCCATCAAAAATCATGACTTGAGGCCGAACTATAAATACATCAGCAATTCGACCTTTTCACATGCATGACTTTTACGCCATTAGAGCTATTCTCAAAAGTATTAATCTCAGAATCAAAATATTTGGTGTGTGGATGCATTCTTACATGCTCAACCCTCATGAAAAAAATTGGCGCAATTCCATCAAAAATCATGACTTGAGGCCGAACTATAAATACATCATCGATTCGACCTTTTTCACACGCATGACTTTTACGCCATTAGAGCTATTCTCAAAAGTATTAATCTCAGAATCAAAATATTTGGTGTGTGGATGCATTCTTACATGGTCGACCCTCATGAAAAAAATTGGCGCAATTCCATTAAAAATCATGACTTGAGGCCGAACTATAAATACATCAGCAATTCGACCTTTTTCACATGCATGACTTTTACGCCATTAGAGCTATTCTCAAAAGTATTAATCTCAGAATCAAAATATTTGGTGTGTGGATGCATTCTTACATGGTCGACCCTGATGAAAAAAAGTGGCGCAATTCCATCAAAAATCATGACTTGAGGCCGAACTATCAATACAATCAGCGATTCGACCTTTTTCACATGCATGAATTTTACGCCATTAGATTTATTCTCAAAAGTATTAATCTCAGAATCAAAATATTTGGTGTGTGGATGCATTCTTACATGGTCGACCCTCATGAAAACAATTGGCGCAATTCCATCAAAAATCATGACTTGAGGCCGAACTATAAATACATCAGCGATTCGACCTTTTTCACACGCATGACTTTTACGCCATTAGAGCTATTCTCAAAAGTATTAATCTCAGAATCAAAATGTTTGGTGTGTGGATGCATTCTTACATGGTCGACCCTCATGAAAAAAAGTGGCGCGATTCCATCAAAAATCATGACTTGAGACCGAACTATAAATACATCATCGATTCGACCTTTTTCACATGCATGACTTTTACGCCATTAGAGCTATTCTCAAAAGTATTAATCTCAGAATCAAAATATTTGGTGTGTGGATGCATTCTTACATGGTCGACCCTCATGAAAAAAATTGGCGCAATTCCATCAAAAATCATGACTTGAGGCCGAACTATAAATACATCAGCAATTCGACCTTTTTCACATGCATGACTTTTACGCCATTAGAGCTATTCTCAAAAGTATTAATCTCAGAATCAAAATATTTGGTGTGTGGATGCATTCTTACATGGTCGACCCTCATGAAAAAAATTGGCGCAATTCCATCAAAAATCATGACTTGAGGCCAAACTATAAATACATCAACAATTCGACCTTTTTCACATGCATGACTTTTACGCCATTAGAGCTATTCTCAAAAGTATTAATCTCAGAATCAAAATATTTGGTGTGTGGATGCATTCTTACATGGTCGACCCTCATGAAAAAAATTGGCGCAATTCCATCAAAAATCATGACTTGAGGCCGAACTATAAATACATCAACAATTCGACCTTTTTCACATGCATGACTTTTACGCCATTAGAGCTATTCTCAAAAGTATTAATCTCAGAATCAAAATATTTGGTGTGTGGATGCATTCTTACATGGTCAACCCTCATGAAAAAATTTGGCGCAATTCCATCAAAAATCATGACTTGAGGCCGAACTATAAATACATCAACAATTCGACCTTTTTCACATGCATGACTTTTACGCCATTAGAGCTATTCTCAAAAGTATTAATCTCAGAATCAAAATATTTGGTGTGTGGATGCATTCTTACATGGTCGACCCTGATGAAAAAAATTGGCGCAATTCCATCAAAAATCATGACTTGAGGCCGAACTATAAATACATCAGCAATTCGACCTTTTTCACATGCATGACTTTTACGCCATTAGAGCTATTCTCAAAAGTATTAATCTCAGAATCAAAATATTTGGTGTGTGGATGCATTCTTACATGGTCGACCCTCATGAAAAAAAGTGGCGCAATTCCATCAAAAATCATGACTTGAGGCCGAACTATAAATACATCATCGATTCGACCTTTTTCACACACATGACTTTTACGCCATTAGAGCTATTCTCAAAAGTATTAATCTCAGAATCAAAATATTTGGTGTGTGGATGCATTCTTACATGGTCGACCCTCATGAAAAAAATTGGCGCAATTCCATCAAAAATCATGACTTGAGGCCGAACTATAAATACATCAGCAATTCGACCTTTTTCACATGCATGACTTTTACGCCATTAGAGCTATTCTCAAAAGTATTAATCTCAGAATCAAAATATTTGGTGTGTGGATGCATTCTTACATGGTCGACCCTCATGAAACAAATTGGCGCAATTCCATCTAAAATCATGACTTGAGGCCAAACTATAAATACATCATCGATTCGACCTTTTTCACATGCATGACTTTTACGCCATTAGAGCTATTCTCAAAAGTATTAATCTCAGAATCAAAATATTTGGTGTGTGGATGCATTCTTACATGGTCGACCCTCATGAAAATATTTGGCGCAATTCCATCAAAAATCATGACTTGAGGCCGAACTATAAATACATCAACAATTCGACCTTTTTCACATGCATGACTTTTACGCCATTAGAGCTATTCTCAAAAGTATTAATCTCAGAATCAAAATATTTGGTGTGTGGATGCATTCTTACATGCTCAACCCTCATGAAAAAAATTGGCGCAATTCCATCAAAAATCATGACTTGAGGCCGAACTATAAATACATCATCGATTCGACCTTTTTCACATGCATGACTTTTACGCCATTAGAGCTATTCTCAAAAGTATTAATCTCAGAATCAAAATATTTGGTGTGTGGATGCATTCTTACATGGTCGACCCTCATGAAAAAAAGTGGCGCAATTCCATCAAAAATCATGACTTGAGGCCGTACTATAAATACATCATCGATTCGACCTTTTTCACATGCATGACTTTTACGCCATTAGAGCTATTCTCAAAAGTATTAATCTCAGAATCAAAATATTTGGTGTGTGGATGCATTCTTACATGGTCGACCCTCATGAAAACAATTGGCGCAATTCCATCAAAAATCATGACTTGAGGCCGAACTATAAATACATCAGCAATTCGACCTTTTTCACATGCATGACTTTTACGCCATTAGAGCTATTCTCAAAAGTATTAATCTCAGAATCAAAATATTTGGTGTGTGGATGCATTCTTACATGGTCGACCCTCATGAAAATATTTGGCGCAATTCCATCAAAAATCATGACTTGAGGCCGAACTATAAATACATCAACAATTCGACCTTTTTCACATGCATGACTTTTACGCCATTAGAGCTATTCTCAAAAGTATTAATCTCAGAATCAAAATATTTGGTGTGTGGATGCATTCTTACATGCTCAACCCTCATGAAAAAAATTGGCGCAATTCCATCAAAAATCATGACTTGAGGCCGAACTATAAATACATCATCGATTCGACCTTTTTCACACGCATGACTTTTACGCCATTAGAGCTATTCTCAAAAGTATTAATCTCAGAATCAAAATATTTGGTGTGTGGATGCATTCTTACATGGTCGACCCTCATGAAAAAAAGTGGCGCAATTCCATCAAAAATCATGACTTGAGGCCGTACTATAAATACATCATCGATTCGACCTTTTTCACATGCATGACTTTTACGCCATTAGAGCTATTCTCAAAAGTATTAATCTCAGAATCAAAATATTTGGTGTGTGGATGCATTCTTACATGGTCGACCCTCATGAAAACAATTGGCGCAATTCCATCAAAAATCATGACTTGAGGCCGAACTATAAATACATCAGCAATTCGACCTTTTTCACATGCATGACTTTTACGCCATTAGAGCTATTCTCAAAAGTATTAATCTCAGAATCAAAATATTTGGTGTGTGGATGCATTCTTACATGCTCAACCCTCATGAAAAAAATTGGCGCAATTCCATCAAAAATCATGACTTGAGGCCGAACTATAAATACATCATCGATTCGACCTTTTTCACACGCATGACCTTTACGCCATTAGAGCTATTCTCAAAAGTATTAATCTCAGAATCAAAATATTTGGTGTGTGGATGCATTCTTACATGGTCGACCCTCATGAAAAAAATTGGCGCAATTCCATTAAAAATCATGACTTGAGGCCGAACTATAAATACATCAGCAATTCGACCTTTTTCACATGCATGACTTTTACGCCATTAGAGCTATTCTCAAAAGTATTAATCTCAGAATCAAAATATTTGGTGTGTGGATGCATTCTTACATGGTCGACCCTCATGAAAAAAATTGGCGCAATTCCATCAAAAATCATGACTTGAGGCCGAACTATAAATACATCAGCGATTCGACCTTTTTCACATGCATGAATTTTACGCCATTAGATTTATTCTCAAAAGTATTAATCTCAGAATCAAAATATTTGGTGTGTGGATGCATTCTTACATGGTCGACCCTCATGAAAAAAATTGGCGCAATTCCATCTAAAATCATGACTTGAGGCCGAACTATAAATACATCATCGATTCGACCTTTTTCACACGCATGACTTTTACGCCATTAGAGCTATTCTCAAAAGTATTCATCTCAGAATCAAAATGTTTGGTGTGTGGATGCATTCTTACATGGTCGACCCTCATGAAAAAAAGTGGCGCAATTCCATCAAAAATCATGACTTGAGGCCGAACTATAAATACATCATCGATTCGACCTTTTTCACATGCATGACTTTTACGCCATTAGAGCTATTCTCAAAAGTATTAATCTCAATTCAAAATATTTGGTGTGTGGATGCATTCTTACATGGTCGACCCTCATGAAAACAATTGGCGCAATTCCATCAAAAATCATGACTTGAGGCCGAACTATAAATACATCAGCAATTCGACCTTTTTCACATGCATGACTTTTACGCCATTAGAGCTATTCTCAAAAGTATTAATCTCAGAATCAAAATATTTGGTGTGTGGATGCATTCTTACATGGTCGACCCTCATGAAAATATTTGGCGCAATTCCATCAAAAATCATGACTTGAGGCCGAACTATAAATACATCAACAATTCGACCTTTTTCACATGCATGACTTTTACGCCATTAGAGCTATTCTCAAAAGTATTAATCTCAGAATCAAAATATTTGGTGTGTGGATGCATTCTTACATGCTCAACCCTCATGAAAAAAATTGGCGCAATTCCATCAAAAATCATGACTTGAGGCCGAACTATAAATACATCATCGATTCGACCTTTTTCACACGCATGACTTTTACGCCATTAGAGCTATTCTCAAAAGTATTAATCTCAGAATCAAAATATTTGGTGTGTGGATGCATTCTTACATGGTCGACCCTCATGAAAAAAAGTGGCGCAATTCCATCAAAAATCATGACTTGAGGCCGTACTATAAATACATCATCGATTCGACCTTTTTCACATGCATGACTTTTACGCCATTAGAGCTATTCTCAAAAGTATTAATCTCAGAATCAAAATATTTGGTGTGTGGATGCATTCTTACATGGTCGACCCTCATGAAAACAATTGGCGCAATTCCATCAAAAATCATGACTTGAGGCCGAACTATAAATACATCAGCAATTCGACCTTTTTCACATGCATGACTTTTACGCCATTAGAGCTATTCTCAAAAGTATTAATCTCAGAATCAAAATATTTGGTGTGTGGATGCATTCTTACATGCTCAACCCTCATGAAAAAAATTGGCGCAATTCCATCAAAAATCATGACTTGAGGCCGAACTATAAATACATCATCGATTCGACCTTTTTCACACGCATGACCTTTACGCCATTAGAGCTATTCTCAAAAGTATTAATCTCAGAATCAAAATATTTGGTGTGTGGATGCATTCTTACATGGTCGACCCTCATGAAAAAAATTGGCGCAATTCCATTAAAAATCATGACTTGAGGCCGAACTATAAATACATCAGCAATTCGACCTTTTTCACATGCATGACTTTTACGCCATTAGAGCTATTCTCAAAAGTATTAATCTCAGAATCAAAATATTTGGTGTGTGGATGCATTCTTACATGGTCGACCCTCATGAAAAAAATTGGCGCAATTCCATCAAAAATCATGACTTGAGGCCGAACTATAAATACATCAGCGATTCGACCTTTTTCACATGCATGAATTTTACGCCATTAGATTTATTCTCAAAAGTATTAATCTCAGAATCAAAATATTTGGTGTGTGGATGCATTCTTACATGGTCGACCCTCATGAAAAAAATTGGCGCAATTCCATCTAAAATCATGACTTGAGGCCGAACTATAAATACATCATCGATTCGACCTTTTTCACACGCATGACTTTTACGCCATTAGAGCTATTCTCAAAAGTATTCATCTCAGAATCAAAATGTTTGGTGTGTGGATGCATTCTTACATGGTCGACCCTCATGAAAAAAAGTGGCGCAATTCCATCAAAAATCATGACTTGAGGCCGAACTATAAATACATCATCGATTCGACCTTTTTCACATGCATGACTTTTACGCCATTAGAGCTATTCTCAAAAGTATTAATCTCAGAATCAAAATATTTGGTGTGTGGATGCATTCTTACATGGTCGACCCTCATGAAAAAAATTGGCGCAATTCCATCAAAAATCATGACTTGAGGCCGAACTATAAATACATCAGCAATTCGACCTTTTTCACATGCATGACTTTTACGCCATGAGAATTATTCTCAAAAGTATTAATCTCAGAATCAAAATATTTGGTGTGTGGATGCATTCTTACATGGTCGACCCTCATGAAAAAAATTGGCGCAATTCCATCAAAAATCATGACTTGAGGCCGAACTATAAATACATCAGCGATTCGACCTTTTTCACATGCATGAATTTTACGCCATTAGATTTATTCTCAAAAGTATTAATCTCAGAATCAAAATATTTGGTGTGTGGATGCATTCTTACATGGTCGACCCTCATGAAAAAAATTGGCGCAATTCCATCTAAAATCATGACTTGAGGCCGAACTATAAATACATCATCGATTCGACCTTTTTCACACGCATGACTTTTACGCCATTAGAGCTATTCTCAAAAGTATTCATCTCAGAATCAAAATGTTTGGTGTGTGGATGCATTCTTACATGGTCGACCCTCATGAAAAAAAGTGGCGCAATTCCATCAAAAATCATGACTTGAGGCCGAACTATAAATACATCATCGATTCGACCTTTTTCACATGCATGACTTTTACGCCATTAGAGCTATTCTCAAAAGTATTAATCTCAATTCAAAATATTTGGTGTGTGGATGCATTCTTACATGGTCGACCCTCATGAAAACAATTGGCGCAATTCCATCAAAAATCATGACTTGAGGCCGAACTATAAATACATCAGCAATTCGACCTTTTTCACATGCATGACTTTTACGCCATTAGAGCTATTCTCAAAAGTATTAATCTCAGAATCAAAATATTTGGTGTGTGGATGCATTCTTACATGGTCGACCCTCATGAAAATATTTGGCGCAATTCCATCAAAAATCATGACTTGAGGCCGTACTATAAATACATCATCGATTCGACCTTTTTCACATGCATGACTTTTACGCCATTAGAGCTATTCTCAAAAGTATTAATCTCAGAATCAAAATATTTGGTGTGTGGATGCATTCTTACATGGTCGACCCTCATGAATACAATTGGCGCAATTCCATCAAAAATCATGACTTGAGGCCGAACTATAAATACATCAGCAATTCGACCTTTTTCACATGCATGACTTTTACGCCATTAGAGCTATTCTCAAAAGTATTAATCTCAGAATCAAAATATTTGGTGTGTGGATGCATTCTTACATGCTCAACCCTCATGAAAAAAATTGGCGCAATTCCATCAAAAATCATGACTTGAGGCCGAACTATAAATACATCATCGATTCGACCTTTTTCACACGCATGACCTTTACGCCATTAGAGCTATTCTCAAAAGTATTAATCTCAGAATCAAAATATTTGGTGTGTGGATGCATTCTTACATGGTCGACCCTCATGAAAAAAATTGGCGCAATTCCATTAAAAATCATGACTTGAGGCCGAACTATAAATACATCAGCAATTCGACCTTTTTCACATGCATGACTTTTACGCCATTAGAGCTATTCTCAAAAGTATTAATCTCAGAATCAAAATATTTGGTGTGTGGATGCATTCTTACATGGTCGACCCTCATGAAAAAAATTGGCGCAATTCCATCAAAAATCATGACTTGAGGCCGAACTATAAATACATCAGCGATTCGACCTTTTTCACATGCATGAATTTTACGCCATTAGATTTATTCTCAAAAGTATTAATCTCAGAATCAAAATATTTGGTGTGTGGATGCATTCTTACATGGTCGACCCTCATGAAAAAAATTGGCGCAATTCCATCTAAAATCATGACTTGAGGCCGAACTATAAATACATCATCGATTCGACCTTTTTCACACGCATGACTTTTACGCCATTAGAGCTATTCTCAAAAGTATTCATCTCAGAATCAAAATGTTTGGTGTGTGGATGCATTCTTACATGGTCGACCCTCATGAAAATAAGTGGCGCAATTCCATCAAAAATCATGACTTGAGGCCGAACTATAAATACATCATCGATTCGACCTTTTTCACATGCATGACTTTTACGCCATTAGAGCTATTCTCAAAAGTATTAATCTCAGAATCAAAATATTTGGTGTGTGGATGCATTCTTACATGGTCGACCCTCATGAAAAAAATTGGCGCAATTCCATCAAAAATCATGACTTGAGGCCGAACTATAAATACATCAGCAATTCGACCTTTTTCACATGCATGACTTTTACGCCATGAGAATTATTCTCAAAAGTATTAATCTCAGAATCAAAATATTTGGTGTGTGGATGCATTCTTACATGGTCGACCCTCATGAAAAAAAGTGGCGCAATTCCATCAAAAATCATGACTTGAGGCCGAACTATAAATACATCAGCAATTCGACCTTTTTCACATGCATGACTTTTACGCCATTAGAGCTATTCTCAAAAGTATTAATCTCAGAATCAAAATATTTGGTGTGTGGATGCATTCTTACATGGTCGACCCTCATGAAAAAAAGTGGCGCAATTCCATCAAAAATCATGACTTGAGGCCGAACTATAAATACATCATCGATTCGACCTTTTTCACACACATGACTTTTACGCCATTAGAGCTATTCTCAAAAGTATTAATCTCAGAATCAAAATATTTGGTGTGTGGATGCATTCTTACATGGTCGACCCTCATGAAAAAAATTGGCGCAATTCCATCAAAAATCATGACTTGAGGCCGAACTATAAATACATCAGCAATTCGACCTTTTTCACATGCATGACTTTTACGCCATTAGAGCTATTCTCAAAAGTATTAATCTCAGAATCAAAATATTTGGTGTGTGGATGCATTCTTACATGGTCGACCCTCATGAAACAAATTGGCGCAATTCCATCTAAAATCATGACTTGAGGCCAAACTATAAATACATCATCGATTCGACCTTTTTCACATGCATGACTTTTACGCCATTAGAGCTATTCTCAAAAGTATTAATCTCAGAATCAAAATATTTGGTGTGTGGATGCATTCTTACATGGTCGACCCTCATGAAAATATTTGGCGCAATTCCATCAAAAATCATGACTTGAGGCCGAACTATAAATACATCAACAATTCGACCTTTTTCACATGCATGACTTTTACGCCATTAGAGCTATTCTCAAAAGTATTAATCTCAGAATCAAAATATTTGGTGTGTGGATGCATTCTTACATGCTCAACCCTCATGAAAAAAATTGGCGCAATTCCATCAAAAATCATGACTTGAGGCCGAACTATAAATACATCATCGATTCGACCTTTTTCACACGCATGACTTTTACGCCATTAGAGCTATTCTCAAAAGTATTAATCTCAGAATCAAAATATTTGGTGTGTGGATGCATTCTTACATGGTCGACCCTCATGAAAAAAAGTGGCGCAATTCCATCAAAAATCATGACTTGAGGCCGTACTATAAATACATCATCGATTCGACCTTTTTCACATGCATGACTTTTACGCCATTAGAGCTATTCTCAAAAGTATTAATCTCAGAATCAAAATATTTGGTGTGTGGATGCATTCTTACATGGTCGACCCTCATGAAAACAATTGGCGCAATTCCATCAAAAATCATGACTTGAGGCCGAACTATAAATACATCAGCAATTCGACCTTTTTCACATGCATGACTTTTACGCCATTAGAGCTATTCTCAAAAGTATTAATCTCAGAATCAAAATATTTGGTGTGTGGATGCATTCTTACATGGTCGACCCTCATGAAAATATTTGGCGCAATTCCATCAAAAATCATGACTTGAGGCCGAACTATAAATACATCAACAATTCGACCTTTTTCACATGCATGACTTTTACGCCATTAGAGCTATTCTCAAAAGTATTAATCTCAGAATCAAAATATTTGGTGTGTGGATGCATTCTTACATGCTCAACCCTCATGAAAAAAATTGGCGCAATTCCATCAAAAATCATGACTTGAGGCCGAACTATAAATACATCATCGATTCGACCTTTTTCACACGCATGACTTTTACGCCATTAGAGCTATTCTCAAAAGTATTAATCTCAGAATCAAAATATTTGGTGTGTGGATGCATTCTTACATGGTCGACCCTCATGAAAAAAAGTGGCGCAATTCCATCAAAAATCATGACTTGAGGCCGTACTATAAATACATCATCGATTCGACCTTTTTCACATGCATGACTTTTACGCCATTAGAGCTATTCTCAAAAGTATTAATCTCAGAATCAAAATATTTGGTGTGTGGATGCATTCTTACATGGTCGACCCTCATGAAAACAATTGGCGCAATTCCATCAAAAATCATGACTTGAGGCCGAACTATAAATACATCAGCAATTCGACCTTTTTCACATGCATGACTTTTACGCCATTAGAGCTATTCTCAAAAGTATTAATCTCAGAATCAAAATATTTGGTGTGTGGATGCATTCTTACATGCTCAACCCTCATGAAAAAAATTGGCGCAATTCCATCAAAAATCATGACTTGAGGCCGAACTATAAATACATCATCGATTCGACCTTTTTCACACGCATGACCTTTACGCCATTAGAGCTATTCTCAAAAGTATTAATCTCAGAATCAAAATATTTGGTGTGTGGATGCATTCTTACATGGTCGACCCTCATGAAAAAAATTGGCGCAATTCCATTAAAAATCATGACTTGAGGCCGAACTATAAATACATCAGCAATTCGACCTTTTTCACATGCATGCCTTTTACGCCATTAGAGCTATTCTCAAAAGTATTAATCTCAGAATCAAAATATTTGGTGTGTGGATGCATTCTTACATGGTCGACCCTCATGAAAAAAATTGGCGCAATTCCATCAAAAATCATGACTTGAGGCCGAACTATAAATACATCAGCGATTCGACCTTTTTCACATGCATGAATTTTACGCCATTAGATTTATTCTCAAAAGTATTAATCTCAGAATCAAAATATTTGGTGTGTGGATGCATTCTTACATGGTCGACCCTCATGAAAAAAATTGGCGCAATTCCATCTAAAATCATGACTTGAGGCCGAACTATAAATACATCATCGATTCGACCTTTTTCACACGCATGACTTTTACGCCATTAGAGCTATTCTCAAAAGTATTCATCTCAGAATCAAAATGTTTGGTGTGTGGATGCATTCTTACATGGTCGACCCTCATGAAAACAATTGGCGCAATTCCATCAAAAATCATGACTTGAGGCCGAACTATAAATACATCATCGATTCGACCTTTTTCACATGCATGACTTTTACGCCATTAGAGCTATTCTCAAAAGTATTAATCTCAGAATCAAAATATTTGGTGTGTGGATGCATTCTTACATGGTCGACCCTCATGAAAAAAATTGGCGCAATTCCATCAAAAATCATGACTTGAGGCCGAACTATAAATACATCAGCAATTCGACCTTTTTCACATGCATGACTTTTACGCCATGAGAATTATTCTCAAAAGTATTAATCTCAGAATCAAAATATTTGGTGTGTGGATGCATTCTTACATGGTCGACCCTCATGAAAAAAAGTGGCGCAATTCCATCAAAAATCATGACTTGAGGCCAAACTATAAATACATCAGCGATTCGACCTTTTTCACATGCATGACTTTTACGCCATTAGAGCTATTCTCAAAAGTATTAATCTCAGAATCAAAATATTTGGTGTGTGGATGCATTCTTACATGGTCGACCCTCATGAAAACAATTGGCGCAATTCCATCAAAAATCATGACTTGAGGCCGAACTATAAATACATCAGCAATTCGACCTTTTTCACATGCATGACTTTTACGCCATTAGAGCTATTCTCAAAAGTATTAATCTCAGAATCAAAATATTTGGTGTGTGGATGCATTCTTACATGCTCAACCCTCATGAAAAAAATTGGCGCAATTCCATCAAAAATCATGACTTGAGGCCGAACTATAAATACATCATCGATTCGACCTTTTTCACACGCATGACTTTTACGCCATTAGAGCTATTCTCAAAAGTATTAATCTCAGAATCAAAATATTTGGTGTGTGGATGCATTCTTACATGGTCAACCCTCATGAAAAAAATTGGCGCAATTCCATTAAAAATCATGACTTGAGGCCGAACTATAAATACATCAGCAATTCGACCTTTTTCACATGCATGACTTTTACGCCATTAGAGCTATTCTCAAAAGTATTAATCTCAGAATCAAAATATTTGGTGTGTGGATGCATTCTTACATGGTCGACCCTCATGAAAAAAAGTGGCGCAATTCCATCAAAAATCATGACTTGAGTCCGAACTATAAATACATCAGCGATTCGACCTTTTTCACATGCATGAATTTTACGCCATTAGATTTATTCTCAAAAGTATTAATCTCAGAATCAAAATATTTGGTGTGTGGATGCATTCTTACATGGTCGACCCTCATGAAAACAATTGGCGCAATTCCATCAAAAATCATGACTTGAGGCCGAACTATAAATACATCATCGATTCGACCTTTTTCACACGCATGACTTTTACGCCATTAGAGCTATTTTCAAAAGTATTAATCTCAGAATCAAAATATTTGGTGTGTGGATGCATTCTTACATGGTCGACCCTCATGAAAAAAATTGGCGCAATTCCATCAAAAATCATGACTTGAGGCCGAACTATAAATACATCATCGATTCGACCTTTTTCACACGCATGACTTTTTTGCCATTAGAGCTATTCTCAAAAGTATTAATCTCAGAATCAAAATATTTGGTGTGTGGATGCATTCTTACATGGTCGACCCTCATGAAAAAAATTGGCGCAATTCCATCAAAAATCATGACTTGAGGCCGAACTATAAATACATCAGCAATTCGACCTTTTTCTCATGCATGACTTTTACGCCATTAGAGCTATTCTCAAAAGTATTAATCTCAGAATCAAAATATTTGGTGTGTGGATGCATTCTTACATGGTCGACCCTGATGAAAAAAATTGGCGCAATTCCATCAAAAATCATGACTTGAGGCCGAACTATAAATACATCAGCAATTCGACCTTTTTCACATGCATGACTTTTACGCCATTAGAGCTATTCTCAAAAGTATTAATCTCAGAATCAAAATATTTGGTGTGTGGATGCATTCTTACATGGTCGACCCTCATGAAAAAAAGTGGCGCAATTCCATCAAAAATCATGACTTGAGGCCGAACTATAAATACATCATCGATTCGACCTTTTTCACACGCATGACTTTTACGCCATTAGAGCTATTCTCAAAAGTATTAATCTCAGAATCAAAATATTTGGTGTGTGGATGCATTCTTACATGGTCGACCCTGATGAAAAAAATTGGCGCAATTCCATCAAAAATCATGACTTGAGGCCGAACTATAAATACATCAGCAATTCGACCTTTTTCACATGCATGACTTTTACGCCATTAGAGCTATTCTCAAAAGTATTAATCTCAGAATCAAAATATTTGGTGTGTGGATGCATTCTTACATGGTCGACCCTGATGAAAAAAATTGGCGCAATTCCATCAAAAATCATGACTTGAGGCCGAACTATAAATACATCAGCAATTCGACCTTTTTCACATGCATGACTTTTACGCCATTAGAGCTATTCTCAAAAGTATTAATCTCAGAATCAAAATATTTGGTGTGTGGATGCATTCTTACATGGTCAACCCTCATGAAAAAATTTGGCGCAATTCCATCAAAAATCATGACTTGAGGCCGAACTATAAATACATCAACAATTCGACCTTTTTCACACGCATGACTTTTACGCCATTAGAGCTATTCTCAAAAGTATTAATCTCAAAATCAAAATATTTGGTGTGTGGATGCATTCTTACATGGTCGACCCTGATGAAAAAAATTGGCGCAATTCCATCAAAAATCATGACTTGAGGCCGAACTATAAATACATCAGCAATTCGACCTTTTTCACACGCATGACTTTTACGCCATTAGAGCTATTCTCAAAAGTATTAATCTCAGAATCAAAATATTTGGTGTGTGGATGCATTCTTACATGGTCGACCCTCATGAAAAAAAGTGGCGCAATTCCATCAAAAATCATGACTTGAGGCCGAACTATAAATACATCATCGATTCGACCTTTTTCACACGCATGACTTTTACGCCATTAGAGCTATTTTCAAAAGTATTAATCTCAGAATCAAAATATTTGGTGTGTGGATGCATTCTTACATGGTCGACCCTCATGAAAAAAAGTGGCGCAATTCCATCAAAAATCATGACTTGAGGCCGAACTATAAATACATCATCGATTCGACCTTTTTCACATGCATGACTTTTACGCCATTAGAGCTATTCTCAAAAGTATTAATCTCAGAATCAAAATATTTGGTGTGTGGATGCATTCTTACATGGTCGACCCTCATGAAAACAATTGGCGCAATTCCATCAAAAATCATGACTTGAGGCCGAACTATAAATACATCAGCAATTCGACCTTTTTCACATGCATGACTTTTACGCCATTAGAGCTATTCTCAAAAGTATTAATCTCAGAATCAAAATATTTGGTGTGTGGATGCATTCTTACATGCTCAACCCTCATGAAAAAAATTGGCGCAATTCCATCAAAAATCATGACTTGAGGCCGAACTATAAATACATCATCGATTCGACCTTTTTCACACGCATGACTTTTACGCCATTAGAGCTATTCTCAAAAGTATTAATCTCAGAATCAAAATATTTGGTGCGTGGATGCATTCTTACATGGTCGACCCTCATGAAAAAAATTGGAGCAATTCCATTAAAAATCATGACTTGAGGCCGAACTATAAATACATCAGCAATTCGACCTTTTTCACATGCATGACTTTTACGCCATTAGAGCTATTCTCAAAAGTATTAATCTCAGAATCAAAATATTTGGTGTGTGGATGCATTCTTACATGGTCGACCCTCATGAAAAAAAGTGGCGCAATTCCATCAAAAATCATGACTTGAGGCCGAACTATAAATACATCATCGATTCGACCTTTTTCACATGCATGAATTTTACGCCATTAGATTTATTCTCAAAAGTATTAATCTCAGAATCAAAATATTTGGTGTGTGGATGCATTCTTACATGGTCGACCCTCATGAAAACAATTGGTGCAATTCCATCAAAAATCATGACTTGAGGCCGAACTATAAATACATCAGCGATTCGACCTTTTTCACACGCATGACTTTTACGCCATTAGAGCTATTCTCAAAAGTATTAATCTCAGAATCAAAATGTTTGGTGTGTGGATGCATTCTTACATGGTCGACCCTCATGAAAAAAAGTGGCGCGATTCCATCAAAAATTATGACTTGAGACCGAACTATAAATACATCATCGATTCGACCTTTTTCACATGCATGACTTTTACGCCATTAGAGCTATTCTCAAAAGTATTAATCTCAGAATCAAAATATTTGGTGTGTGGATGCATTCTTACATGGTCGACCCTCATGAAAAAAATTAGCGCAATTCCATCAAAAATCATGACTTGAGGCCGAACTATAAATACATCAGCAATTCGACCTTTTTCACATGCATGACTTTTACGCCATTAGAGCTATTCTCAAAAGTATTAATCTCAGAATCAAAATATTTGGTGTGTGGATGCATTCTTACATGGTCGACCCTCATGAAAAAAATTGGCGCAATTCCATCAAAAATCATGACTTGAGGCCGAACTATAAATACATCAACAATTCGACCTTTTTCACATGCATGACTTTTACGCCATTAGAGCTATTCTCAAAAGTATTAATCTCAGAATCAAAATATTTGGTGTGTGGATGCATTCTTACATGGTCGACCCTGATGAAAAAAATTGGCGCAATTCCATCAAAAATCATGACTTGAGGCCGAACTATAAATACATCAGCAATTCGACCTTTTTCACATGCATGACTTTTACGCCATTAGAGCTATTCTCAAAAGTATTAATCTCAGAATCAAAATATTTGGTGTGTGGATGCATTCTTACATGGTCGACCCTCATGAAAAAAAGTGGCGCAATTCCATCAAAAATCATGACTTGAGGCCGAAGTATAAATACATCATCGATTCGACCTTTTTCACATGCATGACTTTTACGCCATTAGAGCTATTCTCAAAAGTATTAATCTCAGAATCAAAATATTTGGTGTGTGGATGCATTCTTACATGGTCGACCCTCATGAAAAAAAGTGGCGCAATTCCATCAAAAATCATGACTTGAGGCCGAACTATAAATACATCAGCAATTCGACCTTTTTCACATGCATGACTTTTACGCCATTAGAGCTATTCTCAAAAGTATTAATCTCAGAATCAAAATATTTGGTGTGTGGATGCATTCTTACATGGTCGACCCTCATGAAAAAAAGTGGCGCGATTCCATCAAAAATCATGACTTGAGGCCGAACTATAAATACATCATCGATTCGACCTTTTTCACATGCATGACTTTTACGCCATTAGAGCTATTCTCAAAAGTATTAATCTCAGAATCAAAATATTTGGTGTGTGGATGCATTCTTACATGGTCGACCCTCATGAAAAAAATTGGCGCAATTCCATCAAAAATCATGACTTGAGGCCAAACTATAAATACATTAGCAATTTGATTTTTTTCACATGCATGACTTTTACGCCATTAGAGCTATTCTCAAAAGTATTAATCTCAGAATCAAAATATTTGGTGTGTGGATGCATTCTTACATGGTCGACCCTCATGAAACAAATTGGCGCAATTCCATCAAAAATCATGACTTGAGGCCAAACTATAAATACATCATCGATTCGACCTTTTTCACATGCATGACTTTTACGCCATTAGAGCTATTCTCAAAAGTATTAATCTCAGAATCAAAATATTTGGTGTGTGGATGCATTCTTACATGGTCGACCCTCATGAAAATATTTGGCGCAATTCCATCAAAAATCATGACTTGAGGCCGAACTATAAATACATCAACAATTCGACCTTTTTCACATGCATGACTTTTACGCCATTAGAGCTATTCTCAAAAGTATTAATCTCAGAATCAAAATATTTGGTGTGTGGATGCATTCTTACATGCTCAACCCTCATGAAAAAATTTGGCGCAATTCCATCAAAAATCATGACTTGAGGCCGAACTATAAATACATCATCGATTCGACCTTTTTCACACGCATGACTTTTACGCCATTAGAGCTATTCTCAAAAGTATTAATCTCAGAATCAAAATATTTGGTGTGTGGATGCATTCTTACATGGTCGACCCTCATGAAAAAAAGTGGCGCAATTCCATCAAAAATCATGACTTGAGGCCGTACTATAAATACATCATCGATTCGACCTTTTCACATGCATGACTTTTACGCCATTAGAGCTATTCTCAAAAGTATTAATCTCAGAATCAAAATATTTGGTGTGTGGATGCATTCTTACATGGTCGACCCTCATGAAAACAATTGGCGCAATTCCATCAAAAATCATGACTTGAGGCCGAACTATAAATACATCAGCAATTCGACCTTTTTCACATGCATGACTTTTACGCCATTAGAGCTATTCTCAAAAGTATTAATCTCAGAATCAAAATATTTGGTGTGTGGATGCATTCTTACATGCTCAACCCTCATGAAAAAAATTGGCGCAATTCCATCAAAAATCATGACTTGAGGCCGAACTATAAATACATCATCGATTCGACCTTTTTCACACGCATGACTTTTACGCCATTAGAGCTATTCTCAAAAGTATTAATCTCAGAATCAAAATATTTGGTGTGTTGATGCATTCTTACATGGTCGACCCTCATGAAAACAATTGGCGCAATTCCATCAAAAATCATGACTTGAGGCCGAACTATAAATACATCAGCAATTCGACCTTTTTCACATGCATGACTTTTACGCCATTAGAGCTATTCTCAAAAGTATTTAATCTCAGAATCAAAATATTTGGTGTGTGGATGCATTCTTACATGGTCGACCCTCATGAAAAAAATTGGCGCAATTCCATCAAAAATCATGACTTGAGGCCGAACTATAAATACATCAGCGATTCGACCTTTTTCACATGCATGAATTTTACGCCATTAGATTTATTCTCAAAAGTATTAATCTCAGAATCAAAATATTTGGTGTGTGGATGCATTCTTACATGGTCGACCCTCATGAAAAAAATTGGCGCAATTCCATCAAAAATCATGACTTGAGGCCGAACTATAAATACATCATCGATTCGACCTTTTTCACACGCATGACTTTTACGCCATTAGAGCTATTCTCAAAAGTATTCATCTCAGAATCAAAATGTTTGGTGTGTGGATGCATTCTTACATGGTCGACCCTCATGAAAAAAAGTGGCGCAATTCCATCAAAAATCATGACTTGAGGCCGAACTATAAATACATCATCGATTCGACCTTTTTCACATGCATGACTTTTACGCCATTAGAGCTATTCTCAAAAGTATTAATCTCAGAATCAAAATATTTGGTGTGTGGATGCATTCTTACATGGTCGACCCTCATGAAAAAAAGTGGCGCAATTCCATCAAAAATCATGACTTGAGGCCGAACTATAAATACATCATCGATTCGACCTTTTTCACATGAATGACTTTTACGCCATGAGAATTATTCTCAAAAGTATTAATCTCAGAATCAAAATATTTGGTGTGTGGATGCATTCTTACATGGTCGACCCTCATGAAAAAAAGTGGCGCAATTCCATCAAAAATCATGACTTGAGGCCAAACTATAAATACATCAGCGATTCGACCTTTTTCACATGCATGACTTTTACGCCATTAGAGCTATTCTCAAAAGTATTAATCTCAGAATCAAAATATTTGGTGTGTGGATGCATTCTTACATGGTCGACCCTCATGAAAAAAATTGGCGCAATTCCATTAAAAATCATGACTTGAGGCCGAACTATAAATACATCAGCAATTCGACCTTTTTCACATGCATGACTTTTACGCCATTAGAGCTATTCTCAAAAGTATTAATCTCAGAATCAAAATATTTGGTGTGTGGATGCATTCTTACATGGTCGACCCTCATGAAAAAAAGTGGCGCAATTCCATCAAAAATCATGACTTGAGGCCGAACTATAAATACATCAGCGATTCGACCTTTTTCACATGCATGAATTTTACGCCATTAGATTTATTCTCAAAAGTATTAATCTCAGAATCAAAATATTTGGTGTGTGGATGCATTCTTACATGGTCGACCCTCATGAAAACAATTGGCGCAATTCCATCAAAAATCATGACTTGAGGCCGAACTATAAATACATCAGCGATTCGACCTTTTTCACACGCATGACTTTTACGCCATTAGAGCTATTCTCAAAAGTATTAATCTCAGAATCAAAATGTTTGGTGTGTGGATGCATTCTTACATGGTCGACCCTCATGAAAAAAAGTGGCGCGATTCCATCAAAAATCATGACTTGAGGCCGAACTATAAATACATCATCGATTCGACCTTTTTCACATGCATGACTTTCACGCCATTAGAGCTATTCTCAAAAGTATTAATCTCAGAATAAAAATATTTGGTGTGTGGATGCATTCTTACATGGTCGACCCTCATGAAAAAAATTGGCGCAATTCCATCAAAAATCATGACTTGAGGCCGAACTATAAATACATCAGCAATTCGACCTTTTTCACATGCATGACTTTTACGCCATTAGAGCTATTCTCAAAAGTATTAATCTCAGAATCAAAATATTTGGTGTGTGGATGCATTCTTACATGGTCGACCCTCATGAAAAAAATTGGCGCAATTCCATCAAAAATCATGACTTGAGGCCGAACTCTAAATACATCAACAATTCGACCTTTTTCACATGCATGACTTTTACGCCATTAGAGCTATTCTCAAAAGTATTAATCTCAGAATCAAAATATTTGGTGTGTGGATGCATTCTTACATGGTCGACCCTCATGAAAAAATTTGGCGCAATTCCATCAAAAATCATGACTTGAGGCCGAACTATAAATACATCAACAATTCGACCTTTTTCACATGCATGACTTTTACGCCATTAGAGCTATTCTCAAAAGTATTAATCTCAGAATCAAAATATTTGGTGTGTGGATGCATTCTTACATGGTCAACCCTCATGAAAAAATTTGGCGCAATTCCATCAAAAATCATGACTTGAGGCCGAACTATAAATACATCAACAATTCGACCTTTTTCACATGCATGACTTTTACGCCATTAGAGCTATTCTCAAAAGTATTAATCTCAGAATCAAAATATTTGGTGTGTGGATGCATTCTTACATGGTCGACCCTGATGAAACAAATTGGCGCAATTCCATCAAAAATCATGACTTGAGGCCGAACTATAAATACATCAGCAATTCGACCTTTTTCACATGCATGACTTTTACGCCATTAGAGCTATTCTCAAAAGTATTAATCTCAGAATCAAAATATTTGGTGTGTGGATGCATTCTTACATGGTCGACCCTCATGAAAAAAAGTGGCGCAATTCCATCAAAAATCATGACTTGAGGCCGAACTATAAATACATCACCGATTCGACCTTTTTCACACGCATGACTTTTACGCCATTAGAGCTATTCTCAAAAGTATTAATCTCAGAATCAAAATATTTGGTGTGTGGATGCATTCTTACATGGTCGACCCTCATGAAAAAAAGTGGCGCAATTCCATCAAAAATCATGACTTGAGGCCGAACTATAAATACATCATCGATTCGACCTTTTTCACATGAATGACTTTTACGCCATGAGAATTATTCTCAAAAGTATTAATCTCAGAATCAAAATATTTGGTGTGTGGATGCATTCTTACATGGTCGACCCTCATGAAAAAAAGTGGCGCAATTCCATCAAAAATCATGACTTGAGGCCAAACTATAAATACATCAGCGATTCGACCTTTTTCACATGCATGACTTTTACGCCATTAGAGCTATTCTCAAAAGTATTAATCTCAGAATCAAAATATTTGGTGTGTGGATGCATTCTTACATGGTCGACCCTCATGAAAAAAATTGGCGCAATTCCATTAAAAATCATGACTTGAGGCCGAACTATAAATACATCAGCAATTCGACCTTTTTCACATGCATGACTTTTACGCCATTAGAGCTATTCTCAAAAGTATTAATCTCAGAATCAAAATATTTGGTGTGTGGATGCATTCTTACATGGTCGACCCTCATGAAAAAAAGTGGCGCAATTCCATCAAAAATCATGACTTGAGGCCGAACTATAAATACATCAGCGATTCGACCTTTTTCACATGCATGAATTTTACGCCATTAGATTTATTCTCAAAAGTATTAATCTCAGAATCAAAATATTTGGTGTGTGGATGCATTCTTACATGGTCGACCCTCATGAAAACAATTGGCGCAATTCCATCAAAAATCATGACTTGAGGCCGAACTATAAATACATCAGCGATTCGACCTTTTTCACACGCATGACTTTTACGCCATTAGAGCTATTCTCAAAAGTATTAATCTCAGAATCAAAATGTTTGGTGTGTGGATGCATTCTTACATGGTCAACCCTCATGAAAAAAAGTGGCGCGATTCCATCAAAAATCATGACTTGAGGCCGAACTATAAATACATCATCGATTCGACCTTTTTCACATGCATGACTTTTACGCCATTAGAGCTATTCTCAAAAGTATTAATCTCAGAATCAAAATATTTGGTGTGTGGATGCATTCTTACATGGTCGACCCTGATGAAAAAAATTGGCGCAATTCCATCAAAAATCATGACTTGAGGCCGAACTATAAATACATCAGCAATTCGACCTTTTTCACATGCATGACTTTTACGCCATTAGAGCTATTCTCAAAAGTATTAATCTCAGAATCAAAATATTTGGTGTGTGGATGCATTCTTACATGGTCGACCCTCATGAAAAAAATTGGCGCAATTCCATCAAAAATCATGACTTGAGGCCGAACTCTAAATACATCAACAATTCGACCTTTTTCACATGCATGACTTTTACGCCATTAGAGCTATTCTCAAAAGTATTAATCTCAGAATCAAAATATTTGGCGTGTGGATGCATTCTTACATGGTCGACCCTCATGAAAAAATTTGGCGCAATTCCATCAAAAATCATGACTTGAGGCCGAACTATAAATACATCAACAATTCGACCTTTTTCACATGCATGACTTTTACGCCATTAGAGCTATTCTCAAAAGTATTAATCTCAGAATCAAAATATTTGGTGTGTGGATGCATTCTTACATGGTCAACCCTCATGAAAAAATTTGGCGCAATTCCATCAAAAATCATGACTTGAGGCCGAACTATAAATACATCAACAATTCGACCTTTTTCACATGCATGACTTTTACGCCATTAGAGCTATTCTCAAAAGTATTAATCTCAGAATCAAAATATTTGGTGTGTGGATGCATTCTTACATGGTCGACCCTGATGAAACAAATTGGCGCAATTCCATCAAAAATCATGACTTGAGGCCGAACTATAAATACATCAGCAATTCGACCTTTTTCACATGCATGACTTTTACGCCATTAGAGCTATTCTCAAAAGTATTAATCTCAGAATCAAAATATTTGGTGTGTGGATGCATTCTTACATGGTCGACCCTCATGAAAAAAAGTGGCGCAATTCCATCAAAAATCATGACTTGAGGCCGAACTATAAATACATCACCGATTCGACCTTTTTCACACGCATGACTTTTACGCCATTAGAGCTATTCTCAAAAGTATTAATCTCAGAATCAAAATATTTGGTGTGTGGATGCATTCTTACATGGTCGACCCTCATGAAAAAAATTGGCGCAATTCCATCAAAAATCATGACTTGAGGCCGAACTATAAATACATCAGCAATTCGACCTTTTTCACATGCATGACTTTTACGCCATTAGAGCTATTCTCAAAAGTATTAATCTCAGAATCAAAATATTTGGTGTGTGGATGCATTCTTACATGGTCGACCCTCATGAAAAAAATTGGCGCAATTCCATCAAAAATCATGACTTGAGGCCAAACTATAAATACATCAGCAATTCGACCTTTTTCACACGCATGACTTTTACGCCATTAGAGCTATTCTCAAAAGTATTAATCTCAGAATCAAAATATTTGGTGTGTGGATGCATTCTTACATGGTCGACCCTCATGAAACAAATTGGCGCAATTCCATCAAAAATCATGACTTGAGGCCAAACTATAAATACATCATCGATTCGACCTTTTTCACATGCATGACTTTTACGCCATTAGAGCTATTCTCAAAAGTATTAATCTCAGAATCAAAATATTTGGTGTGTGGATGCATTCTTACATGGTCGACCCTCATGAAAATATTTGGCGCAATTCCATCAAAAATCATGACTTGAGGCCGAACTATAAATACATCAACAATTCGACCTTTTTCACATGCATGACTTTTACGCCATTAGAGCTATTCTCAAAAGTATTAATCTCAGAATCAAAATATTTGGTGTGTGGATGCATTCTTACATGCTCAACCCTCATGAAAAAAATTGGCGCAATTCCATCAAAAATCATGACTTGAGGCCGAACTATAAATACATCATCGATTCGACCTTTTTCACACGCATGACTTTTACGCCATTAGAGCTATTCTCAAAAGTATTAATCTCAGAATCAAAATATTTGGTGTGTGGATGCATTCTTACATGGTCGACCCTCATGAAAAAAAGTGGCGCAATTCCATCAAAAATCATGACTTGAGGCCGTACTATAAATACATCATCGATTCGACCTTTTTCACATGCATGACTTTTACGCCATTAGAGCTATTCTCAAAAGTATTAATCTCAGAATCAAAATATTTGGTGTGTGGATGCATTCTTACATGGTCGACCCTCATGAAAATAATTGGCGCAATTCCATCAAAAATCATGACTTGAGGCCGAACTATAAATACATCAGCAATTCGACCTTTTTCACATGCATGACTTTTACGCCATTAGAGCTATTCTCAAAAGTATTAATCTCAGAATCAAAATATTTGGTGTGTGGATGCATTCTTACATGCTCAACCCTCATGAAAAAAATTGGCGCAATTCCATCAAAAATCATGACTTGAGGCCGAACTATAAATACATCATCGATTCGACCTTTTTCACATGCATGACTTTTACGCCATTAGAGCTATTCTCAAAAGTATTAATCTCAGAATCAAAATATTTGGTGTGTGGATGCATTCTTACATGGTCGACCCTCATGAAAAAAATTGGCGCAATTCCATCAAAAATCATGACTTGAGGCCGAACTATAAATACATCAGCAATTCGACCTTTTTCACATGCATGACTTTTACGCCATTAGAGCTATTCTCAAAAGTATTAATCTCAGAATCAAAATATTTGGTGTGTGGATGCATTCTTACATGGTCGACCCTCATGAAAAAAATTGGCGCAATTCCATCAAAAATCATGACTTGAGGCCGAACTATAAATACATCAGCGATTCGACCTTTTTCACATGCATGAATTTTACGCCATTAGATTTATTCTCAAAAGTATTAATCTCAGAATCAAAATATTTGGTGTGTGGATGCATTCTTACATGGTCGACCCTCATGAAACAAATTGGCGCAATTCCATCAAAAATCATGACTTGAGGCCGAACTATAAATACATCATCGATTCGACCTTTTTCACACGCATGACTTTTACGCCATTAGAGCTATTCTCAAAAGTATTCATCTCAGAATCAAAATGTTTGGTGTGTGGATGCATTCTTACATGGTCGACCCTCATGAAAAAAAGTGGCGCAATTCCATCAAAAATCATGACTTGAGGCCGAACTATAAATACATCATCGATTCGACCTTTTTCACACGCATGACTTTTACGCCATTAGAGCTATTCTCAAAAGTATTAATCTCAGAATCAAAATATTTGGTGTGTGGATGCATTCTTACATGGTCGACCCTCATGAAAAAAATTGGCGCAATTCCATTAAAAATCATGACTTGAGGCCAAACTATAAATACATCATCGATTCGACCTTTTTCACATGCATGAATTTTACGCCATTAGAGCTATTCTCAAAAGTATTAATCTCAGAATCAAAATATTTGGTGTGTGGATGCATTCTTACATGGTCGACCCTCATGAAAAAAATTGGCGCAATTCCATCAAAAATCATGACTTGAGGCCGAACTATAAATACATCAGCGATTCGACCTTTTTCACATGCATGAATTTTACGCCATTAGAGCTATTCTCAAAAGTATTAATCTCAGAATCAAAATATTTGGTGTGTGGATGCATTCTTACATGGTCGACCCTCATGAAAAAAATTGGCGCAATTCCATAAAAAATCATGACTTGAGGCCGAACTATAAATACATCATCGATTCGACCTTTTTCACATGCATGACTTTTACGCCATTAGAGCTATTCTCAAAAGTATTAATCTCAGAATCAAAATATTTGGTGTGTGGATGCATTCTTACATGGTCGACCCTCATGAAAAAAATTGGCGCAATTCCATCAAAAATCATGACTTGAGGCCGAACTATAAATACATCAGCGATTCGACCTTTTTCACATGCATGACTTTTACGCCATTAGAGCTATTCTCAAAAGTATTAATCTCAGAATCAAAATATTTGGTGTGTGGATGCATTCTTACATGGTCAACCCTCATGAAAAAATTGGCGCAATTCCATCAAAAATTATGACTTGAGGCCGAACTATAAATACATCAGCAATTCGACCTTTCTCACATGCATGACTTTTACGCCATTAGAGCTATTCTCAAAAGTATTAATCTCAGAATCAAAATATTTGGTGTGTGGATGCATTCTTACATGGTCGACCCTCATGAAAAAATTGGCGCAATTCCATCAAAAATTATGACTTGAGGCCGAACTATAAATACATCAGCAATTCGACCTTTCTCACATGCATGACTTTTACGCCATTAGAGCTATTCTCAAAAGTATTAATCTCAGAATCAAAATATTTGGTGTGTGGATGCATTCTTACATGGTCGACCCTCATGAAAAAAATTGGCGCAATTCCATCAAAAATCATGACTTGAGGCCGAACTATAAATACATCATCGATTCGACCTTTTTCACATGCATGACTTTTACGCCATTAGAGCTATTCTCAAAAGTATTAATCTCAGAATCAAAATATTTGGTGTGTGGATGCATTCTTACATGGTCGACCCTCATGAAAAAAATTGGCGCAATTCCATCAAAAATCATGACTTGAGGCCGAACTATAAATACATCAGCAATTCGACCTTTTTCACATGCATGACTTTTACGCCATTAGAGCTATTCTCAAAAGTATTAATCTCAGAATCAAAATATTTGGTGTGTGGATGCATTCTTACATGGTCGACCCTCATGAAAAAAATTGGCGCAATTCCATCAAAAATCATGACGAGGCCGAACTATAAATACATCAGCAATTCGACCTTTTTCACATGCATGACTTTTACGCCATTAGAGCTATTCTCAAAAGTATTAATCTCAGAATCAAAATATTTGGTGTGTGGATGCATTCTTACATGGTCGACCCTCATGAAAAAATTTGGCGCAATTCCATCAAAAATTATGACTTGAGGCCGAACTATAAATACATCAGCAATTCGACCTTTTTCACATGCATGACTTTTACGCCATTAGAGCTATTCTCAAAAGTATTAATCTCAGAATCAAAATATTTGGTGTGTGGATGCATTCTTACATGGTCGACCCTCATGAAAAACATTGGCGCAATTCCATCAAAAATCATGACTTGAGGCCAAACTATAAATACATCAGCGATTCGACCTTTTTCACATGCATGACTTTTACGCCATTAGAGCTATTCTCAAAAGTATTAATCTCAGAATCAAAATATTTGGTGTGTGGATGCATTCTTACATGGTCGACCCTCATGAAAACAATTGGCGCAATTCCATAAAAAATTATGACTTGAGGCCGAACTATAAATACATCAGCAATTCGACCTTTTTCACATGCATGACTTTTACGCCATTAGAGCTATTCTCAAAAGTATTAATCTCAGAAACAAAATATATGGTGTGTGGATGCATTCTTACATGATCGACCCTCATGAAAAAATTTGGCGCAATTCCATCAAAAATTATGACTTGAGGCCGAACTATAAATACATCAGCAATTCGACCTTTCTCACATGCATGACTTTTACGCCATTAGAGCTATTCTCAAAAGTATTAATCTCAGAATCAAAATATTTGGTGTGTGGATGCATTCTTACATGGTCGACCCTCATGAAAAAAATTGGCGCAATTCCATCAAAAATCATGACTTGAGGCCGAACTATAAATACATCATCGATTCGACCTTTTTCACATGCATGACTTTTACGCCATTAGAGCTATTCTCAAAAGTATTAATCTCAGAATCAAAATATTTGGTGTGTGGATGCATTCTTACATGGTCGACCCTCATGAAAAAAATTGGCGCAATTCCATCAAAAATCATGACTTGAGGCCGAACTATAAATACATCAGCAATTCGACCTTTTTCACATGCATGACTTTTACGCCATTAGAGCTATTCTCAAAAGTATTAATCTCAGAATCAAAATATTTGGTGTGTGGATGCATTCTTACATGGTCGACCCTCATGAAAACAATTGGCGCAATTCCATCAAAAATCATGACGAGGCCGAACTATAAATACATCAGCAATTCGACCTTTTTCACATGCATGACTTTTACGCCATTAGAGCTATTCTCAAAAGTATTAATCTCAGAATCAAAATATTTGGTGTGTGGATGCATTCTTACATGGTCAACCCTCATGAAAAAATTTGGCGCAATTCCATCAAAAATTATGACTTGAGGCCGAACTATAAATACATCAGCAATTCGACCTTTTTCACATGCATGACTTTTACGCCATTAGAGCTATTCTCAAAAGTATTAATCTCAGAATCAAAATATTTGGTGTGTGGATGCATTCTTACATGGTCGACCCTCATGAAAAAAATTGGCGCAATTCCATTAAAAATCATGACTTGAGGCCAAACTATAAATACATCATCGATTCGACCTTTTTCACATGCATGACTTTTACGCCATTAGAGCTATTCTCAAAAGTATTAATCTCAGAATCAAAATATTTGGTGTGTGGATGCATTCTTACATGGTCGACCCTCATGAAAAAAATTGGCGCAATTCCATCAAAAATCATGACTTGAGGCCGAACTATAAATACATCAGCGATTCGACCTTTTTCACATGCATGAATTTTACGCCATTAGAGCTATTCTCAAAAGTATTAATCTCAGAATCAAAATATTTGGTGTGTGGATGCATTCTTACATGGTCGACCCTCATGAAAAAAATTGGCGCAATTCCATCAAAAATCATGACTTGAGGCCGAACTATAAATACATCATCGATTCGACCTTTTTCACATGCATGAATTTTACGCCATTAGAGCTATTCTCAAAAGTATTAATCTCAGAATCAAAATATTTGGTGTGTGGATGCATTCTTACATGGTCGACCCTCATGAAAAAAATTGGCGCAATTCCATCAAAAATCATGACTTGAGGCCGAACTATAAATACATCATCGATTCGACCTTTTTCACATGCATGACTTTTACGCCATTAGAGCTATTCTCAAAAGTATTAATCTCAGAATCAAAATATTTGGTGTGTGGATGCATTCTTACATGGTCGACCCTCATGAAAAAAATTGGCGCAATTCCATCAAAAATCATGACTTGAGGCCGAACTATAAATACATCAGCGATTCGACCTTTTTCACATGCATGACTTTTACGCCATTAGAGCTATTCTCAAAAGTATTAATCTCAGAATCAAAATATTTGGTGTGTGGATGCATTCTTACATGGTCAACCCTCATGAAAAAATTGGCGCAATTCCATCAAAAATTATGACTTGAGGCCGAACTATAAATACATCAGCAATTCGACCTTTCTCACATGCATGACTTTTACGCCATTAGAGCTATTCTCAAAAGTATTAATCTCAGAATCAAAATATTTGGTGTGTGGATGCATTCTTACATGGTCGACCCTCATGAAAAAATTGGCGCAATTCCATCAAAAATTATGACTTGAGGCCGAACTATAAATACATCAGCAATTCGACCTTTCTCACATGCATGACTTTTACGCCATTAGAGCTATTCTCAAAAGTATTAATCTCAGAATCAAAATATTTGGTGTGTGGATGCATTCTTACATGGTCGACCCTCATGAAAAAAATTGGCGCAATTCCATCAAAAATCATGACTTGAGGCCGAACTATAAATACATCATCGATTCGACCTTTTTCACATGCATGACTTTTACGCCATTAGAGCTATTCTCAAAAGTATTAATCTCAGAATCAAAATATTTGGTGTGTGGATGCATTCTTACATGGTCGACCCTCATGAAAAAAATTGGCGCAATTCCATCAAAAATCATGACTTGAGGCCGAACTATAAATACATCAGCAATTCGACCTTTTTCACATGCATGACTTTTACGCCATTAGAGCTATTCTCAAAAGTATTAATCTCAGAATCAAAATATTTGGTGTGTGGATGCATTCTTACATGGTCGACCCTCATGAAAAAAATTGGCGCAATTCCATCAAAAATCATGACGAGGCCGAACTATAAATACATCAGCAATTCGAACTTTTTCACATGCATGACTTTTACGCCATTAGAGCTATTCTCAAAAGTATTAATCTCAGAATCAAAATATTTGGTGTGTGGATGCATTCTTACATGGTCAACCCTCATGAAAAAATTTGGCGCAATTCCATCAAAAATTATGACTTGAGGCCGAACTATAAATACATCAGCAATTCGACCTTTTTCACATGCATGACTTTTACGCCATTAGAGCTATTCTCAAAAGTATTAATCTCAGAATCAAAATATTTGGTGTGTGGATGCATTCTTACATGGTCGACCCTCATGAAAAACATTGGCGCAATTCCATCAAAAATCATGACTTGAGGCCAAACTATAAATACATCAGCGATTCGACCTTTTTCACATGCATGACTTTTACGCCATTAGAGCTATTCTCAAAAGTATTAATCTCAGAATCAAAATATTTGGTGTGTGGATGCATTCTTACATGGTCGACCCTCATGAAAACAATTGGCGCAATTCCATCAAAAATTATGACTTGAGGCCGAACTATAAATACATCAGCAATTCGACCTTTTTCACATGCATGACTTTTACGCCATTAGAGCTATTCTCAAAAGTATTAATCTCAGAAACAAAATATATGGTGTGTGGATGCATTCTTACATGATCGACCCTCATGAAAAAATTTGGCGCAATTCCATCAAAAATTATGACTTGAGGCCGAACTATAAATACATCAGCAATTCGACCTTTCTCACATGCATGACTTTTACGCCATTAGAGCTATTCTCAAAAGTATTAATCTCAGAATCAAAATATTTGGTGTGTGGATGCATTCTTACATGGTCGACCCTCATGAAAAAAATTGGCGCAATTCCATCAAAAATCATGACTTGAGGCCGAACTATAAATACATCATCGATTCGACCTTTTTCACATGCATGACTTTTACGCCATTAGAGCTATTCTCAAAAGTATTAATCTCAGAATCAAAATATTTGGTGTGTGGATGCATTCTTACATGGTCGACCCTCATGAAAAAAATTGGCGCAATTCCATCAAAAATCATGACTTGAGGCCGAACTATAAATACATCAGCAATTCGACCTTTTTCACATGCATGACTTTTACGCCATTAGAGCTATTCTCAAAAGTATTAATCTCAGAATCAAAATATTTGGTGTGTGGATGCATTCTTACATGGTCGACCCTCATGAAAACAATTGGCGCAATTCCATCAAAAATCATGACTTGAGGCCGAACTATAAATACATCAGCAATTCGACCTTTTTCACATGCATGACTTTTACGCCATTAGAGCTATTCTCAAAAGTATTAATCTCAGAATCAAAATATTTGGTGTGTGGATGCATTCTTACATGGTCAACCCTCATGAAAAAAATTGGCGCAATTCCATCAAAAATTATGACTTGAGGCCGAACTATAAATACATCAGCAATTCGACCTTTTTCACATGCATGACTTTTACGCCATTAGAGCTATTCTCAAAAGTATTAATCTCAGAATCAAAATATTTGGTGTGTGGATGCATTCTTACATGTTCGACCCTCATGAAAAAAATTGGCGCAATTCCATTAAAAATCATGACTTGAGGCCAAACTATAAATACATCATCGATTCGACCTTTTTCACATGCATGAATTTTACGCCATTAGAGCTATTCTCAAAAGTATTAATCTCAGAATCAAAATATTTGGTGTGTGGATGCATTCTTACATGGTCGACCCTCATGAAAAAAATTGGCGCAATTCCATCAAAAATCATGACTTGAGGCCGAACTATAAATACATCAGCGATTCGACCTTTTTCACATGCATGAATTTTACGCCATTAGAGCTATTCTCAAAAGTATTAATCTCAGAATCAAAATATTTGGTGTGTGGATGCATTCTTACATGGTCGACCCTCATGAAAAAAATTGGCGCAATTCCATCAAAAATCATGACTTGAGGCCGAACTATAAATACATCATCGATTCGACCTTTTTCACATGCATGACTTTTACGCCATTAGAGCTATTCTCAAAAGTATTAATCTCAGAATCAAAATATTTGGTGTGTGGATGCATTCTTACATGGTCGACCCTCATGAAAAAATTGGCGCAATTCCATCAAAAATTATGACTTGAGGCCGAACTATAAATACATCAGCAATTCGACCTTTCTCACATGCATGACTTTTACGCCATTAGAGCTATTCTCAAAAGTATTAATCTCAGAATCAAAATATTTGGTGTGTGGATGCATTCTTACATGGTCGACCCTCATGAAAAAAATTGGCGCAATTCCATCAAAAATCATGACTTGAGGCCGAACTATAAATACATCATCGATTCGACCTTTTTCACATGCATGACTTTTACGCCATTAGAGCTATTCTCAAAAGTATTAATCTCAGAATCAAAATATTTGGTGTGTGGATGCATTCTTACATGGTCGACCCTCATGAAAAAAATTGGCGCAATTCCATCAAAAATCATGACTTGAGGCCGAACTATAAATACATCAGCAATTCGACCTTTTTCACATGCATGACTTTTACGCCATTAGAGCTATTCTCAAAAGTATTAATCTCAGAATCAAAATATTTGGTGTGTGGATGCATTCTTACATGGTCGACCCTCATGAAAAAAATTGGCGCAATTCCATCAAAAATCATGACGAGGCCGAACTATAAATACATCAGCAATTCGAACTTTTTCACATGCATGACTTTTACGCCATTAGAGCTATTCTCAAAAGTATTAATCTCAGAATCAAAATATTTGGTGTGTGGATGCATTCTTACATGGTCAACCCTCATGAAAAAATTTGGCGCAATTCCATCAAAAATTATGACTTGAGGCCGAACTATAAATACATCAGCAATTCGACCTTTTTCACATGCATGACTTTTACGCCATTAGAGCTATTCTCAAAAGTATTAATCTCAGAATCAAAATATTTGGTGTGTGGATGCATTCTTACATGGTCGACCCTCATGAAAAACATTGGCGCAATTCCATCAAAAATCATGACTTGAGGCCAAACTATAAATACATCAGCGATTCGACCTTTTTCACATGCATGACTTTTACGCCATTAGAGCTATTCTCAAAAGTATTAATCTCAGAATCAAAATATTTGGTGTGTGGATGCATTCTTACATGGTCGACCCTCATGAAAACAATTGGCGCAATTCCATCAAAAATTATGACTTGAGGCCGAACTATAAATACATCAGCAATTCGACCTTTTTCACATGCATGACTTTTACGCCATTAGAGCTATTCTCAAAAGTATTAATCTCAGAAACAAAATATATGGTGTGTGGATGCATTCTTACATGATCGACCCTCATGAAAAAATTTGGCGCAATTCCATCAAAAATTATGACTTGAGGCCGAACTATAAATACATCAGCAATTCGACCTTTCTCACATGCATGACTTTTACGCCATTAGAGCTATTCTCAAAAGTATTAATCTCAGAATCAAAATATTTGGTGTGTGGATGCATTCTTACATGGTCGACCCTCATGAAAAAAATTGGCGCAATTCCATCAAAAATCATGACTTGAGGCCGAACTATAAATACATCATCGATTCGACCTTTTTCACATGCATGACTTTTACGCCATTAGAGCTATTCTCAAAAGTATTAATCTCAGAATCAAAATATTTGGTGTGTGGATGCATTCTTACATGGTCAACCCTCATGAAAAAAATTGGCGCAATTCCATCAAAAATTATGACTTGAGGCCGAACTATAAATACATCAGCAATTCGACCTTTTTCACATGCATGACTTTTACGCCATTAGAGCTATTCTCAAAAGTATTAATCTCAGAATCAAAATATTTGGTGTGTGGATGCATTCTTACATGGTCGACCCTCATGAAAAAAATTGGCGCAATTCCATTAAAAATCATGACTTGAGGCCAAACTATAAATACATCATCGATTCGACCTTTTTCACATGCATGAATTTTACGCCATTAGAGCTATTCTCAAAAGTATTAATCTCAGAATCAAAATATTTGGTGTGTGGATGCATTCTTACATGGTCGACCCTCATGAAAAAAATTGGCGCAATTCCATCAAAAATCATGACTTGAGGCCGAACTATAAATACATCAGCGATTCGACCTTTTTCACATGCATGAATTTTACGCCATTAGAGCTATTCTCAAAAGTATTAATCTCAGAATCAAAATATTTGGTGTGTGGATGCATTCTTACATGGTCGACCCTCATGAAAAAAATTGGCGCAATTCCATCAAAAATCATGACTTGAGGCCGAACTATAAATACATCATCGATTCGACCTTTTTCACATGCATGACTTTTACGCCATTAGAGCTATTCTCAAAAGTATTAATCTCAGAATCAAAATATTTGGTGTGTGGATGCATTCTTACATGGTCGACCCTCATGAAAAAAATTGGCGCAATTCCATCAAAAATCATGACTTGAGGCCGAACTATAAATACATCAGCGATTCGACCTTTTTCACATGCATGACTTTTACGCCATTAGAGCTATTCTCAAAAGTATTAATCTCAGAATCAAAATATTTGGTGTGTGGATGCATTCTTACATGGTCAACCCTCATGAAAAAATTGGCGCAATTCCATCAAAAATTATGACTTGAGGCCGAACTATAAATACATCAGCAATTCGACCTTTCTCACATGCATGACTTTTACGCCATTAGAGCTATTCTCAAAAGTATTAATCTCAGAATCAAAATATTTGGTGTGTGGATGCATTCTTACATGGTCGACCCTCATGAAAAAATTGGCGCAATTCCATCAAAAATTATGACTTGAGGCCGAACTATAAATACATCAGCAATTCGACCTTTCTCACATGCATGACTTTTACGCCATTAGAGCTATTCTCAAAAGTATTAATCTCAGAATCAAACTATTTGGTGTGTGGATGCATTCTTACATGGTCGACCCTCATGAAAAAAATTGGCGCAATTCCATCAAAAATCATGACTTGAGGCCGAACTATAAATACATCATCGATTCGACCTTTTTCACATGCATGACTTTTACGCCATTAGAGCTATTCTCAAAAGTATTAATCTCAGAATCAAAATATTTGGTGTGTGGATGCATTCTTACATGGTCGACCCTCATGAAAAAAATTGGCGCAATTCCATCAAAAATCATGACTTGAGGCCGAACTATAAATACATCAGCAATTCGACCTTTTTCACATGCATGACTTTTACGCCATTAGAGCTATTCTCAAAAGTATTAATCTCAGAATCAAAATATTTGGTGTGTGGATGCATTCTTACATGGTCGACCCTCATGAAAAAAATTGGCGCAATTCCATCAAAAATCATGACGAGGCCGAACTATAAATACATCAGCAATTCGACCTTTTTCACATGCATGACTTTTACGCCATTAGAGCTATTCTCAAAAGTATTAATCTCAGAATCAAAATATTTGGTGTGTGGATGCATTCTTACATGGTCGACCCTCATGAAAAAATTTGGCGCAATTCCATCAAAAATTATGACTTGAGGCCGAACTATAAATACATCAGCAATTCGACCTTTTTCACATGCATGACTTTTACGCCATTAGAGCTATTCTCAAAAGTATTAATCTCAGAATCAAAATATTTGGTGTGTGGATGCATTCTTACATGGTCGACCCTCATGAAAAACATTGGCGCAATTCCATCAAAAATCATGACTTGAGGCCAAACTATAAATACATCAGCGATTCGACCTTTTTCACATGCATGACTTTTACGCCATTAGAGCTATTCTCAAAAGTATTAATCTCAGAATCAAAATATTTGGTGTGTGGATGCATTCTTACATGGTCGACCCTCATGAAAACAATTGGCGCAATTCCATAAAAAATTATGACTTGAGGCCGAACTATAAATACATCAGCAATTCGACCTTTTTCACATGCATGACTTTTACGCCATTAGAGCTATTCTCAAAAGTATTAATCTCAGAATCAAAATATTTGGTGTGTGGATGCATTCTTACATGGTCGACCCTCATGAAGAAAAGTGGCGCAATTCCATCAAAAATCATGACTTGAGGCCGAACTATAAATACATCATCGATTCGACCTTTTTCACATGCATGACTTTTACGCCATTAGAGCTATTCTCAAAAGTATTAATCTCAGAATCAAAATATTTGGTGTGTGGATGCATTCTTACATGGTCGACCCTCATGAAAACAATTGGCGCAATTCCATCAAAAATCATGACTTGAGGCCGAACTATAAATACATCAGCAATTCGACCTTTTTTACATGCATGACTTTTACGCCATTAGAGCTATTCTCAAAAGTATTAATGTCAGAATCAAAATATTTGGTGTGTGGATGCATTCTTACATGGTCGACCCTCATGAAAAACATTGGCGCAATTCCATCAAAAATCATGACTTGAGGCCGAACTATAAATACATCAGCAATTCGACCTTTTTCACATGCATGACTTTTACGCCATTAGAGCTATTCTCAAAAGTATTAATCTCAGAATCAAAATATTTGGTGTGTGGATGCATTCTTACATGGTCGACCCTCATGAAAAAAATTGGCGCAATTCCATCAAAAATCATGACGAGGCCGAACTATAAATACATCAGCAATTCGACCTTTTTCACATGCATGACTTTTACGCCATTAGAGCTATTCTCAAAAGTATTAATCTCAGAATCAAAATATTTGGTGTGTGGATGCATTCTTACATGGTCAACCCTCATGAAAAAATTTGGCGCAATTCCATCAAAAATTATGACTTGAGGCCGAACTATAAATACATCAGCAATTCGACCTTTTTCACATGCATGACTTTTACGCCATTAGAGCTATTCTCAAAAGTATTAATCTCAGAATCAAAATATTTGGTGTGTGGATGCATTCTTACATGGTCGACCCTCATGAAAAACATTGGCGCAATTCCATCAAAAATCATGACTTGAGGCCAAACTATAAATACATCAGCGATTCGACCTTTTTCACATGCATGACTTTTACGCCATTAGAGCTATTCTCAAAAGTATTAATCTCAGAATCAAAATATTTGGTGTGTGGATGCATTCTTACATGGTCGACCCTCATGAAAACAATTGGCGCAATTCCATAAAAAATTATGACTTGAGGCCGAACTATAAATACATCAGCAATTCGACCTTTTTCACATGCATGACTTTTACGCCATTAGAGCTATTCTCAAAAGTATTAATCTCAGAATCAAAATATTTGGTGTGTGGATGCATTCTTACATGGTCGACCCTCATGAAGAAAAGTGGCCCAATTCCATCAAAAATCATGACTTGAGGCCGAACTATAAATACATCATCGATTCGACCTTTTTCACATGCATGACTTTTACGCCATTAGAGCTATTCTCAAAAGTATTAATCTCAGAATCAAAATATTTGGTGTGTGGATGCATTCTTACATGGTCGACCCTCATGAAAACAATTGGCGCAATTCCATCAAAAATCATGACTTGAGGCCGAACTATAAATACATCAGCAATTCGACCTTTTTTACATGCATGACTTTTACGCCATTAGAGCTATTCTCAAAAGTATTAATGTCAGAATCAAAATATTTGGTGTGTGGATGCATTCTTACATGGTCGACCCTCATGAAAAACATTGGCGCAATTCCATCAAAAATCATGACTTGAGGCCGAACTATAAATACATCATCGATTCGACCTTTTTCACACGCATGACTTTTACGCCATTAGAGCTATTCTCAAAAGTATTAATCTCAGAATCAAAATATTTGGTGTGTGGATGCATTCTTACATGGTCAACCCTCATGAAAAAATTGGCGCAATTCCATCAAAAATTATGACTTGAGGCCGAACTATAAATACATCAGCAATTCGACCTTTCTCACATGCATGACTTTTACGCCATTAGAGCTATTCTCAAAAGTATTAATCTCAGAATCAAAATATTTGGTGTGTGGATGCATTCTTACATGGTCGACCCTCATGAAAAAAATTGGCGCAATTCCATCAAAAATCATGACTTGAGGCCGAACTATAAATACATCATCGATTCGACCTTTTTCACATGCATGACTTTTACGCCATTAGAGCTATTCTCAAAAGTATTAATCTCAGAATCAAAATATTTGGTGTGTGGATGCATTCTTACATGGTCGACCCTCATGAAAAAAATTGGCGCAATTCCATCAAAAATCATGACTTGAGGCCGAACTATGAATACATCAGCGATTCGACCTTTTTCACATGCATGACTTTTACGCCATTAGAGCTATTCTCAAAAGTATTAATCTCAGAATCAAAATATTTGGTGTGTGGATGCATTCTTACATGGTCGACCCTCATGAAAACAATTGGCGCAATTCCATCAAAAATCATGACTTGAGGCCGAACTATAAATACATCATCGATTCGACCTTTTTCACATGCATGACTTTTACGCCATTAGAGCTATTCTCAAAAGTATTAATCTCAGAATCAAAATATTTGGTGTGTGGATGCATTCTTACATGGTCGACCCTCATGAAAACAATTGGCGCAATTCCATCAAAAATCATGACTTGAGGCCGAACTATAAATACATCAGCAATTCGACCTTTTTCACATGCATGACTTTTACGCCATTAGAGCTATTCTCAAAAGTATTAATGTCAGAATCAAAATATTTGGTGTGTGGATGCATTCTTACATGGTCGACCCTCATGAAAAACATTGGCGCAATTCCATCAAAAATCATGACTTGAGGCCGAACTATAAATACATCATCGATTCGACCTTTTTCACACGCATGACTTTTACGCCATTAGAGCTATTCTCAAAAGTATTAATCTCAGAATCAAAATATTTGGTGTGTGGATGCATTCTTACATGGTCAACCCTCATGAAAAAATTGGCGCAATTCCATCAAAAATTATGACTTGAGGCCGAACTATAAATACATCAGCAATTCGACCTTTCTCACATGCATGACTTTTACGCCATTAGAGCTATTCTCAAAAGTATTAATCTCAGAATCAAAATATTTGGTGTGTGGATGCATTCTTACATGGTCGACCCTCATGAAAAAAATTGGCGCAATTCCATCAAAAATCATGACTTGAGGCCGAACTATAAATACATCATCGATTCGACCTTTTTCACATGCATGACTTTTACGCCATTAGAGCTATTCTCAAAAGTATTAATCTCAGAATCAAAATATTTGGTGTGTGGATGCATTCTTACATGGTCGACCCTCATGAAAAAAATTGGCGCAATTCCATCAAAAATCATGACTTGAGGCCGAACTATGAATACATCAGCGATTCGACCTTTTTCACATGCATGACTTTTACGCCATTAGAGCTATTCTCAAAAGTATTAATCTCAGAATCAAAATATTTGGTGTGTGGATGCATTCTTACATGGTCGACCCTCATGAAAACAATTGGCGCAATTCCATCAAAAATCATGACTTGAGGCCGAACTATAAATACATCAGCAATTCGACCTTTTTCACATGCATGACTTTTACGCCATTAGAGCTATTCTCAAAAGTATTAATCTCAGAATCAAAATATTTGGTGTGTGGATGCATTCTTACATGGTCAACCCTCATGAAAACAATTGGCGCAATTCCGTCAAAAATCATGACTTGAGGCCAAACTATGAATACTTCAGCGATTCGACCTTTTTCACATGCATGACTTTTACGCCATTAGAGCTATTCTCAAAAGTATTAATCTCAGAATCAAAATATTTGGTGTGTGGATGCATTCTTACATGGTCGACCCTCATGAAAAAAATTGGCGCAATTCCATCAAAAATCATGACTTGAGGCCGAACTATAAATACATCATCGATTCGACCTTTTTCACATGCATGACTTTTACGCCATTAGAGCTATTCTCAAAAGTATTAATCTCAGAATCAAAATATTTGGTGTGTGGATGCATTCTTACATGGTCGACCCTCATGAAAAAAATTGGCGCAATTCCATCAAAAATCATGACTTGAGGCCGAACTATGAATACATCAGCGATTCGACCTTTTTCACATGCATGACTTTTACGCCATTAGAGCTATTCTCAAAAGTATTAATCTCAGAATCAAAATATTTGGTGTGTGGATGCATTCTTACATGGTCGACCCTCATGAAAACAATTGGCGCAATTCCATCAAAAATCATGACTTGAGGCCGAACTATAAATACATCAGCAATTCGACCTTTTTCACATGCATGACTTTTACGCCATTAGAGCTATTCTCAAAAGTATTAATCTCAGAATCAAAATATTTGGTGTGTGGATGCATTCTTACATGGTCAACCCTCATGAAAACAATTGGCGCAATTCCGTCAAAAATCATGACTTGAGGCCAAACTATGAATACTTCAGCGATTCGACCTTTTTCACATGCATGACTTTTACGCCATTAGAGCTATTCTCAAAAGTATTAATCTCAGAATCAAAATATTTGGTGTGTGGATGCATTCTTACATGGTCGACCCTCATGAAAAACATTGGCGCAATTCCATCAAAAATCATGACTTGAGGCCGAACTATAAATACATCAGCGATTCGACCTTTTTCACATGCATGACTTTTACGCCATTAGAGCTATTCTCAAAAGTATTAATCTCAGAATCAAAATATTTGGTGTGTGGATGCATTCTTACATGGTCGACCCTCATGAAAACAATTGGCGCAATTCCATCAAAAATTATGACTTGAGGCCGAATTATAAATACATCAGCAATTCGACCTTTTTCACATGCATGACTTTTACGCCATTAGAGCTATTCTCAAAAGTATTAATCTCAGAATCAAAATATTTGGTGTGTGGATGCATTCTTACATGGTCAACCGTCATGATAAAAATTGGCGCAATTCCATCAAAAATCATGACTTGAGGCCGAACTATAAATACATCAGCGATTCGACCTTTTTCACATGCATGACTTTTACGCCATTAGAGCTATTCTCAAAAGTATTAATCTCAGAATCAAAATATTTGGTGTGTGGATGCATTCTTACATGGTCGACCCTCATGAAAAAAATTGGCGCAATTCCATCAAAAATCATGACTTGAGGCCAAACTATAAATACATCAGCGATTCGACCTTTTTCACATGCATGACTTTTACGCCATGAGAATTATTCTCAAAAGTATTAATCTCAGAATCAAAATATTTGGTGTGTGGATGCATTCTTACATGGTCGACCCTCATGAAAAAAATTGGCGCAATTCCATCAAAAATCATGACTTGAGGCCGAACTATAAATACATCATCGATTCGACCTTTTTCACACGCATGACTTTTACGCCATTAGAGCTATTCTCAAAAGTATTAATCTCAGAATCAAAATATTTGGTGTGTGGATGCATTCTTACATGGTCGACCCTCATGAAAAAAATTGGCGCAATTCCATCAAAAATTATGACTTGATGCCGAACTATAAATACATCAGCGATTCGACCTTTTTCACATGCATGACTTTTACGCCATTAGAGCTATTCTCAAAAGTATTAATCTCAGAATCAAAATATTTGGTGTGTGGATGCATTCTTACATGGTCGACCCTCATGAAAAAAATTGGCGCAATTCCATCAAAAATCATGACTTGAGGCCAAACTATAAATACATCAGCAATTCGACCTTTTTCACATGCATGACTTTTACGCCATTAGAGCTATTCTCAAAAGTATTAATCTCAGAATCAAAATATTTGGTGTGTGGATGCATTCTTACATGGTCGACCCTCATGAAAAAAAGTGGCGCAATGCCATCAAAAATCATGACTTGAGGCCGAACTATAAATACATCATCGATTCGACCTTTTTCACATGCATGACTTTTACGCCATTAGAGCTATTCTCAAAAGTATTAATCTCAGAATCAAAATATTTGGTGTGTGGATGCATTCTTACATGGTCGACCCTCATGAAAAAAAAAAGCGCAATTCCATCAAAAATCATGACTTGATGCCGAACTATAAATACATCATCGATTCGACCTTTTTCACATGCATGACTTTTACGCCATTAGAGCTATTCTCAAAAGTATTAATCTCAGAATCAAAATATTTGGTGTGTGGATGCATTCTTACATGGTCGACCCTCATGAAAAAAATTGGCGCAATTCCATCCAAAATCATGACTTGAGGCCAAACTATAAATACATCAGCAATTCGACCTTTTTCACATGCATGACTTTTACGCCATGAGAATTATTCTCAAAAGTATTAATCTCAGAATCAAAATATTTGGTGTGTGGATGCATTCTTACATGGTCGACCCTCATGAAAAAAATTGGCGCAATTCCATCAAAAATCATGACTTGAGGCCGAACTATAAATACATCATCGATTCGACCTTTTTCACATGCATGACTTTTACGCCATTAGAGTTCTTCTCAAAAGTATTAATCTCAGAATCAAAATATTTGGTGTGTGGATGCATTCTTACATGGTCGACCCTCATGAAAAAAATTGGCGCAATTCCATCAAAAATCATGACTTGAGGCCGAACTATAAATACATCAGCGATTCGAACTTTTTCACATGCATGACTTTTACGCCATTAGAGCTATTCTCAAAAGTATTAATCTCAGAATCAAAATATTTGGTGTGTGGATGCATTCTTACATGGTCGACCCTCATGAAAAAAATTGGCGCAATTCCATCAAAAATCATGACTTGAGGCCGAACTATAAATACATCAGCAATTCGACCTTTTTCACATGCATGACTTTTACGCCATTAGAGCTATTCTCAAAAGTATTAATCTCAGAATCAAAATATTTGGTGTGTGGATGCATTCTTACATGGTCGACCCTCATGAAAAACATTGGCGCAATTCCATCAAAAATCATGACTTGAGGCCGAACTATAAATACATCATCGATTCGACCTTTTTCACATGCATGACTTTTACGCCATTAGAGCTATTCTCAAAAGTATTAATCTCAGAATCAAAATATTTGGTGTGTGGATGCATTCTTACATGGTCAACCCTCATGAAAAAAAGTGGCGCAATTCCATCAAAAATCATGACTTGATGCCGAACTATAAATACATCATCGATTCGACCTTTTTCACATGCATGACTTTTACGCCATTAGAGCTATTCTCAAAAGTATTAATCTCAGAATCAAAATATTTGGTGTGTGGATGCATTCTTACATGGTCGACCCTCATGAAAAAAATTGGCGCAATTCCATCAAAAATCATGACTTGAGGCCAAACTATAAATACATCAGCAATTCGACCTTTTTCACACGCATGACTTTTACGCCATGAGAATTATTCTCAAAAGTATTAATCTCAGAATCAAAATATTTGGTGTGTGGATGCATTCTTACATGGTCGACCCTCATGAAAAAAATTGGCGCAATTCCATCAAAAATCATGACTTGAGGCCGAACTATAAATACATCATCGATTCGAACTTTTTCACATGCATGACTTTTACGCCATTAGAGCTATTCTCAAAAGTATTAATCTCAGAATCAAAATATTTGGTGTGTGGATGCATTCTTACATGGTCGACCCTCATGAAAAAAATTGGCGCAATTCCATCAAAAATCATGACTTGAGGCCAAACTATAAATACATCAGCAATTCGACCTTTTTCACATGCATGACTTTTACGCCATTAGAGCTATTCTCAAAAGTATTAATCTCAGAATCAAAATATTTGGTGTGTGGATGCATTCTTACATGGTCAACCCTCATGAAAAAAAGTGGCGCAATTCCATCAAAAATCATGACTTGAGGCCGAACTATAAATACATCATCGATTCCACCTTTTTCACATGCATGACTTTTACGCCATTAGAGCTATTCTCAAAAGTATTAATCTCAGAATCAAAATATTTGGTGTGTGGATGCATTCTTACATGGTCGACCCTCATGAAAAAAAAAAGCGCAATTCCATCAAAAATCATGACTTGATGCCGAACTATAAATACATCATCGATTCGACCTTTTTCACATGCATGACTTTTACGCCATTAGAGCTATTCTCAAAAGTATTAATCTCAGAATCAAAATATTTGGTGTGTGGATGCATTCTTACATGGTCGACCCTCATGAAAACAATTGGCGCAATTCCATCAAAAATCATGACTTGAGGCCGAACTATAAATACATCATCGATTCGACCTTTTTCACATGCATGACTTTTACGCCATTAGAGCTATTCTCAAAAGTATTAATCTCAGAATCAAAATATTTGGTGTGTGGATGCATTCTTACATGGTCGACCCTCATGAAAACAATTGGCGCAATTCCATCAAAAATCATGACTTGAGGCCGAACTATAAATACATCAGCAATTCGACCTTTTTCACATGCATGACTTTTACGCCATTAGAGCTATTCTCAAAAGTATTAATGTCAGAATCAAAATATTTGGTGTGTGGATGCATTCTTACATGGTCGACCCTCATGAAAAACATTGGCGCAATTCCATCAAAAATCATGACTTGAGGCCGAACTATAAATACATCATCGATTCGACCTTTTTCACACGCATGACTTTTACGCCATTAGAGCTATTCTCAAAAGTATTAATCTCAGAATCAAAATATTTGGTGTGTGGATGCATTCTTACATGGTCAACCCTCATGAAAAAATTGGCGCAATTCCATCAAAAATTATGACTTGAGGCCGAACTATAAATACATCAGCAATTCGACCTTTCTCACATGCATGACTTTTACGCCATTAGAGCTATTCTCAAAAGTATTAATCTCAGAATCAAAATATTTGGTGTGTGGATGCATTCTTACATGGTCGACCCTCATGAAAAAAATTGGCGCAATTCCATCAAAAATCATGACTTGAGGCCGAACTATAAATACATCATCGATTCGACCTTTTTCACATGCATGACTTTTACGCCATTAGAGCTATTCTCAAAAGTATTAATCTCAGAATCAAAATATTTGGTGTGTGGATGCATTCTTACATGGTCGACCCTCATGAAAAAAATTGGCGCAATTCCATCAAAAATCATGACTTGAGGCCGAACTATGAATACATCAGCGATTCGACCTTTTTCACATGCATGACTTTTACGCCATTAGAGCTATTCTCAAAAGTATTAATCTCAGAATCAAAATATTTGGTGTGTGGATGCATTCTTACATGGTCAACCCTCATGAAAACAATTGGCGCAATTCCGTCAAAAATCATGACTTGAGGCCAAACTATGAATACTTCAGCGATTCGACCTTTTTCACATGCATGACTTTTACGCCATTAGAGCTATTCTCAAAAGTATTAATCTCAGAATCAAAATATTTGGTGTGTGGATGCATTCTTACATGGTCGACCCTCATGAAAAAAATTGGCGCAATTCCATCAAAAATCATGACTTGAGGCCGAACTATAAATACATCATCGATTCGACCTTTTTCACATGCATGACTTTTACGCCATTAGAGCTATTCTCAAAAGTATTAATCTCAGAATCAAAATATTTGGTGTGTGGATGCATTCTTACATGGTCGACCCTCATGAAAAAAATTGGCGCAATTCCATCAAAAATCATGACTTGAGGCCGAACTATGAATACATCAGCGATTCGACCTTTTTCACATGCATGACTTTTACGCCATTAGAGCTATTCTCAAAAGTATTAATCTCAGAATCAAAATATTTGGTGTGTGGATGCATTCTTACATGGTCGACCCTCATGAAAACAATTGGCGCAATTCCATCAAAAATCATGACTTGAGGCCGAACTATAAATACATCAGCAATTCGACCTTTTTCACATGCATGACTTTTACGCCATTAGAGCTATTCTCAAAAGTATTAATCTCAGAATCAAAATATTTGGTGTGTGGATGCATTCTTACATGGTCAACCCTCATGAAAACAATTGGCGCAATTCCGTCAAAAATCATGACTTGAGGCCAAACTATGAATACTTCAGCGATTCGACCTTTTTCACATGCATGACTTTTACGCCATTAGAGCTATTCTCAAAAGTATTAATCTCAGAATCAAAATATTTGGTGTGTGGATGCATTCTTACATGGTCGACCCTCATGAAAAACATTGGCGCAATTCCATCAAAAATCATGACTTGAGGCCGAACTATAAATACATCAGCGATTCGACCTTTTTCACATGCATGACTTTTACGCCATTAGAGCTATTCTCAAAAGTATTAATCTCAAAATCAAAATATTTGGTGTGTGGATGCATTCTTACATGGTCGACCCTCATGAAAACAATTGGCGCAATTCCATCAAAAATTATGACTTGAGGCCGAATTATAAATACATCAGCAATTCGACCTTTTTCACATGCATGACTTTTACGCCATTAGAGCTATTCTCAAAAGTATTAATCTCAGAATCAAAATATTTGGTGTGTGGATGCATTCTTACATGGTCAACCGTCATGATAAAAATTGGCGCAATTCCATCAAAAATCATGACTTGAGGCCGAACTATAAATACATCAGCGATTCGACCTTTTTCACATGCATGACTTTTACGCCATTAGAGCTATTCTCAAAAGTATTAATCTCAGAATCAAAATATTTGGTGTGTGGATGCATTCTTACATGGTCGACCCTCATGAAAAAAATTGGCGCAATTCCATCAAAAATCATGACTTGAGGCCAAACTATAAATACATCAGCGATTCGACCTTTTTCACATGCATGACTTTTACGCCATGAGAATTATTCTCAAAAGTATTAATCTCAGAATCAAAATATTTGGTGTGTGGATGCATTCTTACATGGTCGACCCTCATGAAAAAAATTGGCGCAATTCCATCAAAAATCATGACTTGAGGCCGAACTATAAATACATCATCGATTCGACCTTTTTCACACGCATGACTTTTACGCCATTAGAGCTATTCTCAAAAGTATTAATCTCAGAATCAAAATATTTGGTGTGTGGATGCATTCTTACATGGTCGACCCTCATGAAAAAAATTGGCGCAATTCCATCAAAAATTATGACTTGATGCCGAACTATAAATACATCAGCGATTCGACCTTTTTCACATGCATGACTTTTACGCCATTAGAGCTATTCTCAAAAGTATTAATCTCAGAATCAAAATATTTGGTGTGTGGATGCATTCTTACATGGTCGACCCTCATGAAAAAAATTGGCGCAATTCCATCAAAAATCATGACTTGAGGCCAAACTATAAATACATCAGCAATTCGACCTTTTTCACATGCATGACTTTTACGCCATTAGAGCTATTCTCAAAAGTATTAATCTCAGAATCAAAATATTTGGTGTGTGGATGCATTCTTACATGGTCGACCCTCATGAAAAAAAGTGGCGCAATGCCATCAAAAATCATGACTTGAGGCCGAACTATAAATACATCATCGATTCGACCTTTTTCACATGCATGACTTTTACGCCATTAGAGCTATTCTCAAAAGTATTAATCTCAGAATCAAAATATTTGGTGTGTGGATGCATTCTTACATGGTCGACCCTCATGAAAAAAAAAAGTGCAATTCCATCAAAAATCATGACTTGATGCCGAACTATAAATACATCATCGATTCGACCTTTTTCACATGCATGACTTTTACGCCATTAGAGCTATTCTCAAAAGTATTAATCTCAGAATCAAAATATTTGGTGTGTGGATGCATTCTTACATGGTCGACCCTCATGAAAAAAATTGGCGCAATTCCATCCAAAATCATGACTTGAGGCCAAACTATAAATACATCAGCAATTCGACCTTTTTCACATGCATGACTTTTACGCCATGAGAATTATTCTCAAAAGTATTAATCTCAGAATCAAAATATTTGGTGTGTGGATGCATTCTTACATGGTCGACCCTCATGAAAAAAATTGGCGCAATTCCATCAAAAATCATGACTTGAGGCCGAACTATAAATACATCATCGATTCGACCTTTTTCACATGCATGACTTTTACGCCATTAGAGTTCTTCTCAAAAGTATTAATCTCAGAATCAAAATATTTGGTGTGTGGATGCATTCTTACATGGTCGACCCTCATGAAAACAATTGGCGCAATTCCATCAAAAATCATGACTTGAGGCCGAACTATAAATACATCAGCGATTCGAACTTTTTCACATGCATGACTTTTACGCCATTAGAGCTATTCTCAAAAGTATTAATCTCAGAATCAAAATATTTGGTGTGTGGATGCATTCTTACATGGTCGACCCTCATGAAAAAAATTGGCGCAATTCCATCAAAAATCATGACTTGAGGCCGAACTATAAATACATCAGCAATTCGACCTTTTTCACATGCATGACTTTTACGCCATTAGAGCTATTCTCAAAAGTATTAATCTCAGAATCAAAATATTTGGTGTGTGGATGCATTCTTACATGGTCGACCCTCATGAAAAAAAGTGGCGCAATTCCATCAAAAATCATGACTTGAGGCCGAACTATAAATACATCATCGATTCGACCTTTTTCACATGCATGACTTTTACGCCATTAGAGCTATTCTCAAAAGTATTAATCTCAGAATCAAAATATTTGGTGTGTGGATGCATTCTTACATGGTCAACCCTCATGAAAAAAAGTGGCGCAATTCCATCAAAAATCATGACTTGATGCCGAACTATAAATACATCATCGATTCGACCTTTTTCACATGCATGACTTTTACGCCATTAGAGCTATTCTCAAAAGTATTAATCTCAGAATCAAAATATTTGGTGTGTGGATGCATTCTTACATGGTCGACCCTCATGAAAAAAATTGGCGCAATTCCATCAAAAATCATGACTTGAGGCCAAACTATAAATACATCAGCAATTCGACCTTTTTCACACGCATGACTTTTACGCCATGAGAATTATTCTCAAAAGTATTAATCTCAGAATCAAAATATTTGGTGTGTGGATGCATTCTTACATGGTCGACCCTCATGAAAAAAATTGGCGCAATTCCATCAAAAATCATGACTTGAGGCCGAACTATAAATACATCATCGATTCGAACTTTTTCACATGCATGACTTTTACGCCATTAGAGCTATTCTCAAAAGTATTAATCTCAGAATCAAAATATTTGGTGTGTGGATGCATTCTTACATGGTCGACCCTCATGAAAAAAATTGGCGCAATTCCATCAAAAATCATGACTTGAGGCCAAACTATAAATACATCAGCAATTCGACCTTTTTCACATGCATGACTTTTACGCCATTAGAGCTATTCTCAAAAGTATTAATCTCAGAATCAAAATATTTGGTGTGTGGATGCATTCTTACATGGTCAACCCTCATGAAAAAAAGTGGCGCAATTCCATCAAAAATCATGACTTGAGGCCGAACTATAAATACATCATCGATTCCACCTTTTTCACATGCATGACTTTTACGCCATTAGAGCTATTCTCAAAAGTATTAATCTCAGAATCAAAATATTTGGTGTGTGGATGCATTCTTACATGGTCGACCCTCATGAAAAAAAAAAAGCGCAATTCCATCAAAAATCATGACTTGATGCCGAACTATAAATACATCATCGATTCGACCTTTTTCACATGCAGGACTTTTACGCCATTAGAGCTATTCTCAAAAGTATTAATCTCAGAATCAAAATATTTGGTGTGTGGATGCATTCTTACATGGTCGACCCTCATGAAAAAAATTGGCGCAATTCCATCAAAAATCATGACTTGAGGCCGAACTATAAATACATCAGCAATTCGACCTTTTTCACACGCATGACTTTTACGCCATTAGAGCTATTCTCAAAAGTATTAATCTCAGAATCAAAATATTTGGTGTGTGGATGCATTCTTACATGGTCGACCCTCATGAAAAAAAGTGGCGCAATTCCATCAAAAATCATGACTTGAGGTCGAACTATAAATACATCATCGATTCGACCTTTTTCACATGCATGACTTTTACGCCATTAGAGCTATTCTCAAAAGTATTAATCTCAGAATCAAAATATTTGGTGTGTGGATGCATTCTTACATGGTCGACCCTCATGAAAAAAAAAAGCGCAATTCCATCAAAAATCATGACTTGATGCCGAACTATAAATACATCAGCGATTCGACCTTTTTCACATGCATGACTTTTACGCCATTAGAGCTATTCTCAAAAGTATTAATCTCAGAATCAAAATATTTGGTGTGTGGATGCATTCTTACATGGTCGACCCTCATGAAAAAAATTGGCGCAATTCCATTAAAAATCATGACTTGAGGCCAAACTATAAATACATCAGCAATTCGACCTTTTTCACATGCATGACTTTTACGCCATTAGAGCTATTCTCAAAAGTATTAATCTCAGAATCAAAATATTTGGTGTGTGGATGCATTCTTACATGGTCGACCCTCATGAAAAAAATTGGCGCAATTCCATCAAAAATCATGACTTGAGGCCGAACTATAAATACATCAGCAATTCGACCTTTTTCACATGCATGACTTTTACGCCATTAGAGCTATTCTCAAAAGTATTAATCTCAGAATCAAAATATTTGGTGTGTGGATGCATTCTTACATGGTCGACCCTCATGAAAAAAAAAAGCGCAATTCCATCAAAAATCATGACTTGATGCCGAACTATAAATACATCATCGATTCGACCTTTTTCACATGCAGGACTTTTACGCCATTAGAGCTATTCTCAAAAGTATTAATCTCAGAATCAAAATATTTGGTGTGTGGATGCATTCTTACATGGTCGACCCTCATGAAAAACATTGGCGCAATTCCATCAAAAATCATGACTTGAGGCCAAACTATAAATACATCAGCAATTCGACCTTTTTCACATGCATGACTTTTACGCCATTAGAGCTATTCTCAAAAGTATTAATCTCAGAATCAAAATATATGGTGTGTGGATGCATTCTTACATGGTCGACCCTCATGAAAAAAATTGGCGCAATTCCATCAAAAATCATGACTTGAGGCCAAACTATAAATACATCAGCGATTCGACCTTTTTCACATGCATGACTTTTACGCCATTAGAGCTATTCTCAAAAGTATTAATCTCAGAATCAAAATATTTGGTGTGTGGATGCATTCTTACATGGTCGACCCTCATGAAAAAAATTGGCGCAATTCCATCAAAAATCATGACTTGAGGCCAAACTATAAATACATCAGCAATTCGACCTTTTTCACACGCATGACTTTTACGCCATTAGAGCTATTCTCAAAAGTATTAATCTCAGAATCAAAATATTTGGTGTGTGGATGCATTCTTACATGGTCGACCCTCATGAAAAAAATTGGCGCAATTCCATCAAAAATCATGACTTGAGGCCAAACTATAAATACATCAGCAATTCGACCTTTTTCACACGCATGACTTTTACGCCATGAGAATTATTCTCAAAAGTATTAATCTCAGAATCAAAATATTTGGTGTGTGGATGCATTCTTACATGGTCGACCCTCATGAAAAAAATTGGCGCAATTCCATCAAAAATCATGACTTGAGGCCGAACTATAAATACATCATCGATTCGAACTTTTTCACATGCATGACTTTTACGCCATTAGAGCTATTCTCAAAAGTATTAATCTCAGAATCAAAATATTTGGTGTGTGGATGCATTCTTACATGGTCGACCCTCATGAAAAAAATTGGCGCAATTCCATCAAAAATCATGACTTGAGGCCAAACTATAAATACATCAGCAATTCGACCTTTTTCACATGCATGACTTTTACGCCATTAGAGCTATTCTCAAAAGTATTAATCTCAGAATCAAAATATTTGGTGTGTGGATGCATTCTTACATGGTCAACCCTCATGAAAAAAAGTGGCGCAATTCCATCAAAAATCATGACTTGAGGCCGAACTATAAATACATCATCGATTCCACCTTTTTCACATGCATGACTTTTACGCCATTAGAGCTATTCTCAAAAGTATTAATCTCAGAATCAAAATATTTGGTGTGTGGATGCATTCTTACATGGTCGACCCTCATGAAAATAAAAAAGCGCAATTCCATCAAAAATCATGACTTGATGCCGAACTATAAATACATCATCGATTCGACCTTTTTCACATGCAGGACTTTTACGCCATTAGAGCTATTCTCAAAAGTATTAATCTCAGAATCAAAATATTTGGTGTGTGGATGCATTCTTACATGGTCGACCCTCATGAAAAAAATTGGCGCAATTCCATCAAAAATCATGACTTGAGGCCGAACTATAAATACATCAGCAATTCGACCTTTTTCACACGCATGACTTTTACGCCATTAGAGCTATTCTCAAAAGTATTAATCTCAGAATCAAAATATTTGGTGTGTGGATGCATTCTTACATGGTCGACCCTCATGAAAAAAAGTGGCGCAATTCCATCAAAAATCATGACTTGAGGTCGAACTATAAATACATCATCGATTCGACCTTTTTCACATGCATGACTTTTACGCCATTAGAGCTATTCTCAAAAGTATTAATCTCAGAATCAAAATATTTGGTGTGTGGATGCATTCTTACATGGTCGACCCTCATGAAAAAAAAAGCGCAATTCCATCAAAAATCATGACTTGATGCCGAACTATAAATACATCAGCGATTCGACCTTTTTCACATGCATGACTTTTACGCCATTAGAGCTATTCTCAAAAGTATTAATCTCAGAATCAAAATATTTGGTGTGTGGATGCATTCTTACATGGTCGACCCTCATGAAAAAAATTGGCGCAATTCCATTAAAAATCATGACTTGAGGCCAAACTATAAATACATCAGCAATTCGACCTTTTTCACATGCATGACTTTTACGCCATTAGAGCTATTCTCAAAAGTATTAATCTCAGAATCAAAATATTTGGTGTGTGGATGCATTCTTACATGGTCGACCCTCATGAAAAAAATTGGCGCAATTCCATCAAAAATCATGACTTGAGGCCGAACTATAAATACATCAGCAATTCGACCTTTTTCACATGCATGACTTTTACGCCATTAGAGCTATTCTCAAAAGTATTAATCTCAGAATCAAAATATTTGGTGTGTGGATGCATTCTTACATGGTCGACCCTCATGAAAAAAAAAAGCGCAATTCCATCAAAAATCATGACTTGATGCCGAACTATAAATACATCATCGATTCGACCTTTTTCACATGCAGGACTTTTACGCCATTAGAGCTATTCTCAAAAGTATTAATCTCAGAATCAAAATATTTGGTGTGTGGATGCATTCTTACATGGTCGACCCTCATGAAAAACATTGGCGCAATTCCATCAAAAATCATGACTTGAGGCCAAACTATAAATACATCAGCAATTCGACCTTTTTCACATGCATGACTTTTACGCCATTAGAGCTATTCTCAAAAGTATTAATCTCAGAATCAAAATATATGGTGTGTGGATGCATTCTTACATGGTCGACCCTCATGAAAAAAATTGGCGCAATTCCATCAAAAATCATGACTTGAGGCCAAACTATAAATACATCAGCGATTCGACCTTTTTCACATGCATGACTTTTACGCCATTAGAGCTATTCTCAAAAGTATTAATCTCAGAATCAAAATATTTGGTGTGTGGATGCATTCTTACATGGTCGACCCTCATGAAAAAAATTGGCGCAATTCCATCAAAAATCATGACTTGAGGCCAAACTATAAATACATCAGCAATTCGACCTTTTTCACACGCATGACTTTTACGCCATTAGAGCTATTCTCAAAAGTATTAATCTCAGAATCAAAATATTTGGTGTGTGGATGCATTCTTACATGGTCGACCCTCATGAAAAAAAGTGGCGCAATTCCATCAAAAATCATGACTTGAGGTCGAACTATAAATACATCATCGATTCGACCTTTTTCACATGCATGACTTTTACGCCATTAGAGCTATTCTCAAAAGTATTAATCTCAGAATCAAAATATTTGGTGTGTGGATGCATTCTTACATGGTCGACCCTCATGAAAAAAAAAGCGCAATTCCATCAAAAATCATGACTTGAGGCCGAACTATAAATACATCAGCGATTCGACCTTTTTCACATGCATGACTTTTACGCCATTAGAGCTATTCTCAAAAGTATTAATCTCAGAATCAAAATATTTGGTGTGTGGATGCATTCTTACATGGTCGACCCTCATGAAAAAAATTGGCGCAATTCCATCAAAAATCATGACTTGAGGCCAAACTATAAATACATCAGCAATTCGACCTTTTTCACATGCATGACTTTTACGCCATTAGAGCTATTCTCAAAAGTATTAATCTCAGAATCAAAATATTTGGTGTGTGGATGCATTCTTACATGGTCGACCCTCATGAAAAAAATTGGCGCAATTCCATCAAAAATCATGACTTGAGGCCGAACTATAAATACATCAGCAATTCGACCTTTTTCACATGCATGACTTTTACGCCATTAGAGCTATTCTCAAAAGTATTAATCTCAGAATCAAAATATTTGGTGTGTGGATGCATTCTTACATGGTCGACCCTCATGAAAAACATTGGCGCAATTCCATCAAAAATCATGACTTGAGGCCAAACTATAAATACATCAGCAATTCGACCTTTTTCACATGCATGACTTTTACGCCATTAGAGCTATTCTCAAAAGTATTAATCTCAGAATCAAAATATATGGTGTGTGGATGCATTCTTACATGGTCGACCCTCATGAAAAAAATTGGCGCAATTCCATCAAAAATCATGACTTGAGGCCAAACTATAAATACATCAGCGATTCGACCTTTTTCACATGCATGACTTTTACGCCATTAGAGCTATTCTCAAAAGTATTAATCTCAGAATCAAAATATTTGGTGTGTGGATGCATTCTTACATGGTCGACCCTCATGAAAAAAATTGGCGCAATTCCATCAAAAATCATGACTTGAGGCCAAACTATAAATACATCAGCAATTCGACCTTTTTCACATGCATGACTTTTACGCCATTAGAGCTATTCTCAAAAGTATTAATCTCAGAATCAAAATATTTGGTGTGTGGATGCATTCTTACATGGTCGACCCTCATGAAAAAAAGTGGCGCAATTCCATCAAAAATCATGACTTGAGGTCGAACTATAAATACATCATCGATTCGACCTTTTTCACATGCATGACTTTTACGCCATTAGAGCTATTCTCAAAAGTATTAATCTCAGAATCAAAATATTTGGTGTGTGGATGCATTCTTACATGGTCGACCCTCATGAAAAAAAAAAGCGCAATTCCATCAAAAATCATGACTTGATGCCGAACTATAAATACATCAGCGATTCGACCTTTTTCACATGCATGACTTTTACGCCATTAGAGCTATTCTCAAAAGTATTAATCTCAGAATCAAAATATTTGGTGTGTGGATGCATTCTTACATGGTCGACCCTCATGAAAAAAATTGGCGCAATTCCATTAAAAATCATGACTTGAGGCCAAACTATAAATACATCAGCAATTCGACCTTTTTCACATGCATGACTTTTACGCCATTAGAGCTATTCTCAAAAGTATTAATCTCAGAATCAAAATATTTGGTGTGTGGATGCATTCTTACATGGTCGACCCTCATGAAAAAAATTGGCGCAATTCCATCAAAAATCATGACTTGAGGCCGAACTATAAATACATCAGCGATTCGACCTTTTTCACATGCATGACTTTTACGCCATTAGAGCTATTCTCAAAAGTATTAATCTCAGAATCAAAATATTTGGTGTGTGGATGCATTCTTACATGGTCGACCCTCATGAAAAAAATTGGCGCAATTCCATCAAAAATCATGACTTGAGGCCAAACTATAAATACATCAGCAATTCGACCTTTTTCACATGCATGACTTTTACGCCATTAGAGCTATTCTCAAAAGTATTAATCTCAGAATCAAAATATTTGGTGTGTGGATGCATTCTTACATGGTCGACCCTCATGAAAAAAATTGGCGCAATTCCATCAAAAATCATGACTTGAGGCCAAACTATAAATACATCAGCAATTCGACCTTTTTCACATGCATGACTTTTACGCCATTAGAGCTATTCTCAAAAGTATTAATCTCAGAATCAAAATATTTGGTGTGTGGATGCATTCTTACATGGTCGACCCTCATGAAAAAAATTGGCGCAATTCCATCAAAAATCATGACTTGAGGCCAAACTATAAATACATCAGCAATTCGACCTTTTTCACATGCATGACTTTTACGCCATTAGAGCTATTCTCAAAAGTATTAATCTCAGAATCAAAATATATGGTGTGTGGATGCATTCTTACATGGTCGACCCTCATGAAAAAAATTGGCGCAATTCCATCAAAAATCATGACTTGAGGCCAAACTATAAATACATCAGCGATTCGACATTTTTCACATGCATGACTTTTACGCCATTAGAGCTATTCTCAAAAGTATTAATCTCAGAATCAAAATATTTGGTGTGTGGATGCATTCTTACATGGTCGACCCTCATGAAAAAAAGTGGCGCAATTCCATCAAAAATCATGACTTGAGGCCAAACTGTATATACATCAGCGATTCGACCTTTTTCACATGCATGACTTTTACGCCATTAGAGCTATTCTCAAAAGTATTAATCTCAGAATCAAAATATTTGGTGTGTGGATGCATTCTTACATGGTCGACCCTCATGAAAAAAATTGGCGCAATTCCATCAAAAATCATGACTTGAGGCCGAACTATAAATACATCAGCAATTCGACCTTTTTCACATGCATGACTTTTACGCCATTAGAGCTATTCTCAAAAGTATTAATCTCAGAATCAAAATATTTGGTGTGTGGATGCATTCTTACATGGTCGACCCTCATGAAAAAAAAAAGCGCAATTCCATCAAAAATCATGACTTGATGCCGAACTATAAATACATCATCGATTCGACCTTTTTCACATGCATGACTTTTACGCCATTAGAGCTATTCTCAAAAGTATTAATCTCAGAATCAAAATATTTGGTGTGTGGATGCATTCTTACATGGTCGACCCTCATGAAAAAAAAAAGCGCAATTCCATCAAAAATCATGACTTGAGGCCGAACTATAAATACATCATCGATTCCACCTTTTTCACATGCATGACTTTTACGCCATTAGAGCTATTCTCAAAAGTATTAATCTCAGAATCAAAATATTTGGTGTGTGGATGCATTCTTACATGGTCGACCCTCATGAAAAAAAGTGGCGCAATTCCATCAAAAATCATGACTTGAGGTCGAACTATAAATACATCATCGATTCGACCTTTTTCACATGCATGACTTTTACGCCATTAGAGCTATTCTCAAAAGTATTAATCTCAGAATCAAAATATTTGGTGTGTGGATGCATTCTTACATGGTCGACCCTCATGAAAAAAAAAGCGCAATTCCATCAAAAATCATGACTTGAGGCCGAACTATAAATACATCAGCGATTCGACCTTTTTCACATGCATGACTTTTACGCCATTAGAGCTATTCTCAAAAGTATTAATCTCAGAATCAAAATATTTGGTGTGTGGATGCATTCTTACATGGTCGACCCTCATGAAAAAAATTGGCGCAATTCCATCAAAAATCATGACTTGAGGCCAAACTATAAATACATCAGCAATTCGACCTTTTTCACATGCATGACTTTTACGCCATTAGAGCTATTCTCAAAAGTATTAATCTCAGAATCAAAATATTTGGTGTGTGGATGCATTCTTACATGGTCGACCCTCATGAAAAAAATTGGCGCAATTCCATCAAAAATCATGACTTGAGGCCGAACTATAAATACATCAGCAATTCGACCTTTTTCACATGCATGACTTTTACGCCATTAGAGCTATTCTCAAAAGTATTAATCTCAGAATCAAAATATTTGGTGTGTGGATGCATTCTTACATGGTCGACCCTCATGAAAAACATTGGCGCAATTCCATCAAAAATCATGACTTGAGGCCAAACTATAAATACATCAGCAATTCGACCTTTTTCACATGCATGACTTTTACGCCATTAGAGCTATTCTCAAAAGTATTAATCTCAGAATCAAAATATATGGTGTGTGGATGCATTCTTACATGGTCGACCCTCATGAAAAAAATTGGCGCAATTCCATCAAAAATCATGACTTGAGGCCAAACTATAAATACATCAGCGATTCGACCTTTTTCACATGCATGACTTTTACGCCATTAGAGCTATTCTCAAAAGTATTAATCTCAGAATCAAAATATTTGGTGTGTGGATGCATTCTTACATGGTCGACCCTCATGAAAAAAATTGGCGCAATTCCATCAAAAATCATGACTTGAGGCCAAACTATAAATACATCAGCAATTCGACCTTTTTCACATGCATGACTTTTACGCCATTAGAGCTATTCTCAAAAGTATTAATCTCAGAATCAAAATATTTGGTGTGTGGATGCATTCTTACATGGTCGACCCTCATGAAAAAAAGTGGCGCAATTCCATCAAAAATCATGACTTGAGGTCGAACTATAAATAAATCATCGATTCGACCTTTTTCACATGCATGACTTTTACGCCATTAGAGCTATTCTCAAAAGTATTAATCTCAGAATCAAAATATTTGGTGTGTGGATGCATTCTTACATGGTCGACCCTCATGAAAAAAAAAAGCGCAATTCCATCAAAAATCATGACTTGATGCCGAACTATAAATACATCAGCGATTCGACCTTTTTCACATGCATGACTTTTACGCCATTAGAGCTATTCTCAAAAGTATTAATCTCAGAATCAAAATATTTGGTGTGTGGATGCATTCTTACATGGTCGACCCTCATGAAAAAAATTGGCGCAATTCCATTAAAAATCATGACTTGAGGCCAAACTATAAATACATCAGCAATTCGACCTTTTTCACATGCATGACTTTTACGCCATTAGAGCTATTCTCAAAAGTATTAATCTCAGAATCAAAATATTTGGTGTGTGGATGCATTCTTACATGGTCGACCCTCATGAAAAAAATTGGCGCAATTCCATCAAAAATCATGACTTGAGGCCGAACTATAAATACATCAGCGATTCGACCTTTTTCACATGCATGACTTTTACGCCATTAGAGCTATTCTCAAAAGTATTAATCTCAGAATCAAAATATTTGGTGTGTGGATGCATTCTTACATGGTCGACCCTCATGAAAAAAAGTGGCGCAATTCCATCAAAAATCATGACTTGAGGCCGAACTATAAATACATCAGCAATTCGACCTTTTTCACATGCATGACTTTTACGCCATTAGAGCTATTCTCAAAAGTATTAATCTCAGAATCAAAATATTTGGTGTGTGGATGCATTCTTACATGGTCGACCCTCATGAAAAAAATTGGCGCAATTCCATCAAAAATCATGACTTGAGGCCAAACTATAAATACATCAGCAATTCGACCTTTTTCACATGCATGACTTTTACGCCATTAGAGCTATTCTCAAAAGTATTAATCTCAGAATCAAAATATTTGGTGTGTGGATGCATTCTTACATGGTCGACCCTCATGAAAAAAATTGGCGCAATTCCATCAAAAATCATGACTTGAGGCCAAACTATAAATACATCAGCAATTCGACCTTTTTCACATGCATGACTTTTACGCCATTAGAGCTATTCTCAAAAGTATTAATCTCAGAATCAAAATATATGGTGTGTGGATGCATTCTTACATGGTCGACCCTCATGAAAAAAATTGGCGCAATTCCATCAAAAATCATGACTTGAGGCCAAACTATAAATACATCAGCGATTCGACATTTTTCACATGCATGACTTTTACGCCATTAGAGCTATTCTCAAAAGTATTAATCTCAGAATCAAAATATTTGGTGTGTGGATGCATTCTTACATGGTCGACCCTCATGAAAAAAAGTGGCGCAATTCCATCAAAAATCATGACTTGAGGCCAAACTGTATATACATCAGCGATTCGACCTTTTTCACATGCATGACTTTTACGCCATTAGAGCTATTCTCAAAAGTATTAATCTCAGAATCAAAATATTTGGTGTGTGGATGCATTCTTACATGGTCGACCCTCATGAAAAAAATTGGCGCAATTCCATCAAAAATCATGACTTGAGGCCGAACTATAAATACATCAGCAATTCGACCTTTTTCACATGCATGACTTTTACGCCATTAGAGCTATTCTCAAAAGTATTAATCTCAGAATCAAAATATTTGGTGTGTGGATGCATTCTTACATGGTCGACCCTCATGAAAAAAAAAAGCGCAATTCCATCAAAAATCATGACTTGATGCCGAACTATAAATACATCATCGATTCGACCTTTTTCACATGCATGACTTTTACGCCATTAGAGCTATTCTCAAAAGTATTAATCTCAGAATCAAAATATTTGGTGTGTGGATGCATTCTTACATGGTCGACCCTCATGAAAAAAAAAAGCGCAATTCCATCAAAAATCATGACTTGAGGCCGAACTATAAATACATCATCGATTCGACCTTTTTCACATGCATGACTTTTACGCCATTAGAGCTATTCTCAAAAGTATTAATCTCAGAATCAAAATATTTGGTGTGTGGATGCATTCTTACATGGTCGACCCTCATGAAAAAAATTGGCGCAATTCCATTAAAAATCATGACTTGAGGCCAAACTATAAATACATCAGCAATTCGACCTTTTTCACATGCATGACTTTTACGCCATTAGAGCTATTCTCAAAAGTATTAATCTCAGAATCAAAATATTTGGTGTGTGGATGCATTCTTACATGGTCGACCCTCATGAAAAAAAGTGGCGCAATTCCATCAAAAATCATGACTTGAGGCCAAACTATAAATACATCAGCGATTCGACCTTTTTCACATGCATGACTTTTACGCCATTAGAGCTATTCTCAAAAGTATTAATCTCAGAATCAAAATATTTGGTGTGTGGATGCATTCTTACATGGTCGACCCTCATGAAAAAAATTGGCGCAATTCCATCAAAAATCATGACTTGAGGCCGAACTATAAATACATCAGCGATTCGATCTTTTTCACATGCATGACTTTTACGCCATTAGAGCTATTCTCAAAAGTATTAATCTCAGAATCAAAATATTTGGTGTGTGGATGCATTCTTACATGGTCGACCCTCATGAAAAAAATTGGCGCAATTCCATCAAAAATCATGACTTGAGGCCGAACTATAAATACATCAGCAATTCGACCTTTTTCACATGCATGACTTTTACGCCATTAGAGCTATTCTCAAAAGTATTAATCTCAGAATCAAAATATTTGGTGTGTGGATGCATTCTTACATGGTCGACCCTCATGAAAAAAATTGGCGCAATTCCATCAAAAATCATGACTTGAGGCCAAACTATAAATACATCAGCAATTCGACCTTTTTCACATGCATGACTTTTACGCCATTAGAGCTATTCTCAAAAGTATTAATCTCAGAATCAAAATATTTGGTGTGTGGATGCATTCTTACATGGTCGACCCTCATGAAAAAAATTGGCGCAATTCCATCAAAAATCATGACTTGAGGCCAAACTATAAATACATCAGCAATTCGACCTTTTTCACATGCATGACTTTTACGCCATTAGAGCTATTCTCAAAAGTATTAATCTCAGAATCAAAATATATGGTGTGTGGATGCATTCTTACATGGTCGACCCTCATGAAAAAAATTGGCGCAATTCCATCAAAAATCATGACTTGAGGCCAAACTATAAATACATCAGCGATTCGACCTTTTTCACATGCATGACTTTTACGCCATTAGAGCTATTCTCAAAAGTATTAATCTCAGAATCAAAATATTTGGTGTGTGGATGCATTCTTACATGGTCGACCCTCATGAAAAAAAGTGGCGCAATTCCATCAAAAATCATGACTTGAGGCCAAACTGTATATACATCAGCGATTCGACCTTTTTCACATGCATGACTTTTACGCCATTAGAGCTATTCTCAAAAGTATTAATCTCAGAATCAAAATATTTGGTGTGTGGATGCATTCTTACATGGTCGACCCTCATGAAAAAAATTGGCGCAATTCCATCAAAAATCATGACTTGAGGCCAAACTATAAATACATCAGCAATTCGACCTTTTTCACATGCATGACTTTTACGCCATTAGAGCTATTCTCAAAAGTATTAATCTCAGAATCAAAATATATGGTGTGTGGATGCATTCTTACATGGTCGACCCTCATGAAAAAAATTGGCGCAATTCCATCAAAAATCATGACTTGAGGCCAAACTATAAATACATCATCGATTCGACCTTTTTCACATGCATGACTTTTACGCCATTAGAGCTATTCTCAAAAGTATTAATCTCAGAATCAAAATATTTGGTGTGTGGATGCATTCTTACATGGTCGACCCTCATGAAAAAAAGTGGCGCAATTCCATCAAAAATCATGACTTGAGGCCAAACTGTATATACATCAGCGATTCGACCTTTTTCACATGCATGACTTTTACGCCATTAGAGCTATTCTCAAAAGTATTAATCTCAGAATCAAAATATTTGGTGTGTGGATGCATTCTTACATGGTCGACCCTCATGAAAAAAATTGGCGCAATTCCATCAAAAATCATGACTTGAGGCCGAACTATAAATACATCAGCAATTCGACCTTTTTCACATGCATGACTTTTACGCCATTAGAGCTATTCTCAAAAGTATTAATCTCAGAATCAAAATATTTGGTGTGTGGATGCATTCTTACATGGTCGACCCTCATGAAAAAAAAAAGCGCAATTCCATCAAAAATCATGACTTGATGCCGAACTATAAATACATCATCGATTCGACCTTTTTCACATGCATGACTTTTACGCCATTAGAGCTATTCTCAAAAGTATTAATCTCAGAATCAAAATATTTGGTGTGTGGATGCATTCTTACATGGTCGACCCTCATGAAAAAAATTGGCGCAATTCCATCAAAAATCATGACTTGAGGCCAAACTATAAATACATCAGCAATTCGACCTTTTTCACATGCATGACTTTTACGCCATTAGAGCTATTCTCAAAAGTATTAATCTCAGAATCAAAATATATGGTGTGTGGATGCATTCTTACATGGTCGACCCTCATGAAAAAAATTGGCGCAATTCCATCAAAAATCATGACTTGAGGCCGAACTATAAATACATCAGCAATTCGACCTTTTTCACATGCATGACTTTTACGCCATTAGAGCTATTCTCAAAAGTATTAATCTCAGAATCAAAATATTTGGTGTGTGGATGCATTCTTACATGGTCGACCCTCATGAAAAAAATTGGCGCAATTCCATCAAAAATCATGACTTGAGGCCAAATTGTATATACATCAGCGATTCGACCTTTTTCACATGCATGACTTTTACGCCATTAGAGCTATTCTCAAAAGTATTAATCTCAGAATCAAAATATTTGGTGTGTGGATGCATTCTTACATGGTCGACCCTCATGAAAAAAATTGGCGCAATTCCATCAAAAATCATGACTTGAGGCCGAACTATAAATACATCAGCAATTCGACCTTTTTCACATGCATGACTTTTACGCCATTAGAGCTATTCTCAAAAGTATTAATCTCAGAATCAAAATATTTGGTGTGTGGATGCATTCTTACATGGTCGACCCTCATGAAAAAAAAAGCGCAATTCCATCAAAAATCATGACTTGATGCCGAACTATAAATACATCATCGATTCGACCTTTTTCACATGCACGACTTTTACGCCATTAGAGCTATTCTCAAAAGTATTAATCTCAGAATCAAAATATTTGGTGTGTGGATGCATTCTTACATGGTCGACCCTCATGAAAAAAAAAAGCGCAATTCCATCAAAAATCATGACTTGAGGCCGAACTATAAATACATCATCGATTCGACCTTTTTCACATGCATGACTTTTACGCCATTAGAGCTATTCTCAAAAGTATTAATCTCAGAATCAAAATATTTGGTGTGTAAATGCATTCTTACATGGTCGACCCTCATGAAAAAAATTGGCGCAATTCCATTAAAAATCATGACTTGAGGCCAAACTATAAATACATCAGCAATTCGACCTTTTTCACATGCATGACTTTTACGCCATTAGAGCTATTCTCAAAAGTATTAATCTCAGAATCAAAATATATGGTGTGTGGATGCATTCTTACATGGTCGACCCTCATGAAAAAAAGTGGCGCAATTCCATCAAAAATCATGACTTGAGGCCAAACTATAAATACATCAGCGATTCGACCTTTTTCACATGCATGACTTTTACGCCATTAGAGCTATTCTCAAAAGTATTAATCTCAGAATCAAAATATTTGGTGTGTGGATGCATTCTTACATGGTCGACCCTCATGAAAAAAATTGGCGCAATTCCATCAAAAATCATGACTTGAGGCCGAACTATAAATACATCAGCGATTCGATCTTTTTCACATGCATGACTTTTACGCCATTAGAGCTATTCTCAAAAGTATTAATCTCAGAATCAAAATATTTGATGTGTGGATGCATTCTTACATGGTCGACCCTCATGAAAAAATTGGCGCAATTCCATCAAAAATCATGACTTGAGGCCGAACTATAAATACATCAGCAATTCGACCTTTTTCACATGCATGACTTTTACGCCATTAGAGCTATTCTCAAAAGTATTAATCTCAGAATCAAAATATTTGGTGTGTGGATGCATTCTTACATGGTCGACCCTCATGAAAAAAATTGGCGCAATTCCATCAAAAATCATGACTTGAGGCCAAACTATAAATACATCAGCAATTCGACCTTTTTCACATGCATGACTTTTACGCCATTAGAGCTATTCTCAAAAGTATTAATCTCAGAATCAAAATATTTGGTGTGTGGATGCATTCTTACATGGTCGACCCTCATGAAAAAAATTGGCGCAATTCCATCAAAAATCATGACTTGAGGCCAAACTATAAATACATCAGCAATTCGACCTTTTTCACATGCATGACTTTTACGCCATTAGAGCTATTCTCAAAAGTATTAATCTCAGAATCAAAATATATGGTGTGTGGATGCATTCTTACATGGTCGACCCTCATGAAAAAAATTGGCGCAATTCCATCAAAAATCATGACTTGAGGCCAAACTATAAATACATAAGCGATTCGACCTTTTTCACATGCATGACTTTTACGCCATTAGAGCTATTCTCAAAAGTATTAATCTCAGAATCAAAATATTTGGTGTGTGGATGCATTCTTACATGGTCGACCCTCATGAAAAAAAGTGGCGCAATTCCATCAAAAATCATGACTTGAGGCCAAACTGTATATACATCAGCGATTCGACCTTTTTCACATGCATGACTTTTACGCCATTAGAGCTATTCTCAAAAGTATTAATCTCAGAATCAAAATATTTGGTGTGTGGATGCATTCTTACATGGTCGACCCTCATGAAAAAAATTGGCGCAATTCCATCAAAAATCATGACTTGAGGCCGAACTATAAATACATCAGCAATTCGTCCTTTTTCACATGCATGACTTTTACGCCATTAGAGCTATTCTCAAAAGTATTAATCTCAGAATCAAAATATTTGGTGTGTGGATGCATTCTTACATGGTCAACCCTCATGAAAAAAAAAAGCGCAATTCCATCAAAAATCATGACTTGATGCCGAACTATAAATACATCATCGATTCGACCTTTTTCACATGCATGACTTTTACGCCATTAGAGCTATTCTCAAAAGTATTAATCTCAGAATCAAAATATTTGGTGTGTGGATGCATTCTTACATGGTCGACCCTCATGAAAAAAATTGGCGCAATTCCATCAAAAATCATGACTTGAGGCCAAACTATAAATACATCAGCAATTCGACCTTTTTCACATGCATGACTTTTACGCCATTAGAGCTATTCTCAAAAGTATTAATCTCAGAATCAAAATATATGGTGTGTGGATGCATTCTTACATGGTCAACCCTCATGAAAAAAATTGGCGCAATTCCATCAAAAATCATGACTTGAGGCCAAACTATAAATACATCAGCGATTCGACCTTTTTCACATGCATGACTTTTACGCCATTAGAGCTATTCTCAAAAGTATTAATCTCAGAATCAAAATATTTGGTGTGTGGATGCATTCTTACATGGTCGACCCTCATGAAAAACATTGGCGCAATTCCATCAAAAATCATGACTTGAGGCCGAACTATAAATACATCATCGATTCGACCTTTTTCACATGCATGACTTTTACGCCATTAGAGCTATTCTCAAAAGTATTAATCTCAGAATCAAAATATTTGGTGTGTGGATGCATTCTTACATGGTCGACCCTCATGAAAAAAATTGGCGCAATTCCATCAAATATCATGACTTGAGGCCAAACTATAAATACATCAGCAATTCGACCTTTTTCACATGCATGACTTTTACGCCATTAGAGCTATTCTCAAAAGTATTAATCTCAGAATCAAAATATATGGTGTATGGATGCATTCTTACATGGTCGACCCTCATGAAAAAAATTGGCGCAATTCCATCAAAAATCATGACTTGAGGCCGAACTATAAATACATCATCGATTCGACCTTTTTCACATGCATGACTTTTACGCCATTAGAGCTATTCTCAAAAGTATTAATCTCAGAATCAAAATATTTGGTGTGTGGATGCATTCTTACATGGTCGACCCTCATGAAAAAAATTGGCGCAATTCCATCAAAAATCATGACTTGAGGCCGAACTATAAATACATCAGCGATTCGACCTTTTTCACATGCATGACTTTTACGCCATTAGAGCTATTCTCAAAAGTATTAATCTCAGAATCAAAATATTTGGTGTGTGGATGCATTCTTACATGGTCGACCCTCATGAAAAAAATTGGCGCAATTCCATCAAAAATCATGACTTGAGGCCAAACTATAAATACATCAGCAATTCGACCTTTTTCACATGCATGACTTTTACGCCATTAGAGCTATTCTCAAAAGTATTAATCTCAGAATCAAAATATATGGTGTGTGGATGCATTCTTACATGGTCGACCCTCATGAAAAAAATTGGCGCAATTCCATCAGAAATCATGACTTGAGGCCGAACTATAAATACATCAGCAATTCGACATTTTTCACATGCATGACTTTTACGCCATTAGAGCTATTCTCAAAAGTATTAATCTCAGAATCAAAATATTTGGTGTGTGGATGCATTCTTACATGGTCGACCCTCATGAAAAAAATTGGCGCAATTCCATCAAAAATTATGACTTGATGCCGAACTATAAATACATCAGCAATTCGACCTTTTTCACATGCATGACTTTTACGCCATTAGAGCTATTCTCAAAAGTATTAATCTCAGAATCAAAATATTTGGTGTGTGGATGCATTCTTACATGGTCGACCCTCATGAAAAAAATTGGCGCAATTCCATCAAAAATCATGACTTGAGGCCAAACTTTAAATACATCAGCAATTCGACCTTTTTCACATGCATGACTTTTACGCCATTAGAGCTATTCTCAAAAGTATTAATCTCAGAATCAAAATATATGGTGTGTGGATGCATTCTTACATGGTCGACCCTCATGAAAAAAATTGGCGCAATTCCATCAAAAATCATGACTTGAGGCCAAACTATAAATACATCAGCGATTCGACCTTTTTCACATGCATGACTTTTACGCCATTAGAGCTATTCTCAAAAGTATTAATCTCAGAATCAAAATATTTGGTGTGTGGATGCATTCTTACATGGTCGACCCTCATGAAAAACATTGGCGCAATTCCATCAAAAATCATGACTTGAGGCCAAACTATAAATACATCAGCGATTCGACCTTTTTCACATGCATGACTTTTACGCCATTAGAGCTATTCTCAAAAGTATTAATCTCAGAATCAAAATATTTGGTGTGTGGATGCATTCTTACATGGTCGACCCTCATGAAAAAAATTGGCGCAATTCCATCAAAAATCATGACTTGAGGCCGAATTATAAATACATCAGCGATTCGACCTTTTTCACACGCATGACTTTTACGCCATTAGAGCTATTCTCAAAAGTATTAATCTCAGAATCAAAATATTTGGTGTGTGGATGCATTCTTACATGGTCAACCCTCATGAAAAAAATTGGCGCAATTCCATCAAAAATCATGACTTGAGGCCAAACTATAAATACATCAGCGATTCGACCTTTTTCACATGCATGACTTTTACGCCATTAGAGCTATTCTCAAAAGTATTAATCTCAGAATCAAAATATTTGATGTGTGGATGCATTCTTACATGGTCGACCCTCATGAAAAAAATTGGCGCAATTCCATCAAAAATCATGACTTGAGGCCGAACTATAAATACATCAGCGATTCGACCTTTTTCACACGCATGACTTTTACGCCATTAGAGCTATTCTCAAAAGTATTAATCTCAGGATCAAAATATTTGGTGTGTGGATGCATTCTTACATGGTCAACCCTCATGAAAAAAATTGGCGCAATTCCATCAAAAATCATGACTTGAGGCCAAACTATAAATACATCAGCAATTCGACCTTTTTCACATGCATGACTTTTACGCCATTAGAGCTATTCTCAAAAGTATTAATCTCAGAATCAAAATATATGGTGTGTGGATGCATTCTTACATGGTCGACCCTCATGAAAAAAATTGGCGCAATTCCATCAAAAATCATGACTTGAGGCCAAACTATAAATACATCAGCGATTCGACCTTTTTCACATGCATGACTTTTACGCCATTAGAGCTATTCTCAAAAGTATTAATCTCAGAATCAAAATATTTGGTGTGTGGATGCATTCTTACATGGTCGACCCTCATGAAAAACATTGGCGCAATTCCATCAAAAATCATGACTTGAGGCCGAACTATAAATACATCAGCAATTCGACCTTTTTCACATGCATGACTTTTACGCCATTAGAGCTATTCTCAAAAGTATTAATCTCAGAATCAAAATATTTGGTGTGTGGATGCATTCTTACATGGTCGACCCTCATGAAAAAAATTGGCGCAATTCCATCAAAAATCATGACTTGAGGCCAAACTATAAATACATCAGCAATTCGACCTTTTTCACATGCATGACTTTTACGCCATTAGAGCTATTCTCAAAAGTATTAATCTCAGAATCAAAATATATGGTGTGTGGATGCATTCTTACATGGTCGACCCTCATGAAAAAAATTGGCGCAATTCCATCAAAAATCATGACTTGAGGCCAAACTATAAATACATAAGCGATTCGACCTTTTTCACATGCATGACTTTTACGCCATTAGAGCTATTCTCAAAAGTATTAATCTCAGAATCAAAATATTTGGTGTGTGGATGCATTCTTACATGGTCGACCCTCATGAAAAAAATTGGCGCAATTCCATCAAAAATCATGACTTGAGGCCAAACTGTATATACATCAGCGATTCGACCTTTTTCACATGCATGACTTTTACGCCATTAGAGCTATTCTCAAAAGTATTAATCTCAGAATCAAAATATTTGGTGTGTGGATGCATTCTTACATGGTCGACCCTCATGAAAAAAATTGGCGCAATTCCATCAAAAATCATGACTTGAGGCTGAACTATAAATACATCAGCAATTCGTCCTTTTTCACATGCATGACTTTTACGCCATTAGAGCTATTCTCAAAAGTATTAATCTCAGAATCAAAATATTTGGTGTGTGGATGCATTCTTACATGGTCAACCCTCATGAAAAAAAAAAGCGCAATTCCATCAAAAATCATGACTTGATGCCGAACTATAAATACATCATCGATTCGACCTTTTTCACATGCATGACTTTTACGCCATTAGAGCTATTCTCAAAAGTATTAATCTCAGAATCAAAATATTTGGTGTGTGGATGCATTCTTACATGGTCGACCCTCATGAAAAAAATTGGCGCAATTCCATCAAAAATCATGACTTGAGGCCAAACTATAAATACATCAGCAATTCGACCTTTTTCACATGCATGACTTTTACGCCATTAGAGCTATTCTCAAAAGTATTAATCTCAGAATCAAAATATATGGTGTGTGGATGCATTCTTACATGGTCAACCCTCATGAAAAAAATTGGCGCAATTCCATCAAAAATCATGACTTGAGGCCAAACTATAAATACATCAGCGATTCGACCTTTTTCACATGCATGACTTTTACGCCATTAGAGCTATTCTCAAAAGTATTAATCTCAGAATCAAAATATTTGGTGTGTGGATGCATTCTTACATGGTCGACCCTCATGAAAAACATTGGCGCAATTCCATCAAAAATCATGACTTGAGGCCGAACTATAAATACATCATCGATTCGACCTTTTTCACATGCATGACTTTTACGCCATTAGAGCTATTCTCAAAAGTATTAATCTCAGAATCAAAATATTTGGTGTGTGGATGCATTCTTACATGGTCGACCCTCATGAAAAAAATTGGCGCAATTCCATCAAATATCATGACTTGAGGCCAAACTATAAATACATCAGCAATTCGACCTTTTTCACATGCATGACTTTTACGCCATTAGAGCTATTCTCAAAAGTATTAATCTCAGAATCAAAATATATGGTGTGTGGATGCATTCTTACATGGTCGACCCTCATGAAAAAAATTGGCGCAATTCCATCAAAAATCATGACTTGAGGCCGAACTATAAATACATCATCGATTCGACCTTTTTCACATGCATGACTTTTACGCCATTAGAGCTATTCTCAAAAGTATTAATCTCAGAATCAAAATATTTGGTGTGTGGATGCATTCTTACATGGTCGACCCTCATGAAAAAAATTGGCGCAATTCCATCAAAAATCATGACTTGAGGCCGAACTATAAATACATCAGCGATTCGACCTTTTTCACATGCATGACTTTTACGCCATTAGAGCTATTCTCAAAAGTATTAATCTCAGAATCAAAATATTTGGTGTGTGGATGCATTCTTACATGGTCGACCCTCATGAAAAAAATTGGCGCAATTCCATCAAAAATCATGACTTGAGGCCAAACTATAAATACATCAGCAATTCGACCTTTTTCACATGCATGACTTTTACGCCATTAGAGCTATTCTCAAAAGTATTAATCTCAGAATCAAAATATATGGTGTGTGGATGCATTCTTACATGGTCGACCCTCATGAAAAAAATTGGCGCAATTCCATCAGAAATCATGACTTGAGGCCGAACTATAAATACATCAGCAATTCGACATTTTTCACATGCATGACTTTTACGCCATTAGAGCTATTCTCAAAAGTATTAATCTCAGAATCAAAATATTTGGTGTGTGGATGCATTCTTACATGGTCGACCCTCATGAAAAAAATTGGCGCAATTCCATCAAAAATTATGACTTGATGCCGAACTATAAATACATCAGCAATTCGACCTTTTTCACATGCATGACTTTTACGCCATTAGAGCTATTCTCAAAAGTATTAATCTCAGAATCAAAATATTTGGTGTGTGGATGCATTCTTACATGGTCGACCCTCATGAAAAAAATTGGCGCAATTCCATCAAAAATCATGACTTGAGGCCAAACTTTAAATACATCAGCAATTCGACCTTTTTCACATGCATGACTTTTACGCCATTAGAGCTATTCTCAAAAGTATTAATCTCAGAATCAAAATATATGGTGTGTGGATGCATTCTTACATGGTCGACCCTCATGAAAAAAATTGGCGCAATTCCATCAAAAATCATGACTTGAGGCCAAACTATAAATACATCAGCGATTCGACCTTTTTCACATGCATGACTTTTACGCCATTAGAGCTATTCTCAAAAGTATTAATCTCAGAATCAAAATATTTGGTGTGTGGATGCATTCTTACATGGTCGACCCTCATGAAAAACATTGGCGCAATTCCATCAAAAATCATGACTTGAGGCCAAACTATAAATACATCAGCGATTCGACCTTTTTCACATGCATGACTTTTACGCCATTAGAGCTATTCTCAAAAGTATTAATCTCAGAATCAAAATATTTGGTGTGTGGATGCATTCTTACATGGTCGACCCTCATGAAAAAAATTGGCGCAATTCCATCAAAAATCATGACTTGAGGCCGAATTATAAATACATCAGCGATTCGACCTTTTTCACACGCATGACTTTTACGCCATTAGAGCTATTCTCAAAAGTATTAATCTCAGAATCAAAATATTTGGTGTGTGGATGCATTCTTACATGGTCAACCCTCATGAAAAAAATTGGCGCAATTCCATCAAAAATCATGACTTGAGGCCAAACTATAAATACATCAGCGATTCGACCTTTTTCACATGCATGACTTTTACGCCATTAGAGCTATTCTCAAAAGTATTAATCTCAGAATCAAAATATTTGATGTGTGGATGCATTCTTACATGGTCGACCCTCATGAAAAAAATTGGCGCAATTCCATCAAAAATCATGACTTGAGGCCGAACTATAAATACATCAGCGATTCGACCTTTTTCACACGCATGACTTTTACGCCATTAGAGCTATTCTCAAAAGTATTAATCTCAGGATCAAAATATTTGGTGTGTGGATGCATTCTTACATGGTCGACCCTCATGAAAAAAATTGGCGCAATTCCATCAAAAATCATGACTTGAGGCCAAACTATAAATACATCAGCAATTCGACCTTTTTCACATGCATGACTTTTACGCCATTAGAGCTATTCTCAAAAGTATTAATCTCAGAATCAAAATATATGGTGTGTGGATGCATTCTTACATGGTCGACCCTCATGAAAAAAATTGGCGCAATTCCATCAAAAATCATGACTTGAGGCCAAACTATAAATACATCAGCGATTCGACCTTTTTCACATGCATGACTTTTACGCCATTAGAGCTATTCTCAAAAGTATTAATCTCAGAATCAAAATATTTGGTGTGTGGATGCATTCTTACATGGTCGACCCTCATGAAAAACATTGGCGCAATTCCATCAAAAATCATGACTTGAGGCCGAACTATAAATACATCAGCAATTCGACCTTTTTCACATGCATGACTTTTACGCCATTAGAGCTATTCTCAAAAGTATTAATCTCAGAATCAAAATATTTGGTGTGTGGATGCATTCTTACATGGTCGACCCTCATGAAAAAAATTGGCGCAATTCCATCAAAAATCATGACTTGAGGCCGAACTATAAATACATCAGCGATTCGAACTTTTTCACATGCATGACTTTTACGCCATTAGAGCTATTCTCAAAAGTATTAATCTCAGAATCAAAATATTTGGTGTGTGGATGCATTCTTACATGGTCGACCCTCATGAAAAAAATTGGCGCAATTCCATCAAAAATCATGACTTGAGGCCAAACTATAAATACATCAGCAATTCGACCTTTTTCACATGCATGACTTTTACGCCATTAGAGCTATTCTCAAAAGTATTAATCTCAGAATCAAAATATTTGGTGTGTGGATGCATTCTTACATGGTCGACCCTCATGAAAAAAAGTGGCGCAATTCCATCAAAAATCATGACTTGAGGCCAAACTATAAATACATCATCGATTCGACCTTTTTCACATGCATGACTTTTACGCCATTAGAGCTATTCTCAAAAGTATTAATCTCAGAATCAAAATATTTGGTGTGTGGATGCATTCTTACATGGTCGACCCTCATGAAAAAAAAAGCGCAATTCCATCAAAAATCATGACTTGATGCCGAACTATAAATACATCATCGATTCGACCTTTTTCACATGCATGACTTTTACGCCATTAGAGCTATTCTCAAAAGTATTAATCTCAGAATCAAAATATTTGGTGTGTGGATGCATTCTTACATGGTCGACCCTCATGAAAAAAATTGGCGCAATTCCATCAAAAATCATGACTTGAGGCCGAACTATAAATACATCAGCAATTCGACCTTTTTCACATGCATGACTTTTACGCCATTAGAGCTATTCTCAAAAGTATTAATCTCAGAATCAAAATATATGGTGTGTGGATGCATTCTTACATGGTCGACCCTCATGAAAAAAATTGGCGCAATTCCATCAAAAATCATGACTTGAGGCCAAACTATAAATACATCAGCGATTCGACCTTTTTCACATGCATGACTTTTACGCCATTAGAGCTATTCTCAAAAGTATTAATCTCAGAATCAAAATATTTGGTGTGTGGATGCATTCTTACATGGTCGACCCTCATGAAAAACATTGGCGCAATTCCATCAAAAATCATGACTTGAGGCCGAACTATAAATACATCGGCAATTCGACCTTTTTCACATGCATGACTTTTACGCCATTAGAGCTATTCTCAAAAGTATTAATCTCAGAATCAAAATATTTGGTGTGTGGATGCATTCTTACATGGTCGACCCTCATGAAAAAAATTGGCGCAATTCCATCAAAAATCATGACTTGATGCCGAACTTTAAATACATCATCGATTCGACCTTTTTCACATGCATGACTTTTACGCCATTAGAGCTATTCTCAAAAGTATTAATCTCAGAATCAAAATATTTGGTGTGTGGATGCATTCTTATATGGTCGACCCTCATGAAAAAAATTGGCGCAATTCCATCAAATATCATGACTTGAGGCCAAACTATAAATACATCAGCAATTCGACCTTTTTCACATGCATGACTTTTACGCCATTACAGCTATTCTCAAAAGTATTAATCTCAGAATTAAAATATTTGGTGTGTGGATGCATTCTTACATGGTCGACCCTCATGAAAGAAATTGGCGCAATTCCATCAAAAATCATGACTTGAGGCCGAACTATAAATACATCAGCGATTCGACCTTTTTCACATGCATGACTTTTACGCCATTAGAGCTATTCTCAAAAGTATTAATCTCAGAATCAAAATATTTGGTGTGTGGATGCATTCTTACATGGTCGACCCTCATGAAAAAAATTGGCGCAATTCCATCAAAAATCATGACTTGAGGCCGAACTATAAATACATCAGCAATTCGACCTTTTTCACATGCATGACTTTTACGCCATTAGAGCTATTCTCAAAAGTGTTAATCTCAGAATCAAAATATATGGTGTGTGGATGCATTCTTACATGGTCGACCCTCATGAAAAAAATTGGCGCAATTCCATCAAAAATCATGACTTGAGGCCAAACTATAAATACATCAGCGATTCGACCTTTTTCACATGCATGACTTTTACGCCATTAGAGCTATTCTCAAAAGTATTAATCTCAGAATCAAAATATATGGTGTGTGGATGCATTCTTACATGGTCGACCCTCATGAAAAAAATTGGCGCAATTCCATCAAAAATCATGACTTGAGGCCAAACTATAAATACATCAGCGATTCGACCTTTTTCACATGCATGACTTTTACGCCATTAGAGCTATTCTCAAAAGTATTAATCTCAGAATCAAAATATTTGGTGTGTGGATGCATTCTTACATGGTCGACCCTCATGAAAAACATTGGCGCAATTCCATCAAAAATCATGACTTGAGGCCAAACTATAAATACATCAGCGATTCGACCTTTTTCACACGCATAACTTTTACGCCATTAGAGCTATTCTCAAAAGTATTAATCTCAGAATCAAAATATTTGGTGTGTGGATGCATTCTTACATGGTCAACCCTCATGAAAAAAATTGGCGCAATTCCATCAAAAATCATGACTTGAGGCCAAACTATAAATACATCAGCGATTCGACCTTTTTCACATGCATGACTTTTACGCCATTAGAGCTATTCTCAAAAGTATTAATCTCAGAATCAAAATATTTGGTGTGTGGATGCATTCTTACATGGTCGACCCTCATGAAAAAAATTGGCGCAATTCCATCAAAAATCATGACTTGAGGCCGAACTATAAATACATCATCGATTCGACCTTTTTCACACGCATGACTTTTACGCCATTAGAGCTATTCTCAAAAGTATTAATCTCAGAATCAAAATATTTGGTGTGTGGATGCATTCTTACATGGTCAACCCTCATGAAAAACATTGGCGCAATTCCATCAAAAATCATGACTTGAGGCCGAACTATAAATACATCAGCAATTCGACCTTTTTCACATGCATGACTTTTACGCCATTAGAGCTATTCTCAAAAGTATTAATCTCAGAATCAAAATATTTGGTGTGTGGATGCATTCTTACATGGTCAACCTTCATGATAAAAATTGGCGCAATTCCATCAAAAATCATGACTTGAGGCCAAACTATAAATACATCAGCAATTCGACCTTTTTCACATGCATGACTTTTACGCCATTAGAGCTATTCTCAAAAGTATTAATCTCAGAATCAAAATATTTGGTGTGTGGATGCATTCTTACATGGTCGACCCTCATGAAAAAAATTGGCGCAATTCCATCAAAAATCATGACTTGAGGCCAAACTATAAATACATCAGCGATTCGACCTTTTTCACATGCATGACTTTTACGCCATTAGAGCTATTCTCAAAAGTATTAATCTCAGAATCAAAATATTTGGTGTGTGGATGCATTCTTACATGGTCGACCCTCATGAAAAACATTGGCGCAATTCCATCAAAAATCATGACTTGAGGCCAAACTATAAATACATCAGCGATTCGACCTTTTTCACATGCATGACTTTTACGCCATTAGAGCTATTCTCAAAAGTATTAATCTCAGAATCAAAATATTTGGTGTGTGGATGCATTCTTACATGGTCAACCCTCATGAAAAAAATTGGCGCAATTCCATCAAAAATCATGACTTGAGGCCAAACTATAAATACATCAGCGATTCGACCTTTTTCACATGCATGACTTTTACGCCATTAGAGCTATTCTCAAAAGTATTAATCTCAGAATCAAAATATTTGGTGTGTGGATGCATTCTTACATGGTCGACCCTCATGAAAAACATTGGCGCAATTCCATCAAAAATCATGACTTGAGGCCGAACTATAAATACATCAGCAATTCGACCTTTTTCACATGCATGACTTTTACGCCATTAGAGCTATTCTCAAAAGTATTAATCTCAGAATCAAAATATTTGGTGTGTGGATGCATTCTTACATGGTCGACCCTCATGAAAAAAATTGGCGCAATTCCATCAAAAATCATGACTTGATGCCGAACTTTAAATACATCATCGATTCGACCTTTTTCACATGCATGACTTTTACGCCATTAGAGCTATTCTCAAAAGTATTAATCTCAGAATCAAAATATTTGGTGTGTGGATGCATTCTTATATGGTCGACCCTCATGAAAAAAATTGGCGCAATTCCATCAAATATCATGACTTGAGGCCAAACTATAAATACATCAGCAATTCGACCTTTTTCACATGCATGACTTTTACGCCATTACAGCTATTCTCAAAAGTATTAATCTCAGAATTAAAATATTTGGTGTGTGGATGCATTCTTACATGGTCGACCCTCATGAAAGAAATTGGCGCAATTCCATCAAAAATCATGACTTGAGGCCGAACTATAAATACATCAGCGATTCGACCTTTTTCACATGCATGACTTTTACGCCATTAGAGCTATTCTCAAAAGTATTAATCTCAGAATCAAAATATTTGGTGTGTGGATGCATTCTTACATGGTCGACCCTCATGAAAAAAATTGGCGCAATTCCATCAAAAATCATGACTTGAGGCCGAACTATAAATACATCAGCAATTCGACCTTTTTCACATGCATGACTTTTACGCCATTAGAGCTATTCTCAAAAGTATTAATCTCAGAATCAAAATATTTGGTGTGTGGATGCATTCTTACATGGTCGACCCTCATGAAAGAAATTGGCGCAATTCCATCAAAAATCATGACTTGAGGCCGAACTATAAATACATCAGCGATTCGACCTTTTTCACATGCATGACTTTTACGCCATTAGAGCTATTCTCAAAAGTATTAATCTCAGAATCAAAATATTTGGTGTGTGGATGCATTCTTACATGGTCAACCCTCATGAAAAAAATTGGCGCAATTCCATCAAAAATCATGACTTGAGGCCAAACTATAAATACATCAGCAATTCGACCTTTTTCACATGCATGACTTTTACGCCATTAGAGCTATTCTCAAAAGTATTAATCTCAGAATCAAAATATTTGGTGTGTGGATGCATTCTTACATGGTCGACCCTCATGAAAAAAATTGGCGCAATTCCATCAAAAATCATGACTTGAGGCCGAACTATAAATACATCAGCAATTCGACCTTTTTCACATGCATGACTTTTACGCCATTAGAGCTATTCTCAAAAGTGTTAATCTCAGAATCAAAATATTTGGTGTGTGGATGCATTCTTATATGGTCGACCCTCATGAAAAAAATTGGCGCAATTCCATCAAAAATCATGACTTGAGGCCAAACTATAAATACATCAGCGATTCGACCTTTTTCACATGCATGACTTTTACGCCATTAGAGCTATTCTCAAAAGTATTAATCTCAGAATCAAAATATATGGTGTGTGGATGCATTCTTACATGGTCGACCCTCATGAAAAAAATTGGCGCAATTCCATCAAAAATCATGACTTGAGGCCAAACTATAAATACATCAGCGATTCGACCTTTTTCACATGCATGACTTTTACGCCATTAGAGCTATTCTCAAAAGTATTAATCTCAGAATCAAAATATTTGGTGTGTGGATGCATTCTTACATGGTCGACCCTCATGAAAAAAATTGGCGCAATTCCATCAAAAATCATGACTTGAGGCCGAACTATAAATACATCAGCGATTCGACCTTTTTCACATGCATGACTTTTACGCCATTAGAGCTATTCTCAAAAGTATTAATCTCAGAATCAAAATATTTGGTGTGTGGATGCATTCTTACATGGTCGACCCTCATGAAAAAAATTGGCGCAATTCCATCAAAAATCATGACTTGAGTCCGAACTATAAATACATCAGCGATTCGACCTTTTTCACACGCATGACTTTTACGCCATTAGAGCTATTCTCAAAAGTATTAATCTCAGAATCAAAATATTTGGTGTGTGGATGCATTCTTACATGGTCGACCCTCATGAAAAAAATTGGCGCAATTCCATCAAAAATCATGACTTGAGGCCGAACTATAAATACATCAGCAATTCGACCTTTTTCACATGCATGACTTTTACGCCATTAGAGCTATTCTCAAAAGTATTAATCTCAGAATCAAAATATTTGGTGTGTGGATGCATTCTTACATGGTCGACCCTCATGAAAAAAATTGGCGCAATTCCATCAAAAATCATGACTTGAGGCCGAACTATAAATACATCAGCAATTCGACCTTTTTCACATGCATGACTTTTACGCCATTAGAGCTATTCTCAAAAGTATTAATCTCAGAATCAAAATATTTGGTGTGTGGATGCATTCTTACATGGTCGACCCTCATGAAAAAAATTGGCGCAATTCCATCAAAAATCATGACTTGAGGCCAAACTATAAATACATCAGCAATTCGACCTTTTTCACACGCATGACTTTTACGCCATTAGAGCTATTCTCAAAAGTATTAATCTCAGAATCAAAATATTTGGTGTGTGGATGCATTCTTACATGGTCGACCCTCATGAAAAAAATTGGCGCAATTCCATCAAAAATCATGACTTGAGGCCAAACTATAAATACATCAGCGATTCGACCTTTTTCACATGCATGACTTTTACGCCATTAGAGCTATTCTCAAAAGTATTAATCTCAGAATCAAAATATTTGGTGTGTGGATGCATTCTTACATGGTCGACCCTCATGAAAAACATTGGCGCAATTCCATCAAAAATCATGACTTGAGGCCAAACTATAAATACATCAGCGATTCGACCTTTTTCACATGCATGACTTTTACGCCATTAGAGCTATTCTCAAAAGTATTAATCTCAGAATCAAAATATTTGGTGTGTGGATGCATTCTTACATGGTCAACCCTCATGAAAAACATTGGCGCAATTCCATCAAAAATCATGACTTGAGGCCGAACTATAAATACATCAGCGATTCGACCTTTTTCACACGCATGACTTTTACGCCATTAGAGCTATTCTCAAAAGTATTAATCTCAGAATCAAAATATTTGGTGTGTGGATGCATTCTTACATGGTCGACCCTCATGAAAAAAATTGGCGCAATTCCATCAAAAATCATGACTTGAGGCCAAACTATAAATACATCAGCGATTCGACCTTTTTCACATGCATGACTTTTACGCCATTAGAGCTATTCTCAAAAGTATTAATCTCAGAATCAAAATATTTGGTGTGTGGATGCATTCTTACATGGTCGACCCTCATGAAAAAAATTGGCGCAATTCCATCAAAAATCATGACTTGAGGCCGAACTATAAATACATCAGCAATTCGACCTTTTTCACACGCATGACTTTTACGCCATTAGAGCTATTCTCAAAAGTATTAATCTCAGAATCAAAATATTTGGTGTGTGGGTGAATTCTTACATGGTCGACCCTCATGAAAAAAATTGGCGCAATTCCATCAAAAATCATGACTTAAGGCCGAACTATAAATACATCAGCAATTCGACCTTTTTCACATGCATGACTTTTACGCCATTAGAGCTATTCTCAAAAGTATTAATCTCAGAATCAAAATATTTGGTGTGTGGATGCATTCTTACATGGTCAACCTTCATGATAAAAATTGGCGCAATTCCATCAAAAATCATGACTTGAGGCCAAACTATAAATACATCAGCAATTCGACCTTTTTCACATGCATGACTTTTACGCCATTAGAGCTATTCTCAAAAGTATTAATCTCAGAATCAAAATATTTGGTGTGTGGATGCATTCTTACATGGTCAACCCTCATGAAAAAATTTGGCGCAATTCCATCAAAAATTATGACTTGAGGCCGAACTATAAATACATCAGCAATTCGACCTTTTTCACACGCATGACTTTTACGCCATTAGAGCTATTCTCAAAAGTATTAATCTCAGAATCAAAATATATGGTGTGTGGATGCATTCTTACATGGTCGACCCTCATGAAAAAAATTGGCGCAATTCCATCAAAAATCATGACTTGAGGCCAAACTATAAATACATCAGCGATTCGACCTTTTTCACATGCATGACTTTTACGCCATTAGAGCTATTCTCAAAAGTATTAATCTCAGAATCAAAATATTTGGTGTGTGGATGCATTCTTACATGGTCGACCCTCATGAAAAACATTGGCGCAATTCCATCAAAAATCATGACTTGAGGCCAAACTATAAATACATCAGCAATTCGACCTTTTTCACATGCATGACTTTTACGCCATTAGAGCTATTCTCAAAAGTATTAATCTCAGAATCAAAATATATGGTGTGTGGATGCATTCTTACATGGTCGACCCTCATGAAAAAAATTGGCGCAATTCCATCAAAAATCATGACTTGAGGCCAAACTATAAATACATCAGCGATTCGACCTTTTTCACATGCATGACTTTTACGCCATTAGAGCTATTCTCAAAAGTATTAATCTCAGAATCAAAATATTTGGTGTGTGGATGCATTCTTACATGGTCGACCCTCATGAAAAACATTGGCGCAATTCCATCAAAAATCATGACTTGAGGCCGAACTATAAATACATCAGCAATTCGACCTTTTTCACATGCATGACTTTTACGCCATTAGAGCTATTCTCAAAAGTATTAATCTCAGAATCAAAATATTTGGTGTGTGGATGCATTCTTACATGGTCGACCCTCATGAAAAACATTGGCGCAATTCCATCAAAAATCATGACTTGATGCCGAACTATAAATACATCAGCAATTCGACCTTTTTCACATGCATGACTTTTACGCCATTAGAGCTATTCTCAAAAGTATTAATCTCAGAATCAAAATATTTGGTGTGTGGATGCATTCTTACATGGTCGACCCTCATGAAAAAAATTGGCGCAATTCCATCAAATATCATGACTTGAGGCCAAACTATAAATACATCAGCAATTCGACCTTTTTCACATGCATGACTTTTACGCCATTAGAGCTATTCTCAAAAGTATTAATCTCAGAATCAAAATATATGGTGTGTGGATGCATTCTTACATGGTCGACCCTCATGAAAAAAATTGGCGCAATTCCATCAAAAATCATGACTTGAGGCCGAACTATAAATACATCAGCGATTCGACCTTTTTCACATGCATGACTTTTTCGCCATTAGAGCTATTCTCAAAAGTATTAATCTCAGAATCAAAATATTTGGTGTGTGGATGCATTCTTACATGGTCGACCCTCATGAAAAAAATTGGCGCAATTCCATCAAAAATCATGACTTGAGGCCAAACTATAAATACATCAGCGATTCGACCTTTTTCACACGCATGACTTTTACGCCATTAGAGCTATTCTCAAAAGTATTAATCTCAGAATCAAAATATTTGGTGTGTGGATGCATTCTTACATGGTCGACCCTCATGAAAAAAATTGGCGCAATTCCATCAAAAATCATGACTTGAGGCCGAACTATAAATACATCAGCAATTCGACCTTTTTCACATGCATGACTTTTACGCCATTAGAGCTATTCTCAAAAGTATTAATCTCAGAATCAAAATATTTGGTGTGTGGATGCATTCTTACATGGTCAACCCTCATGAAAAAAATTGGCGCAATTCCATCAAAAATCATGACTTGAGGCCGAACTATAAATACATCAGCAATTCGACCTTTTTCACATGCATGACTTTTACGCCATTAGAGCTATTCTCAAAAGTATTAATCTCAGAATCAAAATATTTGGTGTGTGGATGCATTCTTACATGGTCGACCCTCATGAAAAAAATTGGCGCAATTCCATCAAAAATCATGACTTGAGGCCAAACTATAAATACATCAGCAATTCGACCTTTTTCACACGCATGACTTTTACGCCATTAGAGCTATTCTCAAAAGTATTAATCTCAGAATCAAAATATTTGGTTTGTGGATGCATTCTTACATGGTCGACCCTCATGAAAAAAATTGGCGCAATTCCATCAAAAATCATGACTTGAGGCCAAACTATAAATACATCAGCGATTCGACCTTTTTCACATGCATGACTTTTACGCCATTAGAGCTATTCTCAAAAGTATTAATCTCAGAATCAAAATATTTGGTGTGTGGATGCATTCTTACATGGTCGACCCTCATGAAAAACATTGGCGCAATTCCATCAAAAATCATGACTTGAGGCCAAACTATAAATACATCAGCGATTCGACCTTTTTCACATGCATGACTTTTACGCCATTAGAGCTATTCTCAAAAGTATTAATCTCAGAATCAAAATATTTGGTGTGTGGATGCATTCTTACATGGTCGACCCTCATGAAAAAAATTGGCGCAATTCCATCAAAAATCATGACTTGAGGCCGAACTATAAATACATCAGCGATTCGACCTTTTTCACACGCATGACTTTTACGCCATTAGAGCTATTCTCAAAAGTATTAATCTCAGAATCAAAATATTTGGTGTGTGGATGCATTCTTACATGTTCAACCCTCATGAAAAAAATTGGCGCAATTCCATCAAAATTCATGACTTGAGGCCAAACTATAAATACATCAGCGATTCGACCTTTTTCACATGCATGACTTTTACGCCATTAGAGCTATTCTCAAAAGTATTAATCTCAGAATCAAAATATTTGGTGTGTGGATGCATTCTTACATGGTCGACCCTCATGAAAAAAATTGGCGCAATTCCATCAAAAATCATGACTTGAGGCCGAACTATAAATACATCAGCAATTCGACCTTTTTCACATGCATGACTTTTACGCCATTAGAGCTATTCTCAAAAGTATTAATCTCAGAATCAAAATATTTGGTGTGTGGATGCATTCTTACATGGTCGACCCTCATGAAAAAAATTGGCGCAATTCCATCAAAAATCATGACTTGAGGCCGAACTATAAATACATCAGCAATTCGACCTTTTTCACATGCATGACTTTTACGCCATTAGAGCTATTCTCAAAAGTATTAATCTCAGAATCAAAATATTTGGTGTGTGGATGCATTCTTACATGGTCAACCTTCATGATAAAAATTGGCGCAATTCCATCAAAAATCATGACTTGAGGCCAAACTATAAATACATCAGCAATTCGACCTTTTTCACATGCATGACTTTTACGCCATTAGAGCTATTCTCAAAAGTATTAATCTCAGAATCAAAATATTTGGTGTGTGGATGCATTCTTACATGGTCGACCCTCATGAAAAACATTGGCGCAATTCCATCAAAAATCATGACTTGAGGCCAAACTATAAATACATCAGCGATTCGACCTTTTTCACATGCATGACTTTTACGCCATTAGAGCTATTCTCAAAAGTATTAATCTCAGAATCAAAATATTTGGTGTGTGGATGCATTCTTACATGGTCGACCCTCATGAAAAAAAGTGGCGCAATTCCATCAAAAATCATGACTTGAGGCCGAACTATAAATACATCAGCAATTCGACCTTTTTCACACGCATGACTTTTACGCCATTAGAGCTATTCTCAAAAGTATTAATCTCAGAATCAAAATATTTGGTGTGTGGATGCATTCTTACATGGTCAACCCTCATGATAAAAATTGGCGCAATTCCATCAAAAATCATGACTTGAGGCCGAACTATAAATACATCATCGATTCGACCTTTTTCACATGCATGACTTTTACGCCATTAGAGCTATTCTCAAAAGTATTAATCTCAGACTCAAAATATTTGGTGTGTGGATGCATTCTTACATGGTCGACCCTCATGAAAAACATTGGCGCAATTCCATCAAAAATCATGACTTGAGGCCGAACTATAAATACATCAGCAATTCGACCTTTTTCACATGCATGACTTTTACGCCATTAGAGCTATTCTCAAAAGTATTAATCTCAGAATCAAAATATTTGGTGTGTGGATGCATTCTTACATGGTCAACCCTCATGAAAAAAATTGGCGCAATTCCATCAAAAATCATGACTTGAGGCCAAACTATAAATACATCAGCAATTCGACCTTTTTCACATGCATGACTTTTACGCCATTAGAGCTATTCTCAAAAGTATTAATCTCAGAATCAAAATATTTGGTGTGTGGATGCATTCTTACATGGTCGACCCTCATGAAAAAAATTGGCGCAATTCCATCAAAAATCATGACTTGAGGCCAAACTATAAATACATCAGCAATTCGACCTTTTTCACACGCATGACTTTTACGCCATTAGAGCTATTCTCAAAAGTATTAATCTCAGAATCAAAATATTTGGTGTGTGGATGCATTCTTACATGGTCGACCCTCATGAAAAAAATTGGCGCAATTCCATCAAAAATCATGACTTGACGCCGAACTATAAATACATCAGCAATTCGACCTTTTTCACATGCATGACTTTTACGCCATTAGAGCTATTCTCAAAAGTATTAATCTCAGAATCAAAATATTTGGTGTGTGGATGCATTCTTACATGGTCAACCCTCATGATAAAAATTGGCGCAATTCCATCAAAAATCATGACTTGAGGCCAAACTATAAATACATCAGCAATTCGACCTTTTTCACATGCATGACTTTTACGCCATTAGAGCTATTCTCAAAAGTATTAATCTCAGAATCAAAATATTTGGTGTGTGCATGCATTCTTACATGGTCGACCCTCATGAAAAAAATTGGCGCAATTCTATCAAAAATCATGACTTGAGGCCAAACTATAAATACATCAGCGATTCGACCTTTTTCACACGCATGACTTTTACGCCATTAGAGCTATTCTCAAAAGTATTAATCTCAGAATCAAAATATTTGGTGTGTGGATGCATTCTTACATGGTCGACCCTCATGAAAAAAATTGGCGCAATTCCATCAAAAATCATGACTTGAGGCCGAACTATAAATACATCAGCAATTCGACCTTTTTCACATGCATGACTTTTACGCCATTAGAGCTATTCTCAAAAGTATTAATCTCAGAATCAAAATATTTGGTGTGTGGATGCATTCTTACATGGTCGACCCTCATGAAAAAAAGTGGCGCAATTCCATCAAAAATCATGACTTGAGGCCGAACTATAAATACATCAGCAATTCGACCTTTTTCACATGCATGACTTTTACGCCATTAGAGCTATTCTCAAAAGTATTAATCTCAGAATCAAAATATTTGGTGTGTGGATGCATTCTTACATGGTCGACCCTCATGAAAAAAAGTGGCGCAATTCCATCAAAAATCATGACTTGAGGCCAAACTATAAATACATCAGCAATTCGACCTTTTTCACACGCATGACTTTTACGCCATTAGAGCTATTCTCAAAAGTATTAATCTCAGAATCAAAATATTTGGTGTGTGGATGCATTCTTACATGGTCGACCCTCATGAAAAAAATTGGCGCAATTCCATCAAAAATCATGACTTGAGGCCAAACTATAAATACATCAGCGATTCGACCTTTTTCACATGCATGACTTTTACGCCATTAGAGCTATTCTCAAAAGTATTAATCTCAGAATCAAAATATTTGGTGTGTGGATGCATTCTTACATGGTCGACCCTCATGAAAAACATTGGCGCAATTCCATCAAAAATAATGACTTGAGGCCAAACTATAAATACATCAGCGATTCGACCTTTTTCACATGCATGACTTTTACGCCATTAGAGCTATTCTCAAAAGTATTAATCTCAGAATCAAAATATTTGGTGTGTGGATGCATTCTTACATGGTCGACCCTCATGAAAAAAATTGGCGCAATTCCATCAAAAATCATGACTTGAGGCCGAACTATAAATACATCAGCGATTCGACCTTTTTCACACGCATGACTTTTACGCCATTAGAGCTATTCTCAAAAGTATTAATCTCAGAATCAAAATATTTGGTGTGTGGATGCATTCTTACATGGTCAACCCTCATGAAAAAAATTGGCGCAATTCCATCAAAAATCATGACTTGAGGCCAAACTATAAATACATCAGCGATTCGACCTTTTTCACATGCATGACTTTTACGCCATTAGAGCTATTCTCAAAAGTATTAATCTCAGAATCAAAATATTTGGTGTGTGGATGCATTCTTACATGGTCGACCCTCATGAAAAAAATTGGCGCAATTCCATCAAAAATCATGACTTGAGGCCGAACTATAAATACATCAGCAATTCGACCTTTTTCACACGCATGACTTTTACGCCATTAGAGCTATTCTCAAAAGTATTAATCTCAGAATCAAAATATTTGGTGTGTGGATGCATTCTTACATGGTCGACCCTCATGAAAAAAATTGGCGCAATTCCATCAAAAATCATGACTTGAGGCCGAACTATAAATACATCAGCAATTCGACCTTTTTCACATGCATGACTTTTACGCCATTAGAGCTATTCTCAAAAGTATTAATCTCAGAATCAAAATATTTGGTGTGTGGATGCATTCTTACATGGTCAACCTTCGTGATAAAAATTGGCGCAATTCCATCAAAAATCATGACTTGAGGCCGAACTATAAATACATCAGCAATTCGACCTTTTTCACATGCATGACTTTTACGCCATTAGAGCTATTCTCAAAAGTATTAATCTCAGAATCAAAATATTTGGTGTGTGGATGCATTCTTACATGGTCGACCCTCATGAAAAAAAGTGGCGCAATTCCATCAAAAATCATGACTTGAGGCCAAACTATAAATACATCAGCGATTCGACCTTTTTCACATGCATGACTTTTACGCCATTAGAGCTATTCTCAAAAGTATTAATCTCAGAATCAAAATATTTGGTGTGTGGATGCATTCTTACATGGTCGACCCTCATGAAAAAAAGTGGCGCAATTCCATCAAAAATCATGACTTCAGGCCGAACTATAAATACATCAGCAATTCGACCTTTTTCACACGCATGACTTTTACGCCATTAGAGCTATTCTCAAAAGTATTAATCTCAGAATCAAAATATTTGGTGTGTGGATGCATTCTTACATGGTCAACCCTCATGATAAAAATTGGCGCAATTCCATCAAAAATCATGACTTGAGGCCGAACTATAAATACATCATCGATTCGACCTTTTTCACATGCATGACTTTTACGCCATTAGAGCTATTCTCAAAAGTATTAATCTCAGAATCAAAATATTTGGTGTGTGGATGCATTCTTACATGGTCGACCCTCATGAAAAACATTGGCGCAATTCCATCAAAAATCATGACTTGAGGCCGAACTATAAATACATCAGCAATTCGACCTTTTTCACATGCATGACTTTTACGCCATTAGAGCTATTCTCAAAAGTATTAATCTCAGAATCAAAATATTTGGTGTGTGGATGCATTCTTACATGGTCAACCCTCATGAAAAAAATTGGCGCAATTCCATCAAAAATCATGACTTGAGGCCAAACTATAAATACATCAGCAATTCGACCTTTTTCACATGCATGACTTTTACGCCATTAGAGCTATTCTCAAAAGTATTAATCTCAGAATCAAAATATTTGGTGTGTGGATGCATTCTTACATGGTCGACCCTCATGATAAAAATTGGCGCAATTCCATCAAAAATCATGACTTGAGGCCAAACTATAAATACATCAACAATTCGACCTTTTTCACATGCATGACTTTTACGCCATTAGAGCTATTCTCAAAAGTATTAATCTCATAATCAAAATATTTCGTGTGTGGATCCATTCTTACATGGTCGACCCTCATGAAAAAAATTGGCGCAATTCTATCAAAAATCATGACTTGAGGCCAAACTATAAATACATCAGCGATTCGACCTTTTTCACATGCATGACTTTTACGCCATTAGAGCTATTCTCAAAAGTATTAATCTCAGAATCAAAATATTTGGTGTGTGGATGCATTCTTACATGGTCAACCTTCATGATAAAAATTGGCGCAATTCCATCAAAAATCATGACTTGAGGCCAAACTATAAATACATCAGCAATTCGACCTTTTTTTCACATGCATGACTTTTACGCCATTAGAGCTATTCTCAAAAGTATTAATCTCAGAATCAAAATATTTGGTGTGTGGATGCATTCTTACATGGTCGACCCTCACGAAAAAAATTGGCGCAATTCCATCAAAAATCATGACTTGAGGCCAAACTATAAATACATCAGCGATTCGACCTTTTTCACATGCATGACTTTTACGCCATTAGAGCTATTCTCAAAAGTATTAATCTCAGAATCAAAATATTTGGTGTGTGGATGCATTCTTACATGGTCGACCCTCATGAAAAAAAGTGGCGCAATTCCATCAAAAATCATGACTTGAGGCCGAACTATAAATACATCAGCAATTCGACCTTTTTCACACGCATGACTTTTACGCCATTAGAGCTATTCTCAAAAGTATTAATCTCAGAATCAAAATATTTGGTGTGTGGATGCATTCTTACATGGTCAACCCTCATGATAAAAAGTGGAGCAATTCCATCAAAAATCATGACTTGAGGCCGAACTATAAATACATCATCGATTCGACCTTTTTCACATGCATGACTTTTACGCCATTAGAGCTATTCTCAAAAGTATTAATCTCAGAATCAAAATATTTGGTGTGTGGATGCATTCTTACATGGTCGACCCTCATGAAAAAAATTGGCGCAATTCCATCAAAAATCATGACTTGAGGCCAAACTATAAATACATCAGCAATTCGACCTTTTTCACACGCATGACTTTTACGCCATTAGAGCTATTCTCAAAAGTATTAATCTCAGAATCAAAATATTTGGTGTGTGGATGCATTCTTACATGGTCGACCCTCATGAAAAAAATTGGCGCAATTCCATCAAAAATCATGACTTGACGCCGAACTATAAATACATCAGCGATTCGACCTTTTTCACATGCATGACTTTTACGCCATTAGAGCTATTCTCAAAAGTATTAATCTCAGAATCAAAATATTTGGTGTGTGGATGCATTCTTACATGGTCGACCCTCATGAAAAAAAGTGGCGCAATTCCATCAAAAATCATGACTTGAGGCCGAACTATAAATACATCAGCAATTCGACCTTTTTCACACGCATGACTTTTACGCCATTAGAGCTATTCTCAAAAGTATTAATCTCAGAATCAAAATATTTGGTGTGTGGATGCATTCTTACATGGTCAACCCTCATGATAAAAAGTGGAGCAATTCCATCAAAAATCATGACTTGAGGCCGAACTATAAATACATCATCGATTCGACCTTTTTCACATGCATGACTTTTACGCCATTAGAGCTATTCTCAAAAGTATTAATCTCAGAATCAAAATATTTGGTGTGTGGATGCATTCTTACATGGTCGACCCTCATGAAAAAAATTGGCGCAATTCCATCAAAAATCATGACTTGAGGCCAAACTATAAATACATCAGCAATTCGACCTTTTTCACACGCATGACTTTTACGCCATTAGAGCTATTCTCAAAAGTATTAATCTCAGAATCAAAATATTTGGTGTGTGGATGCATTCTTACATGGTCGACCCTCATGAAAAAAAGTGGCGCAATTCCATCAAAAATCATGACTTGAGGCCGAACTATAAATACATCAGCAATTCGACCTTTTTCACATGCATGACTTTTACGCCATTAGAGCTATTCTCAAAAGTATTAATCTCAGAATCAAAATATTTGGTGTGTGGATGCATTCTTACATGGTCAACCCTCATGATAAAAAGTGGAGCAATTCCATCAAAAATCATGACTTGAGGCCGAACTATAAATACATCATCGATTCGACCTTTTTCACATGCATGACTTTTACGCCATTAGAGCTATTCTCAAAAGTATTAATCTCAGAATCAAAATATTTGGTGTGTGGATGCATTCTTACATGGTCGACCCTCATGAAAAAAATTGGCGCAATTCCATCAAAAATCATGACTTGAGGCCAAACTATAAATACATCAGCAATTCGACCTTTTTCACACGCATGACTTTTACGCCATTAGAGCTATTCTCAAAAGTATTAATCTCAGAATCAAAATATTTGGTGTGTGGATGCATTCTTACATGGTCGACCCTCATGAAAAAAATTGGCGCAATTCCATCAAAAATCATGACTTGACGCCGAACTATAAATACATCAGCAATTCGACCTTTTTCACATGCATGACTTTTACGCCATTAGAGCTATTCTCAAAAGTATTAATCTCAGAATCAAAATATTTGGTGTGTGGATGCATTCTTACATGGTCAACCCTCATGATAAAAATTGGCGCAATTCCATCAAAAATCATGACTTGAGGCCAAACTATAAATACATCAGCAATTCGACCTTTTTCACACGCATGACTTTTACGCCATTAGAGCTATTCTCAAAAGTATTAATCTCAGAATCAAAATATTTGGTGTGTGGATCCATTCTTACATGGTCGACCCTCATGAAAAAAATTGGCGCAATTCTATCAAAAATCATGACTTGAGGCCAAACTATAAATACATCAGCGATTCGACCTTTTTCACACGCATGACTTTTATGCCATTAGAGCTATTCTCAAAAGTATTAATCTCAGAATCAAAATATTTGGTGTGTGGATGCATTCTTACATGGTCGACCCTCATGAAAAAAATTGGCGCAATTCCATCAAAAATCATGACTTGAGGCCGAACTATAAATACATCAGCAATTCGACCTTTTTCACATGCATGACTTTTACGCCATTAGAGCTATTCTCAAAAGTATTAATCTCAGAATCAAAATATTTGGTGTGTGGATGCATTCTTACATGGTCGACCCTCATGAAAAAAAGTGGCGCAATTCCATCAAAAATCATGACTTGAGGCCGAACTATAAATACATCAGCAATTCGACCTTTTTCACACGCATGACTTTTACGCCATTAGAGCTATTCTCAAAAGTATTAATCTCAGAATCAAAATATTTGGTGTGTGGATGCATTCTTACATGGTCGACCCTCATGAAAAACATTGGCGCAATTCCATCAAAAATCATGACTTGAGGCCAAACTATAAATACATCAGCATTTCGACCTTTTTCACACGCATGACTTTTACGCCATTAGAGCTATTCTCAAAAGTATTAATCTCAGAATCAAAATATTTGGTGTGTGGATGCATTCTTACATGGTCGACCCTCATGAAAAAAAGTGGCGCAATTCCATCAAAAATCATGACTTGAGGCCGAACTATAAATACATCAGCAATTCGACCTTTTTCACACGCATGACTTTTACGCCATTAGAGCTATTCTCAAAAGTATTAATCTCAGAATCAAAATATTTGGTGTGTGGATGCATTCTTACATGGTCAACCCTCATGATAAAAATTGGCGCAATTCCATCAAAAATCATGACTTGAGGCCGAACTATAAATACATCATCGATTCGACCTTTTTCACATGCATGACTTTTACGCCATTAGAGCTATTCTCAAAAGTATTAATCTCAGAATCAAAATATTTGGTGTGTGGATGCATTCTTACATGGTCGACCCTCATGAAAAACATTGGCGCAATTCCATCAAAAATCATGACTTGAGGCCGAACTATAAATACATCAGCAATTCGACCTTTTTCACATGCATGACTTTTACGCCATTAGAGCTATTCTCAAAAGTATTAATCTCAGAATCAAAATATTTGGTGTGTGGATGCATTCTTACACGGTCAACCCTCATGAAAAAAATTGGCGCAATTCCATCAAAAATCATGACTTGAGGCCAAACTATAAATACATCAGCAATTCGACCTTTTTCACATGCATGACTTTTACGCCATTAGAGCTATTCTCAAAAGTATTAATCTCAGAATCAAAATATTTGGTGTGTGGATGCATTCTTACATGGTCGACCCTCATGATAAAAATTGGCGCAATTCCATCAAAAATCATGACTTGAGGCCAAACTATAAATACATCAGCAATTCGACCTTTTTCACATGCATGACTTTTACGCCATTAGAGCTATTCTCAAAAGTATTAATCTCAGAATCAAAATATTTGGTGTGTGGATCCATTCTTACATGGTCGACCCTCATGAAAAAAATTGGCGCAATTCTATCAAAAATCATGACTTGAGGCCAAACTATAAATACATCAGCGATTCGACCTTTTTCACATGCATGACTTTTACGCCATTACAGCTATTCTCAAAAGTATTAATCTCAGAATCAAAATATTTGGTGTGTGGATGCATTCTTACATGGTCAACCTTCATGATAAAAATTGGCGCAATTCCATCAAAAATCATGACTTGAGGCCAAACTATAAATACATCAGCAATTCGACCTTTTTTTCACATGCATGACTTTTACGCCATTAGAGCTATTCTCAAAAGTATTAATCTCAGAATCAAAATATTTGGTGTGTGGATGCATTCTTACATGGTCGACCCTCACGAAAAAAATTGGCGCAATTCCATCAAAAATCATGACTTGAGGCCAAACTATAAATACATCAGCGATTCGACCTTTTTCACATGCATGACTTTTACGCCATTAGAGCTATTCTCAAAAGTATTAATCTCAGAATCAAAATATTTGGTGTGTGGATGCATTCTTACATGGTCGACCCTCATGAAAAAAAGTGGCGCAATTCCATCAAAAATCATGACTTGAGGCCGAACTATAAATACATCAGCAATTCGACCTTTTTCACACGCATGACTTTTACGCCATTAGAGCTATTCTCAAAAGTATTAATCTCAGAATCAAAATATTTGGTGTGTGGATGCATTCTTACATGGTCAACCCTCATGATAAAAAGTGGAGCAATTCCATCAAAAATCATGACTTGAGGCCGAACTATAAATACATCATCGATTCGACCTTTTTCACATGCATGACTTTTACGCCATTAGAGCTATTCTCAAAAGTATTAATCTCAGAATCAAAATATTTGGTGTGTGGATGCATTCTTACATGGTCGACCCTCATGAAAAAAATTGGCGCAATTCCATCAAAAATCATGACTTGAGGCCAAACTATAAATACATCAGCAATTCGACCTTTTTCACACGCATGACTTTTACGCCATTAGAGCTATTCTCAAAAGTATTAATCTCAGAATCAAAATATTTGGTGTGTGGATGCATTCTTACATGGTCGACCCTCATGAAAAAAATTGGCGCAATTCCATCAAAAATCATGACTTGACGCCGAACTATAAATACATCAGCAATTCGACCTTTTTCACATGCATGACTTTTACGCCATTAGAGCTATTCTCAAAAGTATTAATCTCAGAATCAAAATATTTGGTGTGTGGATGCATTCTTACATGGTCAACCCTCATGATAAAAATTGGCGCAATTCCATCAAAAATCATGACTTGAGGCCAAACTATAAATACATCAGCAATTCGACCTTTCTCACATGCATGACTTTTACGCCATTAGAGCTATTCTCAAAAGTATTAATCTCAGAATCAAAATATTTCGTGTGTGGATCCATTCTTACATGGTCGACCCTCATGAAAAAAATTGGCGCAATTCTATCAAAAATCATGACTTGAGGCCAAACTATAAATACATCAGCGATTCGACCTTTTTCACACGCATGACTTTTACGCCATTAGAGCTATTCTCAAAAGTATTAATCTCAGAATCAAAATATTTGGTGTGTGGATGCATTCTTACATGGTCGACCCTCATGAAAAAAATTGGCGCAATTCCATCAAAAATCATGACTTGAGGCCGAACTATAAATACATCAGCAATTCGACCTTTTTCACATGCATGACTTTTACGCCATTAGAGCTATTCTCAAAAGTATTAATCTCAGAATCAAAATATATGGTGTGTGGATGCATTCTTACATGGTCGACCCTCATGAAAAAAAGTGGCGCAATTCCATCAAAAATCATGACTTGAGGCCGAACTATAAATACATCAGCAATTCGACCTTTTTCACATGCATGACTTTTACGCCATTAGAGCTATTCTCAAAAGTATTAATCTCAGAATCAAAATATTTGGTGTGTGGATGCATTCTTACATGGCCGACCCTCATGAAAAAAATTGGCGCAATTCCATCAAAAATCATGACTTGAGGCCAAACTATAAATACATCAGCAATTCGACCTTTTTCACACGCATGACTTTTACGCCATTAGAGCTATTCTCAAAAGTATTAATCTCAGAATCAAAATATTTGGTGTGTGGATGCATTCTTACATGGTCGACCCTCATGGAAAAAATTGGCGCAATTCCATCAAAAATCATGACTTGAGGCCAAACTATAAATACATCAGCAATTCGACCTTTTTCACATGCATGACTTTTACGCCATTAGAGCTATTCTCAAAAGTATTAATCTCAGAATCAAAATATTTGGTGTGTGGATGCATTCTTACATGGTCGACCCTCATGAAAAACATTGGCGCAATTCCATCAAAAATCATGACTTGAGGCCAAACTATAAATACATCAGCGATTCGACCTTTTTCACATGCATGACTTTTACGCCATTAGAGCTATTCTCAAAAGTATTAATCTCAGAATCAAAATATTTGGTGTGTGGATGCATTCTTACATGGTCGACCCTCATGAAAAAAATTGGCGCAATTCCATCAAAAATCATGACTTGAGGCCGAACTATAAATACATCAGCAATTCGACCTTTTTCACACGCATGACTTTTACGCCATTAGAGCTATTCTCAAAAGTATTAATCTCAGAATCAAAATATTTGGTGTGTGGATGCATTCTTACATGGTCGACCCTCATGAAAAAAATTGGCGCAATTCCATCAAAAATCATGACTTGAGGCCGAACTATAAATACATCAGCAATTCGACCTTTTTCACATGCATGACTTTTACGCCATTAGAGCTATTCTCAAAAGTATTAATCTCAGAATCAAAATATTTGGTGTGTGGATGCATTCTTACATGGTCAACCTTCATGATAAAAATTGGCGCAATTCCATCAAAAATCATGACTTGAGGCCAAACTATAAATACATCAGCAATTCGACCTTTTTCACATGCATGACTTTTACGCCATTAGAGCTATTCTCAAAAGTATTAATCTCAGAATCAAAATATTTGGTGTGTGGATGCATTCTTACATGGTCGACCCTCATGAAAAAAATTGGCGCAATTCCATCAAAAATCATGACTTGAGGCCAAACTATAAATACATCAGCGATTCGACCTTTTTCACATGCATGACTTTTACGCCATTAGAGCTATTCTCAAAAGTATTAATCTCAGAATCAAAATATTTGGTGTGTGGATGCATTCTTACATGGTCGACCCTCATGAAAAAAAGTGGCGCAATTCCATCAAAAATCATGACTTGAGGCCGAACTATAAATACATCAGCAATTCGACCTTTTTCACACGCATGACTTTTACGCCATTAGAGCTATTCTCAAAAGTATTAATCTCAGAATCAAAATATTTGGTGTGTGGATGCATTCTTACATGGTCAACCCTCATGATAAAAATTGGAGCAATTCCATCAAAAATCATGACTTGAGGCCGAACTATAAATACATCATCGATTCGACCTTTTTCACATGCATGACTTTTACGCCATTAGAGCTATTCTCAAAAGTATTAATCTCAGAATCAAAATATTTGGTGTGTGGATGCATTCTTACATGGTCAACCCTCATGAAAAAAATTGGCGCAATTCCATCAAAAATCATGACTTGAGGCCAAACTATAAATACATCAGCAATTCGACCTTTTTCACATGCATGACTTTTACGCCATTAGAGCTATTCTCAAAAGTATTAATCTCAGAATCAAAATATTTCGTGTGTGGATCCATTCTTACATGGTCGACCCTCATGAAAAAAATTGGCGCAATTCTATCAAAAATCATGACTTGAGGCCAAACTATAAATACATCAGCGATTCGACCTTTTTCACATGCATGACTTTTACGCCATTACAGCTATTCTCAAAAGTATTAATCTCAGAATCAAAATATTTGGTGTGTGGATGCATTCTTACATGGTCAACCTTCATGATAAAAATTGGCGCAATTCCATCAAAAATCATGACTTGAGGCCAAACTATAAATACATCAGCAATTCGACCTTTTTTTCACATGCATGACTTTTACGCCATTAGAGCTATTCTCAAAAGTATTAATCTCAGAATCAAAATATTTGGTGTGTGGATGCATTCTTACATGGTCGACCCTCACGAAAAAAATTGGCGCAATTCCATCAAAAATCATGACTTGAGGCCAAACTATAAATACATCAGCGATTCGACCTTTTTCACATGCATGACTTTTACGCCATTAGAGCTATTCTCAAAAGTATTAATCTCAGAATCAAAATATTTGGTGTGTGGATGCATTCTTACATGGTCGACCCTCATGAAAAAAAGTGGCGCAATTCCATCAAAAATCATGACTTGAGGCCGAACTATAAATACATCAGCAATTCGACCTTTTTCACACGCATGACTTTTACGCCATTAGAGCTATTCTCAAAAGTATTAATCTCAGAATCAAAATATTTGGTGTGTGGATGCATTCTTACATGGTCAACCCTCATGATAAAAAGTGGAGCAATTCCATCAAAAATCATGACTTGAGGCCGAACTATAAATACATCATCGATTCGACCTTTTTCACATGCATGACTTTTACGCCATTAGAGCTATTCTCAAAAGTATTAATCTCAGAATCAAAATATTTGGTGTGTGGATGCATTCTTACATGGTCGACCCTCATGAAAAAAATTGGCGCAATTCCATCAAAAATCATGACTTGAGGCCGAACTATAAATACATCAGCAATTCGACCTTTTTCACATGCTTGACTTTTACGCCATTACAGCTATTCTCAAAAGTATTAATCTCAGAATCAAAATATTTGGTGTGTGGATGCATTCTTACATGGTCGACCCTCATGAAAAACATTGGCGCAATTCCATCAAAAATCATGACTTGAGGCCAAACTATAAATACATCAGCGATTCGACCTTTTTCACATGCATGACTTTTACGCCATTAGAGCTATTCTCAAAAGTATTAATCTCAGAATCAAAATATTTGGTGTGTGGATGCATTCTTACATGGTCGACCCTCATGAAAAAAATTGGCGCAATTCCATCAAAAATCATGACTTGAGGCCGAACTATAAATACATCAGCAATTCGACCTTTTTCACACGCATGACTTTTACGCCATTAGAGCTATTCTCAAAAGTATTAATCTCAGAATCAAAATATTTGGTGTGTGGATGCATTCTTACATGGTCGACCCTCATGAAAAAAATTGGCGCAATTCCATCAAAAATCATGACTTGAGGCCAAACTATAAATACATCAGCAATTCGACCTTTTTCACATGCATGACTTTTACGCCATTAGAGCTATTCTCAAAAGTATTAATCTCAGAATCAAAATATTTGGTGTGTGGATGCATTCTTACATGGTCGACCCTCATGAAAAAAATTGGCGCAATTCCATCAAAAATCATGACTTGAGGCCAAACTATAAATACATCAGCAATTCGACCTTTTTCACATGCATGACTTTTACGCCATTAGAGCTATTCTCAAAAGTATTAATCTCAGAATCAAAATATTTGGTGTGTGGATGCATTCTTACATGGTCAACCTTCATGATAAAAATTGGCGCAATTCCATCAAAAATCATGACTTGAGGCCAAACTATAAATACATCAGCAATTCGACCTTTTTCACATGCATGACTTTTACGCCATTAGAGCTATTCTCAAAAGTATTAATCTCAGAATCAAAATATTTGGTGTGTGGATGCATTCTTACATGGTCGACCCTCATGAAAAAAATTGGCGCAATTCCATCAAAAATCATGACTTGAGGCCAAACTATAAATACATCAGCGATTCGACCTTTTTCACATGCATGACTTTTACGCCATTAGAGCTATTCTCAAAAGTATTAATCTCAGAATCAAAATATTTGGTGTGTGGATGCATTCTTACATGGTCGACCCTCATGAAAAAAAGTGGCGCAATTCCATCAAAAATCATGACTTGAGGCCGAACTATAAATACATCAGCAATTCGACCTTTTTCACACGCATGACTTTTACGCCATTAGAGCTATTCTCAAAAGTATTAATCTCAGAATCAAAATATTTGGTGTGTGGATGCATTCTTACATGGTCAACCCTCATGATAAAAATTGGAGCAATTCCATCAAAAATCATGACTTGAGGCCGAACTATAAATACATCATCGATTCGACCTTTTTCACATGCATGACTTTTACGCCATTAGAGCTATTCTCAAAAGTATTAATCTCAGAATCAAAATATTTGGTGTGTGGATGCATTCTTACATGGTCAACCCTCATGAAAAAAATTGGCGCAATTCCATCAAAAATCATGACTTGAGGCCAAACTATAAATACATCAGCAATTCGACCTTTTTCACATGCATGACTTTTACGCCATTAGAGCTATTCTCAAAAGTATTAATCTCAGAATCAAAATATTTCGTGTGTGGATCCATTCTTACATGGTCGACCCTCATGAAAAAAATTGGCGCAATTCTATCAAAAATCATGACTTGAGGCCAAACTATAAATACATCAGCGATTCGACCTTTTTCACATGCATGACTTTTACGCCATTACAGCTATTCTCAAAAGTATTAATCTCAGAATCAAAATATTTGGTGTGTGGATGCATTCTTACATGGTCAACCTTCATGATAAAAATTGGCGCAATTCCATCAAAAATCATGACTTGAGGCCAAACTATAAATACATCAGCAATTCGACCTTTTTTTCACATGCATGACTTTTACGCCATTAGAGCTATTCTCAAAAGTATTAATCTCAGAATCAAAATATTTGGTGTGTGGATGCATTCTTACATGGTCGACCCTCACGAAAAAAATTGGCGCAATTCCATCAAAAATCATGACTTGAGGCCAAACTATAAATACATCAGCGATTCGACCTTTTTCACATGCATGACTTTTACGCCATTAGAGCTATTCTCAAAAGTATTAATCTCAGAATCAAAATATTTGGTGTGTGGATGCATTCTTACATGGTCGACCCTCATGAAAAAAAGTGGCGCAATTCCATCAAAAATCATGACTTGAGGCCGAACTATAAATACATCAGCAATTCGACCTTTTTCACACGCATGACTTTTACGCCATTAGAGCTATTCTCAAAAGTATTAATCTCAGAATCAAAATATTTGGTGTGTGGATGCATTCTTACATGGTCAACCCTCATGATAAAAAGTGGAGCAATTCCATCAAAAATCATGACTTGAGGCCGAACTATAAATACATCATCGATTCGACCTTTTTCACATGCATGACTTTTACGCCATTAGAGCTATTCTCAAAAGTATTAATCTCAGAATCAAAATATTTGGTGTGTGGATGCATTCTTACATGGTCGACCCTCATGAAAAAAATTGGCGCAATTCCATCAAAAATCATGACTTGAGGCCGAACTATAAATACATCAGCAATTCGACCTTTTTCACATGCTTGACTTTTACGCCATTACAGCTATTCTCAAAAGTATTAATCTCAGAATCAAAATATTTGGTGTGTGGATGCATTCTTACATGGTCGACCCTCATGGAAAAAAATTGGCGCAATTCCATCAAAAATCATGACTTGAGGCCAAACTATAAATACATCAGCAATTCGACCTTTTTCACATGCATGACTTTTTCGCCATTAGAGCTATTCTCAAAAGTATTAATCTCAGAATCAAAATATTTGGTGTGTGGATGCATTCTTACATGGTCAACCCTCATGAAAAAAATTGGCGCAATTCCATCAAAAATCATGACTTGAGGCCGAACTATAAATACATCATCGATTCGACCTTTTTCACATGCATGACTTTTACGCCATTAGAGCTATTCTCAAAAGTATTAATCTCAGAATCAAAATATTTGGTGTGTGGATGCATTCTTACATGGTCAACCCTCATGATAAAAATTGGCGCAATTCCATCAAAATCATGACTTGAGGCCAAACTATAAATACATCAGCAATTCGACCTTTTTCACATGCATGACTTTTACGCCATTAGAGCTATTCTCAAAAGTATTAATCTCAGAATCAAAATATATGGTGTGTGGATGCATTCTTACATGGTCGACCCTCATGAAAAAAATTGGCGCAATTCCATCAAAAATCATGACTTGAGGCCAAACTATAAATACATCATCGATTCGACCTTTTTCACATGCATGACTTTTACGCCATTACAGCTATTCTCAAAAGTATTAATCTCAGAATCAAAATATTTGGTGTGTGGATGCATTCTTACATGGTCAACCCTCATGAAAAAAATTGGCGCAATTCCATCAAAAATCATGACTTGAGGCCAAACTATAAATACATCAGCGATTCGACCTTTTTTTCACATGCATGACTTTTACGCCATTAGAGCTATTCTCAAAAGTATTAATCTCAGAATCAAAATATTTGGTGTGTGGATGCATTCTTACATGGTCAACCCTCATGAAAAAAAGTGGCGCAATTCCATCAAAAATCATGACTTGAGGCCAAACTATAAATACATCAGCGATTCGACCTTTTTTTCACATGCATGACTTTTACGCCATTAGAGCTATTCTCAAAAGTATTAATCTCAGAATCAAAATATTTGGTGTGTGGATGCATTCTTACATGGTCAACCCTCATGAAAAAAAGTGGCGCAATTCCATCAAAAATCATGACTTGAGGCCGAACTATAAATACATCAGCAATTCGACCTTTTTCACACGCATGACTTTTACGCCATTAGAGCTATTCTCAAAAGTATTAATCTCAGAATCAAAATATTTGGTGTGTGGATGCATTCTTACATGGTCAACCCTCATGATAAAAAGTGGAGCAATTCCATCAAAAATCATGACTTGAGGCCGAACTATAAATACATCATCGATTCGACCTTTTTCACATGCATGACTTTTACGCCATTAGAGCTATTCTCAAAAGTATTAATCTCAGAATCAAAATATTTGGTGTGTGGATGCATTCTTACATGGTCGACCCTCATGAAAAAAATTGGCGCAATTCCATCAAAAATCATGACTTGAGGCCGAACTATAAATACATCAGCAATTCGACCTTTTTCACACGCATGACTTTTACGCCATTACAGCTATTCTCAAAAGTATTAATCTCAGAATCAAAATATTTGGTGTGTGGATGCATTCTTACATGGTCGACCCTCATGATAAAAAGTGGAGCAATTCCATCAAAAATCATGACTTGAGGCCGAACTATAAATACATCATCGATTCGACCTTTTTCACATGCATGACTTTTACGCCATTAGAGCTATTCTCAAAAGTATTAATCTCAGAATCAAAATATTTGGTGTGTGGATGCATTCTTACATGGTCGACCCTCATGAAAAAAATTGGCGCAATTCCATCAAAAATCATGACTTGAGGCCAAACTATAAATACATCAGCAATTCGACCTTTTTCACATGCATGACTTTTACGCCATTAGAGCTATTCTCAAAAGTATTAATCTCAGAATCAAAATATATGGTGTGTGGATGCATTCTTACATGGTCGACCCTCATGAAAAAAAGTGGCGCAATTCCATCAAAAATCATGACTTGAGGCCAAACTATAAATACATCAGCGATTCGACCTTTTTCACATGCATGACTTTTACGCCATTAGAGCTATTCTCAAAAGTATTAATCTCAGAATCAAAATATTTGGTGTGTGGATGCATTCTTACATGGTCAACCTTCATGATAAAAATTGGCGCAATTCCATCAAAAATCATGACTTGAGGCCAAACTATAAATACATCAGCAATTCGACCTTTTTCACATGCATGACTTTTACGCCATTAGAGCTATTCTCAAAAGTATTAATCTCAGAATCAAAATATTTGGTGTGTGGATGCATTCTTACATGGTCGACCCTCATGAAAAAAATTGGCGCAATTCCATCAAAAATCATGACTTGAGGCCAAACTATAAATACATCAGCGATTCGACCTTTTTCACATGCATGACTTTTACGCCATTAGAGCTATTCTCAAAAGTATTAATCTCAGAATCAAAATATTTGGTGTGTGGATGCATTCTTACATGGTCGACCCTCATGAAAAAAAGTGGCGCAATTCCATCAAAAATCATGACTTGAGGCCGAACTATAAATACATCAGCAATTCGACCTTTTTCACACGCATGACTTTTACGCCATTAGAGCTATTCTCAAAAGTATTAATCTCAGAATCAAAATATTTGGTGTGTGGATGCATTCTTACATGGTCAACCCTCATGATAAAAAGTGGAGCAATTCCATCAAAAATCATGACTTGAGGCCGAACTATAAATACATCATCGATTCGACCTTTTTCACATGCATGACTTTTACGCCATTAGAGCTATTCTCAAAAGTATTAATCTCAGAATCAAAATATTTGGTGTGTGGATGCATTCTTACATGGTCGACCCTCATGAAAAAAATTGGCGCAATTCCATCAAAAATCATGACTTGAGGCCGAACTATAAATACATCAGCAATTCGACCTTTTTCACATGCATGACTTTTACGCCATTAGAGCTATTCTCAAAAGTATTAATCTCAGAATCAAAATATTTGGTGTGTGGATGCATTCTTACATGGTCGACCCTCATGAAAAAAATTGGCGCAATTCCATCAAAAATCATGACTTGAGGCCAAACTATAAATACATCAGCAATTCGACCTTTTTCACATGCATGACTTTTTCGCCATTAGAGCTATTCTCAAAAGTATTAATCTCAGAATCAAAATATTTGGTGTGTGGATGCATTCTTACATGGTCAACCCTCATGATAAAAATTGGCGCAATTCCATTAAAAATCATGACTTGAGGCCAAACTATAAATACATCAGCGATTCGACCTTTTTCACATGCATGACTTTTACGCCATTAGAGCTATTCTCAAAAGTATTAATCTCAGAATCAAAATATATGGTGTGTGGATGCATTCTTACATGGTCAACCCTCATGATAAAAAGTGGCGCAATTCCATCAAAAATCATGACTTGAGGCCAAACTATAAATACATCAGCGATTCGACCTTTTTCACATGCATGACTTTTACGCCATTACAGCTATTCTCAAAAGTATTAATCTCAGAATCAAAATATTTGGTGTGTGGATGCATTCTTACATGGTCGACCCTCATGAAAAAAATTGGCGCAATTCCATCAAAAATCATGACTTGAGGCCAAACTATAAATACATCAGCGATTCGACCTTTTTTTCACATGCATGACTTTTACGCCATTAGAGCTATTCTCAAAAGTATTAATCTCAGAATCAAAATATTTGGTGTGTGGATGCATTCTTACATGGTCGACCCTCATGAAAAAAGTGGCGCAATTCCATCAAAAATTATGACTTGAGGCCGAACTATAAATACATCAGCAATTCGACCTTTTTCACATGCATGACTTTTACGCCATTAGAGCTATTCTCAAAAGTATTAATCTCAGAATCAAAATATTTGGTGTGTGGATGCATTCTTACATGGTCGACCCTCATGAAAAAAATTGGCGCAATTCCATCAAAAATCATGACTTTAGGCCGAACTATAAATACATCATCGATTCGACCTTTTTCACACGCATGACTTTTACGCCATTAGAGCTATTCTCAAAAGTATTAATCTCAGAATCAAAATATTTGGTGTGTGGATGCATTCTTACATGGTCGACCCTCATGAAAAAAATTGGCGCAATTCCATCAAAAATCATGACTTGAGGCCGAACTATAAATACATCATCGATTCGACCTTTTTCACATGCATGACTTTTACGCCATTAGAGCTATTCTCAAAAGTATTAATCTCAGAATCAAAATATTTGGTGTGTGGATGCATTCTTACATGGTCGACCCTCATGAAAAAAATTGGCGCAATTCCATCAAAAATCATGACTTGAGGCCAAACTATAAATACATCAGCAATTCGACCTTTTTCACATGCATGACTTTTACCCCATGAGAATTATTCTCAAAAGTATTAATCTCAGAATCAAAATATTTGGTGTGTGGATGCATTCTTACATGGTCGACCCTCATGAAAAAAATTGGCGCAATTCCATCAAAAATCATGACTTGAGGCCGAACTATAAATACATCATCGATTCGACCTTTTTCACACGCATGACTTTTACGCCATTAGAGCTATTCTCAAAAGTATTAATCTCAGAATCAAAATATTTGGTGTGTGGATGCATTCTTACATGGTCGACCCTCATGAAAAAAATTGGCGCAATTCCATCAAAAATCATGACTTGAGGCCGAACTATAAATACATCAGCGATTCGAACTTTTTCACATGCATGACTTTTACGCCATTAGAGCTATTCTCAAAAGTATTAATCTCAGAATCAAAATATTTGGTGTGTGGATGCATTCTTACATGGTCGACCCTCATGAAAAAAATTGGCGCAATTCCATCAAAAATCATGACTTGAGGCCAAACTATAAATACATCAGCAATTCGACCTTTTTCACATGCATGACTTTTACGCCATTAGAGCTATTCTCAAAAGTATTAATCTCAGAATCAAAATATTTGGTGTGTGGATGCATTCTTACATGGTCAACCCTCATGAAAAAAAGTGGCGCAATTCCATCAAAAATCATGACTTGAGGCCAAACTATAAATACATCATCGATTCGACATTTTTCACATGCATGACTTTTACGCCATTAGAGCTATTCTCAAAAGTATTAATCTCAGAATCAAAATATTTGGTGTGTGGATGCATTCTTACATGGTCGACCCTCATGAAAAAAAAAAGCGCAATTCCATCAAAAATCATGACTTGATGCCGAACTATAAATACATCATCGATTCGACCTTTTTCACATGCATGACTTTTACGCCATTAGAGCTATTCTCAAAAGTATTAATCTCAGAATCAAAATATTTGGTGTGTGGATGCATTCTTACATGGTCAACCCTCATGAAAAAAATTGGCGCAATTCCATCAAAAATCATGACTTGAGGCCAAACTATAAATACATCAGCAATTCGACCTTTTTCACATGCATGACTTTTACCCCATGAGAATTATTCTCAAAAGTATTAATCTCAGAATCAAAATATTTGGTGTGTGGATGCATTCTTACATGGTCGACCCTCATGAAAAAAAGTGGCGCAATTCCATCAAAAATCATGACTTGAGGCCGAACTATAAATACATCATCGATTCGACCTTTTTCACACGCATGACTTTTACGCCATTAGAGCTATTCTCAAAAGTATTAATATCAGAATCAAAATATTTGGTGTGTGGATGCATTCTTACATGGTCGACCCTCATGAAAAAAAGTGGCGCAATTCCATCAAAAATCATGACTTGAGGCCAAACTATAAATACATCAGCAATTCGACCTTTTTCACATGCATGACTTTTACGCCATTAGAGCTATTCTCAAAAGTATTAATCTCAGAATCAAAATATTTGGTGTGTGGATGCATTCTTACATGGTCGACCCTCATGAAAAACATTGCCGCAATTCCATCAAAAATCATGACTTGAGGCCAAACTATAAATACATCAGCAATTCGACCTTTTTCACATGCATGACTTTTACGCCATTAGAGCTATTCTCAAAAGTATTAATCTCAGAATCAAAATATTTGGTGTGTGGATGCATTCTTACATGGTCGACCCTCATGAAAAAAAGTGGCGCAATTCCATCAAAAATCATGACTTGAGGCCAAACTATAAATACATCATCGATTCGACCTTTTTCACATGCATGACTTTTACGCCATTAGAGCTATTCTCAAAAGTATTAATCTCAGAATCAAAATATTTGGTGTGTGGATGCATTCTTACATGGTCGACCCTCATGAAAAAAAAAAGCGCAATTCCATCAAAAATCATGACTTGATGCCGAACTATAAATACATCATCGATTCGACCTTTTTCACATGCATGACTTTTACGCCATTACAGCTATTCTCAAAAGTATTAATCTCAGAATCAAAATATTTGGTGTGTGGATGCATTCTTACATGGTCGACCCTCATGAAAAAAATTGGCGCAATTCCATCAAAAATCATGACTTGAAGCCGAACTATAAATACATCAGCAATTCGACCTTTTTCACATGCATGACTTTTACGCCATTAGAGCTATTCTCAAAAGTATTAATCTCAGAATCAAAATATTTGGTGTGTGGATGCATTCTTACATGGTCAACCCTCATGAAAAAAAGTGGCGCAATTCCATCAAAAATCATGACTTGAGGCCAAACTATAAATACATCGGCGATTCGACCTTTTTCACATGCATGACTTTTACGCCATTAGAGCTATTCTCAAAAGTATTAATCTCAGAATCAAAATATTTGGTGTGTGGATGCATTCTTACATGGTCGACCCTCATGAAAGACATTGGCGCAATTCCATCAAAAATCATGACTTGAGGCCAAACTATAAATACATCAGCGATTCGACCTTTTTCACATGCATGACTTTTACGCCATTAGAGCTATTCTCAAAAGTATTAATCTCAGAATCAAAATATTTGGTGTGTGGATGCATTCTTACATGGTCGACCCTCATGAAAAAAATTGGCGCAATTCCATCAAAAATCATGACTTAAGGCCGAACTATAAATACATCGGCGATTCGACCTTTTTCACACGCATGACTTTTACGCCATTAGAGCTATTCTCAAAAGTATTAATCTCAGAATCAAAATATTTGGTGTGTGGATGCATTCTTACATGGTCGACCCTCATGAAAAAAAGTGGCGCAATTCCATCAAAAATCATGACTTGAGGCCGAACTATAAATACATCAGCGATTCGAACTTTTTCACATGCATGACTTTTACGCCATTAGAGCTATTCTCAAAAGTATTAATCTCAGAATCAAAATATTTGGTGTGTGGATGCATTCTTACATGGTCGACCCTCATGAAAAAAATTGGCGCAATTCCATCAAAAATCATGACTTGAGGCCAAACTATAAATACATCAGCAATTCGACCTTTTTCACATGCATGACTTTTACGCCATTAGAGCTATTCTCAAAAGTATTAATCTCAGAATCAAAATATTTGGTGTGTGGATGCATTCTTACATGGTCGACCCTCATGAAAAAAATTGGCGCAATTCCATCAAAAATCATGACTTGAGGCCAAACTATAAATACATCATCGATTCGACCTTTTTCACATGCATGACTTTTACGCCATTAGAGCTATTCTCAAAAGTATTAATCTCAGAATCAAAATATTTGGTGTGTGGATGCATTCTTACATGGTCGACCCTCATGAAAAAAAAAAGCGCAATTCCATCAAAAATCATGACTTGATGCCGAACTATAAATACATCATCGATTCGACCTTTTTCACATGCATGACTTTTACGCCATTACAGCTATTCTCAAAAGTATTAATCTCAGAATCAAAATATTTGGTGTGTGGATGCATTCTTACATGGTCGACCCTCATGAAAAAAAGTGGCGCAATTCCATCAAAAATCATGACTTGAGGCCGAACTATAAATACATCAGCAATTCGACCTTTTTCACATGCATGACTTTTACGCCATTAGAGCTATTCTCAAAAGTATTAATCTCAGAATCAAAATATATGGTGTGTGGATGCATTCTTACATGGTCAACCCTCATGAAAAAAAGTGGCGCAATTCCATCAAAAATCATGACTTGAGGCCAAACTATAAATACATCGGCGATTCGACCTTTTTCACATGCATGACTTTTACGCCATTAGAGCTATTCTCAAAAGTATTAATCTCAGAATCAAAATATTTGGTGTGTGGATGCATTCTTACATGGTCGACCCTCATGAAAGACATTGGCGCAATTCCATCACAAAAATCATGACTTGAGGCCAAACTATAAATACATCAGCGATTCGACCTTTTTCACATGCATGACTTTTACGCCATTAGAGCTATTCTCAAAAGTATTAATCTCAGAATCAAAATATTTGGTGTGTGGATGCATTCTTACATGGTCGACCCTCATGAAAAAAATTGGCGCAATTCCATCAAAAATCATGACTTAAGGCCGAACTATAAATACATCGGCGATTCGACCTTTTTCACACGCATGACTTTTACGCCATTAGAGCTATTCTCAAAAGTATTAATCTCAGAATCAAAATATTTGGTGTGTGGATGCATTCTTACATGGTCAACCCTCATGAAAAACATTGGCGCAATTCCATCAAAAATCATGACTTAACGCCAAACTATAAATACATCAGCGATTCGACCTTTTTCACATGCATGACTTTTACGCCATTAGAGCTATTCTCAAAAGTATTAATCTCAGAATCAAAATATTTGGTGTGTGGATGCATTCTTACATGGTCGACCCTCATGAAAAAAAAAAGCGCAATTCCATCAAAAATCATGACTTGATGCCGAACTATAAATACATCATCGATTCGACCTTTTTCACATGCATGACTTTTACGCCATTAGAGCTATTCTCAAAAGTATTAATCTCAGAATCAAAATATTTGGTGTGTGGATGCATTCTTACATGGTCAACCCTCATGAAAAAAATTGGCGCAATTCCATCAAAAATCATGACTTGAGGCCAAACTATAAATACATCAGCAATTCGACCTTTTTCACATGCATGACTTTTACCCCATGAGAATTATTCTCAAAAGTATTAATCTCAGAATCAAAATATTTGGTGTGTGGATGCATTCTTACATGGTCGACCCTCATGAAAAAAATTGGCGCAATTCCATCAAAAATCATGACTTGAGGCCGAACTATAAATACATCATCGATTCGACCTTTTTCACACGCATGACTTTTACGCCATTAGAGCTATTCTCAAAAGTATTAATCTCAGAATCAAAATATTTGGTGTGTGGATGCATTCTTACATGGTCGACCCTCATGAAAAAAAGTGGCGCAATTCCATCAAAAATCATGACTTGAGGCCGAACTATAAATACATCAGCGATTCGAACTTTTTCACATGCATGACTTTTACGCCATTAGAGCTATTCTCAAAAGTATTAATCTCAGAATCAAAATATTTGGTGTGTGGATGCATTCTTACATGGTCGACCCTCATGAAAAAAATTGGCGCAATTCCATCAAAAATCATGACTTGAGGCCAAACTATAAATACATCAGCAATTCGACCTTTTTCACATGCATGACTTTTACGCCATTAGAGCTATTCTCAAAAGTATTAATCTCAGAATCAAAATATTTGGTGTGTGGATGCATTCTTACATGGTCGACCCTCATGAAAAAAAGTGGCGCAATTCCATCAAAAATCATGACTTGAGGCCAAACTATAAATACATCATCGATTCGACCTTTTTCACATGCATGACTTTTACGCCATTAGAGCTATTCTCAAAAGTATTAATCTCAGAATCAAAATATTTGGTGTGTGGATGCATTCTTACATGGTCGACCCTCATGAAAAAAAAAAGCGCAATTCCATCAAAAATCATGACTTGATGCCGAACTATAAATACATCATCGATTCGACCTTTTTCACATGCATGACTTTTACGCCATTACAGCTATTCTCAAAAGTATTAATCTCAGAATCAAAATATTTGGTGTGTGGATGCATTCTTACATGGTCGACCCTCATGAAAAAAATTGGCGCAATTCCATCAAAAATCATGACTTGAGGCCGAACTATAAATACATCAGCAATTCGACCTTTTTCACATGCATGACTTTTACGCCATTAGAGCTATTCTCAAAAGTATTAATCTCAGAATCAAAATATATGGTGTGTGGATGCATTCTTACATGGTCAACCCTCATGAAAAACATTGGCGCAATTCCATCAAAAATCATGACTTGAGGCCAAACTATAAATACATCGGCGATTCGACCTTTTTCACATGCATGACTTTTACGCCATTAGAGCTATTCTCAAAAGTATTAATCTCAGAATCAAAATATTTGGTGTGTGGATGCATTCTTACATGGTCGACCCTCATGAAAGACATTGGCGCAATTCCATCAAAAATCATGACTTGAGGCCAAACTATAAATACATCAGCGATTCGACCTTTTTCACATGCATGACTTTTACGCCATTAGAGCTATTCTCAAAAGTATTAATCTCAGAATCAAAATATTTGGTGTGTGGATGCATTCTTACATGGTCGACCCTCATGAAAAAAATTGGCGCAATTCCATCAAAAATCATGACTTAAGGCCGAACTATAAATACATCGGCGATTCGACCTTTTTCACACGCATGACTTTTACGCCATTAGAGCTATTCTCAAAAGTATTAATCTCAGAATCAAAATATTTGGTGTGTGGATGCATTCTTACATGGTCGACCCTCATGAAAAAAATTGGCGCAATTCCATCAAAAATCATGACTTAAGGCCAAACTATAAATACATCAGCGATTCGACCTTTTTCACATGCATGACTTTTACGCCATTAGAGCTATTCTCAAAAGTATTAATCTCAGAATCAAAATATTTGGTGTGTGGATGCATTCTTACATGGTCAACCCTCATGAAAAACATTGGCGCAATTCCATCAAAAATCATGACTTGAGGCCAAACTATAAATACATCAGCAATTCGACCTTTTTTTCACATGCATGACTTTTACGCCATTAGAGCTATTCTCAAAAGTATTAATCTCAGAATCAGAATATTTGGTGTGTGGATGCATTCTTACATGGTCGACCCTCATGAAAAAATTGGCGCAATTCCATCAAAAATTATGACTTGAGGCCGAACTATAAATACATCAGCAATTCGACCTTTTTCACATGCATGACTTTTACGCCATTAGAGCTATTCTCAAAGTATTAATCTCAGAATCAAAATATTTGGTGTGTGGATGCATTCTTACATGGTCGACCCTCATGAAAAAAATTGGCGCAATTCCATCAAAAATCATGACTTAAGGCCAAACTATAAATACATCAGCGATTCGACCTTTTTCACATGCATGACTTTTACGCCATTACAGCTATTCTCAAAAGTATTAATCTCAGAATCAAAATATTTGGTGTGTGGATGCATTCTTACATGGTCAACCCTCATGAAAAACATTGGCGCAATTCCATCAAAAATCATGACTTGAGGCCAAACTATAAATACATCAGCGATTCGACCTTTTTTTCACATGCATGACTTTTACGCCATTAGAGCTATTCTCAAAAGTATTAATCTCAGAATCAGAATATTTGGTGTGTGGATGCATTCTTACATGGTCGACCCTCATGAAAAAATTGGCGCAATTCCATCAAAAATTATGACTTGAGGCCGAACTATAAATACATCAGCAATTCGACCTTTTTCACATGCATGACTTTTACGCCATTAGAGCTATTCTCAAAAGTATTAATCTCAGAATCAAAATATTTGGTGTGTGGATGCATTCTTACATGGTCGACCCTCATGAAAAGAATTGGCGCAATTCCATCAAAAATCATGACTTGAGGCCGAACTATAAATACATCATCGATTCGACCTTTTTCACATGCATGACTTTTACGCCATTAGAGCTATTCTCAAAAGTATTAATCTCAGAATCAAAATATTTGGTGTGTGGATGCATTCTTACATGGTCGACCCTCATGAAAAAAATTGGCGCAATTCCATCAAAAATCATGACTTGAGGCCAAACTATAAATACATCAGCAATTCGACCTTTTTCACATGCATGACTTTTACCCCATGAGAATTATTCTCAAAAGTATTAATCTCAGAATCAAAATATTTGGTGTGTGGATGCATTCTTACATGGTCGACCCTCATGAAAAAAATTGGCGCAATTCCATCAAAAATCATGACTTGAGGCCGAACTATAAATACATCATCGATTCGACCTTTTTCACACGCATGACTTTTACGCCATTAGAGCTATTCTCAAAAGTATTAATCTCAGAATCAAAATATTTGGTGTGTGGATGCATTCTTACATGGTCGACCCTCATGAAAAAAAGTGGCGCAATTCCATCAAAAATCATGACTTGAGGCCGAACTATAAATACATCAGCGATTCGAACTTTTTCACATGCATGACTTTTACGCCATTAGAGCTATTCTCAAAAGTATTAATCTCAGAATCAAAATATTTGGTGTGTGGATGCATTCTTACATGGTCGACCCTCATGGAAAAAATTGGCGCAATTCCATCAAAAATCATGACTTGAGGCCAAACTATAAATACATTGGCAATTCGACCTTTTTCACATGCATGACTTTTACGCCATTAGAGCTATTCTCAAAAGTATTAATCTCAGAATCAAAATATTTGGTGTGTGGATGCATTCTTACATGGTCGACCCTCATGAAAAAAAGTGGCGCAATTCCATCAAAAATCATGACTTGAGGCCGAACTATAAATACATCATCGATTCGACCTTTTTCACATGCATGACTTTTACGCCATTAGAGCTATTCTCAAAAGTATTAATCTCAGAATCAAAATATTTGGTGTGTGGATGCATTCTTACATGGTCGACCCTCATGAAAAAAAAAAGCGCAATTCCATCAAAAATCATGACTTAAGGCCGAACTATAAATACATCAGCGATTCGACCTTTTTCACACGCATGACTTTTACGCCATTAGAGCTATTCTCAAAAGTATTAATCTCAGAATCAAAATATTTGGTGTGTGGATGCATTCTTACATGGTCGACCCTCATGAAAAAAATTGGCGCAATTCCATCAAAAATCATGACTTGAGGCCAAACTATAAATACATCAGCGATTCGACCTTTTTCACATGCATGACTTTTACGCCATTAGAGCTATTCTCAAAAGTATTAATCTCAGAATCAAAATATTTGGTGTGTGGATGCATTCTTACATGGTCGACCCTCATGAAAAAAATTGGCGCAATTCCATCAAAAATCATGACTTGAGGCCGAACTATAAATACATCATCGATTCGACCTTTTTCACATGCATGACTTTTACGCCATTAGAGCTATTCTCAAAAGTATTAATCTCAGAATCAAAATATTTGGTGTGTGGATGCATTCTTACATGGTCGACCCTCATGAAAAAAATTGGCGCAATTCCATCAAAAATCATGACTTGAGGCCAAACTATAAATACATCAGCAATTCGACCTTTTTCACATGCATGACTTTTACCCCATGAGAATTATTCTCAAAAGTATTAATCTCAGAATCAAAATATTTGGTGTGTGGATGCATTCTTACATGGTCGACCCTCATGAAAAAAATTGGCGCAATTCCATCAAAAATCATGACTTGAGGCCGAACTATAAATACATCATCGATTCGACCTTTTTCACACGCATGACTTTTACGCCATTAGAGCTATTCTCAAAAGTATTAATCTCAGAATCAAAATATTTGGTGTGTGGATGCATTCTTACATGGTCGACCCTCATGAAAAAAAGTGGCGCAATTCCATAAAAAATCATGACTTGAGGCCGAACTATAAATACATCAGCGATTCGAACTTTTTCACATGCATGACTTTTACGCCATTAGAGCTATTCTCAAAAGTATTAATCTCAGAATCAAAATATTTGGTGTGTGGATGCATTCTTACATGGTCGACCCTCATGAAAAAAATTGGCGCAATTCCATCAAAAATCATGACTTGAGGCCAAACTATAAATACATCAGCAATTCGACCTTTTTCACATGCATGACTTTTACGCCATTAGAGCTATTCTCAAAAGTATTAATCTCAGAATCAAAATATTTGGTGTGTGGATGCATTCTTACATGGTCGACCCTCATGAAAAAAAGTGGCGCAATTCCATCAAAAATCATGACTTGAGGCCGAACTATAAATACATCATCGATTCGACCTTTTTCACATGCATGACTTTTACGCCATTAGAGCTATTCTCAAAAGTATTAATCTCAGAATCAAAATATTTGGTGTGTGGATGCATTCTTACATGGTCGACCCTCATGAAAAAAAAAAGCGCAATTCCATCAAAAATCATGACTTGAGGCCGAACTATAAATACATCATCGATTCGACCTTTTTCACATGCATGACTTTTACGCCATTAGAGCTATTCTCAAAAGTATTAATCTCAGAATCAAAATATTTGGTGTGTGGATGCATTCTTACATGGTCGACCCTCATGAAAAAAATTGGCGCAATTCCATCAAAAATCATGACTTGAGGCCAAACTATAAATACATCAGCAATTCGACCTTTTTCACATGCATGACTTTTACGCCATTAGAGCTATTCTCAAAAGTATTAATCTCAGAATCAAAATATATGGTGTGTGGATGCATTCTTACATGGTCGACCCTCATGAAAAAAAAAAGCGCAATTCCATCAAAAATCATGACTTGAGGCCAAACTATAAATACATCGGCGATTCGACCTTTTTCACATGCATGACTTTTAGGCCATTAGAGCTATTCTCAAAAGTATTAATCTCAGAATCAAAATATTTGGTGTGTGGATGCATTCTTACATGGTCGACCCTCATGAAAAACATTGGCGCAATTCCATCAAAAATCATGACTTGAGGCCAAACTATAAATACATCAGCGATTCGACCTTTTTCACATGCATGACTTTTACGCCATTAGAGCTATTCTCAAAAGTATTAATCTCAGAATCAAAATATATGGTGTGTGGATGCATTCTTACATGGTCGACCCTCATGAAAAAAAGTGGCGCAATTCCATCAAAAATCATGACTTGAGGCCGAACTATAAATACATCATCGATTCGACCTTTTTCACATGCATGACTTTTACGCCATTAGAGCTATTCTCAAAAGTATTAATCTCAGAATCAAAATATTTGGTGTGTGGATGCATTCTTACATGGTCGACCCTCATGAAAAACATTGGCGCAATTCCATCAAAAATCATGACTTGAGGCCAAACTATAAATACATCAGCGATTCGACCTTTTTCACATGCATGACTTTTACGCCATTAGAGCTATTCTCAAAAGTATTAATCTCAGAATCAAAATATTTGGTGTGTGGATGCATTCTTACATGGTCGACCCTCATGAAAAAAAGTGGCGCAATTCCATCAAAAATTATGACTTGAGGCCGAACTATAAATACATCAGCAATTCGACCTTTTTCACATGCATGACTTTTACGCCATTAGAGCTATTCTCAAAAGTATTAATCTCAGAATCAAAATATTTGGTGTGTGGATGCATTCTTACATGGTCGACCCTCATGAAAAAAAGTGGCGCAATTCCATCAAAAATCATGACTTGAGGCCAAACTATAAATACATCAGCAATTCGACCTTTTTCACATGCATGACTTTTACCCCATGAGAATTATTCTCAAAAGTATTAATCTCAGAATCAAAATATTTGGTGTGTGGATGCATTCTTACATGGTCGACCCTCATGAAAAAAATTGGCGCAATTCCATCAAAAATTATGACTTGAGGCCGAACTATAAATACATCATCGATTCGACCTTTTTCACACGCATGACTTTTACGCCATTAGAGCTATTCTCAAAAGTATTAATCTCAGAATCAAAATATTTGGTGTGTGGATGCATTCTTACATGGTCGACCCTCATGAAAAAAAGTGGCGCAATTCCATCAAAAATCATGACTTGAGGCCGAACTATAAATACATCAGCGATTCGAACTTTTTCACATGCATGACTTTTACGCCATTAGAGCTATTCTCAAAAGTATTAATCTCAGAATCAAAATATTTGGTGTGTGGATGCATTCTTACATGGTCGACCCTCATGAAAAAAATTGGCGCAATTCCATCAAAAATCATGACTTGAGGCCAAACTATAAATACATCAGCAATTCGACCTTTTTCACATGCATGACTTTTACGCCATTAGAGCTATTCTCAAAAGTATTAATCTCAGAATCAAAATATTTGGTGTGTGGATGCATTCTTACATGGTCGACCCTCATGAAAAAAAGTGGCGCAATTCCATCAAAAATCATGACTTGAGGCCGAACTATAAATACATCATCGATTCGACCTTTTTCACATGCATGACTTTTACGCCATTAGAGCTATTCTCAAAAGTATTAATCTCAGAATCAAAATATTTGGTGTGTGGATGCATTCTTACATGGTCGACCCTCATGAAAAAAAAAAGCGCAATTCCATCAAAAATCATGACTTGATGCCGAACTATAAATACATCATCGATTCGACCTTTTTCACATGCATGACTTTTACGCCATTAGAGCTATTCTCAAAAGTATTAATCTCAGAATCAAAATATTTGGTGTGTGGATGCATTCTTACATGGTCAACCCTCATGAAAAAAATTGGCGCAATTCCATCAAAAATCATGACTTGAGGCCAAACTATAAATACATCAGCAATTCGACCTTTTTCACATGCATGACTTTTACCCCATGAGAATTATTCTCAAAAGTATTAATCTCAGAATCAAAATATTTGGTGTGTGGATGCATTCTTACATGGTCGACCCTCATGAAAAAAATTGGCGCAATTCCATCAAAAATCATGACTTGAGGCCGAACTATAAATACATCATCGATTCGACCTTTTTCACACGCATGACTTTTACGCCATTAGAGCTATTCTCAAAAGTATTAATCTCAGAATCAAAATATTTGGTGTGTGGATGCATTCTTACATGGTCGACCCTCATGAAAAAAAGTGGCGCAATTCCATCAAAAATCATGACTTGAGGCCGAACTATAAATACATCAGCGATTCGAACTTTTTCACATGCATGACTTTTACGCCATTAGAGCTATTCTCAAAAGTATTAATCTCAGAATCAAAATATTTGGTGTGTGGATGCATTCTTACATGGTCGACCCTCATGAAAAAAAGTGGCGCAATTCCATCAAAAATCATGACTTGAGGCCAAACTATAAATACATCAGCAATTCGACCTTTTTCACATGCATGACTTTTACCCCATGAGAATTATTCTCAAAAGTATTAATCTCAGAATCAAAATATTTGGTGTGTGGATGCATTCTTACATGGTCGACCCTCATGAAAAAAATTGGCGCAATTCCATCAAAAATTATGACTTGAGGCCGAACTATAAATACATCATCGATTCGACCTTTTTCACACGCATGACTTTTACGCCATTAGAGCTATTCTCAAAAGTATTAATCTCAGAATCAAAATATTTGGTGTGTGGATGCATTCTTACATGGTCGACCCTCATGAAAAAAAGTGGCGCAATTCCATCAAAAATCATGACTTGAGGCCGAACTATAAATACATCAGCGATTCGAACTTTTTCACATGCATGACTTTTACGCCATTAGAGCTATTCTCAAAAGTATTAATCTCAGAATCAAAATATTTGGTGTGTGGATGCATTCTTACATGGTCGACCCTCATGAAAAAAATTGGCGCAATTCCATCAAAAATCATGACTTGAGGCCAAACTATAAATACATCAGCAATTCGACCTTTTTCACATGCATGACTTTTACGCCATTAGAGCTATTCTCAAAAGTATTAATCTCAGAATCAAAATATTTGGTGTGTGGATGCATTCTTACATGGTCGACCCTCATGAAAAAAAGTGGCGCAATTCCATCAAAAATCATGACTTGAGGCCGAACTATAAATACATCATCGATTCGACCTTTTTCACATGCATGACTTTTACGCCATTAGAGCTATTCTCAAAAGTATTAATCTCAGAATCAAAATATTTGGTGTGTGGATGCATTCTTACATGGTCGACCCTCATGAAAAAAAAAAGCGCAATTCCATCAAAAATCATGACTTGATGCCGAACTGTAAATACATCATCGATTCGACCTTTTTCACATGCATGACTTTTACGCCATTAGAGCTATTCTCAAAAGTATTAATCTCAGAATCAAAATATTTGGTGTGTGGATGCATTCTTACATGGTCGACCCTCATGAAAAAAATTGGCGCAATTCCATCAAAAATCATGACTTGAGGCCAAACTATAAATACATCAGCAATTCGACCTTTTTCACATGCATGACTTTTACGCCATTAGAGCTATTCTCAAAAGTATTAATCTCAGAATCAAAATATATGGTGTGTGGATGCATTCTTACATGGTCGACCCTCATGAAAAAAAGTGGCGCAATTCCATCAAAAATCATGACTTGAGGCCGAACTATAAATACATCGGCGATACGACCTTTTTCACATGCATGACTTTTACGCCATTAGAGCTATTCTCAAAAGTATTAATCTCAGAATCAAAATATTTGGTGTGTGGATGCATTCTTACATGGTCGACCCTCATGAAAAACATTGGCGCAATTCCATCAAAAATCATGACTTGAGGCCAAACTATAAATACATCAGCGATTCGACCTTTTTCACATGCATGACTTTTACGCCATTAGAGCTATTCTCAAAAGTATTAATCTCAGAATCAAAATATTTGGTGTGTGGATGCATTCTTACATGGTCGACCCTCATGAAAAAAATTGGCGCAATTCCATCAAAAATCATGACTTAAGGCCGAACTATAAATACATCATCGATTCGACCTTTTTCACACGCATGACTTTTACGCCATTAGAGCTATTCTCAAAAGTATTAATCTCAGAATCAAAATATTTGGTGTGTGGATGCATTCTTACATGGTCGACCCTCATGAAAAAAATTGGCGCAATTCCATCAAAAATCATGACTTGAGGCCAAACTATAAATACATCAGCAATTCGACCTTTTTCACATGCATGACTTTTACCCCATGAGAATTATTCTCAAAAGTATTAATCTCAGAATCAAAATATTTGGTGTGTGGATGCATTCTTACATGGTCGACCCTCATGAAAAAAATTGGCGCAATTCCATCAAAAATCATGACTTGAGGCCGAACTATAAATACATCATCGATTCGACCTTTTTCACACGCATGACTTTTACGCCATTAGAGCTATTCTCAAAAGTATTAATCTCAGAATCAAAATATTTGGTGTGTGGATGCATTCTTACATGGTCGACCCTCATGAAAAAAAGTGGCGCAATTCCATCAAAAATCATGACTTGAGGCCGAACTATAAATACATCAGCGATTCGAACTTTTTCACATGCATGACTTTTACGCCATTAGAGCTATTCTCAAAAGTATTAATCTCAGAATCAAAATATTTGGTGTGTGGATGCATTCTTACATGGTCGACCCTCATGAAAACAATTGGCGCAATTCCATCAAAAATCATGACTTGAGGCCAAACTATAAATACATCAGCAATTCGACCTTTTTCACATGCATGACTTTTACCCCATGAGAATTATTCTCAAAAGTATTAATCTCAGAATCAAAATATTTGGTGTGTGGATGCATTCTTACATGGTCGACCCTCATGAAAAAAATTGGCGCAATTCCATCAAAAATTATGACTTGAGGCCGAACTATAAATACATCATCGATTCGACCTTTTTCACACGCATGACTTTTACGCCATTAGAGCTATTCTCAAAAGTATTAATCTCAGAATCAAAATATTTGGTGTGTGGATGCATTCTTACATGGTCGACCCTCATGAAAAAAAGTGGCGCAATTCCATCAAAAATCATGACTTGAGGCCGAACTATAAATACATCAGCGATTCGAACTTTTTCACATGCATGACTTTTACGCCATTAGAGCTATTCTCAAAAGTATTAATCTCAGAATCAAAATATTTGGTGTGTGGATGCATTCTTACATGGTCGACCCTCATGAAAAAAATTGGCGCAATTCCATCAAAAATCATGACTTGAGGCCAAACTATAAATACATCAGCAATTCGACCTTTTTCACATGCATGACTTTTACGCCATTAGAGCTATTCTCAAAAGTATTAATCTCAGAATCAAAATATTTGGTGTGTGGATGCATTCTTACATGGTCGACCCTCATGAAAAAAAGTGGCGCAATTCCATCAAAAATCATGACTTGAGGCCGAACTATAAATACATCATCGATTCGACCTTTTTCACATGCATGACTTTTACGCCATTAGAGCTATTCTCAAAAGTATTAATCTCAGAATCAAAATATTTGGTGTGTGGATGCATTCTTACATGGTCGACCCTCATGAAAAAAAAAAGCGCAATTCCATCAAAAATCATGACTTGATGCCGAACTGTAAATACATCATCGATTCGACCTTTTTCACATGCATGACTTTTACGCCATTAGAGCTATTCTCAAAAGTATTAATCTCAGAATCAAAATATTTGGTGTGTGGATGCATTCTTACATGGTCGACCCTCATGAAAAAAATTGGCGCAATTCCATCAAAAATCATGACTTGAGGCCAAACTATAAATACATCAGCAATTCGACCTTTTTCACATGCATGACTTTTACGCCATTAGAGCTATTCTCAAAAGTATTAATCTCAGAATCAAAATATATGGTGTGTGGATGCATTCTTACATGGTCGACCCTCATGAAAAAAAGTGGCGCAATTCCATCAAAAATCATGACTTGAGGCCAAACTATAAATACATCGGCGATGCGACCTTTTTCACATGCATGACTTTTACGCCATTAGAGCTATTCTCAAAAGTATTAATCTCAGAATCAAAATATTTGGTGTGTGGATGCATTCTTACATGGTCGACCCTCATGAAAAACATTGGCGCAATTCCATCAAAAATCATGACTTGAGGCCAAACTATAAATACATCAGCGATTCGACCTTTTTCACATGCATGACTTTTACGCCATTAGAGCTATTCTCAAAAGTATTAATCTCAGAATCAAAATATTTGGTGTGTGGATGCATTCTTACATGGTCGACCCTCATGAAAAAAATTGGCGCAATTCCATCAAAAATCATGACTTAAGGCCGAACTATAAATACATCATCGATTCGACCTTTTTCACACGCATGACTTTTACGCCATTAGAGCTATTCTCAAAAGTATTAATCTCAGAATCAAAATATTTGGTGTGTGGATGCATTCTTACATGGTCGACCCTCATGAAAAAAATTGGGGCAATTCCATCAAAAATCATGACTTGAGGCCGAACTATAAATACATCATCGATTCGACCTTTTTCACACGCATGACTTTTACGCCATTAGAGCTATTCTCAAAAGTATTAATCTCAGAATCAAAATATTTGGTGTGTGGATGCATTCTTACATGGTCGACCCTCATGAAAAAAATTGGCGCAATTCCATCAAAAATCATGACTTGAGGCCGAACTATAAATACATCATCGATTCGACCTTTTTCACACGCATGACTTTTACGCCATTAGAGCTATTCTCAAAAGTATTAATCTCAGAATCAAAATATTTGGTGTGTGGATGCATTCTTACATGGTCGACCCTCATGAAAAAAATTGGCGCAATTCCATCAAAAATCATGACTTGAGGCCAAACTATAAATACATCAGCAATTCGACCTTTTTCACATGCATGACTTTTACGCCATCACAGCTATTCTCAAAAGTATTAATCTCAGAATCAAAATATTTGGTGTGTGGATGCATTCTTACATGGTCGACCCTCATGAAAAAAATTGGCGCAATTCCATCAAAAATCATGACTTGAGGCCAAACTATAAATACATCAGCAATTCGACCTTTTTCACATGCATGACTTTTACGCCATTAGAGCTATTCTCAAAAGTATTAATCTCAGAATCAAAATATTTGGTGTGTGGATGCATTCTTACATGGTCGACCCTCATGAAAAAAATTGGCGCAATTCCATCAAAAATCATGACTTGAGGCCGAACTATAAATACATCATCGATTCGACCTTTTTCACACGCATGACTTTTACGCCATTAGAGCTATTCTCAAAAGTATTAATCTCAGAATCAAAATATTTGGTGTGTGGATGCATTCTTACATGGTCGACCCTCATGAAAAAAATTGGCGCAATTCCATCAAAAATCATGACTTGAGGCCAAACTATAAATACATCAGCAATTCGACCTTTTTCACATGCATGACTTTTACGCCATCACAGCTATTCTCAAAAGTATTAATCTCAGAATCAAAATATTTGGTGTGTGGATGCATTCTTACATGGTCGACCCTCATGAAAAAAATTGGCGCAATTCCATCAAAAATCATGACTTGAGGCCGAACTATAAATACATCAGCAATTCGACCTTTTTCACATGCATGACTTTTACGCCATTAGAGCTATTCTCAAAAGTATTAATCTCAGAATCAAAATATTTGGTGTGTGGATGCATTCTTACATGGTCGACCCTCATGAAAAAAATTGGCGCAATTCCATCAAAAATCATGACTTGATGCCGAACTATAAATACATCAGCAATTCGACCTTTTTCACATGCATGACTTTTACGCCATTAGAGCTATTCTCAAAAGTATTAATCTCAGAATCAAAATATTTGGTGTGTGGATGCATTCTTACATGGTCGACCCTCATGAAAAAATTGGCGCAATTCCATCAAAAATCATGACTTGAGGCCAAACTATAAATACATCAGCAATTCGACCTTTTTCACATGCATGACTTTTACGCCATTAGAGCTATTCTCAAAAGTATTAATCTCAGAATCAAAATATATGGTGTGTGGATGCATTCTTACATGGTCGACCCTCATGAAAAAAATTGGCGCAATTCCATCAAAAATCATGACTTGAGGCCAAACTATAAATACATCAGCAATTCGACCTTTTTCACATGCATGACTTTTACGCCATTAGAGCTATTCTCAAAAGTATTAATCTCAGAATCAAAATATGTGGTGTGTGGATGCATTCTTACATGGTCGACCCTCATGAAAAACATTGGCGCAATTCCATCAAAAATCATGACTTGAGGCCAAACTATAAATACATCAGCGATTCGACCTTTTTCACATGCATGACTTTTACGCCATTAGAGCTATTCTCAAAAGTATTAATCTCAGAATCAAAATATTTGGTGTGTGGATGCATTCTTACATGGTCGACCCTCATGAAAAAAATTGGCGAAATTCCATCAAAAATCATGACTTGAGGCCGAACTATAAATACATCAGCGATTCGACCTTTTTCACACGCATGACTTTTACGCCATTAGAGCTATTCTCAAAAGTATTAATCTCAGAATCAAAATATTTGGTGTGTGGATGCATTCTTACATGGTCGACCCTCATGAAGAAAATTGGCGCAATTCCATCAAAAATCATGACTTGAGGCCAAACTATAAATACATCAGCAATTCGACCTTTTTCACATGCATGACTTTTACGCCATTAGAGCTATTCTCAAAAGTATTAATCTCAGAATCAAAATATTTGGTGTGTGGATGCATTCTTACATGGTCAACCCTCATGAAAAAATTTGGCGCAATTCCATCAAAAATTATGACTTGAGGCCTAACTATAAATACATCATCGATTCGACCTTTTTCACATGCATGACTTTTACGCCATTAGAGCTATTCTCAAAAGTATTAATCTCAGAATCAAAATATTTGGTGTGTGGATGCATTCTTACATGGTCGACCCTCAAGAAAAGAATTGGCGCAATTCCATCAAAAATCATGACTTGAGGCCGAACTATAAATACATCAGCAATTCGACCTTTTTCACATGCATGACTTTTACGCCATTAGAGCTATTCTCAAAAGTATTAATCTCAGAATCAAAATATTTGGTGTGTGGATGCATTCTTACATGGTCGACCCTCATGAAAAAATTTGGCGCAATTCCATCAAAAATTATGACTTGAGGCCGAACTATAAATACATCAGCAATTCGACCTTTTTCACATGCATGACTTTTACGCCATTAGAGCTATTCTCAAAAGTATTAATCTCAGAATCAAAATATTTGGTGTGTGGATGCATTCTTACATGGTCAACCCTCATGACAAAAATTGGCGCAATTCCATCAAAAATCATGACTTGAGGCCGAACTATAAATACATCATCGATTCGACCTTTTTCACATGCATGACTTTTACGCCATTAGAGCTATTCCCAAAAGTATTAATCTCAGAATCAAAATATTTGGTGTGTGGATGCATTCTTACATGGTCGACCCTCATGAAAAAAATTGGCGCAATTCCATCAAAAATCATGACTTGAGGCCAAACTATAAATACATCGGCGATTCGACCTTTTTCACATGCATGACTTTTACGCCATTAGAGCTATTCTCAAAAGTATTAATCTCAGAATCAAAATATTTGGTGTGTGGATGCATTCTTACATGGTCGACCCTCATGAAAAACATTGCCGCAATTCCATCAAAAATCATGACTTGAGGCCAAACTATAAATACATCAGCGATTCGACCTTTTTCACATGCATGACTTTTACGCCATTAGAGCTATTCTCAAAAGTATTAATCTCAGAATCAAAATATTTGGTGTGTGGATGCATTCTTACATGGTCGACCCTCATGAAAAAAATTGGCGCAATTCCATCAAAAATCATGACTTGAGGCCGAACTATAAATACATCATCGATTCGACCTTTTTCACACGCATGACTTTTACGCCATTAGAGCTATTCTCAAAAGTATTAATCTCAGAATCAAAATATTTGGTGTGTGGATGCATTCTTACATGGTCGACCCTCATGAAAAAAATTGGCGCAATTCCATCAAAAATCATGACTTGAGGCCAAACTATAAATACATCAGCAATTCGACCTTTTTCACATGCATGACTTTTACGCCATTAGAGCTATTCTCAAAAGTATTAATCTCAGAATCAAAATATGTGGTGTGTGGATGCATTCTTACATGGTCGACCCTCATGAAAAACATTGGCGCAATTCCATCAAAAATCATGACTTGAGGCCAAACTATAAATACATCAGCGATTCGACCTTTTTCACATGCATGACTTTTACGCCATTAGAGCTATTCTCAAAAGTATTAATCTCAGAATCAAAATATTTGGTGTGTGGATGCATTCTTACATGGTCGACCCTCATGAAAAAAATTGGCGAAATTCCATCAAAAATCATGACTTGAGGCCGAACTATAAATACATCAGCGATTCGACCTTTTTCACACGCATGACTTTTACGCCATTAGAGCTATTCTCAAAAGTATTAATCTCAGAATCAAAATATTTGGTGTGTGGATGCATTCTTACATGGTCGACCCTCATGAAAAAAATTGGCGCAATTCCATCAAAAATCATGACTTGAGGCCAAACTATAAATACATCAGCAATTCGACCTTTTTCACATGCATGACTTTTACGCCATTAGAGCTATTCTCAAAAGTATTAATCTCAGAATCAAAATATTTGGTGTGTGGATGCATTCTTACATGGTCAACCCTCATGAAAAAATTTGGCGCAATTCCATCAAAAATTATGACTTGAGGCCTAACTATAAATACATCATCGATTCGACCTTTTTCACATGCATGACTTTTACGCCATTAGAGCTATTCTCAAAAGTATTAATCTCAGAATCAAAATATTTGGTGTGTGGATGCATTCTTACATGGTCGACCCTCAAGAAAAGAATTGGCGCAATTCCATCAAAAATCATGACTTGAGGCCGAACTATAAATACATCAGCAATTCGACCTTTTTCACATGCATGACTTTTACGCCATTAGAGCTATTCTCAAAAGTATTAATCTCAGAATCAAAATATTTGGTGTGTGGATGCATTCTTACATGGTCGACCCTCATGAAAAAATTTGGCGCAATTCCATCAAAAATTATGACTTGAGGCCGAACTATAAATACATCAGCAATTCGACCTTTTTCACATGCATGACTTTTACGCCATTAGAGCTATTCTCAAAAGTATTAATCTCAGAATCAAAATATTTGGTGTGTGGATGCATTCTTACATGGTCAACCCTCATGACAAAAATTGGCGCAATTCCATCAAAAATCATGACTTGAGGCCGAACTATAAATACATCATCGATTCGACCTTTTTCACATGCATGACTTTTACGCCATTAGAGCTATTCCCAAAAGTATTAATCTCAGAATCAAAATATTTGGTGTGTGGATGCATTCTTACATGGTCGACCCTCATGAAAAAAATTGGCGCAATTCCATCAAAAATCATGACTTGAGGCCAAACTATAAATACATCGGCGATTCGACCTTTTTCACATGCATGACTTTTACGCCATTAGAGCTATTCTCAAAAGTATTAATCTCAGAATCAAAATATTTGGTGTGTGGATGCATTCTTACATGGTCGACCCTCATGAAAAACATTGCCGCAATTCCATCAAAAATCATGACTTGAGGCCAAACTATAAATACATCAGCGATTCGACCTTTTTCACATGCATGACTTTTACGCCATTAGAGCTATTCTCAAAAGTATTAATCTCAGAATCAAAATATTTGGTGTGTGGATGCATTCTTACATGGTCGACCCTCATGAAAAAAATTGGCGCAATTCCATCAAAAATCATGACTTGAGGCCGAACTATAAATACATCATCGATTCGACCTTTTTCACACGCATGACTTTTACGCCATTAGAGCTATTCTCAAAAGTATTAATCTCAGAATCAAAATATTTGGTGTGTGGATGCATTCTTACATGGTCGACCCTCATGAAAAAAATTGGCGCAATTCCATCAAAAATCATGACTTGAGGCCAAACTATAAATACATCAGCAATTCGACCTTTTTCACATGCATGACTTTTACGCCATTACAGCTATTCTCAAAAGTATTAATCTCAGAATCAAAATATTTGGTGTGTGGATGCATTCTTACATGGTCGACCCTCATGAAAAAAATTGGCGCAATTCCATCAAAAATCATGACTTGAGGCCGAACTATAAATACATCAGCAATTCGACCTTTTTCACATGCATGACTTTTACGCCATTAGAGCTATTCTCAAAAGTATTAATCTCAGAATCAAAATATTTGGTGTGTGGATGCATTCTTACATGGTCGACCCTCATGAAAAAATTTGGCGCAATTCCATCAAAAATTATGACTTGAGGCCGAACTATAAATACATCAGCAATTCGACCTTTTTCACATGCATGACTTTTACGCCATTAGAGCTATTCTCAAAAGTATTAATCTCAGAATCAAAATATTTGGTGTGTGGATGCATTCTTACATGGTCAACCCTCATGACAAAAATTGGCGCAATTCCATCAAAAATCATGACTTGAGGCCGAACTATAAATACATCATCGATTCGACCTTTTTCAAATGCATGACTTTTACGCCATTAGAGCTATTCCCAAAAGTATTAATCTCAGAATCAAAATATTTGGTGTGTGGATGCATTCTTACATGGTCGACCCTCATGAAAAAAAGTGGCGCAATTCCATCAAAAATCATGACTTGAGGCCAAACTATAAATACATCGGCGATTTGACCTTTTTCACATGCATGACTTTTACGCCATTAGAGCTATTCTCAAAAGTATTAATCTCAGAATCAAAATATTTGGTGTGTGGATGCATTCTTACATGGTCGACCCTCATGAAAAACATTGCCGCAATTCCATCAAAAATCATGACTTGAGGCCAAACTATAAATACATCAGCAATTCGACCTTTTTCACATGCATGACTTTTACGCCATTAGAGCTATTCTCAAAAGTATTAATCTCAGAATCAAAATATTTGGTGTGTGGATGCATTCTTACATGGTCGACCCTCATGACAAAAATTGGCGCAATTCCATCAAAAATCATGACTTGAGGCCGAACTATAAATACATCATCGATTCGACCTTTTTCACACGCATGACTTTTACGCCATTAGAGCTATTCTCAAAAGTATTAATCTCAGAATCAAAATATTTGGTGTGTGGATGCATTCTTACATGGTCGACCCTCATGAAAAAAATTGGCGCAATTCCATCAAAAATCATGACTTGAGGCCAAACTATAAATACATCAGCAATTCGACCTTTTTCACATGCATGACTTTTACGCCATTACAGCTATTCTCAAAAGTATTAATCTCAGAATCAAATATTTGGTGTGTGGATGCATTCTTACATGGTCGACCCTCATGAAAAAAAGTGGCGCAATTCCATCAAAAATCATGACTTGAGGCCGAACTATAAATACATCAGCAATTCGACCTTTTTCACATGCATGACTTTTACGCCATTAGAGCTATTCTCAAAAGTATTAATCTCAGAATCAAAATATTTGGTGTGTGGATGCATTCTTACATGGTCGACCCTCATGAAAAAAATTGGCGCAATTCCATCAAAAATCATGACTTGATGCCGAACTATAAATACATCAGCAATTCGACCTTTTTCACATGCATGACTTTTACGCCATTAGAGCTATTCTCAAAAGTATTAATCTCAGAATCAAAATATTTGGTGTGTGGATGCATTCTTACATGGTCGACCCTCATGAAAAAAATTGGCGCAATTCCATCAAAAATCATGACTTGAGGCCAAACTATAAATACATCAGCAATTCGACCTTTTTCACATGCATGACTTTTACGCCATTAGAGCTATTCTCAAAAGTATTAATCTCAGAATCAAAATATATGGTGTGTGGATGCATTCTTACATGGTCGACCCTCATGAAAAAAATTGGCGCAATTCCATCAAAAATCATGACATGAGGCCAAACTATAAATACATCAGCAATTCGACCTTTTTCACATGCATGACTTTTACGCCATTAGAGCTATTCTCAAAAGTATTAATCTCAGAATCAAAATATTTGGTGTGTGGATGCATTCTTACATGGTCGACCCTCATGAAAAACATTGGCGCAATTCCATCAAAAATCATGACTTGAGGCCAAACTATAAATACATCAGCGATTCGACCTTTTTCACATGCATGACTTTTACGCCATTAGAGCTATTCTCAAAAGTATTAATCTCAGAATCAAAATATTTGGTGTGTGGATGCATTCTTACATGGTCGACCCTCATGAAAAAAATTGGCGCAATTCCATCAAAAATCATGACTTGAGGCCGAACTATAAATACATCAGCGATTCGACCTTTTTCACATGCATGACTTTTACGCCATTACAGCTATTCTCAAAAGTATTAATCTCAGAATCAAAATATTTGGTGTGTGGATGCATTCTTACATGGTCGACCCTCATGAAAAAAATTGGCGCAATTCCATCAAAAATCATGACTTGAGGCCGAACTATAAATACATCATCGATTCGACCTTTTTCACACGCATGACTTTTACGCCATTAGAGCTATTCTCAAAAGTATTAATCTCAGAATCAAAATATTTGGTGTGTGGATGCATTCTTACATGGTCGACCCTCATGAAAAAAAGTGGCGCAATTCCATCAAAAATCATGACTTGAGGCCGAACTATAAATACATCAGCAATTCGACCTTTTTCACATGCATGACTTTTACGCCATTAGAGCTATTCTCAAAAGTATTAATCTCAGAATCAAAATATTTGGTGTGTGGATGCATTCTTACATGGTCGACCCTCATGAAAAAAATTGGCGCAATTCCATCAAAAATCATGACTTGAGGCCGAACTATAAATACATCAGCAATTCGACCTTTTTCACATGCATGACTTTTACGCCATTAGAGCTATTCTCAAAAGTATTAATCTCAGAATCAAAATATATGGTGTGTGGATGCATTCTTACATGGTCGACCCTCATGAAAAAAATTGGCGCAATTCCATCAAAAATCATGACTTGAGGCCGAACTATAAATACATCAGCAATTCGACCTTTTTCACATGCATGACTTTTACGCCATTAGAGCTATTCTCAAAAGTATTAATCTCAGAATCAAAATATTTGGTGTGTGGATGCATTCTTACATGGTCGACCCTCATGAAAAAAAGTGGCGCAATTCCATCAAAAATCATGACTTGAGGCCAAACTATAAATACATCAGCAATTCGACCTTTTTTTCACATGCATGACTTTTACGCCATTAGAGCTATTCTCAAAAGTATTAATCTCAGAATCAAAATATTTGGTGTGTGGATGCATTCTTACATGGTCAACCCTCATGAAAAAATTGGCGCAATTCCATCAAAAATTATGACTTGAGGCCGAACTATAAATACATCAGCAATTCGACCTTTTTCACATGCTTGACTTTTACGCCATTAGAGCTATTCTCAAAAGTATTAATCTCAGAATCAAAATATTTGGTGTGTGGATGCATTCTTACATGGTCAACCCTCATGAAAAAAATTGGCGCAATTCCATCAAAAATCATGACTTGAGGCCGAACTATAAATACATCATCGATTCGACCTTTTTCACACGCATGACTTTTACGCCATTAGAGCTATTCTCAAAAGTATTAATCTCAGAATCAAAATATTTGGTGTGTGGATGCATTCTTACATGGTCGACCCTCATGAAAAAAATTGGCGCAATTCCATCAAAAATCATGACTTGAGGCCGAACTATAAATACATCAGCAATTCGACCTTTTTCACATGCATGACTTTTACGCCATTAGAGCTATTCTCAAAAGTATTAATCTCAGAATCAAAATATTTGGTGTGTGGATGCATTCTTACATGGTCGACCCTCATGAAAAAAATTGGCGCAATTCCATCAAAAATCATGACTTGAGGCCGAACTATAAATACATCAGCAATTCGACCTTTTTCACATGCATGACTTTTACGCCATTAGAGCTATTCTCAAAAGTATTAATCTCAGAATCAAAATATATGGTGTGTGGATGCATTCTTACATGGTCGACCCTCATGAAAAAATTGGCGCAATTCCATCAAAAATTATGACTTGAGGCCAAACTATAAATACATCAGCAATTCGACCTTTTTCACATGCATGACTTTTACGCCATTAGAGCTATTCTCAAAAGTATTAATCTCAGAATCAAAATATTTGGTGTGTGGATGAAAAAAAATGGCGCAATTCCATCAAAAATCATGACTTCATGCATTCTTACATGGTCGACCCTCATGAAAAAATTGGCGCAATTCCATCAAAAATCATGACTTGAGGCCAAACTATAAATACATCAGCGATTCGACCTTTTTTTCACATGCATGACTTTTACGCCATTAGAGCTATTCTCAAAAGTATTAATCTCAGAATCAAAATATTTGGTGTGTGGATGCATTCTTACATGGTCGACCCTCATGAAAAGATTTGGCGCAATTCCATCAAAAATTATGACTTGAGGCCAAACTATAAATACATCAGCAATTCGACCTTTTTCACATGCATGACTTTTACGCCATTAGAGCTATTCTCAAAAGTATTAATCTCAGAATAAAAATATTTGGTGTGTGGATGCATTCTTACATGGTCGACCCTCATGAAAAAAAGTGGCGCAATTCCATCAAAAATCATGACTTGAGGCCAAACTATAAATACATCAGCGATTCGACCTTTTTCACATGCATGACTTTTACGCCATTAGAGCTATTCTCAAAAGTATTAATCTCAGAATCAAAATATTTGGTGTGTGGATGCATTCTTACATGGTCGACCCTCATGAAAAAAAGTGGCGCAATTCCATCAAAAATCATGACTTGAGGCCAAACTATAAATACATCAGCAATTCGACCTTTTTCACATGCATGACTTTTACGCCATTAGAGCTATTCTCAAAAGTATTAATCTCAGAATCAAAATATTTGGTGTGTGGATGAATGAAAAAATTGGCGCAATTCCATCAAAAATCATGACTTCATGCATTCTTACATGGTCGACCCTCATGAAAAAAATTGGCGCAATTCCATCAAAAATCATGACTTGAGGCCAAACTATAAATACATCAGCGATTCGACCTTTTTTTCACATGCATGACTTTTACGCCATTAGAGCTATTCTCAAAAGTATTAATCTCAGAATCAAAATATTTGGTGTGTGGATGCATTCTTACATGGTCGACCCTCATGAAAAATTTTGGCGCAATTCCATCAAAAATTATGACTTGAGGCCGAACTATAAATACATCAGCAATTCGACCTTTTTCACATGCATGACTTTTACGCCATTAGAGCTATTCTCAAAAGTATTAATCTCAGAATCAAAATATTTGGTGTGTGGATGCATTCTTACATGGTCGACCCTCATGAAAAAATTTGGCGCAATTCCATCAAAAAATTATGACTTGAGGCCGAACTATAAATACATCAGCAATTCGACCTTTTTCACATGCATGACTTTTACGCCATTAGAGCTATTCTCAAAAGTATTAATCTCAGAATCAAAATATTTGGTGTGTGGATGCATTCTTACATGGTCGACCCTCATGAAAAAAAGTGGCGCAATTCCATCAAAAATCATGACTTGAGGCCAAACTATAAATACATCAGCAATTCGACCTTTTTCACATGCATGACTTTTACGCCATTACAGCTATTCTCAAAAGTATTAATCTCAGAATCAAAATATTTGGTGTGTGGATGCATTCTTACATGGTCGACCCTCATGAAAAAATTGGCGCAATTCCATCAAAAATTATGACTTGAGGCCAAACTATAAATACATCAGCAATTCGACCTTTTTCACATGCATGACTTTTACGCCATTAGAGCTATTCTCAAAAGTATTAATCTCAGAATCAAAATATTTGGTGTGTGGATGAAAAAAAATGGCGCAATTCCATCAAAAATCATGACTTCATGCATTCTTACATGGTCGACCCTCATGAAAAAATTGGCGCAATTCCATCAAAAATCATGACTTGAGGCCAAACTATAAATACATCAGCGATTCGACCTTTTTTTCACATGCATGACTTTTACGCCATTAGAGCTATTCTCAAAAGTATTAATCTCAGAATCAAAATATTTGGTGTGTGGATGCATTCTTACATGGTCGACCCTCATGAAAAGATTTGGCGCAATTCCATCAAAAATTATGACTTGAGGCCAAACTATAAATACATCAGCAATTCGACCTTTTTCACATGCATGACTTTTACGCCATTAGAGCTATTCTCAAAAGTATTAATCTCAGAATCAAAATATTTGGTGTGTGGATGCATTCTTACATGGTCGACCCTCATGAAAAAAAGTGGCGCAATTCCATAAAAAATCATGACTTGAGGCCAAACTATAAATACATCAGCGATTCGACCTTTTTCACATGCATGACTTTTACGCCATTAGAGCTATTCTCAAAAGTATTAATCTCAGAATCAAAATATTTGGTGTGTGGATGCATTCTTACATGGTCGACCCTCATGAAAAAAAGTGGCGCAATTCCATCAAAAATCATGACTTGAGGCCAAACTATAAATACATCAGCAATTCGACCTTTTTCACATGCATGACTTTTACGCCATTAGAGCTATTCTCAAAAGTATTAATCTCAGAATCAAAATATTTGGTGTGTGGATGAATGAAAAAATTGGCGCAATTCCATCAAAAATCATGACTTCATGCATTCTTACATGGTCGACCCTCATGAAAAAAATTGGCGCAATTCCATCAAAAATCATGACTTGAGGCCAAACTATAAATACATCAGCGATTCGACCTTTTTTTCACATGCATGACTTTTACGCCATTAGAGCTATTCTCAAAGGTATTAATCTCAGAATCAAAATATTTGGTGTGTGGATGCATTCTTACATGGTCGACCCTCATGAAAAATTTTGGCGCAATTCCATCAAAAATTATGACTTGAGGCCGAACTATAAATACATCAGCAATTCGACCTTTTTCACATGCATGACTTTTACGCCATTAGAGCTATTCTCAAAAGTATTAATCTCAGAATCGAAATATTTGGTGTGTGGATGCATTCTTACATGGTCGACCCTCATGAAAAAATTTGGCGCAATTCCATCAAAAAATTATGACTTGAGGCCGAACTATAAATACATCAGCAATTCGACCTTTTTCACATGCATGACTTTTACGCCATTAGAGCTATTCTCAAAAGTATTAATCTCAGAATCAAAATATTTGGTGTGTGGATGCATTCTTACATGGTCGACCCTCATGAAAAAAAGTGGCGCAATTCCATCAAAAATCATGACTTGAGGCCGAACTATAAATACATCATCGATTCGACATTTTTCACACGCATGAATTTTACGCCATTAGAGCTATTCTCAAAAGTATTAATCTCAGAATCAAAATATTTGGTGTGTGGATGCATTCTTACATGGTCGACCCTCATGAAAAAAATTGGCGCAATTCCATCAAAAATCATGACTTGAGGCCGAACTATAAATACATCAGCAATTCGACCTTTTTCACATGCATGACTTTTACGCCATTAGAGCTATTCTCAAAAGCATTAATCTCAGAATAAAAATATTTGGTGTGTGGATGCATTCTTACATGGTCAACCCTCATGAAAAAAAGTGGCGCAATTCCATCAAAAATCATGCCTTGAGGCCGAACTATAAATACATCAGCAATTCGACCTTTTTCACATGCATGACTTTTACGCCATTAGAGCTATTCTCAAAAGTATTAATCTCAGAATAAAAATATTTGGTGTGTGGATGCATTCTTACATGGTCGACCCTCATGAAAAAAAGTGGCGCAATTCCATCAAAAATCATGACTTGAGGCCGAACTATAAATACATCAGCAATTCGACCTTTTTCACATGCATGACTTTTACGCCATTAGAGCTATTCTCAAAAGTATTAATCTCAGAATCAAAATATTTGGTGTGTGGATGCATTCTTACATGGTCGACCCTCATGAAAAAAATTGGCGCAATTCCATCAAAAATCATGACTTGAGGCCAAACTATAAATACATCAGCGATTCGACCTTTTTCACATGCATGACTTTTACGCCATTAGAGCTATTCTCAAAAGTATTAATCTCAGAATCAAAATATTTGGTGTGTGGATGCATTCTTACATGGTCGACCCTCATGAAAAGAAGTGGCGCAATTCCATCAAAAATCATGACTTGAGGCCAAACTATAAATACATCAGCGATTCGACCTTTTTCACATGCATGACTTTTACGCCATTACAGCTATTCTCAAAAGTATTAATCTCAGAATCAAAATATTTGGTGTGTGGATGCATTCTTACATGGTCGACCCTCATGAAAAAAAGTGGCGCAATTCCATCAAAAATCATGACTTGAGGCCGAACTATAAATACATCAGCGATTCGACCTTTTTCACATGCATGACTTTTACGCCATTACAGCTATTCTCAAAAGTATTAATCTCAGAATCAAAATATTTGGTGTGTGGATGCATTCTTACATGGTCGACCCTCATGAAAAAATTGGCGCAATTCCATCAAAAATTATGACTTGAGGCCAAACTATAAATACATCAGCAATTCGACCTTTTTCACATGCATGACTTTTACGCCATTAGAGCTATTCTCAAAAGTATTAATCTCAGAATCAAAATATTTGGTGTGTGGATGAAAAAAATTGGCGCAATTCCATCAAAAATCATGACTTCATGCATTCTTACATGGTCGACCCTCATCAAAAAATTCGCGCAATTCCATCAAAAATCATGACTTGAGGCCAAACTATAAATACATCAGCGATTCGACCTTTTTTTCACATGCATGACTTTTACGCCATTAGAGCTTTTCTCAAAAGTATTAATCTCAGAATCAAAATATTTGGTGTGTGGATGCATTCTTACATGGTCGACCCTCATGAAAAAATTTGGCGCAATTCCATCAAAAATTATGACTTGAGGCCAAACTATAAATACATCAGCAATTCGACCTTTTTCACATGCATGACTTTTACGCCATTAGAGCTATTCTCAAAAGTATTAATCTCAGAATCAAAATATTTGGTGTGTGGATGCATTCTTACATGGTCGACCCTCATGAAAAAAAGTGGCGCAATTCCATCAAAAATCATGACTTGAGGCCAAACTATAAATACATCAGCGATTCGACCTTTTTCACATGCATGACTTTTACGCCATTACAGCTATTCTCAAAAGTATTAATCTCAGAATCAAAATATTTGGTGTGTGGATGCATTCTTACATGGTCGACCCTCATGAAAAAAAGTGGCGCAATTCCATCAAAAATCATGACTTGAGGCCAAACTATAAATACATCAGCAATTCGACCTTTTTCACATGCATGACTTTTACGCCATTAGAGCTATTCTCAAAAGTATTAATCTCAGAATCAAAATATTTGGTGTGTGGATGCATTCTTACATGGTCGACCCTCATGAAAAAATTTGGCGCAATTCCATCAAAAATCATGACTTGAGGCCAAACTATAAATACATCAGCAATTCGACCTTTTTCACATGCATGACTTTTACGCCATTACAGCTATTCTCAAAAGTATGAATCTCAGAATCAAAATATTTGGTGTGTGGATGCATTCTTACATGGTCGACCCTCATGAAAAAATTTGGCGCAATTCCATCAAAAATCATGACTTGAGGCCGAACTATAAATACATCAGCAATTCGACCTTTTTCACATGCATGACTTTTACGCCATTACAGCTATTCTCAAAAGTATTAATCTCAGAATCAAAATATTTGGTGTGTGGATGCATTCTTACATGGTCGACCCTCATGAAAAAAATTGGCGCAATTCCATCAAAAATCATGACTTGAGGCCAAACTATAAATACATCAGCAATTCGACCTTTTTCACATGCATGACTTTTACGCCATGAGAATTATTCTCAAAAGTATTAATCTCAGAATCAAAATATTTGGTGTGTGGATGCATTCTTACATGGTCGACCCTCATGAAAAAAATTGGCGCAATTCCATCAAAAATCATGACTTGAGGCCAAACTATAAATACATCAGCGATTCGACCTTTTTCACATGCATGACTTTTACGCCATTAGAGTTATTCTCAAAAGTATTATTCTCAGAATCAAAATATTTGGTGTGTGGATGCATTCTTACATGGTCGACCCTCATGAAAAAAATTGGCGCAATTCCATCAAAAATCATGACTTGAGGCCCAACTATAAATACATCATCGATTCGACCTTTTTCACATGCATGACTTTTACGCCATTACAGCTATTCTCAAAAGTATTAATCTCAGAATCAAAATATTTGGTGTGTGGATGCATTCTTACATGGTCGACCCTCATGAAAAAAATTGGCGCAATTCCATCAAAAATCATGACTTGAGGCCGAACTATAAATACATCAGCAATTCGACCTTTTTCACATGCATGACTTTTACGCCATTACAGCTATTCTCAAAAGTATTAATCTCAGAATCAAAATATTTGGTGTGTGGATGCATTCTTACATGGTCGACCCTCATGAAAAAAATTGGCGCAATTCCATCAAAAATCATGACTTGAGGCCAAACAATAAATACATCAGCAATTCGACCTTTTTCACATGCATGACTTTTACGCCATGAGAATTATTCTCAAAAGTATTAATCTCAGAATCAAAATATTTGGTGTGTGGATGCATTCTTACATGGTCGACCCTCATGAAAAAAATTGGCTCAATTCCATCAAAAATCATGACTTGAGGCCAAACTATAAATACATCAGCGATTCGACCTTTTTCACATGCATGACTTTTACGCCATTACAGCTATTCTCAAAAGTATTAATCTCAGAATCAAAATATTTGGTGTGTGGATGCATTCTTACATGGTCGACCCTCATGAAAAAAAGTGGCGCAATTCCATCAAAAATCATGACTTGAGGCCAAACTATAAATACATCAGCAATTCGACCTTTTTCACATGCATGACTTTTACGCCATGAGAATTATTCTCAAAAGTATTAATCTCAGAATCAAAATATTTGGTGTGTGGATGCATTCTTACATGGTCGACCCTCATGAAAAAAAGTGGCGCAATTCCATCAAAAATCATGACTTGAGGCCGAACTATAAATACATCATCGATTCGACCTTTTTCACACGCATGACTTTTACGCCATTACAGCTATTCTCAAAAGTATTAATCTCAGAATCAAAATATTTGGTGTGTGGATGCATTCTTACATGGTCGACCCTCATGAAAAAAATTGGCGCAATTCCATCAAAAATCATGACTTGAGGCCGAACTATAAATACATCAGCAATTCGACCTTTTTCACATGCATGACTTTTACGCCATTAGAGCTATTCTCAAAAGCATTAATCTCAGAATAAAAATATTTGGTGTGTGGATGCATTCTTACATGGTCGACCCTCATGAAAAAAAGTGGCGCAATTCCATCAAAAATCATGACTTGAGGCCGAACTATAAATACATCAGCAATTCGACCTTTTTCACATGCATGACTTTTACGCCATTAGAGCTATTCTCAAAAGTATTAATCTCAGAATCAAAATATTTGGTGTGTGGATGCATTCTTACATGGTCGACCCTCATGAAAAAAATTGGCGCAATTCCATCAAAAATCATGACTTGAGGCCGAACTATAAATACATCAGCAATTCGACCTTTTTCACATGCATGACTTTTACGCCATTACAGCTATTCTCAAAAGTATTAATCTCAGAATCAAAATATTTGGTGTGTGGATGCATTCTTACATGGTCGACCCTCATGAAAAAAATTGGCGCAATTCCATCAAAAATCATGACTTGAGGCCAAACTATAAATACATCAGCAATTCGACCTTTTTCACATGCATGACTTTTACGCCATGAGAATTATTCTCAAAAGTATTAATCTCAGAATCAAAATATTTGGTGTGTGGATGCATTCTTACATGGTCGACCCTCATGAAAAAAATTGGCGCAATTCCATCAAAAATCATGACTTGAGGCCAAACTATAAATACATCAGCGATTCGACCTTTTTCACATGCATGACTTTTACGCCATGAGAATTATTCTCAAAAGTATTAATCTCAGAATCAAAATATTTGGTGTGTGGATGCATTCTTACATGGTCGACCCTCATGAAAAAAATTGGCGCAATTCCATCAAAAATCATGACTTGAGGCCGAACTATAAATACATCATCGATTCGACCTTTTTCACATGCATGACTTTTACGCCATTACAGCTATTCTCAAAAGTATTAATCTCAGAATCAAAATATTTGGTGTGTGGATGCATTCTTACATGGTCGACCCTCATGAAAAAAAGTGGCGCAATTCCATCAAAAATCATGACTTGAGGCCAAACTATAAATACATCAGCAATTCGACCTTTTTCACACGCATGACTTTTACGCCATGAGAGCTATTCTCAAAAGTATTAATCTCAGAATCAAAATATTTGGTGTGTGGATGCATTCTTACATGGTCGACCCTCATGAAAAAAAGTGGCGCAATTCCATCAAAAATCATGACTTGAGGCCGAACTATAAATACATCAGCAATTCGACCTTTTTCACATGCATGACTTTTACGCCATTACAGCTATTCTCAAAAGTATTAATCTCAGAATCAAAATATTTGGTGTGTGGATGCATTCTTACATGGTCGACCCTCATGAAAAAAATTGGCGCAATTCCATCAAAAATTATGACTTGAGGCCAAACTATAAATACATCAGCAATTCGACCTTTTTCACACGCATGACTTTTACGCCATGAGAATTATTCTCAAAAGTATTAATCTCAGAATCAAAATATTTGGTGTGTGGATGCATTCTTACATGGTCGACCCTCATGAAAAGAATTGGCGCAATTCCATCAAAAATCATGACTTGAGGCCGAACTATAAATACATCATCGATTCGACCTTTTTCACACGCATGACTTTTACGCCATTACAGCTATTCTCAAAAGTATTAATCTCAGAATCAAAATATTTGGTGTGTGGATGCATTCTTACATGGTCGACCCTCATGAAAAAAATTGGCGCAATTCCATCAAAAATCATGACTTGAGGCCGAACTATAAATACATCAGCAATTCGACCTTTTTCACATGCATGACTTTTACGCCATTAGAGCTATTCTCAAAAGCATTAATCTCAGAATAAAAATATTTGGTGTGTGGATGCATTCTTACATGGTCGACCCTCATGAAAAAAATTGGCGCAATTCCATCAAAAATCATGACTTGAGGCCAAACTATAAATACATCAGCAATTCGAACTTTTTCACATGCATGACTTTTACGCCATTAGAGCTATTCTCAAAAGTATTAATCTCAGAATCAAAATATTTGGTGTGTGGATGCATTCTTACATGGTCGACCCTCATGAAAAAAATTGGCGCAATTCCATCAAAAATCATGACTTGAGGCCAAACTATAAATACATCAGCAATTCGACCTTTTTCACATGCATGACTTTTACGCCATTAGAGCTATTCTCAAAAGTATTAATCTCAGAATCAAAATATTTGGTGTGTGGATGCATTCTTACATGGTCGACCCTCATGAAAAAAAGTGGCGCAATTCCATCAAAAATCATGCCTTGAGGCCAAACTATAAATACATCAGCGATTCGACCTTTTTCACATGCATGACTTTTACGCCATTACAGCTATTCTCAAAAGCATTAATCTCAGAATCAAAATATTTGGTGTGTGGATGCATTCTTACATGGTCGACCCTCATGAAAAAAATTGGCGCAATTCCATCAAAAATCATGACTTGAGGCCAAACTATAAATACATCAGCAATTCGACCTTTTTCACACGCATGACTTTTACGCCATGAGAATTATTCTCAAAAGTATTAATCTCAGAATCAAAATATTTGGTGTGTGGATGCATTCTTACATGGTCGACCCTCATGAAAAGAATTGGCGCAATTCCATCAAAAATCATGACTTGAGGCCGAACTATAAATACATCATCGATTCGACCTTTTTCACACGCATGACTTTTACGCCATTACAGCTATTCTCAAAAGTATTAATCTCAGAATCAAAATATTTGGTGTGTGGATGCATTCTTACATGGTCGACCCTCATGAAAAAAATTGGCGCAATTCCATCAAAAATCATGACTTGAGGCCGAACTATAAATACATCAGCAATTCGACCTTTTTCACATGCATGACTTTTACGCCATTAGAGCTATTCTCAAAAGCATTAATCTCAGAATAAAAATATTTGGTGTGTGGATGCATTCTTACATGGTCGACCCTCATGAAAAAAATTGGCGCAATTCCATCAAAAATCATGACTTGAGGCCGAACTATAAATACATCAGCAATTCGAACTTTTTCACATGCATGACTTTTACGCCATTAGAGCTATTCTCAAAAGTATTAATCTCAGAATCAAAATATTTGGTGTGTGGATGCATTCTTACATGGTCGACCCTCATGAAAAAAATTGGCGCAATTCCATCAAAAATCATGACTTGAGGCCAAACTATAAATACATCAGCAATTCGACCTTTTTCACATGCATGACTTTTACGCCATTAGAGCTATTCTCAAAAGTATTAATCTCAGAATCAAAATATTTGGTGTGTGGATGCATTCTTACATGGTCGACCCTCATGAAAAAAAGTGGCGCAATTCCATCAAAAATCATGCCTTGAGGCCAAACTATAAATACATCATCGATTCGACCTTTTTCACATGCATGACTTTTACGCCATTAGAGCTATTCTCAAAAGCATTAATCTCAGAATCAAAATATTTGGTGTGTGGATGCATTCTTACATGGTCGACCCTCATGAAAAAAATTGGCGCAATTCCATCAAAAATCATGACTTGAGGCCAAACTATAAATACATCAGCAATTCGACCTTTTTCACATGCATGACTTTTACGCCATTACAGCTATTCTCAAAAGTATTAATCTCAGAATCAAAATATTTGGTGTGTGGATGCATTCTTACATGGTCGACCCTCATGAAAAAAAGTGGCGCAATTCCATCAAAAATCATCACTTGAGGCCAAACTATAAATACATCAGCAATTCGACCTTTTTCACATGCATGACTTTTACGCCATTACAGCTATTCTCAAAAGTATTAATCTCAGAATCAAAATATTTGGTGTGTGGATGCATTCTTACATGGTCGACCCTCATGAAAAAAATTGGCGCAATTCCATCAAAAATCATGCCTTGAGGCCAAACTATAAATACATCAGCGATTCGACCTTTTTCACATGCATGACTTTTACGCCATTACAGCTATTCTCAAAAGCATTAATCTCAGAATCAAAATATTTGGTGTGTGGATGCATTCTTACATGGTCGACCCTCATGAAAAAAATTGGCGCAATTCCATCAAAAATCATGACTTGAGGCCAAACTATAAATACATCAGCGATTCGACCTTTTTTTCACATGCATGACTTTTACGCCATTAGAGCTATTCTCAAAAGTATTAATCTCAGAATCAAAATATTTGGTGTGTGGATGCATTCTTACATGGTCAACCCTCATGAAAAAATTGGCGCAATTCCATCAAAAATTATGACTTGAGGCCAAACTATAAATACATCAGCGATTCGACCTTTTTTTCACATGCATGACTTTTACGCCATTAGAGCTATTCTCAAAAGTATTAATCTCAGAATCAAAATATTTGGTGTGTGGATGCATTCTTACATGGTCGACCCTCATGAAAAAAATTGGCGCAATTCCATCAAAAATTATGACTTGAGGCCGAACTATAAATACATCAGCAATTCGACCTTTTTCACATGCATGACTTTTACGCCATTACAGCTATTCTCAAAAGTATTAATCTCAGAATCAAAATATTTGGTGTGTGGATGCATTCTTACATGGTCGACCCTCATGAAAAAAAGTGGCGCAATTCCATCAAAAATCATGACTTGAGGCCAAACTATAAATACATCAGCAATTCGACCTTTTTCACATGCATGACTTTTACGCCATGAGAATTATTCTCAAAAGTATTAATCTCAGAATCAAAATATTTGGTGTGTGGATGCATTCTTACATGGTCGACCCTCATGAAAAAAAGTGGCGCAATTCCATCAAAAATCATGACTTGAGGCCAAACTATAAATACATCAGCGATTCGACCTTTTTCACACGCATGACTTTTACGCCATTACAGCTATTCTCAAAAGTATTAATCTCAGAATCAAAATATTTGGTGTGTGGATGCATTCTTACATGGTCGACCCTCATGAAAAAAATTGGCGCAATTCCATCAAAAATCATGACTTGAGGCCGAACTATAAAAACATCAGCAATTCGACCTTTTTCACATGCATGACTTTTACGCCATTAGAGCTATTCTCAAAAGCATTAATCTCAGAATAAAAATATTTGGTGTGTGGATGCATTCTTACATGGTCGACCCTCATGAAAAAAAGTAGCGCAATTCCATCAAAAATCATGACTTGAGGCCGAACTATAAATACATCAGCAATTCGAACTTTTTCACATGCATGACTTTTAGGCCATTAGAGCTATTCTCAAAAGTATTAATCTCAGAATCAAAATATTTGGTGTGTGGATGCATTCTTACATGGTCGACCCTCATGAAAAAAATTGGCGCAATTCCATCAAAAATCATGACTTGAGGCCAAACTATAAATACATCAGCAATTCGACCTTTTTCACATGCATGACTTTTACGCCATTAGAGCTATTCTCAAAAGTATTAATCTCAGAATCAAAATATTTGGTGTGTGGATGCATTCTTACATGGTCGACCCTCATGAAAAAAAGTGGCGCAATTCCATCAAAAATCATGACTTGAGGCCAAACTATAAATACATCAGCGATTCGACCTTTTTTTCACATGCATGACTTTTACGCCATTAGAGCTATTCTCAAAAGTATTAATCTCAGAATCAAAATATTTGGTGTGTGGATGCATTCTTACATGGTCGACCCTCATGAAAAAAATTGGCGCAATTCCATCAAAAATCATGACTTGAGGCCAAACTATAAATACATCAGCGATTCGACCTTTTTTTCACATGCATGACTTTTACGCCATTAGAGCTATTCTCAAAAGTATTAATCTCAGAATCAAAATATTTGGTGTGTAGATGCATTCTTACATGGTCGACCCTCATGAAAAAAATTGGCGCAATTCCATCAAAAATCATGACTTGAGGCCAAACTATAAATACATCAGCGATTCGACCTTTTTTTCACATGCATGACTTTTACGCCATTAGAGCTATTCTCAAAAGTATTAATCTCAGAATCAAAATATTTGATGTGTAGATGCATTCTTACATGGTCGACCCTCATGAAAAAATTTGGCGCAATTCCATCAAAAATCATGACTTGAGGCCGAACTATAAATACATCAGCAATTCGACCTTTTTCACATGCATGACTTTTACGCCATTACAGCTATTCTCAAAAGTATTAATCTCAGAATCAAAATATTTGGTGTGTGGATGCATTCTTACATGGTCGACCCTCATGAAAAAATTTGGCGCAATTCCATCAAAAATCATGACTTGAGGCCGAACTATAAATACATCAGCAATTCGACCTTTTTCACATGCATGACTTTTACGCCATTACAGCTATTCTCAAAAGTATTAATCTCAGAATCAAAATATTTGGTGTGTGGATGCATTCTTACATGGTCGACCCTCATGAAAAAAATTGGCGCAATTCCATCAAAATTCATGACTTGAGGCCAAACTATAAATACATCAGCAATTCGACCTTTTTTTCACATGCATGACTTTTACGCCATGAGAATTATTCTCAAAAGTATTAATCTCAGAATCAAAATATTTGGTGTGTGGATGCATTCTTACATGGTCGACCCTCATGAAAAAAATTGGCGCAATTCCATCAAAAATCATGACTTGAGGCCAAACTATAAATACATCAGCGATTCGACCTTTTTCACATGCATGACTTTTACGCCATTAGAGTTATTCTCAAAAGTATTAATCTCAGAATCAAAATATTTGGTGTGTGGATGCATTCTTACATGGTCGACCCTCATGAAAAAAATTGGCGCAATTCCATCAAAAATCATGACTTGAGGCCGAACTATAAATACATCAGCAATTCGACCTTTTTCACATGCATGACTTTTACGCCATTACAGCTATTCTCAAAAGTATTAATCTCAGAATCAAAATATTTGGTGTGTGGATGCATTCTTACATGGTCGACCCTCATGAAAAAAATTGGCGCAATTCCATCAAAAATCATGACTTGAGGCCGAACTATAAATACATCAGCAATTCGACCTTTTTCACATGCATGACTTTTACGCCATTACAGCTATTCTCAAAAGTATTAATCTCAGAATCAAAATATTTGGTGTGTGGATGCATTCTTACATGGTCGACCCTCATGAAAAAAATTGGCGCAATTCCATCAAAAATCATGACTTGAGGCCAAACTATAAATACATCAGCAATTCGACCTTTTTCACATGCATGACTTTTACGCCATGAGAATTATTCTCAAAAGTATTAATCTCAGAATCAAAATATTTGGTGTGTGGATGCATTCTTACATGGTCGACCCTCATGAAAAAAATTGGCGCAATTCCATCAAAAATCATGACTTGAGGCCAAACTATAAATACATCAGCGATTCGACCTTTTTCACATGCATGACTTTTACGCCATGAGAGTTATTCTCAAAAGTATTAATCTCAGAATCAAAATATTTGGTGTGTGGATGCATTCTTACATGGTCGACCCTCATGAAAAAAATTGGCGCAATTCCATCAAAAATCATGACTTGAGGCCAAACTATAAATACATCAGCAATTCGACCTTTTTCACATGCATGACTTTTACGCCATGAGAATTATTCTCAAAAGTATTAATCTCAGAATCAAAATATTTGGTGTGTGGATGCATTCTTACATGGTCGACCCTCATGAAAAAAATTGGCGCAATTCCATCAAAAATCATGACTTGAGGCCAAACTATAAATACATCATCGATTCGACCTTTTTCACATGCATGACTTTTACGCCATTGGAGCTATTCTCAAAAGTATTAATCTCAGAATCAAAATATTTGGTGTGTGGATGCATTCTTACATGGTCGACCCTCATGAAAAAAATTGGCGCAATTCCATCAAAAATCATGACTTGAGGCCAAACTATAAATACATCAGCAATTCGACCTTTTTCACACGCATGACTTTTACGCCATGAGAGCTATTCTCAAAAGTATTAATCTCAGAATCAAAATATTTGGTGTGTGGATGCATTCTTACATGGTCGACCCTCATGAAAAAAATTGGCGCAATTCCATCAAAAATCATGACTTGAGGCCAAACTATAAATACATCAGCAATTCGACCTTTTTCACATGCATGACTTTTACGCCATTAGAGCTATTCTCAAAAGTATTAATCTCAGAATCAAAATATTTGGTGTGTGGATGCATTCTTACATGGTCGACCCTCATGAAAAAAATTGGCGCAATTCCATCAAAAATCATGACTTGAGGCCAAACTATAAATACATCAGCAATTCGACCTTTTTCACACGCATGACTTTTACGCCATGAGAATTATTCTCAAAAGTATTAATCTCAGAATCAAAATATTTGGTGTGTGGATGCATTCTTACATGGTCGACCCTCATGAAAAGAATTGGCGCAATTCCATCAAAAATCATGACTTGAGGCCGAACTATAAATACATCATCGATTCGACCTTTTTCACATGCATGACTTTTACGCCATTAGAGCTATTCTCAAAAGTATTAATCTCAGAATCAAAATATTTGGTGTGTGGATGCATTCTTACATGGTCGACCCTCATGAAAAAAATTGGCGCAATTCCATCAAAAATCATGACTTGAGGCCGAACTATAAATACATCAGCAATTCGACCTTTTTCACATGCATGACTTTTACGCCATTAGAGCTATTCTCAAAAGCATTAATCTCAGATTAAAAATATTTGGTGTGTGGATGCATTCTTACATGGTCGACCCTCATGAAAAAAATTGGCGCAATTCCATCAAAAATCATGACTTGAGGCCAAACTATAAATACATCAGCAATTCGACCTTTTTCACATGCATGACTTTTACGCCATTACAGCTATTCTCAAAAGTATTAATCTCAGAATCAAAATATTTGGTGTGTGGATGCATTCTTACATGGTCGACCCTCATGAAAAAAATTGGCGCAATTCCATCAAAAATCATGACTTGAGGCCGAACTATAAATACATCATCGATTCGACCTTTTTCACACGCATGACTTTTACGCCATTAGAGCTATTCTCAAAAGTATTAATCTCAGAATCAAAATATTTGGTGTGTGGATGCATTCTTACATGGTCGACCCTCATGAAAAAAAGTGGCGCAATTCCATCAAAAATCATGACTTGAGGCCGAACTATAAATACATCAGCAATTCGACCTTTTTCACATGCATGACTTTCATGCCATTACAGCTATTCTCAAAAGTATTAATCTCAGAATCAAAATATTTGGTGTGTGGATGCATTCTTACATGGTCGACCCTCATGAAAAAAATTGGCGCAATTCCATCAAAAATCATGACTTGAGGCCAAACTATAAATACATCAGCAATTCGACCTTTTTCACATGCATGACTTTTACGCCATGAGAATTATTCTCAAAAGTATTAATCTCAGAATCAAAATATTTGGTGTGTGGATGCATTCTTACATGGTCGACCCTCATGAAAAAAATTGGCGCAATTCCATCAAAAATCATGACTTGAGGCCAAACTATAAATACATCAGCGATTCGACCTTTTTCACATGCATGACTTTTACGCCATTAGAGTTATTCTCAAAAGTATTAATCTCAGAATCAAAATATTTGGTGTGTGGATGCATTCTTACATGGTCGACCCTCATGAAAAAAATTGGCGCAATTCCATCAAAAATCATGACTTGAGGCCGAACTATAAATACATCAGCGATTCGACCTTTTTCACACGCATGACTTTTACGCCATTAGAGCTATTCTCAAAAGTATTAATCTCAGAATCAAAATATTTGGTGTGTGGATGCATTCTTACATGGTCGACCCTCATGAAAAAAATTGGCGCAATTCCATCAAAATTCATGACTTGAGGCCAAACTATAAATACATCAGCAATTCGACCTTTTTCACACGCATGACTTTTACGCCATGAGAGCTATTCTCAAAAGTATTAATCTCAGAATCAAAATATTTGGTGTGTGGATGCATTCTTACATGGTCGACCCTCATGAAAAGAATTGGCGCAATTCCATCAAAAATCATGACTTGAGGCCGAACTATAAATACATCATCGATTCGACCTTTTTCACACGCATGACTTTTACGCCATTAGAGCTATTCTCAAAAGTATTAATCTCAGAATCAAAATATTTGGTGTGTGGATGCATTCTTACATGGTCGACCCTCATGAAAAAAATTGGCGCAATTCCATCAAAAATCATGACTTGAGGCCCAACTATAAATACATCAGCAATTCGACCTTTTTCACATGCATGACTTTTACGCCATTAGAGCTATTCTCAAAAGTATTAATCTCAGAATCAAAATATTTGGTGTGTGGATGCATTCTTACATGGTCGACCCTCATGAAAAAAAGTGGCGCAATTCCATCAAAAATCATGACTTGAGGCCGAACTATAAATACATCATCGATTCGACCTTTTTCACACGCATGACTTTTACGCCATTAGAGCTATTCTCAAAAGTATTAATCTCAGAATCAAAATATTTGGTGTGTGGATGCATTCTTACATGGTCGACCCTCATGAAAAAAATTGGCGCAATTCCATCAAAAATCATGACTTGAGGCCGAACTATAAATACATCAGCAATTCGACCTTTTTCACATGCATGACTTTTACGCCATTAGAGCTATTCTCAAAAGCATTAATCTCAGAATCAAAATATTTGGTGTGTGGATGCATTCTTACATGGTCGACCCTCATGAAAAAAATTGGCGCAATTCCATCAAAAATCATGACTTGAGGCCGAACTATAAATACATCAGCAATTCGACCTTTTTCACATGCATGACTTTTACGCCATTAGAGCTATTCTCAAAAGTATTAATCTCAGAATCAAAATATTTGGTGTGTGGATGCATTCTTACATGGTCGACCCTCATGAAAAAAATTGGCGCAATTCCATCAAAAATCATGACTTGAGGCCAAACTATAAATACATCAGCAATTCGACCTTTTTCACATGCATGACTTTTACGCCATTAGAGCTATTCTCAAAAGTATTAATCTCAGAATCAAAATATTTGGTGTGTGGATGCATTCTTACATGGTCGACCCTCATGAAAAAAATTGGCGCAATTCCATCAAAAATCATGACTTGAGGCCCAACTATAAATACATCAGCAATTCGACCTTTTTCACATGCATGACTTTTACGCCATTAGAGCTATTCTCAAAAGTATTAATCTCAGAATCAAAATATTTGGTGTGTGGATGCATTCTTACATGGTCGACCCTCATGAAAAAAAGTGGCGCAATTCCATCAAAAATCATGACTTGAGGCCGAACTATAAATACATCATCGATTCGACCTTTTTCACACGCATGACTTTTACGCCATTAGAGCTATTCTCAAAAGTATTAATCTCAGAATCAAAATATTTGGTGTGTGGATGCATTCTTACATGGTCGACCCTCATGAAAAAAATTGGCGCAATTCCATCAAAAATCATGACTTGAGGCCGAACTATAAATACATCAGCAATTCGACCTTTTTCACATGCATGACTTTTACGCCATTAGAGCTATTCTCAAAAGCATTAATCTCAGAATCAAAATATTTGGTGTGTGGATGCATTCTTACATGGTCGACCCTCATGAAAAAAATTGGCGCAATTCCATCAAAAATCATGACTTGAGGCCGAACTATAAATACATCAGCAATTCGAACTTTTTCACATGCATGACTTTTACGCCATTAGAGCTATTCTCAAAAGTATTAATCTCAGAATCAAAATATTTGGTGTGTGGATGCATTCTTACATGGTCGACCCTCATGAAAAAAATTGGCGCAATTCCATCAAAAATCATGACTTGAGGCCAAACTATAAATACATCAGCAATTCGACCTTTTTCACATGCATGACTTTTACGCCATTAGAGCTATTCTCAAAAGTATTAATCTCAGAATCAAAATATTTGGTGTATGGATGCATTCTTACATGGTCGACCCTCATGAAAAAAATTGGCGCAATTCCATCAAAAATCATGACTTGAGGCCAAACTATAAATACATCAGCGATTCGACCTTTTTCACATGCATGACTTTTAGGCCATTACAGCTATTCTCAAAAGTATTAATCTCAGAATCAAAATATTTGGTGTGTGGATGCATTCTTACATGGTCGACCCTCATGAAAAAAATTGGCGCAATTCCATCAAAAATCATGACTTGAGGCCAAACTATAAATACATCAGCGATTCGACCTTTTTTTCACATGCATGACTTTTACGCCATTAGAGCTATTCTCAAAAGTATTAATCTCAGAATCAAAATATTTGGTGTGTGGATGCATTCTTACATGGTCGACCCTCATGAAAAAATTGGCGCAATTCCATCAAAAATTATGACTTGAGGCCAAACTATAAATACATCAGCAATTCGACCTTTTTCACATGCATGACTTTTACGCCATTAGAGCTATTCTCAAAAGTATTAATCTCAGAATCAAAATATTTGGTGTGTGGATGCATTCTTACATGGTCGACCCTCATGAAAAAATTTGGCGCAATTCCATCAAAAATCATGACTTGAGGCCAAACTATAAATACATCAGCAATTCGACCTTTTTCACATGCATGACTTTTACGCCATGAGAATTATTCTCAAAAGTATTAATCTCAGAATCAAAATATTTGGTGTGTGGATGCATTCTTACATGGTCGACCCTCATGAAAAAAATTGGCGCAATTCCATCAAAAATCATGACTTGAGGCCAAACTATAAATACATCAGCGATTCGACCTTTTTCACATGCATGACTTTTACGCCATTAGAGTTATTCTCAAAAGTATTATTCTCAGAATCAAAATATTTGGTGTGTGGATGCATTCTTACATGGTCGACCCTCATGAAAAAAATTGGCGCAAATCCATCAAAAATCATGACTTGAGGCCGAACTATAAATACATCAGCGATTCGACCTTTTTCACATGCATGACTTTTACGCCATTACAGCTATTCTCAAAAGTATTAATCTCAGAATCAAAATATTTGGTGTGTGGATGCATTCTTACATGGTCGACCCTCATGAAAAAATTTGGCGCAATTCCATCAAAAATCATGACTTGAGGCCAAACTATAAATACATCAGCGATTCGACCTTTTTTTCACATGCATGACTTTTACGCCATTAGAGCTATTCTCAAAAGTATTAATCTCAGAATCAAAATATTTGGTGTGTGGATGCATTCTTACATGGTCGACCCTCATGAAAAAATTGTCGCAATTCCATCAAAAATTATGACTTGAGGCCAAACTATAAATACATCAGCAATTCGACCTTTTTCACATGCATGACTTTTACGCCATTAGAGCTATTCTCAAAAGTATTAATCTCAGAATCAAAATATTTGGTGTGTGGATGCATTCTTACATGGTCGACCCTCATGAAAAAATTTGGCGCAATTCCATCAAAAATCATGACTTGAGGCCGAACTATAAATACATCAGCGATTCGACCTTTTTCACATGCATGACTTTTACGCCATTAGAGCTATTCTCAAAAGTATTAATCTCAGAATCAAAATATTTGGTGTGTGGATGCATTCTTACATGGTCGACCCTCATGAAAAAATTGACGCAATTCCATCAAAAATTATGACTTGAGGCCAAACTATAAATACATCAGCAATTCGACCTTTTTCACATGCATGACTTTTACGCCATTAGAGCTATTCTCAAAAGTATTAATCTCAGAATCAAAATATTTGGTGTGTGGATGCATTCTTACATGGTCGACCCTCATGAAAAAATTTGGCGCAATTCCATCAAAAATCATGACTTGAGGCCGAACTATAAATACATCAGCAATTCGACCTTTTTCACATGCATGACTTTTACGCCATTACAGCTATTCTCAAAAGTATTAATCTCAGAATCAAAACATTTGGTGTGTGGATGCATTCTTACATGGTCGACCCTCATGAAAAAAATTGGCGCAATTCCATCAAAAATCATGACTTGAGGCCAAACTATAAATACATCAGCAATTCGACCTTTTTCACATGCATGACTTTTACGCCATGAGAATTATTCTCAAAAGTATTAATCTCAGAATCAAAATATTTGGTGTGTGGATGCATTCTTACATGGTCGACCCTCATGAAAAAAATTGGCGCAATTCCATCAAAAATCATGACTTGAGGCCGAACTATAAATACATCAGCAATTCGACCTTTTTCACATGCATGACTTTTACGCCATTAGAGCTATTCTCAAAAGCATTAATCTCAGAATCAAAATATTTGGTGTGTGGATGCATTCTTACATGGTCGACCCTCATGAAAAAAATTGGCGCAATTCCATCAAAAATCATGACTTGAGGCCGAACTATAAATACATCAGCAATTCGAACTTTTTCACATGCATGACTTTTACGCCATTAGAGCTATTCTCAAAAGTATTAATCTCAGAATCAAAATATTTGGTGTGTGGATGCATTCTTACATGGTCGACCCTCATGAAAAAAATTGGCGCAATTCCATCAAAAATCATGACTTGAGGCCAAACTATAAATACATCAGCAATTCGACCTTTTTCACATGCATGACTTTTACGCCATTAGAGCTATTCTCAAAAGTATTAATCTCAGAATCAAAATATTTGGTGTGTGGATGCATTCTTACATGGTCGACCCTCATGAAAAAAATTGGCGCAATTCCATCAAAAATCATGACTTGAGGCCAAACTATAAATACATCAGCGATTCGACCTTTTTCACATGCATGACTTTTAGGCCATTACAGCTATTCTCAAAAGTATTAATCTCAGAATCAAAAAATTTGGTGTGTGGATGCATTCTTACATGGTCGACCCTCATGAAAAAAATTGGCAAATTCCATCAAAAATCATGACTTGAGGCCAAACTATAAATACATCAGCGATTCGACCTTTTTTTCACATGCATGACTTTTACGCCATTAGAGCTATTCTCAAAAGTATTAATCTCAGAATCAAAATATTTGGTGTGTGGATGCATTCTTACATGGTCGACCCTCATGAAAAAATTGGCGCAATTCCATCAAAAATTATGACTTGAGGCCAAACTATAAATACATCAGCAATTCGACCTTTTTCACATGCATGACTTTTACGCCATTAGAGCTATTCTCAAAAGTATTAATCTCAGAATCAAAATATTTGGTGTGTGGATGCATTCTTACATGGTCGACCCTCATGAAAAAATTTGGCGCAATTCCATCAAAAATCATGACTTGAGGCCAAACTATAAATACATCAGCAATTCGACCTTTTTCACATGCATGACTTTTACGCCATGAGAATTATTCTCAAAAGTATTAATCTCAGAATCAAAATATTTGGTGTGTGGATGCATTCTTACATGGTCGACCCTCATGAAAAAAATTGGCGCAATTCCATCAAAAATCATGACTTGAGGCCAAACTATAAATACATCAGCGATTCGACCTTTTTCACATGCATGACTTTTACGCCATTAGAGTTATTCTCAAAAGTATTAATCTCAGAATCAAAATATTTGGTGTGTGGATGCATTCTTACATGGTCGACCCTCATGAAAAAAATTGGCGCAAATCCATCAAAAATCATGACTTGAGGCCGAACTATAAATACATCAGCGATTCGACCTTTTTCACATGCATGACTTTTACGCCATTACAGCTATTCTCAAAAGTATTAATCTCAGAATCAAAATATTTGGTGTGTGGATGCATTCTTACATGGTCGACCCTCATGAAAAGAATTGGTGCAATTCCATCAAAAATCATGACTTGAGGCCAAACTATAAATACATCAGCGATTCGACCTTTTTTTCACATGCATGACTTTTACGCCATTAGAGTTATTCTCAAAAGTATTAATCTCAGAATCAAAATATTTGGTGTGTGGATGCATTCTTACATGGTCGACCCTCATGAAAAAATTGGCGCAATTCCATCAAAAATTATGACTTGAGGCCAAACTATAAATACATCAGCAATTCGACCTTTTTCACATGCATGACTTTTACGCCATTAGAGCTATTCTCAAAAGTATTAATCTCAGAATCAAAATATTTGGTGTGTGGATGCATTCTTACATGGTCGACCCTCATGAAAAAATTTGGCGCAATTCCATCAAAAATCATGACTTGAGGCCAAACTATAAATACATCAGCAATTCGACCTTTTTCACATGCATGACTTTTACGCCATGAGAATTATTCTCAAAAGTATTAATCTCAGAATCAAAATATTTGGTGTGTGGATGCATTCTTACATGGTCGACCCTCATGAAAAAAATTGGCGCAATTCCATCAAAAATCATGACTTGAGGCCAAACTATAAATACATCAGCGATTCGACCTTTTTCACATGCATGACTTTTACGCCATTAGAGTTATTCTCAAAAGTATTATTCTCAGAATCAAAATATTTGGTGTGTGGATGCATTCTTACATGGTCGACCCTCATGAAAAAAATTGGCGCAAATCCATCAAAAATCATGACTTGAGGCCGAACTATAAATACATCAGCGATTCGACCTTTTTCACATGCATGACTTTTACGCCATTACAGCTATTCTCAAAAGTATTAATCTCAGAATCAAAATATTTGGTGTGTGGATGCATTCTTACATGGTCGACCCTCATGAAAAGAATTGGCGCAATTCCATCAAAAATCATGACTTGAGGCCAAACTATAAATACATCAGCGATTCGACCTTTTTTTCACATGCATGACTTTTACGCCATTAGAGCTATTCTCAAAAGTATTAATCTCAGAATCAAAATATTTGGTGTGTGGATGCATTCTTACATGGTCGACCCTCATGAAAAAATTGGCGCAATTCCATCAAAAATTATGACTTGAGGCCAAACTATAAATACATCAGCAATTCGACCTTTTTCACATGCATGACTTTTACGCCATTAGAGCTATTCTCAAAAGTATTAATCTCAGAATCAAAATATTTGGTGTGTGGATGCATTCTTACATGGTCGACCCTCATGAAAAAATTTGGCGCAATTCCATCAAAAATCATGACTTGAGGCCGAACTATAAATACATCAGCAATTCGACCTTTTTCACATGCATGACTTTTACGCCATTACAGCTATTCTCAAAAGTATTAATCTCAGAATCAAAACATTTGGTGTGTGGATGCATTCTTACATGGTCGACCCTCATGAAAAAAATTGGTGCAATTCCATCAAAAATCATGACTTGAGGCCAAACTATAAATACATCAGCAATTCGACCTTTTTCACATGCATGACTTTTACGCCATGAGAATTATTCTCAAAAGTATTAATCTCAGAATCAAAATATTTGGTGTGTGGATGCATTCTTACATGGTCGACCCTCATGAAAAAAATTGGCGCAATTCCATCAAAAATCATGACTTGAGGCCAAACTATAAATACATCAGCGATTCGACCTTTTTCACATGCATGACTTTTACGCCATTAGAGCTATTCTCAAAAGTATTATTCTCAGAATCAAAATATTTGGTGTGTGGATGCATTCTTACATGGTCGACCCTCATGAAAAAAATTGGCGCAAATCCATCAAAAATCATGACTTGAGGCCGAACTATAAATACATCAGCGATTCGACCTTTTTCACATGCATGACTTTTACGCCATTACAGCTATTCTCAAAAGTATTAATCTCAGAATCAAAATATTTGGTGTGTGGATGCATTCTTACATGGTCGACCCTCATGAAAAGAATTGGCGCAATTCCATCAAAAATCATGACTTGAGGCCGAACTATAAATACATCAGCAATTCGACCTTTTTCACATGCATGACTTTTACGCCATTACAGCTATTCTCAAAAGTATTAATCTCAGAATCAAAATATTTGGTGTGTGGATGCATTCTTACATGGTCGACCCTCATGAAAAAAATTGGCGCAATTCCATCAAAAATCATGACTTGAGGCCAAACTATAAATACATCAGCGATTCGACCTTTTTCACATGCATGACTTTTACGCCATTAGAGTTATTCTCAAAAGTATTATTCTCAGAATCAAAATATTTGGTGTGTGGATGCATTCTTACATGGTCGACCCTCATGAAAAAAATTGGCGCAAATCCATCAAAAATCATGACTTGAGGCCGAACTATAAATACATCAGCGATTCGACCTTTTTCACATGCATGACTTTTACGCCATTACAGCTATTCTCAAAAGTATTAATCTCAGAATCAAAATATTTGGTGTGTGGATGCATTCTTACATGGTCGACCCTCATGAAAAGAATTGGCGCAATTCCATCAAAAATCATGACTTGAGGCCGAACTATAAATACATCAGCAATTCGACCTTTTTCACATGCATGACTTTTACGCCATTACAGCTATTCTCAAAAGTATTAATCTCAGAATCAAAACATTTGGTGTGTGGATGCATTCTTACATGGTCGACCCTCATGAAAAAAATTGGTGCAATTCCATCAAAAATCATGACTTGAGGCCAAACTATAAATACATCAGCAATTCGACCTTTTTCACATGCATGACTTTTACGCCATGAGAATTATTCTCAAAAGTATTAATCTCAGAATCAAAATATTTGGTGTGTGGATGCATTCTTACATGGTCGACCCTCATGAAAAAAATTGGCGCAATTCCATCAAAAATCATGACTTGAGGCCAAACTATAAATACATCAGCGATTCGACCTTTTTCACATGCATGACTTTTACGCCATTAGAGTTATTCTCAAAAGTATTATTCTCAGAATCAAAATATTTGGTGTGTGGATGCATTCTTACATGGTCGACCCTCATGAAAAAAATTGGCGCAAATCCATCAAAAATCATGACTTGAGGCCGAACTATAAATACATCAGCGATTCGACCTTTTTCACATGCATGACTTTTACGCCATTACAGCTATTCTCAAAAGTATTAATCTCAGAATCAAAATATTTGGTGTGTGGATGCATTCTTACATGGTCGACCCTCATGAAAAGAATTGGCGCAATTCCATCAAAAATCATGACTTGAGGCCAAACTATAAATACATCAGCGATTCGACCTTTTTTTCACATGCATGACTTTTACGCCATTAGAGCTATTCTCAAAAGTATTAATCTCAGAATCAAAATATTTGGTGTGTGGATGCATTCTTACATGGTCGACCCTCATGAAAAAATTGGCGCAATTCCATCAAAAATTATGACTTGAGGCCAAACTATAAATACATCAGCAATTCGACCTTTTTCACATGCATGACTTTTACGCCATTAGAGCTATTCTCAAAAGTATTAATCTCAGAATCAAAATATTTGGTGTGTGGATGCATTCTTACATGGTCGACCCTCATGAAAAAATTTGGCGCAATTCCATCAAAAATCATGACTTGAGGCCGAACTATAAATACATCAGCAATTCGACCTTTTTTTCACATGCATGACTTTTACGCCATTAGAGCTATTCTCAAAAGTATTAATCTCAGAATCAAAATATTTGGTGTGTGGATGCATTCTTACATGGTCGACCCTCATGAAAAAAATTGGCGCAATTCCATCAAAAATCATGACTTGAGGCCAAACTATAAATACATCAGCAATTCGACCTTTTTCACATGCATGACTTTTACGCCATGAGAATTATTCTCAAAAGTATTAATCTCAGAATCAAAATATTTGGTGTGTGGATGCATTCTTACATGGTCGACCCTCATGAAAAAAATTGGCGCAATTCCATCAAAAATCATGACTTGAGGCCAAACTATAAATACATCAGCGATTCGACCTTTTTCACATGCATGACTTTTACGCCATTAGAGTTATTCTCAAAAGTATTATTCTCAGAATCAAAATATTTGGTGTGTGGATGCATTCTTACATGGTCGACCCTCATGAAAAAAATTGGCGCAATTCCATCAAAAATCATGACTTGAGGCCGAACTATAAATACATCAGCGATTCGACCTTTTTCACATGCATGACTTTTACGCCATTAGAGCTATTCTCAAAAGTATTAATCTCAGAATCAAAATATTTGGTGTGTGGATGCATTCTTACATGGTCGACCCTCATGAAAAAATTTGGCGCAATTCCATCAAAAATCATGACTTGAGGCCGAACTATAAATACATCAGCAATTCGACCTTTTTCACATGCATGACTTTTACGCCATTACAGCTATTCTCAAAAGTATTAATCTCAGAATCAAAATATTTGGTGTGTGGATGCATTCTTACATGGTCGACCCTCATGAAAAAAATTGGCGCAATTCCATCAAAAATCATGACTTGAGGCCAAACTATAAATACATCAGCAATTCGACCTTTTTCACATGCATGACTTTTACGCCATGAGAATTATTCTCAAAAGTATTAATCTCAGAATCAAAATATTTGGTGTGTGGATGCATTCTTACATGGTCGACCCTCATGAAAAAAATTGGCGCAATTCCATCAAAAATCATGACTTGAGGCCAAACTATAAATACATCAGCGATTCGACCTTTTTCACATGCATGACTTTTACGCCATTAGAGTTATTCTCAAAAGTATTATTCTCAGAATCAAAATATTTGGTGTGTGGATGCATTCTTACATGGTCGACCCTCATGAAAAAAATTGGCGCAATTCCATCAAAAATCATGACTTGAGGCCGAACTATAAATACATCAGCGATTCGACCTTTTTCACACGCATGACTTTTACGCCATTAGAGCTATTCTCAAAAGTATTAATCTCAGAATCAAAATATTTGGTGTGTGGATGCATTCTTACATGGTCGACCCTCATGAAAAAATTTGGCGCAATTCCATCAAAAATCATGACTTGAGGCCAAACTATAAATACATCAGCAATTCGACCTTTTTCACATGCATGACTTTTACGCCATGAGAATTATTCTCAAAAGTATTAATCTCAGAATCAAAATATTTGGTGTGTGGATGCATTCTTACATGGTCAACCCTCATGAAAAAAATTGGCGCAATTCCATCAAAAATCATGACTTGAGGCCAAACTATAAATACATCAGCGATTCGACCTTTTTCACATGCATGACTTTTACGCCATTAGAGTTATTCTCAAAAGTATTAATCTCAGAATCAAAATATTTAGTGTGTGGATGCATTCTTACATGGTCGACCCTCATGAAAAAAATTGGCGCAATTCCATAAAAAATCATGACTTGAGGCCGAACTATAAATACATCAGCGATTCGACCTTTTTCACATGCATGACTTTTACGCCATTACAGCTATTCTCAAAAGTATTAATCTCAGAATCAAAATATTTGGTGTGTTGATGCATTCTTACATGGTCGACCCTCATGAAAAGAATTGGCGCAATTCCATCAAAAATCATGACTTGAGGCCAAACTATAAATACATCAGCGATTCGACCTTTTTTTCACATGCATGACTTTTACGCCATTAGAGCTATTCTCAAAAGTATTAATCTCAGAATCAAAATATTTGGTGTGTGGATGCATTCTTACATGGTCGACCCTCATGAAAAAATTGGCGCAATTCCATCAAAAATTATGACTTGAGGCCAAACTATAAATACATCAGCAATTCGACCTTTTTCACATGCATGACTTTTACGCCATTAGAGCTATTCTCAAAAGTATTAATCTCAGAATCAAAATATTTGGTGTGTGGATGCATTCTTACATGGTCGACCCTCATGAAAAAATTTGGCGCAATTCCATCAAAAATCATGACTTGAGGCCGAACTATAAATACATCAGCAATTCGACCTTTTTCACATGCATGACTTTTACGCCATTACAGCTATTCTCAAAAGTATTAATCTCAGAATCAAAATATTTGGTGTGTGGATGCATTCTTACATGGTCGACCCTCATGAAAAAATTTGGCGCAATTCCATCAAAAATCATGACTTGAGGCCAAACTATAAATACATCAGCAATTCGACCTTTTTCACATGCATGACTTTTACGCCATGAGAATTATTCTCAAAAGTATTAATCTCAGAATCAAAATATTTGGTGTGTGGATGCATTCTTACATGGTCGACCCTCATGAAAAAAATTGGCGCAATTCCATCAAAAATCATGACTTGAGGCCAAACTATAAATACATCAGCGATTCGACCTTTTTCACATGCATGACTTTTACGCCATTAGAGTTATTCTCAAAAGTATTATTCTCAGAATCAAAATATTTGGTGTGTGGATGCATTCTTACATGGTCGACCCTCATGAAAAAAATTGGCGCAATTCCATCAAAAATCATGACTTGAGGCCGAACTATAAATACATCAGCGATTCGACCTTTTTCACATGCATGACTTTTACGCCATTACAGCTATTCTCAAAAGTATTATTCTCAGAATCAAAATATTTGGTGTGTGGATGCATTCTTACATGGTCGACCCTCATGAAAAAAATTGGCGCAATTCCATCAAAAATCATGACTTGAGGCCAAACTATAAATACATCAGCGATTCGACCTTTTTTTCACATGCATGACTTTTACGCCATTAGAGCTATTCTCAAAAGTATTAATCTCAGAATCAAAATATTTGGTGTGTGGATGCATTCTTACATGGTCGACCCTCATGAAAAAATTGGCGCAATTCCATCAAAAATTATGACTTGAGGCCAAACTATAAATACATCAGCAATTCGACCTTTTTCACATGCATGACTTTTACGCCATTAGAGCTATTCTCAAAAGTATTAATCTCAGAATCAAAATATTTGGTGTGTGGATGCATTCTTACATGGTCGACCCTCATGAAAAAATTTGGCGCAATTCCATCAAAAATCATGACTTGAGGCCGAACTATAAATACATCAGCAATTCGACCTTTTTCACATGCATGACTTTTACGCCATTACAGCTATTCTCAAAAGTATTAATCTCAGAATCAAAATATTTGGTGTGTGGATGCATTCTTACATGGTCGACCCTCATGAAAAAAATTGGCGCAATTCCATCAAAAATCATGACTTGAGGCCAAACTATAAATACATCAGCAATTCGACCTTTTTCACATGCATGACTTTTACGCCATGAGAATTATTCTCAAAAGTATTAATCTCAGAATCAAAATATTTGGTGTGTGGATGCATTCTTACATGGTCGACCCTCATGAAAAAAATTGGCGCAATTCCATCAAAAATCATGACTTGAGGCCAAACTATAAATACATCAGCGATTCGACCTTTTTCACATGCATGACTTTTACGCCATTAGAGTTATTCTCAAAAGTATTATTCTCAGAATCAAAATATTTGGTGTGTGGATGCATTCTTACATGGTCGACCCTCATGAAAAAAATTGGCGCAATTCCATCAAAAATCATGACTTGAGGCCGAACTATAAATACATCAGCGATTCGACCTTTTTCACACGCATGACTTTTACGCCATTAGAGCTATTCTCAAAAGTATTAATCTCAGAATCAAAATATTTGGTGTGTGGATGCATTCTTACATGGTCGACCCTCATGAAAAAATTGGCGCAATTCCATCAAAAATCATGACTTGAGGCCAAACTATAAATACATCAGCAATTCGACCTTTTTCACATGCATGACTTTTACGCCATTAGAGCTATTCTCAAAAGTATTAATCTCAGAATCAAAATATTTGGTGTGTGGATGCATTCTTACATGGTCGACCCTCATGAAAAAAATTGGCGCAATTCCATCAAAAATCATGACTTGAGGCCAAACTATAAATACATCAGCGATTCGACCTTTTTCACATGCATGACTTTTACGCCATTAGAGTTATTCTCAAAAGTATTATTCTCAGAATCAAAATATTTGGTGTGTGGATGCATTCTTACATGGTCGACCCTCATGAAAAAAATTGGCGCAATTCCATAAAAAATCATGACTTGAGGCCGAACTATAAATACATCAGCGATTCGACCTTTTTCACATGCATGACTTTTACGCCATTACAGCTATTCTCAAAAGTATTAATCTCAGAATCAAAATATTTGGTGTGTTGATGCATTCTTACATGGTCGACCCTCATGAAAAGAATTGGCGCAATTCCATCAAAAATCATGACTTGAGGCCAAACTATAAATACATCAGCGATTCGACCTTTTTTTCACATGCATGACTTTTACGCCATTACAGCTATTCTCAAAAGTATTAATCTCAGAATCAAAATATTTGGTGTGTGGATGCATTCTTACATGGTCGACCCTCATGAAAAAATTGGCGCAATTCCATCAAAAATTATGACTTGAGGCCAAACTATAAATACATCAGCAATTCGACCTTTTTCACATGCATGACTTTTACGCCATGAGAATTATTCTCAAAAGTATTAATCTCAGAATCAAAATATTTGGTGTGTGGATGCATTCTTACATGGTCGACCCTCATGAAAAAAATTGGCGCAATTCCATCAAAAATCATGACTTGAGGCCAAACTATAAATACATCAGCGATTCGACCTTTTTCACATGCATGACTTTTACGCCATTAGAGTTATTCTCAAAAGTATTAATCTCAGAATCAAAATATTTGGTGTGTGGATGCATTCTTACATGGTCGACCCTCATGAAAAAAATTGGCGCAATTCCATCAAAAATCATGACTTGAGGCCGAACTATAAATACATCATCGATTCGACCTTTTTCACATGCATGAATTTTACGCCATTAGAGCTATTCTCAAAAGTATTAATCTCAGAATCAAAATATTTGGTGTGTGGATGCATTCTTACATGGTCGACCCTCATGAAAAAAATTGGCGCAATTCCATCAAAAATCATGACTTGAGGCCAAACTATAAATACATCAGCGATTCGACCTTTTTCACATGCATGACTTTTACGCCATTAGAGTTATTCTCAAAAGTATTAATCTCAGAATCAAAATATTTGGTGTGTGGATGCATTCTTACATGGTCGACCCTCATGAAAAAATTTGGCGCAATTCCATCAAAAATCATGACTTGAGGCCAAACTATAAATACATCAGCAATTCGACCTTTTTCACATGCATGACTTTTACGCCATTACAGCTATTCTCAAAAGTATTAATCTCAGAATCAAAATATTTGGTGTGTGGATGCATTCTTACATGGTCGACCCTCATGAAAAAAAGTGGCGCAATTCCATCAAAAATCATGACTTGAGGCCAAACTATAAATACATCAGCAATTCGACCTTTTTCACATGCATGACTTTTACGCCATGAGAATTATTCTCAAAAGTATTAATCTCAGAATCAAAATATTTGGTGTGTGGATGCATTCTTACATGGTCGACCCTCATGAAAAAAATTGGCGCAATTCCATCAAAAATCATGACTTGAGGCCAAACTATAAATACATCAGCGATTCGACCTTTTTCACATGCATGACTTTTACGCCATTAGAGTTATTCTCAAAAGTATTATTCTCAGAATCAAAATATTTGGTGTGTGGATGCATTCTTACATGGTCGACCCTCATGAAAAAAATTGGCGCAATTCCATCAAAAATCATGACTTGAGGCCGAACTATAAATACATCAGCGATTCGACCTTTTTCACACGCATGACTTTTACGCCATTAGAGCTATTCTCAAAAGTATTAATCTCAGAATCAAAATATTTGGTGTGTGGATGCATTCTTACATGGTCGACCCTCATGAAAAAATTGGCGCAATTCCATCAAAAATCATGACTTGAGGCCAAACTATAAATACATCAGCAATTCGACCTTTTTCACATGCATGACTTTTACGCCATTAGAGCTATTCTCAAAAGTATTAATCTCAGAATCAAAATATTTGGTGTGTGGATGCATTCTTACATGGTCGACCCTCATGAAAAAAATTGGCGCAATTCCATCAAAAATCATGACTTGAGGCCAAACTATAAATACATCAGCGATTCGACCTTTTTCACATGCATGACTTTTACGCCATTAGAGTTATTCTCAAAAGTATTATTCTCAGAATCAAAATATTTGGTGTGTGGATGCATTCTTACATGGTCGACCCTCATGAAAAAAATTGGCGCAATTCCATAAAAAATCATGACTTGAGGCCGAACTATAAATACATCAGCGATTCGACCTTTTTCACATGCATGACTTTTACGCCATTACAGCTATTCTCAAAAGTATTAATCTCAGAATCAAAATATTTGGTGTGTTGATGCATTCTTACATGGTCGACCCTCATGAAAAGAATTGGCGCAATTCCATCAAAAATCATGACTTGAGGCCAAACTATAAATACATCAGCGATTCGACCTTTTTTTCACATGCATGACTTTTACGCCATTACAGCTATTCTCAAAAGTATTAATCTCAGAATCAAAATATTTGGTGTGTGGATGCATTCTTACATGGTCGACCCTCATGAAAAAATTGGCGCAATTCCATCAAAAATTATGACTTGAGGCCAAACTATAAATACATCAGCAATTCGACCTTTTTCACATGCATGACTTTTACGCCATTAGAGCTATTCTCAAAAGTATTAATCTCAGAATCAAAATATTTGGTGTGTGGATGCATTCTTACATGGTCGACCCTCATGAAAAAATTTGGCGCAATTCCATCAAAAATCATGACTTGAGGCCGAACTATAAATACATCAGCAATTCGACCTTTTTCACATGCATGACTTTTACGCCATTACAGCTATTCTCAAAAGTATTAATCTCAGAATCAAAATATTTGGTGTGTGGATGCATTCTTACATGGTCGACCCTCATGAAAAAAATTGGCGCAATTCCATCAAAAATCATGACTTGAGGCCAAACTATAAATACATCAGCGATTCGACCTTTTTCACACGCATGACTTTTACGCCATTAGAGTTATTCTCAAAAGTATTATTCTCAGAATCAAAATATTTGGTGTGTGGATGCATTCTTACATGGTCGACCCTCATGAAAAAAATTGGCGCAATTCCATCAAAAATCATGACTTGAGGCCGAACTATAAATACATCAGCGATTCGACCTTTTTCACACGCATGACTTTTACGCCATTAGAGCTATTCTCAAAAGTATTAATCTCAGAATCAAAATATTTGGTGTGTGGATGCATTCTTACATGGTCGACCCTCATGAAAAAATTGGCGCAATTCCATCAAAAATCATGACTTGAGGCCAAACTATAAATACATCAGCAATTCGACCTTTTTCACATGCATGACTTTTACGCCATTAGAGTTATTCTCAAAAGTATTAATCTCAGAATCAAAATATTTGGTGTGTGGATGCATTCTTACATGGTCGACCCTCATGAAAAAAATTGGCGCAATTCCATCAAAAATCATGACTTGAGGCCAAACTATAAATACATCAGCGATTCGACCTTTTTCACATGCATGACTTTTACGCCATTAGAGTTATTCTCAAAAGTATTATTCTCAGAATCAAAATATTTGGTGTGTGGATGCATTCTTACATGGTCGACCCTCATGAAAAAAATTGGCGCAATTCCATAAAAAATCATGACTTGAGGCCGAACTATAAATACATCAGCGATTCGACCTTTTTCACATGCATGACTTTTACGCCATTACAGCTATTCTCAAAAGTATTAATCTCAGAATCAAAATATTTGGTGTGTTGATGCATTCTTACATGGTCGACCCTCATGAAAAGAATTGGCGCAATTCCATCAAAAATCATGACTTGAGGCCAAACTATAAATACATCAGCGATTCGACCTTTTTTTCACATGCATGACTTTTACGCCATTACAGCTATTCTCAAAAGTATTAATCTCAGAATCAAAATATTTGGTGTGTGGATGCATTCTTACATGGTCGACCCTCATGAAAAAATTGGCGCAATTCCATCAAAAATTATGACTTGAGGCCAAACTATAAATACATCAGCAATTCGACCTTTTTCACATGCATGACTTTTACGCCATGAGAATTATTCTCAAAAGTATTAATCTCAGAATCAAAATATTTGGTGTGTGGATGCATTCTTACATGGTCGACCCTCATGAAAAAAATTGGCGCAATTCCATCAAAAATCATGACTTGAGGCCAAACTATAAATACATCAGCGATTCGACCTTTTTCACATGCATGACTTTTACGCCATTAGAGTTATTCTCAAAAGTATTAATCTCAGAATCAAAATATTTGGTGTGTGGATGCATTCTTACATGGTCGACCCTCATGAAAAAAATTGGCGCAATTCCATCAAAAATCATGACTTGAGGCCGAACTATAAATACATCATCGATTCGACCTTTTTCACATGCATGACTTTTACGCCATTAGAGCTATTCTCAAAAGTATTAATCTCAGAATCAAAATATTTGGTGTGTGGATGCATTCTTACATGGTCGACCCTCATGAAAAAAATTGGCGCAATTCCATCAAAAATCATGACTTGAGGCCAAACTATAAATACATCAGCGATTCGACCTTTTTCACATGCATGACTTTTACGCCATTAGAGTTATTCTCAAAAGTATTAATCTCAGAATCAAAATATTTGGTGTGTGGATGCATTCTTACATGGTCGACCCTCATGAAAAAATTTGGCGCAATTCCATCAAAAATCATGACTTGAGGCCAAACTATAAATACATCAGCAATTCGACCTTTTTCACATGCATGACTTTTACGCCATTACAGCTATTCTCAAAAGTATTAATCTCAGAATCAAAATATTTGGTGTGTGGATGCATTCTTACATGGTCGACCCTCATGAAAAAAAGTGGCGCAATTCCATCAAAAATCATGACTTGAGGCCAAACTATAAATACATCAGCAATTCGACCTTTTTCACATGCATGACTTTTACGCCATGAGAATTATTCTCAAAAGTATTAATCTCAGAATCAAAATATTTGGTGTGTGGATGCATTCTTACATGGTCGACCCTCATGAAAAAAATTGGCGCAATTCCATCAAAAATCATGACTTGAGGCCAAACTATAAATACATCAGCGATTCGACCTTTTTCACATGCATGACTTTTACGCCATTAGAGTTATTCTCAAAAGTATTATTCTCAGAATCAAAATATTTGGTGTGTGGATGCATTCTTACATGGTCGACCCTCATGAAAAAAATTGGCGCAATTCCATCAAAAATCATGACTTGAGGCCGAACTATAAATACATCAGCGATTCGACCTTTTTCACACGCATGACTTTTACGCCATTAGAGCTATTCTCAAAAGTATTAATCTCAGAATCAAAATATTTGGTGTGTGGATGCATTCTTACATGGTCGACCCTCATGAAAAAATTGGCGCAATTCCATCAAAAATCATGACTTGAGGCCAAACTATAAATACATCAGCAATTCGACCTTTTTCACATGCATGACTTTTACGCCATTAGAGCTATTCTCAAAAGTATTAATCTCAGAATCAAAATATTTGGTGTGTGGATGCATTCTTACATGGTCGACCCTCATGAAAAAAATTGGCGCAATTCCATCAAAAATCATGACTTGAGGCCAAACTATAAATACATCAGCGATTCGACCTTTTTCACATGCATGACTTTTACGCCATTAGAGTTATTCTCAAAAGTATTATTCTCAGAATCAAAATATTTGGTGTGTGGATGCATTCTTACATGGTCGACCCTCATGAAAAAAATTGGCGCAATTCCATAAAAAATCATGACTTGAGGCCGAACTATAAATACATCAGCGATTCGACCTTTTTCACATGCATGACTTTTACGCCATTACAGCTATTCTCAAAAGTATTAATCTCAGAATCAAAATATTTGGTGTGTTGATGCATTCTTACATGGTCGACCCTCATGAAAAGAATTGGCGCAATTCCATCAAAAATCATGACTTGAGGCCAAACTATAAATACATCAGCGATTCGACCTTTTTTTCACATGCATGACTTTTACGCCATTACAGCTATTCTCAAAAGTATTAATCTCAGAATCAAAATATTTGGTGTGTGGATGCATTCTTACATGGTCGACCCTCATGAAAAAATTGGCGCAATTCCATCAAAAATTATGACTTGAGGCCAAACTATAAATACATCAGCAATTCGACCTTTTTCACATGCATGACTTTTACGCCATTAGAGCTATTCTCAAAAGTATTAATCTCAGAATCAAAATATTTGGTGTGTGGATGCATTCTTACATGGTCGACCCTCATGAAAAAATTTGGCGCAATTCCATCAAAAATCATGACTTGAGGTCGAACTATAAATACATCAGCAATTCGACCTTTTTCACATGCATGACTTTTACGCCATTACAGCTATTCTCAAAAGTATTAATCTCAGAATCAAAATATTTGGTGTGTGGATGCATTCTTACATGGTCGACCCTCATGAAAAAAATTGGCGCAATTCCATCAAAAATCATGACTTGAGGCCAAACTATAAATACATCAGCAATTCGACCTTTTTCACATGCATGACTTTTACGCCATGAGAATTATTCTCAAAAGTATTAATCTCAGAATCAAAATATTTGGTGTGTGGATGCATTCTTACATGGTCGACCCTCATGAAAAAAATTGGCGCAATTCCATCAAAAATCATGACTTGAGGCCAAACTATAAATACATCAGCGATTCGACCTTTTTCACATGCATGACTTTTACGCCATTAGAGTTATTCTCAAAAGTATTAATCTCAGAATCAAAATATTTGGTGTGTGGATGCATTCTTACATGGTCGACCCTCATGAAAAAAATTGGCGCAATTCCATCAAAAATCATGACTTGAGGCCGAACTATAAATACATCATCGATTCGACCTTTTTCACATGCATGACTTTTACGCCATTAGAGCTATTCTCAAAAGTATTAATCTCAGAATCAAAATATTTGGTGTGTGGATGCATTCTTACATGGTCGACCCTCATGAAAAAAATTGGCGCAATTCCATCAAAAATCATGACTTGAGGCCAAACTATAAATACATCAGCGATTCGACCTTTTTCACATGCATGACTTTTACGCCATTAGAGTTATTCTCAAAAGTATTAATCTCAGAATCAAAATATTTGGTGTGTGGATGCATTCTTACATGGTCGACCCTCATGAAAAAAATTGGCGCAATTCCATCAAAAATCATGACTTGAGGCCGAACTATAAATACATCATCGATTCGACCTTTTTCACATGCATGACTTTTACGCCATTAGAGCTATTCTCAAAAGTATTAATCTCAGAATCAAAATATTTGGTGTGTGGATGCATTCTTACATGGTCGACCCTCATGAAAAAAATTGGCGCAATTCCATCAAAAATCATGACTTGAGGCCAAACTATAAATACATCAGCAATTCGACCTTTTTCACATGCATGACTTTTACGCCATTACAGCTATTCTCAAAAGTATTAATCTCAGAATCAAAATATTTGGTGTGTGGATGCATTCTTACATGGTCGACCCTCATGAAAAGAATTGGCGCAATTCCATCAAAAATCATGACTTGAGGCCGAACTATAAATACATCATCGATTCGACCTTTTTCACACGCATGACTTTTACGCCATTAGAGCTATTCTCAAAAGTATTAATCTCAGAATCAAAATATTTGGTGTGTGGATGCATTCTTACATGGTCGACCCTCATGAAAAAAATTGGCGCAATTCCATCAAAAATCATGACTTGAGGCCAAACTATAAATACATCAGCAATTCGACCTTTTTCACATGCATGACTTTTACGCCATTAGAGCTATTCTCAAAAGTATTAATCTCAGAATCAAAATATTTGGTGTGTGGATGCATTCTTACATGGTCGACCCTCATGAAAAAATTGGCGCAATTCCATCAAAAATCATGACTTGAGGCCGAACTATAAATACATCAGCGATTCGACCTTTTTCACATGCATGACTTTTACGCCATTAGAGCTATTCTCAAAAGTATTAATCTCAGAATCAAAATATTTGGTGTGTGGATGCATTCTTACATGGTCGACCCTCATGAAAAAAATTGGCGCAATTCCATCAAAAATCATGACTTGAGGCCGAACTATAAATACATCAGCAATTCGACCTTTTTCACATGCATGACTTTTACGCCATTAGAGCTATTCTCAAAAGCATTAATCTCAGAATAAAAATATTTGGTGTGTGGATGCATTCTTACATGGTCGACCCTCATGAAAAAAATTGGCGCAATTCCATCAAAAATCATGACTTGAGGCCGAACTATAAATACATCAGCAATTCGATTTTTTTCACATGCATGACTTTTACGCCATTAGAGCTATTCTCAAAAGTATTAATCTCAGAATCAAAATATTTGGTGTGTGGATGCATTCTTACATGGTCGACCCTCATGAAAAAAATTGGCGCAATTCCATCAAAAATCATGACTTGAGGCCAAACTATAAATACATCAGCAATTCGACCTTTTTCACATGCATGACTTTTACGCCATTAGAGCTATTCTCAAAAGTATTAATCTCAGAATCAAAATATTTGGTGTGTGGATGCATTCTTACATGGTCGACCCTCATGAAAAAAATTGGCGCAATTCCATCAAAAATCATGACTTGAGGCCAAACTATAAATACATCAGCGATTCGACCTTTTTCACATGCATGACTTTTACGCCATTACAGCTATTCTCAAAAGTATTAATCTCAGAATCAAAATATTTGGTGTGTGGATGCATTCTTACATGGTCGACCCTCATGAAAAAAATTGGCGCAATTCCATCAAAAATCATGACTTGAGGCCAAACTATAAATACATCAGCGATTCGACCTTTTTTTCACATGCATGACTTTTACGCCATTACAGCTATTCTCAAAAGTATTAATCTCAGAATCAAAATATTTGGTGTGTGGATGCATTCTTACATGGTCGACCCTCATGAAAAAAATTGGCGCAATTCCATCAAAAATTATGACTTGAGGCCAAACTATAAATACATCAGCAATTCGACCTTTTTCACATGCATGACTTTTACGCCATTAGAGCTATTCTCAAAAGTATTAATCTCAGAATCAAAATATTTGGTGTGTGGATGCATTCTTACATGGTCGACCCTCATGAAAAAAATTGGCGCAATTCCATCAAAAATCATGACTTGAGGCCAAACTATAAATACATCAGCAATTCGACCTTTTTCACATGCATGACTTATACGCCATGAGAATTATTCTCAAAAGTATTAATCTCAGAATCAAAATATTTGGTGTGTGGATGCATTCTTACATGGTCGACCCTCATGAAAAAAATTGGCGCAATTCCATCAAAAATCATGACTTGAGGCCAAACTATAAATACATCAGCGATTCGACCTTTTTCACATGCATGACTTTTACGCCATTAGAGTTATTCTCAAAAGTATTATTCTCAGAATCAAAATATTTGGTGTGTGGATGCATTCTTACATGGTCGACCCTCATGAAAAAAATTGGCGCAATTCCATCAAAAATCATGACTTGAGGCCGAACTATAAATACATCAGCGATTCGACCTTTTTCACATGCATGACTTTTACGCCATTACAGCTATTCTCAAAAGTATTAATCTCAGAATCAAAATATTTGGTGTGTGGATGCATTCTTACATAGTCGACCCTCATGAAAAGAATTGGCGCAATTCCATCAAAAATCATGACTTGAGGCCAAACTATAAATACATCAGCGATTCGACCTTTTTTTCACATGCATGACTTTTACGCCATTAGAGCTATTCTCAAAAGTATTAATCTCAGAATCAAAATATTTGGTGTGTGGATGCATTCTTACATGGTCGACCCTCATGAAAAAATTGTCGCAATTCCATCAAAAATTATGACTTTAGGCCAAACTATAAATACATCAGCAATTCGACCTTTTTCACATGCATGACTTTTACGCCATTAGAGCTATTCTCAAAAGTATTAATCTCAGAATCAAAATATTTGGTGTGTGGATGCATTCTTACATGGTCGACCCTCATGAAAAAATTTGGCGCAATTCCATCAAAAATCATGACTTGAGGCCGAACTATAAATACATCAGCAATTCGACCTTTTTCACATGCATGACTTTTACGCCATTACAGCTATTCTCAAAAGTATTAATCTCAGAATCAAAATATTTGGTGTGTGGATGCATTCTTACATGGTCGACCCTCATGAAAAAAATTGGCGCAATTCCATCAAAAATCATGACTTGAGGCCAAACTATAAATACATCAGCAATTCGACCTTTTTCACATGCATGACTTTTACGCCATGAGAATTATTCTCAAAAGTATTAATCTCAGAATCAAAATATTTGGTGTGTGGATGCATTCTTACATGGTCGACCCTCATGAAAAAAATTGGCGCAATTCCATCAAAAATCATGACTTGAGGCCAAACTATAAATACATCAGCAATTCGACCTTTTTCACATGCATGACTTTTACGCCATGAGAATTATTCTCAAAAGTATTAATCTCAGAATCAAAATATTTGGTGTGTGGATGCATTCTTACATGGTCGACCCTCATGAAAAAAATTGGCGCAATTCCATCAAAAATCATGACTTGAGGCCAAACTATAAATACATCAGCAATTCGACCTTTTTCACATGCATGACTTTTACGCCATTAGAGCTATTCTCAAAAGTATTAATCTCAGAATCAAAATATTTGGTGTGTGGATGCATTCTTACATGGTCGACCCTCATGAAAAAAATTGGCGCAATTCCATCAAAAATCATGACTTGAGGCCAAACTATAAATACATCAGCGATTCGACCTTTTTCACATGCATGACTTTTACGCCATTACAGCTATTCTCAAAAGTATTAATCTCAGAATCAAAATATTTGGTGTGTGGATGCATTCTTACATGGTCGACCCTCATGAAAAAAATTGGCGCAATTCCATCAAAAATCATGACTTGAGGCCAAACTATAAATACATCAGCGATTCGACCTTTTTTTCACATGCATGACTTTTACGCCATTACAGCTATTCTCAAAAGTATTAATCTCAGAATCAAAATATTTGGTGTGTGGATGCATTCTTACATGGTCGACCCTCATGAAAAAAATTGGCGCAATTCCATCAAAAATTATGACTTGAGGCCAAACTATAAATACATCAGCAATTCGACCTTTTTCACATGCATGACTTTTACGCCATTAGAGCTATTCTCAAAAGTATTAATCTCAGAATCAAAATATTTGGTGTGTGGATGCATTCTTACATGGTCGACCCTCATGAAAAAAATTGGCGCAATTCCATCAAAAATCATGACTTGAGGCCAAACTATAAATACATCAGCAATTCGACCTTTTTCACATGCATGACTTATACGCCATGAGAATTATTCTCAAAAGTATTAATCTCAGAATCAAAATATTTGGTGTGTGGATGCATTCTTACATGGTCGACCCTCATGAAAAAAATTGGCGCAATTCCATCAAAAATCATGACTTGAGGCCAAACTATAAATACATCAGCGATTCGACCTTTTTCACATGCATGACTTTTACGCCATTAGAGTTATTCTCAAAAGTATTATTCTCAGAATCAAAATATTTGGTGTGTGGATGCATTCTTACATGGTCGACCCTCATGAAAAAAATTGGCGCAATTCCATCAAAAATCATGACTTGAGGCCGAACTATAAATACATCAGCGATTCGACCTTTTTCACATGCATGACTTTTACGCCATTACAGCTATTCTCAAAAGTATTAATCTCAGAATCAAAATATTTGGTGTGTGGATGCATTCTTACATAGTCGACCCTCATGAAAAGAATTGGCGCAATTCCATCAAAAATCATGACTTGAGGCCAAACTATAAATACATCAGCGATTCGACCTTTTTTTCACATGCATGACTTTTACGCCATTAGAGCTATTCTCAAAAGTATTAATCTCAGAATCAAAATATTTGGTGTGTGGATGCATTCTTACATGGTCGACCCTCATGAAAAAATTGTCGCAATTCCATCAAAAATTATGACTTGAGGCCAAACTATAAATACATCAGCAATTCGACCTTTTTCACATGCATGACTTTTACGCCATTAGAGCTATTCTCAAAAGTATTAATCTCAGAATCAAAATATTTGGTGTGTGGATGCATTCTTACATGGTCGACCCTCATGAAAAAATTTGGCGCAATTCCATCAAAAATCATGACTTGAGGCCGAACTATAAATACATCAGCAATTCGACCTTTTTCACATGCATGACTTTTACGCCATTACAGCTATTCTCAAAAGTATTAATCTCAGAATCAAAATATTTGGTGTGTGGATGCATTCTTACATGGTCGACCCTCATGAAAAAAATTGGCGCAATTCCATCAAAAATCATGACTTGAGGCCAAACTATAAATACATCAGCAATTCGACCTTTTTCACATGCATGACTTTTACGCCATGAGAATTATTCTCAAAAGTATTAATCTCAGAATCAAAATATTTGGTGTGTGGATGCATTCTTACATGGTCGACCCTCATGAAAAAAATTGGCGCAATTCCATCAAAAATCATGACTTGAGGCCAAACTATAAATACATCAGCAATTCGACCTTTTTCACATGCATGACTTTTACGCCATTACAGCTATTCTCAAAAGTATTAATCTCAGAATCAAAATATTTGGTGTGTGGATGCATTCTTACATGGTCGACCCTCATGAAAAAAATTGGCGCAATTCCATCAAAAATCATGACTTGAGGCCAAACTATAAATACATCAGCAATTCGACCTTTTTCACATGCATGACTTTTACGCCATGAGAATTATTCTCAAAAGTATTAATCTCAGAATCAAAATATTTGGTGTGTGGATGCATTCTTACATGGTCGACCCTCATGAAAAAAATTGGCGCAATTCCATCAAAAATCATGACTTGAGGCCAAACTATAAATACATCAGCAATTCGACCTTTTTCACATGCATGACTTTTACGCCATTAGAGCTATTCTCAAAAGTATTAATCTCAGAATCAAAATATTTGGTGTGTGGATGCATTCTTACATGGTCGACCCTCATGAAAAAAATTGGCGCAATTCCATCAAAAATCATGACTTGAGGCCAAACTATAAATACATCAGCGATTCGACCTTTTTCACATGCATGACTTTTACGCCATTACAGCTATTCTCAAAAGTATTAATCTCAGAATCAAAATATTTGGTGTGTGGATGCATTCTTACATGGTCGACCCTCATGAAAAAAATTGGCGCAATTCCATCAAAAATCATGACTTGAGGCCAAACTATAAATACATCAGCGATTCGACCTTTTTTTCACATGCATGACTTTTACGCCATTACAGCTATTCTCAAAAGTATTAATCTCAGAATCAAAATATTTGGTGTGTGGATGCATTCTTACATGGTCGACCCTCATGAAAAAAATTGGCGCAATTCCATCAAAAATTATGACTTGAGGCCAAACTATAAATACATCAGCAATTCGACCTTTTTCACATGCATGACTTTTACGCCATTAGAGCTATTCTCAAAAGTATTAATCTCAGAATCAAAATATTTGGTGTGTGGATGCATTCTTACATGGTCGACCCTCATGAAAAAAATTGGCGCAATTCCATCAAAAATCATGACTTGAGGCCAAACTATAAATACATCAGCAATTCGAACTTTTTCACATGCATGACTTATACGCCATGAGAATTATTCTCAAAAGTATTAATCTCAGAATCAAAATATTTGGTGTGTGGATGCATTCTTACATGGTCGACCCTCATGAAAAAAATTGGCGCAATTCCATCAAAAATCATGACTTGAGGCCAAACTATAAATACATCAGCGATTCGACCTTTTTCACATGCATGACTTTTACGCCATTAGAGTTATTCTCAAAAGTATTAATCTCAGAATCAAAATATTTGGTGTGTGGATGCATTCTTACATGGTCGACCCTCATGAAAAAAATTGGCGCAATTCCATCAAAAATCATGACTTGAGGCCGAACTATAAATACATCAGCGATTCGACCTTTTTCACATGCATGACTTTTACGCCATTACAGCTATTCTCAAAAGTATTAATCTCAGAATCAAAATATTTGGTGTGTGGATGCATTCTTACATGGTCGACCCTCATGAAAAGAATTGGCGCAATTCCATCAAAAATCATGACTTGAGGCCAAACTATAAATACATCAGCGATTCGACCTTTTTTTCACATGCATGACTTTTACGCCATTAGAGCTATTCTCAAAAGTATTAATCTCAGAATCAAAATATTTGGTGTGTGGATGCATTCTTACATGGTCGACCCTCATGAAAAAATTGTCGCAATTCCATCAAAAATTATGACTTGAGGCCAAACTATAAATACATCAGCAATTCGACCTTTTTCACATGCATGACTTTTACGCCATTAGAGCTATTCTCAAAAGTATTAATCTCAGAATCAAAATATTTGGTGTGTGGATGCATTCTTACATGGTCGACCCTCATGAAAAAATTTGGCGCAATTCCATCAAAAATCATGACTTGAGGCCGAACTATAAATACATCAGCAATTCGACCTTTTTCACATGCATGACTTTTACGCCATTACAGCTATTCTCAAAAGTATTAATCTCAGAATCAAAATATTTGGTGTGTGGATGCATTCTTACATGGTCGACCCTCATGAAAAAAATTGGCGCAATTCCATCAAAAATCATGACTTGAGGCCAAACTATAAATACATCAGCGATTCGACCTTTTTCACATGCATGACTTTTACGCCATGAGAATTATTCTCAAAAGTATTAATCTCAGAATCAAAATATTTGGTGTGTGGATGCATTCTTACATGGTCGACCGTCATGAAAAAAATTGGCGCAATTCCATCAAAAATCATGACTTGAGGCCAAACTATAAATACATCAGCGATTCGACCTTTTTCACATGCATGACTTTTACGCCATTAGAGTTATTCTCAAAAGTATTAATCTCAGAATCAAAATATTTGGTGTGTGGATGCATTCTTACATGGTCGACCCTCATGAAAAAAATTGGCGCAATTCCATCAAAAATCATGACTTGAGGCCGAACTATAAATACATCATCGATTCGACCTTTTTCACATGCATGACTTTTACGCCATTAGAGCTATTCTCAAAAGTATTAATCTCAGAATCAAAATATTTGGTGTGTGGATGCATTCTTACATGGTCGACCCTCATGAAAAAAATTGGCGCAATTCCATCAAAAATCATGACTTGAGGCCAAACTATAAATACATCAGCAATTCGACCTTTTTCACATGCATGACTTTTACGCCATGAGAGCTATTCTCAAAAGTATTAATCTCAGAATCAAAATATTTGGTGTGTGGATGCATTCTTACATGGTCGACCCTCATGAAAAGAATTGGCGCAATTCCATCAAAAATCATGACTTGAGGCCGAACTATAAATACATCAGCGATTCGACCTTTTTCACACGCATGACTTTTACGCCATTAGAGCTATTCTCAAAAGTATTAATCTCAGAATCAAAATATTTGGTGTGTGGATGCATTCTTACATGGTCGACCCTCATGAAAAAAATTGGCGCAATTCCATCAAAAATCATGACTTGAGGCCAAACTATAAATACATCAGCAATTCGACCTTTTTCACATGCATGACTTTTACGCCATTAGAGCTATTCTCAAAAGTATTAATCTCAGAATCAAAATATTTGGTGTGTGGATGCATTCTTACATGGTCGACCCTCATGAAAAAAATTGGCGCAATTCCATCAAAAATCATGACTTGAGGCCGAACTATAAATACATCATCGATTCGACCTTTTTCACACGCATGACTTTTACGCCATTAGAGCTATTCTCAAAAGTATTAATCTCAGAATCAAAATATTTGGTGTGTGGATGCATTCTTACATGGTCGACCCTCATGAAAAAAATTGGCGCAATTCCATCAAAAATCATGACTTGAGGCCGAACTATAAATACATCAGCAATTCGACCTTTTTCACATGCATGACTTTTACGCCATTAGAGCTATTCTCAAAAGCATTAATCTCAGAATAAAAATATTTGGTGTGTGGATGCATTCTTACATGGTCGACCCTCATGAAAAAAATTGGCGCAATTCCATCAAAAATCATGACTTGAGGCCGAACTATAAATACATCAGCAATTCGAACTTTTTCACATGCATGACTTTTACGCCATTAGAGCTATTCTCAAAAGTATTAATCTCAGAATCAAAATATTTGGTGTGTGGATGCATTCTTACATGGTCGACCCTCATGAAAAAAATTGGCGCAATTCCATCAAAAATCATGACTTGAGGCCAAACTATAAATACATCAGCAATTCGACCTTTTTCACATGCATGACTTTTACGCCATTAGAGCTATTCTCAAAATATTAATCTCAGAATCAAAATATTTGGTGTGTGGATGCATTCTTACATGGTCGACCCTCATGAAAAAAATTGGCGCAATTCCATCAAAAATCATGACTTGAGGCCAAACTATAAATACATCAGCGATTCGACCTTTTTCACATGCATGACTTTTACGCCATTACAGCTATTCTCAAAAGTATTAATCTCAGAATCAAAATATTTGGTGTGTGGATGCATTCTTACATGGTCGACCCTCATGAAAAAAATTGGCGCAATTCCATCAAAAATCATGACTTGAGGCCAAACTATAAATACATCAGCGATTCGACCTTTTTCACATGCATGACTTTTACGCCATGAGAATTATTCTCAAAAGTATTAATCTCAGAATCAAAATATTTGGTGTGTGGATGCATTCTTACATGGTCGACCGTCATGAAAAAAATTGGCGCAATTCCATCAAAAATCATGACTTGAGGCCAAACTATAAATACATCAGCGATTCGACCTTTTTCACATGCATGACTTTTACGCCATTAGAGTTATTCTCAAAAGTATTAATCTCAGAATCAAAATATTTGGTGTGTGGATGCATTCTTACATGGTCGACCCTCATGAAAAAAATTGGCGCAATTCCATCAAAAATCATGACTTGAGGCCGAACTATAAATACATCATCGATTCGACCTTTTTCACATGCATGACTTTTACGCCATTAGAGCTATTCTCAAAAGTATTAATCTCAGAATCAAAATATTTGGTGTGTGGATGCATTCTTACATGGTCGACCCTCATGAAAAAAATTGGCGCAATTCCATCAAAAATCATGACTTGAGGCCAAACTATAAATACATCAGCAATTCGACCTTTTTCACATGCATGACTTTTACGCCATGAGAGCTATTCTCAAAAGTATTAATCTCAGAATCAAAATATTTGGTGTGTGGATGCATTCTTACATGGTCGACCCTCATGAAAAGAATTGGCGCAATTCCATCAAAAATCATGACTTGAGGCCGAACTATAAATACATCAGCGATTCGACCTTTTTCACACGCATGACTTTTACGCCATTAGAGCTATTCTCAAAAGTATTAATCTCAGAATCAAAATATTTGGTGTGTGGATGCATTCTTACATGGTCGACCCTCATGAAAAAAATTGGCGCAATTCCATCAAAAATCATGACTTGAGGCCAAACTATAAATACATCAGCAATTCGACCTTTTTCACATGCATGACTTTTACGCCATTAGAGCTATTCTCAAAAGTATTAATCTCAGAATCAAAATATTTGGTGTGTGGATGCATTCTTACATGGTCGACCCTCATGAAAAAAATTGGCGCAATTCCATCAAAAATCATGACTTGAGGCCGAACTATAAATACATCATCGATTCGACCTTTTTCACACGCATGACTTTTACGCCATTAGAGCTATTCTCAAAAGTATTAATCTCAGAATCAAAATATTTGGTGTGTGGATGCATTCTTACATGGTCGACCCTCATGAAAAAAATTGGCGCAATTCCATCAAAAATCATGACTTGAGGCCGAACTATAAATACATCAGCAATTCGACCTTTTTCACATGCATGACTTTTACGCCATTAGAGCTATTCTCAAAAGCATTAATCTCAGAATAAAAATATTTGGTGTGTGGATGCATTCTTACATGGTCGACCCTCATGAAAAAAATTGGCGCAATTCCATCAAAAATCATGACTTGAGGCCGAACTATAAATACATCAGCAATTCGAACTTTTTCACATGCATGACTTTTACGCCATTAGAGCTATTCTCAAAAGTATTAATCTCAGAATCAAAATATTTGGTGTGTGGATGCATTCTTACATGGTCGACCCTCATGAAAAAAATTGGCGCAATTCCATCAAAAATCATGACTTGAGGCCAAACTATAAATACATCAGCAATTCGACCTTTTTCACATGCATGACTTTTACGCCATTAGAGCTATTCTCAAAATATTAATCTCAGAATCAAAATATTTGGTGTGTGGATGCATTCTTACATGGTCGACCCTCATGAAAAAAATTGGCGCAATTCCATCAAAAATCATGACTTGAGGCCAAACTATAAATACATCAGCGATTCGACCTTTTTCACATGCATGACTTTTACGCCATTACAGCTATTCTCAAAAGTATTAATCTCAGAATCAAAATATTTGGTGTGTGGATGCATTCTTACATGGTCGACCCTCATGAAAAAAATTGGCGCAATTCCATCAAAAATCATGACTTGAGGCCAAACTATAAATACATCAGCGATTCGACCTTTTTTTCACATGCATGACTTTTACGCCATTAGAGCTATTCTCAAAAGTATTAATCTCAGAATCAAAATATTTGGTGTGTGGATGCATTCTTACATGGTCGACCCTCATGAAAAAATTGGCGCAATTCCATCAAAAATTATGACTTGAGGCCAAACTATAAATACATCAGCAATTCGACCTTTTTCACATGCATGACTTTTACGCCATTAGAGCTATTCTCAAAAGTATTAATCTCAGAATCAAAATATTTGGTGTGTGGATGCATTCTTACATGGTCGACCCTCATGAAAAAAATTGGCGCAATTCCATCAAAAATCATGACTTGAGGCCAAACTATAAATACATCAGCAATTCGACCTTTTTCACATGCATGACTTTTACGCCATGAGAATTATTCTCAAAAGTATTAATCTCAGAATCAAAATATTTGGTGTGTGGATGCATTCTTACATGGTCGACCCTCATGAAAAAAATTGGCGCAATTCCATCAAAAATCATGACTTGAGGCCAAACTATAAATACATCAGCGATTCGACCTTTTTCACATGCATGACTTTTACGCCATTAGAGTTATTCTCAAAAGTATTATTCTCAGAATCAAAATATTTGGTGTGTGGATGCATTCTTACATGGTCGACCCTCATGAAAAAAATTGGCGCAATTCCATCAAAAATCATGACTTGAGGCAGAACTATAAATACATCAGCGATTCGACCTTTTTCACATGCATGACTTTTACGCCATTACAGCTATTCTCAAAAGTATTAATCTCAGAATCAAAATATTTGGTGTGTGGATGCATTCTTACATGGTCGACCCTCATGAAAAAAATTGGCGCAATTCCATCAAAAATCATGACTTGAGGCCGAACTATAAATACATCAGCGATTCGACCTTTTTTTCACATGCATGACTTTTACGCCATTAGAGCTATTCTCAAAAGTATTAATCTCAGAATCAAAATATTTGGTGTGTGGATGCATTCTTACATGGTCGACCCTCATGAAAAAATTGTCGCAATTCCATCAAAAATTATGACTTGAGGCCAAACTATAAATACATCAGCAATTCGACCTTTTTCACATGCATGACTTCTACGCCATTAGAGCTATTCTCAAAAGTATTAATCTCAGAATCAAAATATTTGGTGTGTGGATGCATTCTTACATGGTCGACCCTCATGAAAAAATTTGGCGCAATTCCATCAAAAATCATGACTTGAGGCCGAACTATAAATACATCAGCAATTCGACCTTTTTCACATGCATGACTTTTACGCCATTACAGCTATTCTCAAAAGTATTAATCTCAGAATCAAAATATTTGGTGTGTGGATGCATTCTTACATGGTCGACCCTCATGAAAAAAATTGGCGCAATTCCATCAAAAATCATGACTTGAGGCCAAACTATAAATACATCAGCAATTCGACCTTTTTCACATGCATGACTTTTACGCCATGAGAATTATTCTCAAAAGTATTAATCTCAGAATCAAAATATTTGGTGTGTGGGATGCATTCTTACATGGTCGACCCTCATGAAAAAAATTGGCGCAATTCCATCAAAAATCATGACTTGAGGCCAAACTATAAATACATCAGCGATTCGACCTTTTTCACATGCATGACTTTTACGCCATTAGAGTTATTCTCAAAAGTATTATTCTCAGAATCAAAATATTTGGTGTGTGGATGCATTCTTACATGGTCGACCCTCATGAAAAAAATTGGCGCAATTCCATCAAAAATCATGACTTGAGGCCGAACTATAAATACATCAGCGATTCGACCTTTTTCACACGCATGACTTTTACGCCATTAGAGCTATTCTCAAAAGTATTAATCTCAGAATCAAAATATTTGGTGTGTGGATGCATTCTTACATGGTCGACCCTCATGAAAAAATTTGGCGCAATTCCATCAAAAATCATGACTTGAGGCCAAACTATAAATACATCAGCAATTCGACCTTTTTTTCACATGCATGACTTTTACGCCATTAGAGCTATTCTCAAAAGTATTAATCTCAGAATCAAAATATTTGGTGTGTGGATGCATTCTTACATGGTCGACCCTCATGAAAAAATTGTCGCAATTCCATCAAAAATTATGACTTGAGGCCAAACTATAAATACATCAGCAATTCGACCTTTTTCACATGCATGACTTTTACGCCATTAGAGCTATTCTCAAAAGTATTAATCTCAGAATCAAAATATTTGGTGTGTGGATGCATTCTTACATGGTCGACCCTCATGAAAAAATTTGGCGCAATTCCATCAAAAATCATGACTTGAGGCCGAACTATAAATACATCAGCAATTCGACCTTTTTCACATGCATGACTTTTACGCCATTACAGCTATTCTCAAAAGTATTAATCTCAGAATCAAAATATTTGGTGTGTGGATGCATTCTTACATGGTCGACCCTCATGAAAAAAATTGGCGCAATTCCATCAAAAATCATGACTTGAGGCCAAACTATAAATACATCAGCAATTCGACCTTTTTCACATGCATGACTTTTACGCCATGAGAATTATTCTCAAAAGTATTAATCTCAGAATCAAAATATTTGGTGTGTGGATGCATTCTTACATGGTCGACCCTCATGAAAAAAATTGGCGCAATTCCATCAAAAATCATGACTTGAGGCCAAACTATAAATACATCAGCGATTCGACCTTTTTCACATGCATGACTTTTACGCCATTAGAGTTATTCTCAAAAGTATTAATCTCAGAATCAAAATATTTGGTGTGTGGATGCATTCTTACATGGTCGACCCTCATGAAAAAAATTGGCGCAATTCCATCAAAAATCATGACTTGAGGCCGAACTATAAATACATCATCGATTCGACCTTTTTCACATGCATGACTTTTACGCCATTAGAGCTATTCTCAAAAGTATTAATCTCAGAATCAAAATATTTGGTGTGTGGATGCATTCTTACATGGTCGACCCTCATGAAAAAAATTGGCGCAATTCCATCAAAAATCATGACTTGAGGCCAAACTATAAATACATCAGCAATTCGACCTTTTTCACATGCATGACTTTTACGCCATGAGAGCTATTCTCAAAAGTATTAATCTCAGAATCAAAATATTTGGTGTGTGGATGCATTCTTACATGGTCGACCCTCATGAAAAGAATTGGCGCAATTCCATCAAAAATCATGACTTGAGGCCGAACTATAAATACATCAGCGATTCGACCTTTTTCACACGCATGACTTTTACGCCATTAGAGCTATTCTCAAAAGTATTAATCTCAGAATCAAAATATTTGGTGTGTGGATGCATTCTTACATGGTCGACCCTCATGAAAAAAATTGGCGCAATTCCATCAAAAATCATGACTTGAGGCCAAACTATAAATACATCAGCAATTCGACCTTTTTCACATGCATGACTTTTACGCCATTAGAGCTATTCTCAAAAGTATTAATCTCAGAATCAAAATATTTGGTGTGTGGATGCATTCTTACATGGTCGACCCTCATGAAAAAAATTGGCGCAATTCCATCAAAAATCATGACTTGAGGCCGAACTATAAATACATCATCGATTCGACCTTTTTCACACGCATGACTTTTACGCCATTAGAGCTATTCTCAAAAGTATTAATCTCAGAATCAAAATATTTGGTGTGTGGATGCATTCTTACATGGTCGACCCTCATGAAAAAAATTGGCGCAATTCCATCAAAAATCATGACTTGAGGCCGAACTATAAATACATCAGCAATTCGACCTTTTTCACATGCATGACTTTTACGCCATTAGAGCTATTCTCAAAAGCATTAATCTCAGAATAAAAATATTTGGTGTGTGGATGCATTCTTACATGGTCGACCCTCATGAAAAAAATTGGCGCAATTCCATCAAAAATCATGACTTGAGGCCGAACTATAAATACATCAGCAATTCGAACTTTTTCACATGCATGACTTTTACGCCATTAGAGCTATTCTCAAAAGTATTAATCTCAGAATCAAAATATTTGGTGTGTGGATGCATTCTTACATGGTCGACCCTCATGAAAAAAATTGGCGCAATTCCATCAAAAATCATGACTTGAGGCCAAACTATAAATACATCAGCAATTCGACCTTTTTCACATGCATGACTTTTACGCCATTAGAGCTATTCTCAAAATATTAATCTCAGAATCAAAATATTTGGTGTGTGGATGCATTCTTACATGGTCGACCCTCATGAAAAAAATTGGCGCAATTCCATCAAAAATCATGACTTGAGGCCAAACTATAAATACATCAGCGATTCGACCTTTTTCACATGCATGACTTTTACGCCATTACAGCTATTCTCAAAAGTATTAATCTCAGAATCAAAATATTTGGTGTGTGGATGCATTCTTACATGGTCGACCCTCATGAAAAAAATTGGCGCAATTCCATCAAAAATCATGACTTGAGGCCAAACTATAAATACATCAGCGATTCGACCTTTTTTTCACATGCATGACTTTTACGCCATTAGAGCTATTCTCAAAAGTATTAATCTCAGAATCAAAATATTTGGTGTGTGGATGCATTCTTACATGGTCGACCCTCATGAAAAAATTGGCGCAATTCCATCAAAAATTATGACTTGAGGCCAAACTATAAATACATCAGCAATTCGACCTTTTTCACATGCATGACTTTTACGCCATTAGAGCTATTCTCAAAAGTATTAATCTCAGAATCAAAATATTTGGTGTGTGGATGCATTCTTACATGGTCGACCCTCATGAAAAAAATTGGCGCAATTCCATCAAAAATCATGACTTGAGGCCAAACTATAAATACATCAGCAATTCGACCTTTTTCACATGCATGACTTTTACGCCATGAGAATTATTCTCAAAAGTATTAATCTCAGAATCAAAATATTTGGTGTGTGGATGCATTCTTACATGGTCGACCCTCATGAAAAAAATTGGCGCAATTCCATCAAAAATCATGACTTGAGGCCAAACTATAAATACATCAGCGATTCGACCTTTTTCACATGCATGACTTTTACGCCATTAGAGTTATTCTCAAAAGTATTATTCTCAGAATCAAAATATTTGGTGTGTGGATGCATTCTTACATGGTCGACCCTCATGAAAAAAATTGGCGCAATTCCATCAAAAATCATGACTTGAGGCAGAACTATAAATACATCAGCGATTCGACCTTTTTCACATGCATGACTTTTACGCCATTACAGCTATTCTCAAAAGTATTAATCTCAGAATCAAAATATTTGGTGTGTGGATGCATTCTTACATGGTCGACCCTCATGAAAAGAATTGGCGCAATTCCATCAAAAATCATGACTTGAGGCCGAACTATAAATACATCAGCGATTCGACCTTTTTTTCACATGCATGACTTTTACGCCATTAGAGCTATTCTCAAAAGTATTAATCTCAGAATCAAAATATTTGGTGTGTGGATGCATTCTTACATGGTCGACCCTCATGAAAAAATTGTCGCAATTCCATCAAAAATTATGACTTGAGGCCAAACTATAAATACATCAGCAATTCGACCTTTTTCACATGCATGACTTTTACGCCATTAGAGCTATTCTCAAAAGTATTAATCTCAGAATCAAAATATTTGGTGTGTGGATGCATTCTTACATGGTCGACCCTCATGAAAAAATTTGGCGCAATTCCATCAAAAATCATGACTTGAGGCCGAACTATAAATACATCAGCAATTCGACCTTTTTCACATGCATGACTTTTACGCCATTACAGCTATTCTCAAAAGTATTAATCTCAGAATCAAAATATTTGGTGTGTGGATGCATTCTTACATGGTCGACCCTCATGAAAAAAATTGGCGCAATTCCATCAAAAATCATGACTTGAGGCCAAACTATAAATACATCAGCAATTCGAACTTTTTCACATGCATGACTTTTACGCCATGAGAATTATTCTCAAAAGTATTAATCTCAGAATCAAAATATTTGGTGTGTGGATGCATTCTTACATGGTCGACCCTCATGAAAAAAATTGGCGCAATTCCATCAAAAATCATGACTTGAGGCCAAACTATAAATACATCAGCGATTCGACCTTTTTCACATGCATGACTTTTACGCCATTAGAGTTATTCTCAAAAGTATTATTCTCAGAATCAAAATATTTGGTGTGTGGATGCATTCTTACATGGTCGACCCTCATGAAAAAAATTGGCGCAATTCCATCAAAAATCATGACTTGAGGCCGAACTATAAATACATCAGCGATTCGACCTTTTTCACACGCATGACTTTTACGCCATTAGAGCTATTCTCAAAAGTATTAATCTCAGAATCAAAATATTTGGTGTGTGGATGCATTCTTACATGGTCGACCCTCATGAAAAAATTTGGCGCAATTCCATCAAAAATCATGACTTGAGGCCAAACTATAAATACATCAGCAATTCGACCTTTTTCACATGCATGACTTTTACGCCATGAGAATTATTCTCAAAAGTATTAATCTCAGAATCAAAATATTTGGTGTGTGGATGCATTCTTACATGGTCGACCCTCATGAAAAAAATTGGCGCAATTCCATCAAAATCATGACTTGAGGCCAAACTATAAATACATCAGCGATTCGACCTTTTTCACATGCATGACTTTTACGCCATTAGAGTTATTCTCAAAAGTATTATTCTCAGAATCAAAATATTTGGTGTGTGGATGCATTCTTACATGGTCGACCCTCATGAAAAAAATTGGCGCAATTCCATCAAAAATCATGACTTGAGGCCGAACTATAAATACATCAGCGATTCGACCTTTTTCACACGCATGACTTTTACGCCATTAGAGCTATTCTCAAAAGTATTAATCTCAGAATCAAAATATTTGGTGTGTGGATGCATTCTTACATGGTCGACCCTCATGAAAAAATTTGGCGCAATTCCATCAAAAATCATGACTTGAGGCCAAACTATAAATACATCAGCAATTCGACCTTTTTCACATGCATGACTTTTACGCCATGAGAATTATTCTCAAAAGTATTAATCTCAGAATCAAAATATTTGGTGTGTGGATGCATTCTTACATGGTCGACCCTCATGAAAAAAATTGGCGCAATTCCATCAAAAATCATGACTTGAGGCCAAACTATAAATACATCAGCGATTCGACCTTTTTCACATGCATGACTTTTACGCCATTAGAGCTATTCTCAAAAGTATTATTCTCAGAATCAAAATATTTGGTGTGTGGATGCATTCTTACATGGTCGACCCTCATGAAAAAAATTGGCGCAATTCCATCAAAAATCATGACTTGAAGCCGAACTATAAATACATCAGCGATTCGACCTTTTTCACATGCATGACTTTTACGCCATTACAGCTATTCTCAAAAGTATTAATCTCAGAATCAAAATATTTGGTGTGTGGATGCATTCTTACATGGTCGACCCTCATGAAAAGAATTGGCGCAATTCCATCAAAAATCATGACTTGAGGCCAAACTATAAATACATCAGCGATTCGACCTTTTTTTCACATGCATGACTTTTACGCCATTAGAGCTATTCTCAAAAGTATTAATCTCAGAATCAAAATATTTGGTGTGTGGATGCATTCTTACATGGTCGACCCTCATGAAAAAATTGGCGCAATTCCATCAAAAATTATGACTTGAGGCCAAACTATAAATACATCAGCAATTCGACCTTTTTCACATGCATGACTTTTACGCCATTAGAGCTATTCTCAAAAGTATTAATCTCAGAATCAAAATATTTGGTGTGTGGATGCATTCTTACATGGTCGACCCTCATGAACAAATTTGGCGCAATTCCATCAAAAATCATGACTTGAGGCCGAACTATAAATACATCAGCAATTCGACCTTTTTCACATGCATGACTTTTACGCCATTACAGCTATTCTCAAAAGTATTAATCTCAGAATCAAAATATTTGGTGTGTGGATGCATTCTTACATGGTCGACCCTCATGAAAAAAATTGGCGCAATTCCATCAAAAATCATGACTTGAGGCCAAACTATAAATACATCAGCAATTCGACCTTTTTCACATGCATGACTTTTACGCCATGAGAATTATTCTCAAAAGTATTAATCTCAGAATCAAAATATTTGGTGTGTGGATGCATTCTTACATGGTCGACCCTCATGAAAAAAATTGGCGCAATTCCATCAAAAATCATGACTTGAGGCCAAACTATAAATACATCAGCGATTCGACCTTTTTCACATGCATGACTTTTACGCCATTAGAGTTATTCTCAAAAGTATTATTCTCAGAATCAAAATATTTGGTGTGTGGATGCATTCTTACATGGTCGACCCTCATGAAAAAAATTGGCGCAATTCCATCAAAAATCATGACTTGAGGCCGAACTATAAATACATCAGCGATTCGACCTTTTTCACACGCATGACTTTTACGCCATTAGAGCTATTCTCAAAAGTATTAATCTCAGAATCAAAATATTTGGTGTGTGGATGCATTCTTACATGGTCGACCCTCATGAAAAAAATTGGCGCAATTCCATCAAAAATCATGACTTGAGGCCGAACTATAAATACATCAGCAATTCGACCTTTTTCACATGCATGACTTTTACGCCATTAGAGCTATTCTCAAAAGTATTAATCTCAGAATCAAAATATTTGGTGTGTGGATGCATTCTTACATGGTCGACCCTCATGAAAAAAATTGGCGCAATTCCATCAAAAATCATGACTTGAGGCCAAACTATAAATACATCAGCAATTCGACCTTTTTCACATGCATGACTTTTACGCCATTAGAGCTATTCTCAAAAGCATTAATCTCAGAATCAAAATATTTGGTGTGTGGATGCATTCTTACATGGTCGACCCTCATGAAAAAAATTGGCGCAATTCCATCAAAAATCATGACTTGAGGCCAAACTATAAATACATCAGCGATTCGACCTTTTTCACATGCATGACTTTTACGCCATTACAGCTATTCTCAAAAGTATTAATCTCAGAATCAAAATATTTGGTGTGTGGATGCATTCTTACATGGTCGACCCTCATGAAAAAAATTGGCGCAATTCCATCAAAAATCATGACTTGAGGCCAAACTATAAATACATCAGCGATTCGACCTTTTTTTCACATGCATGACTTTTACGCCATTAGAGCTATTCTCAAAAGTATTAATCTCAGAATCAAAATATTTGGTGTGTGGATGCATTCTTACATGGTCGACCCTCATGAAAAAATTTAGCGCAATTCCATCAAAAATCATGACTTGAGGCCGAACTATAAATACATCAGCAATTCGACCTTTTTCACATGCATGACTTTTACGCCATTACAGCTATTCTCAAAAGTATTAATCTCAGAATCAAAATATTTGGTGTGTGGATGCATTCTTACATGGTCGACCCTCATGAAAAAAATTGGCGCAATTCCATCAAAAATCATGACTTGAGGCCAAACTATAAATACATCAGCAATTCGACCTTTTTCACATGCATGACTTTTACGCCATGAGAATTATTCTCAAAAGTATTAATCTCAGAATCAAAATATTTGGTGTGTGGATGCATTCTTACATGGTCGACCCTCATGAAAAAAATTGGCGCAATTCCATCAAAAATCATGACTTGAGGCCGAACTATAAATACATCAGCGATTCGACCTTTTTCACACGCATGACTTTTACGCCATTAGAGCTATTCTCAAAAGTATTAATCTCAGAATCAAAATATTTGGTGTGTGGATGCATTCTTACATGGTCGACCCTCATGAAAAAAATTGGCGCAATTCCATCAAAAATCATGACTTGAGGCCGAACTATAAATACATCAGCAATTCGACCTTTTTCACATGCATGACTTTTACGCCATTAGAGCTATTCTCAAAAGTATTAATCTCAGAATCAAAATATTTGGTGTGTGGATGCATTCTTACATGGTCGACCCTCATGAAAAAAATTGGCGCAATTCCATCAAAAATCATGACTTGAGGCCAAACTATAAATACATCAGCAATTCGACCTTTTTCACACGCATGACTTTTACGCCATTAGAGCTATTCTCAAAAGTATTAATCTCAGAATCAAAATATTTGGTGTGTGGATGCATTCTTACATGGTCGACCCTCATGAACAAATTTGGCGCAATTCCATCAAAAATCATGACTTGAGGCCAAACTATAAATACATCAGCGATTCGACCTTTTTCACATGCATGACTTTTACGCCATTAGAGTTATTCTCAAAAGTATTAATCTCAGAATCAAAATATTTGGTGTGTGGATGCATTCTTACATGGTCGACCCTCATGAAAAAAATTGGCGCAATTCCATCAAAAATCATGACTTGAGGCCGAACTATAAATACATCATCGATTCGACCTTTTTCACATGCATGACTTTTACGCCATTAGAGCTATTCTCAAAAGTATTAATCTCAGAATCAAAATATTTGGTGTGTGGATGCATTCTTACATGGTCGACCCTCATGAAAAAAATTGGCGCAATTCCATCAAAAATCATGACTTGAGGCCAAACTATAAATACATCAGCAATTCGACCTTTTTCACATGCATGACTTTTACGCCATGAGAGCTATTCTCAAAAGTATTAATCTCAGAATCAAAATATTTGGTGTGTGGATGCATTCTTACATGGTCGACCCTCATGAAAAGAATTGGCGCAATTCCATCAAAAATCATGACTTGAGGCCGAACTATAAATACATCAGCGATTCGACCTTTTTCACACGCATGACTTTTACGCCATTAGAGCTATTCTCAAAAGTATTAATCTCAGAATCAAAATATTTGGTGTGTGGATGCATTCTTACATGGTCGACCCTCATGAAAAAAATTGGCGCAATTCCATCAAAAATCATGACTTGAGGCCAAACTATAAATACATCAGCAATTCGACCTTTTTCACATGCATGACTTTTACGCCATTAGAGCTATTCTCAAAAGTATTAATCTCAGAATCAAAATATTTGGTGTGTGGATGCATTCTTACATGGTCAACCCTCATGAAAAAAATTGGCGCAATTCCATCAAAAATCATGACTTGAGGCCGAACTATAAATACATCATCGATTCGACCTTTTTCACACGCATGACTTTTACGCCATTAGAGCTATTCTCAAAAGTATTAATCTCAGAATCAAAATATTTGGTGTGTGGATGCATTCTTACATGGTCGACCCTCATGAAAAAAATTGGCGCAATTCCATCAAAAATCATGACTTGAGGCCAAACTATAAATACATCAGCGATTCGACCTTTTTTTCACATGCATGACTTTTACGCCATTAGAGCTATTCTCAAAAGTATTAATCTCAGAATCAAAATATTTGGTGTGTGGATGCATTCTTACATGGTCGACCCTCATGAAAAAATTTAGCGCAATTCCATCAAAAATCATGACTTGAGGCCGAACTATAAATACATCAGCGATTCGACCTTTTTCACATGCATGACTTTTACGCCATTACAGCTATTCTCAAAAGTATTAATCTCAGAATCAAAATATTTGGTGTGTGGATGCATTCTTACATGGTCGACCCTCATGAAAAAAATTGGCGCAATTCCATCAAAAATCATGACTTGAGGCCAAACTATAAATACATCAGCAATTCGACCTTTTTCACATGCATGACTTTTACGCCATGAGAATTATTCTCAAAAGTATTAATCTCAGAATCAAAATATTTGGTGTGTGGATGCATTCTTACATGGTCGACCCTCATGAAAAAAATTGGCGCAATTCCATCAAAAATCATGACTTGAGGCCGAACTATAAATACATCAGCGATTCGACCTTTTTCACATGCATGACTTTTACGCCATTAGAGCTATTCTCAAAAGTATTAATCTCAGAATCAAAATATTTGGTGTGTGGATGCATTCTTACATGGTCGACCCTCATGAAAAAAATTGGCGCAATTCCATCAAAAATCATGACTTGAGGCCGAACTATAAATACATCAGCAATTCGACCTTTTTCACATGCATGACTTTTACGCCATTAGAGCTATTCTCAAAAGTATTAATCTCAGAATCAAAATATTTGGTGTGTGGATGCATTCTTACATGGTCGACCCTCATGAAAAAAATTGGCGCAATTCCATCAAAAATCATGACTTGAGGCCAAACTATAAATACATCAGCAATTCGACCTTTTTCACACGCATGACTTTTACGCCATTAGAGCTATTCTCAAAAGTATTAATCTCAGAATCAAAATATTTGGTGTGTGGATGCATTCTTACATGGTCGACCCTCATGAACAAATTTGGCGCAATTCCATCAAAAATCATGACTTGAGGCCAAACTATAAATACATCAGCGATTCGACCTTTTTCACATGCATGACTTTTACGCCATTAGAGTTATTCTCAAAAGTATTAATCTCAGAATCAAAATATTTGGTGTGTGGATGCATTCTTACATGGTCGACCCTCATGAAAAAAATTGGCGCAATTCCATCAAAAATCATGACTTGAGGCCGAACTATAAATACATCATCGATTCGACCTTTTTCACATGCATGACTTTTACGCCATTAGAGCTATTCTCAAAAGTATTAATCTCAGAATCAAAATATTTGGTGTGTGGATGCATTCTTACATGGTCGACCCTCATGAAAAAAATTGGCGCAATTCCATCAAAAATCATGACTTGAGGCCAACCTATAAATACATCAGCAATTCGACCTTTTTCACATGCATGACTTTTACGCCATGAGAGCTATTCTCAAAAGTATTAATCTCAGAATCAAAATATTTGGTGTGTGGATGCATTCTTACATGGTCGACCCTCATGAAAAGAATTGGCGCAATTCCATCAAAAATCATGACTTGAGGCCGAACTATAAATACATCAGCGATTCGACCTTTTTCACACGCATGACTTTTACGCCATTAGAGCTATTCTCAAAAGTATTAATCTCAGAATCAAAATATTTGGTGTGTGGATGCATTCTTACATGGTCGACCCTCATGAAAAAAATTGGCGCAATTCCATCAAAAATCATGACTTGAGGCCAAACTATAAATACATCAGCAATTCGACCTTTTTCACATGCATGACTTTTACGCCATTAGAGCTATTCTCAAAAGTATTAATCTCAGAATCAAAATATTTGGTGTGTGGATGCATTCTTACATGGTCAACCCTCATGAAAAAAATTGGCGCAATTCCATCAAAAATCATGACTTGAGGCCGAACTATAAATACATCATCGATTCGACCTTTTTCACACGCATGACTTTTACGCCATTAGAGCTATTCTCAAAAGTATTAATCTCAGAATCAAAATATTTGGTGTGTGGATGCATTCTTACATGGTCGACCCTCATGAAAAAAATTGGCGCAATTCCATCAAAAATCATGACTTGAGGCCGAACTATAAATACATCAGCAATTCGACCTTTTTCACATGCATGACTTTTACGCCATTAGAGCTATTCTCAAAAGCATTAATCTCAGAATAAAAATATTTGGTGTGTGGATGCATTCTTACATGGTCGACCCTCATGAAAAAAATTGGCGCAATTCCATCAAAAATCATGACTTGAGGCCGAACTATAAATACATCAGCAATTCGAACTTTTTCACATGCATGACTTTTACGCCATTAGAGCTATTCTCAAAAGTATTAATCTCAGAATCAAAATATTTGGTGTGTGGATGCATTCTTACATGGTCGACCCTCATGAAAAAAATTGGCGCAATTCCATCAAAAATCATGACTTGAGGCCAAACTATAAATACATCAGCAATTCGACCTTTTTCACATGCATGACTTTTACGCCATTAGAGCTATTCTCAAAATATTAATCTCAGAATCAAAATATTTGGTGTGTGGATGCATTCTTACATGGTCGACCCTCATGAAAAAAATTGGCGCAATTCCATCAAAAATCATGACTTGAGGCCAAACTATAAATACATCAGCGATTCGACCTTTTTCACATGCATGACTTTTACGCCATTACAGCTATTCTCAAAAGTATTAATCTCAGAATCAAAATATTTGGTGTGTGGATGCATTCTTACATGGTCGACCCTCATGAAAAAAATTGGCGCAATTCCATCAAAAATCATGACTTGAGGCCAAACTATAAATACATCAGCGATTCGACCTTTTTTTCACATGCATGACTTTTACGCCATTAGAGCTATTCTCAAAAGTATTAATCTCAGAATCAAAATATTTGGTGTGTGGATGCATTCTTACATGGTCGACCCTCATGAAAAAATTGGCGCAATTCCATCAAAAATTATGACTTGAGGCCAAACTATAAATACATCAGCAATTCGACCTTTTTCACATGCATGACTTTTACGCCATTAGAGCTATTCTCAAAAGTATTAATCTCAGAATCAAAATATTTGGTGTGTGGATGCATTCTTACATGGTCGACCCTCATGAAAAAAATTGGCGCAATTCCATCAAAAATCATGACTTGAGGCCAAACTATAAATACATCAGCAATTCGACCTTTTTCACATGCATGACTTTTACGCCATGAGAATTATTCTCAAAAGTATTAATCTCAGAATCAAAATATTTGGTGTGTGGATGCATTCTTACATGGTCGACCCTCATGAAAAAAATTGGCGCAATTCCATCAAAAATCATGACTTGAGGCCAAACTATAAATACATCAGCGATTCGACCTTTTTCACATGCATGACTTTTACGCCATTAGAGTTATTCTCAAAAGTATTATTCTCAGAATCAAAATATTTGGTGTGTGGATGCATTCTTACATGGTCGACCCTCATGAAAAAAATTGGCGCAATTCCATCAAAAATCATGACTTGAGGCAGAACTATAAATACATCAGCGATTCGACCTTTTTCACATGCATGACTTTTACGCCATTACAGCTATTCTCAAAAGTATTAATCTCAGAATCAAAATATTTGGTGTGTGGATGCATTCTTACATGGTCGACCCTCATGAAAAGAATTGGCGCAATTCCATCAAAAATCATGACTTGAGGCCGAACTATAAATACATCAGCGATTCGACCTTTTTTTCACATGCATGACTTTTACGCCATTAGAGCTATTCTCAAAAGTATTAATCTCAGAATCAAAATATTTGGTGTGTGGATGCATTCTTACATGGTCGACCCTCATGAAAAAATTGTCGCAATTCCATCAAAAATTATGACTTGAGGCCAAACTATAAATACATCAGCAATTCGACCTTTTTCACATGCATGACTTTTACGCCATTAGAGCTATTCTCAAAAGTATTAATCTCAGAATCAAAATATTTGGTGTGTGGATGCATTCTTACATGGTCGACCCTCATGAAAAATTTTGGCGCAATTCCATCAAAAATCATGACTTGAGGCCGAACTATAAATACATCAGCAATTCGACCTTTTTCACATGCATGACTTTTACGCCATTAGAGCTATTCTCAAAAGTATTAATCTCAGAATCAAAATATTTGGTGTGTGGATGCATTCTTACATGGTCGACCCTCATGAAAAAAATTGGCGCAATTCCATCAAAAATCATGACTTGAGGCCAAACTATAAATACATCAGCAATTCGAACTTTTTCACATGCATGACTTTTACGCCATGAGAATTATTCTCAAAAGTATTAATCTCAGAATCAAAATATTTGGTGTGTGGATGCATTCTTACATGGTCGACCCTCATGAAAAAAAGTGGCGCAATTCCATCAAAAATCATGACTTGAGGCCAAACTATAAATACATCAGCGATTCGACCTTTTTCACATGCATGACTTTTACGCCATTAGAGTTATTCTCAAAAGTATTATTCTCAGAATCAAAATATTTGGTGTGTGGATGCATTCTTACATGGTCGACCCTCATGAAAAAAATTGGCGCAATTCCATCAAAAATCATGACTTGAGGCCGAACTATAAATACATCAGCGATTCGACCTTTTTCACACGCATGACTTTTACGCCATTAGAGCTATTCTCAAAAGTATTAATCTCAGAATCAAAATATTTGGTGTGTGGATGCATTCTTACATGGTCGACCCTCATGAAAAAATTTGGCGCAATTCCATCAAAAATCATGACTTGAGGCCAAACTATAAATACATCAGCAATTCGACCTTTTTCACATGCATGACTTTTACGCCATGAGAATTATTCTCAAAAGTATTAATCTCAGAATCAAAATATTTGGTGTGTGGATGCATTCTTACATGGTCGACCCTCATGAAAAAAATTGGCGCAATTCCATCAAAAATCATGACTTGAGGCCAAACTATAAATACATCAGCGATTCGACCTTTTTCACATGCATGACTTTTACGCCATTAGAGCTATTCTCAAAAGTATTAATCTCAGAATCAAAATATTTGGTGTGTGGATGCATTCTTACATGGTCGACCCTCATGAAAAAAATTGGCGCAATTCCATCAAAAATCATGACTTGAAGCCGAACTATAAATACATCAGCGATTCGACCTTTTTCACATGCATGACTTTTACGCCATTACAGCTATTCTCAAAAGTATTAATCTCAGAATCAAAATATTTGGTGTGTGGATGCATTCTTACATGGTCGACCCTCATGAAAAGAATTGGCGCAATTCCATCAAAAATCATGACTTGAGGCCAAACTATAAATACATCAGCGATTCGACCTTTTTTTCACATGCATGACTTTTACGCCATTAGAGCTATTCTCAAAAGTATTAATCTCAGAATCAAAATATTTGGTGTGTGGATGCATTCTTACATGGTCGACCCTCATGAAAAAATTGGCGCAATTCCATCAAAAATTATGACTTGAGGCCAAACTATAAATACATCAGCAATTCGACCTTTTTCACATGCATGACTTTTACGCCATTAGAGCTATTCTCAAAAGTATTAATCTCAGAATCAAAATATTTGGTGTGTGGATGCATTCTTACATGGTCGACCCTCATGAACAAATTTGGCGCAATTCCATCAAAAATCATGACTTGAGGCCGAACTATAAATACATCAGCAATTCGACCTTTTTCACATGCATGACTTTTACGCCATTACAGCTATTCTCAAAAGTATTAATCTCAGAATCAAAATATTTGGTGTGTGGATGCATTCTTACATGGTCGACCCTCATGAAAAAAATTGGCGCAATTCCATCAAAAATCATGACTTGAGGCCAAACTATAAATACATCAGCAATTCGACCTTTTTCACATGCATGACTTTTACTCCATGAGAATTATTCTCAAAAGTATTAATCTCAGAATCAAAATATTTGGTGTGTGGATGCATTCTTACATGGTCGACCCTCATGAAAAAAATTGGCGCAATTCCATCAAAAATCATGACTTGAGGCCAAACTATAAATACATCAGCGATTCGACCTTTTTCACATGCATGACTTTTACGCCATTAGAGTTATTCTCAAAAGTATTATTCTCAGAATCAAAATATTTGGTGTGTGGATGCATTCTTACATGGTCGACCCTCATGAAAAAAATTGGCGCAATTCCATCAAAAATCATGACTTGAGGCCGAACTATAAATACATCAGCGATTCGACCTTTTTCACACGCATGACTTTTACGCCATTAGAGCTATTCTCAAAAGTATTAATCTCAGAATCAAAATATTTGGTGTGTGGATGCATTCTTACATGGTCGACCCTCATGAAAAAAATTGGCGCAATTCCATCAAAAATCATGACTTGAGGCCGAACTATAAATACATCAGCAATTCGACCTTTTTCACATGCATGACTTTTACGCCATTAGAGCTATTCTCAAAAGTATTAATCTCAGAATCAAAATATTTGGTGTGTGGATGCATTCTTACATGGTCGACCCTCATGAAAAAAATTGGCGCAATTCCATCAAAAATCATGACTTGAGGCCAAACTATAAATACATCAGCAATTCGACCTTTTTCACATGCATGACTTTTACGCCATTAGAGCTATTCTCAAAAGTATTAATCTCAGAATCAAAATATTTGGTGTGTGGATGCATTCTTACATGGTCGACCCTCATGAAAAAAATTGGCGCAATTCCATCAAAAATCATGACTTGAGGCCAAACTATAAATACATCAGCGATTCGACCTTTTTCACATGCATGACTTTTACGCCATTACAGCTATTCTCAAAAGTATTAATCTCAGAATCAAAATATTTGGTGTGTGGATGCATTCTTACATGGTCGACCCTCATGAAAAAAATTGGCGCAATTCCATCAAAAATCATGACTTGAGGCCAAACTATAAATACATCAGCGATTCGACCTTTTTTTCACATGCATGACTTTTACGCCATTAGAGCTATTCTCAAAAGTATTAATCTCAGAATCAAAATATTTGGTGTGTGGATGCATTCTTACATGGTCGACCCTCATGAAAAAATTTAGCGCAATTCCATCAAAAATCATGACTTGAGGCCGAACTATAAATACATCAGCAATTCGACCTTTTTCACATGCATGACTTTTACGCCATGAGAATTATTCTCAAAAGTATTAATCTCAGAATCAAAATATTTGGTGTGTGGATGCATTCTTACATGGTCGACCCTCATGAAAAAAATTGGCGCAATTCCATCAAAAATCATGACTTGAGGCCGAACTATAAATACATCAGCGATTCGACCTTTTTCAAACGCATGACTTTTACGCCATTAGAGCTATTCTCAAAAGTATTAATCTCAGAATCAAAATATTTGGTGTGTGGATGCATTCTTACATGGTCGACCCTCATGAAAAAAATTGGCGCAATTCCATCAAAAATCATGACTTGAGGCCGAACTATAAATACATCAGCAATTCGACCTTTTTCACATGCATGACTTTTACGCCATTAGAGCTATTCTCAAAAGTATTAATCTCAGAATCAAAATATTTGGTGTGTGGATGCATTCTTACATGGTCGACCCTCATGAAAAAAATTGGCGCAATTCCATCAAAAATCATGACTTGAGGCCAAACTATAAATACATCAGCAATTCGACCTTTTTCACACGCATGACTTTTACGCCATTAGAGCTATTCTCAAAAGTATTAATCTCAGAATCAAAATATTTGGTGTGTGGATGCATTCTTACATGGTCGACCCTCATGAAAAAAATTGGCGCAATTCCATCAAAAATCATGACTTGAGGCCAAACTATAAATACATCAGCGATTCGACCTTTTTCACATGCATGACTTTTACGCCATTACAGCTATAAATACATCAGCGATTCGACCTTTTTCACATGCATGACTTTTACGCCATTAGAGTTATTCTCAAAAGTATTATTCTCAGAATCAAAATATTTGGTGTGTGGATGCATTCTTACATGGTCGACCCTCATGAAAAAAAGTGGCGCAATTCCATCAAAAATCATGACTTGAGGCCGAACTATAAATACATCAGCGATTCGACCTTTTTCACATGCATGACTTTTACGCCATTACAGCTATTCTCAAAAGTATTAATCTCAGAATCAAAACATTTGGTGTGTGGATGCATTCTTACATGGTCGACCCTCATGAAAAAATTGGCGCAATTCCATCAAAAATTATGACTTGAGGCCAAACTATAAATACATCAGCAATTCGACCTTTTTCACATGCATGACTTTTACGCCATTAGAGCTATTTTTAAAAGTATTAATCTCAGAATCAAAATATTTGGTGTGTGGATGCATTCTTACATGGTCGACCCTCATGAAAAAAATTGGCGCAATTCCATCAAAAATCATGACTTGAGGCCGAACTATAAATACATCAGCAATTCGACCTTTTTCACATGCATGACTTTTACGCCATTACAGCTATTCTCAAAAGTATTAATCTCAGAATCAAAATATTTGGTGTGTGGATGCATTCTTACATGGTCGACCCTCATGAAAAAAATTGGCGCAATTCCTTCAAAAATCATGACTTGAGGCCAAACTATAAATACATCAGCAATTCGAACTTTTTCACATGCATGACTTTTACGCCATGAGAATTATTCTCAAAAGTATTAATCTCAGAATCAAAATATTTGGTGTGTGGATGCATTCTTACATGGTCGACCCTCATGAAAAAAATTGGCGCAATTCCATCAAAAATCATGACTTGAGGCCAAACTATAAATACATCAGCGATTCGACCTTTTTCACATGCATGACTTTTACGCCATTAGAGCTATTCTCAAAAGTATTAATCTCAGAATCAAAATATTTGGTGTGTGGATGCATTCTTACATGGTCGACCCTCATGAAAAAAATTGGCGCAATTCCATCAAAAATCATGACTTGAGGCCGAACTATAAATACATCATCGATTCGACCTTTTTCACACGCATGACTTTTACGCCATTAGAGCTATTCTCAAAAGTATTAATCTCAGAATCAAAATATTTGGTGTGTGGATGCATTCTTACATGGTCGACCCTCATGAAAAAAATTGGCGCAATTCCATCAAAAATCATGACTTGAGGCCAAACTATAAATACATCAGCAATTCGACCTTTTTCACATGCATGACTTTTACGCCATGAGAATTATTCTCAAAAGTATTAATCTCAGAATCAAAATATTTGGTGTGTGGATGCATTCTTACATGGTCGACCCTCATGAAAAAAATTGGCGCAATTCCATCAAAAATCATGACTTGAGGCCGAACTATAAATACATCAGCGATTCGACCTTTTTCACACGCATGACTTTTACGCCATTAGAGCTATTCTCAAAAGTATTAATCTCAGAATCAAAATATTTGGTGTGTGGATGCATTCTTACATGGTCGACCCTCATGAAAGACATTGGCGCAATTCCATCAAAAATCATGACTTGAGGCCGAACTATAAATACATCAGCAATTCGACCTTTTTCACATGCATGACTTTTACGCCATTAGAGCTATTCTCAAAAGTATTAATCTCAGAATCAAAATATTTGGTGTGTGGATGCATTCTTACATGGTCGACCCTCATGAAAAAAATTGGCGCAATTCCATCAAAAATCATGACTTGAGGCCAAACTATAAATACATCAGCAATTCGACCTTTTTCACACGCATGACTTTTACGCCATTAGAGCTATTCTCAAAAGTATTAATCTCAGAATCAAAATATTTGGTGTGTGGATGCATTCTTACATGGTCGACCCTCATGAAAAAAATTGGCGCAATTCCATCAAAAATCATGACTTGAGGCCAAACTATAAATACATCAGCGATTCGACCTTTTTCACATGCATGACTTTTACGCCATTACAGCTATAAATACATCAGCGATTCGACCTTTTTCACATGCATGACTTTTACGCCATTAGAGTTATTCTCAAAAGTATTATTCTCAGAATCAAAATATTTGGTGTGTGGATGCATTCTTACATGGTCGACCCTCATGAAAAAAAGTGGCGCAATTCCATCAAAAATCATGACTTGAGGCCGAACTATAAATACATCAGCGATTCGACCTTTTTCACATGCATGACTTTTACGCCATTACAGCTATTCTCAAAAGTATTAATCTCAGAATCAAAACATTTGGTGTGTGGATGCATTCTTACATGGTCGACCCTCATGAAAAAATTGGCGCAATTCCATCAAAAATTATGACTTGAGGCCAAACTATAAATACATCAGCAATTCGACCTTTTTCACATGCATGACTTTTACGCCATTAGAGCTATTTTTAAAAGTATTAATCTCAGAATCAAAATATTTGGTGTGTGGATGCATTCTTACATGGTCGACCCTCATGAAAAAAATTGGCGCAATTCCATCAAAAATCATGACTTGAGGCCGAACTATAAATACATCAGCAATTCGACCTTTTTCACATGCATGACTTTTACGCCATTACAGCTATTCTCAAAAGTATTAATCTCAGAATCAAAATATTTGGTGTGTGGATGCATTCTTACATGGTCGACCCTCATGAAAAAAATTGGCGCAATTCCTTCAAAAATCATGACTTGAGGCCAAACTATAAATACATCAGCAATTCGAACTTTTTCACATGCATGAGTTTTACGCCATGAGAATTATTCTCAAAAGTATTAATCTCAGAATCAAAATATTTGGTGTGTGGATGCATTCTTACATGGTCGACCCTCATGAAAAAAATTGGCGCAATTCCATCAAAAATCATGACTTGAGGCCAAACTATAAATACATCAGCGATTCGACCTTTTTCACATGCATGACTTTTACGCCATTAGAGCTATTCTCAAAAGTATTAATCTCAGAATCAAAATATTTGGTGTGTGGATGCATTCTTACATGGTCGACCCTCATGAAAAAAATTGGCGCAATTCCATCAAAAATCATGACTTGAGGCCAAACTATAAATACATCATCGATTCGACCTTTTTCACACGCATGACTTTTACGCCATTAGAGCTATTCTCAAAAGTATTAATCTCAGAATCAAAATATTTGGTGTGTGGATGCATTCTTACATGGTCGACCCTCATGAAAAAAATTGGCGCAATTCCATCAAAAATCATGACTTGAGGCCAAACTATAAATACATCAGCAATTCGACCTTTTTCACACGCATGACTTTTACGCCATTAGAGCTATTCTCAAAAGTATTAATCTCAGAATCAAAATATTTGGTGTGTGGATGCATTCTTACATGGTCGACCCTCATGAAAAGAATTGGCGCAATTCCATCAAAAATCATGACTTGAGGCCGAACTATAAATACATCATCGATTCGACCTTTTTCACATGCATGACTTTTACGCCATTAGAGCTATTCTCAAAAGTATTAATCTCAGAATCAAAATATTTGGTGTGTGGATGCATTCTTACATGGTCGACCCTCATGAAAAAAATTGGCGCAATTCCATCAAAAATCATGACTTGAGGCCAAACTATAAATACATCAGCAATTCGACCTTTTTCACACGCATGACTTTTACGCCATTAGAGCTATTCTCAAAAGTATTAATCTCAGAATCAAAATATTTGGTGTGTGGATGCATTCTTACATGGTCGACCCTCATGAAAAAAAGTGGCGCAATTCCATCAAAAATCATGACTTGAGGCCGAACTATAAATACATCATCGATTCGACCTTTTTCACACGCATGACTTTTACGCCATTAGAGCTATTCTCAAAAGTATTAATCTCAGAATCAAAATATTTGGTGTGTGGATGCATTCTTACATGGTCGACCCTCATGAAAAAATTTGGCGCAATTCCATCAAAAATCATGACTTGAGGCCGAACTATAAATACATCAGCAATTCGACCTTTTTCACATGCATGACTTTTACGCCATTAGAGCTATTCTCAAAAGCATTAATCTCAGAATCAAAATATTTGGTGTGTGGATGCATTCTTACATGGTCGACCCTCATGAAAAAAATTGGCACAATTCCATCAAAAATCATGACTTGAGGCCGAACTATAAATACATCAGCAATTCGAACTTTTTCACATGCATGACTTTTACGCCATTAGAGCTATTCTCAAAAGTATTAATCTCAGAATCAAAATATTTGGTGTGTGGATGCATTCTTACATGGTCGACCCTCATGAAAAAAATTGGCGCAATTCCATCAAAAATCATGACTTGAGGCCAAACTATAAATACATCAGCGATTCGACCTTTTTCACATGCATGACTTTTACGCCATTACAGCTATTCTCAAAAGTATTAATCTCAGAATCAAAATATTTGGTGTGTGGATGCATTCTTACATGGTCGACCCTCATGAAAAAAATTGGCGCAATTCCATCAAAAATCATGACTTGAGGCCAAACTATAAATACATCAGCAATTCGACCTTTTTCACATGCATGACTTTTACGCCATGAGAATTATTCTCAAAAGTATTAATCTCAGAATCAAAATATTTGGTGTGTGGATGCATTCTTACATGGTCGACCCTCATGAAAAAAATTGGCGCAATTCCATCAAAAATCATGACTTGAGGCCAAACTATAAATACATCAGCGATTCGACCTTTTTTTCACATGCATGACTTTTACGCCATTAGAGTTATTCTCAAAAGTATTATTCTCAGAATCAAAATATTTGGTGTGTGGATGCATTCTTACATGGTCGACCCTCATGAAAAAAATTGGCGCAATTCCATCAAAAATCATGACTTGAGGCCGAACTATAAATACATCAGCGATTCGACCTTTTTCACACGCATGACTTTTACGCCATTAGAGCTATTCTCAAAAGTATTAATCTCAGAATCAAAATATTTGGTGTGTGGATGCATTCTTACATGGTCGACCATCATGAAAAAAATTGGCGCAATTCCATCAAAAATCATGACTTGAGGCCGAACTATAAATACATCAGCAATTCGACCTTTTTCACATGCATGACTTTTACGCCATTACAGCTATTCTCAAAAGTATTAATCTCAGAATCAAAATATTTGGTGTGTGGATGCATTCTTACATGGTCGACCCTCATGAAAAAAATTGGCGCAATTCCATCAAAAATCATGACTTGAGGCCAAACTATAAATACATCAGCAATTCGACCTTTTTCACATGCATGACTTTTACGCCATGAGAATTATTCTCAAAAGTATTAATCTCAGAATCAAAATATTTGGTGTGTGGATGCATTCTTACATGGTCGACCCTCATGAAAAGAATTGGCGCAATTCCATCAAAAATCATGACTTGAGGCCAAACTATAAATACATCAGCGATTCGACCTTTTTCACACGCATGACTTTTACGCCATTAGAGTTATTCTCAAAAGTATTAATCTCAGAATCAAAATATTTGGTGTGTGGATGCATTCTTACATGGTCGACCCTCATGAAAAAAATTGGCGCAATTCCATCAAAAATCATGACTTGAGGCCGAACTATAAATACATCATCGATTCGACCTTTTTCACACGCATGACTTTTACGCCTTTAGAGCTATTCTCAAAAGTATTAATCTCAGAATCAAAATATTTGGTGTGTGGATGCATTCTTACATGGTCGACCCTCATGAAAAAAAGTGGCGCAATTCCATCAAAAATCATGACTTGAGGCCAAACTATAAATACATCAGCAATTCGACCTTTTTCACACGCATGACTTTTACGCCATTAGAGCTATTCTCAAAAATATTAATCTCAGAATGAAAATATTTGGTGTGTGGATGCATTCTTACATGGTCGACCCTCATGAAAAAAATTGGCGCAATTCCATCAAAAATCATGACTTGAGGCCAAACTATAAATACATCAGCAATTCGACCTTTTTCACACGCATGACTTTTACGCCATTAGAGCTATTCTCAAAAGTATTAATCTCAGAATCAAAATATTTGGTGTGTGGATGCATTCTTACATGGTCGACCCTCATGAAAAAAATTGGCGCAATTCCATCAAAAATCATGACTTGAGGCCAAACTATAAATACATCAGCAATTCGACCTTTTTCACATGCATGACTTTTACGCCATGAGAATTATTCTCAAAAGTATTAATCTCAGAATCAAAATATTTGGTGTGTGGATGCATTCTTACATGGTCGACCCTCATGAAAAAAATTGGCGCAATTCCATCAAAAATCATGACTTGAGGCCAAACTATAAATACATCAGCGATTCGACCTTTTTCACATGCATGACTTTTACGCCATTAGAGTTATTCTCAAAAGTATTATTCTCAGAATCAAAATATTTGGTGTGTGGATGCATTCTTACATGGTCGACCCTCATGAAAAAAATTGGCGCAATTCCATCAAAAATCATGACTTGAGGCCGAACTATAAATACATCAGCGATTCGACCTTTTTCACACGCATGACTTTTACGCCATTAGAGCTATTCTCAAAAGTATTAATCTCAGAATCAAAATATTTGGTGTGTGGATGCATTCTTACATGGTCGACCCTCATGAAAAAAATTGGCGCAATTCCATCAAAAATTATGACTTGAGGCCAAACTATAAATACATCAGCAATTCGACCTTTTTCACATGCATGACTTTTACGCCATTACAGCTATTCTCAAAAGTATTAATCTCAGAATCAAAATATTTGGTGTGTGGATGCATTCTTACATGGTCGACCCTCATGAAAAAAATTGGCGCAATTCCATCAAAAATCATGACTTGAGGCCAAACTATAAATACATCAGCAATTCGACCTTTTTCACATGCATGACTTTTACGCCATGAGAATTATTCTCAAAAGTATTAATCTCAGAATCAAAATATTTGGTGTGTGGATGCATTCTTACATGGTCGACCCTCATGAAAAAAAGTGGCGCAATTCCATCAAAAATCATGACTTGAGGCCAAACTATAAATACATCAGCGATTCGACCTTTTTCACATGCATGACTTTTACGCCATTAGAGTTATTCTCAAAAGTATTAATCTCAGAATCAAAATATTTGGTGTGTGGATGCATTCTTACATGGTCGACCCTCATGAAAAAAATTGGCGCAATTCCTTCAAAAATCATGACTTGAGGCCGAACTATAAATACATCAGCAATTCGACCTTTTTCACATGCATGACTTTTACGCCATTAGAGCTATTCTCAAAAGCATTAATCTCAGAATCAAAATATTTGGTGTGTGGATGCATTCTTACATGGTTGACCCTCATGAAAAAAAGTGGCGCAATTCCATCAAAAATCATGACTTGAGGCCGAACTATAAATACATCAGCGATTCGACCTTTTTTTCACATGCATGACTTTTACGCCATTAGAGCTATTCTCAAAAGTATTAATCTCAGAATCAAAATATTTGGTGTGTGGATGCATTCTTACATGGTCGACCCTCATGAAAAAAATTGGCGCAATTCCATCAAAAATTATGACTTGAGGCCGAACTATAAATACATCAGCAATTCGACCTTTTTCACATGCATGACTTTTACGCCATTAGAGTTATTCTCAAAAGTATTAATCTCAGAATCAAAATATTTGGTGTGTGGATGCATTCTTACATGGTCGACCCTCATGAAAAAAATTGGCGCAATTCCATCAAAAATCATGACTTGAGGCCAAACTATAAATACATCAGCAATTCGACCTTTTTCACACGCATGACTTTTACGCCATTAGAGCTATTCTCAAAAGTATTAATCTCAGAATCAAAATATTTGGTGTGTGGATGCATTCTTACATGGTCCACCCTCATGAAAAGAATTGGCGCAATTCCATCAAAAATCATGACTTGAGGCCGAACTATAAATACATCATCGATTCGACCTTTTTCACATGCATGACTTTTACGCCATTAGAGCTATTCTCAAAAGTATTAATCTCAGAATCAAAATATTTGGTGTGTGGATGCATTCTTACATGGTCGACCCTCATGAAAAAAATTGGCGCAATTCCATCAAAAATCATGACTTGAGGCCAAACTATAAATACATCAGCAATTCGACCTTTTTCACATGCATGACTTTTACGCCATTAGAGCTATTCTCAAAAGTATTAATCTCAGAATCAAAATATTTGGTGTGTGGATGCATTCTTACATGGTCGACCCTCATGAAAAAAAGTGGCGCAATTCCATCAAAAATCATGACTTGAGGCCGAACTATAAATACATCATCGATTCGACCTTTTTCACACGCATGACTTTTACGCCATTAGAGCTATTCTCAAAAGTATTAATCTCAGAATCAAAATATTTGGTGTGTGGATGCATTCTTACATGGTCGACCCTCATGAAAAAAATTGGCGCAATTCCATCAAAAATCATGACTTGAGGCCGAACTATAAATACATCAGCAATTCGACCTTTTTCACATGCATGACTTTTACGCCATTAGAGCTATTCTCAAAAGCATTAATCTCAGAATCAAAATATTTGGGGTGTGGATGCATTCTTACATGGTCGACCCTCATGAAAAAAATTGGCGCAATTCCATCAAAAATCATGACTTGAGGCCGAACTATAAATACATCAGCAATTCGAACTTTTTCACATGCATGACTTTTACGCCATTAGAGCTATTCTCAAAAGTATTAATCTCAGAATCAAAATATTTGGTGTGTGGATGCATTCTTACATGGTCGACCCTCATGAAAAAAATTGGCGCAATTCCATCAAAAATCATGACTTGAGGCCAAACTATAAATACATCAGCAATTCGACCTTTTTCACATGCATGACTTTTACGCCATTAGAGCTATTCTCAAAAGTATTAATCTCAGAATCAAAATATTTGGTGTGTGGATGCATTCTTACATGGTCGACCCTCATGAAAAAAATTGGCGCAATTCCATCAAAAATCATGACTTGAGGCCGAACTATAAATACATCAGCAATTCGACCTTTTTCACATGCATGACTTTTACGCCATTAGAGCTATTCTCAAAAGTATTAATCTCAGAATCAAAATATTTGGTGTGTGGATGCATTCTTACATGGTCGACCCTCATGAAAAAAAGTGGCGCAATTCCATCAAAAATCATGACTTGAGGCCAAACTATAAATACATCAGCGATTCGACCTTTTTTTCACATGCATGACTTTTACGCCATTAGAGCTATTCTCAAAAGTATTAATCTCAGAATCAAAATATTTGGTGTGTGGATGCATTTTTACATGGTCGACCCTCATGAAAAAAATTGGCGCAATTCCATCAAAAATCATGACTTGAGGCCAAACTATAAATACATCATCGATTCGACCTTTTTCACATGCATGACTTTTACGCCATTAGAGCTATTCTCAAAAGTATTAATCTCAGAATCAAAATATTTGGTGTGTGGATGCATTCTTACATGGTCGACCCTCATGAAAAAAATTGGCGCAATTCCATCAAAAATCATGACTTGAGGCCAAACTATAAATACATCAGCAATTCGACCTTTTTCACACGCATGACTTTTACGCCATTAGAGCTATTCTCAAAAGTATTAATCTCAGAATCAAAATATTTGGTGTGTGGATGCATTCTTACATGGTCGACCCTCATGAAAAGAATTGGCGCAATTCCATCAAAAATCATGACTTGAGGCCAAACTATAAATACATCAGCGATTCGACCTTTTTCACATGCATGACTTTTACGCCATTAGAGCTATTCTCAAAAGTATTAATCTCAGAATCAAAATATTTGGTGTGTGGATGCATTCTTACATGGTCGACCCTCATGAAAAAAAGTGGCGCAATTCCATCAAAAATCATGACTTGAGGCCAAACTATAAATACATCAGCAATTCGACCTTTTTTTCACATGCATGACTTTTACGCCATTAGAGCTATTCTCAAAAGTATTAATCTCAGAATCAAAATATTTGGTGTGTGGATGCATTTTTACATGGTCGACCCTCATGAAAAAAATTGGCGCAATTCCATCAAAAATCATGACTTGAGGCCAAACTATAAATACATCATCGATTCGACCTTTTTCACATGCATGACTTTTACGCCATTAGAGCTATTCTCAAAAGTATTAATCTCAGAATCAAAATATTTGGTGTGTGGATGCATTCTTACATGGTCGACCCTCATGAAAAAAATTGGCGCAATTCCATCAAAAATCATGACTTGAGGCCAAACTATAAATACATCAGCAATTCGACCTTTTTCACACGCATGACTTTTACGCCATTAGAGCTATTCTCAAAAGTATTAATCTCAGAATCAAAATATTTGGTGTGTGGATGCATTCTTACATGGTCGACCCTCATGAAAAGAATTGGCGCAATTCCATCAAAAATCATGACTTGAGGCCAAACTATAAATACATCAGCGATTCGACCTTTTTCACATGCATGACTTTTACGCCATTAGAGCTATTCTCAAAAGTATTAATCTCAGAATCAAAATATTTGGTGTGTGGATTGATTCTTACATGGTCGACCCTCATGAAAAAATTGGCGCAATTCCATCAAAAATCATGACTTGAGGCCAAACTATAAATACATCAGCAATTCGACCTTTTTCACATGCATGACTTTTACGCCATTAGAGCTATTCTCAAAAGTATTAATCTCAGAATCAAAATATTTGGTGTGTGGATGCATTCTTACATGGTCGACCCTCATGAAAAAAAGTGGCGCAATTCCATCAAAAATCATGACTTGAGGCCGAACTATAAATACATCAGCGATTCGACCTTTTTCACATGCATGACTTTTACGCCATTAGAGCTATTCTCAAAAGTATTAATCTCAGAATCAAAATATTTGGTGTGTGGATGCATTCTTACATGGTCGACCCTCATGAAAAGAATTGGCGCAATTCCATCAAAAATCATGACTTGAGGCCGAACTATAAATACATCATCGATTCGACCTTTTTCACACGCATGACTTTTACGCCATTAGAGCTATTCTCAAAAGTATTAATCTCAGAATCAAAATATTTGGTGTGTGGATGCATTCTTACATGGTCGACCCTCATGAAAAAAATTGGCGCAATTCCATCAAAAATCATGACTTGAGGCCAAACTATAAATACATCAGCAATTCGACCTTTTTCACATGCATGACTTTTACGCCATTAGAGCTATTCTCAAAAGTATTAATCTCAGAATCAAAATATTTGGTGTGTGGATGCATTCTTACATGGTCGACCCTCATGAAAAAAATTGGCGCAATTCCATCAAAAATCATGACTTGAGGCCAAACTATAAATACATCAGCGATTCGACCTTTTTTTCACATGCATGACTTTTACGCCATTAGAGCTATTCTCAAAAGCATTAATCTCAGAATAAAAATATTTGGTGTGTGGATGCATTCTTACATGGTCGACCCTCATGAAAAAATTGGCGCAATTCCATTAAAAATTATGACTTGAGGCCGAACTATAAATTCATCAGCAATTCGACCTTTTTCACATGTATGACTTTTACGCCATTAGAGCTATTCTCAAAAGTATTAATCTCAGAATCAAAATATTTGGTGTGTGGATGCATTCTTACATGGTCGACCCTCATGAAAAAATTTGGCGCAATTCCATCAAAAATCATGACTTGAGGCCAAACTATAAATACATCATCGATTCGACCTTTTTCACACGCATGACTTTTACGCCATTAGAGCTATTCTCAAAAGTATTAATCTCAGAATCAAAATATTTGGTGTGTGGATGCATTCTTACATGGTCGACCCTCATGAACAAAATTGGCGCAATTCCATCAAAAATCATGACTTGAGGCCAAACTATAAATACATCAGCAATTCGACCTTTTTCACATGCATGACTTTTACGCCATTAGAGCTATTCTCAAAAGTATTAATCTCAGAATCAAAATATTTGGTGTGTGGATGCATTCTTACATGGTCGACCCTCATGAAAAAAATTGGCGCAATTCCATCAATAATAATGACTTGAGGCCAAACTATAAATACATCAGCGATTCGACCTTTTTTTCACATGCATGACTTTTACGCCATTAGAGCTATTCTCAAAAGTATTAATCTCAGAATCAAAATATTTGGTGTGTGGATGCATTCTTACATGGTCGACCCTCATGAAAAAAATTGGCGCAATTCCATCAAAAATCATGACTTGAGGCCGAACTATAAATACATCAGCAATTCGACCTTTTTCACATGCATGACTTTTACGCCATTAGAGCTATTCTCAAAAGTATTAATCTCAGAATCAAAATATTTGGTGTGTGGATGCATTCTTACATGGTCGACCCTCATGAAAAAAATTGGCGCAATTCCATCAAAAATCATGACTTGAGGCCAAACTATAAATACATCAGCGATTCGACCTTTTTTTCACATGCATGACTTTTACGCCATTAGAGCTATTCTCAAAAGTATTAATCTCAGAATCAAAATATTTGGTGTGTGGATGCATTTTTACATGGTCGACCCTCATGAAAAAAATTGGCGCAATTCCATCAAAAATCATGACTTGAGGCCAAACTATAAATACATCATCGATTCGACCTTTTTCACATGCATGACTTTTACGCCATTAGAGCTATTCTCAAAAGTATTAATCTCAGAATCAAAATATTTGGTGTGTGGATGCATTCTTACATGGTCGACCCTCATGAAAAAAATTGGCGCAATTCCATCAAAAATCATGACTTGAGGCCAAACTATAAATACATCAGCAATTCGACCTTTTTCACACGCATGACTTTTACGCCATTAGAGCTATTCTCAAAAGTATTAATCTCAGAATCAAAATATTTGGTGTGTGGATGCATTCTTACATGGTCGACCCTCATGAAAAGAATTGGCGCAATTCCATCAAAAATCATGACTTGAGGCCAAACTATAAATACATCATCGATTCGACCTTTTTCACATGCATGACTTTTACGCCATTAGAGCTATTCTCAAAAGTATTAATCTCAGAATCAAAATATTTGGTGTGTGGATTGATTCTTACATGGTCGACCCTCATGAAAAAATTGGCGCAATTCCATCAAAAATCATGACTTGAGGCCAAACTATAAATACATCAGCAATTCGACCTTTTTCACATGCATGACTTTTACGCCATTAGAGCTATTCTCAAAAGTATTAATCTCAGAATCAAAATATTTGGTGTGTGGATGCATTCTTACATGGTCGACCCTCATGAAAAAAAGTGGCGCAATTCCATCAAAAATCATGACTTGAGGCCGAACTATAAATACATCAGCGATTCGACCTTTTTCACATGCATGACTTTTACGCCATTAGAGCTATTCTCAAAAGTATTAATCTCAGAATCAAAATATTTGGTGTGTGGATGCATTCTTACATGGTCGACCCTCATGAAAAGAATTGCCGCAATTCCATCAAAAATCATGACTTGAGGCCGAACTATAAATACATCATCGATTCGACCTTTTTCACACGCATGACTTTTACGCCATTAGAGCTATTCTCAAAAGTATTAATCTCAGAATCAAAATATTTGGTGTGTGGATGCATTCTTACATGGTCGACCCTCATGAACAAAATTGGCGCAATTCCATCAAAAATCATGACTTGAGGCCAAACTATAAATACATCAGCAATTCGACCTTTTTCACATGCATGACTTTTACGCCATTAGAGCTATTCTCAAAAGTATTAATCTCAGAATCAAAATATTTGGTGTGTGGATGCATTCTTACATGGTCGACCCTCATGAAAAAAATTGGCGCAATTCCATCAAAAATCATGACTTGAGGCCAAACTATAAATACATCAGCGATTCGACCTTTTTTTCACATGCATGACTTTTACGCCATTAGAGCTATTCTCAAAAGCATTAATCTCAGAATAAAAATATTTGGTGTGTGGATGCATTCTTACATGGTCGACCCTCATGAAAAAATTGGCGCAATTCCATCAAAAATTATGACTTGAGGCCGAACTATAAATACATCAGCAATTCGACCTTTTTCACATGTATGACTTTTACGCCATTAGAGCTATTCTCAAAAGTATTAATCTCAGAATCAAAATATTTGGTGTGTGGATGCATTCTTACATGGTCGACCCTCATGAAAAAATTTGGCGCAATTCCATCAAAAATCATGACTTGAGGCCAAACTATAAATACATCATCGATTCGACCTTTTTCACACGCATGACTTTTACGTCATTAGAGCTATTCTCAAAAGTATTAATCTCAGAATCAAAATATTTGGTGTGTGGATGCATTCTTACATGGTCGACCCTCATGAAAAAAAGTGGCGCAATTCCATCAAAAATCATGACTTGAGGCCAAACTATAAATACATCAGCAATTCGACCTTTTTCACATGCATGACTTTTACGCCATTAGAGCTATTCTCAAAAGTATTAATCTCAGAATCAAAATATTTGGTGTGTGGATGCATTCTTACATGGTCGACCCTCATGAAAAAAATTGGCGCAATTCCATCAAAAATCATGACTTGAGGCCAAACTATAAATACATCAGCGATTCGACCTTTTTTTCACATGCATGACTTTTACGCCATTAGAGCTATTCTCAAAAGTATTAATCTCAGAATCAAAATATTTGGTGTGTGGATGCATTCTTACATGGTCGACCCTCATGACAAAATTGGCGCAATTCCATCAAAAATTATGACTTGAGGCCAAACTATAAATACATCAGCAATTCGACCTTTTTCACATGCATGACTTTTACGCCATTAGAGCTATTCTCAAAAGTATTAATCTCAGAATCAAAATATTTGGTGTGTGGATGCATTCTTACATGGTCGACCCTCATGAAAAAATTTGGCGCAATTCCATCAAAAATCATGACTTGAGGCCGAACTATAAATACATCAGCGATTCGACCTTTTTCACACGCATGACTTCTACGCCATTAGAGCTATTCTCAAAAGTATTAATCTCAGAATCAAAATATTTGGTGTGTGGATGCATTCTTACATGGTCGACCCTCATGAAAAAAATTGGCGCAATTCCATCGAAAATCATGACTTGAGGCCGAACTATAAATACATCAGCAATTCGACCTTTTTCACATGCATGACTTTTACGCCATTACAGCTATTGTCAAAAGTATTAATCTCAGAATCAAAATATTTGGTGTGTGGATGCATTCTTACATGGTCGACCCTCATGAAAAAAATTGGCGCAATTCCATCAAAAATCATGACTTGAGGCCGAACTATAAATACATCAGCGATTCGACCTTTTTCACATGCATGACTTTTACGCCATTAGAGCTATTCTCAAAAGTATTAATCTCAGAATCAAAATATTTGGTGTGTGGATGCATTCTTACATGGTCGACCCTCATGAAAAAATTTGGCGCAATTCCATCAAAAATCATGACTTGAGGCCGAACTATAAATACATCAGCGATTCGACCTTTTTCACACGCATGACTTTTACGCCATTAGAGCTATTCTCAAAAGTATTAATCTCAGAATCAAAATATTTGGTGTGTGGATGCATTCTTACATGGTCGACCCTCATGAAAAAAATTGGCGCAATTCCTTCAAAAATCATGACTTGAGGCCGAACTATAAATACATCAGCAATTCGAACTTTTTCACATGCATGACTTTTACGCCATTAGAGCTATTCTCAAAAGTATTAATCTCAGAATCAAAATATTTGGGGTGTGGATGCATTCTTACATGGTCGACCCTCATGAAAAAAATTGGCGCAATTCCATCAAAAATCATGACTTGAGGCCAAACTATAAATACATCAGCGATTCGACCTTTTTTTCACATGCATGACTTTTACGCCATTAGAGCTATTCTCAAAAGTATTAATCTCAGAATCAAAATATTTAGTGTGTGGATGCATTCTTACATGGTCGACCCTCATGAAAAAAATTGGCGCAATTCCATCAAAAATCATGACTTGAGGCCGAACTATAAATACATCATCGATTCGACCTTTTTCACACGCATGACTTTTACGCCATTAGAGCTATTCTCAAAAGTATTAATCTCAGAATCAAAATATTTGGTGTGTGGATGCATTCTTACATGGTCGACCCTCATGAAAAAAATTGGCGCAATTCCATCAAAAATCATGACTTGAGGCCAAACTATAAATACATCAGCGATTCGACCTTTTTTTCACATGCATGACTTTTACGCCATTAGAGCTATTCTCAAAAGCATTAATCTCAGAATAAAAATATTTGGTGTGTGGATGCATTCTTACATGGTCGACCCTCATGAAAAAATTGGCGCAATTCCATCAAAAATTATGACTTGAGGCCGAACTATAAATACATCAGCAATTCGACCTTTTTCACATGTATGACTTTTACGCCATTAGAGCTATTCTCAAAAGTATTAATCTCAGAATCAAAATATTTGGTGTGTGGATGCATTCTTACATGGTCGACCCTCATGAAAAAATTTGGCGCAATTCCATCAAAAATCATGACTTGAGGCCAAACTATAAATACATCATCGATTCGACCTTTTTCACACGCATGACTTTTACGTCATTAGAGCTATTCTCAAAAGTATTAATCTCAGAATCAAAATATTTGGTGTGTGGATGCATTTTTACATGGTCGACCCTCATGAAAAAAAGTGGCGCAATTCCATCAAAAATCATGACTTGAGGCCAAACTATAAATACATCAGCAATTCGACCTTTTTCACATGCATGACTTTTACGCCATTAGAGCTATTCTCAAAAGTATTAATCTCAGAATCAAAATATTTGGTGTGTGGATGCATTCTTACATGGTCGACCCTCATGAAAAAAATTGGCGCAATTCCATCAAAAATCATGACTTGAGGCCAAACTATAAATACATCAGCGATTCGACCTTTTTTTCACATGCATGACTTTTACGCCATTAGAGCTATTCTCAAAAGTATTAATCTCAGAATCAAAATATTTGGTGTGTGGATGCATTCTTACATGGTCGACCCTCATGACAAAATTGGCGCAATTCCATCAAAAATTATGACTTGAGGCCAAACTATAAATACATCAGCAATTCGACCTTTTTCACATGCATGACTTTTACGCCATTAGAGCTATTCTCAAAAGTATTAATCTCAGAATCAAAATATTTGGTGTGTGGATGCATTCTTACATGGTCGACCCTCATGAAAAAATTTGGCGCAATTCCATCAAAAATCATGACTTGAGGCCGAACTATAAATACATCAGCGATTCGACCTTTTTCACACGCATGACTTCTACGCCATTAGAGCTATTCTCAAAAGTATTAATCTCAGAATCAAAATATTTGGTGTGTGGATGCATTCTTACATGGTCGACCCTCATGAAAAAAATTGGCGCAATTCCATCGAAAATCATGACTTGAGGCCGAACTATAAATACATCAGCAATTCGACCTTTTTCACATGCATGACTTTTACGCCATTACAGCTATTGTCAAAAGTATTAATCTCAGAATCAAAATATTTGGTGTGTGGATGCATTCTTACATGGTCGACCCTCATGAAAAAAATTGGCGCAATTCCATCAAAAATCATGACTTGAGGCCGAACTATAAATACATCAGCGATTCGACCTTTTTCACATGCATGACTTTTACGCCATTAGAGCTATTCTCAAAAGTATTAATCTCAGAATCAAAATATTTGGTGTGTGGATGCATTCTTACATGGTCGACCCTCATGAAAAAATTTGGCGCAATTCCATCAAAAATCATGACTTGAGGCCGAACTATAAATACATCAGCGATTCGACCTTTTTCACACGCATGACTTTTACGCCATTAGAGCTATTCTCAAAAGTATTAATCTCAGAATCAAAATATTTGGTGTGTGGATGCATTCTTACATGGTCGACCCTCATGAAAAAAATTGGCGCAATTCCTTCAAAAATCATGACTTGAGGCCGAACTATAAATACATCAGCAATTCGAACTTTTTCACATGCATGACTTTTACGCCATTAGAGCTATTCTCAAAAGTATTAATCTCAGAATCAAAATATTTGGGGTGTGGATGCATTCTTACATGGTCGACCCTCATGAAAAAAATTGGCGCAATTCCATCAAAAATCATGACTTGAGGCCAAACTATAAATACATCAGCGATTCGACCTTTTTTTCACATGCATGACTTTTACGCCATTAGAGCTATTCTCAAAAGTATTAATCTCAGAATCAAAATATTTAGTGTGTGGATGCATTCTTACATGGTCGACCCTCATGAAAAAAATTGGCGCAATTCCATCAAAAATCATGACTTGAGGCCGAACTATAAATACATCATCGATTCGACCTTTTTCACACGCATGACTTTTACGCCATTAGAGCTATTCTCAAAAGTATTAATCTCAGAATCAAAATATTTGGTGTGTGGATGCATTCTTACATGGTCGACCCTCATGAAAAAAATTGGCGCAATTCCATCAAAAATCATGACTTGAGGCCAAACTATAAATACATCAGCAATTCGACCTTTTTCACACGCATGACTTTTACGCCATTAGAGCTATTCTCAAAAGTATTAATCTCAGAATCAAAATATTTGGTGTGTGGATGCATTCTTACATGGTCGACCCTCATGAAAACAATTGGCGCAATTCCATCAAAAATCATGACTTGAGGCCGAACTATAAATACATCATCGATTCGACCTTTTTCACACGCATGACTTTTACGCCATTAGAGCTATTCTCAAAAGTATTAATCTCAGAATCAAAATATTTGGTGTGTGGATGCATTCTTACATGGTCGACCCTCATGAAAAAATTGGCGCAATTCCATCAAAAATCATGACTTGAGGCCAAACTATAAATACATCAGCAATTCGACCTTTTTCACATGCATGACTTTTACGCCATTAGAGCTATTCTCAAAAGTATTAATCTCAGAATCAAAATATTTGGTGTGAGGATGCATTCTTACATGGTCGACCCTCATGAAAAAAATTGGCGCAATTCCATCAAAAATCATGACTTGAGGCCAAACTATAAATACATCAGCAATTCGACCTTTTTCACATGCATGACTTTTACGCCATGAGAATTATTCTCAAAAGTATTAATCTCAATATCAAAATATTTGGTGTGTGGATGCATTCTTACATGGTCGACCCTCATGAAAAGAATTGGCGCAATTCCATCAAAAATCATGACTTGAGGCCGAACTATAAATACATCAGCGATTCGACCTTTTTCACACGCATGACTTTTACGCCATTAGAGCTATTCTCAAAAGTATTAATCTCAGAATCAAAATATTTGGTGTGTGGATGCATTCTTACATGGTCGACCCTCATGAAAAAATTTGGCGCAATTCCATCAAAAATCATGACTTGAGGCCGAACTATAAATACATCATCGATTCGACCTTTTTCACACGCATGACTTTTACGCCATTAGAGCTATTCTCAAAAGTATTAATCTCAGAATCAAAATATTTGGTGTGTGGATGCATTCTTACATGGTCGACCCTCATGAAAAAAATTGGCGCAATTCCATCAAAAATCATGACTTGAGGCCGAACTATAAATACATCAGCGATTCGACCTTTTTTTCACATGCATGACTTTTACGCCATTAGAGCTATTCTCAAAAGTATTAATCTCAGAATCAAAATATTTGGTGTGTGGATGCATTCTTACATGGTCGACCCTCATGAAAAAATTGGCGCAATTCCATCAAAAATCATGACTTGAGGCCAAACTATAAATACATCAGCAATTCGACCTTTTTCACATGCATGACTTTTACGCCATTAGAGCTATTCTCAAAAGTATTAATCTCAGAATCAAAATATTTGGTGTGTGGATGCATTCTTACATGGTCGACCCTCATGAAAAAAATTGGCGCAATTCCATCAAAAATCATGACTTGAGGCCGAACTATAAATACATCAGCGATTCGACCTTTTTCACACGCATGACTTTTACGCCATTAGAGCTATTCTCAAAAGTATTAATCTCAGAATCAAAATATTTGGTGTGTGGATGCATTCTTACATGGTCGACCCTCATGAAAAAAATTGGCGCAATTCCATCAAAAATCATGACTTGAGGCCGAACTATAAATACATCAGCAATTCGACCTTTTTCACATGCATGACTTTTACGCCATTACAGCTATTGTCAAAAGTATTAATCTCAGAATCAAAATATTTGGTGTGTGGATGCATTCTTACATGGTCGACCCTCATGAAAAAAATTGGCGCAATTCCATCAAAAATCATGACTTGAGGCCGAACTATAAATACATCATCGATTCGACCTTTTTCACACGCATGACTTTTACGCCATTAGAGCTATTCTCAAAAGTATTAATCTCAGAATCAAAATATTTGGTGTGTGGATGCATTCTTACATGGTCGACCCTCATGAAAAAATTTGGCGCAATTCCATCAAAAATCATGACTTGAGGCCGAACTATAAATACATCAGCGATTCGACCTTTTTCACACGCATGACTTTTACGCCATTAGAGCTATTCTCAAAAGTATTAATCTCAGAATCAAAATATTTGGTGTGTGGATGCATTCTTACATGGTCGACCCTCATGAAAAAAATTGGCGCAATTCCATCAAAAATCATGACTTGAGGCCGAACTATAAATACATCAGCAATTCGACCTTTTTCACATGCATGACTTTTACGCCATTAGAGCTATTCTCAAAAGTATTAATCTCAGAATCAAAATATTTGGTGTGTGGATGCATTCTTACATGGTCGACCCTCATGAAAAAAATTGGCGCAATTCCATCAAAAATCATGACTTGAGGCCGAACTATAAATACATCAGCGATTCGACCTTTTTTTCACATGCATGACTTTTACGCCATTAGAGCTATTCTCAAAAGTATTAATCTCAGAATCAAAATATTTGGTGTGTGGATGCATTCTTACATGGTCGACCCTCATGAAAAAAATTGGCGCAATTCCATCAAAAATCATGACTTGAGGCCGAACTATAAATACATCATCGATTCGACCTTTTTCACACGCATGACTTTTACGCCATTAGAGCTATTCTCAAAAGTATTAATCTCAGAATCAAAATATTTGGTGTGTGGATGCATTCTTACATGGTCGACCCTCATGAAAAAAATTGGCGCAATTCCATCAAAAATCATGACTTGAGGCCAAACTATAAATACATCAGCGATTCGACCTTTTTTTCACATGCATGACTTTTACGCCATTAGAGCTATTCTCAAAAGTATTAATCTCAGAATCAAAATATTTAGTGTGTGGATGCATTCTTACATGGTCGACCCTCATGAAAAAAATTGGCGCAATTCCATCAAAAATCATGACTTGAGGCCGAACTATAAATACATCATCGATTCGACCTTTTTCACACGCATGACTTTTACGCCATTAGAGCTATTCTCAAAAGTATTAATCTCAGAATCAAAATATTTGGTGTGTGGATGCATTCTTACATGGTCGACCCTCATGAAAAAAATTGGCGCAATTCCATCAAAAATCATGACTTGAGGCCAAACTATAAATACATCAGCGATTCGACCTTTTTTTCACATGCATGACTTTTACGCCATTAGAGCTATTCTCAAAAGCATTAATCTCAGAATAAAAATATTTGGTGTGTGGATGCATTCTTACATGGTCGACCCTCATGAAAAAATTGGCGCAATTCCATCAAAAATTATGACTTGAGGCCGAACTATAAATACATCAGCAATTCGACCTTTTTCACATGTATGACTTTTACGCCATTAGAGCTATTCTCAAAAGTATTAATCTCAGAATCAAAATATTTGGTGTGTGGATGCATTCTTACATGGTCGACCCTCATGAAAAAATTTGGCGCAATTCCATCAAAAATCATGACTTGAGGCCAAACTATAAATACATCATCGATTCGACCTTTTTCACACGCATGACTTTTACGTCATTAGAGCTATTCTCAAAAGTATTAATCTCAGAATCAAAATATTTGGTGTGTGGATGCATTCTTACATGGTCGACCCTCATGAAAAAAAGTGGCGCAATTCCATCAAAAATCATGACTTGAGGCCAAACTATAAATACATCAGCAATTCGACCTTTTTCACATGCATGACTTTTACGCCATTAGAGCTATTCTCAAAAGTATTAATCTCAGAATCAAAATATTTGGTGTGTGGATGCATTCTTACATGGTCGACCCTCATGAAAAAAATTGGCGCAATTCCATCAAAAATCATGACTTGAGGCCAAACTATAAATACATCAGCGATTCGACCTTTTTTTCACATGCATGACTTTTACGCCATTAGAGCTATTCTCAAAAGTATTAATCTCAGAATCAAAATATTTGGTGTGTGGATGCATTCTTACATGGTCGACCCTCATGACAAAATTGGCGCAATTCCATCAAAAATTATGACTTGAGGCCAAACTATAAATACATCAGCAATTCGACCTTTTTCACATGCATGACTTTTACGCCATTAGAGCTATTCTCAAAAGTATTAATCTCAGAATCAAAATATTTGGTGTGTGGATGCATTCTTACATGGTCGACCCTCATGAAAAAATTTGGCGCAATTCCATCAAAAATCATGACTTGAGGCCGAACTATAAATACATCAGCGATTCGACCTTTTTCACACGCATGACTTCTACGCCATTAGAGCTATTCTCAAAAGTATTAATCTCAGAATCAAAATATTTGGTGTGTGGATGCATTCTTACATGGTCGACCCTCATGAAAAAAATTGGCGCAATTCCATCGAAAATCATGACTTGAGGCCGAACTATAAATACATCAGCAATTCGACCTTTTTCACATGCATGACTTTTACGCCATTACAGCTATTGTCAAAAGTATTAATCTCAGAATCAAAATATTTGGTGTGTGGATGCATTCTTACATGGTCGACCCTCATGAAAAAAATTGGCGCAATTCCATCAAAAATCATGACTTGAGGCCGAACTATAAATACATCAGCGATTCGACCTTTTTCACATGCATGACTTTTACGCCATTAGAGCTATTCTCAAAAGTATTAATCTCAGAATCAAAATATTTGGTGTGTGGATGCATTCTTACATGGTCGACCCTCATAAAAAAATTTGGCGCAATTCCATCAAAAATCATGACTTGAGGCCGAACTATAAATACATCAGCGATTCGACCTTTTTCACACGCATGACTTTTACGCCATTAGAGCTATTCTCAAAAGTATTAATCTCAGAATCAAAATATTTGGTGTGTGGATGCATTCTTACATGGTCGACCCTCATGAAAAAAAATGGCGCAATTCCTTCAAAAATCATGACTTGAGGCCGAACTATAAATACATCAGCAATTCGAACTTTTTCACATGCATGACTTTTACGCCATTAGAGCTATTCTCAAAAGTATTAATCTCAGAATCAAAATATTTGGGGTGTGGATGCATTCTTACATGGTCGACCCTCATGAAAAAAATTGGCGCAATTCCATCAAAAATCATGACTTGAGGCCAAACTATAAATACATCAGCGATTCGACCTTTTTTTCACATGCATGACTTTTACGCCATTAGAGCTATTCTCAAAAGTATTAATCTCAGAATCAAAATATTTAGTGTGTGGATGCATTCTTACATGGTCGACCCTCATGAAAAAAATTGGCGCAATTCCATCAAAAATCATGACTTGAGGCCGAACTATAAATACATCATCGATTCGACCTTTTTCACACGCATGACTTTTACGCCATTAGAGCTATTCTCAAAAGTATTAATCTCAGAATCAAAATATTTGGTGTGTGGATGCATTCTTACATGGTCGACCCTCATGAAAAAAATTGGCGCAATTCCATCAAAAATCATGACTTGAGGCCAAACTATAAATACATCAGCAATTCGACCTTTTTCACACGCATGACTTTTACGCCATTAGAGCTATTCTCAAAAGTATTAATCTCAGAATCAAAATATTTGGTGTGTGGATGCATTCTTACATGGTCGACCCTCATGAAAACAATTGGCGCAATTCCATCAAAAATCATGACTTGAGGCCGAACTATAAATACATCATCGATTCGACCTTTTTCACACGCATGACTTTTACGCCATTAGAGCTATTCTCAAAAGTATTAATCTCAGAATCAAAATATTTGGTGTGTGGATGCATTCTTACATGGTCGACCCTCATGAAAAAATTGGCGCAATTCCATCAAAAATCATGACTTGAGGCCAAACTATAAATACATCAGCAATTCGACCTTTTTCACATGCATGACTTTTACGCCATTAGAGCTATTCTCAAAAGTATTAATCTCAGAATCAAAATATTTGGTGTGAGGATGCATTCTTACATGGTCGACCCTCATGAAAAAAATTGGCGCAATTCCATCAAAAATCATGACTTGAGGCCAAACTATAAATACATCAGCAATTCGACCTTTTTCACATGCATGACTTTTACGCCATGAGAATTATTCTCAAAAGTATTAATCTCAATATCAAAATATTTGGTGTGTGGATGCATTCTTACATGGTCGACCCTCATGAAAAGAATTGGCGCAATTCCATCAAAAATCATGACTTGAGGCCGAACTATAAATACATCAGCGATTCGACCTTTTTCACACGCATGACTTTTACGCCATTAGAGCTATTCTCAAAAGTATTAATCTCAGAATCAAAATATTTGGTGTGTGGATGCATTCTTACATGGTCGACCCTCATGAAAAAATTTGGCGCAATTCCATCAAAAATCATGACTTGAGGCCGAACTATAAATACATCATCGATTCGACCTTTTTCACACGCATGACTTTTACGCCATTAGAGCTATTCTCAAAAGTATTAATCTCAGAATCAAAATATTTGGTGTGTGGATGCATTCTTACATGGTCGACCCTCATGAAAAAAATTGGCGCAATTCCATCAAAAATCATGACTTGAGGCCGAACTATAAATACATCAGCGATTCGACCTTTTTTTCACATGCATGACTTTTACGCCATTAGAGCTATTCTCAAAAGTATTAATCTCAGAATCAAAATATTTGGTGTGTGGATGCATTCTTACATGGTCGACCCTCATGAAAAAATTGGCGCAATTCCATCAAAAATCATGACTTGAGGCCAAACTATAAATACATCAGCAATTCGACCTTTTTCACATGCATGACTTTTACGCCATTAGAGCTATTCTCAAAAGTATTAATCTCAGAATCAAAATATTTGGTGTGTGGATGCATTCTTACATGGTCGACCCTCATGAAAAAAATTGGCGCAATTCCATCAAAAATCATGACTTGAGGCCGAACTATAAATACATCAGCGATTCGACCTTTTTCACACGCATGACTTTTACGCCATTAGAGCTATTCTCAAAAGTATTAATCTCAGAATCAAAATATTTGGTGTGTGGATGCATTCTTACATGGTCGACCCTCATGAAAAAAATTGGCGCAATTCCATCAAAAATCATGACTTGAGGCCGAACTATAAATACATCAGCAATTCGACCTTTTTCACATGCATGACTTTTACGCCATTACAGCTATTGTCAAAAGTATTAATCTCAGAATCAAAATATTTGGTGTGTGGATGCATTCTTACATGGTCGACCCTCATGAAAAAAATTGGCGCAATTCCATCAAAAATCATGACTTGAGGCCGAACTATAAATACATCATCGATTCGACCTTTTTCACACGCATGACTTTTACGCCATTAGAGCTATTCTCAAAAGTATTAATCTCAGAATCAAAATATTTGGTGTGTGGATGCATTCTTACATGGTCGACCCTCATGAAAAAATTTGGCGCAATTCCATCAAAAATCATGACTTGAGGCCGAACTATAAATACATCAGCGATTCGACCTTTTTCACACGCATGACTTTTACGCCATTAGAGCTATTCTCAAAAGTATTAATCTCAGAATCAAAATATTTGGTGTGTGGATGCATTCTTACATGGTCGACCCTCATGAAAAAAATTGGCGCAATTCCATCAAAAATCATGACTTGAGGCCGAACTATAAATACATCAGCAATTCGACCTTTTTCACATGCATGACTTTTACGCCATTAGAGCTATTCTCAAAAGTATTAATCTCAGAATCAAAATATTTGGTGTGTGGATGCATTCTTACATGGTCGACCCTCATGAAAAAAATTGGCGCAATTCCATCAAAAATCATGACTTGAGGCCGAACTATAAATACATCAGCGATTCGACCTTTTTTTCACATGCATGACTTTTACGCCATTAGAGCTATTCTCAAAAGTATTAATCTCAGAATCAAAATATTTGGTGTGTGGATGCATTCTTACATGGTCGACCCTCATGAAAAAAATTGGCGCAATTCCATCAAAAATCATGACTTGAGGCCGAACTATAAATACATCATCGATTCGACCTTTTTCACACGCATGACTTTTACGCCATTAGAGCTATTCTCAAAAGTATTAATCTCAGAATCAAAATATTTGGTGTGTGGATGCATTCTTACATGGTCGACCCTCATGAAAAAAATTGGCGCAATTCCATCAAAAATCATGACTTGAGGCCAAACTATAAATACATCAGCAATTCGACCTTTTTCACACGCATGACTTTTACGCCATTAGAGCTATTCTCAAAAGTATTAATCTCAGAATCAAAATATTTGGTGTGTGGATGCATTCTTACATGGTCGACCCTCATGAAAAGAATTGGCGCAATTCCATCAAAAATCATGACTTGAGGCCAAACTATAAATACATCATCGATTCGACCTTTTTCACATGCATGACTTTTACGCCATTAGAGCTATTCTCAAAAGTATTAATCTCAGAATCAAAATATTTGGTGTGTGGATGCATTCTTACATGGTCGACCCTCATGAAAAAATTGGCGCAATTCCATCAAAAATCATGACTTGAGGCCAAACTATAAATACATCAGCAATTCGACCTTTTTCACATGCATGACTTTTACGCCATTAGAGCTATTCTCAAAAGTATTAATCTCAGAATCAAAATATTTGGTGTGTGGATGCATTCTTACATGGTCGACCCTCATGAAAAAAATTGGCGCAATTCCATCAAAAATCATGACTTGAGGCCAAACTATAAATACATCAGCAATTCGACCTTTTTCACATGCATGACTTTTACGCCATGAGAATTATTCTCAAAAGTATTAATCTCAATATCAAAATATTTGGTGTGTGGATGCATTCTTACATGGTCGACCCTCATGAAAAGAATTGGCGCAATTCCATCAAAAATCATGACTTGAGGCCGAACTATAAATACATCAGCGATTCGACCTTTTTCACATGCATGACTTTTACGCCATTAGAGCTATTCTCAAAAGTATTAATCTCAGAATCAAAATATTTGGTGTGTGGATGCATTCTTACATGGTCGACCCTCATGAAAAAATTTGGCGCAATTCCATCAAAAATCATGACTTGAGGCCGAACTATAAATACATCAGCGATTCGACCTTTTTCACACGCATGACTTTTACGCCATTAGAGCTATTCTCAAAAGTATTAATCTCAGAATCAAAATATTTGGTGTGTGGATGCATTCTTACATGATCGACCCTCATGAAAAAAATTGGCGCAATTCCATCAAAAATCATGACTTGAGGCCGAACTATAAATACATCAGCAATTCGAACTTTTTCACATGCATGACTTTTACGCCATTAGAGCTATTCTCAAAAGTATTAATCTCAGAATCAAAATATTTGGTGTGTGGATGCATTCTTACATGGTCGACCCTCATGAAAAAAATTGGCGCAATTCCATCAAAAATCATGACTTGAGGCCAAACTATAAATACATCAACGATTCGACCTTTTTTTCACATGCATGACTTTTACGCCATTAGAGCTATTCTCAAAAGTATTAATCTCAGAATCAAAATATTTGGTGTGTGGATGCATTCTTACATGGTCGACCCTCATGAAAAAAATTGGCGCAATTCCATCAAAAATCATGACTTGAGGCCGAACTATAAATACATCATCGATTCGACCTTTTTCACATGCATGACTTTTACGCCATTAGAGCTATTCTCAAAAGTATTAATCTCAGAATCAAAATATTTGGTGTGTGGATGCATTCTTACATGGTCGACCCTCATGAAAAAAATTGGCGCAATTCCATCAAAAATCATGACTTGAGGCCAAACTATAAATACATCAGCAATTCGACCTTTTTCACACGCATGACTTTTACGCCATTAGAGCTATTCTCAAAAGTATTAATCTCAGAATCAAAATATTTGGTGTGTGGATGCATTCTTACATGGTCGACCCTCATGAAAAGAATTGGCGCAATTCCATCAAAAATCATGACTTGAGGCCAAACTATAAATACATCATCGATTCGACCTTTTTCACACGCATGACTTTTACGCCATTAGAGCTATTCTCAAAAGTATTAATCTCAGAATCAAAATATTTGGTGTGTGGATGCATTCTTACATGGTCGACCCTCATGAAAAAATTGGCGCAATTCCATCAAAAATCATGACTTGAGGCCAAACTATAAATACATCAGCAATTCGACCTTTTTCACATGCATGACTTTTACGCCATTAGAGCTATTCTCAAAAGTATTAATCTCAGAATCAAAATATTTGGTGTGTGGATGCATTCTTACATGGTCGACCCTCATGAAAAAAATTGGCGCAATTCCATCAAAAATCATGACTTGAGGCCAAACTATAAATACATCAGCAATTCGACCTTTTTCACATGCATGACTTTTACGCCATGAGAATTATTCTCAAAAGTATTAATCTCAAAATCAAAATATTTGGTGTGTGGATGCATTCTTACATGGTCGACCCTCATGAAAAGAATTGGCGCAATTCCATCAAAAATCATGACTTGAGGCCGAACTATAAATACATCATCGATTCGACCTTTTTCACATGCATGACTTTTACGACATTAGAGCTATTCTCAAAAGTATTAATCTCAGAATCAAAATATTTGGTGTGTGGATGCATTCTTACATGGTCGACCCTCATGAAAAAAATTGGCGCAATTCCATCAAAAATCATGACTTGAGGCCAAACTATAAATACATCAGCAATTCGAACTTTTTCACATGCATGACTTTTACGCCATTAGAGCTATTCTCAAAAGTATTAATCTCAGAATAAAAATATTTGGTGTGTGGATGCATTCTTACATGGTCGACCCTCATGAAAAAATTGGCGCAATTCCATCAAAAATTATGACTTGAGGCCGAACTATAAATACATCAGCAATTCGACCTTTTTCACATGCATGACTTTTACGCCATTAGAGCTATTCTCAAAAGTATTAATCTCAGAATCAAAATATTTGGTGTGTGGATGCATTCTTACATGGTCGACCCTCATGAAAAAATTTGGCGCAATTCCATCAAAAATCATGACTTGAGGCCGAACTATAAATACATCATCGATTCGACCTTTTTCACACACATAACTTTTACGCCATTAGAGCTATTCTCAAAAGTATTAATCTCAGAATCAAAATATTTGGTGTGTGGATGCATTCTTACATGGTCGACCCTCATGAAAAAAATTGGCGCAATTCCATCAAAAATCATGACTTGAGGCCAAACTATAAATACATCAGCAATTCGACCTTTTTCACATGCATGACTTTTACGCCATTAGAGCTATTCTCAAAAGTATTAATCTCAGAATCAAAATATTTGGTGTGTGGATGCATTCTTACATGGTCGACCCTCATGAAAAAAATTGGCGCAATTCCATCAAAAATCATGACTTGAGGCCAAACTATAAATACATCAGCGATTCGACCTTTTTTTCACATGCATGACTTTTACGCCATTAGAGCTATTCTCAAAAGTATTAATCTCAGAATCAAAATATTTGGTGTGTGGATGCATTCTTACATGGTCGACCCTCATGAAAAAATTGGCGCAATTCCATCAAAAATTATGACTTGAGGCCAAACTATAAATACATCAGCAATTCGACCTTTTTCACATGCATGACTTTTACGCCATTAGAGCTATTCTCAAAAGTATTAATCTCAGAATCAAAATATTTGGTGTGTGGATGCATTCTTACATGGTCGACCCTCATGAAAAAAATTGGCGCAATTCCATCAAAAATCATGACTTGAGGCCGAACTATAAATACATCAGCGATTCGACCTTTTTCACACGCATGACTTTTACGCCATTAGAGCTATTCTCAAAAGTATTAATCTCAGAATCAAAATATTTGGTGTGTGGATGCATTCTTACATGGTCGACCCTCATGAAAAAAATTGGCGCAATTCCATCAAAAATCATGACTTGAGGTCAAACTATAAATACATCAGCAATTCGACCTTTTTCACATGCATGACTTTTACGCCATTACAGCTATTCTCAAAAGTATTAATCTCAGAATCAAAATATTTGGTGTGTGGATGCATTCTTACATGGTCGACCCTCATGAAAAAAATTGGCGCAATTCCATCAAAAATCATGACTTGAGGCCAAACTATAAATACATCAGCGATTCGACCTTTTTTTCACATGCATGACTTTTACGCCATTAGAGCTATTCTCAAAAGTATTAATCTCAGAATCAAAATATTTGGTGTGTGGATGCATTCTTACATGGTCGACCCTCATGAAAAAATTGGCGCAATTCCATCAAAAATTATGACTTGAGGCCAAACTATAAATACATCAGCAATTCGACCTTTTTCACATGCATGACTTTTACGCCATTAGAGCTATTCTCAAAAGTATTAATCTCAGAATCAAAATATTTGGTGTGTGGATGCATTCTTACATGGTCGACCCTCATGAAAAAAATTGGCGCAATTCCATCAAAAATCATGACTTGAGGCCGAACTATAAATACATCAGCGATTCGACCTTTTTCACACGCATGACTTTTACGCCATTAGAGCTATTCTCAAAAGTATTAATCTCAGAATCAAAATATTTGGTGTGTGGATGCATTCTTACATGGTCGACCCTCATGAAAAAATTTGGCGCAATTCCATCAAAAATCATGACTTGAGGCCGAACTATAAATACATCAGCGATTCGACCTTTTTCACACGCATGACTTTTACGCCATTAGAGCTATTCTCAAAAGTATTAATCTCAGAATCAAAATATTTGGTGTGTGGATGCATTCTTACATGATCGACCCTCATGAAAAAAATTGGCGCAATTCCATCAAAAATCATGACTTGAGGCCGAACTATAAATACATCAGCAATTCGAACTTTTTCACATGCATGACTTTTACGCCATTAGAGCTATTCTCAAAAGTATTAATCTCAGAATCAAAATATTTGGTGTGTGGATGCATTCTTACATGGTCGACCCTCATGAAAAAAATTGGCGCAATTCCATCAAAAATCATGACTTGAGGCCAAACTATAAATACATCAACGATTCGACCTTTTTTTCACATGCATGACTTTTACGCCATTAGAGCTATTCTCAAAAGTATTAATCTCAGAATCAAAATATTTGGTGTGTGGATGCATTCTTACATGGTCGACCCTCATGAAAAAAATTGGCGCAATTCCATCAAAAATCATGACTTGAGGCCGAACTATAAATACATCATCGATTCGACCTTTTTCACATGCATGACTTTTACGCCATTAGAGCTATTCTCAAAAGTATTAATCTCAGAATCAAAATATTTGGTGTGTGGATGCATTCTTACATGGTCGACCCTCATGAAAAAAATTGGCGCAATTCCATCAAAAATCATGACTTGAGGCCAAACTATAAATACATCAGCAATTCGACCTTTTTCACACGCATGACTTTTACGCCATTAGAGCTATTCTCAAAAGTATTAATCTCAGAATCAAAATATTTGGTGTGTGGATGCATTCTTACATGGTCGACCCTCATGAAAAGAATTGGCGCAATTCCATCAAAAATCATGACTTGAGGCCAAACTATAAATACATCATCGATTCGACCTTTTTCACACGCATGACTTTTACGCCATTAGAGCTATTCTCAAAAGTATTAATCTCAGAATCAAAATATTTGGTGTGTGGATGCATTCTTACATGGTCGACCCTCATGAAAAAATTGGCGCAATTCCATCAAAAATCATGACTTGAGGCCAAACTATAAATACATCAGCAATTCGACCTTTTTCACATGCATGACTTTTACGCCATTAGAGCTATTCTCAAAAGTATTAATCTCAGAATCAAAATATTTGGTGTGTGGATGCATTCTTACATGGTCGACCCTCATGAAAAAAATTGGCGCAATTCCATCAAAAATCATGACTTGAGGCCAAACTATAAATACATCAGCAATTCGACCTTTTTCACATGCATGACTTTTACGCCATGAGAATTATTCTCAAAAGTATTAATCTCAAAATCAAAATATTTGGTGTGTGGATGCATTCTTACATGGTCGACCCTCATGAAAAGAATTGGCGCAATTCCATCAAAAATCATGACTTGAGGCCGAACTATAAATACATCATCGATTCGACCTTTTTCACATGCATGACTTTTACGACATTAGAGCTATTCTCAAAAGTATTAATCTCAGAATCAAAATATTTGGTGTGTGGATGCATTCTTACATGGTCGACCCTCATGAAAAAAATTGGCGCAATTCCATCAAAAATCATGACTTGAGGCCAAACTATAAATACATCAGCAATTCGAACTTTTTCACATGCATGACTTTTACGCCATTAGAGCTATTCTCAAAAGTATTAATCTCAGAATAAAAATATTTGGTGTGTGGATGCATTCTTACATGGTCGACCCTCATGAAAAAATTGGCGCAATTCCATCAAAAATTATGACTTGAGGCCGAACTATAAATACATCAGCAATTCGACCTTTTTCACATGCATGACTTTTACGCCATTAGAGCTATTCTCAAAAGTATTAATCTCAGAATCAAAATATTTGGTGTGTGGATGCATTCTTACATGGTCGACCCTCATGAAAAAATTTGGCGCAATTCCATCAAAAATCATGACTTGAGGCCGAACTATAAATACATCATCGATTCGACCTTTTTCACACACATAACTTTTACGCCATTAGAGCTATTCTCAAAAGTATTAATCTCAGAATCAAAATATTTGGTGTGTGGATGCATTCTTACATGGTCGACCCTCATGAAAAAAATTGGCGCAATTCCATCAAAAATCATGACTTGAGGCCAAACTATAAATACATCAGCAATTCGACCTTTTTCACATGCATGACTTTTACGCCATTAGAGCTATTCTCAAAAGTATTAATCTCAGAATCAAAATATTTGGTGTGTGGATGCATTCTTACATGGTCGACCCTCATGAAAAAAATTGGCGCAATTCCATCAAAAATCATGACTTGAGGCCAAACTATAAATACATCAGCGATTCGACCTTTTTTTCACATGCATGACTTTTACGCCATTAGAGCTATTCTCAAAAGTATTAATCTCAGAATCAAAATATTTGGTGTGTGGATGCATTCTTACATGGTCGACCCTCATGAAAAAATTGGCGCAATTCCATCAAAAATTATGACTTGAGGCCAAACTATAAATACATCAGCAATTCGACCTTTTTCACATGCATGACTTTTACGCCATTAGAGCTATTCTCAAAAGTATTAATCTCAGAATCAAAATATTTGGTGTGTGGATGCATTCTTACATGGTCGACCCTCATGAAAAAAATTGGCGCAATTCCATCAAAAATCATGACTTGAGGCCGAACTATAAATACATCAGCGATTCGACCTTTTTCACACGCATGACTTTTACGCCATTAGAGCTATTCTCAAAAGTATTAATCTCAGAATCAAAATATTTGGTGTGTGGATGCATTCTTACATGGTCGACCCTCATGAAAAAAATTGGCGCAATTCCATCAAAAATCATGACTTGAGGTCAAACTATAAATACATCAGCAATTCGACCTTTTTCACATGCATGACTTTTACGCCATTACAGCTATTCTCAAAAGTATTAATCTCAGAATCAAAATATTTGGTGTGTGGATGCATTCTTACATGGTCGACCCTCATGAAAAAAATTGGCGCAATTCCATCAAAAATCATGACTTGAGGCCAAACTATAAATACATCAGCGATTCGACCTTTTTTTCACATGCATGACTTTTACGCCATTAGAGCTATTCTCAAAAGTATTAATCTCAGAATCAAAATATTTGGTGTGTGGATGCATTCTTACATGGTCGACCCTCATGAAAAAATTGGCGCAATTCCATCAAAAATTATGACTTGAGGCCAAACTATAAATACATCAGCAATTCGACCTTTTTCACATGCATGACTTTTACGCCATTAGAGCTATTCTCAAAAGTATTAATCTCAGAATCAAAATATTTGGTGTGTGGATGCATTCTTACATGGTCGACCCTCATGAAAAAAATTGGCGCAATTCCATCAAAAATCATGACTTGAGGCCGAACTATAAATACATCAGCGATTCGACCTTTTTCACACGCATGACTTTTACGCCATTAGAGCTATTCTCAAAAGTATTAATCTCAGAATCAAAATATTTGGTGTGTGGATGCATTCTTACATGGTCGACCCTCATGAAAAAAATTGGCGCAATTCCATCAAAAATCATGACTTGAGGTCAAACTATAAATACATCAGCAATTCGACCTTTTTCACATGCATGACTTTTACGCCATTACAGCTATTCTCAAAAGTATTAATCTCAGAATCAAAATATTTGGTGTGTGGATGCATTCTTACATGGTCGACCCTCATGAAAAAAATTGGCGCAATTCCATCAAAAATCATGACTTGAGGCCAAACTATAAATACATCAGCAATTCGACCTTTTTCACATGCATGACTTTTACGCCATTAGAGCTATTCTCAAAAGTATTAATCTCAGAATCAAAATATTTGGTGTGTGGATGCATTCTTACATGGTCGACCCTCATGAAAAAAATTGGCGCAATTCCATCAAAAATCATGACTTGAGGCCGAACTATAAATACATCAGCGATTCGACCTTTTTCACACGCATGACTTTTACGCCATTAGAGCTATTCTCAAAAGTATTAATCTCAGAATCAAAATATTTGGTGTGTGGATGCATTCTTACATGGTCGACCCTCATGAAAAAAATTGGCGCAATTCCATCAAAAATCATGACTTGAGGCCGAACTATAAATACATCAGCAATTCGACCTTTTTCACATGCATGACTTTTACGCCATTACAGCTATTGTCAAAAGTATTAATCTCAGAATCAAAATATTTGGTGTGTGGATGCATTCTTACATGGTCGACCCTCATGAAAAAAATTGGCGCAATTCCATCAAAAATCATGACTTGAGGCCGAACTATAAATACATCAGCGATTCGACCTTTTTCACACGCATGACTTTTACGCCATTAGAGCTATTCTCAAAAGTATTAATCTCAGAATCAAAATATTTGGTGTGTGGATGCATTCTTACATGGTCGACCCTCATGAAAAAATTTGGCGCAATTCCATCAAAAATCATGACTTGAGGCCGAACTATAAATACATCATCGATTCGACCTTTTTCACATGCATGACTTTTACGCCATTAGAGCTATTCTCAAAAGTATTAATCTCAGAATCAAAATATTTGGTGTGTGGATGCATTCTTACATGGTCGACCCTCATGAAAAAATTTGGGGCAATTCCATCAAAAATCATGACTTGAGGCCAAACTATAAATACATCAGCAATTCGAACTTTTTCACATGCATGACTTTTACGCCATTAGAGCTATTCTCAAAAGTATTAATCTCAGAATCAAAATATTTGGTGTGTGGATGCATTCTTACATGGTCGACCCTCATGAAAAAAATTGGCGCAATTCCATCAAAAATCATGACTTGAGGCCAAACTATAAATACATCATCGATTCGACCTTTTTTTCACATGCATGACTTTTACGCCATTAGAGCTATTCTCAAAAGTATTAATCTCAGAATCAAAATATTTGGTGTGTGGATGCATTCTTACATGGTCGACCCTCATGAAAAAAATTGGCGCAATTCCATCAAAAATCATGACTTGAGGCCGAACTATAAATACATCAGCGATTCGACCTTTTTCACACGCATGACTTTTACGCCATTAGAGCTATTCTCAAAAGTATTAATCTCAGAATCAAAATATTTGGTGTGTGGATGCATTCTTACATGGTCGACCCTCATGAAAAAAATTGGCGCAATTCCATCAAAAATCATGACTTGAGGCCAAACTATAAATACATCAGCGATTCGACCTTTTTTTCACATGCATGACTTTTACGCCATTAGAGCTATTCTCAAAAGTATTAATCTCAGAATCAAAATATTTGGTGTGTGGATGCATTCTTACATGGTCGACCCTCATGAAAAAAATTGGCGCAATTCCATCAAAAATCATGACTTGAGGCCGAACTATAAATACATCATCGATTCGACCTTTTTCACACGCATGACTTTTACGCCATTAGAGCTATTCTCAAAAGTATTAATCTCAGAATCAAAATATTTGGTGTGTGGATGCATTCTTACATGGTCGACCCTCATGAAAAAAATTGGCGCAATTCCATCAAAAATCATGACTTGAGGCCAAACTATAAATACATCAGCAATTCGACCTTTTTCACACGCATGACTTTTACGCCATTAGAGCTATTCTCAAAAGTATTAATCTCAGAATCAAAATATTTGGTGTGTGGATGCATTCTTACATGGTCGACCCTCATGAAAAAAATTGGCGCAATTCCATCAAAAATCATGACTTGAGGCCGAACTATAAATACATCAGCGATTCGACCTTTTTCACACGCATGACTTTTACGCCATTAGAGCTATTCTCAAAAGTATTAATCTCAGAATCAAAATATTTGGTGTGTGGATGCATTCTTACATGGTCGACCCTCATGAAAAAAATTGGCGCAATTCCATCAAAAATCATGACTTGAGGCCAAACTATAAATACATCAGCGATTCGACCTTTTTTTCACATGCATGACTTTTACGCCATTAGAGCTATTCTCAAAAGTATTAATCTCAGAATCAAAATATTTGGTGTGTGGATGCATTCTTACATGGTCGACCCTCATGAAAAAAATTGGCGCAATTCCATCAAAAATCATGACTTGAGGCCGAACTATAAATACATCATCGATTCGACCTTTTTCACACGCATGACTTTTACGCCATTAGAGCTATTCTCAAAAGTATTAATCTCAGAATCAAAATATTTGGTGTGTGGATGCATTCTTACATGGTCGACCCTCATGAAAAAAATTGGCGCAATTCCATCAAAAATCATGACTTGAGGCCAAACTATAAATACATCAGCAATTCGACCTTTTTCACACGCATGACTTTTACGCCATTAGAGCTATTCTCAAAAGTATTAATCTCAGAATCAAAATATTTGGTGTGTGTATGCATTCTTACATGGTCGACCCTCATGAAAAGAATTGGCGCAATTCCATCAAAAATCATGACTTGAGGCCAAACTATAAATACATCATATATTCGACCTTTTTCACACGCATGACTTTTACGCCATTAGAGCTATTCTCAAAAGTATTAATCTCAGAATCAAAATATTTGGTGTGTGGATGCATTCTTACATGGTCGACCCTCATGAAAAAATTGGCGCAATTCCATCAAAAATCATGACTTGAGGCCAAACTATAAATACATCAGCAATTCGACCTTTTTCACATGCATGACTTTTACGCCAATAGAGCTATTCTCAAAAGTATTAATCTCAGAATCAAAATATTTGGTGTGTGGATGCATTCTTACATGGTCGACCCTCATGAAAAAAAGTGGCGCAATTCCATCAAAAATCATGACTTGAGGCCGAACTATAAATACATCAGCGATTCGACCTTTTTCACATGCATGACTTTTACGCCATTACAGCTATTCTCAAAAGTATTAATCTCAGAATCAAAATATTTGGTGTGTGGATGCATTCTTACATGGTCGACCCTCATGAAAAAAATTGGCGCAATTCCATCAAAAATCATGACTTGAGGCCAAACTATAAATACATCAGCAATTCGACCTTTTTCACACGCATGACTTTTACGCCATTAGAGCTATTCTCAAAAGTATTAATCTCAGAATCAAAATATTTGGTGTGTGTATGCATTCTTACATGGTCGACCCTCATGAAAAGAATTGGCGCAATTCCATCAAAAATCATGACTTGAGGCCAAACTATAAATACATCATATATTCGACCTTTTTCACACGCATGACTTTTACGCCATTAGAGCTATTCTCAAAAGTATTAATCTCAGAATCAAAATATTTGGTGTGTGGATGCATTCTTACATGGTCGACCCTCATGAAAAAATTGGCGCAATTCCATCAAAAATCATGACTTGAGGCCAAACTATAAATACATCAGCAATTCGACCTTTTTCACATGCATGACTTTTACGCCAATAGAGCTATTCTCAAAAGTATTAATCTCAGAATCAAAATATTTGGTGTGTGGATGCATTCTTACATGGTCGACCCTCATGAAAAAAAGTGGCGCAATTCCATCAAAAATCATGACTTGAGGCCGAACTATAAATACATCAGCGATTCGACCTTTTTCACATGCATGACTTTTACGCCATTACAGCTATTCTCAAAAGTATTAATCTCAGAATCAAAATATTTGGTGTGTGGATGCATTCTTACATGGTCGACCCTCATGAAAAAAATTGGCGCAATTCCATCAAAAATCATGACTTGAGGCCAAACTATAAATACATCAGCAATTCGACCTTTTTCACATGCATGACTTTTACGCCATGAGAATTATTCTCAAAAGTATTAATCTCAAAATCAAAATATTTGGTGTGTGGATGCATTCTTACATGGTCGACCCTCATGAAAAGAATTGGCGCAATTCCATCAAAAATCATGACTTGAGGCCGAACTATAAATACATCATCGATTCGACCTTTTTCACATGCATGACTTTTACGCCATTAGAGCTATTCTCAAAAGTATTAATCTCAGAATCAAAATATTTGGTGTGTGGATGCATTCTTACATGGTCGACCCTCATGAAAAAAATTGGCGCAATTCCATCAAAAATCATGACTTGAGGCCAAACTATAAATACATCAGCAATTCGACCTTTTTCACATGCATGACTTTTACGCCATTAGAGCTATTCTCAAAAGTATTAATCTCAGAATCAAAATATTTGGTGTGTGGATGCATTCTTACATGGTCGACCCTCATGAAAAAAAGTGGCGCAATTCCATCAAAAATCATGACTTGAGGCCAAACTATAAATACATCAGCGATTCGACCTTTTTTTCACATGCATGACTTTTACGCCATTAGAGCTATTCTCAAAAGCATTAATCTCAGAATAAAAATATTTGGTGTGTGGATGCATTCTTACATGGTCGACCCTCATGAAAAAATTGGCGCAATTCCATCAAAAATTATGACTTGAGGCCGAACTATAAATACATCAGCAATTCGACCTTTTTCACATGCATGACTTTTACGCCATTAGAGCTATTCTCAAAAGTATTAATCTCAGAATCAAAATATTTGGTGTGTGGATGCATTCTTACATGGTCGACCCTCATGAAAAAATTGGCGCAATTCCATCAAAAATTATGACTTGAGGCCAAACTATAAATACATCAGCAATTCGACCTTTTTCACATGCATGACTTTTACGCCATTAGAGCTATTCTCAAAAGTATTAATCTCAGAATCAAAATATTTGGTGTGTGGATGCATTCTTACATGGTCGACCCTCATGAAAATAATTGGCGCAATTCCATCAAAAATCATGACTTGAGGCCAAACTATAAATACATCAGCAATTCGACCTTTTTCACATGCATGACTTTTACGCCATTAGAGCTATTCTCAAAAGTATTAATCTCAGAATCAAAATATTTGGTGTGTGGATGCATTCTTACATGGTCGACCCTCATGAAAAAAAGTGGCGCAATTCCATCAAAAATCATGACTTGAGGCCAAACTATAAATACATCAGCGATTCGACCTTTTTTTCACATGCATGACTTTTACGCCATTAGAGCTATTCTCAAAAGTATTAATCTCAGAATCAAAATATTTGGTGTGTGGATGCATTCTTACATGGTCGACCCTCATGAAAAAATTGGCGCAATTCCATCAAAAATTATGACTTGAGGCCAAACTATAAATACATCAGCAATTCGACCTTTTTCACATGCATGACTTTTACGCCATTAGAGCTATTCTCAAAAGTATTAATCTCAGAATCAAAATATTTGGTGTGTGGATGCATTCTTACATGGTCGACCCTCATGAAAATAATTGGCGCAATTCCATCAAAAATCATGACTTGAGGCCAAACTATAAATACATCAGCAATTCGACCTTTTTCACATGCATGACTTTTACGCCATTAGAGCTATTCTCAAAAGTATTAATCTCAGAATCAAAATATTTGGTGTGTGGATGCATTCTTACATGGTCGACCCTCATGAAAAAAAGTGGCGCAATTCCATCAAAAATCATGACTTGAGGCCAAACTATAAATACATCAGCGATTCGACCTTTTTTTCACATGCATGACTTTTACGCCATTAGAGCTATTCTCAAAAGTATTAATCTCAGAATCAAAATATTTGGTGCGTGGATGCATTCTTACATGGTCGACCCTCATGAAAAAATTGGCGCAATTCCATCAAAAATTATGACTTGAGGCCAAACTATAAATACATCAGCAATTCGACCTTTTTCACATGCATGACTTTTACGCCATTAGAGCTATTCTCAAAAGTATTAATCTCAGAATCAAAATATTTGGTGTGTGGATGCATTCTTACATGGTCGACCCTCATGAAAAAATTTGGCGCAATTCCATCAAAAATCATGACTTGAGGCCGAACTATAAATACATCAGCGATTCGACCCTTTTCACACGCATGACTTTTACGCCATTAGAGCTATTCTCAAAAGTATTAATCTCAGAATCAAAATATTTGGTGTGTGGATGCATTCTTACATGGTCGACCCTCATGAAAAAAAGTGGCGCAATTCCATCAAAAATCATGACTTGAGGCCAAACTATAAATACATCAGCGATTCGACCTTTTTTTCACATGCATGACTTTTACGCCATTAGAGCTATTCTCAAAAGTATTAATCTCAGAATCAAAATATTTGGTGTGTGGATGCATTCTTACATGGTCGACCCTCATGAAAAAATTGGCGCAATTCCATCAAAAATTATGACTTGAGGCCAAACTATAAATACATCAGCAATTCGACCTTTTTCACATGCATGACTTTTACGCCATTAGAGCTATTCTCAAAAGTATTAATCTCAGAATCAAAATATTTGGTGTGTGGATGCATTCTTACATGGTCGACCCTCATGAAAATAATTGGCGCAATTCCATCAAAAATCATGACTTGAGGCCAAACTATAAATACATCAGCAATTCGACCTTTTTCACATGCATGACTTTTACGCCATTAGAGCTATTCTCAAAAGTATTAATCTCAGAATCAAAATATTTGGTGTGTGGATGCATTCTTACATGGTCGACCCTCATGAAAAAAAGTGGCGCAATTCCATCAAAAATCATGACTTGAGGCCAAACTATAAATACATCAGCGATTCGACCTTTTTTTCACATGCATGACTTTTACGCCATTAGAGCTATTCTCAAAAGTATTAATCTCAGAATCAAAATATTTGGTGTGTGGATGCATTCTTACATGGTCGACCCTCATGAAAAAATTGGCGCAATTCCATCAAAAATTATGACTTGAGGCCAAACTATAAATACATCAGCAATTCGACCTTTTTCACATGCATGACTTTTACGCCATTAGAGCTATTCTCAAAAGTATTAATCTCAGAATCAAAATATTTGGTGTGTGGATGCATTCTTACATGGTCGACCCTCATGAAAAAATTTGGCGCAATTCCATCAAAAATCATGACTTGAGGCCGAACTATAAATACATCAGCGATTCGACCTTTTTCACACGCATGACTTTTACGCCATTAGAGCTATTCTCAAAAGTATTAATCTCAGAATCAAAATATTTGGTGTGTGGATGCATTCTTACATGGTCGACCCTCATGAAAAAAATTGGCGCAATTCCATCAAAAATCATGACTTGAGGCCAAACTATAAATACATCAGCAATTCGACCTTTTTCACATGCATGACTTTTACGCCATTACAGCTATTGTCAAAAGTATTAATCTCAGAATAAAAATATTTGGTGTGTGGATGCATTCTTACATGGTCGACCCTCATGAAAAAAATTGGCGCAATTCCATCAAAAATCATGACTTGAGGCCAAACTATAAATACATCAGCGATTCGACCTTTTTCACACGCATGACTTTTACGCCATTAGAGCTATTCTCAAAAGTATTAATCTCAGAATCAAAATATTTGGTGTGTGGATGCATTCTTACATGGTCGACCCTCATGAAAAAAAGTGGCGCAATTCCATCAAAAATCATGACTTGAGGCCAAACTATAAATACATCAGCGATTCGACCTTTTTTTCACATGCATGACTTTTACGCCATTAGAGCTATTCTCAAAAGTATTAATCTCAGAATCAAAATATTTGGTGTGTGGATGCATTCTTACATGGTCGACCCTCATGAAAAAATTTGGCGCAATTCCATCAAAAATCATGACTTGAGGCCAAACTATAAATACATCAGCGATTCGACCTTTTTCACACGCATGACTTTTACGCCATTAGAGCTATTCTCAAAAGTATTAATCTCAGAATCAAAATAGTTGGTGTGTGGATGCATTCTTACATGGTCGACCCTCATGAAAAAAATTGGCGCAATTCCATCAAAAATCATGACTTGAGGCCAAACTATAAATACATCAGCAATTCGACCTTTTTCACATGCATGACTTTTACGCCATTAGAGCTATTCTCAAAAGTATTAATCTCAGAATCAAAATATTTGGTGTGTGGATGCATTCTTACATGGTCGACCCTCATGAAAAAAAGTGGTGCAATTCCATCAAAAATCATGACTTGAGGCCAAACTATAAATACATCAGCGATTCGACCTTTTTTTCACATGCATGACTTTTACGCCATTAGAGCTATTCTCAAAAGTATTAATCTCAGAATCAAAATATTTGGTGTGTGGATGCATTCTTACATGGTCGACCCTCATGAAAAAATTGGCGCAATTCCATCAAAAATTATGACTTGAGGCCAAACTATAAATACATCAGCAATTCGACCTTTTTCACATGCATGACTTTTACGCCATTAGAGCTATTCTCAAAAGTATTAATCTCAGAATCAAAATATTTGGTGTGTGGATGCATTCTTACATGGTCGACCCTCATGAAAAAATTTGGCGCAATTCCATCAAAAATCATGACTTGAGGCCGAACTATAAATACATCAGCGATTCGACCTTTTTCACACGCATGACTTTTACGCCATTAGAGCTATTCTCAAAAGTATTAATCTCAGAATCAAAATATTTGGTGTGTGGATGCATTCTTACATGGTCGACCCTCATGAAAAAAATTGGCGCAATTCCATCAAAAATCATGACTTGAGGCCGAACTATAAATACATCAGCAATTCGACCTTTTTCACATGCATGACTTTTACGCCATTACAGCTATTGTCAAAAGTATTAATCTCAGAATCAAAATATTTGGTGTGTGGATGCATTCTTACATGGTCGACCCTCATGAAAAAAATTGGCGCAATTCCATCAAAAATCATGACTTGAGGCCGAACTATAAATACATCATCGATTCGACCTTTTTCACACGCATGACTTTTACGCCATTAGAGCTATTCTCAAAAGTATTAATCTCAGAATCAAAATATTTGGTGTGTGGATGCATTCTTACATGGTCGACCCTCATGAAAAAAAGTGGCGCAATTCCATCAAAAATCATGACTTGAGGCCAAACTATAAATACATCAGCGATTCGACCTTTTTTTCACATGCATGACTTTTACGCCATTAGAGCTATTCTCAAAAGCATTAATCTCAGAATAAAAATATTTGGTGTGTGGATGCATTCTTACATGGTGGACCCTCATGAAGAAATTGGCGCAATTCCATCAAAAATTATGACTTGAGGCCGAACTATAAATACATCAGCAATTCGACCTTTTTCACATGCATGACTTTTACGCCATTACAGCTATTCTCAAAAGTATTAATCTCAGAATCAAAATATTTGGTGTGTGTATGCATTCTTACATGGTCGACCCTCATGAAAAAATTTGGCGCAATTCCATCAAAAATCATGACTTGAGGCCGAACTATAAATACATCAGCGATTCGACCTTTTTCACATGCATGACTTTTACGCCATTAGAGCTATTCTCAAAAGTATTAATCTCAGAATCAAAATATTTGGTGTGTGGATGCATTCTTACATGGTCGACCCTCATGAAAAAAATTGGCGCAATTCCATCAAAAATCATGACTTGAGGCCAAACTATAAATACATCAGCAATTCGACCTTTTTCACATGCATGACTTTTACGCCATTAGAGCTATTCTCAAAAGTATTAATCTCAGAATCAAAATATTTGGTGTGTGTATGCATTCTTACATGGTCGACCCTCATGAAAAAAAGTGGCGCAATTCCATCAAAAATCATGACTTGAGGCCAAACTATAAATACATCAGCGATTCGACCTTTTTTTCACATGCATGACTTTTACGCCATTAGAGCTATTCTCAAAAGTATTAATCTCAGAATCAAAATATTTGGTGTGTGGATGCATTCTTACATGGTCGACCCTCATGAAAAAATTTGGCGCAATTCCATCAAAAATCATGACTTGAGGCCGAACTATAAATACATCAGCGATTCGACCTTTTTCACACGCATGACTTTTACGCCATTAGAGCTATTCTCAAAAGTATTAATCTCAGAATCAAAATATTTGGTGTGTGGATGCATTCTTACATGGTCGACCCTCATGAAAAAAAGTGGCGCAATTCCATCAAAAATCATGACTTGAGGCCAAACTATAAATACATCAGCCATTCGACCTTTTTTTCACATGCATGACTTTTACGCCATTAGAGCTATTCTAAAAAGCATTAATCTCAGAATAAAAATATTTGGTGTGTGGATGCATTCTTACATGGTCGACCCTCATGAAAAAATTGGCGCAATTCCATCAAAAATTATGACTTGAGGCCGAACTATAAATACATCAGCAATTCGACCTTTTTCACATGCATGACTTTTACGCCATTAGAGCTATTCTCAAAAGTATTAATCTCAGAATCAAAATATTTGGTGTGTGGATGCATTCTTACATGGTCGACCCTCATGAAAAAATTTGGCGCAATTCCATCAAAAATCATGACTTGAGGCCGAACTATAAATACATCAGCGATTCGACCTTTTTCACACGCATGACTTTTACGCCATTAGAGCTATTCTCAAAAGTATTAATCTCAGAATCAAAATATTTGGTGTGTGGATGCATTCTTACATGGTCGACCCTCATGAAAAAAAGTGGCGCAATTCCATCAAAAATCATGACTTGAGGCCAAACTATAAATACATCAGCAATTCGACCTTTTTCACATGCATGACTTTTACGCCATTAGAGCTATTCTCAAAAGTATTAATCTCAGAATCAAAATATTTGGTGTGTGGATGCATTCTTACATGGTCGACCCTCATGAAAAAATTGGCGCAATTCCATCAAAAATTATGACTTGAGGCCAAACTATAAATACATCAGCAATTCGACCTTTTTCACATGCATGACTTTTACGCCATTAGAGCTATTCTCAAAAGTATTAATCTCAGAATCAAAATATTTGGTGTGTGGATGCATTCTTACATGGTCGACCCTCATGAAAAAATTTGGCGCAATTCCATCAAAAATCATGACTTGAGGCCGAACTATAAATACATCAGCGATTCGACCTTTTTCACACGCATGACTTTTACGCCATTAGAGCTATTCTCAAAAGTATTAACCTCAGAATCAAAATATTTGGTGTGTGGATGCATTCTTACATGGTCGACCCTCATGAAAAAAAGTGGCGCAATTCCATCAAAAATCATGACTTTAGGCCAAACTATAAATACATCAGCCATTCGACCTTTTTTTCACATGCATGACTTTTACGCCATTAGAGCTATTCTAAAAAGCATTAATCTCAGAATAAAAATATTTGGTGTGTGGATGCATTCTTACATGGTCGACCCTCATGAAAAAATTGGCGCAATTCCATCAAAAATTATGACTTGAGGCCGAACTATAAATACATCAGCAATTCGACCTTTTTCACATGCATGACTTTTACGCCATTAGAGCTATTCTCAAAAGTATTAATCTCAGAATCAAAATATTTGGTGTGTGGATGCATTCTTACATGGTCGACCCTCATGAAAAAATTTGGCGCAATTCCATCAAAAATCATGACTTGAGGCCGAACTATAAATACATCAGCGATTCGACCTTTTTCACACGCATGACTTTTACGCCATTAGAGCTATTCTCAAAAGTATTAATCTCAGAATCAAAATATTTGGTGTGTGGATGCATTCTTACATGGTCGACCCTCATGAAAAAAATTGGCGCAATTCCATCAAAAATCATGACTTGAGGCCAAACTATAAATACATCAGCAATTCGACCTTTTTCACATGCATGACTTTTACGCCATTAGAGCTATTCTCAAAAGTATTAATCTCAGAATCAAAATATTTGGTGTGTGGATGCATTCTTACATGGTCGACCCTCATGAAAAAAAGTGGCGCAATTCCATCAAAAATCATGACTTGAGGCCAAACTATAAATACATCAGCGATTCGACCTTTTTTTCACATGCATGACTTTTACGCCATTAGAGCTATTCTCAAAAGCATTAATCTCAGAATAAAAATATTTGGTGTGTGGATGCATTCTTACATGGTCGACCCTCATGAAGAAATTGGCGCAATTCCATCAAAAATTATGACTTGAGGCCGAACTATAAATACATCAGCAATTCGACCTTTTTCACACGCATGACTTTTACGCCATTAGAGCTATTCTCAAAAGTATTAATCTCAGAATCAAAATATTTGGTGTGTGGATGCATTCTTACATGGTCGACCCTCATGAAAAAATTGGCGCAATTCCATCAAAAATTATGACTTGAGGCCAAACTATAAATACATCAGCAATTCGACCTTTTTCACATGCATGACTTTTACGCCATTAGAGCTATTCTCAAAAGTATTAATCTCAGAATCAAAATATTTGGTGTGTGGATGCATTCTTACATGGTCGACCCTCATGAAAAAATTTGGCGCAATTCCATCAAAAATCATGACTTGAGGCCGAACTATAAATACATCAGCGATTCGACCTTTTTCACATGCATGACTTTTACGCCATTAGAGCTATTCTCAAAAGTATTAATCTCAGAATCAAAATATTTGGTGTGTGGATGCATTCTTACATGGTCGACCCTCATGAAAAAAATTGGCGCAATTCCATCAAAAATCATGACTTGAGGCCGAACTATAAATACATCAGCAATTCGACCTTTTTCACATGCATGACTTTTACGCCATTACAGCTATTGTCAAAAGTATTAATCTCAGAATCAAAATATTTGGTGTGTGGATGCATTCTTACATGGTCGACCCTCATGAAAAAAATTGGCGCAATTCCATCAAAAATCATGACTTGAGGCCGAACTATAAATACATCAGCGATTCGACCTTTTTAACACGCATGACTTTTACGCCATTAGAGCTATTCTCAAAAGTATTAATCTCAGAATCAAAATATTTGGTGTGTGGATGCATTCTTACATGGTCGACCCTCATGAAAAAATTTGGCGCAATTCCATCAAAAATCATGACTTGAGGCCGAACTATAAATACATCAGCGATTCGACCTTTTTCACACGCATGACTTTTACGCCATTAGAGCTATTCTCAAAAGTATTAATCTCAGAATCAAAATATTTGGTGTGTGGATGCATTCTTACATGGTCGACCCTCATGAAAAAAATTGGCGCAATTCCATCAAAAATCATGACTTGAGGCTAAACTATAAATACATCAGCAATTCGACCTTTTTCACATGCATGACTTTTACGCCATTAGAGCTATTCTCAAAAGTATTAATCTCAGAATCAAAATATTTGGTGTGTGGATGCATTCTTACATGGTCGACCCTCATGAAAATAATTGGCGCAATTCCATCAAAAATTATGACTTGAGGCCGAACTATAAATACATCAGCAATTCGAACTTTTTCACATGCATGACTTTTACGCCATTAGAGCTATTCTCAAAAGTATTAACCTCAGAATCAAAATATTTGGTGTGTGGATGCATTCTTACATGGTCGACCCTCATGAAAAAAATTGGCGCAATTCCATCAAAAATTATGACTTGAGGCCAAACTATAAATACATCAGCAATTCGACCTTTTTCACATGCATGACTTTTACGCCATGAGAATTATTCTCAAAAGTATTAATCTCAGAATCAAAATATTTGGTGTGTGGATGCATTCTTACATGGTCGACCCTCATGAAAAGAATTGGCGCAATTCCATCAAAAATCATGACTTGAGGCCGAACTATAAATACATCAGCGATTCGACCTTTTTCACATGCATGACTTTTACGCCATTAGAGTTATTCTCAAAAGTATTAATCTCAGAATCAAAATATTTGGTGTGTGGATGCATTCTTACATGGTCGACCCTCATGAAAAAAAGTGGCGCAATTCCATCAAAAATCATGACTTGAGGCCAAACTATAAATACATCATCGATTCGACCTTTTTCACATGCATGACTTTTACGCCATTAGAGCTATTCTCAAAAGTATTAATCTCAGAATCAAAATATTTGGTGTGTGGATGCATTCTTACATGGTCGACCCTCATGAAAAAAATTGGCGCAATTCCATCAAAAACCATGACTTGAGGCCAAACTATAAATACATCAGCGATTCGACCTTTTTCACATGCATGACTTTTACGCCATTACAGCTATTCTCAAAAGTATTAATCTCAGAATCAAAATATTTGGTGTGTGGATGCATTCTTACATGGTCGACCCTCATGAAAAAAATTGGCGCAATTCCATCAAAAATCATGACTTGAGGCCAAACTATAAATACATCAGCGATTCGACCTTTTTTTCACATGCATGACTTTTACGCCATTAGAGCTATTCTCAAAAGTATTAATCTCAGAATCAAAATATTTGGTGTGTGGATGCATTCTTACATGGTCGACCCTCATGAAAAAAAGTGGCGCAATTCCATCAAAAATCATGACTTGAGGCCGAACTATAAATACATCATCGATTCGACCTTTTTCACATGCATGACTTTTACGCCATTAGAGCTATTCTCAAAAGTATTAATCTCAGAATCAAAATATTTGGTGTGTGGATGCATTCTTACATGGTCGACCCTCATGAAAAAAATTGGCGCAATTCCATCAAAAATCATGACTTGAGGCCAAACTATAAATACATCAGCAATTCGACCTTTTTCACACGCATGACTTTTACGCCATGAGAGCTATTCTCAAAAGTATTAATCTCAGAATCAAAATATTTGGTGTGTGGATGCATTCTTACATGGTCGACCCTCATGAAAAGAATTGGCGCAATTCCATCAAAAATCATGACTTGAGGCCAAACTATAAATACATCATCGATTCGACCTTTTTCACATGCATGACTTTTACGCCATTAGAGCTATTCTCAAAAGTATTAATCTCAGAATCAAAATATTTGGTGTGTGGATGCATTCTTACATGGTCGACCCTCATGAAAAAAATTGGCGCAATTCCATCAAAAATCATGACTTGAGCCCAAACTATAAATACATCAGCAATTCGACCTTTTTCACATGCATGACTTTTACGCCATTAGAGCTATTCTCAAAAGTATTAATCTCAGAATCAAAATATTTGGTGTGTGGATGCATTCTTACATGGTCGACCCTCATGAAAAAAAGTGGCGCAATTCCATCAAAAATCATGACTTGAGGCCGAACTATAAATACATCAGCGATTCGACCTTTTTCACATGCATGACTTTTACGCCATTACAGCTATTCTCAAAAGTATTAATCTCAGAATCAAAATATTTGGTGTGTGGATGCATTCTTACATGGTCGACCCTCATGAAAAAAATTGGCGCAATTCCATCAAAAATCATGACTTGAGGCCAAACTATAAATACATCAGCGATTCGACCTTTTTCACATGCATGACTTTTACGCCATTAGAGCTATTCTCAAAAGTATTAATCTCAGAATCAAAATATTTGGTGTGTGGATGCATTCTTACATGGTCGACCCTCATGAAAAAAATTGGCGCAATTCCATCAAAAATCATAACTTGAGGCCGAACTATAAATACATCAGCAATTCGACCTTTTTCACATGCATGACTTTTACGCCATTACAGCTATTGTCAAAAGTATTAATCTCAGAATCAAAATATTTGGTGTGTGGATGCATTCTTACATGGTCGACCCTCATGAAAAAAATTGGCGCAATTCCATCAAAAATCATGACTTGAGGCCGAACTATAAATACATCAGCAATTCGACCTTTTTCACACGCATGACTTTTACGCCATTAGAGCTATTCTCAAAAGTATTAATCTCAGAATCAAAATATTTGGTGTGTGGATGCATTCTTACATGGTCGACCCTCATGAAAAAATTTGGCGCAATTCCATCAAAAATCATGACTTGAGGCCGAACTATAAATACATCAGCGATTCGACCTTTTTCACACGCATGACTTTTACGCCATTAGAGCTATTCTCAAAAGTATTAATCTCAGAATCAAAATATTTGGTGTGTGGATGCATTCTTACATGGTCGACCCTCATGAAAAAAATTGGCGCAATTCCATCAAATATCATGACTTGAGGCCAAACTATAAATACATCAGCAATTCGACCTTTTTCACATGCATGACTTTTACGCCATTAGAGCTATTCTCAAAAGTATTAATCTCAGAATCAAAATATTTGGTGTGTGGATGCATTCTTACATGGTCGACCCTCATGAAAAAAAGTGGCGCAATTCCATCAAAAATCATGACTTGAGGCCAAACTATAAATACATCAGCGATTCGACCTTTTTTTCACATGCATGACTTTTACGCCATTAGAGCTATTCTCAAAAGTATTAATCTCAGAATCAAAATATTTGGTGTGTGGATGCATTCTTACATGGTCGACCCTCATGAAAAAATTGGCGCAATTCCATCAAAAATTATGACTTGAGGCCAAACTATAAATACATCAGCGATTCGACCTTTTTCACACGCATGACTTTTACGCCATTAGAGCTATTCTCAAAAGTATTAATCTCAGAATCAAAATATTTGGTGTGTGGATGCATTCTTACATGGTCGACCCTCATGAAAAAAATTGGCGCAATTCCATCAAAAATCATGACTTGAGGCCGAACTATAAATACATCAGCAATTCGACCTTTTTCACATGCATGACTTTTACGCCATTACAGCTATTGTCAAAAGTATTAATCTCAGAATCAAAATATTTGGTGTGTGGATGCATTCTTACATGGTCGACCCTCATGAAAAAAATTGGCGCAATTCCATCAAAAATCATGACTTGAGGCCAAACTATAAATACATCAGCAATTCGACCTTTTTCACATGCATGACTTTTACGCCATGAGAATTATTCTCAAAAGTATTAATCTCAGAATCAAAATATTTGGTGTGTGGATGCATTCTTACATGGTCGACCCTCATGAAAAAAATTGGCGCAATTCCATCAAAAATCATGACTTGAGGCCAAACTATAAATACATCAGCGATTCGACCTTTTTCACATGCATGACTTTTACGCCATTAGAGTTATTCTCAAAAGTATTAATCTCAGAATCAAAATATTTGGTGTGTGGATGCATTCTTACATGGTCGACCCTCATGAAAAAAATTGGCGCAATTCCATCAAAAATCATGACTTGAGGCCGAACTATAAATACATCATCGATTCAACCTTTTTCACATGCATGACTTTTACGCCATTAGAGCTATTCTCAAAAGTATTAATCTCAGAATCAAAATATTTGGTGTGTGGATGCATTCTTACATGGTCGACCCTCATGAAAAAAATTGGCGCAATTCCATCAAAAATCATGACTTGAGGCCAAACTATAAATACATCAGCAATTCGACCTTTTTCAAATGCATGACTTTTACGCCATTAGAGCTATTCTCAAAAGTATTAATCTCAGAATCAAAATATTTGGTGTGTGGATGCATTCTTACATGGTCGACCCTCATGAAAAAAATTGGCGCAATTCCATCAAAAATCATGACTTGAGGCCGAACTATAAATACATCAGCGATTCGACCTTTTTCACACGCATGACTTTTACGCCATTAGAGCTATTCTCAAAAGTATTAATCTCAGAATCAAAATATTTGGTGTGTGGATGCATTCTTACATGGTCGACCCTCATGAAAAAAATTGGCGCAATTCCATCAAAAATCATGACTTGAGGCCGAACTATAAATACATCAGCAATTCGACCTTTTTCACATGCATGACTTTTACGCCATTACAGCTATTCTCAAAAGTATTAATCTCAGAATCAAAATATTTGGTGTGTGGATGCATTCTTACATGGTCGACCCTCATGAAAAAAATTGGCGCAATTCCATCAAAAATCATGACTTGAGGCCAAACTATAAATACATCAGCAATTCGACCTTTTTCACATGCATGAATTATACGCCATGAGAATTATTCTCAAAAGTATTAATCTCAGAATCAAAATATTTGGTGTGTGGATGCATTCTTACATGGTCGACCCTCATGAAAAAAATTGGCGCAATTCCATCAAAAATCATGACTTGAGGCCGAACTATAAATACATCAGCAATTCGACCTTTTTCACATGCATGACTTTTACGCCATTACAGCTATTCTCAAAAGTATTAATCTCAGAATCAAAATATTTGGTGTGTGGATGCATTCTTACATGGTCGACCCTCATGAAAAAAATTGGCGCAATTCCATCAAAAATCATGACTTGAGGCCAAACTATAAATACATCAGCAATTCGACCTTTTTCACATGCATGACTTTTACGCCATGAGAATTATTCTCAAAAGTATTAATCTCAGAATCAAAATATTTGGTGTGTGGATGCATTCTTACATGGTCGACCCTCATGAAAAAATTGGCGCAATTCCATCAAAAATCATGACTTGAGGCCGAACTATAAATACATCAGCGATTCGACCTTTTTCACACGCATGACTTTTACGCCATTAGAGCTATTCTCAAAAGTATTAATCTCAGAATCAAAATATTTGGTGTGTGGATGCATTCTTACATGGTCGACCCTCATGAAAAAAATTGGCGCAATTCCATCAAAAATCATGACTTGAGGCCGAACTATAAATACATCAGCAATTCGACCTTTTTCACATGCATGACTTTTACGCCATTACAGCTATTCTCAAAAGTATTAATCTCAGAATCAAAATATTTGGTGTGTGGATGCATTCTTACATGGTCGACCCTCATGAAAAAAATTGGCGCAATTCCATCAAAAATCATGACTTGAGGCCGAACTATAAATACATCAGCGATTCGACCTTTTTCACATGCATGACTTTTACGCCATTAGAGCTATTCTCAAAAGTATTAATCTCAGAATCAAAATATTTGGTGTGTGGATGCATTCTTACATGGTCGACCCTCATGAAAAAAATTGGCGCAATTCCATCAAAAATCATGACTTGAGGCCGAACTATAAATACATCAGCAATTCGACCTTTTTCACATGCATGACTTTTACGCCATTACAGCTATTCTCAAAAGTATTAATCTCAGAATCAAAATATTTGGTGTGTGGATGCATTCTTACATGGTCGACCCTCATGAAAAAAATTGGCGCAATTCCATCAAAAATCATGACTTGAGGCCAAACTATAAATACATCAGCAATTCGACCTTTTTCACATGCATGACTTTTACGCCATGAGAATTATTCTCAAAAGTATTAATCTCAGAATCAAAATATTTGGTGTGTGGATGCATTCTTACATGGTCGACCCTCATGAAAAGAATTGGCGCAATTCCATCAAAAATCATGACTTGAGGCCGAACTATAAATACATCAGCGATTCGACCTTTTTCACATGCATGACTTTTACGCCATTAGAGCTATTCTCAAAAGTATTAATCTCAGAATCAAAATATTTGGTGTGTGGATGCATTCTTACATGGTCGACCCTCATGAAAAAAATTGGCGCAATTCCATCAAAAATCATGACTTGAGGCCAAACTATAAATACATCAGCAATTCGACCTTTTTCACATGCATGACTTTTACGCCATTAGAGCTATTCTCAAAAGTATTAATCTCAGAATCAAAATATTTGGTGTGTGGATGCATTCTTACATGGTCGACCCTCATGAAAAAAAGTGGCGCAATTCCATCAAAAATCATGACTTGAGGCCAAACTATAAATACATCAGCGATTCGACCTTTTTTTCACATGCATGACTTTTACGCCATTAGAGCTATTCTCAAAAGTATTAATCTCAGAATCAAAATATTTGGTGTGTGGATGCATTCTTACATGGTCGACCCTCATGAAAAAATTGGCGCAATTCCATCAAAAATTATGACTTGAGGCCAAACTATAAATACATCAGCAATTCGACCTTTTTCACATGCATGACTTTTACGCCATTAGAGCTATTCTCAAAAGTATTAATCTCAGAATCAAAATATTTGGTGTGTGGATGCATTCTTACATGGTCGACCCTCATGAAAAAATTTGGCGCAATTCCATCAAAAATCATGACTTGAGGCCGAACTATAAATACATCAGCGATTCGACCTTTTTCACACGCATGACTTTTACGCCATTAGAGCTATTCTCAAAAGTATTAATCTCAGAATCAAAATATTTGGTGTGTGGATGCATTCTTACATGGTCGACCCTCATGAAAAGAATTGGCGCAATTCCATCAAAAATCATGACTTGAGGCCGAACTATAAATACATCAGCAATTCGACCTTTTTCACATGCATGACTTTTACGCCATTAGAGCTATTCTCAAAAGTATTAATCTCAGAATCAAAATATTTGGTGTGTGGATGCATTCTTACATGGTCGACCCTCATGAAAAAAATTGGCGCAATTCCATCAAAAATCATGACTTGAGGCCGAACTATAAATACATCAGCGATTCGACCTTTTTCACACGCATGACTTTTACGCCATTAGAGCTATTCTCAAAAGTATTAATCTCAGAATCAAAATATTTGGTGTGTGGATGCATTCTTACATGGTCAACCCTCATGAAAAAAATTGGCGCAATTCCATCAAAAATCATGACTTGAGGCCGAACTATAAATACATCAGCAATTCGACCTTTTTCACATGCATGACTTTTACGCCATTACAGCTATTCTCAAAAGTATTAATCTCAGAATCAAAATATTTGGTGTGTGGATGCATTCTTACATTGTCGACCCTCATGAAAAAAATTGGCGCAATTCCATCAAAAATCATGACTTGAGGCCAAACTATAAATACATCAGCAATTCGACCTTTTTCACATGCATGACTTTTACGCCATTAGAGCTATTCTCAAAAGTATTAATCTCAGAATCAAAATATTTGGTGTGTGGATGCATTCTTACATGGTCGACCCTCATGAAAAAAATTGGCGCAATTCCATCAAAAATCATGACTTGAGGCCAAACTATAAATACATCAGCGATTCGACCTTTTTTTCACATGCATGACTTTTACGCCATTAGAGCTATTCTCAAAAGTATTAATCTCAGAATCAAAATATTTGGTGTGTGGATGCATTCTTACATGGTCGACCCTCATGAAAAAATTGGCGCAATTCCATCAAAAATCATGACTTGAGGCCAAACTATAAATACATCAGCAATTCGACCTTTTTCACATGCATGACTTTTACGCCATTAGAGCTATTCTCAAAAGTATTAATCTCAGAATCAAAATATTTGGTGTGTGGATGCATTCTTACATGGTCGACCCTCATGAAAAAATTTGGCGCAATTCCATCAAAAATCATGACTTGAGGCCGAACTATAAATACATCAGCGATTCGACCTTTTTCACACGCATGACTTTTACGCCATTAGAGCTATTCTCAAAAGTATTAATCTCAGAATCAAAATATTTGGTGTGTGGATGCATTCTTACATGGTCGACCCTCATTAAAAAAATTGGTGCAATTCCATCAAAAATCATGACTTGAGGCCGAACTATAAATACATCAGCAATTCGACCTTTTTCACATGCATGACTTTTACGCCATTACAGCTATTCTCAAAAGTATTAATCTCAGAATCAAAATATTTGGTGTGTGGATGCATTCTTACATGGTCGACCCTCATGAAAAAAATTGGCGCAATTCCATCAAAAATCATGACTTGAGGCCAAACTATAAATACATCAGCAATTCGACCTTTTTCACATGCATGACTTTTACGCCATGAGAATTATTCTCAAAAGTATTAATCTCAGAATCAAAATATTTGGTGTGTGGATGCATTCTTACATGGTCGACCCTCATGAAAAAAATTGGCGCAATTCCATCAAAAATCATGACTTGAGGCCAAACTATAAATACATCAGCGATTCGACCTTTTTCACATGCATGACTTTTACGCCATTAGAGTTATTCTCAAAAGTATTAATCTCAGAATCAAAATATTTGGTGTGTGGATGCATTCTTACATGGTCGACCCTCATGAAAAAAATTGGCGCAATTCCATCAAAAATCATGACTTGAGGCCGAACTATAAATACATCATCGATTCAACCTTTTTCACATGCATGACTTTTACGCCATTACAGCTATTCTCAAAAGTATTAATCTCAGAATCAAAATATTTGGTGTGTGGATGCATTCTTACATGGTCGACCCTCATGAAAAAAAGTGGCGCAATTCCATCAAAAATCATGACTTGAGGCCAAACTATAAATACATCAGCGATTCGACCTTTTTTTCACATGCATGACTTTTACGCCATTAGAGCTATTCTCAAAAGTATTAATCTCAGAATCAAAATATTTGGTGTGTGGATGCATTCTTACATGGTCGACCCTCATGAAAAAATTGGCGCAATTCCATCAAAAATCATGACTTGAGGCCAAACTATAAATACATCAGCAATTCGACCTTTTTCACATGCATGACTTTTACGCCATTAGAGCTATTCTCAAAAGTATTAATCTCAGAATCAAAATATTTGGTGTGTGGATGCATTCTTACATGGTCAACCCTCATGAAAAAAATTGGCGCAATTCCATCAAAAATCATGACTTGAGGCCGAACTATAAATACATCAGCGATTCGACCTTTTTCACATGCATGACTTTTACGCCATTACAGCTATTCTCAAAAGTATTAATCTCAGAATCAAAATATTTGGTGTGTGGATGCATTCTTACATGGTCGACCCTCATGAAAAAAATTGGCGCAATTCCATCAAAAATCATGACTTGAGGCCAAACTATAAATACATCAGCGATTCGACCTTTTTCACATGCATGACTTTTACGCCATTAGAGCTATTCTCAAAAGTATTAATCTCAGAATCAAAATATTTGGTGTGTGGATGCATTCTTACATGGTCGACCCTCATGAAAAAAATTGGCGCAATTCCATCAAAAATCATGACTTGAGGCCAAACTATAAATACATCAGCGATTCGACCTTTTTTTCACATGCATGACTTTTACGCCATTAGAGCTATTCTCAAAAGTATTAATCTCAGAATCAAAATATTTGGTGTGTGGATGCATTCTTACATGGTCGACCCTCATGAAAAAAATTGGCGCAATTCCATCAAAAATTATGACTTGAGGCCAAACTATAAATACATCAGCAATTCGACCTTTTTCACATGCATGACTTTTACGCCATTAGAGCTATTCTCAAAAGTATTAATCTCAGAATCAAAATATTTGGTGTGTGGATGCATTCTTACATGGTCGACCCTCATGAAAAAATTTGGCGCAATTCCATCAAAAATCATGACTTGAGGCCGAACTATAAATACATCAGCGATTCGACCTTTTTCACACGCATGACTTTTACGCCATTAGAGCTATTCTCAAAAGTATTAATCTCAGAATCAAAATATTTGGTGTGTGGATGCATTCTTACATGGTCGACCCTCATTAAAAAAATTGGCGCAATTCCATCAAAAATCATGACTTGAGGCAGAACTATAAATACATCAGCAATTCGACCTTTTTCACATGCATGACTTTTACGCCATTACAGCTATTCTCAAAAGTATTAATCTCAGAATCAAAATATTTGGTGTGTGGATGCATTCTTACATGGTCGACCCTCATGAAAAAAATTGGCGCAATTCCATCAAAAATCATGACTTGAGGCCAAACTATAAATACATCAGCAATTCGACCTTTTTCACATGCATGACTTTTACGCCATGAGAATTATTCTCAAAAGTATTAATCTCAGAATCAAAATATTTGGTGTGTGGATGCATTCTTACATGGTCGACCCTCATGAAAAAAATTGGCGCAATTCCATCAAAAATCATGACTTGAGGCCAAACTATAAATACATCAGCGATTCGACCTTTTTCACATGCATGACTTTTACGCCATTAGAGTTATTCTCAAAAGTATTAATCTCAGAATCAAAATATTTGGTGTGTGGATGCATTCTTACATGGTCGACCCTCATGAAAAAAATTGGCGCAATTCCATCAAAAATCATGACTTGAGGCCGAACTATAAATACATCATCGATTCAACCTTTTTCACATGCATGACTTTTACGCCATTAGAGCTATTCTCAAAAGTATTAATCTCAGAATCAAAATATTTGGTGTGTGGATGCATTCTTACATGGTCGACCCTCATGAAAAAAATTGGCGCAATTCCATCAAAAATCATGACTTGAGGCCAAACTATAAATACATCAGCAATTCGACCTTTTTCACATGCATGACTTTTACGCCATTAGAGCTATTCTCAAAAGTATTAATCTCAGAATCAAAATATTTGGTGTGTGGATGCATTCTTACATGGTCGACCCTCATGAAAAAAATTGGCGCAATTCCATCAAAAATCATGACTTGAGGCCGAACTATAAATACATCAGCGATTCGACCTTTTTCACATGCATGACTTTTACGCCATTACAGCTATTCTCAAAAGTATTAATCTCAGAATCAAAATATTTGGTGTGTGGATGCATTCTTACATGGTCGACCCTCATGAAAAAAATTGGCGCAATTCCATCAAAAATCATGACTTGAGGCCGAACTATAAATACATCAGCGATTCGACCTTTTTCACATGCATGACTTTTACGCCATTAGAGCTATTCTCAAAAGTATTAATCTCAGAATCAAAATATTTGGTGTGTGGATGCATTCTTACATGGTCGACCCTCATGAAAAAAATTGGCGCAATTCCATCAAAAATCATGACTTGAGGCCAAACTATAAATACATCAGCAATTCGACCTTTTTCACATGCATGACTTTTACGCCATTAGAGCTATTCTCAAAAGTATTAATCTCAGAATCAAAATATTTGGTGTGTGGATGCATTCTTACATGGTCGACCCTCATGAAAAAAATTGGCGCATCAAAAATCATGACTTGAGGCCGAACTATAAATACATCAGCAATTCGACCTTTTTCACATGCATGACTTTTACGCCATGAGAATTATTCTCAAAAGTATTAATCTCAGAATCAAAATATTTGGTGTGTGGATGCATTCTTACATGGTCGACCCTCATGAAAAAAATTGGCGCAATTCCATCAAAAATTATGACTTGAGGCCGAACTATAAATACATCAGCAATTCGACCTTTTTCACATGCATGACTTTTACGCCATGAGAATTATTCTCAAAAGTATTAATCTCAGAATCAAAATATTTGGTGTGTGGATGCATTCTTACATGGTCGACCCTCATGAAAAAAATTGGCGCAATTCCATCAAAAATCATGACTTGAGGCCGAACTATAAATACATCATCGATTCGACCTTTTTCACACACATGACTTTTACGCCATTAGAGCTATTCTCAAAAGTATTAATCTCAGAATCAAAACATTTGGTGTGTGGATGCATTCTTACATGGTCGACCCTCATGAAAAAAATTGGCGCAATTCCATCAAAAATCATGACTTGAGGCCGAACTATAAATACATCATCGATTCGACCTTTTTCACACACATGACTTTTACGCCATTAGAGCTATTCTCAAAAGTATTAATCTCAGAATCAAAATATTTGGTGTGTGGATGCATTCTTACATGGTCGACCCTCATGAAAAAAATTGGCGCAATTCCATCAAAAATCATGACTTGAGGCCGAACTATAAATACATCATCGATTCGACCTTTTTCACATGCATGACTTTTACGCCATGAGAATTATTCTCAAAAGTATTAATCTCAGAATCAAAATATTTGGTGTGTGGATGCATTCTTACATGGTCGACCCTCATGAAAAAAAGTGGCGCAATTCCATCAAAAATCATGACTTGAGGCCGAACTATAAATACATCAGTAATTCGACCTTTTTCACATGCATGACTTTTACGCCATTACAGCTATTCTCAAAAGTATTAATCTCAGAATCAAAATATTTGGTGTGTGGATGCATTCTTACATGGTCGACCCTCATGAAAAAAATTGGCGCAATTCCATCAAAAATCATGACTTGAGGCCGAACTATAAATACATCAGCAATTCGACCTTTTTCACATGCATGACTTTTACGCCATGAGAATTATTCTCAAAAGTCTTAATCTCAGAATCAAAATATTTGGTGTGTGGATGCATTCTTACATGGTCGACCCTCATGAAAAAAAGTGGCGCAATTCCATCAAAAATCATGACTTGAGGCCGAACTATAAATACATCAGCAATTCGACCTTTTTCACATGCATGACTTTTACGCCATTACAGCTATTCTCAAAAGTATTAATCTCAGAATCAAAATATTTGGTGTGTGGATGCATTCTTACATGGTCGACCCTCATGAACAAAATTGGCGCAATTCCATCAAAAATCATGACTTGAGGCCGAACTATAAATACATCAGCAATTCGACCTTTTTCTCATGCATGACTTTTACGCCATTAGAGCTATTCTCAAAAGTATTAATCTCAGAATCAAAATATTTGGTGTGTGGATGCATTCTTACATGGTCGACCCTCATGAAAAAAATTGGCGCAATTCCATCAAAAATCATGACTTGAGGCCGAACTATAAATACATCAGCAATTCGACCTTTTTCACATGCATGACTTTTACGCCATGAGAATTATTCTCAAAAGTATTAATCTCAGAATCAAAATATTTGGTGTGTGGATGCATTCTTACATGGTCGACCCTCATGAAAAAAAGTGGCGCAATTCCATCAAAAATCATGACTTGAGGCCGAACTATAAATACATCATCGATTCGACCTTTTTCACATGCATGACTTTTACGCCATGAGAATTATTCTCAAAAGTATTAATCTCAGAATCAAAATATTTGGTGTGTGGATGCATTCTTACATGGTCGACCCTCATGAAAAAAATTGGCGCAATTCCATCAAAAATCAAGACTTGAGGCCGAACTATAGATACATCAGCAATTCGAACTTTTTCACATGCATGACTTTTACGCCATTAGAGCTATTCTCAAAAGTATTAATCTCAGAATCAAAATATTTGGTGTGTGGATGCATTCTTACATGGTCGACCCTCATGAAAAAAATTGGCGCAATTCCATCAAAAATTATGACTTGAGGCCGAACTATAAATACATCAGCAATTCGACCTTTTTCACATGCATGACTTTTACGCCATGAGAATTATTCTCAAAAGTATTAATCTCAGAATCAAAATATTTGGTGTGTGGATGCATTCTTACATGGTCGACCCTCATGAAAACAATTGGCGCAATTCCATCAAAAATCATGACTTGAGGCCGAACTATAAATACATCAGCGATTCGACCTTTTTCACATGCATGACTTTTACGCCATTAGAGTTATTCTCAAAAGTATTAATCTCAGAATCAAAATATTTGGTGTGTGGATGCATTCTTACATGGTCGACCCTCATGAAAAAAATTGGCGCAATTCCATCAAAAATCATGACTTGAGGCCAAACTATAAATACATCATCGATTCGACCTTTTTCACATGCATGACTTTTACGCCATTAGAGCTATTCTCAAAAGTATTAATCTCAGAATCAAAATATTTGGTGTGTGGATGCATTCTTACATGGTCGACCCTCATGAAAAAAATTGGCGCAATTCCATCAAAAATCATGACTTGAGGCCAAACTATAAATACATCAGCGATTCGACCTTTTTTTCACATGCATGACTTTTACGCCATTAGAGCTATTCTCAAAAGTATTAATCTCAGAATCAAAATATTTGGTGTGTGGATGCATTCTTACATGGTCGACCCTCATGAAAAAATTTGGCGCAATTCCATCAAAAATTATGACTTGAGGCCGAACTATAAATACATCAGCAATTCGACCTTTTTCACATGCATGACTTTTACGCCATGAGAATTATTCTCAAAAGTATTAATCTCAGAATCAAAATATTTGGTGTGTGGATGCATTCTTACATGGTCGACCCTCATGAAAAAAAGTGGCGCAATTCCATCAAAAATCATGACTTGAGGCCGAACTATAAATACATCAGCAATTCGACCTTTTTCACATGCATGACTTTTACGCCATGAGAATTATTCTCAAAAGTATTAATCTCAGAATCAAAATATTTGGTGTGTGGATGCATTCTTACATGGTCGACCCTCATGAAAAAAAGTGGCGCAATTCCATCAAAAATCATGACTTGAGGCCGAACTATAAATACATCATCGATTCGACCTTTTTCACATGCATGACTTTTACGCCATGAGAATTATTCTCAAAAGTATTAATCTCAGAATCAAAATATTTGGTGTGTGGATGCATTCTTACATGGTCGACCCTCATGAAAAAAATTGGCGCAATTCCATCAAAAATCAAGACTTGAGGCCGAACTATAGATACATCAGCAATTCGAACTTTTTCACATGCATGACTTTTACGCCATTAGAGCTATTCTCAAAAGTATTAATCTCAGAATCAAAATATTTGGTGTGTGGATGCATTCTTACATGGTCGACCCTCATGAAAACAATTGGCGCAATTCCATCAAAAATCATGACTTGAGGCCGAACTATAAATACATCAGCGATTCGACCTTTTTCACATGCATGACTTTTACGCCATTAGAGTTATTCTCAAAAGTATTAATCTCAGAATCAAAATATTTGGTGTGTGGATGCATTCTTACATGGTCGACCCTCATGAAAAAAATTGGCGCAATTCCATCAAAAATCATGACTTGAGGCCAAACTATAAATACATCATCGATTCGACCTTTTTCACATGCATGACTTTTACGCCATTAGAGCTATTCTCAAAAGTATTAATCTCAGAATCAAAATATTTGGTGTGTGGATGCATTCTTACATGGTCGACCCTCATGAAAAAATTTGGCGCAATTCCATCAAAAATTATGACTTGAGGCCGAACTATAAATACATCAGCAATTCGACCTTTTTCACATGCATGACTTTTACGCCATTAGAGCTATTCTCAAAAGTATTAATCTCAGAATCAAAATATTTGGTGTGTGGATGCATTCTTACATGGTCGACCCTCATGAAAAAAATTGGCGCAATTCCATCAAAAATCAAGACTTGAGGCCGAACTATAGATACATCAGCAATTCGAACTTTTTCACATGCATGACTTTTACGCCATTAGAGCTATTCTCAAAAGTATTAATCTCAGAATCAAAATATTTGGTGTGTGGATGCATTCTTACATGGTCGACCCTCATGAAAAAAATTGGCGCAATTCCATCAAAAATTATGACTTGAGGCCGAACTATAAATACATCAGCAATTCGACCTTTTTCACATGCATGACTTTTACGCCATGAGAATTATTCTCAAAAGTATTAATCTCAGAATCAAAATATTTGGTGTGTGGATGCATTCTTACATGGTCGACCCTCATGAAAACAATTGGCGCAATTCCATCAAAAATCATGACTTGAGGCCGAACTATAAATACATCAGCGATTCGACCTTTTTCACATGCATGACTTTTACGCCATTAGAGTTATTCTCAAAAGTATTAATCTCAGAATCAAAATATTTGGTGTGTGGATGCATTCTTACATGGTCGACCCTCATGAAAAAAATTGGCGCAATTCCATCAAAAATCATGACTTGAGGCCAAACTATAAATACATCATCGATTCGACCTTTTTCACATGCATGACTTTTACGCCATTAGAGCTATTCTCAAAAGTATTAATCTCAGAATCAAAATATTTGGTGTGTGGATGCATTCTTACATGGTCGACCCTCATGAAAAAAATTGGCGCAATTCCATCAAAAATCATGACTTGAGGCCGAACTATAAATACATCAGCGATTCGACCTTTTTTTCACATGCATGACTTTTACGCCATTAGAGCTATTCTCAAAAGTATTAATCTCAGAATCAAAATATTTGGTGTGTGGATGCATTCTTACATGGTCGACCCTCATGAAAAAATTTGGCGCAATTCCATCAAAAATTATGACTTGAGGCCGAACTATAAATACATCAGCAATTCGACCTTTTTCACATGCATGACTTTTACGCCATTAGAGCTATTCTCAAAAGTATTAATCTCAGAATCAAAATATTTGGTGTGTGGATGCATTCTTACATGGTCGACCCTCATGAAAAAAATTGGCGCAATTCCATCAAAAATCATGACTTGAGGCCGAACTATAAATACATCATCGATTCGACCTTTTTCACACACATGACTTTTACGCCATTAGAGCTATTCTCAAAAGTGTTAATCTCAGAATCAAAATATTTGGTGTGTGGATGCATTCTTACATGGTCGACCCTCATGAAAAAAATTGGCGCAATTCCATCAAAAATCATGACTTGAGGCCGAACTATAAATACATCATCGATTCGACCTTTTTCACATGCATGACTTTTACGCCATTAGAGCTATTCTCAAAAGTATTAATCTCAGAATCAAAATATTTGGTGTGTGGATGCATTCTTACATGGTCGACCCTCATGAAAAAAAGTGGCGCAATTCCATCAAAAATCATGACTTGAGGCCGAACTATAAATACATCAGCAATTCGACCTTTTTCACATGCATGACTTTTACGCCATGAGAATTATTCTCAAAAGTATTAATCTCAGAATCAAAATATTTGGTGTGTGGATGCATTCTTACATGGTCGACCCTCATAAAAAAAAGTGGCGCAATTCCATCAAAAATCATGACTTGAGGCCGAACTATAAATACATCAGCAATTCGACCTTTTTCACATGCATGACTTTTACGCCATGAGAATTATTCTCAAAAGTATTAATCTCAGAATCAAAATATTTGGTGTGTGGATGCATTCTTACATGGTCGACCCTCATGAAAAAAAGTGGCGCAATTCCATCAAAAATCATGACTTGAGGCCGAACTATAAATACATCATCGATTCGACCTTTTTCACATGCATGACTTTTACGCCATGAGAATTATTCTCAAAAGTATTAATCTCAGAATCAAAATATTTGGTGTGTGGATGCATTCTTACATGGTCGACCCTCATGAAAACAATTGGCGCAATTCCATCAAAAATCAAGACTTGAGGCCGAACTATAGATACATCAGCAATTCGAACTTTTTCACATGCATGACTTTTACGCCATTAGAGCTATTCTCAAAAGTATTAATCTCAGAATCAAAATATTTGGTGTGTGGATGCATTCTTACATGGTCGACCCTCATGAAAAAAATTGGCGCAATTCCATCAAAAATTATGACTTGAGGCCGAACTATAAATACATCAGCAATTCGACCTTTTTCACATGCATGACTTTTACGCCATGAGAATTATTCTCAAAAGTATTAATCTCAGAATCAAAATATTTGGTGTGTGGATGCATTCTTACATGGTCGACCCTCATGAAAACAATTGGCGCAATTCCATCAAAAATCATGACTTGAGGCCGAACTATAAATACATCAGCGATTCGACCTTTTTCACATGCATGACTTTTACGCCATTAGAGTTATTCTCAAAAGTATTAATCTCAGAATCAAAATATTTGGTGTGTGGATGCATTCTTACATGGTCGACCCTCATGAAAAAAATTGGCGCAATTCCATCAAAAATCATGACTTGAGGCCAAACTATAAATACATCATCGATTCGACCTTTTTCACATGCATGACTTTTACGCCATTAGAGCTATTCTCAAAAGTATTAATCTCAGAATCAAAATATTTGGTGTGTGGATGCATTCTTACATGGTCGACCCTCATGAAAAAAATTGGCGCAATTCCATCAAAAATCATGACTTGAGGCCGAACTATAAATACATCAGCGATTCGACCTTTTTTTCACATGCATGACTTTTACGCCATTAGAGCTATTCTCAAAAGTATTAATCTCAGAATCAAAATATTTGGTGTGTGGATGCATTCTTACATGGTCGACCCTCATGAAAAAATTTGGCGCAATTCCATCAAAAATTATGACTTGAGGCCGAACTATAAATACATCAGCAATTCGACCTTTTTCACATGCATGACTTTTACGCCATTAGAGCTATTCTCAAAAGTATTAATCTCAGAATCAAAATATTTGGTGTGTGGATGCATTCTTACATGGTCGATCCTCATGAAAAAAATTGGCGCAATTCCATCAAAAATCATGACTTGAGGCCGAACTATAAATACATCATCGATTCGACCTTTTTCACACACATGACTTTTACGCCATTAGAGCTATTCTCAAAAGTGTTAATCTCAGAATCAAAATATTTGGTGTGTGGATGCATTCTTACATGGTCGACCCTCATGAAAAAAATTGGCGCAATTCCATCAAAAATCATGACTTGAGGCCGAACTATAAATACATCATCGATTCGACCTTTTTCACATGCATGACTTTTACGCCATTAGAGCTATTCTCAAAAGTATTAATCTCAGAATCAAAATATTTGGTGTGTGGATGCATTCTTACATGGTCGACCCTCATGAAAAAAAGTGGCGCAATTCCATCAAAAATCATGACTTGAGGCCGAACTATAAATACATCAGCAATTCGACCTTTTTCACATGCATGACTTTTACGCCATGAGAATTATTCTCAAAAGTATTAATCTCAGAATCAAAATATTTGGTGTGTGGATGCATTCTTACATGGTCGACCCTCATGAAAAAAAGTGGCGCAATTCCATCAAAAATCATGACTTGAGGCCGAACTATAAATACATCATCGATTCGACCTTTTTCACATGCATGACTTTTACGCCATGAGAATTATTCTCAAAAGTATTAATCTCAGAATCAAAATATTTGGTGTGTGGATGCATTATTACATGGTCGACCCTCATGAAAAAAATTGGCGCAATTCCATCAAAAATCAAGACTTGAGGCCGAACTATAGATACATCAGCAATTCGAACTTTTTCACATGCATGACTTTTACGCCATTAGAGCTATTCTCAAAAGTATTAATCTCAGAATCAAAATATTTGGTGTGTGGATGCATTCTTACATGGTCGACCCTCATGAAAAAAATTGGCGCAATTCCATCAAAAATTATGACTTGAGGCCGAACTATAAATACATCAGCAATTCGACCTTTTTCACATGCATGACTTTTACGCCATGAGAATTATTCTCAAAAGTATTAATCTCAGAATCAAAATATTTGGTGTGTGGATGCATTCTTACATGGTCGACCCTCATGAAAACAATTGGCGCAATTCCATCAAAAATCATGACTTGAGGCCGAACTATAAATACATCAGCGATTCGACCTTTTTCACATGCATGACTTTTACGCCATTAGAGTTATTCTCAAAAGTATTAATCTCAGAATCAAAATATTTGGTGTGTGGATGCATTCTTACATGGTCGACCCTCATGAAAAAAATTGGCGCAATTCCATCAAAAATCATGACTTGAGGCCAAACTATAAATACATCATCGATTCGACCTTTTTCACATGCATGACTTTTACGCCATTAGAGCTATTCTCAAAAGTATTAATCTCAGAATCAAAATATTTGGTGTGTGGATGCATTCTTACATGGTCGACCCTCATGAAAAAAATTGGCGCAATTCCATCAAAAATCATGACTTGAGGCCGAACTATAAATACATCAGCGATTCGACCTTTTTTTCACATGCATGACTTTTACGCCATTAGAGCTATTCTCAAAAGTATTAATCTCAGAATCAAAATATTTGGTGTGTGGATGCATTCTTACATGGTCGATCCTCATGAAAAAAATTGGCGCAATTCCATCAAAAATCATGACTTGAGGCCGAACTATAAATACATCATCGATTCGACCTTTTTCACACACATGACTTTTACGCCATTAGAGCTATTCTCAAAAGTGTTAATCTCAGAATCAAAATATTTGGTGTGTGGATGCATTCTTACATGGTCGACCCTCATGAAAAAAATTGGCGCAATTCCATCAAAAATCATGACTTGAGGCCGAACTATAAATACATCATCGATTCGACCTTTTTCACATGCATGACTTTTACGCCATTAGAGCTATTCTCAAAAGTATTAATCTCAGAATCAAAATATTTGGTGTGTGGATGCATTCTTACATGGTCGACCCTCATGAAAAAAAGTGGCGCAATTCCATCAAAAATCATGACTTGAGGCCGAACTATAAATACATCAGCAATTCGACCTTTTTCACATGCATGACTTTTACGCCATGAGAATTATTCTCAAAAGTATTAATCTCAGAATCAAAATATTTGGTGTGTGGATGCATTCTTACATGGTCGACCCTCATGAAAAAAAGTGGCGCAATTCCATCAAAAATCATGACTTGAGGCCGAACTATAAATACATCAGCGATTCGACCTTTTTTTCACATGCATGACTTTTACGCCATTAGAGCTATTCTCAAAAGTATTAATCTCAGAATCAAAATATTTGGTGTGTGGATGCATTCTTACATGGTCGACCCTCATGAAAAAAATTGGCGCAATTCCATCAAAAATTATGACTTGAGGCCGAACTATAAATACATCAGCAATTCGACCTTTTTCACATGCATGACTTTTACGCCATTACAGCTATTCTCAAAAGTATTAATCTCAGAATCAAAATATTTGGTGTGTGGATGCATTCTTACATGGTCGACCCTCATGAAAAAAAGTGGCGCAATTCCATCAAAAATCATGACTTGAGGCCAAACTATAAATACATCATCGATTCGACCTTTTTCACACGCATGACTTTTACGCCATTAGAGCTATTCTCAAAAGTATTAATCTCAGAATCAAAATATTTGGTGTGTGGATGCATTCTTACATGGTCGACCCTCATGAAAAAAATTGGCGCAATTCCATCAAAAATCATGACTTGAGGCCAAACTATAAATACATCAGCAATTCGACCTTTTTCACATGCATGACTTTTACGCCATTAGAGCTATTCTCAAAAGTATTAATCTCAGAATCAAAATATTTGGTGTGTGGATGCATTCTTACATGGTCGACCCTCATGAAAAAAATTGGCGCAATTCCATCAAAAATCATGACTTGAGGCCGAACTATAAATACATCAGCGATTCGACCTTTTTCACATGCATGACTTTTACGCCATTAGAGCTATTCTCAAAAGTATTAATCTCAGAATCAAAATATTTGGTGTGTGGATGCATTCTTACATGGTCGACCCTCATGAAAAAAATTGGCGCAATTCCATCAAAAATCATGACTTGAGGCCGAACTATAAATACATCATCGATTCGACCTTTTTCACACACATGACTTTTGCGCCATTAGAGCTATTCTCAAAAGTATTAATCTCAGAATCAAAATATTTGGTGTGTGGATGCATTCTTACATGGTCGACCCTCATGAAAAAAATTGGCGCAATTCCATCAAAAATCATGACTTGAGGCCGAACTATAAATACATCAGCAATTCGACCTTTTTCACATGCATGACTTTTACGCCATTAGAGCTATTCTCAAAAGTATTAATCTCAGAATCAAAATATTTGGTGTGTGGATGCATTCTTACATGGTCGACCCTCATGAAAAAAATTGGCGCAATTCCATCAAAAATCATGACTTGAGGCCGAACTATAAATACATCAGCAATTCGACCTTTTTCACATGCATGACTTTTACGCCATGAGAATTATTCTCAAAAGTATTAATCTCAGAATCAAAATATTTGGTGTGTGGATGCATTCTTACATGGTCGACCCTCATGAAAACAATTGGCGCAATTCCATCAAAAATCATGACTTGAGGCCAAACTATAAATACATCAGCGATTCGACCTTTTTTTCACATGCATGACTTTTACGCCATTAGAGCTATTCTCAAAAGTATTAATCTCAGAATCAAAATATTTGGTGTGTGGATGCATTCTTACATGGTCGACCCTCATGAAAAAAAGTGGCGCAATTCCATCAAAAATCATGACTTGAGGCCGAACTATAAATACATCATCGATTCGACCTTTTTCACATGCATGACTTTTACGCCATGAGAATTATTCTCAAAAGTATTAATCTCAGAATCAAAATATTTGGTGTGTGGATGCATTCTTACATGGTCGACCCTCATGAAAAAAATTGGCGCAATTCCATCAAAAATCATGACTTGAGGCCGAACTATAAATACATCAGCAATTCGAACTTTTTCACATGCATGACTTTTACGCCATTAGAGCTATTCTCAAAAGTATTAATCTCAGAATCAAAATATTTGGTGTGTGGATGCATTCTTACATGGTCGACCCTCATGAAAAAAATTGGCGCAATTCCATCAAAAATTATGACTTGAGGCCGAACTATAAATACATCAGCAATTCGACCTTTTTCACATGCATGACTTTTACGCCATGAGAATTATTCTCAAAAGTATTAATCTCAGAATCAAAATATTTGGTGTGTGGATGCATTCTTACATGGTCGACCCTCATGAAAACAATTGGCGCAATTCCATCAAAAATCATGACTTGAGGCCGAACTATAAATACATCAGCGATTCGACCTTTTTCACATGCATGACTTTTACGCCATTAGAGTTATTCTCAAAAGTATTAATCTCAGAATCAAAATATTTGGTGTGTGGATGCATTCTTACATGGTCGACCCTCATGAAAAAAATTGGCGCAATTCCATCAAAAATCATGACTTGAGGCCGAACTATAAATACATCATCGATTCGACCTTTTTCACATGCATGACTTTTACGCCATTAGAGCTATTCTCAAAAGTATTAATCTCAGAATCAAAATATTTGGTGTGTGGATGCATTCTTACATGGTCGACCCTCATGAAAACAATTGGCGCAATTCCATCAAAAATCATGACTTGAGGCCGAACTATAAATACATCAGCAATTCGACCTTTTTCACATGCATGACTTTTACGCCATGAGAATTATTCTCAAAAGTATTAATCTCAGAATCAAAATATTTGGTGTGTGGATGCATTCTTACATGGTCGACCCTCATGAAAAAAAGTGGCGCAATTCCATCAAAAATCATGACTTGAGGCCGAACTATAAATACATCAGCGATTCGACCTTTTTTTCACATGCATGACTTTTACGCCATTAGAGCTATTCTCAAAAGTATTAATCTCAGAATCAAAATATTTGGTGTGTGGATGCATTCTTACATGGTCGACCCTCATGAAAAAAATTGGCGCAATTCCATCAAAAATCATGACTTGAGGCCGAACTATAAATACATCAGCAATTCGACCTTTTTCACATGCATGACTTTTACGCCATTACAGCTATTCTCAAAAGTATTAATCTCAGAATCAAAATATTTGGTGTGTGGATGCATTCTTACATGGTCGACCCTCATGAAAAAAATTGGCGCAATTCCATCAAAAATCATGACTTGAGGCCGAACTATAAATACATCATCGATTCGACCTTTTTCACACGCATGACTTTTACGCCATTAGAGCTATTCTCAAAAGTATTAATCTCAGAATCAAAATATTTGGTGTGTGGATGCATTCTTACATGGTCGACCCTCATGAAAAAAATTGGCGCAATTCCATAAAAAATCATGACTTGAGGCCGAACTATAAATACATCAGCAATTCGACCTTTTTCACATGCATGACTTTTACGCCATGAGAATTATTCTCAAAAGTATTAATCTCAGAATCAAAATATTTGGTGTGTGGATGCATTCTTACATGGTCGACCCTCATGAAAAAAATTGGCGCAATTCCATCAAAAATCATGACTTGAGGCCGAACTATAAATACATCAGCGATTCGACCTTTTTCACATGCATGACTTTTACGCCATTAGAGCTATTCTCAAAAGTGTTAATCTCAGAATCAAAATATTTGGTGTGTGGATGCATTCTTACATGGTCGACCCTCATGAAAAAAATTGGCGCAATTCCATCAAAAATCATGACTTGAGGCCGAACTATAAATACATCATCGATTCGACCTTTTTCACACACATGACTTTTGCGCTATTAGAGCTATTCTCAAAAGTATTAATCTCAGAATCAAAATATTTGGTGTGTGGATGCATTCTTACATGGTCGACCCTCATGAAAAAAATTGGCGCAATTCCATCAAAAATCATGACTTGAGGCCGAACTATAAATACATCAGCAATTCGACCTTTTTCACATGCATGACTTTTACGCCATTACAGCTATTCTCAAAAGTATTAATCTCAGAATCAAAATATTTGGTGTGTGGATACATTCTTACATGGTCGACCCTCATGAAAAAAATTGGCGCAATTCCATCAAAAATCATGACTTGAGGCCGAACTATAAATACATCAGCGATTCGACCTTTTTCACATGCATGACTTTTACGCCATTAGATTTATTCTCAAAAGTATTAATCTCAGAATCAAAATATTTGGTGTGTGGATGCATTCTTACATGGTCGACCCTCATGAAAACAATTGGCGCAATTCCATCAAAAATCATGACTTGAGGCCAAACTATAAATACATCAGCGATTCGACCTTTTTTTCACATGCATGACTTTTACGCCATTAGAGCTATTCTCAAAAGTATTAATCTCAGAATCAAAATATTTGGTGTGTGGATGCATTCTTACATGGTCGACCCTCATGAAAAAAAGTGGCGCAATTCCATCAAAAATCATGACTTGAGGCCGAACTATAAATACATCATCGATTCGACCTTTTTCACATGCATGACTTTTACGCCATGAGAATTATTCTCAAAAGTATTAATCTCAGAATCAAAATATTTGGTGTGTGGATGCATTCTTACATGGTCGACCCTCATGAAAAAAATTGGCGCAATTCCATCAAAAATCATGACTTGAGGCCGAACTATAAATACATCAGCAATTCGAACTTTTTCACATGCATGACTTTTACGCCATTAGAGCTATTCTCAAAAGTATTAATCTCAGAATCAAAATATTTGGTGTGTGGATGCATTCTTACATGGTCGACCCTCATGAAAAAAATTGGCGCAATTCCATCAAAAATTATGACTTGAGGCCGAACTATAAATACATCAGCAATTCGACCTTTTTCACATGCATGACTTTTACGCCATGAGAATTATTCTCAAAAGTATTAATCTCAGAATCAAAATATTTGGTGTGTGGATGCATTCTTACATGGTCGACCCTCATGAAAACAATTGGCGCAATTCCATCAAAAATCATGACTTGAGGCCGAACTATAAATACATCAGCGATTCGACCTTTTTCACATGCATGACTTTTACGCCATTAGAGTTATTCTCAAAAGTATTAATCTCAGAATCAAAATATTTGGTGTGTGGATGCATTCTTACATGGTCGACCCTCATGAAAAAAATTGGCGCAATTCCATCAAAAATCATGACTTGAGGCCAAACTATAAATACATCATCGATTCGACCTTTTTCACATGCATGACTTTTACGCCATTAGAGCTATTCTCAAAAGTATTAATCTCAGAATCAAAATATTTGGTGTGTGGATGCATTCTTACATGGTCGACCCTCATGAAAAAAAGTGGCGCAATTCCATCAAAAATCATGACTTGAGGCCGAACTATAAATACATCAGCGATTCGACCTTTTTTTCACATGCATGACTTTTACGCCATTAGAGCTATTCTCAAAAGTATTAATCTCAGAATCAAAATATTTGGTGTGTGGATGCATTCTTACATGGTCGACCCTCATGAAAAAATTTGGCGCAATTCCATCAAAAATTATGACTTGAGGCCGAACTATAAATACATCAGCAATTCGACCTTTTTCACATGCATGACTTTTACGCCATTAGAGCTATTCTCAAAAGTATTAATCTCAGAATCAAAATATTTGGTGTGTGGATGCATTCTTACATGGTCGACCCTCATGAAAAAAATTGGCGCAATTCCATCAAAAATCATGACTTGAGGCCGAACTATAAATACATCATCGATTCGACCTTTTTCACACACATGACTTTTACGCCATTAGAGCTATTCTCAAAAGTATTAATCTCAGAATCAAAATATTTGGTGTGTGGATGCATTCTTACATGGTCGACCCTCATGAAAAAAATTGGCGCAATTCCATCAAAAATCATGACTTGAGGCCGAACTATAAATACATCATCGATTCGACCTTTTTCACATGCATGACTTTTACGCCATTAGAGCTATTCTCAAAAGTATTAATCTCAGAATCAAAATATTTGGTGTGTGGATGCATTCTTACATGGTCGACCCTCATGAAAAAAATTGGCGCAATTCCATCAAAAATCATGACTTGAGGCCGAACTATAAATACATCAGCAATTCGACCTTTTTCACATGCATGACTTTTACGCCATGAGAATTATTCTCAAAAGTATTAATCTCAGAATCAAAATATTTGGTGTGTGGATGCATTCTTACATGGTCGACCCTCATGAAAAAAAGTGGCGCAATTCCATCAAAAATCATGACTTGAGGCCAAACTATAAATACATCAGCGATTCGACCTTTTTTTCACATGCATGACTTTTACGCCATTAGAGCTATTCTCAAAAGTATTAATCTCAGAATCAAAATATTTGGTGTGTGGATGCATTCTTACATGGTCGACCCTCATGAAAAAAATTGGCGCAATTCCATCAAAAATTATGACTTGAGGCCGAACTATAAATACATCAGCAATTCGACCTTTTTCACATGCATGACTTTTACGCCATTACAGCTATTCTCAAAAGTATTAATCTCAGAATCAAAATATTTGGTGTGTGGATGCATTCTTACATGGTCGACCCTCATGAAAAAAAGTGGCGCAATTCCATCAAAAATCATGACTTGAGGCCGAACTATAAATACATCATCGATTCGAACTTTTTCACATGCATGACTTTTACGCCATTAGAGCTATTCTCAAAAGTATTAATCTCAGAATCAAAATATTTGGTGTGTGGATGCATTCTTACATGGTCGACCCTCATGAAAAAAATTGGCGCAATTCCATCAAAAATTATGACTTGAGGCCGAACTATAAATACATCAGCAATTCGACCTTTTTCACATGCATGACTTTTACGCCATGAGAATTATTCTCAAAAGTATTAATCTCAGAATCAAAATATTTGGTGTGTGGATGCATTCTTACATGGTCGACCCTCATGAAAACAATTGGCGCAATTCCATCAAAAATCATGACTTGAGGCCGAACTATAAATACATCAGCGATTCGACCTTTTTCACATGCATGACTTTTACGCCATTAGAGCTATTCTCAAAAGTATTAATCTCAGAATCAAAATATTTGGTGTGTGGATGCATTCTTACATGGTCGACCCTCATGAAAAAAATTGGCGCAATTCCATCAAAAATCATGACTTGAGGCCGAACTATAAATACATCATCGATTCGACCTTTTTCACATGCATGACTTTTACGCCATTACAGCTATTCTCAAAAGTATTAATCTCAGAATCAAAATATTTGGTGTGTGGATGCATTCTTACATGGTCGACCCTCATGAAAAAAATTGGCGCAATTCCATCAAAAATCATGACTTGAGGCCGAACTATAAATACATCAGCGATTCGACCTTTTTTTCACATGCATGACTTTTACGCCATTAGAGCTATTCTCAAAAGTATTAATCTCAGAATCAAAATATTTGGTGTGTGGATGCATTCTTACATGGTCGACCCTCATGAAAAAATTTGGCGCAATTCCATCAAAAATTATGACTTGAGGCCGAACTATAAATACATCAGCAATTCGACCTTTTTCACATGCATGACTTTTACGCCATTAGAGCTATTCTCAAAAGTATTAATCTCAGAATCAAAATATTTGGTGTGTGGATGCATTCTTACATGGTCGACCCTCATGAAAAAAATTGGCGCAATTCCATCAAAAATCATGACTTGAGGCCGAACTATAAATACATCATCGATTCGACCTTTTTCACACACATGACTTTTACGCCATTAGAGCTATTCTCAAAAGTGTTAATCTCAGAATCAAAATATTTGGTGTGTGGATGCATTCTTACATGGTCGACCCTCATGAAAAAAATTGGCGCAATTCCATCAAAAATCATGACTTGAGGCCGAACTATAAATACATCATCGATTCGACCTTTTTCACATGCATGACTTTTACGCCATTAGAGCTATTCTCAAAAGTATTAATCTCAGAATCAAAATATTTGGTGTGTGGATGCATTCTTACATGGTCGACCCTCATGAAAAAAATTGGCGCAATTCCATCAAAAATCATGACTTGAGGCCGAACTATAAATACATCAGCAATTCGACCTTTTTCACATGCATGACTTTTACGCCATGAGAATTATTCTCAAAAGTATTAATCTCAGAATCAAAATATTTGGTGTGTGGATGCATTCTTACATGGTCGACCCTCATGAAAAAAAGTGGCGCAATTCCATCAAAAATCATGACTTGAGGCCAAACTATAAATACATCAGCGATTCGACCTTTTTTTCACATGCATGACTTTTACGCCATTAGAGCTATTCTCAAAAGTATTAATCTCAGAATCAAAATATTTGGTGTGTGGATGCATTCTTACATGGTCGACCCTCATGAAAAAAAGTGGCGCAATTCCATCAAAAATTATGACTTGAGGCCGAACTATAAATACATCAGCAATTCGACCTTTTTCACATGCATGACTTTTACGCCATTACAGCTATTCTCAAAAGTATTAATCTCAGAATCAAAATATTTGGTGTGTGGATGCATTCTTACATGGTCGACCCTCATGAAAAAAAGTGGCGCAATTCCATCAAAAATCATGACTTGAGGCCGAACTATAAATACATCATCGATTCGACCTTTTTCACACGCATGACTTTTACGCCATTAGAGCTATTCTCAAAAGTATTAATCTCAGAATCAAAATATTTGGTGTGTGGATGCATTCTTACATGGTCGACCCTCATGAAAACAATTGGCGCAATTCCATCAAAAATCATGACTTGAGGCCGAACTATAAATACATCAGCGATTCGACCTTTTTCACATGCATGACTTTTACGCCATTAGAGTTATTCTCAAAAGTATTAATCTCAGAATCAAAATATTTGGTGTGTGGATGCATTCTTACATGGTCGACCCTCATGAAAAAAATTGGCGCAATTCCATCAAAAATCATGACTTGAGGCCAAACTATAAATACATCATCGATTCGACCTTTTTCACATGCATGACTTTTACGCCATTAGAGCTATTCTCAAAAGTATTAATCTCAGAATCAAAATATTTGGTGTGTGGATGCATTCTTACATGGTCGACCCTCATGAAAAAAAGTGGCGCAATTCCATCAAAAATCATGACTTGAGGCCGAACTATAAATACATCAGCGATTCGACCTTTTTTTCACATGCATGACTTTTACGCCATTAGAGCTATTCTCAAAAGTATTAATCTCAGAATCAAAATATTTGGTGTGTGGATGCATTCTTACATGGTCGACCCTCATGAAAAAATTTGGCGCAATTCCATCAAAAATTATGACTTGAGGCCGAACTATAAATACATCAGCAATTCGACCTTTTTCACATGCATGACTTTTACGCCATTAGAGCTATTCTCAAAAGTATTAATCTCAGAATCAAAATATTTGGTGTGTGGATGCATTCTTACATGGTCGACCCTCATGAAAAAAAGTGGCGCAATTCCATCAAAAATCATGACTTGAGGCCGAACTATAAATACATCATCGATTCGACCTTTTTCACACACATGACTTTTACGCCATTAGAGCTATTCTCAAAAGTGTTAATCTCAGAATCAAAATATTTGGTGTGTGGATGCATTCTTACATGGTCGACCCTCATGAAAAAAATTGGCGCAATTCCATCAAAAATCATGACTTGAGGCCGAACTATAAATACATCATCGATTCGACCTTTTTCACATGCATGACTTTTACGCCATTAGAGCTATTCTCAAAAGTATTAATCTCAGAATCAAAATATTTGGTGTGTGGATGCATTCTTACATGGTCGACCCTCATGAAAAAAATTGGCGCAATTCCATCAAAAATCATGACTTGAGGCCGAACTATAAATACATCAGCAATTCGACCTTTTTCACATGCATGACTTTTACGCCATGAGAATTATTCTCAAAAGTATTAATCTCAGAATCAAAATATTTGGTGTGTGGATGCATTCTTACATGGTCGACCCTCATGAAAAAAAGTGGCGCAATTCCATCAAAAATCATGACTTGAGGCCAAACTATAAATACATCAGCGATTCGACCTTTTTTTCACATGCATGACTTTTACGCCATTAGAGCTATTCTCAAAAGTATTAATCTCAGAATCAAAATATTTGGTGTGTGGATGCATTCTTACATGGTCGACCCTCATGAAAAAAAGTGGCGCAATTCCATCAAAAATTATGACTTGAGGCCGAACTATAAATACATCAGCAATTCGACCTTTTTCACATGCATGACTTTTACGCCATTACAGCTATTCTCAAAAGTATTAATCTCAGAATCAAAATATTTGGTGTGTGGATGCATTCTTACATGGTCGACCCTCATGAAAAAAAGTGGCGCAATTCCATCAAAAATCATGACTTGAGGCCGAACTATAAATACATCATCGATTCGACCTTTTTCACACGCATGACTTTTACGCCATTAGAGCTATTCTCAAAAGTATTAATCTCAGAATCAAAATATTTGGTGTGTGGATGCATTCTTACATGGTCGACCCTCATGAAAAAAATTGGCGCAATTCCATCAAAAATCATGACTTGAGGCCAAACTATAAATACATCAGCAATTCGACCTTTTTCACATGCATGACTTTTACGCCATGAGAATTATTCTCAAAAGTATTAATCTCAGAATCAAAATATTTGGTGTGTGGATGCATTCTTACATGGTCGACCCTCATGAAAAAAATTGGCGCAATTCCATCAAAAATCATGACTTGAGGCCGAACTATAAATACATCAGCAATTCGACCTTTTTCACATGCATGACTTTTACGCCATTACAGCTATTCTCAAAAGTATTAATCTCAGAATCAAAATATTTGGTGTGTGGATGCATTCTTACATGGTCGACCCTCATGAAAAAAAGTGGCGCAATTCCATCAAAAATCATGACTTGAGGCCGAACTATAAATACATCAGCAATTCGACCTTTTTCACACGCATGACTTTTACGCCATTAGAGCTATTCTCAAAAGTATTAATCTCAGAATCAAAATATTTGGTGTGTGGATGCATTCTTACATGGTCGACCCTCATGAAAAAAATTGGCGCAATTCCATCAAAAATCATGACTTGAGGCCAAACTATAAATACATCAGCAATTCGACCTTTTTCACATGCATGACTTTTACGCCATGAGAATTATTCTCAAAAGTATTAATCTCAGAATCAAAATATTTGGTGTGTGGATGCATTCTTACATGGTCGACCCTCATGAAAAAAATTGGCGCAATTCCATCAAAAATCATGACTTGAGGCCGAACTATAAATACATCAGCGATTCGACCTTTTTCACATGCATGACTTTTACGCCATTAGAGCTATTCTCAAAAGTATTAATCTCAGAATCAAAATATTTGGTGTGTGGATGCATTCTTACATGGTCGACCCTCATGAAAAAAAATGGCGCAATTCCATCAAAAATCATGACTTGAGGCCGAACTATAAATACATCATCGATTCGACCTTTTTCACACACATGACTTTTACGCCATTAGAGCTATTCTCAAAAGTATTAATCTCAGAATCAAAATATTTGGTGTGTGGATGCATTCTTACATGGTCGACCCTCATGAAAAAAATTGGCGCAATTCCATCAAAAATCATGACTTGAGGCCGAACTATAAATACATCATCGATTCGACCTTTTTCACACACATGACTTTTACGCCATTAGAGCTATTCTCAAAAGTATTAATCTCAGAATCAAAATATTTGGTGTGTGGATGCATTCTTACATGGTCGACCCTCATGAAAAAAATTGGCGCAATTCCATCAAAAATCATGACTTGAGGCCGAACTATAAATACATCAGCGATTCGACCTTTTTCACATGCATGACTTTTACGCCATGAGAATTATTCTCAAAAGTATTAATCTCAGAATCAAAATATTTGGTGTGTGGATGCATTCTTACATGGTCGACCCTCATGAAAAAAATTGGCGCAATTCCATCAAAAATCATGACTTGAGGCCGAACTATAAATACATCAGCAATTCGACCTTTTTCACATGCATGACTTTTACGCCATTAGAGCTATTCTCAAAAGTATTAATCTCAGAATCAAAATATTTGGTGTGTGGATGCATTCTTACATGGTCGACCCTCATGAAAAAAATTGGCGCAATTCCATCAAAAATCATGACTTGAGGCCGAACTATAAATACATCAGCGATTCGACCTTTTTCACATGCATGACTTTTACGCCATTACAGCTATTCTCAAAAGTATTAATCTCAGAATCAAAATATTTGGTGTGTGGATGCATTCTTACATGGTCGACCCTCATGAAAAAAAGTGGCGCAATTCCATCAAAAATCATGACTTGAGGCCGAACTATAAATACATCAGCAATTCGACCTTTTTCACACGCATGACTTTTACGCCATTAGAGCTATTCTCAAAAGTATTAATCTCAGAATCAAAATATTTGGTGTGTGGATGCATTCTTACATGGTCGACCCTCATGAAAAAAATTGGCGAAATTCCATCAAAAATCATGACTTGAGGCCAAACTATAAATACATCAGCAATTCGACCTTTTTCACACACATGACTTTTACGCCATTAGAGCTATTCTCAAAAGTATTAATCTCAGAATCAAAATATTTGGTGTGTGGATGCATTCTTACATGGTCGACCCTCATGAAAAAAATTGGCGCAATTCCATCAAAAATCATGACTTGAGGCCGAACTATAAATACATCAGCAATTCGAACTTTTTCACATGCATGACTTTTACGCCATGAGAATTATTCTCAAAAGTATTAATCTCAGAATCAAAATATTTGGTGTGTGGATGCATTCTTACATGGTCGACCCTCATGAAAAAAATTGGCGCAATTCCATCAAAAATCATGACTTGAGGCCGAACTATAAATACATCAGCGATTCGACCTTTTTCACATGCATGACTTTTACGCCATTAGAGCTATTCTCAAAAGTATTAATCTCAGAATCAAAATATTTGGTGTGTGGATGCATTCTTACATGGTCGACCCTCATGAAAAAAAATGGCGCAATTCCATCAAAAATCATGACTTGAGGCCGAACTATAAATACATCATCGATTCGACCTTTTTCACACACATGACTTTTACGCCATTAGAGCTATTCTCAAAAGTATTAATCTCAGAATCAAAATATTTGGTGTGTGGATGCATTCTTACATGGTCGACCCTCATGAAAAAAATTGGCGCAATTCCATCAAAAATCATGACTTGAGGCCGAACTATAAATACATCATCGATTCGACCTTTTTCACACACATGACTTTTACGCCATTAGAGCTATTCTCAAAAGTATTAATCTCAGAATCAAAATATTTGGTGTGTGGATGCATTCTTACATGGTCGACCCTCATGAAAAAAATTGGCGCAATTCCATCAAAAATCATGACTTGAGGCCGAACTATAAATACATCAGCGATTCGACCTTTTTCACATGCATGACTTTTACGCCATGAGAATTATTCTCAAAAGTATTAATCTCAGAATCAAAATATTTGGTGTGTGGATGCATTCTTACATGGTCGACCCTCATGAAAAAAATTGGCGCAATTCCATCAAAAATCATGACTTGAGGCCGAACTATAAATACATCAGCAATTCGACCTTTTTCACATGCATGACTTTTACGCCATTAGAGCTATTCTCAAAAGTATTAATCTCAGAATCAAAATATTTGGTGTGTGGATGCATTCTTACATGGTCGACCCTCATGAAAAAAAGTGGCGCAATTCCATCAAAAATCATGACTTGAGGCCGAACTATAAATACATCAGCGATTCGACCTTTTTCACATGCATGACTTTTACGCCATTACAGCTATTCTCAAAAGTATTAATCTCAGAATCAAAATATTTGGTGTGTGGATGCATTCTTACATGGTCGACCCTCATGAAAAAAAGTGGCGCAATTCCATCAAAAATCATGACTTGAGGCCGAACTATAAATACATCAGCAATTCGACCTTTTTCACACGCATGACTTTTACGCCATTAGAGCTATTCTCAAAAGTATTAATCTCAGAATCAAAATATTTGGTGTGTGGATGCATTCTTACATGGTCGACCCTCATGAAAAAAATTGGCGCAATTCCATCAAAAATCATGACTTGAGGCCAAACTATAAATACATCAGCAATTCGACCTTTTTCACATGCATGACTTTTACGCCATGAGAATTATTCTCAAAAGTATTAATCTCAGAATCAAAATATTTGGTGTGTGGATGCATTCTTACATGGTCGACCCTCATGAAAAAAAGTGGCGCAATTCCATCAAAAATCATGACTTGAGGCCGAACTATAAATACATCAGCGATTCGACCTTTTTCACATGCATGACTTTTACGCCATTAGAGCTATTCTCAAAAGTATTAATCTCAGAATCAAAATATTTGGTGTGTGGATGCATTCTTACATGGTCGACCCTCATGAAAAAAATTGGCGCAATTCCATCAAAAATCATGACTTGAGGCCGAACTATAAATACATCATCGATTCGACCTTTTTCACACACATGACTTTTACGCCATTAGAGCTATTCTCAAAAGTATTAATCTCAGAATCAAAATATTTGGTGTGTGGATGCATTCTTACATGGTCGACCCTCATGAAAAAAATTGGCGCAATTCCATCAAAAATCATGACTTGAGGCCGAACTATAAATACATCAGCAATTCGACCTTTTTCACATGCATGACTTTTACGCCATGAGAATTATTCTCAAAAGTATTAATCTCAGAATCAAAATATTTGGTGTGTGGATGCATTCTTACATGGTCGACCCTCATGAAAAAAATTGGCGCAATTCCATCAAAAATCATGACTTGAGGCCGAACTATAAATACATCAGCAATTCGACCTTTTTCACATGCATGACTTTTACGCCATGAGAATTATTCTCAAAAGTATTAATCTCAGAATCAAAATATTTGGTGTGTGGATGCATTCTTACATGGTCGACCCTCATGAAAAAAATTGGCGCAATTCCATCAAAAATCATGACTTGAGGCCGAACTATAAATACATCAGCAATTCGACCTTTTTCACATGCATGACTTTTACGCCATGAGAATTATTCTCAAAAGTATTAATCTCAGAATCAAAATATTTGGTGTGTGGATGCATTCTTACATGGTCGACCCTCATGAAAAAAATTGGCGCAATTCCATCAAAAATCATGACTTGAGGCCGAACTATAAATACATCAGCAATTCGACCTTTTTCACATGCATGACTTTTACGCCATTACAGCTATTCTCAAAAGTATTAATCTCAGAATCAAAATATTTGGTGTGTGGATGCATTCTTACATGGTCGACCCTCATGAAAAAAATTGGCGCAATTCCATCAAAAATCATGACTTGAGGCCGAACTATAAATACATCAGCGATTCGACCTTTTTCACATGCATGACTTTTACGCCATTACAGCTATTCTCAAAAGTATTAATCTCAGAATCAAAATATTTGGTGTGTGGATGCATTCTTACATGGTCGACCCTTATGAAAAAAAGTGGCGCAATTCCATCAAAAATCATGACTTGAGGCCGAACTATAAATACATCAGCAATTCGACCTTTTTCACACGCATGACTTTTACGCCATTAGAGCTATTCTCAAAAGTATTAATCTCAGAATCAAAATATTTGGTGTGTGGATGCATTCTTACATGGTCGACCCTCATGAAAAAAATTGGCGCAATTCCATCAAAAATCATGACTTGAGGCCAAACTATAAATACATCAGCAATTCGACCTTTTTCACATGCATGACTTTTACGCCATGAGAATTATTCTCAAAAGTATTAATCTCAGAATCAAAATATTTGGTGTGTGGATGCATTCTTACATGGTCGACCCTCATGAAAAAAAGTGGCGCAATTCCATCAAAAATCATGACTTGAGGCCGAACTATAAATACATCAGCGATTCGACCTTTTTCACATGCATGACTTTTACGCCATTACAGCTATTCTCAAAAGTATTAATCTCAGAATCAAAATATTTGGTGTGTGGATGCATTCTTACATGGTCGACCCTCATGAAAAAAATTGGCGCAATTCCATCAAAAATCATGACTTGAGGCCGAACTATAAATACATCATCGATTCGACCTTTTTCACACACATGACTTTTACGCCATTAGAGCTATTCTCAAAAGTATTAATCTCAGAATCAAAATATTTGGTGTGTGGATGCATTCTTACATGGTCGACCCTCATGAAAAAAAGTGGCGCAATTCCATCAAAAATCATGACTTGAGGCCGAACTATAAATACATCAGCGATTCGACCTTTTTCACATGCATGACTTTTACGCCATGAGAATTATTCTCAAAAGTATTAATCTCAGAATCAAAATATTTGGTGTGTGGATGCATTCTTACATGGTCGACCCTCATGAAAAAAAGTGGCGCAATTCCATCAAAAATCATGACTTGAGGCCGAACTATAAATACATCAGCAATTCGACCTTTTTCACATGCATGACTTTTACGCCATTACAGCTATTCTCAAAAGTATTAATCTCAGAATCAAAATATTTGGTGTGTGGATGCATTCTTACATGGTCGACCCTCATGAAAAAAATTGGCGCAATTCCATCAAAAATCATGACTTGAGGCCGAACTATAAATACATCAGCAATTCGACCTTTTTCACATGCATGACTTTTACGCCATGAGAATTATTCTCAAAAGTATTAATCTCAGAATCAAAATATTTGGTGTGTGGATGCATTCTTACATGGTCGACCCTCATGAAAAAAATTGGCGCAATTCCATCAAAAATCATGACTTGAGGCCGAACTATAAATACATCAGCAATTCGACCTTTTTCACATGCATGACTTTTACGCCATGAGAATTATTCTCAAAAGTATTAATCTCAGAATCAAAATATTTGGTGTGTGGATGCATTCTTACATGGTCGACCCTCATGAAAAAAATTGGCGCAATTCCATCAAAAATCATGACTTGAGGCCGAACTATAAATACATCAGCAATTCGACCTTTTTCACATGCATGACTTTTACGCCATTACAGCTATTCTCAAAAGTATTAATCTCAGAATCAAAATATTTGGTGTGTGGATGCATTCTTACATGGTCGACCCTCATGAAAAAAAGTGGCGCAATTCCATCAAAAATCATGACTTGAGGCCGAACTATAAATACATCAGCGATTCGACCTTTTTCACATGCATGACTTTTACGCCATGAGAATTATTCTCAAAAGTATTAATCTCAGAATCAAAATATTTGGTGTGTGGATGCATTCTTACATGGTCGACCCTCATGAAAAAAATTGGCGCAATTCCATCAAAAATCATGACTTGAGGCCGAACTATAAATACATCAGCAATTCGAACTTTTTCACATGCATGACTTTTACGCCATTAGAGCTATTCTCAAAAGTATTAATCTCAGAATCAAAATATTTGGTGTGTGGATGCATTCTTACATGGTCGACCCTCATGAAAAAAATTGGCGCAATTCCATCAAAAATTATGACTTGAGGCCGAACTATAAATACATCAGCAATTCGACCTTTTTCACATGCATGACTTTTACGCCATGAGAATTATTCTCAAAAGTATTAATCTCAGAATCAAAATATTTGGTGTGTGGATGCATTCTTACATGGTCGACCCTCATGAAAACAATTGGCGCAATTCCATCAAAAATCATGACTTGAGGCCGAACTATAAATACATCAGCGATTCGACCTTTTTCACATGCATGACTTTTACGCCATTAGAGTTATTCTCAAAAGTATTAATCTCAGAATCAAAATATTTGGTGTGTGGATGCATTCTTACATGGTCGACCCTCATGAAAAAAATTGGCGCAATTCCATCAAAAATCATGACTTGAGGCCAAACTATAAATACATCATCGATTCGACCTTTTTCACATGCATGACTTTTACGCCATTAGAGCTATTCTCAAAAGTATTAATCTCAGAATCAAAATATTTGGTGTGTGGATGCATTCTTACATGGTCGACCCTCATGAAAAAAATTGGCGCAATTCCATCAAAAATCATGACTTGAGGCCGAACTATAAATACATCAGCGATTCGACCTTTTTTTCACATGCATGACTTTTACGCCATTAGAGCTATTCTCAAAAGTATTAATCTCAGAATCAAAATATTTGGTGTGTGGATGCATTCTTACATGGTCGACCCTCATGAAAAAATTTGGCGCAATTCCATCAAAAATTATGACTTGAGGCCGAACTATAAATACATCAGCAATTCGACCTTTTTCACATGCATCACTTTTACGCCATTAGAGCTATTCTCAAAAGTATTAATCTCAGAATCAAAATATTTGGTGTGTGGATGCATTCTTACATGGTCGACCCTCATGAAAAAAATTGGCGCAATTCCATCAAAAATCATGACTTGAGGCCGAACTATAAATACATCATCGATTCGACCTTTTTCACACACATGACTTTTACGCCATTAGAGCTATTCTCAAAAGTGTTAATCTCAGAATCAAAATATTTGGTGTGTGGATGCATTCTTACATGGTCGACCCTCATGAAAAAAATTGGCGCAATTCCATCAAAAATCATGACTTGAGGCCGAACTATAAATACATCATCGATTCGACCTTTTTCACATGCATGACTTTTACGCCATTAGAGCTATTCTCAAAAGTATTAATCTCAGAATCAAAATGTTTGGTGTGTGGATGCATTCTTACATGGTCAACCCTCATGAAAAAAATTGGCGCAATTCCATCAAAAATCATGACTTGAGGCCGAACTATAAATACATCAGCAATTCGACCTTTTTCACATGCATGACTTTTACGGCATGAGAATTATTCTCAAAAGTATTAATCTCAGAATCAAAATATTTGGTGTGTGGATGCATTCTTACATGGTCGACCCTCATGAAAAAAAGTGGCGCAATTCCATCAAAAATCATGACTTGAGGCCGAACTATAAATACATCAGCGATTCGACCTTTTTCACATGCATGACTTTTACGCCATTAGAGCTATTCTCAAAAGTATTAATCTCAGAATCAAAATATTTGGTGTGTGGATGCATTCTTACATGGTCGACCCTCATGAAAAAAATTGGCGCAATTCCATCAAAAATCATGACTTGAGGCCGAACTATAAATACATCATCGATTCGACCTTTTTCACACACATGACTTTTACGCCATTAGAGCTATTCTCAAAAGTGTTAATCTCAGAATCAAAATATTTGGTGTGTGGATGCATTCTTACATGGTCGACCCTCATGAAAAAAATTGGCGCAATTCCATCAAAAATCATGACTTGAGGCCGAACTATAAATACATCATCGATTCGACCTTTTTCACATGCATGACTTTTACGCCATTAGAGCTATTCTCAAAAGTATTAATCTCAGAATCAAAATGTTTGGTGTGTGGATGCATTCTTACATGGTCAACCCTCATGAAAAAAATTGGCGCAATTCCGTCAAAAATCATGACTTGAGGCCGAACTATAAATACATCAGCAATTCGACCTTTTTCACATGCATGACTTTTACGGCATGAGAATTATTCTCAAAAGTATTAATCTCAGAATCAAAATATTTGGTGTGTGGATGCATTCTTACATGGTCGACCCTCATGAAAAAAAGTGGCGCAATTCCATCAAAAATCATGACTTGAGGCCGAACTATAAATACATCAGCGATTCGACCTTTTTCACATGCATGACTTTTACGCCATTAGAGCTATTCTCAAAAGTATTAATCTCAGAATCAAAATATTTGGTGTGTGGATGCATTCTTACATGGTCGACCCTCATGAAAAAAATTGGCGCAATTCCATCAAAAATCATGACTTGAGGCCGAACTATAAATACATCATCGATTCGACCTTTTTCACATGCATGACTTTTACGCCATTAGAGCTATTCTCAAAAGTATTAATCTCAGAATCAAAATATTTGGTGTGTGGATGCATTCTTACATGGTCGACGCTCATGAAAAAATTGGCGCAATTCCATCAAAAATCATGACTTGAGGCCGAACTATAAATACATCAGCAATTCGACCTTTTTCACATGCATGACTTTTACGCCATTAGAGCTATTCTCAAAAGTATTAATCTCAGAATCAAAATATTTGGTGTGTGGATGCATTCTTACATGGTCGACCCTCATGAAAAGAATTGGCGCAATTCCATCAAAAATTATGACTTGAGGCCGAACTATAAATACATCAGCAATTCGACCTTTTTCACATGCATGACTTTTACGCCATGAGAATTATTCTCAAAAGTATTAATCTCAGAATCAAAATATTTGGTGTGTGGATGCATTCTTACATGGTCGACCCTCATGAAAACAATTGGCGCAATTCCATCAAAAATCATGACTTGAGGCCAAACTATAAATACATCAGCGATTCGACCTTTTTCACATGCATGACTTTTACGCCATTAGAGTTATTCTCAAAAGTATTAATCTCAGAATCAAAATATTTGGTGTGTGGATGCATTCTTACATGGTCGACCCTCATGAAAAAAATTGGCGCAATTCCATCAAAAATCATGACTTGAGGCCGAACTATAAATACATCATCGATTCGACCTTTTTCACATGCATGACTTTTACGCCATTAGAGCTATTCTCAAAAGTATTAATCTCAGAATCAAAATATTTGGTGTGTGGATGCATTCTTACATGGTCGACGCTCATGAAAAAATTGGCGCAATTCCATCAAAAATCATGACTTGAGGCCGAACTATAAATACATCAGCAATTCGACCTTTTTCACATGCATGACTTTTACGCCATTAGAGCTATTCTCAAAAGTATTAATCTCAGAATCAAAATATTTGGTGTGTGGATGCATTCTTACATGGTCGACCCTCATGAAAAGAATTGGCGCAATTCCATCAAAAATTATGACTTGAGGCCGAACTATAAATACATCAGCAATTCGACCTTTTTCACATGCATGACTTTTACGCCATGAGAATTATTCTCAAAAGTATTAATCTCAGAATCAAAATATTTGGTGTGTGGATGCATTCTTACATGGTCGACCCTCATGAAAACAATTGGCGCAATTCCATCAAAAATCATGACTTGAGGCCAAACTATAAATACATCAGCGATTCGACCTTTTTCACATGCATGACTTTTACGCCATTAGAGTTATTCTCAAAAGTATTAATCTCAGAATCAAAATATTTGGTGTGTGGATGCATTCTTACATGGTCGACCCTCATGAAAAAAATTGGCGCAATTCCATCAAAAATCATGACTTGAGGCCAAACTATAAATACATCATCGATTCGACCTTTTTCACATGCATGACTTTTACGCCATTAGAGCTATTCTCAAAAGTATTAATCTCAGAATCAAAATATTTGGTGTGTGGATGCATTCTTACATGGTCGACCCTCATGAAAAAAATTGGCGCAATTCCATCAAAAATCATGACTTGAGGCCGAACTATAAATACATCAGCGATTCGACCTTTTTTTCACATGCATGACTTTTACGCCATTAGAGCTATTCTCAAAAGTATTAATCTCAGAATCAAAATATTTGGTGTGTGGATGCATTCTTACATGGTCGACCCTCATGAAAAAATTTGGCGCAATTCCATCAAAAATTATGACTTGAGGCCGAACTATAAATACATCAGCAATTCGACCTTTTTCACATGCATGACTTTTACGCCATTAGAGCTATTCTCAAAAGTATTAATCTCAGAATCAAAATGTTTGGTGTGTGGATGCATTCTTACATGGTCGACCCTCATGAAAAAAAGTGGCGCAATTCCATCAAAAATCATGACTTGAGGCCGAACTATAAATACATCATCGATTCGACCTTTTTCACACACATGACTTTTACGCCATTAGAGCTATTCTCAAAAGTGTTAATCTCAGAATCAAAATATTTGGTGTGTGGATGCATTCTTACATGGTCGACCCTCATGAAAAAAATTGGCGCAATTCCATCAAAAATCATGACTTGAGGCCGAACTATAAATACATCATCGATTCGACCTTTTTCACATGCATGACTTTTACGCCATTAGAGCTATTCTCAAAAGTATTAATCTCAGAATCAAAATATTTGGTGTGTGGATGCATTCTTACATGGTCGACCCTCATGAAAAAAAGTGGCGCAATTCCATCAAAAATCATGACTTGAGGCCGAACTATAAATACATCAGCAATTCGACCTTTTTCACATGCATGACTTTTACGCCATGAGAATTATTCTCAAAAGTATTAATCTCAGAATCAAAATATTTGGTGTGTGGATGCATTCTTACATGGTCGACCCTCATGAAAAAAAGTGGCGCAATTCCATCAAAAATCATGACTTGAGGCCGAACTATAAATACATCAGCGATTCGACCTTTTTCACATGCATGACTTTTACGCCATTAGAGCTATTCTCAAAAGTATTAATCTCAGAATCAAAATATTTGGTGTGTGGATGCATTCTTACATGGTCGACCCTCATGAAAAAAATTGGCGCAATTCCATCAAAAATCATGACTTGAGGCCGAACTATAAATACATCATCGATTCGACCTTTTTCACATGCATGACTTTTACGCCATTAGAGCTATTCTCAAAAGTATTAATCTCAGAATCAAAATATTTGGTGTGTGGATGCATTCTTACATGGTCGACCCTCATGAAAAAAATTGGCGCAATTCCATCAAAAATCATGACTTGAGGCCGAACTATAAATACATCAGCAATTCGACCTTTTTCACATGCATGACTTTTACGCCATTAGAGCTATTCTCAAAAGTATTAATCTCAGAATCAAAATATTTGGTGTGTGGATGCATTCTTACATGGTCGACCCTCATGAAAAGAATTGGCGCAATTCCATCAAAAATTATGACTTGAGGCCGAACTATAAATACATCAGCAATTCGACCTTTTTCACATGCATGACTTTTACGCCATGAGAATTATTCTCAAAAGTATTAATCTCAGAATCAAAATATTTGGTGTGTGGATGCATTCTTACATGGTCGACCCTCATGAAAACAATTGGCGCAATTCCATCAAAAATCATGACTTGAGGCCGAACTATAAATACATCAGCGATTCGACCTTTTTCACATGCATGACTTTTACGCCATTAGAGTTATTCTCAAAAGTATTAATCTCAGAATCAAAATATTTGGTGTGTGGATGCATTCTTACATGGTCGACCCTCATGAAAAAAATTGGCGCAATTCCATCAAAAATCATGACTTGAGGCCGAACTATAAATACATCATCGATTCGACCTTTTTCACACACATGACTTTTACGCCATTAGAGCTATTCTCAAAAGTATTAATCTCAGAATCAAAATATTTGGTGTGTGGATGCATTCTTACATGGTCGACCCTCATGAAAAAATTTGGCGCAATTCCATCAAAAATCATGACTTGAGGCCAAACTATAAATACATCAGCAATTCGACCTTTTTCACATGCATGACTTTTACGCCATGAGAATTATTCTCAAAAGTATTAATCTCAGAATCAAAATATTTGGTGTGTGGATGCATTCTTACATGGTCGACCCTCATGAAAAAAATTGGCGCAATTCCATCAAAAATCATGACTTGAGGCCGAACTATAAATACATCAGCAATTCGACCTTTTTCACATGCATGACTTTTACGCCATTACAGCTATTCTCAAAAGTATTAATCTCAGAATCAAAATATTTGGTGTGTGGATGCATTCTTACATGGTCGACCCTCATGAAAAAAAGTGGCGCAATTCCATCAAAAATCATGACTTGAGGCCGAACTATAAATACATCAGCGATTCGACCTTTTTTTCACATGCAAGACTTTTACGCCATTAGAGCTATTCTCAAAAGTATTAATCTCAGAATCAAAATATTTGGTGTGTGGATGCATTCTTACATGGTCGACCCTCATGAAAAAATTTGGCGCAATTCCATCAAAAATTATGACTTGAGGCCGAACTATAAATACATCAGCAATTCGACCTTTTTCACATGCATGACTTTTACGCCATTAGAGCTATTCTCAAAAGTATTAATCTCAGAATCAAAATATTTGGTGTGTGGATGCATTCTTACATGGTCGACCCTCATGAAAACAATTGGCGCAATTCCATCAAAAATCATGACTTGAGGCCGAACTATAAATACATCAGCAATTCGACCTTTTTCACATGCATGACTTTTACGCCATGAGAATTATTCTCAAAAGTATTAATCTCAGAATCAAAATATTTGGTGTGTGGATGCATTCTTACATGGTCGACCCTCATGAAAACAATTGGCGCAATTCCATCAAAAATCATGACTTGAGGCCGAACTATAAATACATCAGCGATTCGACCTTTTTCACATGCATGACTTTTACGCCATTAGAGTTATTCTCAAAAGTATTAATCTCAGAATCAAAATATTTGGTGTGTGGATGCATTCTTACATGGTCGACCCTCATGAAAAAAATTGGCGCAATTCCATCAAAAATCATGACTTGAGGCCGAACTATAAATACATCATCGATTCGACCTTTTTCACACACATGACTTTTACGCCATTAGAGCTATTCTCAAAAGTATTAATCTCAGAATCAAAATATTTGGTGTGTGGATGCATTCTTACATGGTCGACCCTCATGAAAAAATTTGGCGCAATTCCATCAAAAATCATGACTTGAGGCCAAACTATAAATACATCAGCAATTCGACCTTTTTCACATGCATGACTTTTACGCCATGAGAATTATTCTCAAAAGTATTAATCTCAGAATCAAAATATTTGGTGTGTGGATGCATTCTTACATGGTCGACCCTCATGAAAAAAATTGGCGCAATTCCATCAAAAATCATGACTTGAGGCCGAACTATAAATACATCAGCAATTCGACCTTTTTCACATGCATGACTTTTACGCCATTACAGCTATTCTCAAAAGTATTAATCTCAGAATCAAAATATTTGGTGTGTGGATGCATTCTTACATGGTCGACCCTCATGAAAAAAAGTGGCGCAATTCCATCAAAAATCATGACTTGAGGCCGAACTATAAATACATCAGCGATTCGACCTTTTTTTCACATGCATGACTTTTACGCCATTAGAGCTATTCTCAAAAGTATTAATCTCAGAATCAAAATATTTGGTGTGTGGATGCATTCTTACATGGTCGACCCTCATGAAAAAATTTGGCGCAATTCCATCAAAAATTATGACTTGAGGCCGAACTATAAATACATCAGCAATTCGACCTTTTTCACATGCATGACTTTTACGCCATTAGAGCTATTCTCAAAAGTATTAATCTCAGAATCAAAATATTTGGTGTGTGGATGCATTCTTACATGGTCGACCCTCATGAAAACAATTGGCGCAATTCCATCAAAAATCATGACTTGAGGCCGAACTATAAATACATCATCGATTCGACCTTTTTCACACACATGACTTTTACGCCATTAGAGCTATTCTCAAAAGTGTTAATCTCAGAATCAAAATATTTGGTGTGTGGATGCATTCTTACATGGTCGACCCTCATGAAAAAAATTGGCGCAATTCCATCAAAAATCATGACTTGAGGCCGAACTATAAATACATCATCGATTCGACCTTTTTCACATGCATGACTTTTACGCCATTAGAGCTATTCTCAAAAGTATTAATCTCAGAATCAAAATATTTGGTGTGTGGATGCATTCTTACATGGTCAACCCTCATGAAAAAAATTGGCGCAATTCCATCAAAAATCATGACTTGAGGCCGAACTATAAATACATCAGCAATTCGACCTTTTTCACATGCATGACTTTTACGCCATGAGAATTATTCTCAAAAGTATTAATCTCAGAATCAAAATATTTGGTGTGTGGATGCATTCTTACATGGTCGACCCTCATGAAAAAAAGTGGCGCAATTCCATCAAAAATCATGACTTGAGGCCGAACTATAAATACATCAGCGATTCGACCTTTTTCACATGCATGACTTTTACGCCATTAGAGCTATTCTCAAAAGTATTAATCTCAGAATCAAAATATTTGGTGTGTGGATGCATTCTTACATGGTCGACCCTCATGAAAAAAATTGGCGCAATTCCATCAAAAATCATGACTTGAGGCCGAACTATAAATACATCATCGATTCGACCTTTTTCACATGCATGACTTTTACGCCATTAGAGCTATTCTCAAAAGTATTAATCTCAGAATCAAAATATTTGGTGTGTGGATGCATTCTTACATGGTCGACGCTCATGAAAAAATTGGCGCAATTCCATCAAAAATCATGACTTGAGGCCGAACTATAAATACATCAGCAATTCGACCTTTTTCACATGCATGACTTTTACGCCATTAGAGCTATTCTCAAAAGTATTAATCTCAGAATCAAAATATTTGGTGTGTGGATGCATTCTTACATGGTCGACCCTCATGAAAAGAATTGGCGCAATTCCATCAAAAATTATGACTTGAGGCCGAACTATAAATACATCAGCAATTCGACCTTTTTCACATGCATGACTTTTACGCCATGAGAATTATTCTCAAAAGTATTAATCTCAGAATCAAAATATTTGGTGTGTGGATGCATTCTTACATGGTCGACCCTCATGAAAACAATTGGCGCAATTCCATCAAAAATCATGACTTGAGGCCGAACTATAAATACATCAGCGATTCGACCTTTTTCACATGCATGACTTTTACGCCATTAGAGTTATTCTCAAAAGTATTAATCTCAGAATCAAAATATTTGGTGTGTGGATGCATTCTTACATGGTCGACCCTCATGAAAAAAAGTGGCGCAATTCCATCAAAAATCATGACTTGAGGCCAAACTATAAATACATCATCGATTCGACCTTTTTCACATGCATGACTTTTACGCCATTAGAGCTATTCTCAAAAGTATTAATCTCAGAATCAAAATATTTGGTGTGTGGATGCATTCTTACATGGTCGACCCTCATGAAAAAAAGTGGCGCAATTCCATCAAAAATCATGACTTGAGGCCGAACTATAAATACATCAGCGATTCGACCTTTTTTTCACATGCATGACTTTTACGCCATTAGAGCTATTCTCAAAAGTATTAATCTCAGAATCAAAATATTTGGTGTGTGGATGCATTCTTACATGGTCGACCCTCATGAAAAAATTTGGCGCAATTCCATCAAAAATTATGACTTGAGGCCGAACTATAAATACATCAGCAATTCGACCTTTTTCACATGCATGACTTTTACGCCATTAGAGCTATTCTCAAAAGTATTAATCTCAGAATCAAAATATTTGGTGTGTGGATGCATTCTTACATGGTCGACCCTCATGAAAAAAAGTGGCGCAATTCCATCAAAAATCATGACTTGAGGCCGAACTATAAATACATCATCGATTCGACCTTTTTCACACACATGACTTTTACGCCATTAGAGCTATTCTCAAAAGTGTTAATCTCAGAATCAAAATATTTGGTGTGTGGATGCATTCTTACATGGTCGACCCTCATGAAAAAAATTGGCGCAATTCCATCAAAAATCATGACTTGAGGCCGAACTATAAATACATCATCGATTCGACCTTTTTCACATGCATGACTTTTACGCCATTAGAGCTATTCTCAAAAGTATTAATCTCAGAATCAAAATATTTGGTGTGTGGATGCATTCTTACATGGTCGACCCTCATGAAAAAAAGTGGCGCAATTCTATCAAAAATCATGACTTGAGGCCGAACTATAAATACATCAGCAATTCGACCTTTTTCACATGCATGACTTTTACGCCATGAGAATTATTCTCAAAAGTATTAATCTCAGAATCAAAATATTTGGTGTGTGGATGCATTCTTACATGGTCGACCCTCATGAAAAAAAGTGGCGCAATTCCATCAAAAATCATGACTTGAGGCCGAACTATAAATACATCAGCGATTCGACCTTTTTCACATGCATGACTTTTACGCCATTAGAGCTATTCTCAAAAGTATTAATCTCAGAATCAAAATATTTGGTGTGTGGATGCATTCTTACATGGTCGACCCTCATGAAAAAAATTGGCGCAATTCCATCAAAAATCATGACTTGAGGCCGAACTATAAATACATCATCGATTCGACCTTTTTCACATGCATGACTTTTACGCCATTAGAGCTATTCTCAAAAGTATTAATCTCAGAATCAAAATATTTGGTGTGTGGATGCATTCTTACATGGTCGACCCTCATGAAAAAAATTGGCGCAATTCCATCAAAAATCATGACTTGAGGCCGAACTATAAATACATCAGCAATTCGACCTTTTTCACATGCATGACTTTTACGCCATTAGAGCTATTCTCAAAAGTATTAATCTCAGAATCAAAATATTTGGTGTGTGGATGCATTCTTACATGGTCGACCCTCATGAAAAGAATTGGCGCAATTCCATCAAAAATTATGACTTGAGGCCGAACTATAAATACATCAGCAATTCGACCTTTTTCACATGCATGACTTTTACGCCATGAGAATTATTCTCAAAAGTATTAATCTCAGAATCAAAATATTTGGTGTGTGGATGCATTCTTACATGGTCGACCCTCATGAAAAAAAGTGGCGCAATTCCATCAAAAATCATGACTTGAGGCCGAACTATAAATACATCAGCGATTCGACCTTTTTCACACGCATGACTTTTACGCCATTAGAGCTATTCTCAAAAGTATTAATCTCAGAATCAAAATATTTGGTGTGTGGATGCATTCTTACATGGTCGACCCTCATGAAAAAAAGTGGCGCAATTCCATCAAAAATCATGACTTGAGGCCGAACTATAAATACATCAGCAATTCGACCTTTTTCACATGCATGACTTTTACGCCATTACAGCTATTCTCAAAAGTATTAATCTCAGAATCAAAATATTTGGTGTGTGGATGCATTCTTACATGGTCGACCCTCATGAAAAAAAGTGGCGCAATTCCATCAAAAATCATGACTTGAGGCCGAACTATAAATACATCAGCAATTCGACCTTTTTCACACGCATGACTTTTACGCCATTAGAGCTATTCTCAAAAGTATTAATCTCAGAATCAAAATATTTGGTGTGTGGATGCATTCTTACATGGTCGACCCTCATGAAAAAAATTGGCGCAATTCCATCAAAAATCATGACTTGAGGCCAAACTATAAATACATCAGCAATTCGACCTTTTTCACATGCATGACTTTTACGCCATGAGAATTATTCTCAAAAGTATTAATCTCAGAATCAAAATATTTGGTGTGTGGATGCATTCTTACATGGTCGACCCTCATGAAAAAAATTGGCGCAATTCCATCAAAAATCATGACTTGAGGCCGAACTATAAATACATCAGCGATTCGACCTTTTTCACATGCATGACTTTTACGCCATTAGAGCTATTCTCAAAAGTATTAATCTCAGAATCAAAATATTTGGTGTGTGGATGCATTCTTACATGGTCGACCCTCATGAAAAAAATTGGCGCAATTCCATCAAAAATCATGACTTGAGGCCGAACTATAAATACATCATCGATTCGACCTTTTTCACACACATGACTTTTACGCCATTAGAGCTATTCTCAAAAGTATTAATCTCAGAATCAAAATATTTGGTGTGTGGATGCATTCTTACATGGTCGACCCTCATGAAAAAAATTGGCGCAATTCCATCAAAAATCATGACTTGAGGCCGAACTATAAATACATCAGCGATTCGACCTTTTTCACATGCATGACTTTTACGCCATGAGAATTATTCTCAAAAGTATTAATCTCAGAATCAAAATATTTGGTGTGTGGATGCATTCTTACATGGTCGACCCTCATGAAAAAAATTGGCGCAATTCCATCAAAAATCATGACTTGAGGCCGAACTATAAATACATCAGCAATTCGACCTTTTTCACATGCATGACTTTTACGCCATTACAGCTATTCTCAAAAGTATTAATCTCAGAATCAAAATATTTGGTGTGTGGATGCATTCTTACATGGTCGACCCTCATGAAAAAAATTGGCGCAATTCCATCAAAAATCATGACTTGAGGCCGAACTATAAATACATCAGCGATTCGACCTTTTTCACATGCATGACTTTTACGCCATTACAGCTATTCTCAAAAGTATTAATCTCAGAATCAAAATATTTGGTGTGTGGATGCATTCTTACATGGTCGACCCTCATGAAAAAAATTGGCGCAATTCCATCAAAAATCATGACTTGAGGCCGAACTATAAATACATCAGCAATTCGACCTTTTTCACACGCATGACTTTTACGCCATGAGAATTATTCTCAAAAGTATTAATCTCAGAATCAAAATATTTGGTGTGTGGATGCATTCTTACATGGTCGACCCTCATGAAAAAAATTGGCGCAATTCCATCAAAAATCATGACTTGAGGCCAAACTATAAATACATCAGCAATTCGACCTTTTTCACATGCATGACTTTTACGCCATGAGAATTATTCTCAAAAGTATTAATCTCAGAATCAAAATATTTGGTGTGTGGATGCATTCTTACATGGTCGACCCTCATGAAAAAAAGTGGCGCAATTCCATCAAAAATCATGACTTGAGGCCGAACTATAAATACATCAGCGATTCGACCTTTTTCACATGCATGACTTTTACGCCATTAGAGCTATTCTCAAAAGTATTAATCTCAGAATCAAAATATTTGGTGTGTGGATGCATTCTTACATGGTCGACCCTCATGAAAAAAAGTGGCGCAATTCCATCAAAAATCATGACTTGAGGCCGAACTATAAATACATCATCGATTCGACCTTTTTCACACACATGACTTTTACGCCATTAGAGCTATTCTCAAAAGTATTAATCTCAGAATCAAAATATTTGGTGTGTGGATGCATTCTTACATGGTCGACCCTCATGAAAAAAAGTGGCGCAATTCCATCAAAAATCATGACTTGAGGCCGAACTATAAATACATCAGCAATTCGACCTTTTTCACATGCATGACTTTTACGCCATGAGAATTATTCTCAAAAGTATTAATCTCAGAATCAAAATATTTGGTGTGTGGATGCATTCTTACATGGTCGACCCTCATGAAAAAAAGTGGCGCAATTCCATCAAAAATCATGACTTGAGGCCGAACTATAAATACATCAGCGATTCGACCTTTTTCACATGCATGACTTTTACGCCATTACAGCTATTCTCAAAAGTATTAATCTCAGAATCAAAATATTTGGTGTGTGGATGCATTCTTACATGGTCGACCCTCATGAAGAAAATTGGCGCAATTCCATCAAAAATCATGACTTGAGGCCGAACTATAAATACATCAGCGATTCGACCTTTTTCACATGCATGACTTTTACGCCATGAGAATTATTCTCAAAAGTATTAATCTCAGAATCAAAATATTTGGTGTGTGGATGCATTCTTACATGGTCGACCCTCATGAAAAAAAGTGGCGCAATTCCATCAAAAATCATGACTTGAGGCCGAACTATAAATACATCAGCAATTCGACCTTTTTCACATGCATGACTTTTACGCCATTACAGCTATTCTCAAAAGTATTAATCTCAGAATCAAAATATTTGGTGTGTGGATGCATTCTTACATGGTCGACCCTCATGAAAAAAATTGGCGCAATTCCATCAAAAATCATGACTTGAGGCCGAACTATAAATACATCAGCAATTCGACCTTTTTCACATGCATGACTTTTACGCCATGAGAATTATTCTCAAAAGTATTAATCTCAGAATCAAAATATTTGGTGTGTGGATGCATTCTTACATGGTCGACCCTCATGAAAAAAATTGGCGCAATTCCATCAAAAATCATGACTTGAGGCCGAACTATAAATACATCAGCAATTCGACCTTTTTCACATGCATGTCTTTTACGCCATGAGAATTATTCTCAAAAGTATTAATCTCAGAATCAAAATATTTGGTGTGTGGATGCATTCTTACATGGTCGACCCTCATGAAAAAAATTGGCGCAATTCCATCAAAAATCATGACTTGAGGCCGAACTATAAATACATCAGCAATTCGACCTTTTTCACATGCATGACTTTTACGCCATGAGAATTATTCTCAAAAGTATTAATCTCAGAATCAAAATATTTGGTGTGTGGATGCATTCTTACATGGTCGACCCTCATGAAAAAAAGTGGCGCAATTCCATCAAAAATCATGACTTGAGGCCGAACTATAAATACATCATCGATTCGACCTTTTTCACATGCATGACTTTTACGCCATGAGAATTATTCTCAAAAGTATTAATCTCAGAATCAAAATATTTGGTGTGTGGATGCATTCTTACATGGTCGACCCTCATGAAAAAAATTGGCGCAATTCCATCAAAAATCATGACTTGAGGCCGAACTATAAATACATCAGCAATTCGAACTTTTTCACATGCATGACTTTTACGCCATTAGAGCTATTCTCAAAAGTATTAATCTCAGAATCAAAATATTTGGTGTGTGGATGCATTCTTACATGGTCGACCCTCATGAAAAAAATTGGCGCAATTCCATCAAAAATTATGACTTGAGGCCGAACTATAAATACATCAGCAATTCGACCTTTTTCACATGCATGACTTTTACGCCATGAGAATTATTCTCAAAAGTATTAATCTCAGAATCAAAATATTTGGTGTGTGGATGCATTCTTACATGGTCGACCCTCATGAAAACAATTGGCGCAATTCCATCAAAAATCATGACTTGAGGCCGAACTATAAATACATCAGCGATTCGACCTTTTTCACATGCATGACTTTTACGCCATTAGAGTTATTCTCAAAAGTATTAATCTCAGAATCAAAATATTTGGTGTGTGGATGCATTCTTACATGGTCGACCCTCATGAAAAAAATTGGCGCAATTCCATCAAAAATCATGACTTGAGGCCAAACTATAAATACATCATCGATTCGACCTTTTTCACATGCATGACTTTTACGCCATTAGAGCTATTCTCAAAAGTATTAATCTCAGAATCAAAATATTTGGTGTGTGGATGCATTCTTACATGGTCGACCCTCATGAAAAAAATTGGCGCAATTCCATCAAAAATCATGACTTGAGGCCGAACTATAAATACATCAGCGATTCGACCTTTTTTTCACATGCATGACTTTTACGCCATTAGAGCTATTCTCAAAAGTATTAATCTCAGAATCAAAATATTTGGTGTGTGGATGCATTCTTACATGGTCGACCCTCATGAAAAAATTTGGCGCAATTCCATCAAAAATTATGACTTGAGGCCGAACTATAAATACATCAGCAATTCGACCTTTTTCACATGCATGACTTTTACGCCATTAGAGCTATTCTCAAAAGTATTAATCTCAGAATCAAAATATTTGGTGTGTGGATGCATTCTTACATGGTCGACCCTCATGAAAACAATTGGCGCAATTCCATCAAAAATCATGACTTGAGGCCGAACTATAAATACATCATCGATTCGACCTTTTTCACACACATGACTTTTACGCCATTAGAGCTATTCTCAAAAGTATTAATCTCAGAATCAAAATATTTGGTGTGTGGATGCATTCTTACATGGTCGACCCTCATGAAAAAAATTGGCGCAATTCCATCAAAAATCATGACTTGAGGCCGAACTATAAATACATCATCGATTCGACCTTTTTCACATGCATGACTTTTACGCCATTAGAGCTATTCTCAAAAGTATTAATCTCAGAATCAAAATATTTGGTGTGTGGATGCATTCTTACATGGTCAACCCTCATGAAAAAAGGTGGCGCAATTCCATCAAAAATCATGACTTGAGGCCGAACTATAAATACATCAGCAATTCGACCTTTTTCACATGCATGACTTTTACGCCATGAGAGCTATTCTCAAAAGTATTAATCTCAGAATCAAAATATTTGGTGTGTGGATGCATTCTTACATGGTCGACCCTCATGAAAAAAAGTGGCGCAATTCCATCAAAAATCATGACTTGAGGCCGAACTATAAATACATCAGCGATTCGACCTTTTTCACATGCATGACTTTTACGCCATTAGAGCTATTCTCAAAAGTATTAATCTCAGAATCAAAATATTTGGTGTGTGGATGCATTCTTACATGGTCGACCCTCATGAAAAAAATTGGCGCAATTCCATCAAAAATCATGACTTGAGGCCGAACTATAAATACATCATCGATTCGACCTTTTTCACATGCATGACTTTTACGCCATTAGAGCTATTCTCAAAAGTATTAATCTCAGAATCAAAATATTTGGTGTGTGGATGCATTCTTACATGGTCGACGCTCATGAAAAAATTGGCGCAATTCCATCAAAAATCATGACTTGAGGCCGAACTATAAATACATCAGCAATTCGACCTTTTTCACATGCATGACTTTTACGCCATTAGAGCTATTCTCAAAAGTATTAATCTCAGAATCAAAATATTTGGTGTGTGGATGCATTCTTACATGGTCGACCCTCATGAAAAGAATTGGCGCAATTCCATCAAAAATTATGACTTGAGGCCGAACTATACATACATTAGCAATTCGACCTTTTTCACATGCATGACTTTTACGCCATGAGAATTATTCTCAAAAGTATTAATCTCAGAATCAAAATATTTGGTGTGTGGATGCATTCTTACATGGTCGACCCTCATGAAAACAATTGGCGCAATTCCATCAAAAATCATGACTTGAGGCCGAACTATAAATACATCAGCGATTCGACCTTTTTCACATGCATGACTTTTACGCCATTAGAGTTATTCTCAAAAGTATTAATCTCAGAATCAAAATATTTGGTGTGTGGATGCATTCTTACATGGTCGACCCTCATGAAAAAAATTGGCGCAATTCCATCAAAAATCATGACTTGAGGCCAAACTATAAATACATCATCGATTCGACCTTTTTCACATGCATGACTTTTACGCCATTAGAGCTATTCTCAAAAGTATTAATCTCAGAATCAAAATATTTGGTGTGTGGATGCATTCTTACATGGTCGACCCTCATGAAAAAAATTGGCGCAATTCCATCAAAAATCATGACTTGAGGTCGAACTATAAATACATCAGCGATTCGACCTTTTTTTCACATGCATGACTTTTACGCCATTAGAGCTATTCTCAAAAGTATTAATCTCAGAATCAAAATATTTGGTGTGTGGATGCATTCTTACATGGTCGACCCTCATGAAAAAATTTGGCGCAATTCCATCAAAAATTATGACTTGAGGCCGAACTATAAATACATCAGCAATTCGACCTTTTTCACATGCATGACTTTTACGCCATTAGAGCTATTCTCAAAAGTATTAATCTCAGAATCAAAATATTTGGTGTGTGGATGCATTCTTACATGGTCGACCCTCATGAAAAAAATTGGCGCAATTCCATCAAAAATCATGACTTGAGGCCGAACTATAAATACATCATCGATTCGACCTTTTTCACACACATGACTTTTACGCCATTAGAGCTATTCTCAAAAGTGTTAATCTCAGAATCAAAATATTTGGTGTGTGGATGCATTCTTACATGGTCGACCCTCATGAAAAAAATTGGCGCAATTCCATCAAAAATCATGACTTGAGGCCGAACTATAAATACATCATCGATTCGACCTTTTTCACATGCATGACTTTTACGCCATTAGAGCTATTCTCAAAAGTATTAATCTCAGAATCAAAATATTTGGTGTGTGGATGCATTCTTACATGGTCGACCCTCATGAAAAAAAGTGGCGCAATTCCATCAAAAATCATGACTTGAGGCCGAACTATAAATACATCAGCAATTCGACCTTTTTCACATGCATGACTTTTACGCCATGAGAATTATTCTCAAAAGTATTAATCTCAGAATCAAAATATTTGGTGTGTGGATGCATTCTTACATGGTCGACCCTCATGAAAAAAAGTGGCGCAATTCCATCAAAAATCATGACTTGAGGCCGAACTATAAATACATCAGCGATTCGACCTTTTTCACATGCATGACTTTTACGCCATTAGAGCTATTCTCAAAAGTATTAATCTCAGAATCAAAATATTTGGTGTGTGGATGCATTCTTACATGGTCGACCCTCATGAAAAAAATTGGCGCAATTCCATCAAAAATCATGACTTGAGGCCGAACTATAAATACATCATCGATTCGACCTTTTTCACACACATGACTTTTACGCCATTAGAGCTATTCTCAAAAGTATTAATCTCAGAATCAAAATATTTGGTGTGTGGATGCATTCTTACATGGTCGACCCTCATGAAAAAAATTGGCGCAATTCCATAAAAAATCATGACTTGAGGCCGAACTATAAATACATCAGCAATTCGACCTTTTTCACATGCATGACTTTTACGCCATTAGAGCTATTCTCAAAAGTATTAATCTCAGAATCAAAATATTTGGTGTGTGGATGCATTCTTACATGGTCGACCCTCATGAAAAGAATTGGCGCAATTCCATCAAAAATTATGACTTGAGGCCGAACTATAAATACATCAGCAATTCGACCTTTTTCACATGCATGACTTTTACGCCATGAGAATTATTCTCAAAAGTATTAATCTCAGAATCAAAATATTTGGTGTGTGGATGCATTCTTACATGGTCGACCCTCATGAAAACAATTGGCGCAATTCCATCAAAAATCATGACTTGAGGCCGAACTATAAATACATCAGCGATTCGACCTTTTTCACATGCATGACTTTTACGCCATTAGAGTTATTCTCAAAAGTATTAATCTCAGAATCAAAATATTTGGTGTGTGGATGCATTCTTACATGGTCGACCCTCATGAAAAAAATTGGCGCAATTCAATCAAAAATCATGACTTGAGGCCAAACTATAAATACATCATCGATTCGACCTTTTTCACATGCATGACTTTTACGCCATTAGAGCTATTCTCAAAAGTATTAATCTCAGAATCAAAATATTTGGTGTGTGGATGCATTCTTACATGGTCGACCCTCATGAAAAAAATTGGCGCAATTCCATCAAAAATCATGACTTGAGGCCGAACTATAAATACATCAGCGATTCGACCTTTTTTTCACATGCATGACTTTTACGCCATTAGAGCTATTCTCAAAAGTATTAATCTCAGAATCAAAATATTTGGTGTGTGGATGCATTCTTACATGGTCGACCCTCATGAAAAAATTTGGCGCAATTCCATCAAAAATTATGACTTGAGGCCGAACTATAAATACATCAGCAATTCGACCTTTTTCACATGCATGACTTTTACGCCATTAGAGCTATTCTCAAAAGTATTAATCTCAGAATCAAAATATTTGGTGTGTGGATGCATTCTTACATGGTCAACCCTCATGAAAAAAATTGGCGCAATTCCATCAAAAATCATGACTTGAGGCCGAACTATAAATACATCATCGATTCGACCTTTTTCACACACATGACTTTTACGCCATTAGAGCTATTCTCAAAAGTGTTAATCTCAGAATCAAAATATTTGGTGTGTGGATGCATTCTTACATGGTCGACCCTCATGAAAAAAATTGGCGCAATTCCATCAAAAATCATGACTTGAGGCCGAACTATAAATACATCATCGATTCGACCTTTTTCACATGCATGACTTTTACGCCATTAGAGCTATTCTCAAAAGTATTAATCTCAGAATCAAAATATTTGGTGTGTGGATGCATTCTTACATGGTCGACCCTCATGAAAAAAATTGGCGCAATTCCATCAAAAATCATGACTTGAGGCCGAACTATAAATACATCAGCGATTCGACCTTTTTTTCACATGCATGACTTTTACGCCATTAGAGCTATTCTCAAAAGTATTAATCTCAGAATCAAAATATTTGGTGTGTGGATGCATTCTTACATGGTCGACCCTCATGAAAAAATTTGGCGCAATTCCATCAAAAATTATGACTTGAGGCCGAACTATAAATACATCAGCAATTCGACCTTTTTCACATGCATGACTTTTACGCCATTAGAGCTATTCTCAAAAGTATTAATCTCAGAATCAAAATATTTGGTGTGTGGATGCATTCTTACATGGTCGACCCTCATGAAAAAAATTGGCGCAATTCCATCAAAAATCATGACTTGAGGTCGAACTATAAATACATCATCGATTCGACCTTTTTCACACACATGACTTTTACGCCATTAGAGCTATTCTCAAAAGTGTTAATCTCAGAATCAAAATATTTGGTGTGTGGATGCATTCTTACATGGTCGACCCTCATGAAAAAAATTGGCGCAATTCCATCAAAAATCATGACTTGAGGCCGAACTATAAATACATCATCGATTCGACCTTTTTCACACGCATGACTTTTACGCCATTAGAGCTATTCTCAAAAGTATTAATCTCAGAATCAAAATATTTGGTGTGTGGATGCATTCTTACATGGTCGACCCTCATGAAAAAAAGTGGCGCAATTCCATCAAAAATCATGACTTGAGGCCGAACTATAAATACATCAGCAATTCGACCTTTTTCACATGCATGACTTTTCGCCATGAGAATTATTCTCAAAAGTATTAATCTCAGAATCAAAATATTTGGTGTGTGGATGCATTCTTACATGGTCGACCCTCATGAAAAAAAGTGGCGCAATTCCATCAAAAATCATGACTTGAGGCCGAACTATAAATACATCAGCGATTCGACCTTTTTCACATGCATGACTTTTACGCCATTAGAGCTATTCTCAAAAGTATTAATCTCAGAATCAAAATATTTGGTGTGTGGATGCATTCTTACATGGTCGACCCTCATGAAAAAAATTGGCGCAATTCCATCAAAAATCATGACTTGAGGCCGAACTATAAATACATCATCGATTCGACCTTTTTCACATGCATGACTTTTACGCCATTAGAGCTATTCTCAAAAGTATTAATCTCAGAATCAAAATATTTGGTGTGTGGATGCATTCTTACATGGTCGACCCTCATGAAAAAAATTGGCGCAATTCCATCAAAAATCATGACTTGAGGCCGAACTATAAATACATCAGCAATTCGACCTTTTTCACATGCATGACTTTTACGCCATTAGAGCTATTCTCAAAAGTATTAATCTCAGAATCAAAATATTTGGTGTGTGGATGCATTCTTACATGGTCGACCCTCATGAAAAGAATTGGCGCAATTCCATCAAAAATTATGACTTGAGGCCGAACTATAAATACATCAGCAATTCGACCTTTTTCACATGCATGACTTTTACGCCAGGAGAATTATTCTCAAAAGTATTAATCTCAGAATCAAAATATTTGGTGTGTGGATGCATTCTTACATGGTCGACCCTCATGAAAACAATTGGCGCAATTCCATCAAAAATCATGACTTGAGGCCGAACTATAAATACATCAGCGATTCGACCTTTTTCACATGCATGACTTTTACGCCATTAGAGTTATTCTCAAAAGTATTAATCTCAGAATCAAAATATTTGGTGTGTGGATGCATTCTTACATGGTCGACCCTCATGAAAAAAATTGGCGCAATTCCATCAAAAATCATGACTTGAGGCCAAACTATAAATACATCATCGATTCGACCTTTTTCACATGCATGACTTTTACGCCATTAGAGCTATTCTCAAAAGTATTAATCTCAGAATCAAAATATTTGGTGTGTGGATGCATTCTTACATGGTCGACCCTCATGAAAAAAATTGGCGCAATTCCATCAAAAATCATGACTTGAGGCCGAACTATAAATACATCAGCGATTCGACCTTTTTTTCACATGCATGACTTTTACGCCATTAGAGCTATTCTCAAAAGTATTAATCTCAGAATCAAAATATTTGGTGTGTGGATGCATTCTTACATGGTCGACCCTCATGAAAAAATTTGTTGCAATTCCATCAAAAATTATGACTTGAGGCCGAACTATAAATACATCAGCAATTCGACCTTTTTCACATGCATGACTTTTACGCCATTAGAGCTATTCTCAAAAGTATTAATCTCAGAATCAAAATATTTGGTGTGTGGATGCATTCTTACATGGTCGACCCTCATGAAAAAAATTGGCGCAATTCCATCAAAAATCATGACTTGAGGCCGAACTATAAATACATCATCGATTCGACCTTTTTCACACACATGACTTTTACGCCATTAGAGCTATTCTCAAAAGTATTAATCTCAGAATCAAAATATTTGGTGTGTGGATGCATTCTTACATGGTCGACCCTCATGAAAACAATTGGCGCAATTCCATAAAAAATCATGACTTGAGGCCGAACTATAAATACATCATCGATTCGACCTTTTTCACATGCATGACTTTTACGCCATTAGAGCTATTCTCAAAAGTATTAATCTCAGAATCAAAATATTTGGTGTGTGGATGCATTCTTACATGGTCGACCCTCATGAAAAAAATTGGCGCAATTCCATCAAAAATCATGACTTGAGGCCGAACTATAAATACATCAGCAATTCGACCTTTTTCACATGCATGACTTTTACGCCATGAGAATTATTCTCAAAAGTATTAATCTCAGAATCAAAATATTTGGTGTGTGGATGCATTCTTACATGGTCGACCCTCATGAAAAGAAGTGGCGCAATTCCATCAAAAATCATGACTTGAGGCCGAACTATAAATACATCAGCGATTCGACCTTTTTCACATGCATGACTTTTACGCCATTAGAGCTATTCTCAAAAGTATTAATCTCAGAATCAAAATATTTGGTGTGTGGATGCATTCTTACATGGTCGACCCTCATGAAAAGAATTGGCGCAATTCCATAAAAAATTATGACTTGAGGCCGAACTATAAATACATCAGCAATTCGACCTTTTTCACATGCATGACTTTTACGCCATGAGAATTATTCTCAAAAGTATTAATCTCAGAATCAAAATATTTGGTGTGTGGATGCATTCTTACATGGTCGACCCTCATGAAAACAATTGGCGCAATTCCATCAAAAATCATGACTTGAGGCCGAACTATAAATACATCAGCGATTCGACCTTTTTCACATGCATGACTTTTACGCCATTAGAGTTATTCTCAAAAGTATTAATCTCAGAATCAAAATATTTGGTGTGTGGATGCATTCTTACATGGTCGACCCTCATGAAAAAAATTGGCGCAATTCCATCAAAAATCATGACTTGAGGCCGAACTATAAATACATCAGCAATTCGACCTTTTTCACATGCATGACTTTTACGCCATTAGAGCTATTCTCAAAAGTATTAATCTCAGAATCAAAATATTTGGTGTGTGGATGCATTCTTACATGGTCGACCCTCATGAATAGAATTGGCGCAATTCCATCAAAAATTATGACTTGAGGCCGAACTATAAATACATCAGCAATTCGACCTTTTTCACATGCATGACTTTTACGCCATGAGAATTATTCTCAAAAGTATTAATCTCAGAATCAAAATATTTGGTGTGTGGATGCATTCTTACATGGTCGACCCTCATGAAAACAATTGGCGCAATTCCATCAAAAATCATGACTTGAGGCCGAACTATAAATACATCAGCGATTCGACCTTTTTCACATGCATGACTTTTACGCCATTAGAGCTATTCTCAAAAGTATTAATCTCAGAATCAAAATATTTGGTGTGTGGATGCATTCTTACATGGTCGACCCTCATGAAAAAAATTGGCGCAATTCCATCAAAAATCATGACTTGAGGCCAAACTATAAATACATCATCGATTCGACCTTTTTCACATGCATGACTTTTACGCCATTAGAGCTATTCTCAAAAGTATTAATCTCAGAATCAAAATATTTGGTGTGTGGATGCATTCTTACATGGTCGACCCTCATGAAAAAAATTGGCGCAATTCCATCAAAAATCATGACTTGAGGCCGAACTATAAATACATCAGCGATTCGACCTTTTTTTCACATGCATGACTTTTACGCCATTATAGCTATTCTCAAAAGTATTAATCTCAGAATCAAAATATTTGGTGTGTGGATGCATTCTTACATGGTCGACCCTCATGAAAAAATTTGGCGCAATTCCATCAAAAATTATGACTTGAGGCCGAACTATAAATACATCAGCAATTCGACCTTTTTCACATGCATGACTTTTACGCCATTAGAGCTATTCTCAAAAGTATTAATCTCAGAATCAAAATATTTGGTGTGTGGATGCATTCTTACATGGTCGACCCTCATGAAAAAAATTGGCGCAATTCCATCAAAAATCATGACTTGAGGCCGAACTATAAATACATCATCGATTCGACCTTTTTCACACACATGACTTTTACGCCATTAGAGCTATTCTCAAAAGTGTTAATCTCAGAATCAAAATATTTGGTGTGTGGATGCATTCTTACATGGTCGACCCTCATGAAAAAAATTGGCGCAATTCCATCAAAAATCATGACTTGAGGCCGAACTATAAATACATCATCGATTCGACCTTTTTCACATGCATGACTTTTACGCCATTAGAGCTATTCTCAAAAGTATTAATCTCAGAATCAAAATATTTGGTGTGTGGATGCATTCTTACATGGTCGACCCTCATGAAAAGAATTGGCGCAATTCCATCAAAAATTATGACTTGAGGCCGAACTATAAATACATCAGCAATTCGACCTTTTTCACATGCATGACTTTTACGCCATGAGAATTATTCTCAAAAGTATTAATCTCAGAATCAAAATATTTGGTGTGTGGATGCATTCTTACATGGTCGACCCTCATGAAAACAATTGGCGCAATTCCATCAAAAATCATGACTTGAGGCCGAACTATAAATACATCAGCGATTCGACCTTTTTCACATGCATGACTTTTACGCCATTAGAGTTATTCTCAAAAGTATTAATCTCAGAATCAAAATATTTGGTGTGTGGATGCATTCTTACATGGTCGACCCTCATGAAAAAAATTGGCGCAATTCCATCAAAAATCATGACTTGAGGCCGAACTATAAATACATCAGCAATTCGACCTTTTTCACATGCATGACTTTTACGCCATTAGAGCTATTCTCAAAAGTATTAATCTCAGAATCAAAATATTTGGTGTGTGGATGCATTCTTACATGGTCGACCCTCATGAAAAGAATTGGCGCAATTCCATCAAAAATTATGACTTGAGGCCGAACTATAAATACATCAGCAATTCGACCTTTTTCACATGCATGACTTTTACGCCATGAGAATTATTCTCAAAAGTATTAATCTCAGAATCAAAATATTTGGTGTGTGGATGCATTCTTACATGGTCGACCCTCATGAAAACAATTGGCGCAATTCCATCAAAAATCATGACTTGAGGCCGAACTATAAATACATCAGCGATTCGACCTTTTTCACATGCATGACTTTTACGCCATTAGAGCTATTCTCAAAAGTATTAATCTCAGAATCAAAATATTTGGTGTGTGGATGCATTCTTACATGGTCGACCCTCATGAAAAAAATTGGCGCAATTCCATCAAAAATCATGACTTGAGGCCAAACTATAAATACATCATCGATTCGACCTTTTTCACATGCATGACTTTTACGCCATTAGAGCTATTCTCAAAAGTATTAATCTCAGAATCAAAATATTTGGTGTGTGGATGCATTCTTACATGGTCGACCCTCATGAAAAAAATTGGCGCAATTCCATCAAAAATCATGACTTGAGGCCGAACTATAAATACATCAGCGATTCGACCTTTTTTTCACATGCATGACTTTTACGCCATTATAGCTATTCTCAAAAGTATTAATCTCAGAATCAAAATATTTGGTGTGTGGATGCATTCTTACATGGTCGACCCTCATGAAAAAATTTGGCGCAATTCCATCAAAAATTATGACTTGAGGCCGAACTATAAATACATCAGCAATTCGACCTTTTTCACATGCATGACTTTTACGCCATTAGAGCTATTCTCAAAAGTATTAATCTCAGAATCAAAATATTTGGTGTGTGGATGCATTCTTACATGGTCGACCCTCATGAAAAAAATTGGCGCAATTCCATCAAAAATCATGACTTGAGGCCGAACTATAAATACATCATCGATTCGACCTTTTTCACATGCATGACTTTTACGCCATTAGAGCTATTCTCAAAAGTATTAATCTCAGAATCAAAATATTTGGTGTGTGGATGCATTCTTACATGGTCGACCCTCATGAAAAAAAGTGGCGCAATTCCATCAAAAATCATGACTTGAGGCCGAACTATAAATACATCAGCGATTCGACCTTTTTCACATGCATGACTTTTACGCCATGAGAATTATTCTCAAAAGTATTAATCTCAGAATCAAAATATTTGGTGTGTGGATGCATTCTTACATGGTCGACCCTCATGAAAAAAAGTGGCGCAATTCCATCAAAAATCATGACTTGAGGCCGAACTATAAATACATCAGCGATTCGACCTTTTTCACATGCATGACTTTTACGCCATTAGAGCTATTCTCAAAAGTATTAATCTCAGAATCAAAATATTTGGTGTGTGGATGCATTCTTACATGGTCGACCCTCATGAAAAAAATTGGCGCAATTCCATCAAAAATCATGACTTGAGGCCGAACTATAAATACATCATCGATTCGACCTTTTTCACATGCATGACTTTTACGCCATTAGAGCTATTCTCAAAAGTATTAATCTCAGAATCAAAATATTTGGTGTGTGGATGCATTCTTACATGGTCGACCCTCATGAAAAAAATTGGCGCAATTCCATCAAAAATCATGACTTGAGGCCGAACTATAAATACATCAGCAATTCGACCTTTTTCACATGCATGACTTTTACGCCATTAGAGCTATTCTCAAAAGTATTAATCTCAGAATCAAAATATTTGGTGTGTGGATGCATTCTTACATGGTCGACCCTCATGAAAAAAATTGGCGCAATTCCATCAAAAATCATGACTTGAGGCCGAACTATAAATACATCATCGATTCGACCTTTTTCACATGCATGACTTTTACGCCATTAGAGCTATTCTCAAAAGTATTAATCTCAGAATCAAAATATTTGGTGTGTGGATGCATTCTTACATGGTCGACCCTCATGAAAAAAAGTGGCGCAATTCCATCAAAAATCATGACTTGAGGCCGAACTATAAATACATCAGCAATTCGACCTTTTTCACATGCATGACTTTTACGCCATGAGAATTATTCTCAAAAGTATTAATCTCAGAATCAAAATATTTGGTGTGTGGATGCATTCTTACATGGTCGACCCTCATGAAAAAAAGTGGCGCAATTCCATCAAAAATCATGACTTGAGGCCGAACTATAAATACATCATCGATTCGACCTTTTTCACACACATGACTTTTACGCCATTAGAGCTATTCTCAAAAGTATTAATCTCAGAATCAAAATATTTGGTGTGTGGATGCATTCTTACATGGTCGACCCTCATGAAAAAAATTGGCGCAATTCCATCAAAAATCATGACTTGAGGCCGAACTATAAATACATCAGCAATTCGACCTTTTTCACATGCATGACTTTTACGCCATTAGAGCTATTCTCAAAAGTATTAATCTCAGAATCAAAATATTTGGTGTGTGGATGCATTCTTACATGGTCGACCCTCATGAAAAAAATTGGCGCAATTCCATCAAAAATCATGACTTGAGGCCGAACTATAAATACATCAGCAATTCGACCTTTTTCACATGCATTACTTTTACGCCATGAGAATTATTCTCAAAAGTATTAATCTCAGAATCAAAATATTTGGTGTGTGGATGCATTCTTACATGGTCGACCCTCATGAAAAAAATTGGCGCAATTCCATCAAAAATCATGACTTGAGGCCGAACTATAAATACATCAGCGATTCGACCTTTTTCACATGCATGACTTTTACGCCATTAGAGCTATTCTCAAAAGTATTAATCTCAGAATCAAAATATTTGGTGTGTGGATGCATTCTTACATGGTCGACCCTCATGAAAAAAATTGGCGCAATTCCATCAAAAATCATGACTTGAGGCCGAACTATAAATACATCAGCGATTCGACCTTTTTCACATGCATGACTTTTACGCCATTAGAGCTATTCTCAAAAGTATTAATCTCAGAATCAAAATATTTGGTGTGTGGATGCATTCTTACATGGTCGACCCTCATGAAAAAAATTGGCGCAATTCCATCAAAAATCATGACTTGAGGCCGAACTATAAATACATCAGCGATTCGACCTTTTTCACATGCATGACTTTTACGCCATTAGAGCTATTCTCAAAAGTATTAATCTCAGAATCAAAATATTTGGTGTGTGGATGCATTCTTACATGGTCGACCCTCATGAAAAAAATTGGCGCAATTCCATCAAAAATCATGACTTGAGGCCGAACTATAAATACATCATCGATTCGACCTTTTTCACACACATGACTTTTACGCCATTAGAGCTATTCTCAAAAGTATTAATCTCAGAATCAAAATATTTGGTGTGTGGATGCATTCTTACATGGTCGACCCTCATGAAAACAATTGGCGCAATTCCATCAAAAATCATGACTTGAGGCCGAATTATAAATACATCAGCAATTCGACCTTTTTCACATGCATGACTTTTACGCCATTAGAGCTATTCTCAAAAGTATTAATCTCAGAATCAAAATATTTGGTGTGTGGATGCATTCTTACATGGTCGACCCTCATGAAAAAAATTGGCGCAATTCCATCAAAAATCATGACTTGAGGCCGAAATATAAATACATCAGCAATTCGACCTTTTTCACATGCATTACTTTTACGCCATGAGAATTATTCTCAAAAGTATTAATCTCAGAATCAAAATATTTGGTGTGTGGATGCATTCTTACATGGTCGACCCTCATGAAAAAAAGTGGCGCAATTCCATCAAAAATCATGACTTGAGGCCGAACTATAAATACATCATCGATTCGACCTTTTTCACATGCATGACTTTTACGCCATTAGAGCTATTCTCAAAAGTATTAATCTCAGAATCAAAATATTTGGTGTGTGGATGCATTCTTACATGGTCGACCCTCATGAAAAAAAATTGGCGCAATTCCATCAAAAATCATGACTTGAGGCCGAACTATAAATACATCATCGATTCGACCTTTTTCACATGCATGACTTTTACGCCATTAGAGCTATTCTCAAAAGTATTAATCTCAGAATCAAAATATTTGGTGTGTGGATGCATTCTTACATGGTCGACCCTCATGAAAAAAATTGGCGCAATTCCATCAAAAATCATGACTTGAGGCCGAACTATAAATACATCATCGATTCGACCTTTTTCACATGCATGACTTTTACGCCATTAGAGCTATTCTCAAAAGTATTAATCTCAGAATCAAAATATTTGGTGTGTGGATGCATTCTTACATGGTCGACCCTCATGAAAAAAATTGGCGCAATTCCATCAAAAATCATGACTTGAGGCCGAACTATAAATACATCAGCAATTCGACCTTTTTCACATGCATTACTTTTACGCCATGAGAATTATTCTCAAAAGTATTAATCTCAGAATCAAAATATTTGGTGTGTGGATGCATTCTTACATGGTCGACCCTCATGAAAAAAATTGGCGCAATTCCATCAAAAATCATGACTTGAGGCCGAACTATAAATACATCAGCAATTCGACCTTTTTCATATGCATGACTTTTACGCCATGAGAATTATTCTCAAAAGTATTAATCTCAGAATCAAAATATTTGGTGTGTGGATGCATTCTTACATGGTCGACCCTCATGAAAAAAATTGGCGCAATTCCATCAAAAATCATGACTTGAGGCCGAACTATAAATACATCAGCGATTCGACCTTTTTCACATGCATGACTTTTACGCCATTAGAGCTATTCTCAAAAGTATTAATCTCAGAATCAAAATATTTGGTGTGTGGATGCATTCTTACATGGTCGACCCTCATGAAAAAAATTGGCGCAATTCCATCAAAAATCATGACTTGAGGCCGAACTATAAATACATCAGCGATTCGACCTTTTTCACACGCATGACTTTTACGCCATTAGAGCTATTCTCAAAAGTATTAATCTCAGAATCAAAATATTTGGTGTGTGGATGCATTCTTACATGGTCGACCCTCATGAAAAAAATTGGCGCAATTCCATCAAAAATCATGACTTGAGGCCGAACTATAAATACATCATCGATTCGACCTTTTTCACACACATGACTTTTACGCCATTAGAGCTATTCTCAAAAGTATTAATCTCAGAATCAAAATATTTGGTGTGTGGATGCATTCTTACATGGTCGACCCTCATGAAAACAATTGGCGCAATTCCATCAAAAATCATGACTTGAGGCCGAATTATAAATACATCAGCAATTCGACCTTTTTCACATGCATGACTTTTACGCCATTAGAGCTATTCTCAAAAGTATTAATCTCAGAATCAAAATATTTGGTGTGTGGATGCATTCTTACATGGTCGACCCTCATGAAAAAAATTGGCGCAATTCCATCAAAAATCATGACTTGAGGCCGAAATATAAATACATCAGCAATTCGACCTTTTTCACATGCATTACTTTTACGCCATGAGAATTATTCTCAAAAGTATTAATCTCAGAATCAAAATATTTGGTGTGTGGATGCATTCTTACATGGTCGACCCTCATGAAAAAAAGTGGCGCAATTCCATCAAAAATCATGACTTGAGGCCGAACTATAAATACATCATCGATTCGACCTTTTTCACATGCATGACTTTTACGCCATTAGAGTTATTCTCAAAAGTATTAATCTCAGAATCAAAATATTTGGTGTGTGGATGCATTCTTACATGGTCGACCCTCATGAAAAAAAGTGGCGCAATTCCATCAAAAATCATGACTTGAGGCCGAACTATAAATACATCATCGATTCGACCTTTTTCACATGCATGACTTTTACGCCATTAGAGCTATTCTCAAAAGTATTAATCTCAGAATCAAAATATTTGGTGTGTGGATGCATTCTTACATGGTCGACCCTCATGAAAAAAAGTGGCGCAATTCCATCAAAAATCATGACTTGAGGCCGAACTATAAATACATCAGCGATTCGACCTTTTTCACATGCATGACTTTTACGCCATTAGAGCTATTCTCAAAAGTATTAATCTCAGAATCAAAATATTTGGTGTGTGGATGCATTCTTACATGGTCGACCCTCATGAAAAAAATTGGCGCAATTCCATCAAAAATCATGACTTGAGGCCGAACTATAAATACATCAGCAATTCGACCTTTTTCACATGCATTACTTTTACGCCATGAGAATTATTCTCAAAAGTATTAATCTCAGAATCAAAATATTTGGTGTGTGGATGCATTCTTACATGGTCGACCCTCATGAAAAAAATTGGCGCAATTCCATCAAAAATCATGACTTGAGGCCGAACTATAAATACATCAGCAATTCGACCTTTTTCACATGCATGACTTTTACGCCATGAGAATTATTCTCAAAAGTATTAATCTCAGAATCAAAATATTTGGTGTGTGGATGCATTCTTACATGGTCGACCCTCATGAAAAAAAGTGGCGCAATTCCATCAAAAATCATGACTTGAGGCCGAACTATAAATACATCAGCGATTCGACCTTTTTCACATGCATTACTTTTACGCCATTAGAGCTATTCTCAAAAGTATTAATCTCAGAATCAAAATATTTGGTGTGTGGATGCATTCTTACATGGTCGACCCTCATGAAAAAAATTGGCGCAATTCCATCAAAAATCATGACTTGAGGCCGAACTATAAATACATCAGCAATTCGACCTTTTTCACATGCATGACTTTTACGCCATTAGAGCTATTCTCAAAAGTATTAATCTCAGAATCAAAATATTTGGTGTGTGGATGCATTCTTACATGGTCGACCCTCATGAAAAAAATTGGCGCAATTCCATCAAAAATTATGACTTGAGGCCGAACTATAAATACATCAGCAATTCGACCTTTTTCACATGCATGACTTTTACGCCATGAGAATTATTCTCAAAAGTATTAATCTCAGAATCAAAATATTTGGTGTGTGGATGCATTCTTACATGGTCGACCCTCATGAAAACAATTGGCGCAATTCCATCAAAAATCATGACTTGAGGCCGAACTATAAATACATCAGCGATTCGACCTTTTTCACATGCATGACTTTTACGCCATTAGAGTTATTCTCAAAAGTATTAATCTCAGAATCAAAATATTTGGTGTGTGGATGCATTCTTACATGGTCGACCCTCATGAAAAAAATTGGCGCAATTCCATCAAAAATCATGACTTGAGGCCGAACTATAAATACATCATCGATTCGACCTTTTTCACACGCATGACTTTTACGCCATTAGAGCTATTCTCAAAAGTATTAATCTCAGAATCAAAATATTTGGTGTGTGGATGCATTCTTACATGGTCGACCCTCATGAAAAAAATTGGCGCAATTCCATCAAAAATCATGACTTGAGGCCGAACTATAAATACATCAGCGATTCGACCTTTTTTTCACATGCATGACTTTTACGCCATTAGAGCTATTCTCAAAAGTATTAATCTCAGAATCAAAATATTTGGTGTGTGGATGCATTCTTACATGGTCGACCCTCATGAAAAAATTTGGCGCAATTCCATCAAAAATTATGACTTGAGGCCGAACTATAAATACATCAGCAATTCGACCTTTTTCACATGCATGACTTTTACGCCATTAGAGCTATTCTCAAAAGTATTAATCTCAGAATCAAAATATCTGGTGTGTGGATGCATTCTTACATGGTCGACCCTCATGAAAAAAAGTGGCGCAATTCCATCAAAAATCATGACTTGAGGCCGAACTATAAATACATCATCGATTCGACCTTTTTCACACACATGACTTTTACGCCATTAGAGCTATTCTCAAAAGTATTAATCTCAGAATCAAAATATTTGGTGTGTGGATGCATTCTTACATGGTCGACCCTCATGAAAAAAATTGGCGCAATTCCATCAAAAATCATGACTTGAGGCCGAACTATAAATACATCATCGATTCGACCTTTTTCACATGCATGACTTTTACGCCATTAGAGCTATTCTCAAAAGTATTAATCTCAGAATCAAAATATTTGGTGTGTGGATGCATTCTTACATGGTCGACCCTCATGAAAAAAATTGGCGCAATTCCATCAAAAATCATGACTTGAGGCCGAACTATAAATACATCAGCAATTCGAACTTTTTCACATGCATGACTTTTACGCCATTAGAGCTATTCTCAAAAGTATTAATCTCAGAATCAAAATATTTGGTGTGTGGATGCATTCTTACATGGTCGACCCTCATGAAAACAATTGGCGCAATTCCATCAAAAATCATGACTTGAGGCCAAACTATAAATACATCAGCGATTCGACCTTTTTCATATGCATGACTTTTACGCCATTAGAGTTATTCTCAAAAGTATTAATCTCAGAATCAAAATATTTGGTGTGTGGATGCATTCTTACATGGTCGACCCTCATGAAAAAAATTGGCGCAATTCCATCAAAAATCATGACTTGAGGCCGAACTATAAATACATCAGCAATTCGACCTTTTTCACATGCATGACTTTTACGCCATGAGAATTATTCTCAAAAGTATTAATCTCAGAATCAAAATATTTGGTGTGTGGATGCATTCTTACATGGTCGACCCTCATGAAAAAAAGTGGCGCAATTCCATCAAAAATCATGACTTGAGGCCGAACTATAAATACATCAGCGATTCGACCTTTTTCACATGCATGACTTTTACGCCATTAGAGCTATTCTCAAAAGTATTAATCTCAGAATCAAAATATTTGGTGTGTGGATGCATTCTTACATGGTCGACCCTCATGAAAAAAATTGGCGCAATTCCATCAAAAATCATGACTTGAGGCCGAACTATAAATACATCAGCAATTCGACCTTTTTCACATGCATGACTTTTACGCCATTAGAGCTATTCTCAAAAGTATTAATCTCAGAATCAAAATATTTGGTGTGTGGATGCATTCTTACATGGTCGACCCTCATGAAAAAAATTGGCGCAATTCCATCAAAAATTATGACTTGAGGCCGAACTATAAATACATCAGCAATTCGACCTTTTTCACATGCATGACTTTTACGCCATGAGAATTATTCTCAAAAGTATTAATCTCAGAATCAAAATATTTGGTGTGTGGATGCATTCTTACATGGTCGACCCTCATGAAAACAATTGGCGCAATTCCATCAAAAATCATGACTTGAGGCCGAACTATAAATACATCAGCGATTCGACCTTTTTCACATGCATGACTTTTACGCCATTAGAGTTATTCTCAAAAGTATTAATCTCAGAATCAAAATATTTGGTGTGTGGATGCATTCTTACATGGTCGACCCTCATGAAAAAAATTGGCGCAATTCCATCAAAAATCATGACTTGAGGCCGAACTATAAATACATCATCGATTCGACCTTTTTCACACGCATGACTTTTACGCCATTAGAGCTATTCTCAAAAGTATTAATCTCAGAATCAAAATATTTGGTGTGTGGATGCATTCTTACATGGTCGACCCTCATGAAAAAAATTGGCGCAATTCCATCAAAAATCATGACTTGAGGCCGAACTATAAATACATCAGCGATTCGACCTTTTTTTCACATGCATGACTTTTACGCCATTAGAGCTATTCTCAAAAGTATTAATCTCAGAATCAAAATATTTGGTGTGTGGATGCATTCTTACATGGTCGACCCTCATGAAAAAATTTGGCGCAATTCCATCAAAAATTATGACTTGAGGCCGAACTATAAATACATCAGCAATTCGACCTTTTTCACATGCATGACTTTTACGCCATTAGAGCTATTCTCAAAAGTATTAATCTCAGAATCAAAATATTTGGTGTGTGGATGCATTCTTACATGGTCGACCCTCATGAAAAAAAGTGGCGCAATTCCATCAAAAATCATGACTTGAGGCCGAACTATAAATACATCATCGATTCGACCTTTTTCACACACATGACTTTTACGCCATTAGAGCTATTCTCAAAAGTATTAATCTCAGAATCAAAATATTTGGTGTGTGGATGCATTCTTACATGGCCGACCCTCATGAAAAAAATTGGCGCAATTCCATCAAAAATCATGACTTGAGGCCGAACTATAAATACATCATCGATTCGACCTTTTTCACATGCATGACTTTTACGCCATTAGAGCTATTCTCAAAAGTATTAATCTCAGAATCAAAATATTTGGTGTGTGGATGCATTCTTACATGGTCGACCCTCATGAAAAAAATTGGCGCAATTCCATCAAAAATCATGACTTGAGGCCGAACTATAAATACATCAGCAATTCGAACTTTTTCACATGCATGACTTTTACGCCATTAGAGCTATTCTCAAAAGTATTAATCTCAGAATCAAAATATTTGGTGTGTGGATGCATTCTTACATGGTCGACCCTCATGAAAACAATTGGCGCAATTCCATCAAAAATCATGACTTGAGGCCAAACTATAAATACATCAGCGATTCGACCTTTTTCACATGCATGACTTTTACGCCATTAGAGTTATTCTCAAAAGTATTAATCTCAGAATCAAAATATTTGGTGTGTGGATGCATTCTTACATGGTCGACCCTCATGAAAAAAATTGGCGCAATTCCATCAAAAATCATGACTTGAGGCCAAACTATAAATACATCATCGATTCGACCTTTTTCACACGCATGACTTTTACGCCATTAGAGCTATTCTCAAAAGTATTAATCTCAGAATCAAAATATTTGGTGTGTGGATGCATTCTTACATGGTCGACCCTCATGAAAAAAATTGGCGCAATTCCATCAAAAATCATGACTTGAGGCCGAACTATAAATACATCAGCGATTCGACCTTTTTTTCACATGCATGACTTTTACGCCATTAGAGCTATTCTCAAAAGTATTAATCTCAGAATCAAAATATTTGGTGTGTGGATGCATTCTTACATGGTCGACCCTCATGGAAAAATTTGGCGCAATTCCATCAAAAATTATGACTTGAGGCCGAACTATAAATACATCAGCAATTCGACCTTTTTCACATGCATGACTTTTACGCCATTAGAGCTATTCTCAAAAGTATTAATCTCAGAATCAAAATATTTGGTGTGTGGATGCATTCTTACATGGTCGACCCTCATGAAAAAAATTGGCGCAATTCCATCAAAAATCATGACTTGAGGCCAAACTATAAATACATCATCGATTCGACCTTTTTCACACACATGACTTTTACGCCATTAGAGCTATTCTCAAAAGCATTAATCTCAGAATCAAAATATTTGGTGTGTGGATGCATTCTTACATGGTCGACCCTCATGAAAAAAATTGGCGCAATTCCATCAAAAATCATGACTTGAGGCCGAACTATAAATACATCAGCAATTCGACCTTTTTCACATGCATGACTTTTACGCCATTAGAGCTATTCTCAAAAGCATTAATCTCAAAATCAAAATATTTGGTGTGTGGATGCATTCTTACATGGTCGACCCTCATGAAAAAAATTGGCGCAATTCCATCAAAAATCATGACTTGAGGCCAAACTATAAATACATCAGCAATTCGACCTTTTTCACATGCATGACTTTTACGCCATGAGAATTATTCTCAAAAGTATTAATCTCAGAATCAAAATATTTGGTGTGTGGATGCATTCTTACATGGTCGACCCTCATGAAAAAAAGTGGCGCAATTCCATCAAAAATCATGACTTGAGGCCAAACTATAAATACATCAGCGATTCGACCTTTTTCACATGCATGACTTTTACGCCATTAGAGCTATTCTCAAAAGTATTAATCTCAGAATCAAAATATTTGGTGTGTGGATGCATTCTTACATGGTCGACCCTCATGAAAAAAATTGGCGAAATTCCATCAAAAATCATGACTTGAGGCCAAACTATAAATACATCAGCAATTCGACCTTTTTCACATGCATGACTTTTACGCCAGGAGAATTATTCTCAAAAGTATTAATCTCAGAATCAAAATATTTGGTGTGTGGATGCATTCTTACATGGTCGACCCTCATGAAAAAAATTGGCGCAATTCCATCAAAAATCATGACTTGAGGCCAAACTATAAATACATCATCGATTCGACCTTTTTCACATGCATGACTTTTACGCCATTAGAGCTATTCTCAAAAGTATTAATCTCAGAATCAAAATATTTGGTGTGTGGATGCATTCTTACATGGTCGACCCTCATGAAAAAAATTGGCGCAATTCCATCAAAAATCATGACTTGAGGCCGAACTATAAATACATCAGCGATTCGACCTTTTTTTCACATGCATGACTTTTACGCCATTAGAGCTATTCTCAAAAGTATTAATCTCAGAATCAAAATATTTGGTGTGTGGATGCATTCTTACATGGTCGACCCTCATGAAAAAATTTGGCGCAATTCCATCAAAAATTATGACTTGAGGCCGAACTATAAATACATCAGCAATTCGACCTTTTTCACATGCATGACTTTTACGCCATTAGAGCTATTCTCAAAAGTATTAATCTCAGAATCAAAATATTTGGTGTGTGGATGCATTCTTACATGGTCGACCCTCATGAAAAAAATTGGTGCAATTCCATAAAAAATCATGACTTGAGGCCGAACTATAAATACATCATCGATTCGACCTTTTTCACACACATGACTTTTACGCCATTAGAGCTATTCTCAAAAGTGTTAATCTCAGAATCAAAATATTTGGTGTGTGGATGCATTCTTACATGGTCGACCCTCATGAAAAAAAGTGGCGCAATTCCATCAAAAATCATGACTTGAGGCCGAACTATAAATACATCAGCAATTCGACCTTTTTCACATGCATGACTTTTACGCCATGAGAATTATTCTCAAAAGTATTAATCTCAGAATCAAAATATTTGGTGTGTGGATGCATTCTTACATGGTCGACCCTCATGAAAAAAAGTGGCGCAATTCCATCAAAAATCATGACTTGAGGCCGAACTATAAATACATCAGCGATTCGACCTTTTTCACATGCATGACTTTTACGCCATTAGAGCTATTCTCAAAAGTATTAATCTCAGAATCAAAATATTTGGTGTGTGGATGCATTCTTACATGGTCGACCCTCATGAAAAGAATTGGCGCAATTCCATCAAAAATTATGACTTGAGGCCGAACTATAAATACATCAGCAATTCGACCTTTTTCACATGCATGACTTTTACGCCATGAGAATTATTCTCAAAAGTATTAATCTCAGAATCAAAATATTTGGTGTGTGGATGCATTCTTACATGGTCGACCCTCATGAAAACAATTGGCGCAATTCCATCAAAAATCATGACTTGAGGCCAAACTATAAATACATCAGCGATTCGACCTTTTTCACATGCATGACTTTTACGCCATTAGAGTTATTCTCAAAAGTATTAATCTCAGAATCAAAATATTTGGTGTGTGGATGCATTCTTACATGGTCGACCCTCATGAAAAAAATTGGCGCAATTCCATCAAAAATCATGACTTGAGGCCAAACTATAAATACATCATCGATTCGACCTTTTTCACATGCATGACTTTTACGCCATTAGAGCTATTCTCAAAAGTATTAATCTCAGAATCAAAATATTTGGTGTGTGGATGCATTCTTACATGGTCGACCCTCATGAAAAAAATTGGCGCAATTCCATCAAAAATCATGACTTGAGGCCGAACTATAAATACATCAGCGATTCGACCTTTTTTTCACATGCATGACTTTTACGCCATTAGAGCTATTCTCAAAAGTATTAATCTCAGAATCAAAATATTTGGTGTGTGGATGCATTCTTACATGGTCGACCCTCATGAAAAAATTTGGCGCAATTCCATCAAAAATTATGACTTGAGGCCGAACTATAAATACATCAGCAATTCGACCTTTTTCACATGCATGACTTTTACGCCATTAGAGCTATTCTCAAAAGTATTAATCTCAGAATCAAAATATTTGGTGTGTGGATGCATTCTTACATGGTCGACCCTCATGAAAAAAATTGGCGCAATTCCATAAAAAATCATGACTTGAGGCCGAACTATAAATACATCATCGATTCGACCTTTTTCACACACATGACTTTTACGCCATTAGAGCTATTCTCAAAAGTGTTAATCTCAGAATCAAAATATTTGGTGTGTGGATGCATTCTTACATGGTCGACCCTCATGAAAAAAAGTGGCGCAATTCCATCAAAAATCATGACTTGAGGCCGAACTATAAATACATCAGCAATTCGACCTTTTTCACATGCATGACTTTTACGCCATGAGAATTATTCTCAAAAGTATTAATCTCAGAATCAAAATATTTGGTGTGTGGATGCATTCTTACATGGTCGACCCTCATGAAAAAAAGTGGCGCAATTCCATCAAAAATCATGACTTGAGGCCGAACTATAAATACATCAGCGATTCGACCTTTTTCACATGCATGACTTTTACGCCATTAGAGCTATTCTCAAAAGTATTAATCTCAGAATCAAAATATTTGGTGTGTGGATGCATTCTTACATGGTCGACCCTCATGAAAAGAATTGGCGCAATTCCATCAAAAATTATGACTTGAGGCCGAACTATAAATACATCAGCAATTCGACCTTTTTCACATGCATGACTTTTACGCCATGAGAATTATTCTCAAAAGTATTAATCTCAGAATCAAAATATTTGGTGTGTGGATGCATTCTTACATGGTCGACCCTCATGAAAACAATTGGCGCAATTCCATCAAAAATCATGACTTGAGGCCGAACTATAAATACATCAGCGATTCGACCTTTTTCACATGCATGACTTTTACGCCATTAGAGTTATTCTCAAAAGTATTAATCTCAGAATCAAAATATTTGGTGTGTGGATGCATTCTTACATGGTCGACCCTCATGAAAAAAATTGGCGCAATTCCATCAAAAATCATGACTTGAGGCCAAACTATAAATACATCATCGATTCGACCTTTTTCACATGCATGACTTTTACGCCATTAGAGCTATTCTCAAAAGCATTAATCTCAGAATCAAAATATTTGGTGTGTGGATGCATTCTTACATGGTCGACCCTCATGAAAAAAATTGGCGCAATTCCATCAAAAATCATGACTTGAGGCCGAACTATAAATACATCAGCAATTCGACCTTTTTCACATGCATGACTTTTACGCCATTAGAGCTATTCTCAAAAGCATTAATCTCAAAATCAAAATATTTGGTGTGTGGATGCATTCTTACATGGTCGACCCTCATGAAAAAAATTGGCGCAATTCCATCAAAAATCATGACTTGAGGCCAAACTATAAATACATCAGCAATTCGACCTTTTTCACATGCATGACTTTTACGCCATGAGAATTATTCTCAAAAGTATTAATCTCAGAATCAAAATATTTGGTGTGTGGATGCATTCTTACATGGTCGACCCTCATGAAAAAAAGTGGCGCAATTCCATCAAAAATCATGACTTGAGGCCAAACTATAAATACATCAGCGATTCGACCTTTTTCACATGCATGACTTTTACGCCATTAGAGCTATTCTCAAAAGTATTAATCTCAGAATCAAAATATTTGGTGTGTGGATGCATTCTTACATGGTCGACCCTCATGAAAAAAATTGGCGAAATTCCATCAAAAATCATGACTTGAGGCCAAACTATAAATACATCAGCAATTCGACCTTTTTCACATGCATGACTTTTACGCCAGGAGAATTATTCTCAAAAGTATTAATCTCAGAATCAAAATATTTGGTGTGTGGATGCATTCTTACATGGTCGACCCTCATGAAAAAAATTGGCGCAATTCCATCAAAAATCATGACTTGAGGCCAAACTATAAATACATCATCGATTCGACCTTTTTCACATGCATGACTTTTACGCCATTAGAGCTATTCTCAAAAGTATTAATCTCAGAATCAAAATATTTGGTGTGTGGATGCATTCTTACATGGTCGACCCTCATGAAAAAAATTGGCGCAATTCCATCAAAAATCATGACTTGAGGCCGAACTATAAATACATCAGCGATTCGACCTTTTTTTCACATGCATGACTTTTACGCCATTAGAGCTATTCTCAAAAGTATTAATCTCAGAATCAAAATATTTGGTGTGTGGATGCATTCTTACATGGTCGACCCTCATGAAAAAATTTGGCGCAATTCCATCAAAAATTATGACTTGAGGCCGAACTATAAATACATCAGCAATTCGACCTTTTTCACATGCATGACTTTTACGCCATTAGAGCTATTCTCAAAAGTATTAATCTCAGAATCAAAATATTTGGTGTGTGGATGCATTCTTACATGGTCGACCCTCATGAAAAAAATTGGTGCAATTCCATAAAAAATCATGACTTGAGGCCGAACTATAAATACATCATCGATTCGACCTTTTTCACACACATGACTTTTACGCCATTAGAGCTATTCTCAAAAGTGTTAATCTCAGAATCAAAATATTTGGTGTGTGGATGCATTCTTACATGGTCGACCCTCATGAAAAAAAGTGGCGCAATTCCATCAAAAATCATGACTTGAGGCCGAACTATAAATACATCAGCAATTCGACCTTTTTCACATGCATGACTTTTACGCCATGAGAATTATTCTCAAAAGTATTAATCTCAGAATCAAAATATTTGGTGTGTGGATGCATTCTTACATGGTCGACCCTCATGAAAAAAAGTGGCGCAATTCCATCAAAAATCATGACTTGAGGCCGAACTATAAATACATCAGCGATTCGACCTTTTTCACATGCATGACTTTTACGCCATTAGAGCTATTCTCAAAAGTATTAATCTCAGAATCAAAATATTTGGTGTGTGGATGCATTCTTACATGGTCGACCCTCATGAAAAGAATTGGCGCAATTCCATCAAAAATTATGACTTGAGGCCGAACTATAAATACATCAGCAATTCGACCTTTTTCACATGCATGACTTTTACGCCATGAGAATTATTCTCAAAAGTATTAATCTCAGAATCAAAATATTTGGTGTGTGGATGCATTCTTACATGGTCGACCCTCATGAAAACAATTGGCGCAATTCCATCAAAAATCATGACTTGAGGCCAAACTATAAATACATCAGCGATTCGACCTTTTTCACATGCATGACTTTTACGCCATTAGAGTTATTCTCAAAAGTATTAATCTCAGAATCAAAATATTTGGTGTGTGGATGCATTCTTACATGGTCGACCCTCATGAAAAAAATTGGCGCAATTCCATCAAAAATCATGACTTGAGGCCAAACTATAAATACATCATCGATTCGACCTTTTTCACATGCATGACTTTTACGCCATTAGAGCTATTCTCAAAAGTATTAATCTCAGAATCAAAATATTTGGTGTGTGGATGCATTCTTACATGGTCGACCCTCATGAAAAAAATTGGCGCAATTCCATCAAAAATCATGACTTGAGGCCGAACTATAAATACATCAGCGATTCGACCTTTTTTTCACATGCATGACTTTTACGCCATTAGAGCTATTCTCAAAAGTATTAATCTCAGAATCAAAATATTTGGTGTGTGGATGCATTCTTACATGGTCGACCCTCATGAAAAAATTTGGCGCAATTCCATCAAAAATTATGACTTGAGGCCGAACTATAAATACATCAGCAATTCGACCTTTTTCACATGCATGACTTTTACGCCATTAGAGCTATTCTCAAAAGTATTAATCTCAGAATCAAAATATTTGGTGTGTGGATGCATTCTTACATGGTCGACCCTCATGAAAAAAATTGGCGCAATTCCATAAAAAATCATGACTTGAGGCCGAACTATAAATACATCATCGATTCGACCTTTTTCACACACATGACTTTTACGCCATTAGAGCTATTCTCAAAAGTGTTAATCTCAGAATCAAAATATTTGGTGTGTGGATGCATTCTTACATGGTCGACCCTCATGAAAAAAAGTGGCGCAATTCCATCAAAAATCATGACTTGAGGCCGAACTATAAATACATCAGCAATTCGACCTTTTTCACATGCATGACTTTTACGCCATGAGAATTATTCTCAAAAGTATTAATCTCAGAATCAAAATATTTGGTGTGTGGATGCATTCTTACATGGTCGACCCTCATGAAAAAAAGTGGCGCAATTCCATCAAAAATCATGACTTGAGGCCGAACTATAAATACATCAGCGATTCGACCTTTTTCACATGCATGACTTTTACGCCATTAGAGCTATTCTCAAAAGTATTAATCTCAGAATCAAAATATTTGGTGTGTGGATGCATTCTTACATGGTCGACCCTCATGAAAAGAATTGGCGCAATTCCATCAAAAATTATGACTTGAGGCCGAACTATAAATACATCAGCAATTCGACCTTTTTCACATGCATGACTTTTACGCCATGAGAATTATTCTCAAAAGTATTAATCTCAGAATCAAAATATTTGGTGTGTGGATGCATTCTTACATGGTCGACCCTCATGAAAACAATTGGCGCAATTCCATCAAAAATCATGACTTGAGGCCGAACTATAAATACATCAGCGATTCGACCTTTTTCACATGCATGACTTTTACGCCATTAGAGTTATTCTCAAAAGTATTAATCTCAGAATCAAAATATTTGGTGTGTGGATGCATTCTTACATGGTCGACCCTCATGAAAAAAAGTGGCGCAATTCCATCAAAAATCATGACTTGAGGCCGAACTATAAATACATCAGCGATTCGACCTTTTTTTCACATGCATGACTTTTACGCCATTAGAGCTATTCTCAAAAGTATTAATCTCAGAATCAAAATATTTGGTGTGTGGATGCATTCTTACATGGTCGACCCTCATGAAAAAATTTGGCGGAATTCCATCAAAAATTATGACTTGAGGCCGAACTATAAATACATCAGCAATTCGACCTTTTTCACATGCATGACTTTTACGCCATTAGAGCTATTCTCAAAAGTATTAATCTCAGAATCAAAATATTTGGTGTGTGGATGCATTCTTACATGGTCGACCCTCATGAAAAAAAGTGGCGCAATTCCATCAAAAATCATGACTTGAGGCAGAACTATAAATACATCATCGATTCGACCTTTTTCACACACATGACTTTTACGCCATTAGAGCTATTCTCAAAAGTGTTAATCTCAGAATCAAAATATTTGGTGTGTGGATGCATTCTTACATGGTCGACCCTCATGAAAAAAATTGGCGCAATTCCATCAAAAATCATGACTTGAGGCCGAACTATAAATACATCATCGATTCGACCTTTTTCACATGCATGACTTTTACGCCATTAGAGCTATTCTCAAAAGTATTAATCTCAGAATCAAAATATTTGGTGTGTGGATGCATTCTTACATGGTCGACCCTCATGAAAAAAATTGGCGCAATTCCATCAAAAATCATGACTTGAGGCCGAACTATAAATACATCAGCAATTCGACCTTTTTCACATGCATGACTTTTACGCCATGAGAATTATTCTCAAAAGTATTAATCTCAGAATCAAAATATTTGGTGTGTGGATGCATTCTTACATGGTCGACCCTCATGAAAAAAAGTGGCGCAATTCCATCAAAAATCATGACTTGAGGCCGAACTATAAATACATCAGCGATTCGACCTTTTTCACATGCATGACTTTTACGCCATTAGAGCTATTCTCAAAAGTATTAATCTCAGAATCAAAATATTTGGTGTGTGGATGCATTCTTACATGGTCGACCCTCATGAAAAGAATTGGCGCAATTCCATCAAAAATCATGACTTGAGGCCAAACTATAAATACATCATCGATTCGACCTTTTTCACATGCATGACTTTTACGCCATTAGAGCTATTCTCAAAAGTATTAATCTCAGAATCAAAATATTTGGTGTGTGGATGCATTCTTACATGGTCGACCCTCATGAAAAAAATTGGCGCAATTCCATCAAAAATCATGACTTGAGGCCGAACTATAAATACATCAGCGATTCGACCTTTTTTTCACATGCATGACTTTTACGCCATTAGAGCTATTCTCAAAAGTATTAATCTCAGAATCAAAATATTTGGTGTGTGGATGCATTCTTACATGGTCGACCCTCATGAAAAAATTTGGCGCAATTCCATCAAAAATTATGACTTGAGGCCGAACTATAAATACATCAGCAATTCGACCTTTTTCACATGCATGACTTTTACGCCATTAGAGCTATTCTCAAAAGTATTAATCTCAGAATCAAAATATTTGGTGTGTGGATGCATTCTTACATGGTCGACCCTCATGAAAAAAATTGGCGCAATTCCATCAAAAATCATGACTTGAGGCCGAACTATAAATACATCATCGATTCGACCTTTTTCACACACATGACTTTTACGCCATTAGAGCTATTCTCAAAAGTGTTAATCTCAGAATCAAAATATTTGGTGTGTGGATGCATTCTTACATGGTCGACCCTCATGAAAAAAATTGGCGCAATTCCATCAAAAATCATGACTTGAGGCCGAACTATAAATACATCATCGATTCGACCTTTTTCACATGCATGACTTTTACGCCATTAGAGCTATTCTCAAAAGTATTAATCTCAGAATCAAAATATTTGGTGTGTGGATGCATTCTTACATGGTCGACCCTCATGAAAAAAATTGGCGCAATTCCATCAAAAATCATGACTTGAGGCCGAACTATAAATACATCAGCAATTCGACCTTTTTCACATGCATGACTTTTACGCCATTAGAGCTATTCTCAAAAGTATTAATCTCAGAATCAAAATATTTGGTGTGTGGATGCATTCTTACATGGTCGACCCTCATGAAAAAAATTGGCGCAATTCCATCAAAAATCATGACTTGAGGCCGAACTATAAATACATCATCGATTCGACCTTTTTCACATGCATGACTTTTACGCCATTAGAGCTATTCTCAAAAGTATTAATCTCAGAATCAAAATATTTGGTGTGTGGATGCATTCTTACATGGTCGACCCTCATGAAAAAAATTGGCGCAATTCCATCAAAAATCATGACTTGAGGCCGAACTATAAATACATCAGCAATTCGACCTTTTTCACATGCATGACTTTTACGCCATGAGAATTATTCTCAAAAGTATTAATCTCAGAATCAAAATATTTGGTGTGTGGATGCATTCTTACATGGTCGACCCTCATGAAAAAAAGTGGCGCAATTCCATCAAAAATCATGACTTGAGGCCGAACTATAAATACATCAGCGATTCGACCTTTTTCACATGCATGATTTTTACGCCATTAGAGCTATTCTCAAAAGTATTAATCTCAGAATCAAAATATTTGGTGTGTGGATGCATTCTTACATGGTCGACCCTCATGAAAAAAATTGGCGCAATTCCATCAAAAATCATGACTTGAGGCCGAACTATAAATACATCATCGATTCGACCTTTTTCACACACATGACTTTTACGCCATTAGAGCTATTCTCAAAAGTATTAATCTCAGAATCAAAATATTTGGTGTGTGGATGCATTCTTACATGGTCGACCCTCATGAAAAAAATTGGCGCAATTCCATCAAAAATCATGACTTGAGGCCGAACTATAAATACATCAGCAATTCGACCTTTTTCACATGCATTACTTTTACGCCATGAGAATTATTCTCAAAAGTATTAATCTCAGAATCAAAATATTTGGTGTGTGGATGCATTCTTACATGGTCGACCCTCATGAAAAAAATTGGCGCAATTCCATCAAAAATCATGACTTGAGGCCGAACTATAAATACATCAGCGATTCGACCTTTTTCACATGCATGACTTTTACGCCATTAGAGTTATTCTCAAAAGTATTAATCTCAGAATCAAAATATTTGGTGTGTGGATGCATTCTTACATGGTCGACCCTCATGAAAAAAATTGGCGCAATTCCATCAAAAATCATGACTTGAGGCCAAACTATAAATACATCAGCGATTCGACCTTTTTCACATGCATGACTTTTACGCCATTAGAGCTATTCTCAAAAGTATTAATCTCAGAATCAAAATATTTGGTGTGTGGATGCATTCTTACATGGTCGACCCTCATGAAAAAAATTGGCGCAATTCCATCAAAAATCATGACTTGAGGCCGAACTATAAATACATCAGCGATTCGACCTTTTTCACATGCATGACTTTTACGCCATTAGAGCTATTCTCAAAAGTATTAATCTCAGAATCAAAATATTTGGTGTGTGGATGCATTCTTACATGGTCGACCCTCATGAAAAAAATTGGCGCAATTCCATCAAAAATCATGACTTGAGGCCGAACTATAAATACATCAGCGATTCGACCTTTTTCACATGCATGACTTTTACGCCATTAGAGCTATTCTCAAAAGTATTAATCTCAGAATCAAAATATTTGGTGTGTGGATGCATTCTTACATGGTCGACCCTCATGAAAAAAATTGGCGCAATTCCATCAAAAATCATGACTTGAGGCCGAACTATAAATACATCAGCAATTCGAACTTTTTCACATGCATGACTTTTACGCCATTAGAGCTATTCTCAAAAGTATTAATCTCAGAATCAAAATATTTGGTGTGTGGATGCATTCTTACATGGTCGACCCTCATGAAAAAAATTGGCGCAATTCCATCAAAAATTATGACTTGAGGCCGAACTATAAATACATCAGCAATTCGACCTTTTTCACATGCATGACTTTTACGCCATGAGAGCTATTCTCAAAAGTATTAATCTCAGAATCAAAATATTTGGTGTGTGGATGCATTCTTACATGGTCGACCCTCATGAAAAAAAGTGGCGCAATTCCATCAAAAATCATGACTTGAGGCCGAACTATAAATACATCAGCGATTCGACCTTTTTCACATGCATGACTTTTACGCCATTAGAGCTATTCTCAAAAGTATTAATCTCAGAATCAAAATATTTGGTGTGTGGATGCATTCTTACATGGTCGACCCTCATGAAAAAAATTGGCGCAATTCCATCAAAAATCATGACTTGAGGCCGAACTATAAATACATCATCGATTCGACCTTTTTCACACACATGACTTTTACGCCATTAGAGCTATTCTCAAAAGTATTAATCTCAGAATCAAAATATTTGGTGTGTGGATGCATTCTTACATGGTCGACCCTCATGAAAAAAATTGGCGCAATTCCATCAAAAATCATGACTTGAGGCCGAATTATAAATACATCAGCAATTCGACCTTTTTCACATGCATGACTTTTACGCCATTAGAGCTATTCTCAAAAGTATTAATCTCAGAATCAAAATATTTGGTGTGTGGATGCATTCTTACATGGTCGACCCTCATGAAAAAAATTGGCGCAATTCCATCAAAAATCATGACTTGAGGCCGAACTATAAATACATCAGCAATTCGACCTTTTTCACATGCATTACTTTTACGCCATGAGAATTATTCTCAAAAGTATTAATCTCAGAATCAAAATATTTGGTGTGTGGATGCATTCTTACATGGTCGACCCTCATGAAAAAAAAAGGCGCAATTCCATCAAAAATCATGACTTGAGGCCGAACTATAAATACATCAGCGATTCGACCTTTTTCACATGCATGACTTTTACGCCATTAGAGTTATTCTCAAAAGTATTAATCTCAGAATCAAAATATTTGGTGTGTGGATGCATTCTTACATGGTCGACCCTCATGAAAAAAATTGGCGCAATTCCATCAAAAATCATGACTTGAGGCCGAACTATAAATACATCATCGATTCGACCTTTTTCACATGCATGACTTTTACGCCATTAGAGCTATTCTCAAAAGTATTAATCTCAGAATCAAAATATTTGGTGTGTGGATGCATTCTTACATGGTCGACCCTCATGATAAAAATTGGCGCAATTCCATCAAAAATCATGACTTGAGGCCGAACTATAAATACATCAGCGATTCGACCTTTTTCACATGCATGACTTTTACGCCATTAGAGCTATTCTCAAAAGTATTAATCTCAGAATCAAAATATTTGGTGTGTGGATGCATTCTTACATGGTCGACCCTCATGAAAAAAATTGGCGCAATTCCATCAAAAATCATGACTTGAGGCCGAACTATAAATACATCAGCAATTCGACCTTTTTCACATGCATGACTTTTACGCCATGAGAATTATTCTCAAAAGTATTAATCTCAGAATCAAAATATTTGGTGTGTGGATGCATTCTTACATGGTCGACCCTCATGAAAACAATTGGCGCAATTCCATCAAAAATCATGACTTGAGGCCGAACTATAAATACATCAGCAATTCGACCTTTTTCACATGCATGACTTTTACGCCATGAGAATTATTCTCAAAAGTATTAATCTCAGAATCAAAATATTTGGTGTGTGGATGCATTCTTACATGGTCGACCCTCATGAAAAAAAGTGGCGCAATTCCATCAAAAATCATGACTTGAGGCCGAACTATAAATACATCAGCGATTCGACCTTTTTCACATGCATGACTTTTACGCCATTAGAGCTATTCTCAAAAGTATTAATCTCAGAATCAAAATATTTGGTGTGTGGATGCATTCTTACATGGTCGACCCTCATGAAAAAAATTGGCGCAATTCCATCAAAAATTATGACTTGAGGCCGAACTATAAATACATCAGCAATTCGAACTTTTTCACATGCATGACTTTTACGCCATGAGAATTATTCTCAAAAGTATTAATCTCAGAATCAAAATATTTGGTGTGTGGATGCATTCTTACATGGTCGACCCTCATGAAAACAATTGGCGCAATTCCATCAAAAATCATGACTTGAGGCCGAACTATAAATACATCAGCGATTCGACCTTTTTCACATGCATGACTTTTACGCCATTAGAGTTATTCTCAAAAGTATTAATCTCAGAATCAAAATATTTGGTGTGTGGATGCATTCTTACATGGTCGACCCTCATGAAAAAAATTGGCGCAATTCCATCAAAAATCATGACTTGAGGCCAAACTATAAATACATCATCGATTCGACCTTTTTCACACGCATGACTTTTACGCCATTAGAGCTATTCTCAAAAGTATTAATCTCAGAATCAAAATATTTGGTGTGTGGATGCATTCTTACATGGTCGACCCTCATGAAAAAAATTGGCGCAATTCCATCAAAAATCATGACTTGAGGCCAAACTATAAATACATCAGCGATTCGACCTTTTTTTCACATGCATGACTTTTACGCCATTAGAGCTATTCTCAAAAGTATTAATCTCAGAATCAAAATATTTGGTGTGTGGATGCATTCTTACATGGTCGACCCTCATGAAAAAATTTGGCGCAATTCCATCAAAAATTATGACTTGAGGCCGAACTATAAATACATCAGCAATTCGACCTTTTTCACATGCATGACTTTTACGCCATTAGAGCTATTCTCAAAAGTATTAATCTCAGAATCAAAATATTTGGTGTGTGGATGCATTCTTACATGGTCGACCCTCATGAAAAAAATTGGCGCAATTCCATCAAAAATCATGACTTGAGGCCGAACTATAAATACATCATCGATTCGACCTTTTTCACACACATGACTTTTACGCCATTAGAGCTATTCTCAAAAGTATTAATCTCAGAATCAAAATATTTGGTGTGTGGATGCATTCTTACATGGTCGACCCTCATGAAAAAAATTGGCGCAATTCCATCAAAAATCATGACTTGAGGCCGAACTATAAATACATCATCGATTCGACCTTTTTCACATGCATGACTTTTACGCCATTAGAGCTATTCTCAAAAGTATTAATCTCAGAATCAAAATATTTGGTGTGTGGATGCATTCTTACATGGTCGACCCTCATGAAAAAAATTGGCGCAATTCCATCAAAAATCATGACTTGAGGCCGAACTATAAATACATCAGCAATTCGAACTTTTTCACATGCATGACTTTTACGCCATTAGAGCTATTCTCAAAAGTATTAATCTCAGAATCAAAATATTTGGTGTGTGGATGCATTCTTACATGGTCGACCCTCATGAAAACAATTGGCGCAATTCCATCAAAAATCATGACTTGAGGCCAAACTATAAATACATCAGCGATTCGACCTTTTTCATATGCATGACTTTTACGCCATTAGAGTTATTCTCAAAAGTATTAATCTCAGAATCAAAATATTTGGTGTGTGGATGCATTCTTACATGGTCGACCCTCATGAAAAAAATTGGCGCAATTCCATCAAAAATCATGACTTGAGGCCAAACTATAAATACATCATCGATTCGACCTTTTTCACACGCATGACTTTTACGCCATTAGAGCTATTCTCAAAAGTATTAATCTCAGAATCAAAATATTTGGTGTGTGGATGCATTCTTACATGGTCGACCCTCATGAAAAAAATTGGCGCAATTCCATCAAAAATCATGACTTGAGGCCGAACTATAAATACATCAGCGATTCGACCTTTTTTTCACATGCATGACTTTTACGCCATTAGAGCTATTCTCAAAAGTATTAATCTCAGAATCAAAATATTTGGTGTGTGGATGCATTCTTACATGGTCGACCCTCATGGAAAAATTTGGCGCAATTCCATCAAAAATTATGACTTGAGGCCGAACTATAAATACATCAGCAATTCGACTTTTTTCACATGCATGACTTTTACGCCATTAGAGCTATTCTCAAAAGTATTAATCTCAGAATCAAAATATTTGGTGTGTGGATGCATTCTTACATGGTCGACCCTCATGAAAAAAATTGGCGCAATTCCATCAAAAATCATGACTTGAGGCCGAACTATAAATACATCATCGATTCGACCTTTTTCACACACATGACTTTTACGCCATTAGAGCTATTCTCAAAAGTATTAATCTCAGAATCAAAATATTTGGTGTGTGGATGCATTCTTACATGGTCGACCCTCATGAAAAAAATTGGCGCAATTCCATCAAAAATCATGACTTGAGGCCGAATTATAAATACATCAGCAATTCGACCTTTTTCACATGCATGACTTTTACGCCATTAGAGCTATTCTCAAAAGTATTAATCTCAGAATCAAAATATTTGGTGTGTGGATGCATTCTTACATGGTCGACCCTCATGAAAAAAATTGGCGCAATTCCATCAAAAATCATGACTTGAGGCCGAACTATAAATACATCAGCAATTCGACCTTTTTCACATGCATTACTTTTACGCCATGAGAATTATTCTCAAAAGTATTAATCTCAGAATCAAAATATTTGGTGTGTGGATGCATTCTTACATGGTCGACCCTCATGAAAAAAATTGGCGCAATTCCATCAAAAATCATGACTTGAGGCCGAACTATAAATACATCAGCGATTCGACCTTTTTCACATGCATGACTTTTACGCCATTAGAGTTATTCTCAAAAGTATTAATCTCAGAATCAAAATATTTGGTGTGTGGATGCATTCTTACATGGTCGACCCTCATGAAAAAAATTGGCGCAATTCCATCAAAAATCATGACTTGAGGCCGAACTATAAATACATCATCGATTCGACCTTTTTCACATGCATGACTTTTACGCCATTAGAGCTATTCTCAAAAGTATTAATCTCAGAATCAAAATATTTGGTGTGTGGATGCATTCTTACATGGTCGACCCTCATGAAAAAAATTGGCGCAATTCCATCAAAAATCATGACTTGAGGCCGAACTATAAATACATCAGCGATTCGACCTTTTTCACATGCATGACTTTTACGCCATTAGAGCTATTCTCAAAAGTATTAATCTCAGAATCAAAATATTTGGTGTGTGGATGCATTCTTACATGGTCGACCCTCATGAAAAAAATTGGCGCAATTCCATCAAAAATCATGACTTGAGGCCGAACTATAAATACATCAGCAATTCGACCTTTTTCACATGCATGACTTTTACGCCATGAGAATTATTCTCAAAAGTATTAATCTCAGAATCAAAATATTTGGTGTGTGGATGCATTCTTACATGGTCGACCCTCATGAAAACAATTGGCGCAATTCCATCAAAAATCATGACTTGAGGCCGAACTATAAATACATCAGCAATTCGACCTTTTTCACATGCATGACTTTTACGCCATGAGAATTATTCTCAAAAGTATTAATCTCAGAATCAAAATATTTGGTGTGTGGATGCATTCTTACATGGTCGACCCTCATGAAAAAAAGTGGCGCAATTCCATCAAAAATCATGACTTGAGGCCGAACTATAAATACATCAGCGATTCGACCTTTTTCACATGCATGACTTTTACGCCATTAGAGCTATTCTCAAAAGTATTAATCTCAGAATCAAAATATTTGGTGTGTGGATGCATTCTTACATGGTCGACCCTCATGAAAACAATTGGCGCAATTCCATCAAAAATTATGACTTGAGGCCGAACTATAAATACATCAGCAATTCGAACTTTTTCACATGCATGACTTTTACGCCATGAGAATTATTCTCAAAAGTATTAATCTCAGAATCAAAATATTTGGTGTGTGGATGCATTCTTACATGGTCGACCCTCATGAAAACAATTGGCGCAATTCCATCAAAAATCATGACTTGAGGCCGAACTATAAATACATCAGCGATTCGACCTTTTTCACATGCATGACTTTTACGCCATTAGAGTTATTCTCAAAAGTATTAATCTCAGAATCAAAATATTTGGTGTGTGGATGCATTCTTACATGGTCGACCCTCATGAAAAAAATTGGCGCAATTCCATCAAAAATCATGACTTGAGGCCAAACTATAAATACATCATCGATTCGACCTTTTTCACACGCATGACTTTTACGCCATTAGAGCTATTCTCAAAAGTATTAATCTCAGAATCAAAATATTTGGTGTGTGGATGCATTCTTACATGGTCGACCCTCATGAAAAAAATTGGCGCAATTCCATCAAAAATCATGACTTGAGGCCAAACTATAAATACATCAGCGATTCGACCTTTTTTTCACATGCATGACTTTTACGCCATTAGAGCTATTCTCAAAAGTATTAATCTCAGAATCAAAATATTTGGTGTGTGGATGCATTCTTACATGGTCGACCCTCATGAAAAAATTTGGCGCAATTCCATCAAAAATTATGACTTGAGGCCGAACTATAAATACATCAGCAATTCGACCTTTTTCACATGCATGACTTTTACGCCATTAGAGCTATTCTCAAAAGTATTAATCTCAGAATCAAAATATTTGGTGTGTGGATGCATTCTTACATGGTCGACCCTCATGAAAAAAATTGGCGCAATTCCATCAAAAATCATGACTTGAGGCCGAACTATAAATACATCATCGATTCGACCTTTTTCACACACATGACTTTTACGCCATTAGAGCTATTCTCAAAAGTATTAATCTCAGAATCAAAATATTTGGTGTGTGGATGCATTCTTACATGGTCGACCCTCATGAAAAAAATTGGCGCAATTCCATCAAAAATCATGACTTGAGGCCGAACTATAAATACATCATCGATTCGACCTTTTTCACATGCATGACTTTTACGCCATTAGAGCTATTCTCAAAAGTATTAATCTCAGAATCAAAATATTTGGTGTGTGGATGCATTCTTACATGGTCGACCCTCATGAAAAATATTGGCGCAATTCCATCAAAAATCATGACTTGAGGCCGAACTATAAATACATCAGCAATTCGAACTTTTTCACATGCATGACTTTTACGCCATTAGAGCTATTCTCAAAAGTATTAATCTCAGAATCAAAATATTTGGTGTGTGGATGCATTCTTACATGGTCGACCCTCATGAAAACAATTGGCGCAATTCCATCAAAAATCATGACTTGAGGCCAAACTATAAATACATCAGCGATTCGACCTTTTTCATATGCATGACTTTTACGCCATTAGAGTTATTCTCAAAAGTATTAATCTCAGAATCAAAATATTTGGTGTGTGGATGCATTCTTACATGGTCGACCCTCATGAAAAAAATTGGCGCAATTCCATCAAAAATCATGACTTGAGGCCAAACTATAAATACATCATCGATTCGACCTTTTTCACACGCATGACTTTTACGCCATTAGAGCTATTCTCAAAAGTATTAATCTCAGAATCAAAATATTTGGTGTGTGGATGCATTCTTACATGGTCGACCCTCATGAAAAAAATTGGCGCAATTCCATCAAAAATCATGACTTGAGGCCGAACTATAAATACATCAGCGATTCGACCTTTTTTTCACATGCATGACTTTTACGCCATTAGAGCTATTCTCAAAAGTATTAATCTCAGAATCAAAATATTTGGTGTGTGGATGCATTCTTACATGGTCGACCCTCATGGAAAAATTTGGCGCAATTCCATCAAAAATTATGACTTGAGGCCGAACTATAAATACATCAGCAATTCGACTTTTTTCACATGCATGACTTTTACGCCATTAGAGCTATTCTCAAAAGTATTAATCTCAGAATCAAAATATTTGGTGTGTGGATGCATTCTTACATGGTCGACCCTCATGAAAAAAATTGGCGCAATTCCATCAAAAATCATGACTTGAGGCCAAACTATAAATACATCATCGATTCGACCTTTTTCACACACATGACTTTTACGCCATTAGAGCTATTCTCAAAAGCATTAATCTCAGAATCAAAATATTTGGTGTGTGGATGCATTCTTACATGGTCGACCCTCATGAAAAAAATTGGCGCAATTCCATCAAAAATCATGACTTGAGGCCGAACTATAAATACATCAGCAATTCGACCTTTTTCACATGCATGACTTTTACGCCATTAGAGCTATTCTCAAAAGCATTAATCTCAGAATCAAAATATTTGGTGTGTGGATGCATTCTTACATGGTCGACCCTCATGAAAAAAATTGGCGCAATTCCATCAAAAATCATGACTTGAGGCCAAACTATAAATACATCAGCAATTCGACCTTTTTCACATGCATGACTTTTACGCCATGAGAATTATTCTCAAAAGTATTAATCTCAGAATCAAAATATTTGGTGTGTGGATGCATTCTTACATGGTCGACCCTCATGAAAAAAAGTGGCGCAATTCCATCAAAAATCATGACTTGAGGCCAAACTATAAATACATCATCGATTCGACCTTTTTCACATGCATGACTTTTACGCCATTAGAGCTATTCTCAAAAGTATTAATCTCAGAATCAAAATATTTGGTGTGTGGATGCATTCTTACATGGTCGACCCTCATGAAAAAAATTGGCGCAATTCCATCAAAAATCATGACTTGAGGCCGAACTATAAATACATCAGCAATTCGACCTTTTTCACATGCATGACTTTTACGCCATTAGAGCTATTCTCAAAAGTATTAATCTCAGAATCAAAATATTTGGTGTGTGGATGCATTCTTACATGGTCGACCCTCATGAAAAAAATTGGCGCAATTCCATCAAAAATCATGACTTGAGGCCGAACTATAAATACATCAGCAATTCGACCTTTTTCACATGCATGACTTTTACGCCATGAGAATTATTCTCAAAAGTATTAATCTCAGAATCAAAATATTTGGTGTGTGGATGCATTCTTACATGGTCGACCCTCATGAAAAAAAGTGGCGCAATTCCATCAAAAATCATGACTTGAGGCCGAACTATAAATACATCAGCGATTCGACCTTTTTCACATGCATGACTTTTACGCCATGAGAATTATTCTCAAAAGTATTAATCTCAGAATCAAAATATTTGGTGTGTGGATGCATTCTTACATGGTCGACCCTCATGAAAAAAATTGGCGCAATTCCATCAAAAATCATGACTTGAGGCCGAACTATAAATACATCATCGATTCGACCTTTTTCACACGCATGACTTTTACGCCATTAGAGCTATTCTCAAAAGTATTAATCTCAGAATCAAAATATTTGGTGTGTGGATGCATTCTTACATGGTCGACCCTCATGAAAAAAATTGGCGCAATTCCATCAAAAATCATGACTTGAGGCCGAACTATAAATACATCATCGATTCGACCTTTTTCACATGCATGACTTTTACGCCATTAGAGCTATTCTCAAAAGTATTAATCTCAGAATCAAAATATTTGGTGTGTGGATGCATTCTTACATGGTCGACCCTCATGAAAAAAATTGGCGCAATTCCATCAAAAATCATGACTTGAGGCCGAACTATAAATACATCAGCAATTCGACCTTTTTCACATGCATGACTTTTACGCCATTAGAGCTATTCTCAAAAGCATTAATCTCAGAATCAAAATATTTGGTGTGTGGATGCATTCTTACATGGTCGACCCTCATGAAAAAATTTGGCGCAATTCCATCAAAAATCATGACTTGAGGCCAAACTATAAATACATCAGCAATTCGACCTTTTTCACATGCATGACTTTTACGCCATGAGAATTATTCTCAAAAGTATTAATCTCAGAATCAAAATATTTGGTGTGTGGATGCATTCTTACATGGTCGACCCTCATGAAAAAAAGTGGCGCAATTCCATCAAAAATCATGACTTGAGGCCGAACTATAAATACATCAGCGATTCGACCTTTTTCACATGCATGACTTTTACGCCATTAGAGCTATTCTCAAAAGTATTAATCTCAGAATCAAAATATTTGGTGTGTGGATGCATTCTTACATGGTCAACCCTCATGAAAAAAACTGGCGCAATTCCATCAAAAATCATGACTTGAGGCCGAACTACAAATACATCATCGATTCGACCTTTTTCACACACATGACTTTTACGCCATTAGAGCTATTCTCAAAAGTATTAATCTCAGAATCAAAATATTTGGTGTGTGGATGCATTCTTACATGGTCGACCCTCATGAAAAAAATTGGCGCAATTCCATCAAAAATCATGACTTGAGGCCAAACTATAAATACATCATCGATTCGACCTTTTTCACATGCATGACTTTTACGCCATTAGAGCTATTCTCAAAAGTATTAATCTCAGAATCAAAATATTTGGTGTGTGGATGCATTCTTACATGGTCAACCCTCATGAAAAAAATTGGCGCAATTCCATCAAAAATCATGACTTGAGGCCGAACTATAAATACATCAGCAATTCGACCTTTTTCACATGCATGACTTTTACGCCATGAGAATTATTCTCAAAAGTATTAATCTCAGAATCAAAATATTTGGTGTGTGGATGCATTCTTACATGGTCGACCCTCATGAAAAAAAGTGGCGCAATTCCATCAAAAATCATGACTTGAGGCCGAACTATAAATACATCAGCGATTCGACCTTTTTCACATGCATGACTTTTACGCCATGAGAATTATTCTCAAAAGTATTAATCTCAGAATCAAAATATTTGGTGTGTGGATGCATTCTTACATGGTCGACCCTCATGAAAAAAATTGGCGCAATTCCATCAAAAATCATGACTTGAGGCCGAACTATAAATACATCAGCAATTCGACCTTTTTCACATGCATGACTTTTACGCCATTAGAGCTATTCTCAAAAGTATTAATCTCAGAATCAAAATATTTGGTGTGTGGATGCATTCTTACATGGTCAACCCTCATGAAAAAAATTGGCGCAATTCCATCAAAAATCATGACTTCAGGCCGAACTATAAATACATCAGCAATTCGACCTTTTTCACATGCATGACTTTTACGCCATGAGAATTATTCTCAAAAGTATTAATCTCAGAATCAAAATATTTGGTGTGTGGATGCATTCTTACATGGTCAACCCTCATGAAAAAAATTGGCGCAATTCCATCAAAAATCATGACTTGAGGCCGAACTATAAATACATCATCGATTCGACCTTTTTCACATGCATGACTTTTACGCCATTAGAGCTATTCTCAAAAGTATTAATCTCAGAATCAAAATATTTGGTGTGTGGATGCATTCTTACATGGTCGACCCTCATGAAAAAAAGTGGCGCAATTCCATCAAAAATCATGACTTGAGGCCGAACTATAAATACATCATCGATTCGACCTTTTTCACACGCATGACTTTTACGCCATTAGAGCTATTCTCAAAAGTATTAATCTCAGAATCAAAATATTTGGTGTGTGGATGCATTCTTACATGGTCGACCCTCATGAAAAAAAGTGGCGCAATTCCATCAAAAATCATGACTTGAGGCCGAACTATAAATACATCATCGATTCGACCTTTTTCACACGCATGACTTTTACGCCATTAGAGCTATTCTCAAAAGTATTAATCTCAGAATCAAAATATTTGGTGTGTGGATGCATTCTTACATGGTCGACCCTCATGAAAAAAATTGGCGCAATTCCATCAAAAATCATGACTTGAGGCCGAACTATAAATACATCAGCGATTCGACCTTTTTTTCACATGCATGACTTTTACGCCATTAGAGCTATTCTCAAAAGTATTAATCTCAGAATCAAAATATTTGGTGTGTGGATGCATTCTTACATGGTCGACCCTCATGGAGAAATTTGGCGCAATTCCATCAAAAATTATGACTTGAGGCCGAACTATAAATACATCAGCAATTCGACCTTTTTCACATGCATGACTTTTACGCCATTAGAGCTATTCTGAAAAGTATTAATCTCAGAATCAAAATATTTGGTGTGTGGATGCATTCTTACATGGTCGATCCTCATGAAAAAAATTGGCGCAATTCCATCAAAAATCATGACTTGAGGCCAAACTATAAATACATCATCGATTCGACCTTTTTCACACACATGACTTTTACGCCATTAGAGCTATTCTCAAAAGCATTAATCTCAGAATCAAAATATTTGGTGTGTGGATGCATTCTTACATGGTCGACCCTCATGAAAAAATTGGCGCAATTCCATCAAAAATCATGACTTGAGGCCGAACTATAAATACATCAGCAATTCGACCTTTTTCACATGCATGACTTTTACGCCATTAGAGCTATTCTCAAAAGTATTAATCTCAGAATCAAAATATTTGGTGTGTGGATGCATTCTTACATGGTCGACCCTCATGAAAAAAATTGGCGCAATTCCATCAAAAATCATGACTTGAGGCCAAACTATAAATACATCAGCAATTCGACCTTTTTCACATGCATGACTTTTACGCCATGAGAATTATTCTCAAAAGTATTAATCTCAGAATCAAAATATTTGGTGTGTGGATGCATTCTTACATGGTCGACCCTCATGAAAAAAAGTGGCGCAATTCCATCAAAAATCATGACTTGAGGCCGAACTATAAATACATCAGCGATTCGACCTTTTTCACATGCATGACTTTTACGCCATTAGAGCTATTCTCAAAAGTATTAATCTCAGAATCAAAATATTTGGTGTGTGGATGCATTCTTACATGGTCGACCCTCATGAAAAAAATTGGCGCAATTCCATCAAAAATCATGACTTGAGGCCGAACTATAAATACATCAGCAATTCGACCTTTTTCACATGCATGACTTTTACGCCATTAGAGCTATTCTCAAAAGTATTAATCTCAGAATCAAAATATTTGGTGTGTGGATGCATTCTTACATGGTCGACCCTCATGAAAAAAATTGGCGCAATTCCATCAAAAATCATGACTTGAGGCCGAACTATAAATACATCAGCAATTCGACCTTTTTCACATGCATGACTTTTACGCCATGAGAATTATTCTCAAAAGTATTAATCTCAGAATCAAAATATTTGGTGTGTGGATGCATTCTTACATGGTCGACCCTCATGAAAAATAGTGGCGCAATTCCATCAAAAATCATGACTTGAGGCCGAACTATAAATACATCAGCGATTCGACCTTTTTCACATGCATGACTTTTACGCCATGAGAATTATTCTCAAAAGTATTAATCTCAGAATCAAAATATTTGGTGTGTGGATGCATTCTTACATGGTCGACCCTCATGAAAAAAATTGGCGCAATTCCATCAAAAATCATGACTTGAGGCCGAACTATAAATACATCATCGATTCGACCTTTTTCACATGCATGACTTTTACGCCATTAGAGTTATTCTCAAAATTATTAATCTCAGAATCAAAATATTTGGTGTGTGGATGCATTCTTACATGGTCGATCCTCATGAAAAAATTTGGCGCAATTCCATCAAAAATCATGACTTGAGGCCGAACTATAAATACATAAGCGATTCGAACTTTTTCACATGCATGACTTTTACGCCATTAGAGCTATTCTCAAAAGTATTAATCTCAGAATCAAAATATTTGGTGTGTGGATGCATTCTCATGAAAAAAATTGGCGCAATTCCATCAAAAATCATGACTTGAGGCCGAACTATAAATACATAAGCGATTCGACCTTTTTCACATGCATGACTTTTACGCCATTAGAGCTATTCTCAAAAGTATTAATCTCAGAATCAAAATATTTGGTGTCTGGATGCATTCTTACATGGTCAACCCTCATGAAAAAATTTGGCGCAATTCCATCAAAAATTATGACTTGAGGCCGAACTATAAATACATCAGCAATTCGACCTTTTTCACATGCATGACTTTTACGCCATTAGAGCTATTCTCAAAATTATTAATCTCAGAATCAAAATATTTGGTGTGTGGATGCATTCTTACATGGTCAAACCTCATGAAAAAAATTGGCGCAATTCCATCAAAAATCATGACTTGAGGCCAAACTATAAATACATCAGCAATTCGACCTTTTTCACATGCATGACTTTTACGCCATGAGAATTATTCTCAAAAGTATTATTCTCAGAATCAAAATATTTGGTGTGTGGATCCATTCTTACATGGTCGACCCTCATGAAAAAAAGTGGCGCAATTCCATCAAAAATCATGACTTGAGGCCGAACTATAAATACATCAGCAATTCGACCTTTTTCACATGCATGACTTTTACGCCATGAGAATTATTCTCAAAATTATTAATCTCAGAATCAAAATATTTGGTGTGTGGATGCATTCTTACATGGTCGACCCTCATGAAAAAAATTGGCGCAATTCCATCAAAAATCATGACTTGAGGCCGAACTATAAATACATCAGCGATTCGACCTTTTTCACATGCATGACTTTTACGCCATTAGAGCTATTCTCAAAAGTATTAATCTCAGAATCAAAATATTTGGTGTGTGGATGCATTCTTACATGGTCGACCCTCATGAAAAAATTGGCGCAATTCCATCAAAAATCATGACTTTAGGCCGAACTATAAATACATCAGCGATTCGACCTTTTTCACATGCATGACTTTTACGCCATTAGAGTTATTCTCAAAAGTATTAATCTCAGAATCAAAATATTTGGTGTGTGGATGCATTCTTACATGGTCGACCCTCATGAAAAAAATTGGCGCAATTCCATCAAAAATCATGACTTGAGGCCGAACTATAAATACATCAGCAATTCGTCCTTTTTCACATGCATGACTTTTACGCCATTAGAGTTATTCTCAAAAGTATTAATCTCAGAATCAAAATATTTGGTGTGTGGATGCATTCTTACATGGTCGACCCTCATGAAAAAAAGTGGCGCAATTCCATCAAAAATCATGACTTGAGGCCGAACTATAAATACATCAGCGATTCGACCTTTTTCACATGCATGACTTTTACGCCATTAGAGCTATTCTCAAAAGTATTAATCTCAGAATCAAAATATTTGGTGTGTGGATGCATTCTTACATGGTCGACCCTCATGAAAAAAATTGGCGCAATTCCATCAAAAATCATGACTTGAGGCCGAACTATAAATACATCAGCAATTCGACCTTTTTCACATGCATGACTTTTACGCCATGAGAATTATTCTCAAAAGTATTAATCTCAGAATCAAAATATTTGGTGTGTGGATGCATTCTTACATGGTCGACCCTCATGAAAAAAATTGGCGCAATTCCATCAAAAATCATGACTTGAGGCCGAACTATAAATACATCAGCGATTCGACCTTTTTCACATGCATGACTTTTACGCCATTAGAGCTATTCTCAAAAGTATTCATCTCAGAATCAAAATATTTGGTGTGTGGATGCATTCTTACATGGTCGACCCTCATGAAAAAAATTGGCGCAATTCCATCAAAAATCATGACTTGAGGCCGAACTATAAATACATCATCGATTCGACCTTTTTCACATGCATGACTTTTACGCCATTAGAGCTATTCTCAAAAGTATTAATCTCAGAATCAAAATATTTGGTGTGTGGATGCATTCTTACATGGTCGACCCTCATGAAAAAATGTGGCGCAATTCCATCAAAAATCATGACTTGAGGCCAAACTATAAATACATCAGCAATTCGACCTTTTTCACATGCATGACTTTTACGCCATGAGAATTATTCTCAAAAGTATTAATCTCAGAATCAAAATATTTAGTGTGTGGATGCATTCTTACATGGTCGACCCTCATGAAAAAAAGTGGCGCAATTCCATCAAAAATCATGACTTGAGGCCAAACTATAAATACATCAGCGATTCGACCTTTTTCACATGCATGACTTTTACGCCATTAGAGTTATTCTCAAAAGTATTAATCTCAGAATCAAAATATTTGGTGTGTGGATGCATTCTTACATGGTCAACCCTCATGAAAAAAATTGGCGCAATTCCATCAAAAATCATGACTTGAGGCCAAACTATAAATACATCAGCGATTCGACCTTTTTCACATGCATGACTTTTACGCCATTAGAGTTATTCTCAAAAGTATTAATCTCAGAATCAAAATATTTGGTGTGTGGATGCATTCTTACATGGTCGACCCTCATGAAAAAAATTGGCGCAATTCCATCAAAAATCATGACTTGAGGCCGAACTATAAATACATCAGCGATTCGACCTTTTTCACATGCATGACTTTTACGCCATTAGAGCTATTCTCAAAAGTATTAATCTCAGAATCAAAATATTTGGTGTGTGGATGCATTCTTACATGGTCGACCCTCATGAAAAAAATTGGCGCAATTCCATCAAAAATCATGACTTGAGGCCGAACTATAAATACATCAGCAATTCGACCTTTTTCACATGCATGACTTTTACGCCATTAGAATTATTCTCAAAAGTATTAATCTCAGAATCAAAATATTTGGTGTGTGGATGCATTCTTACATGGTCGACCCTCATGAAAAAAATTGGCGCAATTCCATCAAAAATCATGACTTGAGGCCGAACTATAAATACATCAGCGATTCGACCTTTTTCACATGCATGACTTTTACGCCATTAGAGCTATTCTCAAAAGTATTAATCTCAGAATCAAAATATTTGGTGTGTGGATGCATTCTTACATGGTCGACCCTCATGAAAAAAATTGGCGCAATTCCATCAAAAATCATGACTTGAGGCCGAACTATAAATACATCAGCAATTCGACCTTTTTCACATGCATGACTTTTACGCCATGAGAATTATTCTCAAAAGTATTAATCTCAGAATCAAAATATTTGGTGTGTGGATGCATTCTTACATGGTCGACCCTCATGAAAAAAATTGGCGCAATTCCATCAAAAATCATGACATGAGGCCGAACTATAAATACATCAGCGATTCGACCTTTTTCACATGCATGACTTTTACGCCATTAGAGCTATTCTCAAAAGTATTAATCTCAGAATCAAAATATTTGGTGTGTGGATGCATTCTTACATGGTCGACCCTCATGAAAAAAATTGGCGCAATTCCATCAAAAATCATGACTTGAGGCCAAACTATAAATACATAAGCGATTCGACCTTTTTCACATGCATGACTTTTACGCCATTAGAGCTATTCTCAAAAGTATTAATCTCAGAATCAAAATATTTGGTGTGTGGATGCATTCTTACATGGTCAACCCTCATGAAAAATTTTGGCGCAATTCCATCAAAAATTATGACTTGAGGCCGAACTATAAATACATCAGCAATTCGACCTTTTTCACATGCATGACTTTTACGCCATTAGAGCTATTCTCAAAAGTATTAATCTCAGAATCAAAATATTTGGTGTGTGGATGCATTCTTACATGGTCGACCCTCATGAAAAAAATTGGCGCAATTCCATCAAAAATCATGACTTGAGGCCAAACTATAAATACATCAGCAATTCGACCTTTTTCACATGCATGACTTTTACGCCATTAGAGTTATTCTCAAAAGTATTAATCTCAGAATCAAAATATTTGGTGTGTGGATGCATTCTTACATGGTCGACCCTCATGAAAAAAATTGGCGCAATTCCATCAAAAATCATGACTTGAGGCCGAACTATAAATACATCAGCGATTCGACCTTTTTCACATGCATGACTTTTACGCCATTAGAGCTATTCTCAAAAGTATTAATCTCAGAATCAAAATATTTGGTGTGTGGATGCATTCTTACATGGTCAACCCTCATGAAAAAAATTGGCGCAATTCCATCAAAAATCATGACTTGAGGCCGAACTATAAATACATCAGCGATTCGACCTTTTTCACATGCATGACTTTTACGCCATTAGAGCTATTCTCAAAAGTATTAATCTCAGAATCAAAATATTTGGTGTGTGGATGCATTCTTACATGGTCGACCCTCATGAAAAAAATTGGCGCAATTCCATCAAAAATCATGACTTGAGGCCGAACTATAAATACATCAGCAATTCGACCTTTTTCACATGCATGACTTTTACGCCATGAGAATTATTCTCAAAAGTATTAATCTCAGAATCAAAATATTTGGTGTGTGGATGCATTCTTACATGGTCGACCCTCATGAAAAAAATTGGCGCAATTCCATCAAAAATCATGACTTGAGGCCGAACTATAAATACATCAGCGATTCGACCTTTTTCACATGCATGACTTTTACGCCATTAGAGCTATTCTCAAAAGTATTAATCTCAGAATCAAAATATTTGGTGTGTGGATGCATTCTTACATGGTCGACCCTCATGAAAAAAATTGGCGCAATTCCATCAAAAATCATGACTTGAGGCCAAACTATAAATACATAAGCGATTCGACCTTTTTCACATGCATGACTTTTACGCCATTAGAGCTATTCTCAAAAGTATTAATCTCAGAATCAAAATATTTGGTGTGTGGATGCATTCTTACATGGTCAACCCTCATGAAAAAATTTGGCGCAATTCCATCAAAAATTATGACTTGAGGCCGAACTATAAATACATCAGCAATTCGACCTTTTTCACATGCATGACTTTTACGCCATTAGAGCTATTCTCAAAAGTATTAATCTCAGAATCAAAATATTTGGTGTGTGGATGCATTCTTACATGGTCAACCCTCATGAAAAAATTTGGCGCAATTCCATCAAAAATTATGACTTGAGGCCGAACTATAAATACATCAGCAATTCGACCTTTTTCACATGCATGACTTTTACGCCATGAGAATTATTCTCAAAAGTATTAATCTCAGAATCAAAATATTTGGTGTGTGGATGCATTCTTACATGGTCAACCCTCATGAAAAAAAGTGGCGCAATTCCATCAAAAATCATGACTTGACGCCGAACTATAAATACATCAGCGATTCGACCTTTTTCACATGCATGACTTTTACGCCATTAGAGCTATTCTCAAAAGTATTAATCTCAGAATCAAAATATTTGGTGTGTGGATGCATTCTTACATGGTCGACCCTCATGAAAAAAAGTGGCGCAATTCCATCAAAAATCATGACTTGAGGCCGAACTATAAATACATCATCGATTCGACCTTTTTCACACACATGACTTTTACGCCATTAGAGCTATTCTCAAAAGTATTAATCTCAGAATCAAAATATTTGGTGTGTGGATGCATTCTTACATGGTCGACCCTCATGAAAAAAATTGGCGCAATTCCATCAAAAATCATGACTTGAGGCCGAACTATAAATACATCAGCAATTCGACCTTTTTCACATGCATGACTTTTACGCCATTAGAGCTATTCTCAAAAGTATTAATCTCAGAATCAAAATATTTGGTGTGTGGATGCATTCTTACATGGTCGACCCTCATGAAAAAAATTGGCGCAATTCCATCAAAAATCATGACTTGAGGCCGAACTATAAATACATCAGCAATTCGACCTTTTTCACATGCATGACTTTTACGCCATTAGAGCTATTCTCAAAAGTATTCATCTCAGAATCAAAATATTTGGTGTGTGGATGCATTCTTACATGGTCGACCCTCATGAAAAAAATTGGCGCAATTCCATCAAAAATCATGACTTGAGGCCGAACTATAAATACATCATCGATTCGACCTTTTTCACATGCATGACTTTTACGCCATTAGAGCTATTCTCAAAAGTATTAATCTCAGAATCAAAATATTTGGTGTGTGGATGCATTCTTACATGGTCGACCCTCATGAAAAAATGTGGCGCAATTCCATCAAAAATCATGACTTGAGGCCAAACTATAAATACATCAGCAATTCGACCTTTTTCACATGCATGACTTTTACGCCATGAGAATTATTCTCAAAAGTATTAATCTCAGAATCAAAATATTTAGTGTGTGGATGCATTCTTACATGGTCGACCCTCATGAAAAAAATTGGCGCAATTCCATCAAAAATCATGACTTGAGGCCAAACTATAAATACATCAGCGATTCGACCTTTTTCACATGCATGACTTTTACGCCATTAGAGTTATTCTCAAAAGTATTAATCTCAGAATCAAAATATTTGGTGTGTGGATGCATTCTTACATGGTCAACCCTCATGAAAAAAATTGGCGCAATTCCATCAAAAATTATGACTTGAGGCCAAACTATAAATACATCAGCGATTCGACCTTTTTCACATGCATGACTTTTACGCCATTAGAGTTATTCTCAAAAGTATTAATCTCAGAATCAAAATATTTGGTGTGTGGATGCATTCTTACATGGTCGACCCTCATGAAAAAAATTGGCGCAATTCCATCAAAAATCATGACTTGAGGCCGAACTATAAATACATCAGCGATTCGACCTTTTTCACATGCATGACTTTTACGCCATTAGAGCTATTCTCAAAAGTATTCATCTCAGAATCAAAATATTTGGTGTGTGGATGCATTCTTACATGGTCGACCCTCATGAAAAAAATTGGCGCAATTCCATCAAAAATCATGACTTGAGGCCGAACTATAAATACATCAGCAATTCGACCTTTTTCACATGCATGACTTTTACGCCATTAGAATTATTCTCAAAAGTATTAATCTCAGAATCAAAATATTTGGTGTGTGGATGCATTCTTACATGGTCGACCCTCATGAAAAAAATTGGCGCAATTCCATCAAAAATCATGACTTGAGGCCGAACTATAAATACATCAGCGATTCGACCTTTTTCACATGCATGACTTTTACGCCATTAGAGCTATTCTCAAAAGTATTAATCTCAGAATCAAAATATTTGGTGTGTGGATGCATTCTTACATGGTCGACCCTCATGAAAAAAATTGGCGCAATTCCATCAAAAATCATGACTTGAGGCCGAACTATAAATACATCAGCAATTCGACCTTTTTCACATGCATGACTTTTACGCCATGAGAATTATTCTCAAAAGTATTAATCTCAGAATCAAAATATTTGGTGTGTGGATGCATTCTTACATGGTCGACCCTCATGAAAAAAATTGGCGCAATTCCATCAAAAATCATGACATGAGGCCGAACTATAAATACATCAGCGATTCGACCTTTTTCACATGCATGACTTTTACGCCATTAGAGCTATTCTCAAAAGTATTAATCTCAGAATCAAAATATTTGGTGTGTGGATGCATTCTTACATGGTCGACCCTCATGAAAAAAATTGGCGCAATTCCATCAAAAATCATGACTTGAGGCCGAACTATAAATACATCAGCGATTCGACCTTTTTCACATGCATGACTTTTACGCCATTAGAGCTATTCTCAAAAGTATTAATCTCAGAATCAAAATATTTGGTGTGTGGATGCATTCTTACATGGTCGACCCTCATGAAAAAAATTGGCGCAATTCCATCAAAAATCATGACTTGAGGCCGAACTATAAATACATCAGCAATTCGACCTTTTTCACATGCATGACTTTTACGCCATTAGAATTATTCTCAAAAGTATTAATCTCAGAATCAAAATATTTGGTGTGTGGATGCATTCTTACATGGTCGACCCTCATGAAAAAAATTGGCGCAATTCCATCAAAAATCATGACTTGAGGCCGAACTATAAATACATCAGCGATTCGACCTTTTTCACATGCATGACTTTTACGCCATTAGAGCTATTCTCAAAAGTATTAATCTCAGAATCAAAATATTTGGTGTGTGGATGCATTCTTACATGGTCGACCCTCATGAAAAAAATTGGCGCAATTCCATCAAAAATCATGACTTGAGGCCGAACTATAAATACATCAGCAATTCGACCTTTTTCACATGCATGACTTTTACGCCATGAGAATTATTCTCAAAAGTATTAATCTCAGAATCAAAATATTTGGTGTGTGGATGCATTCTTACATGGTCGACCCTCATGAAAAAAATTGGCGCAATTCCATCAAAAATCATGACATGAGGCCGAACTATAAATACATCAGCGATTCGACCTTTTTCACATGCATGACTTTTACGCCATTAGAGCTATTCTCAAAAGTATTAATCTCAGAATCAAAATATTTGGTGTGTGGATGCATTCTTACATGGTCGACCCTCATGAAAAAAATTGGCGCAATTCCATCAAAAATCATGACTTGAGGCCAAACTATAAATACATAAGCGATTCGACCTTTTTCACATGCATGACTTTTACGCCATTAGAGCTATTCTCAAAAGTATTAATCTCAGAATCAAAATATTTGGTGTGTGGATGCATTCTTACATGGTCAACCCTCATGAAAAAATTTGGCGCAATTCCATCAAAAATTATGACTTGAGGCCGAACTATAAATACATCAGCAATTCGACCTTTTTCACATGCATGACTTTTACGCCATTAGAGCTATTCTCAAAAGTATTAATCTCAGAATCAAAATATTTGGTGTGTGGATGCATTCTTACATGGTCGACCCTCATGAAAAAAATTGGCGCAATTCCATCAAAAATCATGACTTGAGGCCGAACTATAAATACATCAGCAATTCGACCTTTTTCACATGCATGACTTTTACGCCATTAGAGTTATTCTCAAAAGTATTAATCTCAGAATCAAAATATTTGGTGTGTGGATGCATTCTTACATGGTCGACCCTCATGAAAAAAATTGGCGCAATTCCATCAAAAATCATGACTTGAGGCCGAACTATAAATACATCAGCGATTCGACCTTTTTCACATGCATGACTTTTACGCCATTAGAGCTATTCTCAAAAGCATTAATCTCAGAATCAAAATATTTGGTGTGTGGATGCATTCTTACATGGTCGACCCTCATGAAAAAAATTGGCGCAATTCCATCAAAAATCATGACTTGAGGCCGAACTATAAATACATCAGCGATTCGACCTTTTTCACATGCATGACTTTTACGCCATTAGAGCTATTCTCAAAAGTATTAATCTCAGAATCAAAATATTTGGTGTGTGGATGCATTCTTACATGGTCGACCCTCATGAAAAAAATTGGCGCAATTCCATCAAAAATCATGACTTGAGGCCGAACTATAAATACATCAGCAATTCGACCTTTTTCACATGCATGACTTTTACGCCATGAGAATTATTCTCAAAAGTATTAATCTCAGAATCAAAATATTTGGTGTGTGGATGCATTCTTACATGGTCGACCCTCATGAAAAAAATTGGCGCAATTCCATCAAAAATCATGACTTGAGGCCGAACTATAAATACATCAGCGATTCGACCTTTTTCACATGCATGACTTTTACGCCATTAGAGCTATTCTCAAAAGTATTAATCTCAGAATCAAAATATTTGGTGTGTGGATGCATTCTTACATGGTCGACCCTCATGAAAAAAATTGGCGCAATTCCATCAAAAATCATGACTTGAGGCCAAACTATAAATACATAAGCGATTCGACCTTTTTCACATGCATGACTTTTACGCCATTAGAGCTATTCTCAAAAGTATTAATCTCAGAATCAAAATATTTGGTGTGTGGATGCATTCTTACATGGTCAACCCTCATGAAAAAATTTGGCGCAATTCCATCAAAAATTATGACTTGAGGCCGAACTATAAATACATCAGCAATTCGACCTTTTTCACATGCATGACTTTTACGCCATTAGAGCTATTCTCAAAAGTATTAATCTCAGAATCAAAATATTTGGTGTGTGGATGCATTCTTACATGGTCAACCCTCATGAAAAAATTTGGCGCAATTCCATCAAAAATTATGACTTGAGGCCGAACTATAAATACATCAGCAATTCGACCTTTTTCACATGCATGACTTTTACGCCATGAGAATTATTCTCAAAAGTATTAATCTCAGAATCAAAATATTTGGTGTGTGGATGCATTCTTACATGGTCAACCCTCATGAAAAAAAGTGGCGCAATTCCATCAAAAATCATGACTTGACGCCGAACTATAAATACATCAGCGATTCGACCTTTTTCACATGCATGACTTTTACGCCATTAGAGCTATTCTCAAAAGTATTAATCTCAGAATCAAAATATTTGGTGTGTGGATGCATTCTTACATGGTCGACCCTCATGAAAAAAAGTGGCGCAATTCCATCAAAAATCATGACTTGAGGCCGAACTATAAATACATCATCGATTCGACCTTTTTCACACACATGACTTTTACGCCATTAGAGCTATTCTCAAAAGTATTAATCTCAGAATCAAAATATTTGGTGTGTGGATGCATTCTTACATGGTCGACCCTCATGAAAAAAATTGGCGCAATTCCATCAAAAATCATGACTTGAGGCCGAACTATAAATACATCAGCAATTCGACCTTTTTCACATGCATGACTTTTACGCCATTAGAGCTATTCTCAAAAGTATTAATCTCAGAATCAAAATATTTGGTGTGTGGATGCATTCTTACATGGTCGACCCTCATGAAAAAAATTGGCGCAATTCCATCAAAAATCATGACTTGAGGCCGAACTATAAATACATCAGCAATTCGACCTTTTTCACATGCATGACTTTTACGCCATTAGAGTTATTCTCAAAAGTATTAATCTCAGAATCAAAATATTTGGTGTGTGGATGCATTCTTACATGGTCGACCCTCATGAAAAAAATTGGCGCAATTCCATCAAAAATCATGACTTGAGGCCAAACTATAAATACATCAGCGATTCGACCTTTTTCACATGCATGACTTTTACGCCATTAGAGTTATACTCAAAATTATTAATCTCAGAATCAAAATATTTGGTGTGTGGATGCATTCTTACATGGTCGATCCTCATGAAAAAATTTGGCGCAATTCCATCAAAAATCATGACTTGAGGCCGAACTATAAATACATAAGCGATTCGAACTTTTTCACATGCATGACTTTTACGCCATTAGAGCTATTCTCAAAAGTATTAATCTCAGAATCAAAATATTTGGTGTGTGGATGCATTCTCATGAAAAAAATTGGCGCAATTCCATCAAAAATCATGACTTGAGGCCGAACTATAAATACATAAGCGATTCGACCTTTTTCACATGCATGACTTTTACGCCATTAGAGCTATTCTCAAAAGTATTAATCTCAGAATCAAAATATTTGGTGTCTGGATGCATTCTTACATGGTCAACCCTCATGAAAAAATTTGGCGCAATTCCATCAAAAATTATGACTTGAGGCCGAACTATAAATACATCAGCAATTCGACCTTTTTCACATGCATGACTTTTACGCCATTAGAGCTATTCTCAAAATTATTAATCTCAGAATCAAAATATTTGGTGTGTGGATGCATTCTTACATGGTCAAACCTCATGAAAAAAATTGGCGCAATTCCATCAAAAATCATGACTTGAGGCCAAACTATAAATACATCAGCAATTCGACCTTTTTCACATGCATGACTTTTACGCCATGAGAATTATTCTCAAAAGTATTATTCTCAGAATCAAAATATTTGGTGTGTGGATGCATTCTTACATGGTCGACCCTCATGAAAAAAATTGGCGCAATTCCATCAAAAATCATGACTTGAGGCCGAACTATAAATACATCAGCAATTCGACCTTTTTCACATGCATGACTTTTACGCCATGAGAATTATTCTCAAAAGTATTAATCTCAGAATCAAAATATTTGGTGTGTGGATGCATTCTTACATGGTCGACCCTCATGAAAAAAATTGGCGCAATTCCATCAAAAATCATGACTTGAGGCCGAACTATAAATACATCAGCGATTCGACCTTTTTCACATGCATGACTTTTACGCCATTAGAGCTATTCTCAAAAGTATTAATCTCAGAATCAAAATATTTGGTGTGTGGATGCATTCTTACATGGTCGACCCTCATGAAAAAATGTGGCGCAATTCCATCAAAAATCATGACTTGAGGCCAAACTATAAATACATCAGCAATTCGACCTTTTTCACATGCATGACTTTTACGCCATGAGAATTATTCTCAAAAGTATTAATCTCAGAATCAAAATATTTGGTGTGTGGATGCATTCTTACATGGTCGACCCTCATGAAAAAAATTGGCGCAATTCCATCAAAAATCATGACTTTAGGCCGAACTATAAATACATCAGCGATTCGACCTTTTTCACATGCATGACTTTTACGCCATTAGAGTTATTCTCAAAAGTATTAATCTCAGAATCAAAATATTTGGTGTGTGGATGCATTCTTACATGGTCGACCCTCATGAAAAAAATTGGCGCAATTCCATCAAAAATCATGACTTGAGGCCAAACTATAAATACATCAGCAATTCGACCTTTTTCACATGCATGACTTTTACGCCATTAGAGTTATTCTCAAAAGTATTAATCTCAGAATCAAAATATTTGGTGTGTGGATGCATTCTTACATGGTCAACCCTCATGAAAAAAATTGGCGCAATTCCATCAAAAATCATGACTTGAGGCCGAACTATAAATACATCAGCGATTCGACCTTTTTCACATGCATGACTTTTACGCCATTAGAGCTATTCTCAAAAGTATTAATCTCAGAATCAAAATATTTGGTGTGTGGATGCATTCTTACATGGTCGACCCTCATGAAAAAAATTGGCGCAATTCCATCAAAAATCATGACTTGAGGCCGAACTATAAATACATCAGCAATTCGACCTTTTTCACATGCATGACTTTTACGCCATGAGAATTATTCTCAAAAGTATTAATCTCAGAATCAAAATATTTGGTGTGTGGATGCATTCTTACATGGTCGACCCTCATGAAAAAAATTGGCGCAATTCCATCAAAAATCATGACTTGAGGCCGAACTATAAATACATCAGCGATTCGACCTTTTTCACATGCATGACTTTTACGCCATTAGAGCTATTCTCAAAAGTATTCATCTCAGAATCAAAATATTTGGTGTGTGGATGCATTCTTACATGGTCGACCCTCATGAAAAAAATTGGCGCAATTCCATCAAAAATCATGACTTGAGGCCGAACTATAAATACATCATCGATTCGACCTTTTTCACATGCATGACTTTTACGCCATTAGAGCTATTCTCAAAATTATTAATCTCAGAATCAAAATATTTGGTGTGTGGATGCATTCTTACATGGTCGACCCTCATGAAAAAATGTGGCGCAATTCCATCAAAAATCATGACTTGAGGCCAAACTATAAATACATCAGCAATTCGACCTTTTTCACATGCATGACTTTTACGCCATGAGAATTATTCTCAAAAGTATTAATCTCAGAATCAAAATATTTGGTGTGTGGATGCATTCTTACATGGTCGACCCTCATGAAAAAAATTGGCGCAATTCCATCAAAAATCATGACTTGAGGCCAAACTATAAATACATCAGCGATTCGACCTTTTTCACATGCATGACTTTTACGCCATTAGAGTTATTCTCAAAAGTATTAATCTCAGAATCAAAATATTTGGTGTGTGGATGCATTCTTACATGGTCAACCCTCATGAAAAAAATTGGCGCAATTCCATCAAAAATCATGACTTGAGGCCAAACTATAAATACATCAGCGATTCGACCTTTTTCACATGCATGACTTTTACGCCATTAGAGTTATTCTCAAAAGTATTAATCTCAGAATCAAAATATTTGGTGTGTGGATGCATTCTTACATGGTCGACCCTCATGAAAAAAATTGGCGCAATTCCATCAAAAATTATGACTTGAGGCCGAACTATAAATACATCAGCGATTCGACCTTTTTCACATGCATGACTTTTACGCCATTAGAGCTATTCTCAAAAGTATTAATCTCAGAATCAAAATATTTGGTGTGTGGATGCATTCTTACATGGTCGACCCTCATGAAAAAAATTGGCGCAATTCCATCAAAAATCATGACTTGAGGCCGAACTATAAATACATCAGCAATTCGACCTTTTTCACATGCATGACTTTTACGCCATTAGAATTATTCTCAAAAGTATTAATCTCAGAATCAAAATATTTGGTGTGTGGATGCATTCTTACATGGTCGACCCTCATGAAAACAATTGGCGCAATTCCATCAAAAATCATGACTTGAGGCCGAACTATAAATACATCAGCGATTCGACCTTTTTCACATGCATGACTTTTACGCCATTAGAGCTATTCTCAAAAGTATTAATCTCAGAATCAAAATATTTGGTGTGTGGATGCATTCTTACATGGTCGACCCTCATGAAAAAAATTGGCGCAATTCCATCAAAAATCATGACTTGAGGCCGAACTATAAATACATCAGCAATTCGACCTTTTTCACATGCATGACTTTTACGCCATGAGAATTATTCTCAAAAGTATTAATCTCAGAATCAAAATATTTGGTGTGTGGATGCATTCTTACATGGTCGACCCTCATGAAAAAAATTGGCGCAATTCCATCAAAAATCATGACTTGAGGCCGAACTATAAATACATCAGCGATTCGACCTTTTTCACATGCATGACTTTTACGCCATTAGAGCTATTCTCAAAAGTATTCATCTCAGAATCAAAATATTTGGTGTGTGGATGCATTCTTACATGGTCGACCCTCATGAAAAAAATTGGCGCAATTCCATCAAAAATCATGACTTGAGGCCAAACTATAAATACATAAGCGATTCGACCTTTTTCACATGCATGAATTTTACGCCATTAGAGCTATTCTCAAAAGTATTAATCTCAGAATCAAAATATTTGGTGTGTGGATGCATTCTTACATGGTCAACCCTCATGAAAAAATTTGGCGCAATTCCATCAAAAATTATGACTTGAGGCCGAACTATAAATACATCAGCAATTCGACCTTTTTCACATGCATGACTTTTACGCCATTAGAGCTATTCTCAAAAGTATTAATCTCAGAATCAAAATATTTGGTGTGTGGATGCATTCTTACATGGTCGACCCTCATGAAAAAAATTGGCGCAATTCCATCAAAAATCATGACTTGAGGCCAAACTATAAATACATCAGCAATTCGACCTTTTTCACATGCATGACTTTTACGCCATTAGAGTTATTCTCAAAAGTATTAATCTCAGAATCAAAATATTTGGTGTGTGGATGCATTCTTACATGGTCGACCCTCATGAAAAAAATTGGCGCAATTCCATCAAAAATCATGACTTGAGGCCGAACTATAAATACATCATCGATTCGACCTTTTTCACATGCATGACTTTTACGCCATTAGAGCTATTCTCAAAAGTATTAATCTCAGAATCAAAATATTTGGTGTGTGGATGCATTCTTACATGGTCGACCCTCATGAAAAAAATTGGCGCAATTCCATCAAAAATCATGACTTGAGGCCAAACTATAAATACATCAGCAATTCGACCTTTTTCACATGCATGACTTTTACGCCATGAGAATTATTCTCAAAAGTATTAATCTCAGAATCAAAATATTTGGTGTGTGGATGCATTCTTACATGGTCGACCCTCATGAAAAAAATTGGCGCAATTCCATCAAAAATCATGACTTGAGGCCGAACTATAAATACATCAGCGATTCGACCTTTTTCACATGCATGACTTTTACGCCATTAGAGCTATTCTCAAAAGTATTAATCTCAGAATCAAAATATTTGGTGTGTGGATGCATTCTTACATGGTCGACCCTCATGAAAAAAATTGGCGCAATTCCATCAAAAATCATGACTTGAGGCCGAACTATAAATACATCAGCAATTCGACCTTTTTCACATGCATGACTTTTACGCCATGAGAATTATTCTCAAAAGTATTAATCTCAGAATCAAAATATTTGGTGTGTGGATGCATTCTTACATGGTCGACCCTCATGAAAAAAATTGGCGCAATTCCATCAAAAATCATGACTTGAGGCCGAACTATAAATACATCAGCGATTCGACCTTTTTCACATGCATGACTTTTACGCCATTAGAGCTATTCTCAAAAGTATTAATCTCAGAATCAAAATATTTGGTGTGTGGATGCATTCTTACATGGTCGACCCTCATGAAAAAAATTGGCGCAATTCCATCAAAAATCATGACTTGAGGCCAAACTATAAATACATAAGCGATTCGACCTTTTTCACATGCATGACTTTTACGCCATTAGAGCTATTCTCAAAAGTATTAATCTCAGAATCAAAATATTTGGTGTGTGGATGCATTCTTACATGGTCAACCCTCATGAAAAAATTTGGCGCAATTCCATCAAAAATTATGACTTGAGGCCGAACTATAAATACATCAGCAATTCGACCTTTTTCACATGCATGACTTTTACGCCATTAGAGCTATTCTCAAAAGTATTAATCTCAGAATCAAAATATTTGGTGTGTGGATGCATTCTTACATGGTCGACCCTCATGAAAAAAATTGGCGCAATTCCATCAAAAATCATGACTTGAGGCCAAACTATAAATACATCAGCAATTCGACCTTTTTCACATGCATGACTTTTACGCCATGAGAATTATTCTCAAAAGTATTAATCTCAGAATCAAAATATTTGGTGTGTGGATGCATTCTTACATGGTCGACCCTCATGAAAAAAATTGGCGCAATTCCATCAAAAATCATGACTTGAGGCCGAACTATAAATACATCAGCAATTCGACCTTTTTCACATGCGTGACTTTTACGCCATTAGAGCTATTCTCAAAAGTATTAATCTCAGAATCAAAATATTTGGTGTGTGGATGCATTCTTACATGGTCAACCCTCATGAAAAAATTTGGCGCAATTCCATCAAAAATCATGACTTGAGGCCGAACTATAAATACATCAGCGATTCGACCTTTTTCACACGCATGACTTTTACGCCATTAGAGCTATTCTCAAAAGTATTAATCTCAGAATCAAAATATTTGGTGTGTGGATGCATTCTTACATGGTCGACCCTCATGAAAAAAATTGGCGCAATTCCATCAAAAATCATGACTTGAGGCCGAACTATAAATACATCATCGATTCGACCTTTTTCACATGCATGACTTTTACGCCATTAGAGCTATTCTCAAAAGTATTAATCTCAGAATCAAAATATTTGGTGTGTGGATGCATTCTTACATGGTCAACCCTCATGAAAAAATTTGGCGCAATTCCATCAAAAATTATGACTTGAGGCCGAACTATAAATACATCAGCAATTCGACCTTTTTCACACGCATGACTTTTACGCCATTAGAGCTATTCTCAAAAGTATTAATCTCAGAATCAAAATATTTGGTGTGTGGATGCATTCTTACATGGTCGACCCTCATGAAAAATTTTGGCGCAATTCCATCAAAAATTATGACTTGAGGCCGAACTATAAATACATCAGCAATTCGACCTTTTTCACATGCATGACTTTTACGCCATTAGAGCTATTCTCAAAAGTATTAATCTCAGAATCAAAATATTTGGTGTGTGGATGCATTCTTACATGGTCAACCCTCATGAAAAAAATTGGCGCAATTCCATCAAAAATCATGACTTGAGGCCGAACTATAAATACATAAGCGATTTGACCTTTTTCACATGCATGACTTTTACGCCATTAGAGCTATTCTCAAAAGTATTAATCTCAGAATCAAAATATTTGGTGTGTGGATGCATTCTTACATGGTCAACCCTCATGAAAAAATTTGGCGCAATTCCATCAAAAATTATGACTTGAGGCCGAACTATAAATACATCAGCAATTCGACCTTTTTCACATGCATGACTTTTAAGCCATTAGAGCTATTCTCAAAAGTATTAATCTCAGAATCAAAATATTTGGTGTGTGGATGCATTCTTACATGGTCAACCCTCATGAAAAAAATTGGCGCAATTCCATCAAAAATCATGACTTGAGGCCAAACTATAAATACATCAGCAATTCGACCTTTTTCACATGCATGACTTTTACGCCATGAGAATTATTCTCAAAAGTATTAATCTCAGAATCAAAATATTTGGTGTGTGGATGCATTCGTACATGGTCGACCCTCATGAAAAAAATTGGCGCAATTCCATCAAAAATCATGACTTGAGGCCGAACTATAAATACATCAGCAATTCGACCTTTTTCACATGCATGACTTTTACGCCATGAGAATTATTCTCAAAAGTATTAATCTCAGAATCAAAATATTTGGTGTGTGGATGCATTCTTACATGGTCGACCCTCATGAAAAAAAGTGGCGCAATTCCATAAAAAATCATGACTTGAGGCCAAACTATAAATACATCAGCAATTCGACCTTTTTCACATGCATGACTTTTACGCCATGAGAATTATTCTCAAAAGTATTAATCTCAGAATCAAAATATTTGGTGTGTGGATGCATTCTTACATGGTCGACCCTCATGAAAAAAATTGGCGCAATTCCATCAAAAATCATGACTTGAGGCCAAACTATAAATACATCAGCGATTCGACCTTTTTCACATGCATGACTTTTACGCCATTAGAGGTATTCTCAAAAGTATTAATCTCAGAATCAAAATATTTGGTGTGTGGATGCATTCTTACATGGTCGACCCTCATGAAAAAAATTGGCGCAATTCCATCAAAAATCATGACTTGATGCCAAACTATAAATACATCAGCGATTCGACCTTTTTCACATGCATGACTTTTACGCCATTAGAGTTATTCTCAAAAGTATTAATCTCAGAATCAAAATATTTGGTGTGTGGATGCATTCTTACATGGTCGACCCTCATGAAAAAAATTGGCGCAATTCCATCAAAAATCATGACTTGAGGCCGAACTATAAATACATCATCGATTCGACCTTTTTCACATCGAGACTTTTACGCCATTAGAGCTATTCTCAAAAGTATTAATCTCAGAATCAAAATATTTGGTGTGTGGATGCATTCTTACATGGTCGACCCTCATGAAAAAAATTGGCGCAATTCCATCAAAAATCATGACTTGAGGCCGAACTATAAATACATCAGCAATTCGACCTTTTTCACATGCATGACTTTTACGCCATTAGAGCTATTCTCAAAAGTATTAATCTCAGAATCAAAATATTTGGTGTGTGGATGCATTCTTACATGGTCGACCCTCATGAAAAAAAGTGGCGCAATTCCATCAAAAATCATGACTTGAGGCCAAACTATAAATACATCATCGATTCGACCTTTTTCACACGCATGACTTTTACGCCATTAGAGCTATTCTCAAAAGTATTAATCTCAGAATCAAAATATTTGGTGTGTGGATGCATTCTTACATGGTCGACCCTCATGAAAAAAAGTGGCGCAATTCCATCAAAAATCATGACTTGAGGCCGAACTATAAATACATCAGCAATTCGACCTTTTTCACACGCATGACTTTTACGCCATTAGAGCTATTCTCAAAAGTATTAATCTCAGAATCAAAATATTTGGTGTGTGGATGCATTCTTACATGGTCGACCCTCATGAAAAAAATTGGCGCAATTCCATCAAAAATCATGACTTGAGGCCGAACTATAAATACATCATCGATTCGACCTTTTTCACACGCATGACTTTTACGCCATTAGAGCTATTCTCAAAAGTATTAATCTCAGAATCAAAATATTTGGTGTGTGGATGCATTCTTACATGGTCGACCCTCATGAAAAAAATTGGCGCAATTCCATCAAAAATCATGACTTGAGGCCAAACTATAAATACATCAGCAATTCGACCTTTTTCACATGCATGACTTTTACGCCATTAGAGCTATTCTCAAAAGTATTAATCTCAGAATCAAAATATTTGGTGTGTGGATGCATTCTTACATGGTCGACCCTCATGAAAAAAATTGGCGCAATTCCATCAAAAATCATGACTTGAGGCCGAACTATAAATACATCAGCGATTCGACCTTTTTCACATGCATGACTTTTACGCCATTAGAGCTATTCTCAAAAGTATTAATCTCAGAATCAAAATATTTGGTGTGTGGATGCATTCTTACATGGTCGACCCTCATGAAAAAAATTGGCGCAATTCCATCAAAAATCATGACTTGAGGCCAAACTATAAATACATCAGCGATTCGACCTTTTTCACATGCATGACTTTTACGCCATTAGAGCTATTCTCAAAAGTATTAATCTCAGAATCAAAATATTTGGTGTGTGGATGCATTCTTACATGGTCGACCCTCATGAAAAAAATTGGCGCAATTCCATCAAAAATCATGACTTGAGGCCGAACTATAAATACATCATCGATTCGACCTTTTTCACACGCATGACTTTTACGCCATTAGAGCTATTCTCAAAAGTATTAATCTCAGAATCAAAATATTTGGTGTGTGGATGCATTCTTACATGGTCGACCCTCATGAAAAAAATTGGCGCAATTCCATCAAAAATCATGACTTGAGGCCAAACTATAAATACATCATCGATTCGACCTTTTTCACACGCATGACTTTTACGCCATTAGAGCTATTCTCAAAAGTATTAATCTCAGAATCAAAATATTTGGTGTGTGGATGCATTCTTACATGGTCGACCCTCATGAAAAAAAGTGGCGCAATTCCATCAAAAATCATGACTTGAGGCCGAACTATAAATACATCAGCAATTCGACCTTTTTCACACGCATGACTTTTACGCCATTAGAGCTATTCTCAAAAGTATTAATCTCAGAATCAAAATATTTGGTGTGTGGATGCATTCTTACATGGTCGACCCTCATGAAAAAAATTGGCGCAATTCCATCAAAAATCATGACTTGAGGCCAAACTATAAATACATCAGCAATTCGACCTTTTTCACATGCATGACTTTTACGCCATTAGAGCTATTCTCAAAAGTATTAATCTCAGAATCAAAATATTTGGTGTGTGGATGCATTCTTACATGGTCGACCCTCATGAAAAAAATTGGCGCAATTCCATCAAAAATCATGACTTGAGGCCGAACTATAAATACATCATCGATTCGACCTTTTTCACACGCATGACTTTTACGCCATTAGAGCTATTCTCAAAAGTATTCATCTCAGAATCAAAATATTTGGTGTGTGGATGCATTCTTACATGGTCGACCCTCATGAAAAAAATTGGCGCAATTCCATCAAAAATCATGACTTGAGGCCAAACTATAAATACATCAGCAATTCGACCTTTTTCACATGCATGACTTTTACGCCATTAGAGCTATTCTCAAAAGTATTAATCTCAGAATCAAAATATTTGGTGTGTGGATGCATTCTTACATGGTCGACCCTCATGAAAAAAATTGGCGCAATTCCATCAAAAATCATGACTTGAGGCCGAACTATAAATACATCAGCGATTCGACCTTTTTCACATGCATGACTTTTACGCCATTAGAGCTATTCTCAAAAGTATTAATCTCAGAATCAAAATATTTGGTGTGTGGATGCATTCTTACATGGTCGACCCTCATGAAAAAAATTGGCGCAATTCCATCAAAAATCATGACTTGAGGCCAAACTATAAATACATCAGCAATTCGACCTTTTTCACATGCATGACTTTTACGCCATTAGAGCTATTCTCAAAAGTATTAATCTCAGAATCAAAATATTTGGTGTGTGGATGCATTCTTACATGGTCGACCCTCATGAAAAAAATTGGCGCAATTCCATCAAAAATCATGACTTGAGGCCAAACTATAAATACATCATCGATTCGACCTTTTTCACACGCATGACTTTTACGCCATTAGAGCTATTCTCAAAAGTATTAATCTCAGAATCAAAATATTTGGTGTGTGGATGCATTCTTACATGGTCGACCCTCATGAAAAAAATTGGCGCAATTCCATCAAAAATCATGACTTGAGGCCAAACTATAAATACATCAGCAATTCGACCTTTTTCACACGCATGACTTTTACGCCATTAGAGCTATTCTCAAAAGTATTAATCTCAGAATCAAAATATTTGGTGTGTGGATGCATTCTTACATGGTCGACCCTCATGAAAAAAATTGGCGCAATTCCATCAAAAATCATGACTTGAGGCCGAACTATAAATACATCATCGATTCGACCTTTTTCACATGCATGACTTTTACGCCATTAGAGCTATTCTCAAAAGTATTAATCTCAGAATCAAAATATTTGGTGTGTGGATGCATTCTTACATGGTCGACCCTCATGAAAAAATTTGGCGCAATTCCATCAAAAATTATGACTTGAGGCCGAACTATAAATACATCAGCAATTCGACCTTTTTCACATGCATGACTTTTACGCCATTAGAGCTATTCTCAAAAGTATTAATCTCAGAATCAAAATATTTGGTGTGTGGATGCATTCTTACATGGTCGACCCTCATGAAAAAAATTGGCGCAATTCCATCAAAAATCATGACTTGAGGCCAAACTATAAATACATCAGCAATTCGACCTTTTTCACATGCATGACTTTTACGCCATGAGAATTATTCTCAAAAGTATTAATCTCAGAATCAAAATATTTGGTGTGTGGATGCATTCTTACATGGTCGACCCTCATGAAAAAAATTGGCGCAATTCCATCAAAAATCATGACTTGAGGCCGAACTATAAATACATCAGCAATTCGACCTTTTTCACATGCATGACGTTTACGCCATTAGAGCTATTCTCAAAAGTATTAATCTCAGAATCAAAATATTTGGTGTGTGGATGCATTCTTACATGGTCGACCCTCATGAAAAAAATTGGCGCAATTCCATCAAAAATCATGACTTGAGGCCAAACTATAAATACATCAGCGATTCGCCCTTTTTCACATGCATGACTTTTACGCCATTAGAGCTATTCTCAAAAGTATTAATCTCAGAATCAAAATATTTGGTGTGTGGATGCATTCTTACATGGTCGACCCTCATGAAAAAAATTGGCGCAATTCCATCAAAAATCATGACTTGAGGCCAAACTATAAATACATCAGCAATTCGACCTTTTTCACATGCATGACTTTTACGCCATTAGATTTATTCTCAAAAGTATTAATCTCAGAATCAAAATATTTGGTGTGTGGATGCATTCTTACATGGTCGACCCTCATGAAAAAAATTGGCGCAATTCCATCAAAAATCATGACTTGAGGCCAAACTATAAATACATCAGCATTTCGACCTTTTTCACATGCATGACGTTTACGCCATTAGAGCTATTCTCAAAAGTATTAATCTCAGAATCAAAATATTTGGTGTGTGGATGCATTCTTACATGGTCGACCCTCATGAAAAAATTTGGCGCAATTCCATCAAAAATCATGACTTGAGGCCGAACTATAAATACATCAGCGATTCGAACTTTTTCACATGCATGACTTTTACGCCATTAGAGCTATTCTCAAAAGTATTAATCTCAGAATCAAAATATTTGGTGTGTGGATGCATTCTTACATGGTCGACCCTCATGAAAAAAATTGGCGCAATTCCATCAAAAATCATGACTTGAGGCCGAACTATAAATACATCATCGATTCGACCTTTTTCACATGCATGACTTTTACGCCATTAGAGCTATTCTCAAAAGTATTAATCTCAGAATCAAAATATTTGGTGTGTGGATGCATTCTTACATGGTCGACCCTCATGAAAAAATTTGGCGCAATTCCATCAAAAATTATGACTTGAGGCCGAACTATAAATACATCAGCAATTCGACCTTTTTCACACGCATGACTTTTACGCCATTAGAGCTATTCTCAAAAGTATTAATCTCAGAATCAAAATATTTGGTGTGTGGATGCATTCTTACATGGTCGACCCTCATGAAAAAAATTGGCGCAATTCCATCAAAAATCATGACTTGAGGCCAAACTATAAATACATCAGCGATTCGACCTTTTTCACATGCATGACTTTTACGCCATTAGAGCTATTCTCAAAAGTATTAATCTCAGAATCAAAATATTTGGTGTGTGGATGCATTCTTACATGGTCAACCCTCATGAAAAAATTTGGCGCAATTCCATCAAAAATTATGACTTGAGGCCGAACTATAAATACATCAGCAATTCGACCTTTTTCACATGCATGACTTTTACGCCATTAGAGCTATTCTCAAAAGTATTAATCTCAGAATCAAAATATTTGGTGTGTGGATGCATTCTTACATGGTCAACCCTCATGAAAAAAATTGGCGCAATTCCATCAAAAATCATGACTTGAGGCCAAACTATAAATACATCAGCAATTCGACCTTTTTCACATGCATGACTTTTACGCCATGAGAATTATTCTCAAAAGTATTAATCTCAGAATCAAAATATTTGGTGTGTGGATGCATTCTTACATGGTCGACCCTCATGAAAAAAATTGGCGCAATTCCATCAAAAATCATGACTTGAGGCCGAACTATAAATACATCAGCAATTCGACCTTTTTCACATGCATGACTTTTACGCCATGAGAATTATTCTCAAAAGTATTAATCTCAGAATCAAAATATTTGGTGTGTGGATGCATTCTTACATGGTCGACCCTCATGAAAAAAAGTGGCGCAATTCCATCAAAAATCATGACTTGAGGCCGAACTATAAATACATCAGCGATTCGACCTTTTTCACATGCATGACTTTTACGCCATTAGAGCTATTCTCAAAAGTATTAATCTCAGAATCAAAATATTTGGTGTGTGGATGCATTCTTACATGGTCGACCCTCATGAAAAAATTGGCGCAATTCCATCAAAAATTATGACTTGAGGCCAAACTATAAATACATCAGCAATTCGACCTTTTTCACATGCATGACTTTTACGCCATGAGAATTATTCTCAAAAGTATTAATCTCAGAATCAAAATATTTGGTGTGTGGATGCATTCTTACATGGTCAACCCTCATGAAAAAAATTGGCGCAATTCCATCAAAAATCATGACTTGAGGCCAAACTATAAATACATCAGCGATTCGACCTTTTTCACATGCATGACTTTTACGCCATTAGAGCTATTCTCAAAAGTATTAATCTCAGAATCAAAATATTTGGTGTGTGGATGCATTCTTACATGGTCGACCCTCATGAAAAAAATTGGCGCAATTCCATCAAAAATCATGACTTGAGGCCAAACTATAAATACATCAGCGATTCGACCTTTTTCACATGCATGACTTTTACGCCATTAGAGTTATTCTCAAAAGTATTAATCTCAGAATCAAAATATTTGGTGTGTGGATGCATTCTTACATGGTCGACCCTCATGAAAAAATTTGGCGCAATTCCATCAAAAATCATGACTTGAGGCCGAACTATAAATACATCAGCGATTCGACCTTTTTCACATACATGACTTTTACGCCATTAGAGCTATTCTCAAAAGTATTAATCTCAGAATCAAAATATTTGGTGTGTGGATGCATTCTTACATGGTCGACCCTCATGAAAAAAATTGGCGCAATTCCATCAAAAATCATGACTTGAGGCCGAACTATAAATACATCAGCGATTCGACCTTTTTCACATGCATGACTTTTACGCCATTAGAGCTATTCTCAAAAGTATTAATCTCAGAATCAAAATATTTGGTGTGTGGATGCATTCTTACATGGTCGACCCTCATGAAAAAAATTGGCGCAATTCCATCAAAAATCATGACTTGAGGCCAAACTATAAATACATAAGCGATTCGACCTTTTTTACATGCATGACTTTTACGCCATTAGACCTATTCTCAAAAGTATTAATCTCAGAATCAAAATATTTGGTGTGTGGGTGCATTCTTACATGGTCAACCCTCATAAAAAAAATTTGGCGCAATTCCATCAAAAATTATGACTTGAGGCCGAACTATAAATACATCAGCAATTCGACCTTTTTCACACGAATGACTTTTACGCCATTAGAGCTATTCTCAAAAGTATTAATCTCAGAATCAAAATATTTGGTGTGTGGATGCATTCTTACATGGTCAACCCTCATGAAAAAATTTGTCGCAATTCCATCAAAAATCATGACTTGAGGCCGAACTATAAATACATCAGCAATTCGACCTTTTTCACACGCATGACTTTTACGCCATTAGAGCTATTCTCAAAAGTATTAATCTCAGAATCAAAATATTTGGTGTGTGGATGCATTCTTACATGGTCGACCCTCATGAAAAAAATTGGCGCAATTCCATCAAAAATCATGACTTGAGGCCAAACTATAAATACATCAGCGATTCGACCTTTTTCACATGCATGACTTTTACGCCATTAGAGCTATTCTCAAAAGTATTAATCTCAGAATCAAAATATTTGGTGTGTGGATGCATTCTTACATGGTCGACCCTCATGAAAAAAATTGGCGCAATTCCATCAAAAATCATGACTTGAGGCCGAACTATAAATACATCAGCGATTCGACCTTTTTCACATGCATGACTTTTACGCCATTAGAGCTATTCTCAAAAGTATTAATCTCAGAATCAAAATATTTGGTGTGTGGATGCATTCTTACATGGTCGACCCTCATGAAAAAAATTGGCGCAATTCCATCAAAAATCATGACTTGAGGCCAAACTATAAATACATAAGCGATTCGACCTTTTTCACATGCATGACTTTTACGCCATTAGAGCTATTCTCAAAAGTATTAATCTCAGAATCAAAATATTTGGTGTGTGGGTGCATTCTTACATGGTCAACCCTCATAAAAAAAATTTGGCGCAATTCCATCAAAAATTATGACTTGAGGCCGAACTATAAATACATCAGCAATTCGACCTTTTTCACACGAATGACTTTTACGCCATTAGAGCTATTCTCAAAAGTATTAATCTCAGAATCAAAATATTTGGTGTGTGGATGCATTCTTACATGGTCAACCCTCATGAAAAAATTTGGCGCAATTCCATCAAAAATCATGACTTCAGGCCGAACTATAAATACATCAGCAATTCGACCTTTTTCACACGCATGACTTTTACGCCATTAGAGCTATTCTCAAAAGTATTAATCTCAGAATCAAAATATTTGGTGTGTGGATGCATTCTTACATGGTCAACCCTCATGAAAAAAATTGGCGCAATTCCATCAAAAATCATGACTTGAGGCCAAACTATAAATACATCAGCAATTCGACCTTTTTCACATGCATGACTTTTACGCCATGAGAATTATTCTCAAAAGTATTAATCTCAGAATCAAAATATTTGGTGTGTGGATGCATTCTTACATGGTCGACCCTCATGAAAAAAAGTGGCGCAATTCCATCAAAAATCATGACTTGAGGCCGAACTATAAATACATCAGCAATTCGACCTTTTTCACATGCATGACTTTTACGCCATTAGATTTATTCTCAAAAGTATTAATCTCAGAATCAAAATATTTGGTGTGTGGATGCATTCTTACATGGTCGACCCTCATGAAAAAAATTGGCGCAATTCCATCAAAAATCATGACTTGAGGCCGAACTATAAATACATCAGCGATTCGAACTTTTTCACATGCATGACTTTTACGCCATTAGAGCTATTCTCAAAAGTATTAATCTCAGAATCAAAATATTTGGTGTGTGGATGCATTCTTACATGGTCGACCCTCATGAAAAAAATTGGCGCAATTCCATCAAAAATCATGACTTGAGGCCGAACTATAAATACATCAGCGATTCGACCTTTTTTAACATGCATGACTTTTACGCCATTAGAGCTATTCTCAAAAGTATTAATCTCAGAATCAAAATATTTGGTGTGTGGATGCATTCTTACATGGTCGACCCTCATGAAAAAATTTGGCGCAATTCCATCAAAAAATATGACTTGAGGCCGAACTATAAATACATCAGCAATTCGACCTTTTTCACACGCATGACTTTTACGCCATTAGAGCTATTCTCAAAAGTATTAATCTCAGAATCAAAATATTTGGTGTGTGGATGCATTCTTACATGGTCGACCCTCATGAAAAAATTTGGCGCAATTCCATCAAAAATTATGACTTGAGGCCGAACTATAAATACATCAGCAATTCGACCTTTTTCACATGCATGACTTTTACGCCATTAGAGCTATTCTCAAAAGTATTAATCTCAGAATCAAAATATTTGGTGTGTGGATGCATTCTTACATGGTCGACCCTCATGAAAAAAATTGGCGCAATTCCATCAAAAATCATGACTTGAGGCCGAACTATAAATACATCAGCAATTCGACCTTTTTCACATGCATGACTTTTACGCCATTAGAGCTATTCTCAAAAGTATTAATCTCAGAATCAAAATATTTGGTGTGTGGATGCATTCTTACATGGTCAACCCTCATGAAAAAAATTGGCGCAATTCCATCAAAAATCATGACTTGAGGCCAAACTATAAATACATCAGCAATTCGACCTTTTTCACATGCATGACTTTTACGCCATGAGAATTATTCTCAAAAGTATTAATCTCAGAATCAAAATATTTGGTGTGTGGATGCATTCTTACATGGTCAACCCTCATGAAAAAAATTGGCGCAATTCCATCAAAAATCATGACTTGAGGCCAAACTATAAATACATCAGCGATTCGACCTTTTTCACATGCATGACTTTTACGCCATTAGAGTTATTCTCAAAAGTATTAATATCAGAATCAAAATATTTGGTGTGTGGATGCATTCTTACATGGTCGACCCTCATGAAAAAAATTGGCGCAATTCCATCAAAAATCATGACTTGAGGCCGAACTATAAATACATCAGCAATTCGACCTTTTTTAACATGCATGACTTTTACGCCATTAGAGCTATTCTCAAAAGTATTAATCTCAGAATCAAAATATTTGGTGTGTGGATGCATTCTTACATGGTCGACCCTCATGAAAAAATTTGGCGCAATTCCATCAAAAAATATGACTTGAGGCCGAACTATAAATACATCAGTAATTCGACCTTTTTCACACGCATGACTTTTACGCCATTAGAGCTATTCTCAAAAGTATTAATCTCAGAATCAAACTATTTGGTGTGTGGATGCATTCTTACATGGTCGACCCTCATGAAAAAAATTGGCGCAATTCCATCAAAAATCATGACTTGAGGCCAAACTATAAATACATCAGCGATTCGACCTTTTTCACATGCATGACTTTTACGCCATTAGAGCTATTCTCAAAAGTATTAATCTCAGAATCAAAATATTTGGTGTGTGGATGCATTCTTACATGGTCAACCCTCATGAAAAAATTTGGCGCAATTCCATCAAAAATCATGACTTGAGGCCGAACTATAAATACATCAGCAATTCGACCTTTTTCACATGCATGACTTTTACGCCATTAGAGCTATTCTCAAAAGTATTAATCTCAGAATCAAAATATTTGGTGTGTGGATGCATTCTTACATGGTCAACCCTCATGAAAAAAATTGGCGCAATTCCATCAAAAATCATGACTTGAGGCCAAACTATAAATACATCAGCAATTCGACCTTTTTCACACGCATGACTTTTACGCCATGAGAATTATTCTCAAAAGTATTAATCTCAGAATCAAAATATTTGGTGTGTGGATGCATTCTTACATGGTCAACCCTCATGAAAAAAATTGGCGCAATTCCATCAAAAATCATGACTTGAGGCCGAACTATAAATACATCAGCGATTCGACCTTTTTCACATGCATGACTTTTACGCCATTAGAGCTATTCTCAAAAGTATTAATCTCAGAATCAAAATATTTGGTGTGTGGATGCATTCTTACATGGTCGACCCTCATGAAAAAAATTGGCGCAATTCCATCAAAAATCATGACTTGAGGCCGAACTATAAATACATCAGCGATTCGACCTTTTTCACACGCATGACTTTTACGCCATTAGAGCTATTCTCAAAAGTATTAATCTCAGAATCAAAATATTTGGTGTGTGGATGCATTCTTACATGGTCAACCCTCATGAAAAAATTTGGCGCAATTCCATCAAAAAATATGACTTGAGGCCGAACTATAAATACATCAGCAATTCGACCTTTTTCACACGCATGACTTTTACGCCATTAGAGCTATTCTCAAAAGTATTAATCTCAGAATCAAAATATTTGGTGTGTGGATGCATTCTTACATGGTCGACCCTCATGAAAAAATTTGGCGCAATTCCATCAAAAATTATGACTTGAGGCCGAACTATAAATACATCAGCAATTCGACCTTTTTCACATGCATGACTTTTACGCCATTAGAGCTATTCTCAAAAGTATTAATCTCAGAATCAAAATATTTGGTGTGTGGATGCATTCTTACATGGTCGACCCTCATGAAAAAAATTGGCGCAATTCCATCAAAAATCATGACTTGAGGCCAAACTATAAATACATAAGCGATTCGACCTTTTGTACATGCATGACTTTTACGCCATTAGAGCTATTCTCAAAAATATTAATCTCAGAATCAAAATATTTGGTGTGTGGATGCATTCTTACATGGTCAACCCTCATGAAAAAATTTGGCGCAATTCCATCAAAAATCATGACTTGAGGCCGAACTATAAATACATCAGCAATTCGACCTTTTTCACATGCATGACTTTTACGCCATTAGAGCTATTCTCAAAAGTATTAATCTCAGAATCAAAATATTTGGTGTGTGGATGCATTCTTACATGGTCAACCCTCATGAAAAAAATTGGCGCAATTCCATCAAAAATCATGACTTGAGGCCAAACTATAAATACATCAGCAATTCGACCTTTTTCACATGCATGACTTTTACGCCATGAGAATTATTCTCAAAAGTATTAATCTCAGAATCAAAATATTTGGTGTGTGGATGCATTCTTACATGGTCGACCCTCATGAAAAAAATTGGCGCAATTCCATCAAAAATCATGACTTGAGGCCGAACTATAAATACATCATCGATTCGACCTTTTTCACATGCATGACTTTTACGCCATTAGAGCTATTCTCAAAAGTATTAATCTCAGAATCAAAATATTTGGTGTGTGGATGCATTCTTACATGGTCGACCCTCATGAAAAAAAGTGGCGCAATTCCATCAAAAATCATGACTTGAGGCCAAACTATAAATACATCAGCAATTCGACCTTTTTCACATGCATGACTTTTACGCCATGAGAATTATTCTCAAAAGTATTAATCTCAGAATCAAAATATTTGGTGTGTGGATGCATTCTTACATGGTCGACCCTCATGAAAAAAATTGGCGCAATTCCATCAAAAATTATGACTTGAGGCCGAACTATAAATACATCAGCAATTCGACCTTTTTCACATGCATGACTTTTACGCCATTAGAGCTATTCTCAAAAGTATTAATCTCAGAATCAAAATATTTGGTGTGTGGATGCCGTCTTACATGGTCGACCCTCATGAAAAAAATTGGCGCAATTCCATCAAAAATTATGACTTGAGGCCGAACTATAAATACATCAGCAATTCGACCTTTTTCACATGCATGACTTTTACGCCATTAGAGCTATTCTCAAAAGTATTAATCTCAGAATCAAAATATTTGGTGTGTGGATGCCATCTTACATGGTCGACCCTCATGAAAAAAATTGGCGCAATTCCATCAAAAATCATGACTTGAGGCCGAACTATAAATACATCATCGATTCGACCTTTTTCACACGCATGACTTTTACGCCATTAGAGCTATTCTCAAAAGTATTAATCTCAGAATCAAAATATTTGGTGTGTGGATGCATTCTTACATGGTCGACCCTCATGAAAAAAATTGGCGCAATTCCATCAAAAATCATGACTTGAGGCCGAACTATAAATACATCATCGATTCGACCTTTTTCACATGCATGACTTTTACGCCATTAGAGCTATTCTCAAAAGTATTAATCTCAGAATCAAAATATTTGGTGTGTGGATGCATTCTTACATGGTCAACCCTCATGAAAAAAATTGGCGCAATTCCATCAAAAATTATGACTTGAGGCCGAAGTATAAATACATCAGCAATTCGACCTTTTTCACATGCATGACTTTTACGCCATTAGAGCTATTCTCAAAAGTATTAATCTCAGAATCAAAATATTTGGTGTGTGGATGCATTCTTACATGGTCAACCCTCATGAAAAAAATTGGCGCAATTCCATCAAAAATCATGACTTGAGGCCGAACTATAAATACATCAGCGATTCGACCTTTTTCACATGCATGACTTTTACGCCATTAGAGCTATTCTCAAAAGTATTAATCTCAGAATCAAAATATTTGGTGTGTGGATGCATTCTTACATGGTCGACCCTCATGAAAAAAATTGGCGCAATTCCATCAAAAATCATGACTTGAGGCCGAACTATAAATACATCAGCGATTCGACCTTTTTCACATGCATGACTTTTACGCCATTAGAGCTATTCTCAAAAGTATTAATCTCAGAATCAAAATATTTGGTGTGTGGATGCATTCTTACATGGTCGACCCTCATGAAAAAAATTGGCGCAATTCCATCAAAAATCATGACTTGAGGCCAAACTATAAATACATCAGCGATTCGACCTTTTTCACATGCATGACTTTTACGCCATTAGAGCTATTCTCAAAAGTATTAATCTCAGAATCAAAATATTTGGTGTGTGGGTGCATTCTTACATGGTCGACCCTCATAAAAAAAATTTGGCGCAATTCCATCAAAAATTATGACTTGAGGCCGAACTATAAATACATCAGCAATTCGACCTTTTTCACACGAATGACTTTTACGCCATTAGAGCTATTCTCAAAAGTATTAATCTCAGAATCAAAATATTTGGTGTGTGGATGCATTCTTACATGGTCAACCCTCATGAAAAAATTTGGCGCAATTCCATCAAAAATCATGACTTGAGGCCGAACTATAAATACATCAGCAATTCGACCTTTTTCACACGCATGACTTTTACGCCATTAGAGCTATTCTCAAAAGTATTAATCTCAGAATCAAAATATTTGGTGTGTGGATGCATTCTTACATGGTCAACCCTCATGAAAAAAATTGGCGCAATTCCATCAAAAATCATGACTTGAGGCCAAACTATAAATACATCAGCAATTCGACCTTTTTCACATGCATGACTTTTACGCCATGAGAATTATTCTCAAAAGTATTAATCTCAGAATCAAAATATTTGGTGTGTGGATGCATTCTTACATGGTCGACCCTCATGAAAAAAAGTGGCGCAATTCCATCAAAAATCATGACTTGAGGCCGAACTATAAATACATCAGCAATTCGACCTTTTTCACATGCATGACTTTTACGCCATTAGATTTATTCTCAAAAGTATTAATCTCAGAATCAAAATATTTGGTGTGTGGATGCATTCTTACATGGTCAACCCTCATGAAAAAAATTGGCGCAATTCCATCAGAAATCATGACTTGAGGCCGAACTATAAATACATCAGCGATTCGACCTTTTTCACATGCATGACTTTTACGCCATTAGAGCTATTCTCAAAAGTATTAATCTCAGAATCAAAATATTTGGTGTGTGGATGCATTCTTACATGGTCAACCCTCATGAAAAAAATTGGCGCAATTCCATCAAAAATCATGACTTGAGGCCGAACTATAAATACATCAGCGATTCGACCTTTTTTAACATGCATGACTTTTACGCCATTAGAGCTATTCTCAAAAGTATTAATCTCAGAATCAAAATATTTGGTGTGTGGATGCATTCTTACATGGTCAACCCTCATGAAAAAATTTGGCGCAATTCCATCAAAAAATTATGACTTGAGGCCGAACTATAAATACATCAGCAATTCGACCTTTTTCACACGCATGACTTTTACGCCATTAGAGCTATTCTCAAAAGTATTAATCTCAGAATCAAAATATTTGGTGTGTGGATGCATTCTTACATGGTCAACCCTCATGAAAAAATTTGGCGCAATTCCATCAAAAAATTATGACTTGAGGCCGAACTATAAATACATCAGCAATTCGACCTTTTTTCACATGCATGACTTTTACGCCATTAGAGCTATTCTCAAAAGTATTAATCTCAGAATCAAAATATTTGGTGTGTGGATGCATTCTTACATGGTCGACCCTCATGAAAAAAATTGGCGCAATTCCATCAAAAATCATGACTTGAGGCCGAACTATAAATACATCAGCAATTCGACCTTTTTCACATGCATGACTTTTACGCCATGAGAATTATTCTCAAAAGTATTAATCTCAGAATCAAAATATTTGGTGTGTGGATGCATTCTTACATGGTCGACCCTCATGAAAAAAATTGGCGCAATTCCATCAAAAATCATGACTTGAGGCCAAACTATAAATACATAAGCGATTCGACCTTTTTCACATGCATGACTTTTACGCCATTAGAGCTATTCTCAAAAGTATTAATCTCAGAATCAAAATATTTGGTGTGTGGATGCATTCTTACATGGTCAACCCTCATGAAAAAATTTGGCGCAATTCCATCAAAAATCATGACTTGAGGCCGAACTATAAATACATCAGCAATTCGACCTTTTTCACATGCATGACTTTTACGCCATTAGAGCTATTCTCAAAAGTATTAATCTCAGAATCAAAATATTTGGTGTGTGGATGCATTCTTACATGGTCAACCCTCATGAAAAAAATTGGCGCAATTCCATCAAAAATCATGACTTGAGGCCAAACTATAAATACATCAGCAATTCGACCTTTTTCACATGCATGACTTTTACGCCATGAGAATTATTCTCAAAAGTATTAATCTCAGAATCAAAATATTTGGTGTGTGGATGCATTCTTACATGGTCAACCCTCATGAAAAAAATTGGCGCAATTCCATCAAAAATCATGACTTGAGGCCGAACTATAAATACATCAGCAATTCGACCTTTTTCACATGCATGACTTTTACGCCATTAGATTTATTCTCAAAAGTATTAATCTCAGAATCAAAATATTTGGTGTGTGGATGCATTCTTACATGGTCGACCCTCATGAAAAAAATTGGCGCAATTCCATCAAAAATCATGACTTGAGGCCAAACTATAAATACATCAGCGATTCGACCTTTTTCACATGCATGACTTTTACGCCATTAGAGTTATTCTCAAAAGTATTAATATCAGAATCAAAATATTTGGTGTGTGGATGCATTCTTACATGGTTGACCCTCATGAAAAAAATTGGCGCAATTCCATCAAAAATCATGACTTGAGGCCGAACTATAAATACATCAGCAATTCGACCTTTTTTAACATGCATGACTTTTACGCCATTAGAGCTATTCTCAAAAGTATTAATCTCAGAATCAAAATATTTGGTGTGTGGATGCATTCTTACATGGTCAACCCTCATGAAAAAATTTGGCGCAATTCCATCAAAAAATATGACTTGAGGCCGAACTATAAATACATCAGCAATTCGACCTTTTTCACACGCATGACTTTTACGCCATTAGAGCTATTCTCAAAAGTATTAATCTCAGAATCAAAATATTTGGTGTGTGGATGCATTCTTACATGGTCGACCCTCATGAAAAAATTTGGCGCAATTCCATCAAAAATCATGACTTGAGGCCAAACTATAAATACATAAGCGATTCGACCTTTTTCACATGCATGACTTTTACGCCATTAGAGCTATTCTCAAAAGTATTAATCTCAGAATCAAAATATTTGGTGTGTGGATGCATTCTTACATGGTCAACCCTCATGAAAAAATTTGGCGCAATTCCATCAAAAATCATGACTTGAGGCCGAACTATAAATACATCAGCAATTCGACCTTTTTCACATGCATGACTTTTACGCCATTAGAGCTATTCTCAAAAGTATTAATCTCAGAATCAAAATATTTGGTGTGTGGATGCATTCTTACATGGTCAACCCTCATGAAAAAAATTGGCGCAATTCCATCAAAAATCATGACTTGAGGCCAAACTATAAATACATCAGCAATTCGACCTTTTTCGAATGCATGAGTTTTACGCCATGAGAATTATTCTCAAAAGTATTAATCTCAGAATCAAAATATTTGGTGTGTGGATGCATTCTTACATGGTCAACCCTCATGAAAAAAATTGGCGCAATTCCATCAAAAATCATGACTTGAGGCCGAACTATAAATACATCAGCAATTCGACCTTTTTCACATGCATGACTTTTACGCCATTAGATTTCTTCTCAAAAGTATTAATCTCAGAATCAAAATATTTGGTGTGTGGATGCATTCTTACATGGTCGACCCTCATGAAAAAAATTGGCGCAATTCCATCAAAAATCATGACTTGAGGCCAAACTATAAATACATCAGCGATTCGACCTTTTTCACATGCATGACTTTTACGCCATTAGAGTTATTCTCAAAAGTATTAATATCAGAATCAAAATATTTGGTGTGTGGATGCATTCTTACATGGTCGACCCTCATGAAAAAAATTGGCGCAATTCCATCAAAAATCATGACTTGAGGCCGAACTATAAATACATCAGCAATTCGACCTTTTTTAACATGCATGACTTTTACGCCATTAGAGCTATTCTCAAAAGTATTAATCTCAGAATCAAAATATTTGGTGTGTGGATGCATTCTTACATGGTCAACCCTCATGAAAAAATTTGGCGCAATTCCTCAAAAATTATGACTTGAGGCCGAACTATAAATACATCAGCAATTCGACCTTTTTCACATGCATGACTTTTACGCCATTAGAGCTATTCTCAAAAGTATTAATCTCAGAATCAAAATATTTGGTGTGTGGATGCATTCTTACATGGTCAACCCTCATGAAAAAAATTGGCGCAATTCCATCAAAAATCATGACTTGAGGCCAAACTATAAATACATAAGCGATTCGACCTTTTTCACATGCATGACTTTTACGCCATTAGAGCTATTCTCAAAAGTATTAATCTCAGAATCAAAATATTTGGTGTGTGGATGCATTCTTACATGGTCAACCCTCATGAAAAAATTTGGCGCAATTCCATCAAAAATCATGACTTGAGGCCGAACTATAAATACATCAGCGATTCGAACTTTTTCACATGCATGACTTTTACGCCATTAGAGCTATTCTCAAAAGTATTAATCTCAGAATCAAAATATTTGGTGTGTGGATGCATTCTTACATGGTCGACCCTCATGAAAAAAATTGGCGCAATTCCATCAAAAATCATGACTTGAGGCCGAACTATAAATACATCAGCGATTCGACCTTTTTTAACATGCATGACTTTTACGCCATTAGAGCTATTCTCAAAAGTATTAATCTCAGAATCAAAATATTTGGTGTGTGGATGCATTCTTACATGGTCAACCCTCATGAAAAAAATTGGCGCAATTCCATCAAAAATCATGACTTGAGGCCAAACTATAAATACATCAGCAATTCGACCTTTTTCGAATGCATGAGTTTTACGCCATGAGAATTATTCTCAAAAGTATTAATCTCAGAATCAAAATATTTGGTGTGTGGATGCATTCTTACATGGTCAACCCTCATGAAAAAAATTGGCGCAATTCCATCAAAAATCATGACTTGAGGCCGAACTATAAATACATCAGCAATTCGACCTTTTTCACATGCATGACTTTTACGCCATTAGATTTCTTTTCAAAAGTATTAATCTCAGAATCAAAATATTTGGTGTGTGGATGCATTCTTACATGGTCGACCCTCATGATAAAAATTGGCGCAATTCCATCAAAAATCATGACTTGAGGCCAAACTATAAATACATCAGCGATTCGACCTTTTTCACATGCATGACTTTTACGCCATTAGAGTTATTCTCAAAAGTATTAATATCAGAATCAAAATATTTGGTGTGTGGATGCATTCTTACATGGTCGACCCTCATGAAAAAAATTGGCGCAATTCCATCAAAAATCATGACTTGAGGCCGAACTATAAATACATCAGCAATTCGACCTTTTTTAACATGCATGACTTTTACGCCATTAGAGCTATTCTCAAAAGTATTAATCTCAGAATCAAAATATTTGGTGTGTGGATGCATTCTTACATGGTCAACCCTCATGAAAAAATTTGGCGCAATTCCATCAAAAATTATGACTTGAGGCCGAACTATAAATACATCAGCAATTCGACCTTTTTCACATGCATGACTTTTACGCCATTAGAGCTATTCTCAAAAGTATTAATCTCAGAATCAAAATATTTGGTGTGTGGATGCATTCTTACATGGTCAACCCTCATGAAAAAAATTGGCGCAATTCCATCAAAAATCATGACTTGAGGCCAAACTATAAATACATAAGCGATTCGACCTTTTTCACATGCATGACTTTTACGCCATTAGAGCTATTCTCAAAAGTATTAATCTCAGAATCAAAATATTTGGTGTGTGGATGCATTCTTACATGGTCAACCCTCATGAAAAAATTTGGCGCAATTCCATCAAAAATCATGACTTGAGGCCGAACTATAAATACATCAGCGATTCGAACTTTTTCACATGCATGACTTTTACGCCATTAGAGCTATTCTCAAAAGTATTAATCTCAGAATCAAAATATTTGGTGTGTGGATGCATTCTTACATGGTCGACCCTCATGAAAAAAATTGGCGCAATTCCATCAAAAATCATGACTTGAGGCCAAACTATAAATACATAAGCGATTCGACCTTTTTCACATGCATGACTTTTACGCCATTAGAGCTATTCTCAAAAGTATTAATCTCAGAATCAAAATATTTGGTGTGTGGATGCATTCTTACATGGTCGACCCTCATGAAAAAAATTGGCGCAATTCCATCAAAAATCATGACTTGAGGCCGAACTATAAATACATCAGCGATTCGACCTTTTTTAACATGCATGACTTTTACGCCATTAGAGCTATTCTCAAAAGTATTAATCTCAGAATCAAAATATTTGGTGTGTGGATGCATTCTTACATGGTCAACCCTCATGAAAAAAATTGGCGCAATTCCATCAAAAAATATGACTTGAGGCCGAACTATAAATACATCAGCAATTCGACCTTTTTCACACGCATGACTTTTACGCCATTAGAGCTATTCTCAAAAGTATTAATCTCAGAATCAAAATATTTGGTGTGTGGATGCATTCTTACATGGTCGACCCTCATGAAAAAATTTGGCGCAATTCCATCAAAAATCATGACTTGAGGCCGAACTATAAATACATCAGCAATTCGACCTTTTTCACATGCATGACTTTTACGCCATTAGAGCTATTCTCAAAAGTATTAATATCAGAATCAAAATATTTGGTGTGTGGATGCATTCTTACATGGTCAACCCTCATGAAAAAAATTGGCGCAATTCCATCAAAAATCATGACTTGAGGCCAAACTATAAATACATAAGCGATTCGACCTTTTTCACATGCATGACTTTTACGCCATTAGAGCTATTCTCAAAAGTATTAATCTCAGAATCAAAATATTTGGTGTGTGGATGCATTCTTACATGGTCAACCCTCATGAAAAAATTTGGCGCAATTCCATCAAAAATCATGACTTGAGGCCGAACTATAAATACATCAGCAATTCGACCTTTTTCACATGCATGACTTTTACGCCATTAGAGCTATTCTCAAAAGTATTAATCTCAGAATCAAAATATTTGGTGTGTGGATGCATTCTTACATGGTCAACCCTCATGAAAAAAATTGGCGCAATTCCATCAAAAATCATGACTTGAGGCCAAACTATAAATACATCAGCAATTCGACCTTTTTCACATGCATGACTTTTACGCCATGAGAATTATTCTCAAAAGTATTAATCTCAGAATCAAAATATTTGGTGTGTGGATGCATTCTTACATGGTCAACCCTCATGAAAAAAATTGGCGCAATTCCATCAAAAATCATGACTTGAGGCCGAACTATAAATACATCAGCAATTCGACCTTTTTCACATGCATGACTTTTACGCCATTAGATTTATTCTCAAAAGTATTAATCTCAGAATCAAAATATTTGGTGTGTGGATGCATTCTTACATGGTCGACCCTCATGAAAAAAATTGGCGCAATTCCATCAAAAATCATGACTTGAGGCCAAACTATAAATACATCAGCGATTCGACCTTTTTCACATGCATGACTTTTACGCCATTAGAGTTATTCTCAAAAGTATTAATATCAGAATCAAAATATTTGGTGTGTGGATGCATTCTTACATGGTCGACCCTCATGAAAAAAATTGGCGCAATTCCATCAAAAATCATGACTTGAGGCCGAACTATAAATACATCAGCAATTCGACCTTTTTTAACATGCATGACTTTTACGCCATTAGAGCTATTCTCAAAAGTATTAATCTCAGAATCAAAATATTTGGTGTGTGGATGCATTCTTACATGGTCAACCCTCATGAAAAAATTTGGCGCAATTCCATCAAAAAATATGACTTGAGGCCGAACTATAAATACATCAGCAATTCGACCTTTTTCACACGCATGACTTTTACGCCATTAGAGCTATTCTCAAAAGTATTAATCTCAGAATCAAAATATTTGGTGTGTGGATGCATTCTTACATGGTCGACCCTCATGAAAAAAATTGGCGCAATTCCATCAAAAATCATGACTTCAGGCCGAACTATAAATACATCAGCAATTCGACCTTTTTCACATGCATGACTTTTACGCCATTAGAGCTATTCTCAAAAGTATTAATCTCAGAATCAAAATATTTGGTGTGTGGATGCATTCTTACATGGTCGACCCTCATGAAAAAAATTGGCGCAATTCCATCAAAAATCATGACTTGAGGCCAAACTATAAATACATAAGCGATTCGATCTTTTTCACATGCATGACTTTTACGCCATTAGAGCTATTCTCAAAAGTATTAATCTCAGAATCAAAATATTTGGTGTGTGGATGCATTCTTACATGGTCAACCCTCATGAAAAAATTTGGCGCAATTCCATCAAAAATCATGACTTGAGGCCGAACTATAAATACATCAGCAATTCGACCTTTTTCACATGCATGACTTTTACGCCATTAGAGCTATTCTCAAAAGTATTAATCTCAGAATCAAAATATTTGGTGTGTGGATGCATTCTTACATGGTCGACCCTCATGAAAAAAATTGGCGCAATTCCATCAAAAATCATGACTTGAGGCCGAACTATAAATACATCAGCGATTCGACCTTTTTTAACATGCATGACTTTTACGCCATTAGAGCTATTCTCAAAAGTATTAATCTCAGAATCAAAATATTTGGTGTGTGGATGCATTCTTACATGGTCAACCCTCATGAAAAAAATTGGCGCAATTCCATCAAAAAATATGACTTGAGGCCGAACTATAAATACATCAGCAATTCGACCTTTTTCACACGCATGACTTTTACGCCATTAGAGCTATTCTCAAAAGTATTAATCTCAGAATCAAAATATTTGGTGTGTGGATGCATTCTTACATGGTCGACCCTCATGAAAAAATTTGGCGCAATTCCATCAAAAATCATGACTTGAGGCCGAACTATAAATACATCAGCAATTCGACCTTTTTCACATGCATGACTTTTACGCCATTAGAGCTATTCTCAAAAGTATTAATATCAGAATCAAAATATTTGGTGTGTGGATGCATTCTTACATGGTCAACCCTCATGAAAAAAATTGGCGCAATTCCATCAAAAATCATGACTTGAGGCCAAACTATAAATACATAAGCGATTCGACCTTTTTCACATGCATGACTTTTACGCCATTAGAGCTATTCTCAAAAGTATTAATCTCAGAATCAAAATATTTGGTGTGTGGATGCATTCTTACATGGTCAACCCTCATGAAAAAATTTGGCGCAATTCCATCAAAAATCATGACTTGAGGCCGAACTATAAATACATCAGCAATTCGACCTTTTTCACATGCATGACTTTTACGCCATTAGAGCTATTCTCAAAAGTATTAATCTCAGAATCAAAATATTTGGTGTGTGGATGCATTCTTACATGGTCAACCCTCATGAAAAAAATTGGCGCAATTCCATCAAAAATCATGACTTGAGGCCAAACTATAAATACATCAGCAATTCGACCTTTTTCACATGCATGACTTTTACGCCATGAGAATTATTCTCAAAAGTATTAATCTCAGAATCAAAATATTTGGTGTGTGGATGCATTCTTACATGGTCAACCCTCATGAAAAAAATTGGCGCAATTCCATCAAAAATCATGACTTGAGGCCGAACTATAAATACATCAGCAATTCGACCTTTTTCACATGCATGACTTTTACGCCATTAGATTTATTCTCAAAAGTATTAATCTCAGAATCAAAATATTTGGTGTGTGGATGCATTCTTACATGGTCGACCCTCATGAAAAAAATTGGCGCAATTCCATCAAAAATCATGACTTGAGGCCAAACTATAAATACATCAGCGATTCGACCTTTTTCACATGCATGACTTTTACGCCATTAGAGTTATTCTCAAAAGTATTAATATCAGAATCAAAATATTTGGTGTGTGGATGCATTCTTACATGGTCGACCCTCATGAAAAAAATTGGCGCAATTCCATCAAAAATCATGACTTGAGGCCGAACTATAAATACATCAGCAATTCGACCTTTTTTAACATGCATGACTTTTACGCCATTAGAGCTATTCTCAAAAGTATTAATCTCAGAATCAAAATATTTGGTGTGTGGATGCATTCTTACATGGTCAACCCTCATGAAAAAATTTGGCGCAATTCCATCAAAAAATATGACTTGAGGCCGAACTATAAATACATCAGCAATTCGACCTTTTTCACACGCATGACTTTTACGCCATTAGAGCTATTCTCAAAAGTATTAATCTCAGAATCAAAATATTTGGTGTGTGGATGCATTCTTACATGGTCGACCCTCATGAAAAAAATTGGCGCAATTCCATCAAAAATCATGACTTGAGGCCAAACTATAAATACATAAGCGATTCGATCTTTTTCACATGCATGACTTTTACGCCATTAGAGCTATTCTCAAAAGTATTAATCTCAGAATCAAAATATTTGGTGTGTGGATGCATTCTTACATGGTCAACCCTCATGAAAAAATTTGGCGCAATTCCATCAAAAATCATGACTTGAGGCCGAACTATAAATACATCAGCAATTCGACCTTTTTCACATGCATGACTTTTACGCCATTAGAGCTATTCTCAAAAGTATTAATCTCAGAATCAAAATATTTGGTGTGTGGATGCATTCTTACATGGTCAACCCTCATGAAAAAAATTGGCGCAATTCCATCAAAAATCATGACTTGAGGCCAAACTATAAATACATCAGCAATTCGACCTTTTTCACATGCATGACTTTTACGCCATGAGAATTATTCTCAAAAGTATTAATCTCAGAATCAAAATATTTGGTGTGTGGATGCATTCTTACATGGTCAACCCTCATGAAAAAAATTGGCGCAATTCCATCAAAAATCATGACTTGAGGCCGAACTATAAATACATCAGCAATTCGACCTTTTTCACATGCATGACTTTTACGCCATTAGATTTATTCTCAAAAGTATTAATCTCAGAATCAAAATATTTGGTGTGTGGATGCATTCTTACATGGTCGACCCTCATGAAAAAAATTGGCGCAATTCCATCAAAAATCATGACTTGAGGCCAAACTATAAATACATCAGCAATTCGACCTTTTTCACATGCATGACTTTTACGCCATTAGAGTTATTCTCAAAAGTATTAATATCAGAATCAAAATATTTGGTGTGTGGATGCATTCTTACATGGTCGACCCTCATGAAAAAAAGTGGCGCAATTCCATCAAAAATCATGACTTGAGGCCGAACTATAAATACATCAGCGATTCGACCTTTTTCACATGCATGACTTTTACGCAATTAGAGCTATTCTCAAAAGTATTAATCTCAGAATCAAAATATTTGGTGTGTGGATGCATTCTTACATGGTCGACCCTCATGAAAAAAAGTGGCGCAATTCCATCAAAAATCATGACTTGAGGTTGAACTATAAATACATCAGCAATTCGACCTTTTTCACATGCATGACTTTTACGCCATGAGAATTATTCTCAAAAGTATTAATCTCAGAATCAAAATATTTGGTGTGTGGATGCATTCTTACATGGTCGACCCTCATGAAAAAAATTGGCGCAATTCCATCAAAAATCATGACTTGAGGCCGAACTATAAATACATCAGCGATTCGACCTTTTTCACATGCATGACTTTTACGCCATTAGAGCTATTCTCAAAAGTATTAATCTCAGAATCAAAATATTTGGTGTGTGGATGCATTCTTACATGGTCGACCCTCATGAAAAAAATTGGCGCAATTCCATCAAAAATCATGACTTGAGGCCGAACTATAAATACATCAGCGATTCGACCTTTTTCACATGCATGACTTTTACGCCATTAGAGCTATTCTCAAAAGTATTAATCTCAGAATCAAAATATTTGGTGTGTGGATGCATTCTTACATGGTCAACCCTCATGAAAAAAATTGGCGCAATTCCATCAAAAATCATGACTTGAGGCCAAACTATAAATACATCAGCGATTCGACCTTTTTCACATGCATGACTTTTACGCCATTAGAGCTATTCTCAAAAGTATTAATCTCAGAATCAAAATATTTGGTGTGTGGGTGCATTCTTACATGGTCAACCCTCATAAAAAAAATTTGGCGCAATTCCATCAAAAATTATGACTTGAGGCCGAACTATAAATACATCAGCAATTCGACCTTTTTCACACGAATGACTTTTACGCCATTAGAGCTATTCTCAAAAGTATTAATCTCAGAATCAAAATATTTGGTGTGTGGATGCATTCTTACATGGTCAACCCTCATGAAAAAATTTGGCGCAATTCCATCAAAAATCATGACTTGAGGCCGAACTATAAATACATCAGCGATTCGAACTTTTTCACATGCATGACTTTTACGCCATTAGAGCTATTCTCAAAAGTATTAATCTCAGAATCAAAATATTTGGTGTGTGGATGTCTTCTTACATGGTCAACCCTCATGAAAAAATTTGGCGCAATTCCATCAAAAATTATGACTTGAGGCCGAACTATAAATACATCAGCAATTCGACCTTTTTCACATGCATGACTTTTACGCCATTAGAGCTATTCTCAAAAGTATTAATCTCAGAATCAAAATATTTGGTGTGTGGATGCATTCTTACATGGTCAACCCTCATGAAAAAATTTGGCGCAATTCCATCAAAAATCATGACTTGAGGCCGAACTATAAATACATCAGCAATTCGACCTTTTTCACACGCATGACTTTTACGCCATTAGAGCTATTCTCAAAAGTATTAATCTCAGAATCAAAATATTTGGTGTGTGGATGCATTCTTACATGGTCAACCCTCATGAAAAAAATTGGCGCAATTCCATCAAAAATCATGACTTGAGGCCAAACTATAAATACATCAGCAATTCGACCTTTTTCACATGCATGACTTTTACGCCATGAGAATTATTCTCAAAAGTATTAATCTCAGAATCAAAATATTTGGTGTGTGGATGCATTCTTACATGGTCGACCCTCATGAAAAAAAGTGGCGCAATTCCATCAAAAATCATGACTTGAGGCCGAACTATAAATACATCAGCAATTCGACCTTTTTCACATGCATGACTTTTACGCCATTAGATTTATTCTCAAAAGTATTAATCTCAGAATCAAAATATTTGGTGTGTGGATGCATTCTTACATGGTCGACCCTCATGAAAAAAATTGGCGCAATTCCATCAAAAATCATGACTTGAGGCCGAACTATAAATACATCAGCGATTCGAACTTTTTCACATGCATGACTTTTACGCCATTAGAGCTATTCTCAAAAGTATTAATCTCAGAATCAAAATATTTGGTGTGTGGATGCATTCTTACATGGTCAACCCTCATGAAAAAAATTGGCGCAATTCCATCAAAAATCATGACTTGAGGCCGAACTATAAATACATCAGCGATTCGACCTTTTTCACATGCATGACTTTTACGCCATTAGATTTATTCTCAAAAGTATTAATCTCAGAATCAAAATATTTGGTGTGTGGATGCATTCTTACATGGTCGACCCTCATGAAAAAAATTGGCGCAATTCCATCAAAAATCATGACTTGAGGCCGAACTATAAATACATCAGCGATTCGAACTTTTTCACATGCATGACTTTTACGCCATTAGAGCTATTCTCAAAAGTATTAATCTCAGAATCAAAATATTTGGTGTGTGGATGCATTCTTACATGGTCAACCCTCATGAAAAAAATTGGCGCAATTCCATCAAAAATCATGACTTGAGGCCGAACTATAAATACATCAGCGATTCGACCTTTTTCACATGCATGACTTTTACGCCATTAGAGCTATTCTCAAAAGTATTAATCTCAGAATCAAAATATTTGGTGTGTGGATGCATTCTTACATGGTCAACCCTCATGAAAAAATTTGGCGCAATTCCATCAAAAAATATGACTTGAGGCCGAACTATAAATACATCAGCGATTCGACCTTTTTCACACGCATGACTTTTACGCCATTAGAGCTATTCTCAAAAGTATTAATCTCAGAATCAAAACATTTGGTGTGTGGATGCATTCTTACATGGTCGACCCTCATGAAAAAATTTGGCGCAATTCCATCAAAAATTATGACTTGAGGCCGAACTATAAATACATCAGCAATTCGACCTTTTTCACATGCATGACTTTTACGCCATTAGAGCTATTCTCAAAAGTATTAATCTCAGAATCAAAATATTTGGTGTGTGGATGCATTCTTACATGGTCGACCCTCATGAAAAAAATTGGCGCAATTCCATCAAAAATCATGACTTGAGGCCAAACTATAAATACATAAGCGATTCGACCTTTTTCACATGCATGACTTTTACGCCATTAGAGCTATTCTCAAAAGTATTAATCTCAGAATCAAAATATTTGGTGTGTGGATGCATTCTTACATGGTCAACCCTCATGAAAAAATTTGGCGCAATTCCATCAAAAAATATGACTTGAGGCCGAACTATAAATACATCAGCAATTCGACCTTTTTCACACGCATGACTTTTACGCCATTAGAGCTATTCTCAAAAGTATTAATCTCAGAATCAAAACATTTGGTGTGTGGATGCATTCTTACATGGTCGACCCTCATGAAAAAATTTGGCGCAATTCCATCAAAAATTATGACTTGAGGCCGAACTATAAATACATCAGCAATTCGACCTTTTTCACATGCATGACTTTTACGCCATTAGAGCTATTCTCAAAAGTATTAATCTCAGAATCAAAATATTTGGTGTGTGGATGCATTCTTACATGGTCGACCCTCATGAAAAAAATTGGCGCAATTCCATCAAAAATCATGACTTGAGGCCAAACTATAAATACATAAGCGATTCGACCTTTTTCACATGCATGACTTTTACGCCATTAGAGCTATTCTCAAAAGTATTAATCTCAGAATCAAAATATTTGGTGTGTGGATGCATTCTTACATGGTCAACCCTCATGAAAAAATTTGGCGCAATTCCATCAAAAATCATGACTTCAGGCCGAACTATAAATACATCAGCAATTCGACCTTTTTCACATGCATGACTTTTACGCCATTAGAGCTATTCTCAAAAGTATTAATCTCAGAATCAAAATATTTGGTGTGTGGATGCATTCTTACATGGTCAACCCTCATGAAAAAAATTGGCGCAATTCCATCAAAAATCATGACTTGAGGCCAAACTATAAATACATCAGCAATTCGACCTTTTTCACATGCATGACTTTTACGCCATGAGAATTATTCTCAAAAGTATTAATCTCAGAATCAAAATATTTGGTGTGTGGATGCATTCTTACATGGTCGACCCTCATGAAAAAAATTGGCGCAATTCCATCAAAAATCATGACTTGAGGCCGAACTATAAATACATCAGCAATTCGACCTTTTTCACATGCATGACTTTTACGCCATTAGAGCTATTCTCAAAAGTATTAATCTCAGAATCAAAATATTTGGTGTGTGGATGCATTCTTACATGGTCGACCCTCATGAAAAAAATTGGCGCAATTCCATCAAAAATTATGACTTGAGGCCAAACTATAAATACATCAGCAATTCGACCTTTTTCACACGCATGACTTTTACGCCATTAGAGCTATTCTCAAAAGTATTAATCTCAGAATCAAAATATTTGGTGTGTGGATGCATTCTTACATGGTCGACCCTCATGAAAAAAAGTGGCGCAATTCCATCAAAAATCATGACTTGAGGCCAAACTATAAATACATCAGCGATTCGACCTTTTTTTCACATGCATGACTTTTACGCCATTAGAGCTATTCTAAAAAGTATTAATCTCAGAATCAAAATATTTGGTGTGTGGATGCATTCTTACATGGTCGACCCTCATGAAAAAATTTGGCGCAATTCCATCAAAAATCATGACTTGAGGCCGAACTATAAATACATCAGCAATTCGACCTTTTTCACATGCATGACTTTTACGCCATTAGAGCTATTCTCAAAAGTATTAATCTCAGAATCAAAATATTTGGTGTGTGGATGCATTCTTACATGGTCGACCCTCATGAAAAAAATTGGCGCAATTCCATCAAAAATCATGACTTCAGGCCGAACTATAAATACATCAGCAATTCGACCTTTTTCACATGCATGACTTTTACGCCATTAGAGCTATTCTCAAAAGTATTAATCTCAGAATCAAAATATTTGGTGTGTGGATGCATTCTTACATGGTCAACCCTCATGAAAAAATTTGGCGCAATTCCATCAAAAAATATGACTTGAGGCCGAACTATAAATACATCAGCAATTCGACCTTTTTCACACGCATGACTTTTACGCCATTAGAGCTATTCTCAAAAGTATTAATCTCAGAATCAAAATATTTGGTGTGTGGATGCATTCTTACATGGTCGACCCTCATGAAAAAAAGTGGCGCAATTCCATCAAAAATCATGACTTGAGGCCAAACTATAAATACATCAGCGATTCGACCTTTTTTTCACATGCATGACTTTTACGCCATTAGAGCTATTCTAAAAAGTATTAATCTCAGAATCAAAATATTTGGTGTGTGGATGCATTCTTACATGGTCGACCCTCATGAAAAAATTTGGCGCAATTCCATCAAAAATTATGACTTGAGGCCGAACTATAAATACATCAGCAATTCGACCTTTTTCACATGCATGACTTTTACGCCATTAGAGCTATTCTCAAAAGTATTAATCTCAGAATCAAAATATTTGGTGTGTGGATGCATTCTTACATGGTCGACCCTCATGAAAAAAATTGGCGCAATTCCATCAAAAATCATGACTTGAGGCCGAACTATAAATACATCAGCGATTCGACCTTTTTCACATGCATGACTTTTACGCCATTAGAGCTATTCTCAAAAGTATTAATCTCAGAATCAAAATATTTGGTGTGTGGATGCATTCTTACATGGTCGACCCTCATGAAAAAAATTGGCGCAATTCCATCAAAAATCATGACTTGAGGCCAAACTAGAAATACATAAGCGATTCGACCTTTTTCACATGCATGACTTTTACGCCATTAGAGCTATTCTCAAAAGTATTAATCTCAGAATCAAAATATTTGGTGTCTGGATGCATTCTTACATGGTCAACCCTCATGAAAAAATTTGGCGCAATTCCATCAAAAATTATGACTTGAGGCCGAACTATAAATACATCAGCAATTCGACCTTTTTCACATGCATGACTTTTACGCCATTAGAGCTATTCTCAAAAGTATTAATCTCAGAATCAAAATATTTGGTGTGTGGATGCATTCTTACATGGTCGACCCTCATGAAAAAAAGTGGCGCAATTCCATCAAAAATCATGACTTGAGGCCGAACTATAAATACATCAGCAATTCGACCTTTTTCACATGCATGACTTTTACGCCATTAGATTTATTCTCAAAAGTATTAATCTCAGAATCAAAATATTTGGTGTGTGGATGCATTCTTACATGGTCGACCCTCATGAAAAAAATTGGCGCAATTCCATCAAAAATCATGACTTGAGGCCGAACTATAAATACATCAGCGATTCGAACTTTTTCACATGCATGACTTTTACGCCATTAGAGCTATTCTCAAAAGTATTAATCTCAGAATCAAAATATTTGGTGTGTGGATGCATTCTTACATGGTCGACCCTCATGAAAAAAATTGGCGCAATTCCATCAAAAATCATGACTTGAGGCCGAACTATAAATACATCAGCGATTCGACCTTTTTCACATGCATGACTTTTACGCCATTAGAGCTATTCTCAAAAGTATTAATCTCAGAATCAAAATATTTGGTGTGTGGATGCATTCTTACATGGTCAACCCTCATGAAAAAATTTGGCGCAATTCCATCAAAAATATGACTTGAGGCCGAACTATAAATACATCAGCAATTCGACCTTTTTCACACGCATGACTTTTACGCCATTAGAGCTATTCTCAAAAGTATTAATCTCAGAATCAAAATATTTGGTGTGTGGATGCATTCTTACATGGTCGACCCTCATGAAAAAATTTGGCGCAATTCCATCAAAAATTATGACTTGAGGCCGAACTATAAATACATCAGCAATTCGACCTTTTTCACATGCATGACTTTTACGCCATTAGAGCTATTCTCAAAAGTATTAATCTCAGAATCAAAATATTTGGTGTGTGGATGCATTCTTACATGGTCGACCCTCATGAAAAAAATTGGCGCAATTCCATCAAAAATCATGACTTGAGGCCAAACTATAAATACATAAGCGATTCGACCTTTTTCACATGCATGACTTTTACGCCATTAGAGCTATTCTCAAAAGTATTAATCTCAGAATCAAAATATTTGGTGTGTGGATGCATTCTTACATGGTCAACCCTCATGAAAAAATTTGGCGCAATTCCATCAAAAATCATGAGTTCAGGCCGAACTATAAATACATCAGCAATTCGACCTTTTTCACATGCATGACTTTTACGCCATTAGAGCTATTCTCAAAAGTATTAATCTCAGAATCAAAATATTTGGTGTGTGGATGCATTCTTACATGGTCAACCCTCATGAAAAAAATTGGCGCAATTCCATCAAAAATCATGACTTGAGGCCAAACTATAAATACATCAGCAATTCGACCTTTTTCACATGCATGACTTTTACGCCATGAGAATTATTCTCAAAAGTATTAATCTCAGAATCAAAATATTTGGTGTGTGGATGCATTCTTACATGGTCGACCCACATGAAAAAAATTGGCGCAATTCCATCAAAAATCATGACTTGAGGCCGAACTATAAATACATCAGCAATTCGACCTTTTTCACATGCATGACTTTTACGCCATTAGATTTATTCTCAAAAGTATTAATCTCAGAATCAAAATATTTGGTGTGTGGATGCATTCTTACATGGTCGACCCTCATGAAAAAAATTGGCGCAATTCCATCAAAAATCATGACTTGAGGCCAAACTATAAATACATCATCGATTCGACCTTTTTCACACGCATGACTTTTACGCCATTAGAGCTATTCTCAAAAGTATTAATCTCAGAATCAAAATATTTGGTGTGTGGATGCATTCTTACATGGTCGACCCTCATGAAAACAATTGGCGCAATTCCATCAAAAATCATGACTTGAGGCCAAACTATAAATACATCAGCAATTCGACCTTTTTCACACGCATGACTTTTACGCCATGAGAATTATTCTCAAAAGTATTAATCTCAGAATCAAAATATTTGGTGTGTGGATGCATTCTTACATGGTCGACCCTCATGAAAAAAATTGGCGCAATTCCATCAAAAATCATGACTTGAGGCCGAACTATAAATACATCAGCGATTCGACCTTTTTCACATGCATGACTTTTACGCCATTAGAGCTATTCTCAAACGCATTAATCTCAGAATCAAAATATTTGGTGTGTGGATGCATTCTTACATGGTCAACCCTCATGAAAAAATTTGGCGCAATTCCATCAAAAAATATGACTTGAGGCCGAACTATAAATACATCAGCAATTCGACCTTTTTCACATGCATGACTTTTACGCCATTAGAGCTATTCTCAAAAGTATTAATCTCAGAATCAAAATATTTGGTGTGTGGATGCATTCTTACATGGTCGACCCTCATGAAAAAAATTGGCGCAATTCCATCAAAAATTATGACTTGAGGCCAAACTATAAATACATCAGCAATTCGACCTTTTTCACACGCATGACTTTTACGCCATTAGAGCTATTCTCAAAAGTATTAATCTCAGAATCAAAATATTTGGTGTGTGGATGCATTCTTACATGGTCGACCCTCATGAAAAAAAGTGGCGCAATTCCATCAAAAATCATGACTTGAGGCCAAACTATAAATACATCAGCGATTCGACCTTTTTTTCACATGCATGACTTTTACGCCATTAGAGCTATTCTAAAAAGTATTAATCTCAGAATCAAAATATTTGGTGTGTGGATGCATTCTTACATGGTCGACCCTCATGAAAAAATTTGGCGCAATTCCATCAAAAATCATGACTTGAGGCCGAACTATAAATACATCATCGATTCGACCTTTTTCACATGCATGACTTTTACGCCATTAGAGCTATTCTCAAAAGTATTAATCTCAGAATCAAAATATTTGGTGTGTGGATGCATTCTTACATGGTCGACCCTCATGAAAAAAATTGGCGCAATTCCATCAAAAATCATGACTTCAGGCCGAACTATAAATACATCAGCAATTCGACCTTTTTCACATGCATGACTTTTACGCCATTAGAGCTATTCTCAAAAGTATTAATCTCAGAATCAAAATATTTGGTGTGTGGATGCATTCTTACATGGTCAACCCTCATGAAAAAATTTGGCGCAATTCCATCAAAAAATATGACTTGAGGCCGAACTATAAATACATCAGCAATTCGACCTTTTTCACACGCATGACTTTTACGCCATTAGAGCTATTCTCAAAAGTATTAATCTCAGAATCAAAATATTTGGTGTGTGGATGCATTCTTACATGGTCGACCCTCATGAAAAAAAGTGGCGCAATTCCATCAAAAATCATGACTTGAGGCCAAACTATAAATACATCAGCGATTCGACCTTTTTTTCACATGCATGACTTTTACGCCATTAGAGCTATTCTAAAAAGTATTAATCTCAGAATCAAAATATTTGGTGTGTGGATGCATTCTTACATGGTCGACCCTCATGAAAAAATTTGGCGCAATTCCATCAAAAATTATGACTTGAGGCCGAACTATAAATACATCAGCAATTCGACCTTTTTCACATGCATGACTTTTACGCCATTAGAGCTATTCTCAAAAGTATTAATCTCAGAATCAAAATATTTGGTGTGTGGATGCATTCTTACATGGTCGACCCTCATGAAAAAAATTGGCGCAATTCCATCAAAAATCATGACTTGAGGCCGAACTATAAATACATCAGCGATTCGACCTTTTTCACATGCATGACTTTTACGCCATTAGAGCTATTCTCAAAAGTATTAATCTCAGAATCAAAATATTTGGTGTGTGGATGCATTCTTACATGGTCGACCCTCATGAAAAAAATTGGCGCAATTCCATCAAAAATCATGACTTGAGGCCAAACTAGAAATACATAAGCGATTCGACCTTTTTCACATGCATGACTTTTACGCCATTAGAGCTATTCTCAAAAGTATTAATCTCAGAATCAAAATATTTGGTGTCTGGATGCATTCTTACATGGTCAACCCTCATGAAAAAATTTGGCGCAATTCCATCAAAAATTATGACTTGAGGCCGAACTATAAATACATCAGCAATTCGACCTTTTTCACATGCATGACTTTTACGCCATTAGAGCTATTCTCAAAAGTATTAATCTCAGAATCAAAATATTTGGTGTGTGGATGCATTCTTACATGGTCGACCCTCATGAAAAAAAGTGGCGCAATTCCATCAAAAATCATGACTTGAGGCCGAACTATAAATACATCAGCAATTCGACCTTTTTCACATGCATGACTTTTACGCCATTAGATTTATTCTCAAAAGTATTAATCTCAGAATCAAAATATTTGGTGTGTGGATGCATTCTTACATGGTCGACCCTCATGAAAAAAATTGGCGCAATTCCATCAAAAATCATGACTTGAGGCCGAACTATAAATACATCAGCGATTCGAACTTTTTCACATGCATGACTTTTACGCCATTAGAGCTATTCTCAAAAGTATTAATCTCAGAATCAAAATATTTGGTGTGTGGATGCATTCTTACATGGTCGACCCTCATGAAAAAAATTGGCGCAATTCCATCAAAAATCATGACTTGAGGCCGAACTATAAATACATCAGCGATTCGACCTTTTTCACATGCATGACTTTTACGCCATTAGAGCTATTCTCAAAAGTATTAATCTCAGAATCAAAATATTTGGTGTGTGGATGCATTCTTACATGGTCGACCCTCATGAAAAAAAGTGGCGCAATTCCATCAAAAATATGACTTGAGGCCGAACTATAAATACATCAGCAATTCGACCTTTTTCACACGCATGACTTTTACGCCATTAGAGCTATTCTCAAAAGTATTAATCTCAGAATCAAAATATTTGGTGTGTGGATGCATTCTTACATGGTCGACCCTCATGAAAAAATTTGGCGCAATTCCATCAAAAATTATGACTTGAGGCCGAACTATAAATACATCAGCAATTCGACCTTTTTCACACGCATGACTTTTACGCCATTAGAGCTATTCTCAAAAGTATTAATCTCAGAATCAAAATATTTGGTGTGTGGATGCATTCTTACATGGTCGACCCTCATGAAAAAAATTGGCGCAATTCCATCAAAAATCATGACTTGAGGCCAAACTATAAATACATAAGCGATTCGACCTTTTTCACATGCATGACTTTTACGCCATTAGAGCTATTCTCAAAAGTATTAATCTCAGAATCAAAATATTTGGTGTGTGGATGCATTCTTACATGGTCAACCCTCATGAAAAAATTTGGCGCAATTCCATCAAAAATCATGAGTTCAGGCCGAACTATAAATACATCAGCAATTCGACCTTTTTCACATGCATGACTTTTACGCCATTAGAGCTATTCTCAAAAGTATTAATCTCAGAATCAAAATATTTGGTGTGTGGATGCATTCTTACATGGTCAACCCTCATGAAAAAAATTGGCGCAATTCCATCAAAAATCATGACTTGAGGCCAAACTATAAATACATCAGCAATTCGACCTTTTTCACATGCATGACTTTTACGCCATGAGAATTATTCTCAAAAGTATTAATCTCAGAATCAAAATATTTGGTGTGTGGATGCATTCTTACATGGTCGACCCACATGAAAAAAATTGGCGCAATTCCATCAAAAATCATGACTTGAGGCCGAACTATAAATACATCAGCAATTCGACCTTTTTCACATGCATGACTTTTACGCCATTAGATTTATTCTCAAAAGTATTAATCTCAGAATCAAAATATTTGGTGTGTGGATGCATTCTTACATGGTCGACCCTCATGAAAAAAATTGGCGCAATTCCATCAAAAATCATGACTTGAGGCCAAACTATAAATACATCATCGATTCGACCTTTTTCACACGCATGACTTTTACGCCATTAGAGCTATTCTCAAAAGTATTAATCTCAGAATCAAAATATTTGGTGTGTGGATGCATTCTTACATGGTCGACCCTCATGAAAACAATTGGCGCAATTCCATCAAAAATCATGACTTGAGGCCAAACTATAAATACATCAGCAATTCGACCTTTTTCACACGCATGACTTTTACGCCATGAGAATTATTCTCAAAAGTATTAATCTCAGAATCAAAATATTTGGTGTGTGGATGCATTCTTACATGGTCGACCCTCATGAAAAAAATTGGCGCAATTCCATCAAAAATCATGACTTGAGGCCGAACTATAAATACATCAGCGATTCGACCTTTTTCACATGCATGACTTTTACGCCATTAGAGCTATTCTCAAAAGCATTAATCTCAGAATCAAAATATTTGGTGTGTGGATGCATTCTTACATGGTCGACCCTCATGAAAAAAATTGGCGCAATTCCATCAAAAATCATGACTTGAGGCCGAACTATAAATACATCAGCGATTCGAACTTTTTCACATGCATGACTTTTACGCCATGAGAATTATTCTCAAAAGTATTAATCTCAGAATCAAAATATTTGGTGTGTGGATGCATTCTTACATGGTCGACCCTCATGAAAAAAATTGGCGCAATTCCATCAAAAATCATGACTTGAGGCCGAACTATAAATACATCAGCGATTCGACCTTTTTCACATGCATGACTTTTACGCCATTAGAGCTATTCTCAAAAGCATTAATCTCAGAATCAAAATATTTGGTGTGTGGATGCATTCTTACATGGTCGACCCTCATGAAAAAAATTGGCGCAATTCCATCAAAAATCATGACTTGAGGCCGAACTATAAATACATCAGCGATTCGAACTTTTTCACATGCATGACTTTTACGCCATGAGAATTATTCTCAAAAGTATTAATCTCAGAATCAAAATATTTGGTGTGTGGATGCATTCTTACATGGTCGACCCTCATGAAAAAAATTGGCGCAATTCCATCAAAAATCATGACTTGAGGCCGAACTATAAATACATCAGCGATTCGACCTTTTTCACATGCATGACTTTTACGCCATTAGAGCTATTCTCAAAAGTATTAATCTCAGAATCAAAATATTTGGTGTGTGGATGCATTCTTACATGGTCAACCCTCATGAAAAAATTTGGCGCAATTCCATCAAAAAATATGACTTGAGGCCGAACTATAAATACATCAGCAATTCGACCTTTTTCACACGCATGACTTTTAAGCCATTAGAGCTATTCTCAAAAGTATTAATCTCAGAATCAAAATATTTGGTGTGTGGATGCATTCTTACATGGTCGACCCTCATGAAAAAAAGTGGCGCAATTCCATCAAAAATCATGACTTGAGGCCAAACTATAAATACATCAGCGATTCGACCTTTTTTTCACATGCATGACTTTTACGCCATTAGAGCTATTCTAAAAAGTATTAATCTCAGAATCAAAATATTTGGTGTGTGGATGCATTCTTACATGGTCGACCCTCATGAAAAAATTTGGCGCAATTCCATCAAAAATTATGACTTGAGGCCGAACTATAAATACATCAGCAATTCGACCTTTTTCACATGCATGACTTTTACGCCATTAGAGCTATTCTCAAAAGTATTAATCTCAGAATCAAAATATTTGGTGTGTGGATGCATTCTTACATGGTCGACCCTCATGAAAAAAATTGGCGCAATTCCATCAAAAATCATGACTTGAGGCCGAACTATAAATACATCAGCGATTCGACCTTTTTCACATGCATGACTTTTACGCCATTAGAGCTATTCTCAAAAGTATTAATCTCAGAATCAAAATATTTGGTGTGTGGATGCATTCTTACATGGTCGACCCTCATGAAAAAAATTGGCGCAATTCCATCAAAAATCATGACTTGAGGCCAAACTAGAAATACATAAGCGATTCGACCTTTTTCACATGCATGACTTTTACGCCATTAGAGCTATTCTCAAAAGTATTAATCTCAGAATCAAAATATTTGGTGTGTGGATGCATTCTTACATGGTCAACCCTCATGAAAAAATTTGGCGCAATTCCATCAAAAATTATGACTTGAGGCCGAACTATAAATACATCAGCAATTCGACCTTTTTCACATGCATGACTTTTACGCCATTAGAGCTATTCTCAAAAGTATTAATCTCAGAATCAAAATATTTGGTGTGTGGATGCATTCTTACATGGTCAACCCTCATGAAAAAAAGTGGCGCAATTCCATCAAAAATCATGACTTGAGGCCGAACTATAAATACATCAGCAATTCGACCTTTTTCACATGCATGACTTTTACGCCATTAGATTTATTCTCAAAAGTATTAATCTCAGAATCAAAATATTTGGTGTGTGGATGCATTCTTACATGGTCGACCCTCATGAAAAAAATTGGCGCAATTCCATCAAAAATCATGACTTGAGGCCGAACTATAAATACATCAGCGATTCGAACTTTTTCACATGCATGACTTTTACGCCATTAGAGCTATTCTCAAAAGTATTAATCTCAGAATCAAAATATTTGGTGTGTGGATGCATTCTTACATGGTCGACCCTCATGAAAAAAATTGGCGCAATTCCATCAAAAATCATGACTTGAGGCCGAACTATAAATACATCAGCGATTCGACCTTTTTCACATGCATGACTTTTACGCCATTAGAGCTATTCTCAAAAGTATTAATCTCAGAATCAAAATATTTGGTGTGTGGATGCATTCTTACATGGTCAACCCTCATGAAAAAATTTGGCGCAATTCCATCAAAAATATGACTTGAGGCCGAACTATAAATACATCAGCAATTCGACCTTTTTCACACGCATGACTTTTACGCCATTAGAGCTATTCTCAAAAGTATTAATCTCAGAATCAAAATATTTGGTGTGTGGATGCATTCTTACATGGTCGACCCTCATGAAAAAATTTGGCGCAATTCCATCAAAAATTATGACTTGAGGCCGAACTATAAATACATCAGCAATTCGACCTTTTTCACATGCATGACTTTTACGCCATTAGAGCTATTCTCAAAAGTATTAATCTCAGAATCAAAATATTTGGTGTGTGGATGCATTCTTACATGGTCGACCCTCATGAAAAAAATTGGCGCAATTCCATCAAAAATCATGACTTGAGGCCGAACTATAAATACATCAGCGATTCGACCTTTTTCACATGCATGACTTTTACGCCATTAGAGCTATTCTCAAAAGTATTAATCTCAGAATCAAAATATTTGGTGTGTGGATGCATTCTTACATGGTCGACCCTCATGAAAAAAATTGGCGCAATTCCATCAAAAATCATGACTTGAGGCCAAACTAGAAATACATAAGCGATTCGACCTTTTTCACATGCATGACTTTTACGCCATTAGAGCTATTCTCAAAAGTATTAATCTCAGAATCAAAATATTTGGTGTGTGGATGCATTCTTACATGGTCAACCCTCATGAAAAAATTTGGCGCAATTCCATCAAAAATTATGACTTGAGGCCGAACTATAAATACATCAGCAATTCGACCTTTTTCACATGCATGACTTTTACGCCATTAGAGCTATTCTCAAAAGTATTAATCTCAGAATCAAAATATTTGGTGTGTGGATGCATTCTTACATGGTCGACCCTCATGAAAAAAAGTGGCGCAATTCCATCAAAAATCATGACTTGAGGCCGAACTATAAATACATCAGCAATTCGACCTTTTTCACATGCATGACTTTTACGCCATTAGATTTATTCTCAAAAGTATTAATCTCAGAATCAAAATATTTGGTGTGTGGATGCATTCTTACATGGTCGACCCTCATGAAAAAAATTGGCGCAATTCCATCAAAAATCATGACTTGAGGCCGAACTATAAATACATCAGCGATTCGAACTTTTTCACATGCATGACTTTTACGCCATTAGAGCTATTCTCAAAAGTATTAATCTCAGAATCAAAATATTTGGTGTGTGGATGCATTCTTACATGGTCGACCCTCATGAAAAAAATTGGCGCAATTCCATCAAAAATCATGACTTGAGGCCGAACTATAAATACATCAGCGATTCGACCTTTTTCACATGCATGACTTTTACGCCATTAGAGCTATTCTCAAAAGTATTAATCTCAGAATCAAAATATTTGGTGTGTGGATGCATTCTTACATGGTCAACCCTCATGAAAAAATTTGGCGCAATTCCATCAAAAATATGACTTGAGGCCGAACTATAAATACATCAGCAATTCGACCTTTTTCACACGCATGACTTTTACGCCATTAGAGCTATTCTCAAAAGTATTAATCTCAGAATCAAAATATTTGGTGTGTGGATGCATTCTTACATGGTCGACCCTCATGAAAAAATTTGGCGCAATTCCATCAAAAATTATGACTTGAGGCCGAACTATAAATACATCAGCAATTCGACCTTTTTCACATGCATGACTTTTACGCCATTAGAGCTATTCTCAAAAGTATTAATCTCAGAATCAAAATATTTGGTGTGTGGATGCATTCTTACATGGTCGACCCTCATGAAAAAAATTGGCGCAATTCCATCAAAAATCATGACTTGAGGCCGAACTATAAATACATCAGCGATTCGACCTTTTTCACATGCATGACTTTTACGCCATTAGAGCTATTCTCAAAAGTATTAATCTCAGAATCAAAATATTTGGTGTGTGGATGCATTCTTACATGGTCAACCCTCATGAAAAAATTTGGCGCAATTCCATCAAAAATATGACTTGAGGCCGAACTATAAATACATCAGCAATTCGACCTTTTTCACACGCATGACTTTTACGCCATTAGAGCTATTCTCAAAAGTATTAATCTCAGAATCAAAATATTTGGTGTGTGGATGCATTCTTACATGGTCGACCCTCATGAAAAAATTTGGCGCAATTCCATCAAAAATTATGACTTGAGGCCGAACTATAAATACATCAGCAATTCGACCTTTTTCACATGCATGACTTTTACGCCATTAGAGCTATTCTCAAAAGTATTAATCTCAGAATCAAAATATTTGGTGTGTGGATGCATTCTTACATGGTCGACCCTCATGAAAAAAATTGGCGCAATTCCATCAAAAATCATGACTTGAGGCCAAACTAGAAATACATAAGCGATTCGACCTTTTTCACATGCATGACTTTTACGCCATTAGAGCTATTCTCAAAAGTATTAATCTCAGAATCAAAATATTTGGTGTGTGGATGCATTCTTACATGGTCAACCCTCATGAAAAAATTTGGCGCAATTCCATCAAAAATCATGACTTCAGGCCGAACTATAAATACATCAGCGATTCGACCTTTTTCACATGCATGACTTTTACGCCATTAGAGCTATTCTCAAAAGTATTAATCTCAGAATCAAAATATTTGGTGTGTGGATGCATTCTTACATGGTCGACCCTCATGAAAAAAATTGGCGCAATTCCATCAAAAATCATGACTTGAGGCCAAACTAGAAATACATAAGCGATTCGACCTTTTTCACATGCATGACTTTTACGCCATTAGAGCTATTCTCAAAAGTATTAATCTCAGAATCAAAATATTTGGTGTGTGGATGCATTCTTACATGGTCAACCCTCATGAAAAAATTTGGCGCAATTCCATCAAAAATTATGACTTCAGGCCGAACTATAAATACATCAGCAATTCGACCTTTTTCACATGCATGACTTTTACGCCATTAGAGCTATTCTCAAAAGTATTAATCTCAGAATCAAAATATTTGGTGTGTGGATGCATTCTTACATGGTCGACCCTCATGAAAAAAAGTGGCGCAATTCCATCAAAAATCATGACTTGAGGCCGAACTATAAATACATCAGCAATTCGACCTTTTTCACATGCATGACTTTTACGCCATTAGATTTATTCTCAAAAGTATTAATCTCAGAATCAAAATATTTGGTGTGTGGATGCATTCTTACATGGTCGACCCTCATGAAAAAAATTGGCGCAATTCCATCAAAAATCATGACTTGAGGCCGAACTATAAATACATCAGCGATTCGAACTTTTTCACATGCATGACTTTTACGCCATTAGAGCTATTCTCAAAAGTATTAATCTCAGAATCAAAATATTTGGTGTGTGGATGCATTCTTACATGGTCGACCCTCATGAAAAAAATTGGCGCAATTCCATCAAAAATCATGACTTGAGGCCGAACTATAAATACATCAGCGATTCGACCTTTTTCACATGCATGACTTTTACGCCATTAGAGCTATTCTCAAAAGTATTAATCTCAGAATCAAAATATTTGGTGTGTGGATGCATTCTTACATGGTCAACCCTCATAAAAAAATTTGGCGCAATTCCATCAAAAATATGACTTGAGGCCGAACTATAAATACATCAGCAATTCGACCTTTTTCACACGCATAACTTTTACGCCATTAGAGCTATTCTCAAAAGTATTAATCTCAGAATCAAAATATTTGGTGTGTGGATGCATTCTTACATGGTCGACCCTCATGAAAAAATTTGGCGCAATTCCATCAAAAATTATGACTTGAGGCCGAACTATAAATACATCAGCAATTCGACCTTTTTCACATGCATGACTTTTACGCCATTAGAGCTATTCTCAAAAGTATTAATCTCAGAATCAAAATATTTGGTGTGTGGATGCATTCTTACATGGTCGACCCTCATGAAAAAAATTGGCGCAATTCCATCAAAAATCATGACTTGAGGCCAAACTATAAATACATAAGCGATTCGACCTTTTTCACATGCATGACTTTTACGCCATTAGAGCTATTCTCAAAAGTATTAATCTCAGAATCAAAATATTTGGTGTGTGGATGCATTCTTACATGGTCAACCCTCATGAAAAAATTTGGCGCAATTCCATCAAAAATCATGACTTCAGGCCGAACTATAAATACATCAGCAATTCGACCTTTTTCACATGCATGACTTTTACGCCATTAGAGCTATTCTCAAAAGTATTAATCTCAGAATCAAAATATTTGGTGTGTGGATGCATTCTTACATGGTCAACCCTCATGAAAAAAATTGGCGCAATTCCATCAAAAATCATGACTTGAGGCCAAACTATAAATACATCAGCAATTCGACCTTTTTCACATGCATGACTTTTACGCCATGAGAATTATTCTCAAAAGTATTAATCTCAGAATCAAAATATTTGGTGTGTGGATGCATTCTTACATGGTCGACCCACATGAAAAAAATTGGCGCAATTCCATCAAAAATCATGACTTGAGGCCGAACTATAAATACATCAGCAATTCGACCTTTTTCACATGCATGACTTTTACGCCATTAGATTTATTCTCAAAAGTATTAATCTCAGAATCAAAATATTTGGTGTGTGGATGCATTCTTACATGGTCGACCCTCATGAAAAAAATTGGCGCAATTCCATCAAAAATCATGACTTGAGGCCGAACTATAAATACATCATCGATTCGACCTTTTTCACACGCATGACTTTTACGCCATTAGAGCTATTCTCAAAAGTATTAATCTCAGAATCAAAATATTTGGTGTGTGGATGCATTCTTACATGGTCGACCCTCATGAAAAAAATTGGCGCAATTCCATCAAAAATCATGACTTGAGGCCGAACTATAAATACATCAGCAATTCGACCTTTTTCACATGCATGACTTTTACGCCATTAGAGCTATTCTCAAAAGTATTAATCTCAGAATCAAAATATTTGGTGTGTGGATGCATTCTTACATGGTCGACCCTCATGAAAAAAATTGGCGCAATTCCATCAAAAATCATGACTTGAGGCCAAACTATAAATACATCAGCAATTCGACCTTTTTCACACGCATGACTTTTACGCCATTAGAGCTATTCTCAAAAGTATTAATCTCAGAATCAAAATATTTGGTGTGTGGATGCATTCTTACATGGTCGACCCTCATGAAAAAAATTGGCGCAATTCCATCAAAAATCATGACTTGAGGCCGAACTATAAATACATCAGCGATTCGACCTTTTTCACATGCATGACTTTTACGCAATTACAGCTATTCTCAAAAGTATTAATCTCAGAATCAAAATATTTGGTGTGTGGATGCATTCTTACATGGTCGACCCTCATGAAAAAAATTGGCGCAATTCCATCAAAAATCATGACTTGAGGCCAAACTATAAATACATCAGCTATTCGACCTTTTTTTCACATGCATGACTTTTACGCCATTAGAGCTATTCTAAAAAGTATTAATCTCAGAATCAAAATATTTGGTGTGTGGATGCATTCTTACATGGTCGACCCTCATGAAAAAATTTGGCGCAATTCCATCAAAAATTATGACTTGAGGCCGAACTATAAATACATCAGCAATTCGACCTTTTTCACATGCATGACTTTTACGCCATTAGAGCTATTCTCAAAAGTATTAATCTCAGAATCAAAATATTTGGTGTGTGGATGCATTCTTACATGGTCAACCCTCATGAAAAAAATTGGCGCAATTCCATCAAAAATCATGACTTGAGGCCGAACTATAAATACATCAGCGATTCGACCTTTTTCACATGCATGACTTTTACGCCATTAGAGCTATTCTCAAAAGTATTAATCTCAGAATCAAAATATTTGGTGTGTGGATGCATTCTTACATGGTCGACCCTCATGAAAAAAATTGGCGCAATTCCATCAAAAATCATGACTTGAGGCCGAACTATAAATACATCAGCGATTCGACCTTTTTCACATGCATGACTTTTACGCCATTAGAGCTATTCTCAAAAGTATTAATCTCAGAATCAAAATATTTGGTGTGTGGATGCATTCTTACATGGTCGACCCTCATGAAAAAAATTGGCGCAATTCCATCAAAAATCATGACTTGAGGCCGAACTATAAATACATCAGCGATTCGACCTTTTTCACATGCATGACTTTTACGCCATTAGAGCTATTCTCAAAAGTATTAATCTCAGAATCAAAATATTTGGTGTGTGGATGCATTCTTACATGGTCAACCCTCATGAAAACAATTGGCGCAATTCCATCAAAAATCATGACTTGAGGCCAAACTATAAATACATCAGCAATTCGACCTTTTTCACACGCATGACTTTTACGCCATGAGAATTATTCTCAAAAGTATTAATCTCAGAATCAAAATATTTGGTGTGTGGATGCATTCTTACATGGTCGACCCTCATGAAAAAAATTGGCGCAATTCCATCAAAAATCATGACTTGAGGCCGAACTATAAATACATCAGCGATTCGACCTTTTTCACATGCATGACTTTTACGCCATTAGAGCTATTCTCAAAAGCATTAATCTCAGAATCAAAATATTTGGTGTGTGGATGCATTCTTACATGGTCGACCCTCATGAAAAAAATTGGCGCAATTCCATCAAAAATCATGACTTGAGGCCGAACTATAAATACATAAGCGATTCGAACTTTTTCACATGCATGACTTTTACGCCATGAGAATTATTCTCAAAAGTATTAATCTCAGAATCAAAATATTTGGTGTGTGGATGCATTCTTACATGGTCGACCCTCATGAAAAAAATTGGCGCAATTCCATCAAAAATCATGACTTGAGGCCGAACTATAAATACATCAGCGATTCGACCTTTTTCACATGCATGACTTTTACGCCATTAGAGCTATTCTCAAAAGTATTAATCTCAGAATCAAAATATTTGGTGTGTGGATGCATTCTTACATGGTCAACCCTCATGAAAAAATTTGGCGCAATTCCATCAAAAATTATGACTTGAGGCCGAACTATAAATACATCAGCAATTCGACCTTTTTCACACGCATGACTTTTACGCCATTAGAGCTATTCTCAAAAGTATTAATCTCAGAATCAAAATATTTGGTGTGTGGATGCATTCTTACATGGTCGACCCTCATGAAAAAAATTGGCGCAATTCCATCAAAAATCATGACTTGAGGCCAAACTATAAATACATCAGCGATTCGACCTTTTTCACATGCATGACTTTTACGCCATTAGATTTATTCTCAAAAGTATTAATCTCAGAATCAAAATATTTGGTGTGTGGATGCATTCTTACATGGTCGACCCTCATGAAAAAATTTGGCGCAATTCCATCAAAAATTATGACTTGAGGCCGAACTATAAATACATCAGCAATTCGACCTTTTTCACATGCATGACTTTTACGCCATTAGAGCTATTCTCAAAAGTATTAATCTCAGAATCAAAATATTTGGTGTGTGGATGCATTCTTACATGGTCGACCCTCATGAAAAAAATTGGCGCAATTCCATCAAAAATCATGACTTGAGGCCAAACTATAAATACATAAGCGATTCGACCTTTTTCACATGCATGACTTTTACGCCATTAGAGCTATTCTCAAAAGTATTAATCTCAGAATCAAAATATTTGGTGTGTGGATGCATTCTTACATGGTCAACCCTCATGAAAGAATTTGGCGCAATTCCATCAAAAATCATGACTTCAGGCCGAACTATAAATACATCAGCAATTCGACCTTTTTCACATGCATGACTTTTACGCCATTAGAGCTATTCTCAAAAGTATTAATCTCAGAATCAAAATATTTGGTGTGTGGATGCATTCTTACATGGTCAACCCTCATGAAAACAATTGGCGCAATTCCATCAAAAATCATGACTTGAGGCCAAACTATAAATACATCAGCAATTCGACCTTTTTCACATGCATGACTTTTACGCCATGAGAATTATTCTCAAAAGTATTAATCTCAGAATCAAAATATTTGGTGTGTGGATGCATTCTTACATGGTCGACCCTCATGAAAAAAATTGGCGCAATTCCATCAAAAATCATGACTTGAGGCCGAACTATAAATACATCAGCAATTCGACCTTTTTCACATGCATGACTTTTACGCCATTAGATTTATTCTCAAAAGTATTAATCTCAGAATCAAAATATTTGGTGTGTGGATGCATTCTTACATGGTCGACCCTCATGAAAAAAATTGGCGCAATTCCATCAAAAATCATGACTTGAGGCCGAACTATAAATACATCATCGATTCGACCTTTTTCACACGCATGACTTTTACGCCATTAGAGCTATTCTCAAAAGTATTAATCTCAGAATCAAAATATTTGGTGTGTGGATGCATTCTTACATGGTCAACCCTCATGAAAAAAATTGGCGCAATTCCATCAAAAATCATGACTTGAGGCCGAACTATAAATACATCAGCAATTCGACCTTTTTCACATGCATGACTTTTACGCCATTAGAGCTATTCTCAAAAGTATTAGTCTCAGAATCAAAATATTTGGTGTGTGGATGCATTCTTACATGGTCGACCCTCATGAAAAAAATTGGCGCAATTCCATCAAAAATCATGACTTGAGGCCGAACTATAAATACATCAGCAATTCGACCTTTTTCACACGCATGACTTTTACGCCATTAGAGCTATTCTCAAAAGTATTAATCTCAGAATCAAAATATTTGGTGTGTGGATGCATTCTTACATGGTCGACCCTCATGAAAAAAATTGGCGCAATTCCATCAAAAATCATGACTTGAGGCCGAACTATAAATACATCAGCGATTCGACCTTTTTCACATGCATGACTTTTACGCAATTACAGCTATTCTCAAAAGTATTAATCTCAGAATCAAAATATTTGGTGTGTGGATGCATTCTTACATGGTCGACCCTCATGAAAAAAAGTGGCGCAATTCCATCAAAAATCATGACTTGAGGCCGAACTATAAATACATCAGCGATTCGACCTTTTTTTCACATGCATGACTTTTACGCCATTAGAGCTATTCTAAAAAGTATTAATCTCAGAATCAAAATATTTGGTGTGTGGATGCATTCTTACATGGTCGACCCTCATGAAAAAATTTGGCGCAATTCCATCAAAAATTATGACTTGAGGCCGAACTATAAATACATCAGCAATTCGACCTTTTTCACATGCATGACTTTTACGCCATTAGAGCTATTCTCAAAAGTATTAATCTCAGAATCAAAATATTTGGTGTGTGGATGCATTCTTACATGGTCGACCCTCATGAAAAAAATTGGCGCAATTCCATCAAAAATCATGACTTGAGGCCGAACTATAAATACATCAGCGATTCGACCTTTTTCACATGCATGACTTTTACGCCATTAGAGCTATTCTCAAAAGTATTAATCTCAGAATCAAAATATTTGGTGTGTGGATGCATTCTTACATGGTCGACCCTCATGAAAAAAATTGGCGCAATTCCATCAAAAATCATGACTTGAGGCCGAACTATAAATACATCAGCAATTCGACCTTTTTCACATGCATGACTTTTACGCCATGAGAATTATTCTCAAAAGTATTAATCTCAGAATCAAAATATTTGGTGTGTGGATGCATTCTTACATGGTCGACCCTCATGAAAAAAATTGGCGCAATTCCATCAAAAATCATGACTTGAGGCCGAACTATAAATACATCAGCAATTCGACCTTTTTCACATGCATGACTTTTACGCCATTAGATTTATTCTCAAAAGTATTAATCTCAGAATCAAAATATTTGGTGTGTGGATGCATTCTTACATGGTCGATCCTCATGAAAAAATTTGGCGCAATTCCATCAAAAATTATGACTTGAGGCCGAACTATAAATACATCAGCAATTCGACCTTTTTCACATGCATGACTTTTACGCCATTAGAGCTATTCTCAAAAGTATTAATCTCAGAATCAAAATATTTGGTGTGTGGATGCATTCTTACATGGTCGACCCTCATGAAAAAAATTGGCGCAATTCCATCAAAAATCATGACTTGAGGCCGAACTATAAATACATCAGCGATTCGACCTTTTTCACATGCATGACTTTTACGCCATTAGAGCTATTCTCAAAAGTATTAATCTCAGAATCAAAATATTTGGTGTGTGGATGCATTCTTACATGGTCGACCCTCATGAAAAAAATTGGCGCAATTCCATCAAAAATCATGACTTGAGGCCAAACTATAAATACATCAGCAATTCGACCTTTTTCACATGCATGACTTTTACGCCATTAGAGCTATTCTCAAAAGTATTAATCTCAGAATCAAAATATTTGGTGTGTGGATGCATTCTTACATGGTCGACCCTCATGAAAAAAATTGGCGCAATTCCATCAAAAATCATGACTTGAGGCCAAACTATAAATACATCAGCAATTCGACCTTTTTCACATGCATGACTTTTACGCCATTAGAGCTATTCTCAAAAGTATTAATCTCAGAATCAAAATATTTGGTGTGTGGATGCATTCTTACATGGTCGACCCTCATGAAAAAAAGTGGCGCAATTCCATCAAAAATCATGACTTGAGGCCAAACTATAAATACATCAGCGATTCGACCTTTTTTTCACATGCATGACTTTTACGCCATTAGAGCTATTCTAAAAAGTATTAATCTCAGAATCAAAATATTTGGTGTGTGGATGCATTCTTACATGGTCGACCCTCATGAAAACATTTGGCGCAATTCCATCAAAAATCATGACTTGAGGCCGAACTATAAATACATCAGCAATTCGACCTTTTTCACATGCATGACTTTTACGCCATTAGAGCTATTCTCAAAAGTATTAATCTCAGAATCAAAATATTTGGTGTGTGGATGCATTCTTACATGGTCGACCCTCATGAAAAAAAGTGGCGCAATTCCATCAAAAATCATGACTTGAGGCCAAACTATAAATACATCAGCGATTCGACCTTTTTTTCACATGCATGACTTTTACGCCATTAGAGCTATTCTAAAAAGTATTAATCTCAGAATCAAAATATTTGGTGTGTGGATGCATTCTTACATGGTCGACCCTCATGAAAACATTTGGCGCAATTCCATCAAAAATCATGACTTGAGGCCGAACTATAAATACATCAGCAATTCGACCTTTTTCACATGCATGACTTTTACGCCATTAGAGCTATTCTCAAAAGTATTAATCTCAGAATCAAAATATTTGGTGTGTGGATGCATTCTTACATGGTCGACCCTCATGAAAAAAATTGGCGCAATTCCATCAAAAATCATGACTTGAGGCCGAACTATAAATACATCAGCGATTCGACCTTTTTCACATGCATGACTTTTACGCCATTAGAGCTATTCTCAAAAGTATTAATCTCAGAATCAAAATATTTGGTGTGTGGATGCATTCTTACATGGTCGACCCTCATGAAAAAAATTGGCGCAATTCCATCAAAAATTATGACTTGAGGCCGAACTATAAATACATCAGCAATTCGACCTTTTTCACATGCATGACTTTTACGCCATTACAGCTATTCTCAAAAGTATTAATCTCAGAATCAAAATATTTGGTGTGTGGATGCATTCTTACATGGTCGACCCTCATGAAAAAAATTGGCGCAATTCCATCAAAAATCATGACTTGAGGCCGAACTATAAATACATCAGCAATTCGACCTTTTTCACATGCATGACTTTTACGCCATTAGAGCTATTCTCAAAAGTATTAATCTCAGAATCAAAATATTTGGTGTGTGGATGCATTCTTACATGGTCAACCCTCATGAAAAAAATTGGCGCAATTCCATCAAAAATCATGACTTGAGGCCAAACTATAAATACATCAGCAATTCGACCTTTTTCACATGCATGACTTTTACGCCATGAGAATTATTCTCAAAAGTATTAATCTCAGAATCAAAATATTTGGTGTGTGGATGCATTCTTACATGGTCGACCCTCATGAAAAAAATTGGCGCAATTCCATCAAAAATCATGACTTGAGGCCGAACTATAAATACATCAGCAATTCGACCTTTTTCACATGCATGACTTTTACGCCATTAGATTTATTCTCAAAAGTATTAATCTCAGAATCAAAATATTTGGTGTGTGGATGCATTCTTACATGGTCAACCCTCATGAAAAAAATTGGCGCAATTCCATCAAAAATCATGACTTGAGGCCGAACTATAAATACATCAGCAATTCGACCTTTTTCACATGCATGACTTTTACGCCATTATAGCTATTCTCAAAAGTATTAATCTCAGAATCAAAATATTTGGTGTGTGGATGCATTCTTACATGGTCGACCCTCATGAAAACAATTGGCGCAATTCCATCAAAAATTATGACTTGAGGCCAAACTATAAATACATCAGCAATTCGACCTTTTTCACATGCATGACTTTTACGCCATTAGAGCTATTCTCAAAAGTATTAATCTCAGAATCAAAATATTTGGTGTGTGGATGCATTCTTACATGGTCGACCCTCATGAAAAAAATTGGCGCAATTCCATCAAAAATCATGACTTGAGGCCAAACTATAAATACATAAGCGATTCGACCTTTTTCACATGCATGACTTTTACGCCATTAGAGCTATTCTCAAAAGTATTAATCTCAGAATCAAAATATTTGGTGTGTGGATGCATTCTTACATGGTCAACCCTCATGAAAGAATTTGGCGCAATTCCATCAAAAATCATGACTTCAGGCCGAACTATAAATACATCAGCAATTCGACCTTTTTCACATGCATGACTTTTACGCCATTAGAGCTATTCTCAAAAGTATTAATCTCAGAATCAAAATATTTGGTGTGTGGATGCATTCTTACATGGTCAACCCTCATGAAAACAATTGGCGCAATTCCATCAAAAATCATGACTTGAGGCCGAACTATAAATACATCATCGATTCGACCTTTTTCACACGCATGACTTTTACGCCATTAGAGCTATTCTCAAAAGTATTAATCTCAGAATCAAATATTTGGTGTGTGGATGCATTCTTACATGGTCGACCCTCATGAAAAAAATTGGCGCAATTCCATCAAAAATCATGACTTGAGGCCGAACTATAAATACATCAGCAATTCGACCTTTTTCACATGCATGGACTTTTACGCCATTAGAGCTATTCTCAAAAGTATTAATCTCAGAATCAAAATATTTGGTGTGTGGATGCATTCTTACATGGTCGACCCTCATGAAAACAATTGGCGCAATTCCATCAAAAATTATGACTTGAGGCCAAACTATAAATACATCAGCAATTCGACCTTTTTCACATGCATGACTTTTACGCCATTAGAGCTATTCTCAAAAGTATTAATCTCAGAATCAAAATATTTGGTGTGTGGATGCATTCTTACATGGTCGACCCTCATGAAAAAAATTGGCGCAATTCCATCAAAAATCATGACTTGAGGCCGAACTATAAATACATCAGCGATTCGACCTTTTTCACATGCATGGACTTTTACGCCATTACAGCTATTCTCAAAAGTATTAATCTCAGAATCAAAATATTTGGTGTGTGGAAGCATTCTTACATGGTCAACCCTCATGAAAAAATTTGGCGCAATTCCATCAAAAATTATGACTTGAGGCCGACTATAATACATCAGCAATTCGACCTTTTTCACATGCATGACTTTTACGCCATTAGAGCTATTCTCAAAAGTATTAATCTCAGAATCAAAATATTTGGTGTGTGGATGCATTCTTACATGGTCGACCCTCATGAAAAAAATTGTCGCAATTCCATCAAAAATTATGACTTGAGGCCGAACTATAAATACATCAGCAATTCGACCTTTTTCACATGCATGACTTTTACGCCATTAGAGCTATTCTCAAAAGTATTAATCTCAGAATCAAAATATTTGGTGTGTGGATGCATTCTTACATGGTCGACCCTCATGAAAAAAATTGGCGCAATTCCATCAAAAATTATGACTTGAGGCCAAACTATAAATATATCATCGATTCGAACTTTTTCACATGCATGACTTTTACGCCATTAGAGCTATTCTCAAAAGTATTAATCTCAGAATCAAAATATTTGGTGTGTGGATGCATTCTTACATGGTCGACCCTCATGAAAAAAATTGGCGCAATTCCATCAAAAATCATGACTTGAGGCCGAACTATAAATACATCAGCGATTCGACCTTTTTTCACATGCATGACTTTTACGCCATTACAGCTATTCTCAAAAGTATTAATCTCAGAATCAAAATATTTGGTGTGTGGATGCATTCTTACATGGTCAACCCTCATGAAAAAATTTGGCGCAATTACAAAAAAAATTATGACTTGAGGCCGAACTATAAATACATCAGCAATTCGACCTTTTTCACATGCATGACTTTTACGCCATTAGAGCTATTCTCAAAAGTATTAATCTCAGAATCAAAATATTTGGTGTGTGGATGCATTCTTACATGATCAACCCTCATGAAAAAATTGGCGCAATTCCAACAAAAATCATGACTTGAGGCCGAACTATAAATACATCAGCGATTCGACCTTTTTCACATGCATGACTTTTACGCCATTACAGCTATTCTCAAAAGTATTAATCTCAGAATCAAAATATTTGGTGTGTGGATGCATTCTTACATGGTCGACCCTCATGAAAAAAATTGGCGCAATTCCATCAAAAATCATGACTTGAGGCCAAACTATAAATACATCAGCGATTCGACCTTTTTTTCACATGCATGACTTTTACGCCATTAGAGCTATTCTAAAAAGTATTAATCTCAGAATCAAAATATTTGGTGTGTGGATGCATTCTTACATGGTCGACCCTCATGAAAAAATTTGGCGCAATTCCATCAAAAATTATGACTTGAGGCCGAACTATAAATACATCAGCAATTCGACCTTTTTCACATGCATGACTTTTACGCCATTAGAGCTATTCTCAAAAGTATTAATCTCAGAATCAAAATATTTGGTGTGTGGATGCATTCTTACATGGTCGACCCTCATGAAAAAAATTGGCGCAATTCCATCAAAAATCATGACTTGAGGCCGAACTATAAATACATCAGCAATTCGACCTTTTTCACATGCATGACTTTTACGCCATTAGAGCTATTCTCAAAAGTATTAATCTCAGAATCAAAATATTTGGTGTGTGGATGCATTCTTACATGGTCGACCCTCATGAAAAAATTTGGCGCAATTCCATCAAAAATTATGACTTGAGGCCGAACTATAAATACATCAGCAATTCGACCTTTTTCACATGCATGACTTTTACGCCATTACAGCTATTCTCAAAAGTATTAATCTCAGAATCAAAATATTTGGTGTGTGGATGCATTCTTACATGGTCGACCCTCATGAAAAAAATTGGCGCAATTCCATCAAAAATCATGACTTGAGGCCGAACTATAAATACATCAGCAATTCGACCTTTTTCACATGCATGACTTTTACGCCATTAGAGCTATTCTCAAAAGTATTAATCTCAGAATCAAAATATTTGGTGTGTGGATGCATTCTTACATGGTCGACCCTCATGAAAAAAATTGGCGCAATTCCATCAAAAATCATGACTTGAGGCCGAACTATAAATACATCAGCGATTCGACCTTTTTCACATGCATGACTTTTACGCCATTACAGCTATTCTCAAAAGTATTAATCTCAGAATCAAAATATTTGGTGTGTGGATGCATTCTTACATGGTCGACCCACATGAAAAAAATTGGCGCAATTCCATCAAAAATCATGACTTGAGGCCGAACTATAAATACATCAGCGATTCGACCTTTTTCACATGCATGACTTTTACGCCATTACAGCTATTCTCAAAAGTATTAATCTCAGAATCAAAATATTTGGTGTGTGGATGCATTCTTACATGGTCAACCCTCATGAAAAAATTTGGCGCAATTCCATCAAAAATTATGACTTGAGGCCGAACTATAAATACATCAGCAATTCGACCTTTTTCACATGCATGACTTTTACGCCATTAGAGCTATTCTCAAAAGTATTAATCTCAGAATCAAAATATTTGGTATGTGGATGCATTCTTACATGGTCGACCCTCATGAAAAAAATTGGCGCAATTCCATCAAAAATCATGACTTGAGGCCGAACTATAAATACATCAGCGATTCGACCTTTTTCACATGCATGACTTTTACGCCATTACAGCTATTCTCAAAAGTATTAATCTCAGAATCAAAATATTTGGTGTGTGGATGCATTCTTACATGGTCAACCCTCATGAAAAAATTTGGCGCAATTCCATCAAAAATTATGACTTGAGGCCGAACTATAAATACATCAGCAATTCGACCTTTTTCACATGCATGACTTTTACGCCATTAGAGCTATTCTCAAAAGTATTAATCTCAGAATCAAAATATTTGGTATGTGGATGCATTCTTACATGGTCGACCCTCATGAAAAAAATTGGCGCAATTCCATCAAAAATCATGACTTGAGGCCGAACTATAAATACATCAGCGATTCGACCTTTTTCACATGCATGACTTTTACGCCATTAGAGCTATTCTCAAAAGTATTAATCTCAGAATCAAAATATTTGGTGTGTGGATGCATTCTTACATGGTCGACCCTCATGAAAAAAATTGGCGCAATTCCATCAAAAATTATGACTTGAGGCCGAACTATAAATACATCAGCAATTCGACCTTTTTCACATGCATGACTTTTACGCCATTAGAGCTATTCTCAAAAGTATTAATCTCAGAATCAAAATATTTGGTGTGTGGATGCATTCTTACATGGTCGACCCTCATGAAAAAAATTGGCGCAATTCCATCAAAAATTATGACTTGAGGCCGAACTATAAATACATCATCGATTCGAACTTTTTCACATGCATGACTTTTACGCCATTAGAGCTATTCTCAAAAGTATTAATCTCAGAATCAAAATATTTGGTGTGTGGATGCATTCTTACATGGTCGACCCTCATGAAAAAAATTGGCGCAATTCCATCAAAAATCATGACTTGAGGCCGAACTATAAATACATCAGCGATTCGAACTTTTTCACATGCATGACTTTTACGCCATTAGAGCTATTCTCAAAAGTATTAATCTCAGAATCAAAATATTTGGTGTGTGGATGCATTCTTACATGGTCGACCCTCATGAAAAAAATTGGCGCAATTCCATCAAAAATCATGACTTGAGGCCGAACTATAAATACATCAGCGATTCGACCTTTTTCACATGCATGACTTTTACGCCATTAGAGCTATTCTCAAAAGTATTAATCTCAGAATCAAAATATTTGGTGTGTGGATGCATTCTTACATGGTCGACCCTCATGAAAAAAATTGGCGCAATTCCATCAAAAATTATGACTTGAGGCCGAACTATAAATACATCAGCAATTCGACCTTTTTCACATGCATGACTTTTACGCCATTAGAGCTATTCTCAAAAGTATTAATCTCAGAATCAAAATATTTGGTGTGTGGATGCATTCTACATGGTCGACCCTCATGAAAAAAATTGGCGCAATTCCATCAAAAATTATGACTTGAGGCCGAACTATAAATACATCATCGATTCGAACTTTTTCACATGCATGACTTTTACGCCATTAGAGCTATTCTCAAAAGTATTAATCTCAGAATCAAAATATTTGGTGTGTGGATGCATTCTTACATGGTCGACCCCTCATGAAAAAAATTGGCGCAATTCCATCAAAAATCATGACTTGAGGCCGAACTATAAATACATCAGCGATTCGACCTTTTTCACATGCATGACTTTTACGCCATTACAGCTATTCTCAAAAGTATTAATCTCAGAATCAAAATATTTGGTGTGTGGATGCATTCTTACATGGTCAACCCTCATGAAAAAATTTGGCGCAATTCCATCAAAAATTATGACTTGAGGCCGAACTATAAATACATCAGCAATTCGACCTTTTTCACATGCATGACTTTTACGCCATTAGAGCTATTCTCAAAAGTATTAATCTCAGAATCAAAATATTTGGTGTGTGGATGCATTCTTACATGATCAACCCTCATGAAAAAATTGGCGCAATTCCATCAAAAATCATGACTTGAGGCCAAACTATAAATACATCAGCAATTCGACCTTTTTCACATGCATGACTTTTACGCCATTAGAGCTATTCTCAAAAGTATTAATCTCAGAATCAAAATATTTGGTGTGTGGATGCATTCTTACATGGTCGACCCTCATGAAAAAAATTGGCGCAATTCCAACAAAAATCATGACTTGAGGCCGAACTATAAATACATCAGCGATTCGACCTTTTTCACATGCATGACTTTTACGCCATTACAGCTATTCTCAAAAGTATTAATCTCAGAATCAAAATATTTGGTGTGTGGATGCATTCTTACATGGTCGACCCTCATGAAAAAAAGTGGCGCAATTCCATCAAAAATCATGACTTGAGGCCAAACTATAAATACATCAGCGATTCGACCTTTTTTTCACATGCATGACTTTTACGCCATTAGAGCTATTCTAAAAAGTATTAATCTCAGAATCAAAATATTTGGTGTGTGGATGCATTCTTACATGGTCGACCCTCATGAAAAAATTTGGCGCAATTCCATCAAAAATTATGACTTGAGGCCGAACTATAAATACATCAGCAATTCGACCTTTTTCACATGCATGACTTTTACGCCATTAGAGCTATTCTCAAAAGTATTAATCTCAGAATCAAAATATTTGGTGTGTGGATGCATTCTTACATGGTCGACCCTCATGAAAAAAATTGGCGCAATTCCATCAAAAATCATGACTTGAGGCCGAACTATAAATACATCAGCAATTCGACCTTTTTCACATGCATGACTTTTACGCCATTAGAGCTATTCTCAAAAGTATTAATCTCAGAATCAAAATATTTGGTGTGTGGATGCATTCTTACATGGTCGACCCTCATGAAAAAATTTGGCGCAATTCCATCAAAAATTATGACTTGAGGCCGAACTATAAATACATCAGCAATTCGACCTTTTTCACATGCATGACTTTTACGCCATTACAGCTATTCTCAAAAGTATTAATCTCAGAATCAAAATATTTGGTGTGTGGATGCATTCTTACATGGTCGACCCTCATGAAAAAAATTGGCGCAATTCCATCAAAAATCATGACTTGAGGCCGAACTATAAATACATCAGCAATTCGACCTTTTTCACATGCATGACTTTTACGCCATTAGAGCTATTCTCAAAAGTATTAATCTCAGAATCAAAATATTTGGTGTGTGGATGCATTCTTACATGGTCAACCCTCATGAAAAAAATTGGCGCAATTCCATCAAAAATCATGACTTGAGGCCAAACTATAAATACATCAGCAATTCGACCTTTTTCACATGCATGACTTTTACGCCATTAGAGCTATTCTCAAAAGTATTAATCTCAGAATCAAAATATTTGGTGTGTGGATGCATTCTTACATGGTCGACCCTCATGAAAAAAATTGGCGCAATTCCATCAAAAATCATGACTTGAGGCCGAACTATAAATACATCAGCAATTCGACCTTTTTCACATGCATGACTTTTACGCCATTAGATTTATTCTCAAAAGTATTAATCTCAGAATCAAAATATTTGGTGTGTGGATGCATTCTTACATGGTCGACCCTCATGAAAAAAATTGGCGCAATTCCATCAAAAATCATGACTTGAGGCCGAACTATAAATACATCATCGATTCGACCTTTTTCACACGCATGACTTTTACGCCATTAGAGCTATTCTCAAAAGTATTAATCTCAGAATCAAAATATTTGGTGTGTGGATGCATTCTTACATGGTCGACCCTCATGAAAAAAATTGGCGCAATTCCATCAAAAATCATGACTTGAGGCCAAACTATAAATACATCAGCAATTCGACCTTTTTCACATGCATGACTTTTACGCCATTAGAGCTATTCTCAAAAGTATTAATCTCAGAATCAAAATATTTGGTGTGTGGATGCATTCTTACATGGTCGACCCTCATGAAAAAAATTGGCGCAATTCCATCAAAAATTATGACTTGAGGCCAAACTATAAATACATCAGCAATTCGACCTTTTTCACATGCATGACTTTTACGCCATTAGAGCTATTCTCAAAAGTATTAATCTCAGAATCAAAATATTTGGTGTGTGGATGCATTCTTACATGGTTGACCCTCATGAAAAAAATTGGCGCAATTCCATCAAAAATCATGACTTGAGGCCGAACTATAAATACATAAGCGATTCGACCTTTTTCACATGCATGACTTTTACGCCATTAGAGCTATTCTCAAAAGTATTAATCTCAGAATCAAAATATTTGGTGTGTGGATGCATTCTTACATGGTCGACCCTCATGAAAAAAATTGGCGCAATTCCATCAAAAATCATGACTTGAGGCCGAACTATAAATACATCAGCGATTCGACCTTTTTCACATGCATGACTTTTACGCCATTAGAGCTATTCTCAAAAGTATTAATCTCAGAATCAAAATATTTGGTGTGTGGATGCATTCTTACATGGTCGACCCTCATGAAAAAAATTGGCGCAATTCCATCAAAAATCATGACTTGAGGCCGAACTATAAATACATCAGCGATTCGACCTTTTTCACATGCATGACTTTTACGCCATTACAGCTATTCTCAAAAGTATTAATCTCAGAATCAAAATATTTGGTGTGTGGATGCATTCTTACATGGTCAACCCTCATGAAAAAAATTGGCGCAATTCCATCAAAAATTATGACTTGAGGCCGAACTATAAATACATCATCGATTCGAACTTTTTCACATGCATGACTTTTACGCCATTAGAGCTATTCTCAAAAGTATTAATCTCAGAATCAAAATATTTGGTGTGTGGATGCATTCTTACATGGTCGACCCTCATGAAAAAAATTGGCGCAATTCCATCAAAAATCATGACTTGAGGCCGAACTATAAATACATCAGCGATTCGACCTTTTTCACATGCATGACTTTTACGCCATTACAGCTATTCTCAAAAGTATTAATCTCAGAATCAAAATATTTGGTGTGTGGATGCATTCTTACATGGTCAACCCTCATGAAAAAATTTGGCGCAATTCCATCAAAAATTATGACTTGAGGCCGAACTATAAATACATCAGCAATTCGACCTTTTTCACATGCATGACTTTTACGCCATTAGAGCTATTCTCAAAAGTATTAATCTCAGAATCAAAATATTTGGTGTGTGGATGCATTCTTACATGGTCGACCCTCATGAAAAAAATTGGCGCAATTCCATCAAAAATCATGACTTGAGGCCAAACTATAAATACATCAGCGATTCGACCTTTTTCACATGCATGACTTTTACGCCATTAGAGCTATTCTCAAAAGTATTAATCTCAGAATCAAAATATTTGGTGTGTGGATGCATTCTTACATGGTCAACCCTCATGAAAAAAAGTGGCGCAATTCCATCAAAAATTATGACTTGAGGCCGAACTATAAATACATCAGCAATTCGACCTTTTTCACATGCATGACTTTTACGCCATTAGAGCTATTCTCAAAAGTATTAATCTCAGAATCAAAATATTTGGTGTGTGGATGCATTCTTACATGGTCGACCCTCATGAAAAAAATTGGCGCAATTCCATCTAAAATCATGACTTGAGGCCGAACTATAAATACATCATCGATTCGAACTTTTTCACATGCATGACTTTTACGCCATTAGAGCTATTCTCAAAAGTATTAATCTCAGAATCAAAATATTTGGTGTGTGGATGCATTCTTACATGGTCAACCCTCATGAAAAAAATTGGCGCAATTCCATCAAAAATCATGACTTGAGGCCGAACTATAAATACATCATCGATTCGACCTTTTTCACATGCATGACTTTTACGCCATTAGAGCTATTCTCAAAAGTATTAATCTCAGAATCAAAATATTTGGTGTGTGGATGCATTCTTACATGGTCAACCCTCATGAAAAAATTTGGCGCAATTCCATCAAAAAATATGACTTGAGGCCGAACTATAAATACATCAGCAATTCGACCTTTTTCACACGCATGACTTTTACGCCATTAGAGCTATTCTCAAAAGTATTAATCTCAGAATCAAAATATTTGGTGTGTGGATGCATTCTTACATGGTCGACCCTCATGAAAAAATTTGGCGCAATTCCATCAAAAATTATGACTTGAGGCCGAACTATAAATACATCAGCAATTCGACCTTTTTCACATGCATGACTTTTACGCCATTAGAGCTATTCTCAAAAGTATTAATCTCAGAATCAAAATATTTGGTGTGTGGATGCATTCTTACATGGTCGACCCTCATGAAAAAAATTGGCGCAATTCCATCAAAAATCATGACTTGAGGCCAAACTATAAATACATAAGCGATTCGACCTTTTTCACATGCATGACTTTTACGCCATTAGAGCTATTCTCAAAAGTATTAATCTCAGAATCAAAATATTTGGTGTGTGGATGCATTCTTACATGGTCAACCCTCATGAAAAAAATTGGCGCAATTCCATCAAAAATCATGACTTGAGGCCGAACTATAAATACATCAGCAATTCGACCTTTTTCACATGCATGACTTTTACGCCATTAGAGCTATTCTCAAAAGTATTAATCTCAGAATCAAAATATTTGGTGTGTGGATGCATTCTTACATGGTCAACCCTCATGAAAAAAATTGGCGCAATTCCATCAAAAGTCATGACTTGAGGCCAAACTATAAATACATCAGCAATTCGACCTTTTTCACATGCATGACTTTTACGCCATGAGAATTATTCTCAAAAGTATTAATCTCAGAATCAAAATATTTGGTGTGTGGATGCATTCTTACATGGTCAACCCTCATGAAAAAAATTGGCGCAATTCCATCAAAAATCATGACTTGAGGCCAAACTATAAATACATCATCGATTCGAACTTTTTCACATGCATGACTTTTACGCCATTAGAGCTATTCTCAAAAGTATTAATCTCAGAATCAAAATATTTGGTGTGTGGATGCATTCTTACATGGTCGACCCTCATGAAAAAAATTGGCGCAATTCCATCAAAAATCATGACTTGAGGCCGAACTATAAATACATCAGCGATTCGACCTTTTTCACATGCATGACTTTTACGCCATTACAGCTATTCTCAAAAGTATTAATCTCAGAATCAAAATATTTGGTGTGTGGATGCATTCTTACATGGTCAACCCTCATGAAAAAATTTGGCGCAATTCCATCAAAAATTATGACTTGAGGCCGAACTATAAATACATCAGCAATTCGACCTTTTTCACATGCATGACTTTTACGCCATTAGAGCTATTCTCAAAAGTATTAATCTCAGAATCAAAATATTTGGTGTGTGGATGCATTCTTACATGGTCGACCCTCATGAAAAAAATTGGCGCAATTCCATCAAAAATCATGACTTGAGGCTAAACTATAAATACATCAGCGATTCGACCTTTTTCACATGCATGACTTTTACGCCATGAGAATTATTCTCAAAAGTATTAATCTCAGAATCAAAATATTTGGTGTGTGGATGCATTCTTACATGGTCAACCCTCATGAAAAAAATTGGCGCAATTCCATCAAAAATTATGACTTGAGGCCGAACTATAAATACATCAGCAATTCGACCTTTTTCACATGCATGACTTTTACGCCATTAGAGCTATTCTCAAAAGTATTAATCTCAGAATCAAAATATTTGGTGTGTGGATGCATTCTTACATGGTCGACCCTCATGAAAAAAATTGGCGCAATTCCATCTAAAATCATGACTTGAGGCCGAACTATAAATACATCATCGATTCGAACTTTTTCACATGCATGACTTTTACGCCATTAGAGCTATTCTCAAAAGTATTAATCTCAGAATCAAAATATTTGGTGTGTGGATGCATTCTTACATGGTCAACCCTCATGAAAAAATTTGGCGCAATTCCATCAAAAAATATGACTTGAGGCCGAACTATAAATACATCAGCAATTCGACCTTTTTCACATGCATGACTTTTACGCCATTAGAGCTATTCTCAAAAGTATTAATCTCAGAATCAAAATATTTGGTGTGTGGATGCATTCTTACATGGTCGACCCTCATGAAAAAATTTGGCGCAATTCCATCAAAAATTATGACTTGAGGCCGAACTATAAATACATCAGCAATTCGACCTTTTTCACATGCATGACTTTTACGCCATTAGAGCTATTCTCAAAAGTATTAATCTCAGAATCAAAATATTTGGTGTGTGGATGCATTCTTACATGGTCGACCCTCATGAAAAAAATTGGCGCAATTCCATCAAAAATCATGACTTGAGGCCAAACTATAAATACATCAGCAATTCGACCTTTTTCACATGCATGACTTTTACGCCATGAGAATTATTCTCAAAAGTATTAATCTCAGAATCAAAATATTTGGTGTGTGGATGCATTCTTACATGGTCGACCCTCATGAAAAAAATTGGCGCAATTCCATCAAAAATTATGACTTGAGGCCGAACTATAAATACATCAGCAATTCGACCTTTTTCACATGCATGACTTTTACGCCATTAGAGCTATTCTCAAAAGTATTAATCTCAGAATCAAAATATTTGGTGTGTGGATGCATTCTTACATGGTCGACCCTCATGAAAAAAATTGGCGCAATTCCATCAAAAATCATGACTTGAGGCCAAACTATAAATACATAAGCGATTCGACCTTTTTCACATGCATGACTTTTACGCCATTAGAGCTATTCTCAAAAGTATTAATCTCAGAATCAAAATATTTGGTGTGTGGATGCATTCTTACATGGTCAACCCTCATGAAAAAAATTGGCGCAATTCCATCAAAAATCATGACTTGAGGCCGAACTATAAATACATCAGCAATTCGACCTTTTTCACATGCATGACTTTTACGCCATTAGAGCTATTCTCAAAAGTATTAATCTCAGAATCAATATATTTGGTGTGTGGATGCATTCTTACATGGTCAACCCTCATGAAAAAAATTGGCGCAATTCCATCAAAAATCATGACTTGAGGCCAAACTATAAATACATCAGCAATTCGACCTTTTTCACATGCATGACTTTTACGCCATTAGAGCTATTCTCAAAAGTATTAATCTCAGAATCAAAATATTTGGTGTGTGGATGCATTCTTACATGGTCAACCCTCATGAAAAAAATTGGCGCAATTCCATCAAAAATCATGACTTGAGGCCGAACTATAAATACATCAGCAATTCGACCTTTTTCACATGCATGACTTTTACGCCATTAGAGCTATTCTCAAAAGTATTAATCTCAGAATCAATATATTTGGTGTGTGGATGCATTCTTACATGGTCAACCCTCATGAAAAAAATTGGCGCAATTCCATCAAAAATCATGACTTGAGGCCAAACTATAAATACATCAGCAATTCGACCTTTTTCACATGCATGACTTTTACGCCATGAGAATTATTCTCAAAAGTATTAATCTCAGAATCAAAATATTTGGTGTGTGGATGCATTCTTACATGGTCGACCCTCATGAAAAAAATTGGCGCAATTCCATCAAAAATTATGACTTGAGGCCGAACTATAAATACATCAGCAATTCGACCTTTTTCACATGCATGACTTTTACGCCATTAGAGCTATTCTCAAAAGTATTAATCTCAGAATCAAAATATTTGGTGTGTGGATGCATTCTTACATGGTCGACCCTCATGAAAAAAATTGGCGCAATTCCATCAAAAATCATGACTTGAGGCCAAACTATAAATACATAAGCGATTCGACCTTTTTCACATGCATGACTTTTACGCCATTAGAGCTATTCTCAAAAGTATTAATCTCAGAATCAAAATATTTGGTGTGTGGATGCATTCTTACATGGTCAACCCTCATGAAAAAAATTGGCGCAATTCCATCAAAAATCATGACTTGAGGCCGAACTATAAATACATCAGCAATTCGACCTTTTTCACATGCATGACTTTTACGCCATTAGAGCTATTCTCAAAAGTATTAATCTCAGAATCAATATATTTGGTGTGTGGATGCATTCTTACATGGTCAACCCTCATGAAAAAAATTGGCGCAATTCCATCAAAAATCATGACTTGAGGCCAAACTATAAATACATCAGCAATTCGACCTTTTTCACATGCATGACTTTTACGCCATGAGAATTATTCTCAAAAGTATTAATCTCAGAATCAAAATATTTGGTGTGTGGATGCATTCTTACATGGTCGACCCTCATGAAAAAAATTGGCGCAATTCCATCAAAAATTATGACTTGAGGCCGAACTATAAATACATAAGCGATTCGACCTTTTTCACATGCATGACTTTTACGCCATTAGAGCTATTCTCAAAAGTATTAATCTCAGAATCAAAATATTTGGTGTGTGGATGCATTCTTACATGGTCGACCCTCATGAAAAAAATTGGCGCAATTCCATCAAAAATCATGACTTGAGGCCGAACTATAAATACATCAGCAATTCGACCTTTTTCACATGCATGACTTTTACGCCATTAGAGCTATTCTCAAAAGTATTAATCTCAGAATCAATATATTTGGTGTGTGGATGCATTCTTACATGGTCAACCCTCATGAAAAAAATTGGCGCAATTCCATCAAAAATCATGACTTGAGGCCAAACTATAAATACATCAGCAATTCGACCTTTTTCACATGCATGACTTTTACGCCATGAGAATTATTCTCAAAAGTATTAATCTCAGAATCAAAATATTTGGTGTGTGGATGCATTCTTACATGGTCGACCCTCATGAAAAAAATTGGCGCAATTCCATCAAAAATCATGACTTGAGGCCGAACTATAAATACATCAGCAATTCGACCTTTTTCACATGCATGACTTTTACGCCATTAGATTTATTCTCAAAAGTATTAATCTCAGAATCAAAATATTTGGTGTGTGGATGCATTCTTACATGGTCGACCCTCATGAAAAAAATTGGCGCAATTCCATCAAAAATCATGACTTGAGGCCGAACTATAAATACATCATCGATTCGACCTTTTTCACACGCATGACTTTTACGCCATTAGAGCTATTCTCAAAAGTATTCATCTCAGAATCAAAATATTTGGTGTGTGGATGCATTCTTACATGGTCGACCCTCATGAAAAAAATTGGCGCAATTCCATCAAAAATCATGACTTGAGGCCGAACTATAAATACATCAGCAATTCGACCTTTTTCACATGCATGACTTTTACGCCATTAGAGCTATTCTCAAAAGTATTAATCTCAGAATCAATATATTTGGTGTGTGGATGCATTCTTACATGGTCAACCCTCATGAAAAAAATTGGCGCAATTCCATCAAAAATCATGACTTGAGGCCAAACTATAAATACATCAGCAATTCGACCTTTTTCACATGCATGACTTTTACGCCATGAGAATTATTCTCAAAAGTATTAATCTCAGAATCAAAATATTTGGTGTGTGGATGCATTCTTACATGGTCGACCCTCATGAAAAAAATTGGCGCAATTCCATCAAAAATCATGACTTGAGGCCGAACTATAAATACATCAGCAATTCGACCTTTTTCACATGCATGACTTTTACGCCATTAGATTTATTCTCAAAAGTATTAATCTCAGAATCAAAATATTTGGTGTGTGGATGCATTCTTACATGGTCGACCCTCATGAAAAAAATTGGCGCAATTCCATCAAAAATCATGACTTGAGGCCGAACTATAAATACATCATCGATTCGACCTTTTTCACACGCATGACTTTTACGCCATTAGAGCTATTCTCAAAAGTATTCATCTCAGAATCAAAATATTTGGTGTGTGGATGCATTCTTACATGGTCGACCCTCATGAAAAAAATTGGCGCAATTCCATCAAAAATCATGACTTGAGGCCGAACTATAAATACATCAGCAATTCGACCTTTTTCACATGCATGACTTTTACGCCATTAGAGCTATTCTCAAAAGTATTAATCTCAGAATCAAAATATTTGGTGTGTGGATGCATTCTTACATGGTCAACCCTCATAAAAAAAATTGGCGCAATTCCATCAAAAATCATGACTTGAGGCCAAACTATAAATACATCAGCAACTCGACCTTTTTCACATGCATGACTTTTACGCCATTAGAGCTATTCTCAAAAGTATTAATCTCAGAATCAAAATATTTGGTGTGTGGATGCATTCTTACATGGTCGACCCTCATGAAAAAAATTGGCGCAATTCCATCAAAAATCATGACTTGAGGCCGAACTATAAATACATCATCGATTCGACCTTTTTCACATGCATGACTTTTACGCCATTAGAGCTATTCTCAAAAGTATTAATCTCAGAATCAAAATATTTGGTGTGTGGATGCATTCTTACATGGTCAACCCTCATGAAAAAATTTGGCGCAATTCCATCAAAAAATATGACTTGAGGCCGAACTATAAATACATCAGCAATTCGACCTTTTTCACACGCATGACTTTTACGCCATTAGAGCTATTCTCAAAAGTATTAATCTCAGAATCAAAATATTTGGTGTGTGGATGCATTCTTACATGGTCGACCCTCATGAAAAAATTTGGCGCAATTCCATCAAAAATTATGACTTGAGGCCGAACTATAAATACATCAGCAATTCGACCTTTTTCACATGCATGACTTTTACGCCATTAGAGCTATTCTCAAAAGTATTAATCTCAGAATCAAAATATTTGGTGTGTGGATGCATTCTTACATGGTCGACCCTCATGAAAAAAATTGGCGCAATTCCATCAAAAATCATGACTTGAGGCCAAACTATAAATACATAAGCGATTCGACCTTTTTCACATGCATGACTTTTACGCCATTAGAGCTATTCTCAAAAGTATTAATCTCAGAATCAAAATATTTGGTGTGTGGATGCATTCTTACATGGTCAACCCTCATGAAAAAAATTGGCGCAATTCCATCAAAAATCATGACTTGAGGCCGAACTATAAATACATCAGCAATTCGACCTTTTTCACATGCATGACTTTTACGCCATTAGAGCTATTCTCAAAAGTATTAATCTCAGAATCAAAATATTTGGTGTGTGGATGCATTCTTACATGGTCAACCCTCATGAAAAAAATTGGCGCAATTCCATCAAAAATCATGACTTGAGGCCAAACTATAAATACATCAGCAATTCGACCTTTTTCACATGCATGACTTTTACGCCATGAGAATTACTCTCAAAAGTATTAATCTCAGAATCAAAATATTTGGTGTGTGGATGCATTCTTACATGGTCAACCCTCATGAAAAAAATTGGCACAATTCCATCAAAAATCATGACTTGAGGCCGAACTATAAATACATCATCGATTCGACCTTTTTCACATGCATGACTTTTACGCCATTAGAGCTATTCTCAAAAGTATTAATCTCAGAATCAAAATATTTGGTGTGTGGATGCATTCTTACATGGTCAACCCCCATGAAAAAATTTGGCGCAATTCCATCAAAAAATATGACTTGAGGCCGAACTATAAATACATCAGCAATTCGACCTTTTTCACACGCATGACTTTTACGCCATTAGAGCTATTCTCAAAAGTATTAATCTCAGAATCAAAATCTTTGGTGTGTGGATGCATTCTTACATGGTCGACCCTCATGAAAAAATTTGGCGCAATTCCATCAAAAATTATGACTTGAGGCCGAACTATAAATACATCATCGATTCGACCTTTTTCACATGCATGACTTTTACGCCATTAGAGCTATTCTCAAAAGTATTAATCTCAGAATCAAAATATTTGGTGTGTGGATGCATTCTTACATGGTCGACCCTCATGAAAAAAATTGGCGCAATTCCATCAAAAAATCATGACTTGAGGCCAAACTATAAATACATAAGCGATTCGACCTTTTTCACATGCATGACTTTTACGCCATTAGAGCTATTCTCAAAAGTATTAATCTCAGAATCAAAATATTTGGTGTGTGGATGCATTCTTACATGGTCAACCCTCATGAAAAAAATTGGCGCAATTCCATCAAAAATCATGACTTGAGGCCGAACTATAAATACATCAGCAATTCGACCTTTTTCACATGCATGACTTTTACGCCATTAGAGCTATTCTCAAAAGTATTAATCTCAGAATCAAAATATTTGGTGTGTGGATGCATTCTTACATGGTCAACCCTCATGAAAAAAATTGGCGCAATTCCATCAAAAATCATGACTTGAGGCCAAACTATAAATACATCAGCAATTCGACCTTTTTCACATGCATGACTTTTACGCCATGAGAATTATTCTCAAAAGTATTAATCTCAGAATCAAAATATTTGGTGTGTGGATGCATTCTTACATGGTCGACCCTCATGAAAAAAATTGGCGCAATTCCATCAAAAATCATGACTTGAGGCCGAACTATAAATACATCAGCAATTCGACCTTTTTCACATGCATGACTTTTACGCCATGAGAATTATTCTCAAAAGTATTAATCTCAGAATCAAAATATTTGGTGTGTGGATGCATTCTTACATGGTCGACCCTCATGAAAAAAATTGGCGCAATTCCATCAAAAATCATGACTTGAGGCCGAACTATAAATACATCAGCAATTCGACCTTTTTCACATGCATGACTTTTACGCCATTAGAGCTATTCTCAAAAGTATTAATCTCAGAATCAAAATATTTGGTGTGTGGATGCATTCTTACATGGTCAACCCTCATAAAAAAAATTGGCGCAATTCCATCAAAAATCATGACTTGAGGCCAAACTATAAATACATCAGCAACTCGACCTTTTTCACATGCATGACTTTTACGCCATTAGAGCTATTCTCAAAAGTATTAATCTCAGAATCAAAATATTTGGTGTGTGGATGCATTCTTACATGGTCAACCCTCATGAAAAAAATTGGCGCAATTCCATCAAAAATCATGACTTGAGGCCGAACTATAAATACATCATCGATTCGACCTTTTTCACATGCATGACTTTTACGCCATTAGAGCTATTCTCAAAAGTATTAATCTCAGAATCAAAATATTTGGTGTGTGGATGCATTCTTACATGGTCAACCCTCATGAAAAAATTTGGCGCAATTCCATCAAAAAATATGACTTGAGGCCGAACTATAAATACATCAGCAATTCGACCTTTTTCACATGCATGACTTTTACGCCATTAGAGCTATTCTCAAAAGTATTAATCTCAGAATCAAAATATTTGGTGTGTGGATGCATTCTTACATGGTCGACCCTCATGAAAAAATTTGGCGCAATTCCATCAAAAATTATGACTTGAGGCCGAACTATAAATACATCAGCAATTCGACCTTTTTCACATGCATGACTTTTACGCCATTAGAGCTATTCTCAAAAGTATTAATCTCAGAATCAAAATATTTGGTGTGTGGATGCATTCTTACATGGTCGACCCTCATGAAAAAAATTGGCGCAATTCCATCAAAAATCATGACTTGAGGCCAAACTATAAATACATAAGCGATTCGACCTTTTTCACATGCATGACTTTTACGCCATTAGAGCTATTCTCAAAAGTATTAATCTCAGAATCAAAATATTTGGTGTGTGGATGCATTCTTACATGGTCAACCCTCATGAAAAAAATTGGCGCAATTCCATCAAAAATCATGACTTGAGGCCGAACTATAAATACATCAGCAATTCGACCTTTTTCACATGCATGACTTTTACGCCATTAGAGCTATTCTCAAAAGTATTAATCTCAGAATCAAAATATTTGGTGTGTGGATGCATTCTTACATGGTCAACCCTCATGAAAAAAATTGGCGCAATTCCATCAAAAATCATGACTTGAGGCCAAACTATAAATACATCAGCAATTCGACCTTTTTCACATGCATGACTTTTACGCCATGAGAATTATTCTCAAAAGTATTAATCTCAGAATCAAAATATTTGGTGTGTGGATGCATTCTTACATGGTCAACCCTCATGAAAAAAATTGGCACAATTCCATCAAAAATCATGACTTGAGGCCGAACTATAAATACATCATCGATTCGACCTTTTTCACATGCATGACTTTTACGCCATTAGAGCTATTCTCAAAAGTATTAATCTCAGAATCAAAATATTTGGTGTGTGGATGCATTCTTACATGGTCAACCCTCATGAAAAAAATTGGCGCAATTCCATCAAAAAATATGACTTGAGGCCGAACTATAAATACATCAGCAATTCGACCTTTTTCACACGCATGACTTTTACGCCATTAGAGCTATTCTCAAAAGTATTAATCTCAGAATCAAAATCTTTGGTGTGTGGATGCATTCTTACATGGTCGACCCTCATGAAAAAATTTGGCGCAATTCCATCAAAAATTATGACTTGAGGCCGAACTATAAATACATCAGCAATTCGACCTTTTTCACATGCATGACTTTTACGCCATTAGAGCTATTCTCAAAAGTATTAATCTCAGAATCAAAATATTTGGTGTGTGGATGCATTCTTACATGGTCGACCCTCATGAAAAAAATTGGCGCAATTCCATCAAAAATCATGACTTGAGGCCAAACTATAAATACATAAGCGATTCGACCTTTTTCACATGCATGACTTTTACGCCATTAGAGCTATTCTCAAAAGTATTAATCTCAGAATCAAAATATTTGGTGTGTGGATGCATTCTTACATGGTCAACCCTCATGAAAAAAATTGGCGCAATTCCATCAAAAATCATGACTTGAGGCCGAACTATAAATACATCAGCAATTCGACCTTTTTCACATGCATGACTTTTACGCCATTAGAGCTATTCTCAAAAGTATTAATCTCAGAATCAAAATATTTGGTGTGTGGATGCATTCTTACATGGTCAACCCTCATGAAAAAAATTGGCGCAATTCCATCAAAAATCATGACTTGAGGCCAAACTATAAATACATCAGCAATTCGACCTTTTTCACATGCATGACTTTTACGCCATGAGAATTATTCTCAAAAGTATTAATCTCAGAATCAAAATATTTGGTGTGTGGATGCATTCTTACATGGTCGACCCTCATGAAAAAAATTGGCGCAATTCCATCAAAAATCATGACTTGAGGCCGAACTATAAATACATCAGCAATTCGACCTTTTTCACATGCATGACTTTTACGCCATTAGATTTATTCTCAAAAGTATTAATCTCAGAATCAAAATATTTGGTGTGTGGATGCATTCTTACATGGTCGACCCTCATGAAAAAAATTGGCGCAATTCCATCAAAAATCATGACTTGAGGCCGAACTATAAATACATCATCGATTCGACCTTTTTCACATGCATGACTTTTACGCCATTAGAGCTATTCTCAAAAGTATTAATCTCAGAATCAAAATATTTGGTGTGTGGATGCATTCTTACATGGTCGACCCTCATGAAAAAAATTGGCGCAATTCCATCAAAAATCATGACTTGAGGCCGAACTATAAATACATCAGCAATTCGACCTTTTTCACATGCATGACTTTTACGCCATTAGAGCTATTCTCAAAAGTATTAATCTCAGAATCAAAATATTTGGTGTGTGGATGCATTCTTACATGGTCGACCCTCATGAAAAAAATTGGCGCAATTCCATCAAAAATCATGACTTGAGGCCAAACTATAAATACATCAGCAACTCGACCTTTTTCACATGCATGACTTTTACGCCATTAGAGCTATTCTCAAAAGTATTAATCTCAGAATCAAAATATTTGGTGTGTGGATGCATTATTACATGGTCGACCCTCATGAAAAAAATTGGCGCAATTCCATCAAAAATCATGACTTGAGGCCAAACTATAAATACATCAGCAATTCGACCTTTTTCACATGCATGACTTTTACGCCATGAGAATTATTCTCAAAAGTATTAATCTCAGAATCAAAATATTTGGTGTGTGGATGCATTCTTACATGGTCGACCCTCATGAAAAAAATTGGCGCAATTCCATCAAAAATCATGACTTGAGGCCGAACTATAAATACATCAGCAATTCGACCTTTTTCACATGCATGACTTTTACGCCATTAGATTTATTCTCAAAAGTATTAATCTCAGAATCAAAATATTTGGTGTGTGGATGCATTCTTACATGGTCGACCCTCATGAAAAAAATTGGCGCAATTCCATCAAAAATCATGACTTGAGGCCGAACTATAAATACATCATCGATTCGACCTTTTTCACATGCATGACTTTTACGCCATTAGAGCTATTCTCAAAAGTATTAATCTCAGAATCAAAATATTTGGTGTGTGGATGCATTCTTACATGGTCGACCCTCATGAAAAAAATTGGCGCAATTCCATCAAAAATCATGACTTGAGGCCGAACTATAAATACATCAGCAATTCGACCTTTTTCACATGCATGACTTTTACGCCATTAGAGCTATTCTCAAAAGTATTAATCTCAGAATCAAAATATTTGGTGTGTGGATGCATTCTTACATGGTCAACCCTCATGAAAAAAATTGGCGCAATTCCATCAAAAATCATGACTTGAGGCCAAACTATAAATACATCAGCAACTCGACCTTTTTCACATGCATGACTTTTACGCCATTAGAGCTATTCTCAAAAGTATTAATCTCAGAATCAAAATATTTGGTGTGTGGATGCATTATTACATGGTCGACCCTCATGAAAAAAATTGGCGCAATTCCATCAAAAATCATGACTTGAGGCCGAACTATAAATACATCAGCAATTCGACCTTTTTCACATGCATGACTTTTACGCCATTACAGCTATTCTCAAAAGTATTAATCTCAGAATCAAAATATTTGGTGTGTGGATGCATTCTTACATGGTCGACCCTCATGAAAAAAAGTGGCGCAATTCCATCAAAAATCATGACTTGAGGCCAAACTATAAATACATCAGCGATTCGACCTTTTTTTCACATGCATGACTTTTACGCCATTAGAGCTATTCTAAAAAGTATTAATCTCAGAATCAAAATATTTGGTGTGTGGATGCATTCTTACATGGTCGACCCTCATGAAAAAATTTGGCGCAATTCCATCAAAAATTATGACTTGAGGCCGAACTATAAATACATCAGCAATTCGACCTTTTTCACATGCATGACTTTTACGCCATTAGAGCTATTCTCAAAAGTATTAATCTCAGAATCAAAATATTTGGTGTGTGGATGCATTCTTACATGGTCGACCCTCATGAAAAAAATTGGCGCAATTCCATCAAAAATCATGACTTGAGGCCGAACTATAAATACATCAGCGATTCGACCTTTTTCACATGCATGACTTTTACGCCATTAGAGCTATTCTCAAAAGTATTAATCTCAGAATCAAAATATTTGGTGTGTGGATGCATTCTTACATGGTCGACCCTCATGAAAAAAATTGGCGCAATTCCATCAAAAATTATGACTTGAGGCCGAACTATAAATACATCAGCAATTCGACCTTTTTCACATGCATGACTTTTACGCCATTAGAGCTATTCTCAAAAGTATTAATCTCAGAATCAAAATATTTGGTGTGTGGATGCATTCTTACATGGTCGACCCTCATGAAAAAAATTGGCGCAATTCCATCAAAAATCATGACTTGAGGCCGAACTATAAATACATCAGCAATTCGACCTTTTTCACATGCATGACTTTTACGCCATTAGAGCTATTCTCAAAAGTATTAATCTCAGAATCAAAATATTTGGTGTGTGGATGCATTCTTACATGGTCAACCCTCATGAAAAAAATTGGCGCAATTCCATCAAAAATCATGACTTGAGGCCAAACTATAAATACATCAGCAATTCGACCTTTTTCACATGCATGACTTTTACGCCATGAGAATTATTCTCAAAAGTATTAATCTCAGAATCAAAATATTTGGTGTGTGGATGCATTCTTACATGGTCGACCCTCATGAAAAAAATTGGCGCAATTCCATCAAAAATCATGACTTGAGGCCGAACTATAAATACATCAGCAATTCGACCTTTTTCACATGCATGACTTTTACGCCATTAGATTTATTCTCAAAAGTATTAATCTCAGAATCAAAATATTTGGTGTGTGGATGCATTCTTACATGGTCGACCCTCATGAAAAAAATTGGCGCAATTCCATCAAAAATCATGACTTGAGGCCGAACTATAAATACATCAGCGATTCGACCTTTTTCACATGCATGACTTTTACGCCATTAGAGCTATTCTCAAAAGTATTAATCTCAGAATCAAAATATTTGGTGTGTGGATGCATTCTTACATGGTCGACCCTCATGAAAAAAATTGGCGCAATTCCATCAAAAATCATGACTTGAGGCCGAACTATAAATACATCAGCAATTCGACCTTTTTCACATGCATGACTTTTACGCCATTAGAGCTATTCTCAAAAGTATTAATCTCAGAATCAAAATATTTGGTGTGTGGATGCATTCTTACATGGTCAACCCTCATGAAAAAAATTGGCGCAATTCCATCAAAAATCATGACTTGAGGCCAAACTATAAATACATCAGCAACTCGACCTTTTTCACATGCATGACTTTTACGCCATTAGAGCTATTCTCAAAAGTATTAATCTCAGAATCAAAATATTTGGTGTGTGGATGCATTCTTACATGGTCGACCCTCATGAAAAAAATTGGCGCAATTCCATCAAAAATCATGACTTGAGGCCGAACTATAAATACATCAGCGATTCGACCTTTTTCACATGCATGACTTTTACGCCATTAGAGCTATTCTCAAAAGTATTAATCTCAGAATCAAAATATTTGGTGTGTGGATGCATTCTTACATGGTCGACCCTCATGAAAAAAATTGGCGCAATTCCATCAAAAATCATGACTTGAGGCCGAACTATAAATACATCAGCAATTCGACCTTTTTCACATGCATGACTTTTACGCCATTAGAGCTATTCTCAAAAGTATTAATCTCAGAATCAAAATATTTGGTGTGTGGATGCATTCTTACATGGTCAACCCTCATGAAAAAAATTGGCGCAATTCCATCAAAAATCATGACTTGAGGCCAAACTATAAATACATCAGCAACTCGACCTTTTTCACATGCATGACTTTTACGCCATTAGAGCTATTCTCAAAAGTATTAATCTCAGAATCAAAATATTTGGTGTGTGGATGCATTCTTACATGGTCGACCCTCATGAAAAAAATTGGCGCAATTCCATCAAAAATCATGACTTGAGGCCGAACTATAAATACATCAGCGATTCGACCTTTTTCACATGCATGACTTTTACGCCATTACAGCTATTCTCAAAAGTATTAATCTCAGAATCAAAATATTTGGTGTGTGGATGCATTCTTACATGGTCGACCCTCATGAAAAAAAGTGGCGCAATTCCATCAAAAATCATGACTTGAGGCCAAACTATAAATACATCAGCGATTCGACCTTTTTTTCACATGCATGACTTTTACGCCATTAGAGCTATTCTAAAAAGTATTAATCTCAGAATCAAAATATTTGGTGTGTGGATGCATTCTTACATGGTCGACCCTCATGAAAAAATTTGGCGCAATTCCATCAAAAATTATGACTTGAGGCCGAACTATAAATACATCAGCAATTCGACCTTTTTCACATGCATGACTTTTACGCCATTAGAGCTATTCTCAAAAGTATTAATCTCAGAATCAAAATATTTGGTGTGTGGATGCATTCTTACATGGTCGACCCTCATGAAAAAAATTGGCGCAATTCCATCAAAAATCATGACTTGAGGCCGAACTATAAATACATCAGCGATTCGACCTTTTTCACATGCATGACTTTTACGCCATTAGAGCTATTCTCAAAAGTATTAATCTCAGAATCAAAATATTTGGTGTGTGGATGCATTCTTACATGGTCGACCCTCATGAAAAAAATTGGCGCAATTCCATCAAAAATTATGACTTGAGGCCGAACTATAAATACATCAGCAATTCGACCTTTTTCACATGCATGACTTTTACGCCATTAGAGCTATTCTCAAAAGTATTAATCTCAGAATCAAAATATTTGGTGTGTGGATGCATTCTTACATGGTCGACCCTCATGAAAAAAATTGGCGCAATTCCATCAAAAATCATGACTTGAGGCCGAACTATAAATACATCAGCAATTCGACCTTTTTCACATGCATGACTTTTACGCCATTAGAGCTATTCTCAAAAGTATTAATCTCAGAATCAAAATATTTGGTGTGTGGATGCATTCTTACATGGTCAACCCTCATGAAAAAAATTGGCGCAATTCCATCAAAAATCATGACTTGAGGCCAAACTATAAATACATCAGCAATTCGACCTTTTTCACATGCATGACTTTTACGCCATGAGAATTATTCTCAAAAGTATTAATCTCAGAATCAAAATATTTGGTGTGTGGATGCATTCTTACATGGTCGACCCTCATGAAAAAAATTGGCGCAATTCCATCAAAAATTATGACTTGAGGCCGAACTATAAATACATCAGCAATTCGACCTTTTTCACATGCATGACTTTTACGCCATTAGAGCTATTCTCAAAAGTATTAATCTCAGAATCAAAATATTTGGTGTATGGATGCATTCTTACATGGTCGACCCTCATGAAAAAAATTGGCGCAATTCCATCAAAAATCATGACTTGAGGCCGAACTATAAATACATCAGCAATTCGACCTTTTTCACATGCATGACTTTTACGCCATTAGAGCTATTCTCAAAAGTATTAATCTCAGAATCAAAATATTTGGTGTGTGGGTGCATTCTTACATGGTCAACCCTCATGAAAAAATTGGCGCAATTCCATCAAAAATCATGACTTGAGGCCGAACTATAAATACATCAGCGATTCGACCTTTTTCACATGCATGACTTTTACGCCATTAGAGCTATTCTCAAAAGTATTAATCTCAGAATCAAAATATTTGGTGTGTGGATGCATTCTTACATGGTCAACCCTCATGAAAAAAATTGGCGCAATTCCATCAAAAATCATGACTTGAGGCCGAACTATAAATACATCAGCGATTCGACCTTTTTCACATGCATGACTTTTACGCCATTAGAGCTATTCTCAAAAGTATTAATCTCAGAATCAAAATATTTGGTGTGTGGATGCATTCTTACATGGTCAACCCTCATGAAAAAATTTGGCGCAATTCCATCAAAAATTATGACTTGAGGCCGAACTATAAATACATCAGCGATTCGACCTTTTTCACATGCATGACTTTTACGCCATTAGAGCTATTCTCAAAAGTATTAATCTCAGAATCAAAATATTTGGTGTGTGGATGCATTCTTACATGGTCGACCCTCATGAAAAAAAGTGGCGCAATTCCATCAAAAATCATGACTTGAGGCCAAACTATAAATACATCAGCGATTCGACCTTTTTTTCACATGCATGACTTTTACGCCATTAGAGCTATTCTAAAAAGTATTAATCTCAGAATCAAAATATTTGGTGTGTGGATGCATTCTTACATGGTCGACCCTCATGAAAAAAATTGGCGCAATTCCATCAAAAATTATGACTTGAGGCCGAACTATAAATACATCAGCAATTCGACCTTTTTCACATGCATGACTTTTACGCCATTAGAGCTATTCTCAAAAGTATTAATCTCAGAATCAAAATATTTGGTGTGTGGATGCATTCTTACATGGTCGACCCTCATGAAAAAAATTGGCGCAATTCCATCAAAAATCATGACTTGAGGCCGAACTATAAATACATCAGCGATTCGACCTTTTTCACATGCATGACTTTTACGCCATTAGAGCTATTCTCAAAAGTATTAATCTCAGAATCAAAATATTTGGTGTGTGGATGCATTCTTACATGGTCAACCCTCATGAAAAAAATTGGCGCAATTCCATCAAAAATTATGACTTGAGGCCGAACTATAAATACATCAGCAATTCGACCTTTTTCACATGCATGACTTTTACGCCATTAGAGCTATTCTCAAAAGTATTAATCTCAGAATCAAAATATTTGGTGTGTGGATGCATTCTTACATGGTCGACCCTCATGAAAAAAATTGGCGCAATTCCATCAAAAATCATGACTTGAGGCCAAACTATAAATACATCAGCAATTCGACCTTTTTCACATGCATGACTTTTACGCCATTAGAGCTATTCTCAAAAGTATTAATCTCAGAATCAAAATATTTGGTGTGTGGATGCATTCTTACATGGTCGACCCTCATGAAAAAAATTGGCGCAATTCCATCAAAAATTATGACTTGAGGCCAAACTATAAATACATCAGCAATTCGACCTTTTTCACATGCATGACTTTTACGCCATTAGAGCTATTCTCAAAAGTATTAATCTCAGAATCAAAATATTTGGTGTGTGGATGCATTCTTACATGGTCGACCCTCATGAAAAAAATTGGCGCAATTCCATCAAAAATCATGACTTGAGGCCGAACTATAAATACATCAGCAATTCGACCTTTTTCACATGCATGACTTTTACGCCATTAGATTTATTCTCAAAAGTATTAATCTCAGAATCAAAATATTTGGTGTGTGGATGCATTCTTACATGGTCGACCCTCATGAAAAAAATTGGCGCAATTCCATCAAAAATCATGACTTGAGGCCGAACTATAAATACATCATCGATTCGACCTTTTTCACACGCATGACTTTTACGCCATTAGAGCTATTCTCAAAAGTATTAATCTCAGAATCAAAATATTTGGTGTGTGGATGCATTCTTACATGGTCGACCCTCATGAAAAAAATTGGCGCAATTCCATCAAAAATCATGACTTGAGGCCGAACTATAAATACATCAGCAATTCGACCTTTTTCACATGCATGACTTTTACGCCATTAGAGCTATTCTCAAAAGTATTAATCTCAGAATCAAAATATTTGGTGTGTGGATGCATTCTTACATGGTCAACCCTCATGAAAAAATTTGGCGCAATTCCATCAAAAATCATGACTTGAGGCCAAACTATAAATACATCAGCAATTCGACCTTTTTCACATGCATGACTTTTACGCCATTAGAGCTATTCTCAAAAGTATTAATCTCAGAATCAAAATATTTGGTGTGTGGATGCATTCTTACATGGTCGACCCTCATGAAAAAAATTGGCGCAATTCCATCAAAAATCATGACTTGAGGCCGAACTATAAATACATCAGCAATTCGACCTTTTTCACATGCATGACTTTTACGCCATTAGAGCTATTCTCAAAAGTATTAATCTCAGAATCAAAATATTTGGTGTGTGGGTGCATTCTTACATGGTCAACCCTCATGAAAAAATTGGCGCAATTCCATCAAAAATCATGACTTGAGGCCGAACTATAAATACATCAGCGATTCGACCTTTTTCACATGCATGACTTTTACGCCATTAGAGCTATTCTCAAAAGTATTAATCTCAGAATCAAAATATTTGGTGTGTGGATGCATTCTTACATGGTCGACCCTCATGAAAAAAATTGGCGCAATTCCATCAAAAATCATGACTTGAGGCCGAACTATAAATACATCAGCGATTCGACCTTTTTCACATGCATGACTTTTACGCCATTAGAGCTATTCTCAAAAGTATTAATCTCAGAATCAAAATATTTGGTGTGTGGATGCATTCTTACATGGTCAACCCTCATGAAAAAATTTGGCGCAATTCCATCAAAAATTATGACTTGAGGCCGAACTATAAATACATCAGCAATTCGACCTTTTTCACACGCATGACTTTTACGCCATTAGAGCTATTCTCAAAAGTATTAATCTCAGAATCAAAATATTTGGTGTGTGGATGCATTCTTACATGGTCAACCCTCATGAAAAAAATTGGCGCAATTCCATCAAAAATTATGACTTGAGGCCGAACTATAAATACATCAGCAATTCGACCTTTTTCACATGCATGACTTTTACGCCATTAGAGCTATTCTCAAAAGTATTAATCTCAGAATCAAAATATTTGGTGTGTGGATGCATTCTTACATGGTCGACCCTCATGAAAAAAATTGGCGCAATTCCATCAAAAATCATGACTTGAGGCCAAACTATAAATACATAAGCGATTCGACCTTTTTCACATGCATGACTTTTACGCCATTAGAGCTATTCTCAAAAGTATTAATCTCAGAATCAAAATATTTGGTGTGTGGATGCATTCTTACATGGTCGACCCTCATGAAAAATTTTGGCGCAATTCCATCAAAAATTATGACTTGAGGCCGAACTATAAATACATCAGCAATTCGACCTTTTTCACATGCATGACTTTTACGCCATTAGAGCTATTATCAAAAGTATTGATCTCAGAATCAAAATATTTGGTGTGTGGATGCATTCTTACATGGTCAACCCTCATGAAAAAAATTGGCGCAATTCCATCAAAAATCATGACTTGAGGCCAAACTATAAATACATCAGCAATTCGACCTTTTTCACATGCATGACTTTTACGCCATGAGAATTATTCTCAAAAGTATTAATCTCAGAATCAAAATATTTGGTGTGTGGATGCATTCTTACATGGTCGACCCTCATGAAAAAAATTGGCGCAATTCCATCAAAAATCATGACTTGAGGCCGAACTATAAATACATCAGCAATTCGACCTTTTTCACATGCATGACTTTTACGCCATTAGAGCTATTCTCAAAAGTATTAATCTCAGAATCAAAATATTTGGTGTGTGGATGCATTCTTACATGGTCAACCATCATGAAAAAAATTGGCGCAATTCCATCAAAAATCATGACTTGAGGCCGAACTATAAATACATCATCGATTCGACCTTTTTCACACGCATGACTTTTACGCCATTAGAGCTATTCTCAAAAGTATTAATCTCAGAATCAAAATATTTGGTGTGTGGATGCATTCTTACATGGTCGACCCTCATGAAAAAAATTGGCGCAATTCCATCAAAAATCATGACTTGAGGCCGAACTATAAATACATCAGCAATTCGACCTTTTTCACATGCATGACTTTTACGCCATTAGAGCTATTCTCAAAAGTATTAATCTCAGAATCAAAATATTTGGTGTGTGGATGCATTCTTACATGGTCAACCCTCATGAAAAAAATTGGCGCAATTCCATCAAAAATCATGACTTGAGGCCAAACTATAAATACATCAGCAATTCGACCTTTTTCACATGCATGACTTTTACGCCATTAGAGCTATTCTCAAAAGTATTAATCTCAGAATCAAAATATTTGGTGTGTGGATGCATTCTTACATGGTCGACCCTCATGAAAAAAATTGGCGCAATTCCATCAAAAATCATGACTTGAGGCCAAACTATAAATACATCAGCAATTCGACCTTTTTCACATGCATGACTTTTACGCCATTAGAGCTATTCTCAAAAGTATTAATCTCAGAATCAAAATATTTGGTGTGTGGATGCATTCTTACATGGTCAACCCTCATGAAAAAATTGGCGCAATTCCATCAAAAATCATGACTTGAGGCCGAACTATAAATACATCAGCGATTCGACCTTTTTCACATGCATGACTTTTACGCCATTAGAGCTATTCTCAAAAGTATTAATCTCAGAATCAAACTATTTGGTGTGTGGATGCATTCTTACATGGTCAACCCTCATGAAAAAATTTGGCGCAATTCCATCAAAAATTATGACTTGAGGCCGAACTATAAATACATCAGCAATTCGACCTTTTTCACACGCATGACTTTTACGCCATTAGAGCTATTCTCAAAAGTATTAATCTCAGAATCAAAATATTTGGTGTGTGGATGCATTCTTACATGGTCAACCCTCATGAAAAAAATTGGCGCAATTCCATCAAAAATTATGACTTGAGGCCGAACTATAAATACATCAGCAATTCGACCTTTTTCACATGCATGACTTTTACGCCATTAGAGCTATTCTCAAAAGTATTAATCTCAGAATCAAAATATTTGGTGTGTGGATGCATTCTTACATGGTCGACCCTCATGAAAAAAATTGGCGCAATTCCATCAAAAATCATGACTTGAGGCCAAACTATAAATACATAAGCGATTCGACCTTTTTCACATGCATGACTTTTACGCCATTAGAGCTATTCTCAAAAGTATTAATCTCAGAATCAAAATATTTGGTGTGTGGATGCATTCTTACATGGTCGACCCTCATGAAAAAATTTGGCGCAATTCCATCAAAAATTATGACTTGAGGCCGAACTATAAATACATCAGCAATTCGACCTTTTTCACATGCATGACTTTTACGCCATTAGAGCTATTCTCAAAAGTATTGATCTCAGAATCAAAATATTTGGTGTGTGGATGCATTCTTACATGGTCGACCCTCATGAAAAAAATTGGCGCAATTCCATCAAAAATCATGACTTGAGGCCGAACTATAAATACATCAGCAATTCGACCTTTTTCACATGCATGACTTTTACGCCATTAGAGCTATTCTCAAAAGTATTAATCTCAGAATCAAAATATTTGGTGTGTGGATGCATTCTTACATGGTCAACCATCATGAAAAAAATTGGCGCAATTCCATCAAAAATCATGACTTGAGGCCGAACTATAAATACATCATCGATTCGACCTTTTTCACACGCATGACTTTTACGCCATTAGAGCTATTCTCAAAAGTATTAATCTCAGAATCAAAATATTTGGTGTGTGGATGCATTCTTACATGGTCGACCCTCATGAAAAAAATTGGCGCAATTCCATCAAAAATCATGACTTGAGGCCGAACTATAAATACATCAGCAATTCGACCTTTTTCACATGCATGACTTTTACGCCATTAGAGCTATTCTCAAAAGTATTAATCTCAGAATCAAAATATTTGGTGTGTGGATGCATTCTTACATGGTCAACCATCATGAAAAAAATTGGCGCAATTCCATCAAAAATCATGACTTGAGGCCGAACTATAAATACATCATCGATTCGACCTTTTTCACACGCATGACTTTTACGCCATTAGAGCTATTCTCAAAAGTATTAATCTCAGAATCAAAATATTTGGTGTGTGGATGCATTCTTACATGGTCGACCCTCATGAAAAAAATTGGCGCAATTCCATCAAAAATCATGACTTGAGGCCGAACTATAAATACATCAGCAATTCGACCTTTTTCACATGCATGACTTTTACGCCATTAGAGCTATTCTCAAAAGTATTAATCTCAGAATCAAAATATTTGGTGTGTGGATGCATTCTTACATGGTCAACCCTCATGAAAAAAATTGGCGCAATTCCATCAAAAATTATGACTTGAGGCCAAACTATAAATACATCAGCAATTCGACCTTTTTCACATGCATGACTTTTACGCCATTAGAGCTATTCTCAAAAGTATTGATCTCAGAATCAAAATATTTGGTGTGTGGATGCATTCTTACATGGTCGACCCTCATGAAAAAAATTGGCGCAATTCCATCAAAAATCATGACTTGAGGCCGAACTATAAATACATCAGCGATTCGACCTTTTTCACATGCATGACTTTTACGCCATTAGAGCTATTCTCAAAAGTATTAATCTCAGAATCAAACTATTTGGTGTGTGGATGCATTCTTACATGGTCAACCCTCATGAAAAAATTTGGCGCAATTCCATCAAAAATTATGACTTGAGGCCGAACTATAAATACATCAGCAATTCGACCTTTTTCACACGCATGACTTTTACGCCATTAGAGCTATTCTCAAAAGTATTAATCTCAGAATCAAAATATTTGGTGTGTGGATGCATTCTTACATGGTCAACCCTCATGAAAAAAATTGGCGCAATTCCATCAAAAATTATGACTTGAGGCCGAACTATAAATACATCAGCAATTCGACCTTTTTCACATGCATGACTTTTACGCCATTAGAGCTATTCTCAAAAGTATTAATCTCAGAATCAAAATATTTGGTGTGTGGATGCATTCTTACATGGTCGACCCTCATGAAAAAAATTGGCGCAATTCCATCAAAAATCATGACTTGAGGCCAAACTATAAATACATAAGCGATTCGACCTTTTTCACATGCATGACTTTTACGCCATTAGAGCTATTCTCAAAAGTATTAATCTCAGAATCAAAATATTTGGTGTGTGGATGCATTCTTACATGGTCGACCCTCATGAAAAAATTTGGCGCAATTCCATCAAAAATTATGACTTGAGGCCGAACTATAAATACATCAGCAATTCGACCTTTTTCACATGCATGACTTTTACGCCATTAGAGCTATTCTCAAAAGTATTGATCTCAGAATCAAAATATTTGGTGTGTGGATGCATTCTTACATGGTCAACCCTCATGAAAAAAATTGGCGCAATTCCATCAAAAATCATGACTTGAGGCCAAACTATAAATACATCAGCAATTCGACCTTTTTCACATGCATGACTTTTACGCCATGAGAATTATTCTCAAAAGTATTAATCTCAGAATCAAAATATTTGGTGTGTGGATGCATTCTTACATGGTCGACCCTCATGAAAAAAATTGGCGCAATTCCATCAAAAATCATGACTTGAGGCCGAACTATAAATACATCAGCAATTCGACCTTTTTCACATGCATGACTTTTACGCCATTAGAGCTATTCTCAAAAGTATTAATCTCAGAATCAAAATATTTGGTGTGTGGATGCATTCTTACATGGTCAACCATCATGAAAAAAATTGGCGCAATTCCATCAAAAATCATGACTTGAGGCCGAACTATAAATACATCATCGATTCGACCTTTTTCACACGGATGACTTTTACGCCATTAGAGCTATTCTCAAAAGTATTAATCTCAGAATCAAAATATTTGGTGTGTGGATGCATTCTTACATGGTCAACCCTCATGAAAAAAATTGGCGCAATTCCATCAAAAATTATGACTTGAGGCCGAACTATAAATACATCAGCAATTCGACCTTTTTCACATGCATGACTTTTACGCCATGAGAATTATTCTCAAAAGTATTAATCTCAGAATCAAAATATTTGGTTTGTGGATGCATTCTTACATGGTCGACCCTCATGAAAAAAATTGGCGCAATTCCATCAAAAATCATGACTTGAGGCCGAACTATAAATACATCAGCGATTCGAACTTTTTCACATGCATGACTTTTACGCCATTAGAGCTATTCTCAAAAGTATTAATCTCAGAATCAAAATATTTGGTGTGTGGATGCATTCTTACATGGTCGACCCTCATGAAAAAATGTGGCGCAATTCCATTAAAAATCATGACTTGAGGCCAAACTATAAATACATCAGCAATTCGACCTTTTTCACATGCATGACTTTTACGCCATGAGAATTATTCTCAAAAGTATTAATCTCAGAATCAAAATATTTGGTGTGTGGATGCATTCTTACATGGTCGACCCTCATGAAAAAAATTGGCGCAATTCCATCAAAAATCATGACTTGAGGCCAAACTATAAATACATCAGCAATTCGACCTTTTTCACATGCATGACTTTTACGCCATTAGAGCTATTCTCAAAAGTATTGATCTCAGAATCAAAATATTTGGTGTGTGGATGCATTCTTACATGGTCAACCCTCATGAAAAAAATTGGCGCAATTCCATCAAAAATCATGACTTGAGGCCAAACTATAAATACATCAGCAATTCGACCTTTTTCACATGCATGACTTTTACGCCATGAGAATTATTCTCAAAAGTATTAATCTCAGAATCAAAATATTTGGTGTGTGGATGCATTCTTACATGGTCGACCCTCATGAAAAAAATTGGCGCAATTCCATCAAAAATCATGACTTGAGGCCGAACTATAAATACATCAGCAATTCGACCTTTTTCACATGCATGACTTTTACGCCATTAGATTTATTCTCAAAAGTATTAATCTCAGAATCAAAATATTTGGTGTGTGGATGCATTCTTACATGGTCAACCCTCATGAAAAAAATTGGCGCAATTCCATCAAAAATCATGACTTGAGGCCGAACTATAAATACATCATCGATTCGACCTTTTTCACACGCATGACTTTTACGCCATTAGAGCTATTCTCAAAAGTATTAATCTCAGAATCAAAATATTTGGTGTGTGGATGCATTCTTACATGGTCGACCCTCATGAAAAAAATTGGCGCAATTCCATCAAAAATTATGACTTGAGGCCGAACTATAAATACATCAGCAATTCGACCTTTTTCACATGCATGACTTTTACGCCATGAGAGTTATTCTCAAAAGTATTAATCTCAGAATCAAAATATTTGGTGTGTGGATGCATTCTTACATGGTCGACCCTCATGAAAAAAATTGGTGCAATTCCATAAAAAATCATGACTTGAGGCCGAACTATAAATACATCAGCGATTCGAACTTTTTCACATGCATGACTTTTACGCCATTAGAGCTATTCTCAAAAGTATTAATCTCAGAATCAAAATATTTGGTGTGTGGATGCATTCTTACATGGTCGACCCTGATGAAAAAATGTGGCGCAATTCCATCAAAAATCATGACTTGAGGCCGAACTATAAATACATCAGCAATTCGACCTTTTTCACATGCATGACTTTTACGCCATGAGAATTATTCTCAAAAGTATTAATCTCAGAATCAAAATATTTGGTGTGTGGATGCATTCTTACATGGTCGACCCTCATGAAAAAAATTGGCGCAATTCCATCAAAAATCATGACTTGAGGCCAAACTATAAATACATCAGCGATTCGACCTTTTTCACATGCATGACTTTTACGCCATTAGAGTTATTCTCAAAAGTATTAATCTCAGAATCAAAATATTTGGTGTGTGGATGCATTCTTACATGGTCGACCCTCATGAAAAAAATTGGCGCAATTCCATCAAAAATCATGACTTGAGGCCGAACTATAAATACATCATCGATTCGACCTTTTTCACACGGATGACTTTTACGCCATTAGAGCTATTCTCAAAAGTATTAATCTCAGAATCAAAATATTTGGTGTGTGGATGCATTCTTACATGGTCAACCCTCATGAAAAAAATTGGCGCAATTCCATCAAAAATTATGACTTGAGGCCGAACTATAAATACATCAGCAATTCGACCTTTTTCACATGCATGACTTTTACGCCATGAGAATTATTCTCAAAAGTATTAATCTCAGAATCAAAATATTTGGTTTGTGGATGCATTCTTACATGGTCGACCCTCATGAAAAAAATTGGCGCAATTCCATCAAAAATCATGACTTGAGGCCGAACTATAAATACATCAGCGATTCGAACTTTTTCACATGCATGACTTTTACGCCATTAGAGCTATTCTCAAAAGTATTAATCTCAGAATCAAAATATTTGGTGTGTGGATGCATTCTTACATGGTCGACCCTCATGAAAAAATGTGGCGCAATTCCATTAAAAATCATGACTTGAGGCCAAACTATAAATACATCAGCAATTCGACCTTTTTCACATGCATGACTTTTACGCCATGAGAATTATTCTCAAAAGTATTAATCTCAGAATCAAAATATTTGGTGTGTGGATGCATTCTTACATGGTCGACCCTCATGAAAAAAATTGGCGCAATTCCATCAAAAATCATGACTTGAGGCCAAACTATAAATACATCAGCAATTCGACCTTTTTCACATGCATGACTTTTACGCCATTAGAGCTATTCTCAAAAGTATTGATCTCAGAATCAAAATATTTGGTGTGTGGATGCATTCTTACATGGTCAACCCTCATGAAAAAAATTGGCGCAATTCCATCAAAAATCATGACTTGAGGCCAAACTATAAATACATCAGCAATTCGACCTTTTTCACATGCATGACTTTTACGCCATGAGAATTATTCTCAAAAGTATTAATCTCAGAATCAAAATATTTGGTGTGTGGATGCATTCTTACATGGTCGACCCTCATGAAAAAAATTGGCGCAATTCCATCAAAAATCATGACTTGAGGCCGAACTATAAATACATCAGCAATTCGACCTTTTTCACATGCATGACTTTTACGCCATTAGATTTATTCTCAAAAGTATTAATCTCAGAATCAAAATATTTGGTGTGTGGATGCATTCTTACATGGTCAACCCTCATGAAAAAAATTGGCGCAATTCCATCAAAAATCATGACTTGAGGCCGAACTATAAATACATCATCGATTCGACCTTTTTCACACGCATGACTTTTACGCCATTAGAGCTATTCTCAAAAGTATTAATCTCAGAATCAAAATATTTGGTGTGTGGATGCATTCTTACATGGTCGACCCTCATGAAAAAAATTGGCGCAATTCCATCAAAAATTATGACTTGAGGCCGAACTATAAATACATCAGCAATTCGACCTTTTTCACATGCATGACTTTTACGCCATGAGAGTTATTCTCAAAAGTATTAATCTCAGAATCAAAATATTTGGTGTGTGGATGCATTCTTACATGGTCGACCCTCATGAAAAAAATTGGTGCAATTCCATAAAAAATCATGACTTGAGGCCGAACTATAAATACATCAGCGATTCGAACTTTTTCACATGCATGACTTTTACGCCATTAGAGCTATTCTCAAAAGTATTAATCTCAGAATCAAAATATTTGGTGTGTGGATGCATTCTTACATGGTCGACCCTGATGAAAAAATGTGGCGCAATTCCATCAAAAATCATGACTTGAGGCCGAACTATAAATACATCAGCAATTCGACCTTTTTCACATGCATGACTTTTACGCCATGAGAATTATTCTCAAAAGTATTAATCTCAGAATCAAAATATTTGGTGTGTGGATGCATTCTTACATGGTCGACCCTCATGAAAAAAATTGGCGCAATTCCATCAAAAATCATGACTTGAGGCCAAACTATAAATACATCAGCGATTCGACCTTTTTCACATGCATGACTTTTACGCCATTAGAGTTATTCTCAAAAGTATTAATCTCAGAATCAAAATATTTGGTGTGTGGATGCATTCTTACATGGTCGACCCTCATGAAAAAAATTGGCGCAATTCCATCAAAAATTATGACTTGAGGCCAAACTATAAATACATCAGCGATTCGTCCTTTTTCACATGCATGACTTTTACGCCATTAGAGTTATTCTCAAAAGTATTAATCTCAGAATCAAAATATTTGGTGTGTGGATGCATTCTTACATGGTCAACCCTCATGAAAAAATTTGGCGCAATTCCATCAAAATTATGACTTGAGGCCGAACTATAAATACATCAGCAATTCGACCTTTTTCACACGCATGACTTTTACGCCATTAGAGCTATTCTCAAAAGTATTAATCTCAGAATCAAAATATTTGGTGTGTGGATGCATTCTTACATGGTCGACCCTCATGAAAAAATTTGGCGCAATTCCATCAAAAATTATGACTTGAGGCCGAACTATAAATACATCAGCAATTCGACCTTTTTCACATGCATGACTTTTACGCCATGAGAGCTATTCTCAAAAGTATTAATCTCAGAATCAAAATATTTGGTGTGTGGATGCATTCTTACATGGTCGACCCTCATGAAAAAAATTGGCGCAATTCCATCAAAAATCATGACTTGAGGCCAAACTATAAATACATAAGCGATTCGACCTTTTTCACATGCATGACTTTTACGCCATTAGAGTTATTCTCAAAAGTATTAATCTCAGAATCAAAATATTTGGTGTGTGGATGCATTCTTACATGGTCAACCCTCATGAAAAAAATTGGGTCAATTCCATCAAAAATCATGACTTGAGGCCGAACTATAAATACATCAGCAATTTCCACCTTTTTCACATGCATGACTTTTACGCCATGAGAATTATTCTCAAAAGTATTAATCTCAGAATCAAAATATTTGGTGTGTGGATGCATTCTTACATGGTCGACCCTCATGAAAAAAATTGGCGCAATTCCATCAAAAATCATGACTTGAGGCCAAACTATAAATACATCAGCAATTCGACCTTTTTCACATGCATGACTTTTACGCCATGAGAATTATTCTCAAAAGTATTAATCTCAGAATCAAAATATTTGGTGTGTGGATGCATTCTTACATGGTCAACCCTCATGAAAAAAATTGGCGCAATTCCATCAAAAATCATGACTTGAGGCCAAACTATAAATACATCAGCGATTCGACCTTTTTCACATGCATGACTTTTACGCCATTAGAGTTATTCTCAAAAGTATTAATCTCAGAATCAAAATATTTGGTGTGTGGATGCATTCTTACATGGTCGACCCTCATGAAAAAAATTGGCGCAATTCCATCAAAAATCATGACTTGAGGCCAAACTATAAATACATCATCGATTCGACCTTTTTCACATGCATGACTTTTACGCCATTAGAGTTATTCTCAAAAGTATTAATCTCAGAATCAAAATATTTGGTGTGTGGATGCATTCTTACATGGTCAACCCTCATGAAAAAAATTGGGTCAATTCCATCAAAAATCATGACTTGAGGCCGAACTATAAATACATCAGCAATTTCCACCTTTTTCACATGCATGACTTTTACGCCATGAGAATTATTCTCAAAAGTTTTAATCTCAGAATCAAAATATTTGGTGTGTGGATGCATTCTTACATGGTCGACCCTCATGAAAAAAATTGGCGCAATTCCATCAAAAATCATGACTTGAGGCCAAACTATAAATACATCATCGATTCGACCTTTTTCACATGCATGACTTTTACGCCATTAGAGTTATTCTCAAAAGTATTAATCTCAGAATCAAAATATTTGGTGTGTGGATGCATTCTTACATGGTCAACCCTCATGAAAAAAATTGGGTCAATTCCATCAAAAATCATGACTTGAGGCCGAACTATAAATACATCAGCAATTTCCACCTTTTTCACATGCATGACTTTTACGCCATGAGAATTATTCTCAAAAGTATTAATCTCAGAATCAAAATATTTGGTGTGTGGATGCATTCTTACATGGTCGACCCTCATGAAAAAAATTGGCGCAATTCCATCAAAAATCATGACTTGAGGCCAAACTATAAATACATCAGCAATTCGACCTTTTTCACATGCATGACTTTTACGCCATGAGAATTATTCTCAAAAGTATTAATCTCAGAATCAAAATATTTGGTGTGTGGATGCATTCTTACATGGTCGACCCTCATGAAAAAAATTGGCGCAATTCCATCAAAAATCATGACTTGAGGCCAAACTATAAATACATCAGCGATTCGACCTTTTTCACATGCATGACTTTTACGCCATTAGAGTTATTCTCAAAAGTATTAATCTCAGAATCAAAATATTTGGTGTGTGGATGCATTCTTACATGGTCGACCCTCATGAAAAAAATTGGCGCAATTCCATCAAAAATCATGACTTGAGGCCAAACTATAAATACATCAGCAATTCGACCTTTTTCACATGCATGACTTTTACGCCATGAGAATTATTCTCAAAAGTATTAATCTCAGAATCAAAATATTTGGTGTGTGGATGCATTCTTACATGGTCGACCCTCATGAAAAAAATTGGCGCAATTCCATCAAAAATCATGACTTGAGGCCAAACTATAAATACATCAGCAATTCGACCTTTTTCACATGCATGACTTTTACGCCATGAGAATTATTCTCAAAAGTATTAATCTCAGAATCAAAATATTTGGTGTGTGGATGCATTCTTACATGGTCGACCCTCATGAAAAAAATTGGCGCAATTCCATCAAAAATCATGACTTGAGGCCGAACTATAAATACATCAGCGATTCGAACTTTTTCACATGCATGACTTTTACGCCATTAGAGCTATTCTCAAAAGTATTAATCTCAGAATCAAAATATTTGGTGTGTGGATGCATTCTTACATGGTCGACCCTCATGAAAAAAATTGGCGCAATTCCATCAAAAATCATGACTTGAGGCCAAACTATAAATACATCAGCAATTCGACCTTTTTCACATGCATGACTTTTACGCCATGAGAATTATTCTCAAAAGTATTAATCTCAGAATCAAAATATTTGGTGTGTGGATGCATTCTTACATGGTCGACCCTCATGAAAAAAATTGGTGCAATTCCATCAAAAATCATGACTTGAGGCCGAACTATAAATACATCAGCGATTCGACCTTTTTCACATGCATGACTTTTACGCCATTAGAGCTATTCTCAAAAGTATTAATCTCAGAATCAAAATATTTGGTGTGTGGATGCATTCTTACATGGTCGACCCTCATGAAAAAAATTGGCGCAATTCCATCAAAAATCATGACTTGAGGCCAAACTATAAATACATCATCGATTCGACCTTTTTCACATGCATGACTTTTACGCCATTAGAGCTATTCTCAAAAGTATTAATCTCAGAATCAAAATATTTGGTGTGTGGATGCATTCTTACATGGTCAACCCTCATGAAAAAATTTGGCGCAATTCCATCAAAAATTATGACTTGAGGCCGAACTATAAATACATCAGCAATTCGACCTTTTTCACATGCATGACTTTTACGCCATTAGAGCTATTCTCAAAAGTATTGATCTCAGAATCAAAATATTTGGTGTGTGGATGCATTCTTACATGGTCGACCCTCATGAAAAAATTTGGCGCAATTCCATCAAAAATTATGACTTGAGGCCAAACTATAAATACATCAGCGATTCGACCTTTTTCACATGCATGACTTTAACGCCATTAGAGCTATTCTCAAAAGTATTAATCTCAGAATCAAAATATTTGGTGTGTGGATGCATTCTTACATGGTCGACCCTCATGAAAAAAATTGGCGCAATTCCATCAAAAATCATGACTTGAGGCCAAACTATAAATACATAAGCGATTCGACCTTTTTCACATGCATGACTTTTACGCCATTAGAGCTATTCTCAAAAGTATTAATCTCAGAATCAAAATATTTGGTGTGTGGATGCATTCTTACATGGTCAACCCTCATGAAAAAATTTGGCGCAATTCCATCAAAAATTATGACTTGAGGCCGAACTATAAATATATCAGCAATTCGACCTTTTTCACATGCATGACTTTTACGCCATTAGAGCTATTCTCAAAAGTATTAATCTCAGAATCAAAATATTTGGTGTGTGGATGCATTCTTACATGGTCAACCCTCATGAAAAAATTTGGCGCAATTCCATCAAAAATTATGACTTGAGGCCGAACTATAAATACATCAGCAATTCGACCTTTTTCACATGCATGACTTTTACGCCATTAGAGCTATTCTCAAAAGTATTGATCTCAGAATCAAAATATTTGGTGTGTGGATGCATTCTTACATGGTCGACCCTCATGAAAAAATTTGGCGCAATTCCATCAAAAATTATGACTTGAGGCCAAACTATAAATACATCAGCGATTCGACCTTTTTCACATGCATGACTTTAACGCCATTAGAGCTATTCTCAAAAGTATTAATCTCAGAATCAAAATATTTGGTGTGTGGATGCATTCTTACATGGTCGACCCTCATGAAAAAAATTGGCGCAATTCCATCAAAAATCATGACTTGAGGCCAAACTATAAATACATAAGCGATTCGACCTTTTTCACATGCATGACTTTTACGCCATTAGAGCTATTCTCAAAAGTATTAATCTCAGAATCAAAATATTTGGTGTGTGGATGCATTCTTACATGGTCAACCCTCATGAAAAAATTTGGCGCAATTCCATCAAAAATTATGACTTGAGGCCGAACTATAAATACATCAGCAATTCGACCTTTTTCACATGCATGACTTTTACGCCATTAGAGCTATTCTCAAAAGTATTAATCTCAGAATCAAAATATTTGGTGTGTGGATGCATTCTTACATGGTCAACCCTCATGAAAAAAATTGGCGCAATTCCATCAAAAATTATGACTTGAGGCCGAACTATAAATACATCAGCAATTCGACCTTTTTCACACGCATGACTTTTACGCCATTAGAGCTATTCTCAAAAGTATTAATCTCAGAATCAAAATATTTGGTGTGTGGATGCATTCTTACATGGTCGACCCTCATGAAAAAATTTGGCGCAATTCCATCAAAAATTATGACTTGAGGCCGAACTATAAATACATCAGCAATTCGACCTTTTTCACATGCATGACTTTTACGCCATTAGAGCTATTCTCAAAAGTATTAATCTCAGAATCAAAATATTTGGTGTGTGGATGCATTCTTACATGGTCGACCCTCATGAAAAAAATTGGCGCAATTCCATCAAAAATCATGACTTGAGGCCAAACTATAAATACATAAGCGATTCGACCTTTTTCACATGCATGATTTTTACGCCATTACAGCTATTCTCAAAAGTATTAATCTCAGAATCAAAATATTTGGTGTGTGGATGCATTCTTACATGGTCGACCCTCATGAAAAAAATTGGCGCAATTCCATCAAAAATCATGACTTGAGGCCAAACTATAAATACATCAGCAATTCGACCTTTTTCACATGCATGACTTTTACGCCATTAGAGCTATTCTCAAAAGTATTAATCTCAGAATCAAAATATTTGGTGTGTGGATGCATTCTTACATGGTCGACCCTCATGAAAAAAATTGGCGCAATTCCATCAAAAATCATGACTTGAGGCCGAACTATAAATATATCAGCAATTCGACCTTTTTCACATGCATGACTTTTACGCCATTAGAGCTATTCTCAAAAGTATTAATCTCAGAATCAAAATATTTGGTGTGTGGATGCATTCTTACATGGTCGACCCTCATGAAAAAATTTGGCGCAATTCCATCAAAAATTATGACTTGAGGCCGAACTATAAATACATCAGCAATTCGACCTTTTTCACATGCATGACTTTTACGCCATTAGAGCTATTCTCAAAAGTATTGATCTCAGAATCAAAATATTTGGTGTGTGGATGCATTCTTACATGGTCGACCCTCATGAAAAAATTTGGCGCAATTCCATCAAAAATTATGACTTGAGGCCGAACTATAAATACATCAGCAATTCGACCTTTTTCACATGCATGACTTTTACGCCATTAGAGCTATTCTCAAAAGTATTGATCTCAGAATCAAAATATTTGGTGTGTGGATGCATTCTTACATGGTCGACCCTCATGAAAAAATTTGGCGCAATTCCATCAAAAATTATGACTTGAGGCCAAACTATAAATACATCAGCGATTCGACCTTTTTCACATGCATGACTTTAACGCCATTAGAGCTATTCTCAAAAGTATTAATCTCAGAATCAAAATATTTGGTGTGTGGATGCATTCTTACATGGTCAACCCTCATGAAAAAAATTGGCGCAATTCCATCAAAAATCATGACTTGAGGCCAAACTATAAATACATAAGCGATTCGACCTTTTTCACATGCATGACTTTTACGCCATTAGAGCTATTCTCAAAAGTATTAATCTCAGAATCAAAATATTTGGTGTGTGGATGCATTCTTACATGGTCAACCCTCATGAAAAAATTTGGCGCAATTCCATCAAAAATTATGACTTGAGGCCGAACTATAAATACATCAGCAATTCGACCTTTTTCACATGCATGACTTTTACGCCATTAGAGCTATTCTCAAAAGTATTAATCTCAGAATCAAAATATTTGGTGTGTGGATGCATTCTTACATGGTCAACCCTCATGAAAAAAATTGGCGCAATTCCATCAAAAATTATGACTTGAGGCCGAACTATAAATACATCAGCAATTCGACCTTTTTCACACGCATGACTTTTACGCCATTAGAGCTATTCTCAAAAGTATTAATCTCAGAATCAAAATATTTGGTGTGTGGATGCATTCTTACATGGTCGACCCTCATGAAAAAAATTGGCGCAATTCCATCAAAAATCATGACTTGAGGCCAAACTATAAATACATCAGCAATTCGACCTTTTTCACATGCATGACTTTTACGCCATTAGAGCTATTCTCAAAAGTATTAATCTCAGAATCAAAATATTTGGTGTGTGGATGCATTCTTACATGGTCGACCCTCATGAAAAAAATTGGCGCAATTCCATCAAAAATCATGACTTGAGGCCGAACTATAAATACATCAGCAATTCGACCTTTTTCACATGCATGACTTTTACGCCATTAGAGCTATTCTCAAAAGTATTAATCTCAGAATCAAAATATTTGGTGTGTGGGTGCATTCTTACATGGTCAACCCTCATGAAAAATTTGGCGCAATTCCATCAAAAATCATGACTTGAGGCCGAACTATAAATACATCAGCGATTCGACCTTTTTCACATGCATGACTTTTACGCCATTAGAGCTATTCTCAAAAGTATTAATCTCAGAATCAAAATATTTGGTGTGTGGATGCATTCTTACATGGTCGACCCTCATGAAAAAAATTGGCGCAATTCCATCAAAAATCATGACTTGAGGCCGAACTATAAGTACATCATCGATTCGACCTTTTTCACATGCATGACTTTTACGCCATTACAGCTATTCTCAAAAGTATTAATCTCAGAATCAAAATATTTGGTGTGTGGATGCATTCCTACATGGTCAACCCTCATGAAAAAATTTGGCGCAATTCCATCAAAAATTATGACTTGAGGCCGAACTATAAATACATCAGCAATTCGACCTTTTTCACACGCATGACTTTTACGCCATTAGAGCTATTCTCAAAAGTATTAATCTCAGAATCAAAATATTTGGTGTGTGGATGCATTCTTACATGGTCGACCCTCATGAAAAAAATTGGCGCAATTCCATCAAAAATCATGACTTGAGGCCAAACTATAAATACATAAGCGATTCGACCTTTTTCACATGCATGACTTTTACGCCATTAGAGCTATTCTCAAAAGTATTAATCTCAGAATCAAAATATTTGGTGTGTGGATGCATTCTTACATGGTCAACCCTCATGAAAAAATTTGGCGCAATTCCATCAAAAATTATGACTTGAGGCCGAACTATAAATACATCAGCAATTCGACCTTTTTCACATGCATGACTTTTACGCCATTAGAGCTATTCTCAAAAGTATTGATCTCAGAATCAAAATATTTGGTGTGTGGATGCATTCTTACATGGTCAACCCTCATGAAAAAATTTGGCGCAATTCCATCAAAAATCATGACTTGAGGCCAAACTATAAATACATCAGCAATTCGACCTTTTTCACATGCATGACTTTTACGCCATGAGAATTATTCTCAAAAGTATTAATCTCAGAATCAAAATATTTGGTGTGTGGATGCATTCTTACATGGTCGACCCTCATGAAACAAATTGGCGCAATTCCATCAAAAATCATGACTTGAGGCCGAACTATAAATACATCAGCAATTCGACCTTTTTCACATGCATGACTTTTACGCCATTAGATTTATTCTCAAAAGTATTAATCTCAGAATCAAAATATTTGGTGTGTGGATGCATTCTTACATGGTCGACCCTCATGAAAAAAATTGGCGCAATTCCTTCAAAAATCATGACTTGAGGCCAAACTATAAATACATCATCGATTCGACCTTTTTCACACGCATGACTTTTACGCCATTAGAGCTATTCTCAAAAGTATTAATCTCAGAATCAAAATATTTGGTGTGTGGATGCATTCTTACATGGTCGACCCTCATGAAAAAATGTGGCGCAATTCCATCAAAAATCATGACTTGAGGCCGAACTATAAATACATCAGCAATTCGACCTTTTTCACATGCATGACTTTTACGCCATGAGAATTATTCTCAAAAGTATTAATCTCAGAATCAAAATATTTGGTGTGTGGATGCATTCTTACATGGTCGACCCTCATGAAAAAAATTGGCGCAATTCCATCAAAAATCATGACTTGAGGCCAAACTAAAAATACATCAGCAATTCGACCTTTTTCACATGCATGACTTTTACGCCATTAGAGCTATTCTCAAAAGTATTGATCTCAGAATCAAAATATTTGGTGTGTGGATGCATTCTTACATGGTCAACCCTCATGAAAAAAATTGGCGCAATTCCATCAAAAATCATGACTTGAGGTCAAACTATAAATACATCAGCAATTCGACCTTTTTCACATGCATGACTTTTACGCCATGAGAATTATTCTCAAAAGTATTAATCTCAGAATCAAAATATTTGGTGTGTGGATGCATTCTTACATGGTCGACCCTCATGAAAAAAATTGGCGCAATTCCATCAAAAATCATGACTTGAGGCCGAACTATAAATACATCAGCAATTCGACCTTTTTCACATGCATGACTTTTACGCCATTAGATTTATTCTCAAAAGTATTAATCTCAGAATCAAAATATTTGGTGTGTGGATGCATTCTTACATGGTCGACCCTCATGAAAAAAATTGGCGCAATTCCATCAAAAATCATGACTTGAGGCCGAACTATAAATACATCATCGATTCGACCTTTTTCACACGCATGACTTTTACGCCATTAGAGCTATTCTCAAAAGTATTAATCTCAGAATCAAAATATTTGGTGTGTGGATGCATTCTTACATGGTCGACCCTCATGAAAAAAATTGGCGCAATTCCATCAAAAATTATGACTTGAGGCCGAACTATAAATACATCAGCAATTCGACCTTTTTCACATGCATGACTTTTACGCCATGAGAATTATTCTCAAAAGTATTAATCTCAGAATCAAAATATTTGGTGTGTGGATGCATTCTTACATGGTCGACCCTCATGAAAAAAATTGGCGCAATTCCATAAAAAATCATGACTTGAGGCCGAACTATAAATACATCAGCGATTCGACCTTTTTCACATGCATGACTTTTACGCCATTAGAGCTATTCTCAAAAGTATTAATCTCAGAATCAAAATATTTGGTGTGTGGATGCATTCTTACATGGTCGACCCTCATGAAAAAATGTGGCACAATTCCATCAAAAATCATGACTTGAGGCCAAACTATAAATACATCAGCAATTCGACCTTTTTCACATGCATGACTTTTACGCCATGAGAATTATTCTCAAAAGTATTAATCTCAGAATCAAAATATTTGGTGTGTGGATGCATTCTTACATGGTCGACCCTCATGAAAAAAATTGGCGCAATTCCATCAAAAATCATGACTTGAGGCCAAACTATAAATACATCAGCGATTCGACCTTTTTCACATGCATGACTTTTACGCCATTAGAGTTATTCTCAAAAGTATTAATCTCAGAATCAAAATATTTGGTGTGTGGATGCATTCTTACATGGTCGACCCTCATGAAAAAAATTGGCGCAATTCCATCAAAAATCATGACTTGAGGCCAAACTATAAATACATCAGCGATTCGACCTTTTTCACATGCATGACTTTTACGCCATTAGAGTTATTCTCAAAAGTATTAATCTCAGAATCAAAATATTTGGTGTGTGGATGCATTCTTACATGGTCGACCCTCATGAAAAAAATTGGCGCAATTCCATCAAAAATCATGACTTGAGGCCAAACTATAAATACATAAGCGATTCGACCTTTTTCACATGCATGACTTTTACGCCATTACAGCTATTCTCAAAAGTATTAATCTCAGAATCAAAATATTTGGTGTGTGGATGCATTCTTACATGGTCAACCCTCATGAAAAAATGTGGCGCAATTCCATCAAAAATCATGACTTGAGGCCAAACTATAAATACATCAGCAATTCGACCTTTTTCACATGCATGACTTTTACGCCATGAGAATTATTCTCAAAAGTATTAATCTCAGAATCAAAATATTTGGTGTGTGGATGCATTCTTACATGGTCGACCCTCATGAAAAAAATTGGCGCAATTCCATCAAAAATCATGACTTGAGGCCAAACTATAAATACATCAGCGATTCGACCTTTTTCACATGCATGACTTTTACGCCATTAGAGTTATTCTCAAAAGTATTAATCTCAGAATCAAAATATTTGGTGTGTGGATGCATTCTTACATGGTCGACCCTCATGAAAAAAATTGGCGCAATTCCATCAAAAATCATGACTTGAGGCCAAACTATAAATACATAAGCGATTCGACCTTTTTCACATGCATGACTTTTACGCCATTAGAGTTATTCTCAAAAGTATTAATCTCAGAATCAAAATATTTGGTGTGTGGATGCATTCTTACATGGTCGACCCTCATGAAAAAAATTGGCGCAATTCCATAAAAAATCATGACTTGAGGCCGAACTATAAATACATCAGCGATTCGAACTTTTTCACATGCATGACTTTTACGCCATTAGAGCTATTCTCAAAAGTATTAATCTCAGAATCAAAATATTTGGTGTGTGGATGCATTCTTACATGGTCGACCCTCATGAAAAAAATTGGCGCAATTCCATCAAAAATCATGACTTGAGGCCGAACTATAAATACATCAGCAATTCGACCTTTTTCACATGCATGACTTTTACGCCATGAGAATTATTCTCAAAAGTATTAATCTCAGAATAAAAATATTTGGTGTGTGGATGCATTCTTACATGGTCAACCCTCATGAAAAAAATTGGCGCAATTCCATCAAAAATCATGACTTGAGGCCGAACTATAAATACATAAGCGATTCGACCTTTTTCACATGCATGACTTTTACGCCATTAGAGCTATTCTCAAAAGTATTAATCTCAGAATCAAAATATTTGGTGTGTGGATGCATTCTTACATGGTCAACCCTCATGAAAAAATTTGGCGCAATTCCATCAAAAATTATGACTTGAGGCCGAACTATAAATACATCAGCAATTCGACCTTTTTCACACGCATGACTTTTACGCCATTAGAGCTATTCTCAAAAGTATTAATCTCAGAATCAAAATATTTGGTGTGTGGATGCATTCTTACATGGTCGACCCTCATGAAAAAAATTGGCGCAATTCCATCAAAAATCATGACTTGAGGCCGAACTATAAATACATCAGCAATTCGACCTTTTTCACATGCATGACTTTTACGCCATTAGAGCTATTCTCAAAAGTATTAATCTCAGAATCAAAATATTTGGTGTGTGGATGCATTCTTACATGGTCGACCCTCATGAAAAAAATTGGCGCAATTCCATCAAAAATCAAGACTTGAGGCCAAACTATAAATACATAAGCGATTCGACCTTTTTCACACGCATGACTTTTACGCCATTAGAGTTATTCTCAAAAGTATTAATCTCAGAATCAAAATATTTGGTGTGTGGATGCATTCTTACATGGTCGACCCTCATGAAAAAAATTGGCGCAATTCCATCAAAAATCATGACTTGAGGCCAAACTATAAATACATCAGGAATTCGACCTTTTTCACATGCATGACTTTTACGCCATGAGAATTATTCTCAAAAGTATTAATCTCAGAATCAAAATATTTGGTGTGTGGATGCATTCTTACATGGTCGACCCTCATGAAACAAATTGGCGCAATTCCATCAAAAATCATGACTTGAGGCCAAACTATAAATACATCAGCAATTCGACCTTTTTCACATGCATGACTTTTACGCCATGAGAATTATTCTCAAAAGTATTAATCTCAGAATCAAAATATTTGGTGTGTGGATGCATTCTTACATGGTCGACCCTCATGAAAAAAATTGGCGCAATTCCATCAAAAATCATGACTTGAGGCCAAACTATAAATACATCAGCGATTCGACCTTTTTCACATGCATGACTTTTACGCCATTAGAGTTATTCTCAAAAGTATTAATCTCAGAATCAAAATATTTGGTGTGTGGATGCATTCTTACATGGTCGACCCTCATGAAAAAAATTGGCGCAATTCCATCAAAAATTATGACTTGAGGCCAAACTATAAATACATCAGCGATTCGACCTTTTTCACATGCATGACTTTTACGCCATTAGAGTTATTCTCAAAAGTATTAATCTCAGAATCAAAATATTTGGTGTGTGGATGCATTCTTACATGGTCGACCCTCATGAAAAAAATTGGCGCAATTCCATCAAAAATTATGACTTGAGGCCGAACTATAAATACATCAGCGATTCGACCTTTTTCACATGCATGACTTTTACGCCATTAGAGCTATTCTCAAAAGTATTAATCTCAGAATCAAAATATTTGGTGTGTGGATGCATTCTTACATGGTCGACCCTCATGAAAAAAATTGGCGCAATTCCATCAAAAATCATGACTTGAGGCCGAACTATAAATACATCAGCGATTCGACCTTTTTCACATGCATGACTTTTACGCCATTTTTAGCTATTCTCAAAAGTATTAATCTCAGAATCAAAATATTTGGTGTGTGGATGCATTCTTACATGGTCGACCCTCATGAAAAAAATTGGCGCAATTCCATCAAAAATCATGACTTGAGGCCGAACTATAAATACATCATCGATTCGACCTTTTTCACATGCATGACTTTTACGCCATTAGAGCTATTCTCAAAAGTATTAATCTCAGAATCAAAATATTTGGTGTGTGGATGCATTCTTACATGGTCAACCCTCATGAAAAAATTTGGCGCAATTCCATCAAAAATTATGACTTGAGGCCGAACTATAAATACATCAGCAATTCGACCTTTTTCACACGCATGACTTTTACGCCATTAGAGCTATTCTCAAAAGTATTAATCTCAGAATCAAAATATTTGGTGTGTGGATGCATTCTTACATGGTCGACCCTCATGAAAAAATTTGGCGCAATTCCATCAAAAATTATGACATGAGGCCGAACTATAAATACATCAGCGATTCGACCTTTTTCACATGCATGACTTTTACGCCATTAGAGCTATTCTCAAAAGTATTAATCTCAGAATCAAAATATTTGGTGTGTGGATGCATTCTTACATGGTCGACCCTCATGAAAAAAATTGGCGCAATTCCATCAAAAATCATGACTTGAGGCCGAACTATAAATACATAAGCGATTCGACCTTTTTCACATGCATGACTTTTACGCCATTACAGCTATTCTCAAAAGTATTAATCTCAGAATCAAAATATTTGGTGTGTGGATGCATTCTTACATGGTCAACCCTCATGAAAAAATTTGGCGCAATTCCATCAAAAATTATGACTTGAGGCCGAACTATAAATACATCAGCAATTCGACCTTTTTCACATGCATGACTTTTAAGCCATTAGAGCTATTCTCAAAAGTATTAATCTCAGAATCAAAATATTTGGTGTGTGGATGCATTCTTACATGGTCGACCCTCATGAAAAAAATTGGCGCAATTCCATCAAAAATTATGACTTGAGGCCGAACTATAAATACATCAGCAATTCGACCTTTTTCACACGCATGACTTTTACGCCATTAGAGCTATTCTCAAAAGTATTAATCTCAGAATCAAAATATTTGGTGTGTGGATGCATTCTTACATGGTCGACCCTCATGAAAAAATTTGGCGCAATTCCATCAAAAATTATGACTTGAGGCCGAACTATAAATACATCAGCAATTCGACCTTTTTCACATGCATGACTTTTAAGCCATTAGAGCTATTCTCAAAAGTATTAATCTCAGAATCACAATATTTGGTGTGTGGATGCATTCTTACATGGTCAACCCTCATGAAAAAAATTGGCGCAATTCCATCAAAAATCATGACTTGAGGCCAAACTATAAATACATAAGCGATTCGACCTTTTTCACATGCATGACTTTTACGCCATTAGAGTTATTCTCAAAAGTATTAATCTCAGAATCAAAATATTTGGTGTGTGGATGCATTCTTACATGGTCAACCCTCATGAAAAAAATTGGCGCAATTCCATCAAAAATCATGACTTGAGGCCAAACTATAAATACATCAGCAATTCGACCTTTTTCACATGCATGACTTTTACGCCATGAGAATTATTCTCAAAAGTATTAATCTCAGAATCAAAATATTTGGTGTGTGGATGCATTCTTACATGGTCGACCCTCATGAAAAAAATTGGCGCAATTCCATCAAAAATCATGACTTGAGGCCGAACTATAAATACATCAGCAATTCGACCTTTTTCACATGCATGACTTTTACGCCATGAGAATTATTCTCAAAAGTATTAATCTCAGAATCAAAATATTTGGTGTGTGGATGCATTCTTACATGGTCGACCCTCATGAAAAAAATTGGCGCAATTCCATCAAAAATCATGACTTGAGGCCGAACTATAAATACATCAGCGATTCGACCTTTTTCACATGCATGACTTTTACGCCATTAGAGCTATTCTCAAAAGTATTAATCTCAGAATCAAAATATTTGGTGTGTGGATGCATTCTTACATGGTCAACCCTCATGAAAAAAATTGGCGCAATTCCATCAAAAATCATGACTTGAGGCCGAACTATAAATACATCATCGATTCGACCTTTTTCACATGCATGACTTTTACGCCATTAGAGTTATTCTCAAAAGTATTAATCTCAGAATCAAAATATTTGGTGTGTGGATGCATTCTTACATGGTCAACCCTCATGAAAAAATTTGGCGCAATTCCATCAAAAATTATGACTTGAGGCCGAACTATAAATACATCAGCAATTCGACCTTTTTCACATGCATGACTTTTACGCCATTAGAGCTATTCTCAAAAGTATTAATCTCAGAATCAAAATATTTGGTGTGTGGATGCATTCTTACATGGTCAACCCTCATGAAAAAAATTGGCGCAATTCCATCAAAAATCATGACTTGAGGCCAAACTATAAATACATCAGCAATTCGACCTTTTTCACATGCATGACTTTTACGCCATGAGAATTATTCTCAAAAGTATTAATCTCAGAATCAAAATATTTGGTGTGTGGATGCATTCTTACATGGTCGACCCTCATGAAAAAAATTGGCGCAATTCCATCAAAAATCATGACTTGAGGCCGAACTATAAATACATCAGCAATTCGACCTTTTTCACATGCATGACTTTTATGCCATTAGATTTATTCTCAAAAGTATTAATCTCAGAATCAAAATATTTGGTGTGTGGATGCATTCTTACATGGTCAACCCTCATGAAAAAAATTGGCGCAATTCCATAAAAAATCATGACTTGAGGCCGAACTATAAATACATCAGCAATTCGACCTTTTTAACATGCATGACTTTTACGCCATTAGAGCTATTCTCAAAAGTATTAATCTCAGAATCAAAATATTTGGTGTGTGGATGCATTCTTACATGGTCGACCCTCATGAAAAAAATTGGCGCAATTCCATCAAAAATCATGACTTGAGGCCAAACTATAAATACATAAGCGATTCGACCTTTTTCACATGCATGACTTTTACGCCATTACAGCTATTCTCAAAAGTATTAATCTCAGAATCAAAATATTTGGTGTGTGGATGCATTCTTACATGGTCAACCCTCATGAAAAAAATTGGCGCAATTCCATAAAAAATCATGACTTGAGGCCAAACTATAAATACATCAGCAATTCGACCTTTTTCACATGCATGACTTTTACGCCATGAGAATTATTCTCAAAAGTATTAATCTCAGAATCAAAATATTTGGTGTGTGGATGCATTCTTACATGGTCGACCCTCATGAAAAAAATTGGCGCAATTCCATCAAAAATCATGACTTGAGGCCGAACTATAAATACATCATCGATTCGAACTTTTTCACACGCATGATTTTACGCCATTAGAGCTATTCTCAAAAGTATTAATCTCAGAATCAAAATATTTGGTGTGTGGATGCATTCTTACATGGTCAACCCTCATGAAAAAAATTGGCGCAATTCCATAAAAAATCATGACTTGAGGCCGAACTATAAATACATCAGCAATTCGACCTTTTTCACATGCATGACTTTTACGCCATGAGAATTATTCTCAAAAGTATTAATCTCAGAATCAAAATATTTGGTGTGTGGATGCATTCTTACATGGTCGACCCTCATGAAAAAAATTTGGCGCAATTCCATCAAAAATCATGACTTGAGGCCAAACTATAAATACATCAGCGATTCGACCTTTTTCACATGCATGATTTTACGCCATTAGAGCTATTCTCAAAAGTATTAATCTCAGAATCAAAATATTTGGTGTGTGGATGCATTCTTACATGGTCGACCCTCATGAAAAAAATTGGCGCAATTCCATAAAAAATCATGACTTGAGGCCGAACTATAAATACATCAGCAATTCGACCTTTTTCACATGCATGACTTTTACGCCATGAGAATTATTCTCAAAAGTATTAATCTCAGAATCAAAATATTTGGTGTGTGGATGCATTCTTACATGGTCGACCCTCATGAAAAAAATTTGGCGCAATTCCATCAAAAATCATGACTTGAGGCCAAACTATAAATACATCAGCGATACGACCTTTTTCACATGCATGACTTTTACGCCATTAGAGCTATTCTCAAAAGTATTAATCTCAGAATCAAAATATTTGGTGTGTGGATGCATTCTTACATGGTCAACCCTCATGAAAAAAATTGGCGCAATTCCATCAAAAATCATGACTTGAGGCCAAACTATAAATACATCAGCGATTCGACCTTTTTCACATGCATGACTTTTACGCCATTAGAGTTATTCTCAAAAGTATTAATCTCAGAATCAAAATATTTGGTGTGTGGATGCATTCTTACATGGTCGACCCTCATGAAAAAAATTGGCGCAATTCCATCAAAAATTATGACTTGAGGCCGAACTATAAATACATCAGCGATTCGAACTTTTTCACATGCATGACTTTTACGCCATTAGAGCTATTCTCAAAAGTATTAATCTCAGAATCAAAATATTTGGTGTGTGGATGCATTCTTACATGGTCGACGCTGATGAAAAAAAGTGGCGCAATTCCATCAAAAATCATGACTTGAAGCCGAACTATAAATACATCAGCAATTCGACCTTTTTCACATGCATGACTTTTACGCCATGAGAATTATTCTCAAAAGTAATAATCTCAGAATCAAAATATTTGGTGTGTGGATGCATTCTTACATGGTCGACCCTCATGAAAAAAATTGGCGCAATTCCATCAAAAATCATGACTTGAGGCCGAACTATAAATACATCAGCGATTCGACCTTTTTCACATGCATGACTTTTACGCCATTAGAGCTATTCTCAAAAGTATTAATCTCAGAATCAAAATATTTGGTGTGTGGATGCATTCTTACATGGTCGACGCTCATGAAAAAAATTGGCGCAATTCCATCAAAAATCATGACTTGAGGCCGAACTATAAATACATCAGCAATTCGACCTTTTTCACATGCATGACTTTTACGCCATGAGAATTATTCTGAAAAGTATTAATCTCAGAATCAAAATATTTGGTGTGTGGATGCATTCTTACATGGTCAACCCTCATGAAAAAAATTGGCGCAATTCCATCAAAAATCATGACTTGAGGCCAAACTATAAATACATCAGCGATTCGACCTTTTTCACATGCATGACTTTTACGCCATTAGAGCTATTCTCAAAAGTATTAATCTCAGAATCAAAATATTTGGTGTGTGGATGCATTCTTACATGGTCAACCCTCATGAAAAAAATTGGCGCAATTCCATCAAAAATCATGACTTGAGGCCAAACTATAAATACATCAGCAATTCGACCTTTTTCACATGCATGACTTTTACGCCATGAGAATTATTCTCAAAAGTATTAATCTCAGAATCAAAATATTTGGTGTGTGGATGCATTCTTACATGGTCGACCCTCATGAAAAAAATTGGCGCAATTCCATCAAAAATCATGACTTGAGGCCGAACTATAAATACATCAGCAATTCGACCTTTTTCACATGCATGACTTTTACGCCATGAGAATTATTCTCAAAAGTATTAATCTCAGAATCAAAATATTTGGTGTGTGGATGCATTCTTACATGGTCGACCCTCATGAAAAAAATTGGCGCAATTCCATCAAAAATCATGACTTGAGGCCGAACTATAAATACATCAGCGATTCGACCTTTTTCACATGCATGACTTTTACGCCATTAGAGCTATTCTCAAAAGTATTAATCTCAGAATCAAAATATTTGGTGTGTGGATGCATTCTTACATGGTCAACCCTCATGAAAAAAATTGGCGCAATTCCATCAAAAATCATGACTTGAGGCCGAACTATAAATACATCATCGATTCGACCTTTTTCACATGCATGACTTTTACGCCATTAGAGTTATTCTCAAAAGTATTAATCTCAGAATCAAAATATTTGGTGTGTGGATGCATTCTTACATGGTCAACCCTCATGAAAAAATTTGGCGCAATTCCATCAAAAATTATGACTTGAGGCCGAACTATAAATACATCAGCAATTCGACCTTTTTCACATGCATGACTTTTACGCCATTAGAGCTATTCTCAAAAGTATTAATCTCAGAATCAAAATATTTGGTGTGTGGATGCATTCTTACATGGTCAACCCTCATGAAAAAAATTGGCGCAATTCCATCAAAAATCATGACTTGAGGCCAAACTATAAATACATCAGCAATTCGACCTTTTTCACATGCATGACTTTTACGCCATGAGAATTATTCTCAAAAGTATTAATCTCAGAATCAAAATATTTGGTGTGTGGATGCATTCTTACATGGTCGACCCTCATGAAAAAAATTGGCGCAATTCCATCAAAAATTATGACTTGAGGCCGAACTATAAATACATCAGCAATTCGACCTTTTTCACATGCATGACTTTTATGCCATTAGATTTATTCTCAAAAGTATTAATCTCAGAATCAAAATATTTGGTGTGTGGATGCATTCTTACATGGTCAACCCTCATGAAAAAATTTGGCGCAATTCCATCAAAAATTATGACTTGAGGCCGAACTATAAATACATCAGCAATTCGACCTTTTTAACATGCATGACTTTTACGCCATTAGAGCTATTCTCAAAAGTATTAATCTCAGAATCAAAATATTTGGTGTGTGGATGCATTCTTACATGGTCGACCCTCATGAAAAAAATTGGCGCAATTCCATCAAAAATCATGACTTGAGGCCAAACTATAAATACATAAGCGATTCGACCTTTTTCACATGCATGACTTTTACGCCATTACAGCTATTCTCAAAAGTATTAATCTCAGAATCAAAATATTTGGTGTGTGGATGCATTCTTACATGGTCAACCCTCATGAAAAAAATTGGCGCAATTCCATCAAAAATCATGACTTGAGGCCAAACTATAAATACATCAGCAATTCGACCTTTTTCACATGCATGACTTTTACGCCATGAGAATTATTCTCAAAAGTATTAATCTCAGAATCAAAATATTTGGTGTGTGGATGCATTCTTACATGGTCGACCCTCATGAAAAAAATTGGCGCAATTCCATCAAAAATCATGACTTGAGGCCGAACTATAAATACATCATCGATTCGAACTTTTTCACACGCATGATTTTACGCCATTAGAGCTATTCTCAAAAGTATTAATCTCAGAATCAAAATATTTGGTGTGTGGATGCATTCTTACATGGTCAACCCTCATGAAAAAAATTGGCGCAATTCCATAAAAAATCATGACTTGAGGCCGAACTATAAATACATCAGCAATTCGACCTTTTTCACATGCATGACTTTTACGCCATGAGAATTATTCTCAAAAGTATTAATCTCAGAATCAAAATATTTGGTGTGTGGATGCATTCTTACATGGTCGACCCTCATGAAAAAAATTTGGCGCAATTCCATCAAAAATCATGACTTGAGGCCAAACTATAAATACATCAGCGATTCGACCTTTTTCACATGCATGATTTTACGCCATTAGAGCTATTCTCAAAAGTATTAATCTCAGAATCAAAATATTTGGTGTGTGGATGCATTCTTACATGGTCGACCCTCATGAAAAAAATTGGCGCAATTCCATAAAAAATCATGACTTGAGGCCGAACTATAAATACATCAGCAATTCGACCTTTTTCACATGCATGACTTTTACGCCATGAGAATTATTCTCAAAAGTATTAATCTCAGAATCAAAATATTTGGTGTGTGGATGCATTCTTACATGGTCGACCCTCATGAAAAAAATTTGGCGCAATTCCATCAAAAATCATGACTTGAGGCCAAACTATAAATACATCAGCGATACGACCTTTTTCACATGCATGACTTTTACGCCATTAGAGCTATTCTCAAAAGTATTAATCTCAGAATCAAAATATTTGGTGTGTGGATGCATTCTTACATGGTCAACCCTCATGAAAAAAATTGGCGCAATTCCATCAAAAATCATGACTTGAGGCCAAACTATAAATACATCAGCGATTCGACCTTTTTCACATGCATGACTTTTACGCCATTAGAGTTATTCTCAAAAGTATTAATCTCAGAATCAAAATATTTGGTGTGTGGATGCATTCTTACATGGTCGACCCTCATGAAAAATATTGGCGCAATTCCATCAAAAATTATGACTTGAGGCCGAACTATAAATACATCAGCGATTCGAACTTTTTCACATGCATGACTTTTACGCCATTAGAGCTATTCTCAAAAGTATTAATCTCAGAATCAAAATATTTGGTGTGTGGATGCATTCTTACATGGTCGACGCTGATGAAAAAAAGTGGCGCAATTCCATCAAAAATCATGACTTGAAGCCGAACTATAAATACATCAGCAATTCGACCTTTTTCACATGCATGACTTTTACGCCATGAGAATTATTCTCAAAAGTAATAATCTCAGAATCAAAATATTTGGTGTGTGGATGCATTCTTACATGGTCGACCCTCATGAAAAAAATTGGCGCAATTCCATCAAAAATCATGACTTGAGGCCGAACTATAAATACATCAGCGATTCGACCTTTTTCACATGCATGACTTTTACGCCATTAGAGCTATTCTCAAAAGTATTAATCTCAGAATCAAAATATTTGGTGTGTGGATGCATTCTTACATGGTCGACGCTCATGAAAAAAATTGGCGCAATTCCATCAAAAATCATGACTTGAGGCCGAACTATAAATACATCAGCAATTCGACCTTTTTCACATGCATGACTTTTACGCCATGAGAATTATTCTGAAAAGTATTAATCTCAGAATCAAAATATTTGGTGTGTGGATGCATTCTTACATGGTCAACCCTCATGAAAAAAATTGGCGCAATTCCATCAAAAATCATGACTTGAGGCCAAACTATAAATACATCAGCGATTCGACCTTTTTCACATGCATGACTTTTACGCCATTAGAGCTATTCTCAAAAGTATTAATCTCAGAATCAAAATATTTGGTGTGTGGATGCATTCTTACATGGTCGACCCTCATGAAAAAATTTGGCGCAATTCCATCAAAAATTATGACTTGAGGCCGAACTATAAATACATCAGCAATTCGACCTTTTTCACATGCATGACTTTTAAGCCATTAGAGCTATTCTCAAAAGTATTAATCTCAGAATCAAAATATTTGGTGTGTGGATGCATTCTTACATGGTCGACCCTCATGAAAACAATTGGCGCAATTCCATCAAAAATCATGACTTGAGGCCAAACTATAAATACATAAGCGATTCGACCTTTTTCACATGCATGACTTTTACGCCATTAGAGTTATTCTCAAAAGTATTAATCTCAGAATCAAAATATTTGGTGTGTGGATGCATTCTTACATGGTCAACCCTCATGAAAAAAATTGGCGCAATTCCATCAAAAATCATGACTTGAGGCCGAACTATAAATACATCAGCAATTCGACCTTTTTCACATGCATGACTTTTACGCCATGAGAATTATTCTCAAAAGTATTAATCTCAGAATCAAAATATTTGGTGTGTGGATGCATTCTTACATGGTCGACCCTCATGAAAAAAATTGGCGCAATTCCATCAAAAATCATGACTTGAGGCCGAACTATAAATACATCAGCAATTCGACCTTTTTCACATGCATGACTTTTACGCCATGAGAATTATTCTCAAAAGTATTAATCTCAGAATCAAAATATTTGGTGTGTGGATGCATTCTTACATGGTCGACCCTCATGAAAAAAAGTGGCGCAATTCCATCAAAAATCATGACTTGAGGCCGAACTATAAATACATCAGCGATTCGACCTTTTTCACATGCATGACTTTTACGCCATTAGAGCTATTCTCAAAAGTATTAATCTCAGAATCAAAATATTTGGTGTGTGGATGCATTCTTACATGGTCAACCCTCATGAAAAGAATTGGCGCAATTCCATCAAAAATCATGACTTGAGGCCGAACTATAAATACATCATCGATTCGACCTTTTTCACATGCATGACTTTTACGCCATTAGAGTTATTCTCAAAAGTATTAATCTCAGAATCAAAATATTTGGTGTGTGGATGCATTCTTACATGGTCAACCCTCATGAAAAAATTTGGCGCAATTCCATCAAAAATTATGACTTGAGGCCGAACTATAAATACATCAGCAATTCGACCTTTTTCACATGCATGACTTTTACGCCATTAGAGCTATTCTCAAAAGTATTAATCTCAGAATCAAAATATTTGGTGTGTGGATGCATTCTTACATGGTCAACCCTCATGAAAAAAATTGGCGCAATTCCATCAAAAATCATGACTTGAGGCCAAACTATAAATACGTCAGCAATTCGACCTTTTTCACATGCATGACTTTTACGCCATGAGAATTATTCTCAAAAGTATTAATCTCAGAATCAAAATATTTGGTGTGTGGATGCATTCTTACATGGTCGACCCTCATGAAAAAAATTGGCGCAATTCCATCAAAAATCATGACTTGAGGCCGAACTATAAATACATCAGCAATTCGACCTTTTTCACATGCATGACTTTTATGCCATTAGATTTATTCTCAAAAGTATTAATCTCAGAATCAAAATATTTGGTGTGTGGATGCATTCTTACATGGTCAACCCTCATGAAAAAATTTGGCGCAATTCCATCAAAAATTATGACTTGAGGCCGAACTATAAATACATCAGCAATTCGACCTTTTTAACATGCATGACTTTTACGCCATTAGAGCTATTCTCAAAAGTATTAATCTCAGAATCAAAATATTTGGTGTGTGGATGCATTCTTACATGGTCGACCCTCATGAAAAAAATTGGCGCAATTCCATCAAAAATCATGACTTGAGGCCAAACTATAAATACATAAGCGATTCGACCTTTTTCACATGCATGACTTTTACGCCATTACAGCTATTCTCAAAAGTATTAATCTCAGAATCAAAATATTTGGTGTGTGGATGCATTCTTACATGGTCAACCCTCATGAAAAAAATTGGCGCAATTCCATCAAAAATCATGACTTGAGGCCGAACTATAAATACATCAGCAATTCGACCTTTTTCACATGCATGACTTTTACGCCATGAGAATTATTCTCAAAAGTATTAATCTCAGAATCAAAATATTTGGTGTGTGGATGCATTCTTACATGGTCGACCCTCATGAAAAAAATTGGCGCAATTCCATCAAAAATCATGACTTGAGGCCGAACTATAAATACATCATCGATTCGAACTTTTTCACACGCATGATTTTACGCCATTAGAGCTATTCTCAAAAGTATTAATCTCAGAATCAAAATATTTGGTGTGTGGATGCATTCTTACATGGTCGACCCTCATGAAAACAATTGGCGCAATTCCATAAAAAATCATGACTTGAGGCCGAACTATAAATACATCAGCAATTCGACCTTTTTCACATGCATGACTTTTACGCCATGAGAATTATTCTCAAAAGTATTAATCTCAGAATCAAAATATTTGGTGTGTGGATGCATTCTTACATGGTCGACCCTCATGAAAAAAATTTGGCGCAATTCCATCAAAAATCATGACTTGAGGCCAAACTATAAATACATCAGCGATTCGACCTTTTTCACATGCATGATTTTACGCCATTAGAGCTATTCTCAAAAGTATTAATCTCAGAATCAAAATATTTGGTGTGTGGATGCATTCTTACATGGTCGACCCTCATGAAAAGAATTGGCGCAATTCCATCAAAAATCATGACTTGAGGCCGAACTATAAATACATCAGCAATTCGACCTTTTTCACATGCATGACTTTTACGCCATGAGAATTATTCTCAAAAGTATTAATCTCAGAATCAAAATATTTGGTGTGTGGATGCATTCTTACATGGTCGACCCTCATGAAAAAAATTTGGCGCAATTCCATCAAAAATCATGACTTGAGGCCAAACTATAAATACATCAGCGATACGACCTTTTTCACATGCATGACTTTTACGCCATTAGAGCTATTCTCAAAAGTATTAATCTCAGAATCAAAATATTTGGTGTGTGGATGCATTCTTACAAGGTCAACCCTCATGAAAAAAATTGGCGCAATTCCATCAAAAATCATGACTTGAGGCCAAACTATAAATACATCAGCAATTCGACCTTTTTCACATGCATGACTTTTACGCCATGAGAATTATTCTCAAAAGTATTAATCTCAGAATCAAAATATTTGGTGTGTGGATGCATTCTTACATGGTCGACCCTCATGAAAAAAATTGGCGCAATTCCATCAAAAATCATGACTTGAGGCCGAACTATAAATACATCAGCAATTCGACCTTTTTCACATGCATGACTTTTATGCCATTAGATTTATTCTCAAAAGTATTAATCTCAGAATCAAAATATTTGGTGTGTGGATGCATTCTTACATGGTCAACCCTCATGAAAAAATTTGGCGCAATTCCATCAAAAATTATGACTTGAGGCCGAACTATAAATACATCAGCAATTCGACCTTTTTAACATGCATGACTTTTACGCCATTAGAGCTATTCTCAAAAGTATTAATCTCAGAATCAAAATATTTGGTGTGTGGATGCATTCTTACATGGTCGACCCTCATGAAAACAATTGGCGCAATTCCATCAAAAATCATGACTTGAGGCCAAACTATAAATACATAAGCGATTCGACCTTTTTCACATGCATGACTTTTACGCCATTACAGCTATTCTCAAAAGTATTAATCTCAGAATCAAAATATTTGGTGTGTGGATGCATTCTTACATGGTCAACCCTCATGAAAAAAATTGGCGCAATTCCATCAAAAATCATGACTTGAGGCCAAACTATAAATACATCAGCAATTCGACCTTTTTCACATGCATGACTTTTACGCCATGAGAATTATTCTCAAAAGTATTAATCTCAGAATCAAAATATTTGGTGTGTGGATGCATTCTTACATGGTCGACCCTCATGAAAAAAATTGGCGCAATTCCATCAAAAATCATGACTTGAGGCCGAACTATAAATACATCATCGATTCGAACTTTTTCACACGCATGATTTTACGCCATTAGAGCTATTCTCAAAAGTATTAATCTCAGAATCAAAATATTTGGTGTGTGGATGCATTCTTACATGGTCGACCCTCATGAAAACAATTGGCGCAATTCCATAAAAAATCATGACTTGAGGCCGAACTATAAATACATCAGCAATTCGACCTTTTTCACATGCATGACTTTTACGCCATGAGAATTATTCTCAAAAGTATTAATCTCAGAATCAAAATATTTGGTGTGTGGATGCATTCTTACATGGTCGACCCTCATGAAAAAAATTTGGCGCAATTCCATCAAAAATCATGACTTGAGGCCAAACTATAAATACATCAGCGATTCGACCTTTTTCACATGCATGATTTTACGCCATTAGAGCTATTCTCAAAAGTATTAATCTCAGAATCAAAATATTTGGTGTGTGGATGCATTCTTACATGGTCGACCCTCATGAAAAAAATTGGCGCAATTCCATAAAAAATCATGACTTGAGGCCGAACTATAAATACATCAGCAATTCGACCTTTTTCACATGCATGACTTTTACGCCATGAGAATTATTCTCAAAAGTATTAATCTCAGAATCAAAATATTTGGTGTGTGGATGCATTCTTACATGGTCGACCCTCATGAAAAAAATTTGGCGCAATTCCATCAAAAATCATGACTTGAGGCCAAACTATAAATACATCAGCGATACGACCTTTTTCACATGCATGACTTTTACGCCATTAGAGTTATTCTCAAAAGTATTAATCTCAGAATCAAAATATTTGGTGTGTGGATGCATTCTTACATGGTCAACCCTCATGAAAAAAATTGGCGCAATTCCATCAAAAATCATGACTTGAGGCCAAACTATAAATACATCAGCGATTCGACCTTTTTCACATGCATGACTTTTACGCCATTAGAGCTATTCTCAAAAGTATTAATCTCAGAATCAAAATATTTGGTGTGTGGATGCATTCTTACATGGTCGACCCTCATGAAAAAAAATGGCGCAATTCCATCAAAAATCATGACTTGAGGCCGAACTATAAATACATCAGCGATTCGACCTTTTTCACATGCATGACTTTTACGCCATTAGAGCTATTCTCAAAAGTATTAATCTCAGAATCAAAATATTTGGTGTGTGGATGCATTCTTACATGGTCAACCCTCATGAAAAAAATTGGCGCAATTCCATCAAAAATCATGACTTGAGGCCGAACTATAAATACATCATCGATTCGACCTTTTTCACATGCATGACTTTTACGCCATTAGAGTTATTCTCAAAAGTATTAATCTCAGAATCAAAATATTTGGTGTGTGGATGCATTCTTACATGGTCAACCCTCATGAAAAAATTTGGCGCAATTCCATCAAAAATTATGACTTGAGGCCGAACTATAAATACATCAGCAATTCGACCTTTTTCACATGCATGACTTTTACGCCATTAGAGCTATTCTCAAAAGTATTAATCTCAGAATCAAAATATTTGGTGTGTGGATGCATTCTTACATGGTCAACCCTCATGAAAAAAATTGGCGCAATTCCATCAAAAATCATGACTTGAGGCCAAACTATAAATACATCAGCAATTCGACCTTTTTCACATGCATGACTTTTACGCCATGAGAATTATTCTCAAAAGTATTAATCTCAGAATCAAAATATTTGGTGTGTGGATGCATTCTTACATGGTCGACCCTCATGAAAAAAATTGGCGCAATTCCATCAAAAATCATGACTTGAGGCCGAACTATAAATACATCAGCAATTCGACCTTTTTCACATGCATGACTTTTATGCCATTAGATTTATTCTGAAAAGTATTAATCTCAGAATCAAAATATTTGGTGTGTGGATGCATTCTTACATGGTCAACCCTCATGAAAAAATTTGGCGCAATTCCGTCAAAAATTATGACTTGAGGCCGAACTATAAATACATCAGCAATTCGACCTTTTTAACATGCATGACTTTTACGCCATTAGAGCTATTCTCAAAAGTATTAATCTCAGAATCAAAATATTTGGTGTGTGGATGCATTCTTACATGGTCGACCCTCATGAAAAAAATTGGCGCAATTCCATCAAAAATCATGACTTGAGGCCGAACTATAAATACATCATCGATTCGAACTTTTTCACACGCATGATTTTACGCCATTAGAGCTATTCTCAAAAGTATTAATCTCAGAATCAAAATATTTGGTGTGTGGATGCATTCTTACATGGTCGACCCTCATGAAAAAAATTGGCGCAATTCCATAAAAAATCATGACTTGAAGCCGAACTATAAATACATCAGCAATTCGACCTTTTTCACATGCATGACTTTTACGCCATGAGAATTATTCTCAAAAGTATTAATCTCAGAATCAAAATATTTGGTGTGTGGATGCATTCTTACATGGTCGACCCTCATGAAAAAAATTTGGCGCAATTCCATCAAAAATCATGACTTGAGGCCAAACTATAAATACATCAGCGATTCGACCTTTTTCACATGCATGATTTTACGCCATTAGAGCTATTCTCAAAAGTATTAATCTCAGAATCAAAATATTTGGTGTGTGGATGCATTCTTACATGGTCGACCCTCATGAAAAAAATTGGCGCAATTCCATAAAAAATCATGACTTGAGGCCGAACTATAAATACATCAGCAATTCGACCTTTTTCACATGCATGACTTTTACGCCATGAGAATTATTCTCAAAAGTATTAATCTCAGAATCAAAATATTTGGTGTGTGGATGCATTCTTACATGGTCGACCCTCATGAAAAAATATGGCGCAATTCCATCAAAAATCATGACTTGAGGCCAAACTATAAATACATCAGCGATACGACCTTTTTCACATGCATGACTTTTACGCCATTAGAGTTATTCTCAAAAGTATTAATCTCAGAATCAAAATATTTGGTGTGTGGATGCATTCTTACATGGTCAACCCTCATGAAAAAAATTGGCGCAATTCCATCAAAAATCATGACTTGAGGCCAAACTATAAATACATCAGCGATTCGACCTTTTTCACATGCATGACTTTTACGCCATTAGAGTTATTCTCAAAAGTATTAATCTCAGAATCAAAATATTTGGTGTGTGGATGCATTCTTACATGGTCGACCCTCATGAAAAAAATTGGCGCAATTCCATCAAAAATTATGACTTGAGGCCGAACTATAAATACATCAGCGATTCGAACTTTTTCACATGCATGACTTTTACGCCATTAGAGCTATTCTCAAAAGTATTAATCTCAGAATCAAAATATTTGGTGTGTGGATGCATTCTTACATGGTCGACGGTGATGAAAAAAAGTGGCGCAATTCCATCAAAAATCATGACTTGAAGCCGAACTATAAATACATCAGCAATTCGACCTTTTTCACATGCATGACTTTTACGCCATGAGAATTATTCTCAAAAGTAATAATCTCAGAATCAAAATATTTGGTGTGTGGATGCATTCTTACATGGTCGACCCTCATGAAAAAAATTGGCGCAATTCCATCAAAAATCATGACTTGAGGCCGAACTATAAATACATCAGCGATTCGACCTTTTTCACATGCATGACTTTTACGCCATTAGAGCTATTCTCAAAAGTATTAATCTCAGAATCAAAATATTTGGTGTGTGGATGCATTCTTACATGGTCGACGCTCATGAAAAAAATTGGCGCAATTCCATCAAAAATCATGACTTGAGGCCGAACTATAAATACATCAGCAATTCGACCTTTTTCACATGCATGACTTTTACGCCATGAGAATTATTCTGAAAAGTATTAATCTCAGAATCAAAATATTTGGTGTGTGGATGCATTCTTACATGGTCAACCCTCATGAAAAAAATTGGCGCAATTCCATCAAAAATCATGACTTGAGGCCAAACTATAAATACATCAGCGATTCGACCTTTTTCACATGCATGACTTTTACGCCATTAGAGCTATTCTCAAAAGTATTAATCTCAGAATCAAAATATTTGGTGTGTGGATGCATTCTTACATGGTCGACCCTCATGAAAAAAATTGGCGCAATTCCATCAAAAATCATGACTTGAGGCCGAACTATAAATACATCAGCGATTCGACCTTTTTCACATGCATGACTTTTACGCCATTAGAGCTATTCTCAAAAGTATTAATCTCAGAATCAAAATATTTGGTGTGTGGATGCATTCTTACATGGTCGACCCTCATGAAAAAAATTGGCGCAATTCCATCAAAAATCATGACTTGAGGCCGAACTATAAATACATCATCGATTCGACCTTTTTCACATGCATGACTTTTACGCCATGAGAATTATTCTCAAAAGTATTAATCTCAGAATCAAAATATTTGGTGTGTGGATGCATTCTTACATGGTCGACCCTCATGAAAAAAATTGGCGCAATTCCATCAAAAATCATGACTTGAGGCCGAACTATAAATACATCAGCGATTCGAACTTTTTCACATGCATGACTTTTACGCCATTACAGCTATTCTCAAAAGTATTAATCTCAGAATCAAAACATTTGGTGTGTGGATGCATTCTTACATGGTCGACCCTCATGAAAAAAATTGGCGCAATTCCATCAAAAATCATGACTTGAGGCCGAACTATAAATACATCAGCGATTCGAACTTTTTCACATGCATGACTTTTACGCCATTAGAGCTATTCTCAAAAGTATTAATCTCAGAATCAAAATATTTGGTGTGTGGATGCATTCTTACATGGTCAACCCTCATGAAAAAATTTGGCGCAATTCCATCAAAAATTATGACTTGAGGCCGAACTATAAATACATCAGCAATTCGACCTTTTTCACACGCATGACTTTTACGCCATTAGAGCTATTCTCAAAAGTATTAATCTCAGAATCAAAATATTTGGTGTGTGGATGCATTCTTACATGGTCGACCCTCATGAAAAAAATTGGCGCAATTCCATCAAAAATCATGACTTGAGGCCAAACTATAAATACATCAGCAATTCGACCTTTTTCACATGCATGACTTTTACGCCATGAGAATTATTCTCAAAAGTATTAATCTCAGAATCAAAATATTTGGTGTGTGGATGCATTCTTACATGGTCGACCCTCATGAAAAAAAGTGGCGCAATTCCATCAAAAATCATGACTTGAGGCCGAACTATAAATACATCAGCAATTCGACCTTTTTCACATGCATGACTTTTACGCCATTAGAGCTATTCTCAAAAGTATTAATCTCAGAATCAAAATATTTGGTGTGTGGATGCATTCTTACATGGTCAACCCTCATGAAAAAATTGGCGCAATTCCATCAAAAATCATGACTTGAGGCCGAACTATAAATACATCAGCGATTCGACCTTTTTCACATGCATGACTTTTACGCCATTAGAGCTATTCTCAAAAGTATTAATCTCAGAATCAAAATATTTGGTGTGTGGATGCATTCTTACATGGTCAACCCTCATGAAAAAAATTGGCGCAATTCCATCAAAAATCATGACTTGAGGCCGAACTATAAATACATCATCGATTCGACCTTTTTCACATGCATGACTTTTACGCCATTAGAGCTATTCTCAAAAGTATTAATCTCAGAATCAAAATATTTGGTGTGTGGATGCATTCTTACATGGTCGACCCTCATGAAAAAATTTGGCGCAATTCCATCAAAAATTATGACTTGAGGCCGAACTATAAATACATCAGCAATTCGACCTTTTTCACATGCATGACTTTTACGCCATTAGAGCTATTCTCAAAAGTATTAATCTCAGAATCAAAATATTTGGTGTGTGGATGCATTCTTACATGGTCGACCCTCATGAAAAAATTTGGCGCAATTCCATCAAAAATTATGACTTGAGGCCGAACTATATATACATCAGCAATTCGACCTTTTTCACATGCATGACTTTTACGCCATTAGAGCTATTCTCAAAAGTATTAATCTCAGAATCAAAATATTTGGTGTGTGGATGCATTCTTACATGGTCGACCCTCATGAAAAAAATTGGCGCAATTCCATCAAAAATCATGACTTGAGGCCAAACTATAAATACATCAGCGATTCGACCTTTTTCACATGCATGACTTTTACGCCATTAGAGCTATTCTCAAAAGTATTAATCTCAGAATCAAAATATTTGGTGTGTGGATGCATTCTTACATGGTCAACCCTCATGAAAAAATTTGGCGCAATTCCATCAAAAATCATGACTTGAGGCCGAACTATAAATACATCAGCGATTCGACCTTTTTCACATGCATGACTTTTACGCCATTAGAGCTATTCTCAAAAGTATTAATCTCAGAATCAAAATATTTGGTGTGTGGATGCATTCTTACATGGTCAACCCTCATGAAAAAAATTGGCGCAATTCCATCAAAAATCATGACTTGAGGCCAAACTATAAATACATCAGCAATTCGACCTTTTTCACATGCATGACTTTTACGCCATTAGAGCTATTCTCAAAAGTATTAATCTCAGAATCAAAATATTTGGTGTGTGGATGCATTCTTACATGGTCAACCCTCATGAAAAAAATTGGCGCAATTCCATCAAAAATCATGACTTGAGGCCAAACTATAAATACATCAGCGATTCGACCTTTTTTTCACATGCATGACTTTTACGCCATTAGAGCTATTCTAAAAAGTATTAATCTCAGAATCAAAATATTTGGTGTGTGGATGCATTCTTACATGGTCGACCCTCATGAAAAAATTTGGCGCAATTCCATCAAAAATTATGACTTGAGGCCGAACTATAAATACATCAGCAATTCGACCTTTTTCACATGCATGACTTTTACGCCATTAGAGCTATTCTCAAAAGTATTAATCTCAGAATCAAAATATTTGGTGTGTGGATGCATTCTTACATGGTCAACCCTCATGAAAGAAATTGGCGCAATTCCATCAAAAATCATGACTTGAGGCCAAACTATAAATACATCATCGATTCGACCTTTTTCACATGCATGACTTTTACGCCATTAGAGCTATTCTCAAAAGTATTAATCTCAGAATCAAAATATTTGGTGTGTGGATGCATTCTTACATGGTCGACCCTCATGAAAAAAATTGGCGCAATTCCATCAAAAATTATGACTTGAGGCCGAACTATAAATACATCAGCAATTCGACCTTTTTCACATGCATGACTTTTACGCCATTAGAGCTATTCTCAAAAGTATTAATCTCAGAATCAAAATATTTGGTGTGTGGATGCATTCTTACATGGTCGACCCTCATGAAAAAAATTGGCGCAATTCCATCAAAAATTATGACTTGAGGCCAAACTATAAATACATCATCGATTCGACCTTTTTCACATGCATGACTTTTACGCCATTAGAGCTATTCTCAAAAGTATTAATCTCAGAATCAAAATATTTGGTGTGTGGATGCATTCTTACATGGTCGACCCTCATGAAAAAAATTGGCGCAATTCCATCAAAAATTATGACTTGAGGCCGAACTATAAATACATCAGCAATTCGACCTTTTTCACATGCATGACTTTTACGCCATTAGAGCTATTCTCAAAAGTATTAATCTCAGAATCAAAATATTTGGTGTGTGGATGCATTCTTACATGGTCGACCCTCATGAAAAAAATTGGCGCAATTCCATCAAAAATTATGACTTGAGGCCGAACTATAAATACATCAGCAATTCGACCTTTTTCACATGCATGACTTTTACGCCATTAGAGCTATTCTCAAAAGTATTAATCTCAGAATCAAAATATTTGGTGTGTGGATGCATTCTTACATGGTCGACCCTCATGAAAAAAATTGGCGCAATTCCATCAAAAATTATGACTTGAGGCCGAACTATAAATACATCATCGATTCGACCTTTTTCACATGCATGACTTTTACGCCATTAGAGCTATTCTCAAAAGTATTAATCTCAGAATCAAAATATTTGGTGTGTGGATGCATTCTTACATGGTCAACCCTCATGAAAAAAATTGGCGCAATTCCATCAAAAATCATGACTTGAGGCCGAACTATAAATACATCATCGATTCGACCTTTTTCACATGCATGACTTTTACGCCATGAGAATTATTCTCAAAAGTATTAATCTCAGAATCAAAATATTTGGTGTGTGGATGCATTCTTACATGGTCGACCCTCATGAAAAAATTTGGCGCAATTCCATCAAAAATCATGACTTGAGGCCGAACTATAAATACATCAGCGATTCGAACTTTTTCACATGCATGACTTTTACGCCATTAGAGCTATTCTCAAAATTATTAATCTCAGAATCAAAATATTTGGTGTGTGGATGCATTCTTACATGGTCAACCCTCATGAAAAAAATTGGCGCAATTCCATCAAAAATCATGACTTGAGGCCAAACTATAAATACATCAGCAATTCGACCTTTTTCACATGCATGACTTTTACGCCATGAGAATTATTCTCAAAAGTATTAATCTCAGAATCAAAATATTTGGTGTGTGGATGCATTCTTACATGGTCAACCCTCATGAAAAAAATTGGCGCAATTCCATCAAAAATCATGACTTGAGGCCGAACTATAAATACATCATCGATTCGACCTTTTTCACATGCATGACTTTTACGCCATGAGAATTATTCTCAAAAGTATTAATCTCAGAATCAAAATATTTGGTGTGTGGATGCATTCTTACATGGTCAACCCTCATGAAAAAATTTGGCGCAATTCCATCAAAAATTATGACTTGAGGCCGAACTATAAATACATCAGCGATTCGACCTTTTTCACATGCATGACTTTTACGCCATTAGAGCTATTCTCAAAAGTATTAATCTCAGAATCAAAATATTTGGTGTGTGGATGCATTCTTACATGGTCAACCCTCATGAAAAAAATTGGCGCAATTCCATCAAAAATCATGGCTTGAGGCCGAACTATAAATACATCAGCGATTCGACCTTTTTCACATGCATGACTTTTACGCCATTAGAGCTATTCTCAAAAGTATTAATCTCAGAATCAAAATATTTGGTGTGTGGATGCATTCTTACATGGTCGACCCTCATGAAAAAAATTGGCGCAATTCCATCAAAAATCATGACTTGAGGCCGAACTATAAATACATCATCGATTCGACCTTTTTCACATGCATGACTTTTACGCCATTAGAGCTATTCTCAAAAGTATTAATCTCAGAATCAAAATATTTGGTGTGTGGATGCATTCTTACATGGTCGACCCTCATGAAAAAAATTGGCGCAATTCCATCAAAAATCATGACTTGAGGCCGAACTATAAATACATCAGCAATTCGACCTTTTTCACATGCATGACTTTTACGCCATTAGAGCTATTCTCAAAAGTATTAATCTCAGAATCAAAATATTTGGTGTGTGGATGCATTCTTACATGGTCAACCCTCATGAAAAAATTTGGCGCAATTCCATCAAAAATCATGACTTGAGGCCGAACTATAAATACATCAGCGATTCGAACTTTTTCACATGCATGACTTTTACGCCATTAGAGCTATTCTCAAAATTATTAATCTCAGAATCAAAATATTTGGTGTGTGGATGCATTCTTACATGGTCAACCCTCATGAAAAAAATTGGCGCAATTCCATCAAAAATCATGACTTGAGGCCAAACTATAAATACATCAGCAATTCGACCTTTTTCACATGCATGACTTTTACGCCATGAGAATTATTCTCAAAAGTATTAATCTCAGAATCAAAATATTTGGTGTGTGGATGCATTCTTACATGGTCAACCCTCATGAAAAAAATTGGCGCAATTCCATCAAAAATCATGACTTGAGGCCGAACTATAAATACATCATCGATTCGACCTTTTTCACATGCATGACTTTTACGCCATGAGAATTATTCTCAAAAGTATTAATCTCAGAATCAAAATATTTGGTGTGTGGATGCATTCTTACATGGTCAACCCTCATGAAAAAAATTGGCGCAATTCCATCAAAAATCATGACTTGAGGCCGAACTATAAATACATCAGCGATTCGAACTTTTTCACATGCATGACTTTTACGCCATTAGAGCTATTCTCAAAAGTATTAATCTCAGAATCAAAACATTTGGTGTGTGGATGCATTCTTACATGGTCGACCCTCATGAAAAAAATTGGCGCAATTCCATCAAAAATCATGACTTGAGGCCGAACTATAAATACATCATCGATTCGACCTTTTTCACATGCATGACTTTTACGCCATTAGAGCTATTCTCAAAAGTATTAATCTCAGAATCAAAACATTTGGTGTGTGGATGCATTCTTACATGGTCGACCCTCATGAAAAAAATTGGCGCAATTCCATCAAAAATCATGACTTGAGGCCGAACTATAAATACATCAGCGATTCGAACTTTTTCACATGCATGACTTTTACGCCATTAGAGCTATTCTCAAAAGTATTAATCTCAGAATCAAAACATTTGGTGTGTGGATGCATTCTTACATGGTCGACCCTCATGAAAAAAATTGGCGCAATTCCATCAAAAATCATGACTTGAGGCCGAACTATAAATACATCATCGATTCGACCTTTTTCACATGCATGACTTTTACGCCATTAGAGCTATTCTCAAAAGTATTAATCTCAGAATCAAAACATTTGGTGTGTGGATGCATTCTTACATGGTCGACCCTCATGAAAAAAATTGGCGCAATTCCATCAAAAATCATGACTTGAGGCCGAACTATAAATACATCATCGATTCGACCTTTTTCACATGCATGACTTTTACGCCATTAGAGCTATTCTCAAAAGTATTAATCTCAGAATCAAAATATTTGGTGTGTGGATGCATTCTTACATGGTCAACCCTCATGAAAAAATTTGGCGCAATTCCATCAAAAATTATGACTTGAGGCCGAACTATAAATACATCAGCGATTCGACCTTTTTCACATGCATGACTTGTACGCCATTAGAGTTATTCTCAAAAGTATTAATCTCAGAATCAAAATATTTGGTGTGTGGATGCATTCTTACATGGTCAACCCTCATGAAAAAAATTGGCGCAATTCCATCAAAAATCATGGCTTGAGGCCGAACTATAAATACATCAGCGATTCGAACTTTTTCACATGCATGACTTTTACGCCATTAGAGCTATTCTCAAAAGTATTAATCTCAGAATCAAAATATTTGGTGTGTGGATGCATTCTTACATGGTCGACCCTCATGAAAAAAATTGGCGCAATTCCATCAAAAATCATGACTTGAGGCCGAACTATAAATACATCATCGATTCGACCTTTTTCACATGCATGACTTTTACGCCATTAGAGCTATTCTCAAAAGTATTAATCTCAGAATCAAAATATTTGGTGTGTGGATGCATTCTTACATGGTCGACCCTCATGAAAAAAATTGGCGCAATTCAATCAAAAATCATGACTTGAGGCCGAACTATAAATACATCAGCAATTCGACCTTTTTCACATGCATGACTTTTACGCCATTAGAGCTATTCTCAAAAGTATTAATCTCAGAATCAAAATATTTGGTGTGTGGATGCATTCTTACATGGTCAACCCTCATGAAAAAATTTGGCGCAATTCCATCAAAAATCATGACTTGAGGCCGAACTATAAATACATCAGCGATTCGAACTTTTTCACATGCATGACTTTTACGCCATTAGAGCTATTCTCAAAATTATTAATCTCAGAATCAAAATATTTGGTGTGTGGATGCATTCTTACATGGTCAACCCTCATGAAAAAAATTGGCGCAATTCCATCAAAAATCATGACTTGAGGCCAAACTATAAATACATCAGCAATTCGACCTTTTTCACATGCATGACTTTTACGCCATGAGAATTATTCTCAAAAGTATTAATCTCAGAATCAAAATATTTGGTGTGTGGATGCATTCTTACATGGTCGACCCTCATGAAAAAAATTGGCGCAATTCCATCAAAAATCATGACTTGAGGCCGAACTATAAATACATCATCGATTCGACCTTTTTCACATGCATGACTTTTACGCCATTAGAGCTATTCTCAAAAGTATTAATCTCAGAATCAAAATATTTGGTGTGTGGATGCATTCTTACATGGTCGACCCTCATGAAAAAAATTGGCGCAATTCCATCAAAAATCATGACTTGAGGCCGAACTATAAATACATCAGCAATTCGACCTTTTTCACATGCATGACTTTTACGCCATTAGAGCTATTCTCAAAAGTATTAATCTCAGAATCAAAATATTTGGTGTGTGGATGCATTCTTACATGGTCGACCCTCATGAAAAAAATTGGCGCAATTCCATCAAAAATCATGACTTGAGGCCAAACTATAAATACATCAGCAATTCGACCTTTTTCACATGCATGACTTTTACGCCATTAGAGCTATTCTCAAAAGTATTAATCTCAGAATCAAAATATTTGGTGTGTGGATGCATTCTTACATGGTCGACCCTCATGAAAAAAATTGGCGCAATTCCATCAAAAATCATGACTTGAGGCCAAACTATAAATACATCATCGATTCGACCTTTTTCACATGCATGACTTTTACGCCATTACAGCTATTCTCAAAAGTATTAATCTCAGAATCAAAATATTTGGTGTGTGGATGCATTCTTACATGGTCGACCCTCATGAAAAAAATTGGCGCAATTCCATCAAAAATCATGACTTGAAGCCGAACTATAAATACATCATCGATTCGACCTTTTTCACACGCATGACTTTTACGCCATTAGAGCTATTCTCAAAAGTATTAATCTCAGAATCAAAATATTTGGTGTGTGGATGCATTCTTACATGGTCGACCCTCATGAAAAAAATTGGCGCAATTCCATCAAAAATCATGACTTGAGGCCGAACTATAAATACATCAGCAATTCGACCTTTTTCACATGCATGACTTTTACGCCATTAGAGCTATTCTCAAAAGTATTAATCTCAGAATCAAAATATTTGGTGTGTGGATGCATTCTTACATGGTCGACCCTCATGAAAAAAATTGGCGCAATTCCATCAAAAATCATGACTTGAGGCCGAACTATAAATACATCAGCAATTCGACCTTTTTCACATGCATGACTTTTACGCCATTAGAGCTATTCTCAAAAGTATTAATCTCAGAATCAAAATATTTGGTGTGTGGATGCATTCTTACATGGTCGACCCTCATGAAAAAAATTGGCGCAATTCCATCAAAAATCATGACTTGAGGCCAAACTATAAATACATCAGCAATTCGACCTTTTTCACATGCATGACTTTTACGCCATTAGAGCTATTCTAAAAAGTATTAATCTCAGAATCAAAATATTTGGTGTGTGGATGCATTCTTACATGGTCGACCCTCATGAAAAAATTTGGCGCAATTCCATCAAAAATTATGACTTGAGGCCGAACTATAAATACATCAGCAATTCGACCTTTTTCACATGCATGACTTTTACGCCATTAGAGCTATTCTCAAAAGTATTAATCTCAGAATCAAAATATTTGGTGTGTGGATGCATTCTTACATGGTCGACCCTCATGAAAGAAATTGGCGCAATTCCATCAAAAATCATGACTTGAGGCCAAACTATAAATACATCATCGATTCGACCTTTTTCACATGCATGACTTTTACGCCATTAGAGCTATTCTCAAAAGTATTAATCTCAGAATCAAAATATTTGGTGTGTGGATGCATTCTTACATGGTCGACCCTCATGAAAAAAATTGGCGCAATTCCATCAAAAATTATGACTTGAGGCCGAACTATAAATACATCAGCAATTCGACCTTTTTCACATGCATGACTTTTACGCCATTAGAGCTATTCTCAAAAGTATTAATCTCAGAATCAAAATATTTGGTGTGTGGATGCATTCTTACATGGTCGACCCTCATGAAAAAAATTGGCGCAATTCCATCAAAAATTATGACTTGAGGCCGAACTATAAATACATCAGCAATTCGACCTTTTTCACATGCATGACTTTTACGCCATTAGAGCTATTCTCAAAAGTATTAATCTCAGAATCAAAATATTTGGTGTGTGGATGCATTCTTACATGGTCGACCCTCATGAAAAAAATTGGCGCAATTCCATCAAAAATTATGACTTGAGGCCAAACTATAAATACATCATCGATTCGACCTTTTTCACATGCATGACTTTTACGCCATTAGAGCTATTCTCAAAAGTATTAATCTCAGAATCAAAATATTTGGTGTGTGGATGCATTCTTACATGGTCGACCCTCATGAAAAAAATTGGCGCAATTCCATCAAAAATTATGACTTGAGGCCGAACTATAAATACATCAGCAATTCGACCTTTTTCACATGCATGACTTTTACGCCATTAGAGCTATTCTCAAAAGTATTAATCTCAGAATCAAAATATTTGGTGTGTGGATGCATTCTTACATGGTCGACCCTCATGAAAAAAATTGGCGCAATTCCATCAAAAATTATGACTTGAGGCCGAACTATAAATACATCAGCAATTCGACCTTTTTCACATGCATGACTTTTACGCCATTAGAGCTATTCTCAAAAGTATTAATCTCAGAATCAAAATATTTGGTGTGTGGATGCATTCTTACATGGTCGACCCTCATGAAAAAAATTGGCGCAATTCCATCAAAAATTATGACTTGAGGCCGAACTATAAATACATCATCGATTCGACCTTTTTCACATGCATGACTTTTACGCCATTAGAGCTATTCTCAAAAGTATTAATCTCAGAATCAAAATATTTGGTGTGTGGATGCATTCTTACATGGTCAACCCTCATGAAAAAAATTGGCGCAATTCCATCAAAAATCATGACTTGAGGCCGAACTATAAATACATCATCGATTCGACCTTTTTCACATGCATGACTTTTACGCCATTAGAGCTATTCTCAAAAGTATTAATCTCAGAATCAAAATATTTGGTGTGTGGATGCATTCTTACATGGTCGACCCTCATGAAAAAAATTGGCGCAATTCCATCAAAAATTATGACTTGAGGCCAAACTATAAATACATCATCGATTCGACCTTTTTCACATGCATGACTTTTACGCCATTAGAGCTATTCTCAAAAGTATTAATCTCAGAATCAAAATATTTGGTGTGTGGATGCATTCTTACATGGTCGACCCTCATGAAAAAAATTGGCGCAATTCCATCAAAAATTATGACTTGAGGCCAAACTATAAATACATCATCGATTCGACCTTTTTCACATGCATGACTTTTACGCCATTAGAGCTATTCTCAAAAGTATTAATCTCAGAATCAAAATATTTGGTGTGTGGATGCATTCTTACATGGTCGACCCTCATGAAAAAAATTGGCGCAATTCCATCAAAAATTATGACTTGAGGCCGAACTATAAATACATCATCGATTCGACCTTTTTCACATGCATGACTTTTACGCCATTAGAGCTATTCTCAAAAGTATTAATCTCAGAATCAAAATATTTGGTGTGTGGATGCATTCTTACATGGTCAACCCTCATGAAAAAAATTGGCGCAATTCCATCAAAAATCATGACTTGAGGCCGAACTATAAATACATCATCGATTCGACCTTTTTCACATGCATGACTTTTACGCCATGAGAATTATTCTCAAAAGTATTAATCTCAGAATCAAAATATTTGGTGTGTGGATGCATTCTTACATGGTCGACCCTCATGAAAAAATTTGGCGCAATTCCATCAAAAATCATGACTTGAGGCCGAACTATAAATACATCAGCGATTCGAACTTTTTCACATGCATGACTTTTACGCCATTAGAGCTATTCTCAAAAGTATTAATCTCAGAATCAAAATATTTGGTGTGTGGATGCATTCTTACATGGTCAACCCTCATGAAAAAATTTGGCGCAATTCCATCAAAAATCATGACTTGAGGCCAAACTATAAATACATCAGCAATTCGACCTTTTTCACATGCATGACTTTTACGCCATGAGAATTATTCTCAAAAGTATTAATCTCAGAATCAAAATATTTGGTGTGTGGATGCATTCTTACATGGTCAACCCTCATGAAAAAAATTGGCGCAATTCCATCAAAAATCATGACTTGAGGCCGAACTATAAATACATCATCGATTCGACCTTTTTCACATGCATGACTTTTACGCCATGAGAATTATTCTCAAAAGTATTAATCTCAGAATCAAAATATTTGGTGTGTGGATGCATTCTTACATGGTCAACCCTCATGAAAAAATTTGGCGCAATTCCATCAAAAATTATGACTTGAGGCCGAACTATAAATACATCAGCGATTCGACCTTTTTCACATGCATGACTTTTACGCCATTAGAGCTATTCTCAAAAGTATTAATCTCAGAATCAAAATATTTGGTGTGTGGATGCATTCTTACATGGTCGACCCTCATGAAAAAAATTGGCGCAATTCCATCAAAAATCATGACTTGAGGCCAAACTATAAATACATCAGCAATTCGACCTTTTTCACATGCATGACTTTTACGCCATTAGAGCTATTCTAAAAAGTATTAATCTCAGAATCAAAATATTTGGTGTGTGGATGCATTCTTACATGGTCGACCCTCATGAAAAAATTTGGCGCAATTCCATCAAAAATTATGACTTGAGGCCGAACTATAAATACATCAGCAATTCGACCTTTTTCACATGCATGACTTTTACGCCATTAGAGCTATTCTCAAAAGTATTAATCTCAGAATCAAAATATTTGGTGTGTGGATGCATTCTTACATGGTCGACCCTCATGAAAGAAATTGGCGCAATTCCATCAAAAATCATGACTTGAGGCCAAACTATAAATACATCATCGATTCGACCTTTTTCACATGCATGACTTTTACGCCATTAGAGCTATTCTCAAAAGTATTAATCTCAGAATCAAAATATTTGGTGTGTGGATGCATTCTTACATGGTCGACCCTCATGAAAAAAATTGGCGCAATTCCATCAAAAATTATGACTTGAGGCCGAACTATAAATACATCAGCAATTCGACCTTTTTCACATGCATGACTTTTACGCCATTAGAGCTATTCTCAAAAGTATTAATCTCAGAATCAAAATATTTGGTGTGTGGATGCATTCTTACATGGTCGACCCTCATGAAAAAAATTGGCGCAATTCCATCAAAAATTATGACTTGAGGCCGAACTATAAATACATCAGCAATTCGACCTTTTTCACATGCATGACTTTTACGCCATTAGAGCTATTCTCAAAAGTATTAATCTCAGAATCAAAATATTTGGTGTGTGGATGCATTCTTACATGGTCGACCCTCATGAAAAAAATTGGCGCAATTCCATCAAAAATTATGACTTGAGGCCAAACTATAAATACATCATCGATTCGACCTTTTTCACATGCATGACTTTTACGCCATTAGAGCTATTCTCAAAAGTATTAATCTCAGAATCAAAATATTTGGTGTGTGGATGCATTCTTACATGGTCGACCCTCATGAAAAAAATTGGCGCAATTCCATCAAAAATTATGACTTGAGGCCGAACTATAAATACATCAGCAATTCGACCTTTTTCACATGCATGACTTTTACGCCATTAGAGCTATTCTCAAAAGTATTAATCTCAGAATCAAAATATTTGGTGTGTGGATGCATTCTTACATGGTCGACCCTCATGAAAAAAATTGGCGCAATTCCATCAAAAATTATGACTTGAGGCCGAACTATAAATACATCAGCAATTCGACCTTTTTCACATGCATGACTTTTACGCCATTAGAGCTATTCTCAAAAGTATTAATCTCAGAATCAAAATATTTGGTGTGTGGATGCATTCTTACATGGTCGACCCTCATGAAAAAAATTGGCGCAATTCCATCAAAAATTATGACTTGAGGCCGAACTATAAATACATCATCGATTCGACCTTTTTCACATGCATGACTTTTACGCCATTAGAGCTATTCTCAAAAGTATTAATCTCAGAATCAAAATATTTGGTGTGTGGATGCATTCTTACATGGTCAACCCTCATGAAAAAAATTGGCGCAATTCCATCAAAAATCATGACTTGAGGCCGAACTATAAATACATCATCGATTCGACCTTTTTCACATGCATGACTTTTACGCCATGAGAATTATTCTCAAAAGTATTAATCTCAGAATCAAAATATTTGGTGTGTGGATGCATTCTTACATGGTCGACCCTCATGAAAAAATTTGGCGCAATTCCATCAAAAATCATGACTTGAGGCCGAACTATAAATACATCAGCGATTCGAACTTTTTCACATGCATGACTTTTACGCCATTAGAGCTATTCTCAAAATTATTAATCTCAGAATCAAAATATTTGGTGTGTGGATGCATTCTTACATGGTCAACCCTCATGAAAAAAATTGGCGCAATTCCATCAAAAATCATGACTTGAGGCCAAACTATAAATACATCAGCAATTCGACCTTTTTCACATGCATGACTTTTACGCCATGAGAATTATTCTCAAAAGTATTAATCTCAGAATCAAAATATTTGGTGTGTGGATGCATTCTTACATGGTCAACCCTCATGAAAAAAATTGGCGCAATTCCATCAAAAATCATGACTTGAGGCCGAACTATAAATACATCATCGATTCGACCTTTTTCACATGCATGACTTTTACGCCATGAGAATTATTCTCAAAAGTATTAATCTCAGAATCAAAATATTTGGTGTGTGGATGCATTCTTACATGGTCAACCCTCATGAAAAAATTTGGCGCAATTCCATCAAAAATTATGACTTGAGGCCGAACTATAAATACATCAGCGATTCGACCTTTTTCACATGCATGACTTTTACGCCATTAGAGCTATTCTCAAAAGTATTAATCTCAGAATCAAAATATTTGGTGTGTGGATGCATTCTTACATGGTCAACCCTCATGAAAAAAATTGGCGCAATTCCATCAAAAATCATGGCTTGAGGCCGAACTATAAATACATCAGCGATTCGACCTTTTTCACATGCATGACTTTTACGCCATTAGAGCTATTCTCAAAAGTATTAATCTCAGAATCAAAATATTTGGTGTGTGGATGCATTCTTACATGGTCGACCCTCATGAAAAAAATTGGCGCAATTCCATCAAAAATCATGACTTGAGGCCGAACTATAAATACATCATCGATTCGACCTTTTTCACATGCATGACTTTTACGCCATTAGAGCTATTCTCAAAAGTATTAATCTCAGAATCAAAATATTTGGTGTGTGGATGCATTCTTACATGGTCGACCCTCATGAAAAAAATTGGCGCAATTCCATCAAAAATCATGACTTGAGGCCGAACTATAAATACATCAGCAATTCGACCTTTTTCACATGCATGACTTTTACGCCATTAGAGCTATTCTCAAAAGTATTAATCTCAGAATCAAAATATTTGGTGTGTGGATGCATTCTTACATGGTCAACCCTCATGAAAAAATTTGGCGCAATTCCATCAAAAATCATGACTTGAGGCCGAACTATAAATACATCAGCGATTCGAACTTTTTCACATGCATGACTTTTACGCCATTAGAGCTATTCTCAAAATTATTAATCTCAGAATCAAAATATTTGGTGTGTGGATGCATTCTTACATGGTCAACCCTCATGAAAAAAATTGGCGCAATTCCATCAAAAATCATGACTTGAGGCCAAACTATAAATACATCAGCAATTCGACCTTTTTCACATGCATGACTTTTACGCCATGAGAATTATTCTCAAAAGTATTAATCTCAGAATCAAAATATTTGGTGTGTGGATGCATTCTTACATGGTCAACCCTCATGAAAAAAATTGGCGCAATTCCATCAAAAATCATGACTTGAGGCCGAACTATAAATACATCATCGATTCGACCTTTTTCACATGCATGACTTTTACGCCATGAGAATTATTCTCAAAAGTATTAATCTCAGAATCAAAATATTTGGTGTGTGGATGCATTCTTACATGGTCAACCCTCATGAAAAAAATTGGCGCAATTCCATCAAAAATCATGACTTGAGGCCGAACTATAAATACATCAGCGATTCGACCTTTTTCACATGCATGACTTTTACGCCATTAGAGCTATTCTCAAAAGTATTAATCTCAGAATCAAAACATTTGGTGTGTGGATGCATTCTTACATGGTCGACCCTCATGAAAAAAAGTGGCGCAATTCCATCAAAAATCATGACTTGAGGCCGAACTATAAATACATCATCGATTCGACCTTTTTCACATGCATGACTTTTACGCCATTAGAGCTATTCTCAAAAGTATTAATCTCAGAATCAAAACATTTGGTGTGTGGATGCATTCTTACATGGTCGACCCTCATGAAAAAAATTGGCGCAATTCCATCAAAAATCATGACTTGAGGCCGAACTATAAATACATCATCGATTCGACCTTTTTCACATGCATGACTTTTACGCCATTAGAGCTATTCTCAAAAGTATTAATCTCAGAATCAAAATATTTGGTGTGTGGATGCATTCTTACATGGTCAACCCTCATGAAAAAATTTGGCGCAATTCCATCAAAAATTATGACTTGAGGCCGAACTATAAATACATCAGCGATTCGACCTTTTTCACATGCATGACTTTTACGCCATTAGAGCTATTCTCAAAAGTATTAATCTCAGAATCAAAATATTTGGTGTGTGGATGCATTCTTACATGGTCAACCCTCATGAAAAAAATTGGCGCAATTCCATCAAAAATCATGGCTTGAGGCCGAACTATAAATACATCAGCGATTCGAACTTTTTCACATGCATGACTTTTACGCCATTAGAGCTATTCTCAAAAGTATTAATCTCAGAATCAAAATATTTGGTGTGTGGATGCATTCTTACATGGTCGACCCTCATGAAAAAAATTGGCGCAATTCCATCAAAAATCATGACTTGAGGCCGAACTATAAATACATCATCGATTCGACCTTTTTCACATGCATGACTTTTACGCCATTAGAGCTATTCTCAAAAGTATTAATCTCAGAATCAAAATATTTGGTGTGTGGATGCATTCTTACATGGTCGACCCTCATGAAAAAATTTGGCGCAATTCCATCAAAAATTATGACTTGAGGCCGAACTATAAATACATCAGCAATTCGACCTTTTTCACATGCATGACTTTTACGCCATTAGAGCTATTCTCAAAAGTATTAATCTCAGAATCAAAATATTTGGTGTGTGGATGCATTCTTACATGGTCGACCCTCATGAAAAAAATTGGCGCAATTCAATCAAAAATCATGACTTGAGGCCGAACTATAAATACATCAGCAATTCGACCTTTTTCACATGCATGACTTTTACGCCATTAGAGCTATTCTCAAAAGTATTAATCTCAGAATCAAAATATTTGGTGTGTGGATGCATTCTTACATGGTCAACCCTCATGAAAAAATTTGGCGCAATTCCATCAAAAATCATGACTTGAGGCCGAACTATAAATACATCAGCGATTCGAACTTTTTCACATGCATGACTTTTACGCCATTAGAGCTATTCTCAAAATTATTAATCTCAGAATCAAAATATTTGGTGTGTGGATGCATTCTTACATGGTCAACCCTCATGAAAAAAATTGGCGCAATTCCATCAAAAATCATGACTTGAGGCCAAACTATAAATACATCAGCAATTCGACCTTTTTCACATGCATGACTTTTACGCCATGAGAATTATTCTCAAAAGTATTAATCTCAGAATCAAAATATTTGGTGTGTGGATGCATTCTTACATGGTCAACCCTCATGAAAAAAATTGGCGCAATTCCATCAAAAATCATGACTTGAGGCCGAACTATAAATACATCATCGATTCGACCTTTTTCACATGCATGACTTTTACGCCATTAGAGCTATTCTCAAAAGTATTAATCTCAGAATCAAAATATTTGGTGTGTGGATGCATTCTTACATGGTCGACCCTCATGAAAAAAATTGGCGCAATTCCATCAAAAATCATGACTTGAGGCCGAACTATAAATACATCAGCAATTCGACCTTTTTCACATGCATGACTTTTACGCCATTAGAGCTATTCTCAAAAGTATTAATCTCAGAATCAAAATATTTGGTGTGTGGATGCATTCTTACATGGTCGACCCTCATGAAAAAAATTGGCGCAATTCCATCAAAAATCATGACTTGAGGCCAAACTATAAATACATCAGCAATTCGACCTTTTTCACATGCATGACTTTTACGCCATTAGAGCTATTCTCAAAAGTATTAATCTCAGAATCAAAATATTTGGTGTGTGGATGCATTCTTACATGGTCGACCCTCATGAAAAAAATTGGCGCAATTCCATCAAAAATCATGACTTGAGGCCAAACTATAAATACATCATCGATTCGACCTTTTTCACATGCATGACTTTTACGCCATTACAGCTATTCTCAAAAGTATTAATCTCAGAATCAAAATATTTGGTGTGTGGATGCATTCTTACATGGTCGACCCTCATGAAAAAAATTGGCGCAATTCCATCAAAAATCATGACTTGAAGCCGAACTATAAATACATCATCGATTCGACCTTTTTCACACGCATGACTTTTACGCCATTAGAGCTATTCTCAAAAGTATTAATCTCAGAATCAAAATATTTGGTGTGTGGATGCATTCTTACATGGTCGACCCTCATGAAAAAAATTGGCGCAATTCCATCAAAAATCATGACTTGAGGCCGAACTATAAATACATCAGCAATTCGACCTTTTTCACATGCATGACTTTTACGCCATTAGAGCTATTCTCAAAAGTATTAATCTCAGAATCAAAATATTTGGTGTGTGGATGCATTCTTACATGGTCGACCCTCATGAAAAAAATTGGCGCAATTCCATCAAAAATCATGACTTGAGGCCGAACTATAAATACATCAGCAATTCGACCTTTTTCACATGCATGACTTTTACGCCATTAGAGCTATTCTCAAAAGTATTAATCTCAGAATCAAAATATTTGGTGTGTGGATGCATTCTTACATGGTCGACGCTCATGAAAAAAATTGGCGCAATTCCATCAAAAATCATGACTTGAGGCCAAACTATAAATACATCAGCAATTCGACCTTTTTCACATGCATGACTTTTACGCCATTAGAGCTATTCTCAAAAGTATTAATCTCAGAATCAAAATATTTGGTGTGTGGATGCATTCTTACATGGTCGACCCTCATGAAAAAAATTGGCGCAATTCCATCAAAAATCATGACTTGAGGCCAAACTATAAATACATCATCGATTCGACCTTTTTCACATGCATGACTTTTACGCCATTACAGCTATTCTCAAAAGTATTAATCTCAGAATCAAAATATTTGGTGTGTGGATGCATTCTTACATGGTCGACCCTCATGAAAAAAATTGGCGCAATTCCATCAAAAATCATGACTTGAAGCCGAACTATAAATACATCATCGATTCGACCTTTTTCACACGCATGACTTTTACGCCATTAGAGCTATTCTCAAAAGTATTAATCTCAGAATCAAAATATTTGGTGTGTGGATGCATTCTTACATGGTCGACCCTCATGAAAAAAATTGGCGCAATTCCATCAAAAATCATGACTTGAGGCCGAACTATAAATACATCAGCAATTCGACCTTTTTCACATGCATGACTTTTACGCCATTAGAGCTATTCTCAAAAGTATTAATCTCAGAATCAAAATATTTGGTGTGTGGATGCATTCTTACATGGTCGACCCTCATGAAAAAAATTGGCGCAATTCCATCAAAAATCATGACTTGAGGCCGAACTATAAATACATCAGCAATTCGACCTTTTTCACATGCATGACTTTTACGCCATTACAGCTATTCTCAAAAGTATTAATCTCAGAATCAAAATATTTGGTGTGTGGATGCATTCTTACATGGTCGACCCTCATGAAAAAAATTGGCGCAATTCCATCAAAAATCATGACTTGAGGCCAAACTATAAATACATCAGCAATTCGACCTTTTTCACATGCATGACTTTTACGCCATTAGAGCTATTCTAAAAAGTATTAATCTCAGAATCAAAATATTTGGTGTGTGGATGCATTCTTACATGGTCGACCCTCATGAAAAAATTTGGCGCAATTCCATCAAAAATTATGACTTGAGGCCGAACTATAAATACATCAGCAATTCGACCTTTTTCACATGCATGACTTTTACGCCATTAGAGCTATTCTCAAAAGTATTAATCTCAGAATCAAAATATTTGGTGTGTGGATGCATTCTTACATGGTCAACCCTCATGAAAAAATTTGGCGCAATTCCATCAAAAATCATGACTTGAGGCCGAACTATAAATACATCAGCGATTCGAACTTTTTCACATGCATGACTTTTACGCCATTAGAGCTATTCTCAAAATTATTAATCTCAGAATCAAAATATTTGGTGTGTGGATGCATTCTTACATGGTCAACCCTCATGAAAAAAATTGGCGCAATTCCATCAAAAATCATGACTTGAGGCCAAACTATAAATACATCAGCAATTCGACCTTTTTCACATGCATGACTTTTACGCCATGAGAATTATTCTCAAAAGTATTAATCTCAGAATCAAAATATTTGGTGTGTGGATGCATTCTTACATGGTCAACCCTCATGAAAAAAATTGGCGCAATTCCATCAAAAATCATGACTTGAGGCCGAACTATAAATACATCATCGATTCGACCTTTTTCACATGCATGACTTTTACGCCATGAGAATTATTCTCAAAAGTATTAATCTCAGAATCAAAATATTTGGTGTGTGGATGCATTCTTACATGGTCAACCCTCATGAAAAAAATTGGCGCAATTCCATCAAAAATCATGACTTGAGGCCGAACTATAAATACATCAGCGATTCGACCTTTTTCACATGCATGACTTTTACGCCATTAGAGCTATTCTCAAAAGTATTAATCTCAGAATCAAAACATTTGGTGTGTGGATGCATTCTTACATGGTCGACCCTCATGAAAAAAAGTGGCGCAATTCCATCAAAAATCATGACTTGAGGCCGAACTATAAATACATCATCGATTCGACCTTTTTCACATGCATGACTTTTACGCCATTAGAGCTATTCTCAAAAGTATTAATCTCAGAATCAAAACATTTGGTGTGTGGATGCATTCTTACATGGTCGACCCTCATGAAAAAAATTGGCGCAATTCCATCAAAAATCATGACTTGAGGCCGAACTATAAATACATCATCGATTCGACCTTTTTCACATGCATGACTTTTACGCCATTAGAGCTATTCTCAAAAGTATTAATCTCAGAATCAAAATATTTGGTGTGTGGATGCATTCTTACATGGTCAACCCTCATGAAAAAATTTGGCGCAATTCCATCAAAAATTATGACTTGAGGCCGAACTATAAATACATCAGCGATTCGACCTTTTTCACATGCATGACTTTTACGCCATTAGAGCTATTCTCAAAAGTATTAATCTCAGAATCAAAATATTTGGTGTGTGGATGCATTCTTACATGGTCAACCCTCATGAAAAAAATTGGCGCAATTCCATCAAAAATCATGGCTTGAGGCCGAACTATAAATACATCAGCGATTCGAACTTTTTCACATGCATGACTTTTACGCCATTAGAGCTATTCTCAAAAGTATTAATCTCAGAATCAAAATATTTGGTGTGTGGATGCATTCTTACATGGTCGACCCTCATGAAAAAAATTGGCGCAATTCCATCAAAAATCATGACTTGAGGCCGAACTATAAATACATCATCGATTCGACCTTTTTCACATGCATGACTTTTACGCCATTAGAGCTATTCTCAAAAGTATTAATCTCAGAATCAAAATATTTGGTGTGTGGATGCATTCTTACATGGTCGACCCTCATGAAAAAATTTGGCGCAATTCCATCAAAAATTATGACTTGAGGCCGAACTATAAATACATCAGCAATTCGACCTTTTTCACATGCATGACTTTTACGCCATTAGAGCTATTCTCAAAAGTATTAATCTCAGAATCAAAATATTTGGTGTGTGGATGCATTCTTACATGGTCGACCCTCATGAAAAAAATTGGCGCAATTCAATCAAAAATCATGACTTGAGGCCGAACTATAAATACATCAGCAATTCGACCTTTTTCACATGCATGACTTTTACGCCATTAGAGCTATTCTCAAAAGTATTAATCTCAGAATCAAAATATTTGGTGTGTGGATGCATTCTTACATGGTCAACCCTCATGAAAAAATTTGGCGCAATTCCATCAAAAATCATGACTTGAGGCCGAACTATAAATACATCAGCGATTCGAACTTTTTCACATGCATGACTTTTACGCCATTAGAGCTATTCTCAAAATTATTAATCTCAGAATCAAAATATTTGGTGTGTGGATGCATTCTTACATGGTCAACCCTCATGAAAAAAATTGGCGCAATTCCATCAAAAATCATGACTTGAGGCCAAACTATAAATACATCAGCAATTCGACCTTTTTCACATGCATGACTTTTACGCCATGAGAATTATTCTCAAAAGTATTAATCTCAGAATCAAAATATTTGGTGTGTGGATGCATTCTTACATGGTCAACCCTCATGAAAAAAATTGGCGCAATTCCATCAAAAATCATGACTTGAGGCCGAACTATAAATACATCATCGATTCGACCTTTTTCACATGCATGACTTTTACGCCATTAGAGCTATTCTCAAAAGTATTAATCTCAGAATCAAAATATTTGGTGTGTGGATGCATTCTTACATGGTCGACCCTCATGAAAAAAATTGGCGCAATTCCATCAAAAATCATGACTTGAGGCCGAACTATAAATACATCAGCAATTCGACCTTTTTCACATGCATGACTTTTACGCCATTAGAGCTATTCTCAAAAGTATTAATCTCAGAATCAAAATATTTGGTGTGTGGATGCATTCTTACATGGTCGACCCTCATGAAAAAAATTGGCGCAATTCCATCAAAAATCATGACTTGAGGCCAAACTATAAATACATCAGCAATTCGACCTTTTTCACATGCATGACTTTTACGCCATTAGAGCTATTCTCAAAAGTATTAATCTCAGAATCAAAATATTTGGTGTGTGGATGCATTCTTACATGGTCGACCCTCATGAAAAAAATTGGCGCAATTCCATCAAAAATCATGACTTGAGGCCAAACTATAAATACATCATCGATTCGACCTTTTTCACATGCATGACTTTTACGCCATTACAGCTATTCTCAAAAGTATTAATCTCAGAATCAAAATATTTGGTGTGTGGATGCATTCTTACATGGTCGACCCTCATGAAAAAAATTGGCGCAATTCCATCAAAAATCATGACTTGAGGCCGAACTATAAATACATCAGCAATTCGACCTTTTTCACATGCATGACTTTTACGCCATTAGAGCTATTCTCAAAAGTATTAATCTCAGAATCAAAATATTTGGTGTGTGGATGCATTCTTACATGGTCGACCCTCATGAAAAAAATTGGCGCAATTCCATCAAAAATCATGACTTGAGGCCAAACTATAAATACATCAGCAATTCGACCTTTTTCACATGCATGACTTTTACGCCATTAGAGCTATTCTCAAAAGTATTAATCTCAGAATCAAAATATTTGGTGTGTGGATGCATTCTTACATGGTCGACCCTCATGAAAAAAATTGGCGCAATTCCATCAAAAATCATGACTTGAGGCCAAACTATAAATACATCATCGATTCGACCTTTTTCACATGCATGACTTTTACGCCATTACAGCTATTCTCAAAAGTATTAATCTCAGAATCAAAATATTTGGTGTGTGGATGCATTCTTACATGGTCGACCCTCATGAAAAAAATTGGCGCAATTCCATCAAAAATCATGACTTGAAGCCGAACTATAAATACATCATCGATTCGACCTTTTTCACACGCATGACTTTTACGCCATTAGAGCTATTCTCAAAAGTATTAATCTCAGAATCAAAATATTTGGTGTGTGGATGCATTCTTACATGGTCGACCCTCATGAAAAAAATTGGCGCAATTCCATCAAAAATCATGACTTGAGGCCGAACTATAAATACATCAGCAATTCGACCTTTTTCACATGCATGACTTTTACGCCATTAGAGCTATTCTCAAAAGTATTAATCTCAGAATCAAAATATTTGGTGTGTGGATGCATTCTTACATGGTCGACCCTCATGAAAAAAATTGGCGCAATTCCATCAAAAATTATGACTTGAGGCCAAACTATAAATACATCAGCGATTCGACCTTTTTCACATGCATGACTTTTACGCCATTAGAGTTATTCTCAAAAGTATTAATCTCAGAATCAAAATATTTGGTGTGTGGATGCATTCTTACATGGTCGACCCTCATGAAAAAAATTGGCGCAATTCCATCAAAAATCATGACTTGAAGCCGAACTATAAATACATCATCGATTCGACCTTTTTCACACGCATGACTTTTACGCCATTAGAGCTATTCTCAAAAGTATTAATCTCAGAATCAAAATATTTGGTGTGTGGATGCATTCTTACATGGTCGACCCTCATGAAAAAAATTGGCGCAATTCCATCAAAAATCATGACTTGAGGCCGAACTATAAATACATCAGCAATTCGACCTTTTTCACATGCATGACTTTTACGCCATTAGAGCTATTCTCAAAAGTATTAATCTCAGAATCAAAATATTTGGTGTGTGGATGCATTCTTACATGGTCGACCCTCATGAAAAAAATTGGCGCAATTCCATCAAAAATTATGACTTGAGGCCAAACTATAAATACATCAGCGATTCGACCTTTTTCACATGCATGACTTTTACGCCATTAGAGTTATTCTCAAAAGTATTAATCTCAGAATCAAAATATTTGGTGTGTGGATGCATTCTTACATGGTCGACCCTCATGAAAAAAATTGGCGCAATTCCATCAAAAATCATGACTTGAGGCCAAACTATAAATACATCAGCGATTCGACCTTTTTCACATGCATGACTTTTACGCCATTAGAGTTATTCTCAAAAGTATTAATCTCAGAATCAAAATATTTGGTGTGTGGATGCATTCTTACATGGTCGACCCTCATGAAAAAAATTGGCGCAATTCCATAAAAAATCATGACTTGAGGCCGAACTATAAATACATCAGCAATTCGACCTTTTTCATATGCATGACTTTTACGCCATGAGAATTATTCTCAAAAGTATTAATCTCAGAATCAAAATATTTGGTGTGTGGATGCATTCTTACATGGTCGACCCTCATGAAAAAAATTGGCGCAATTCCATCAAAAATCATGACTTGAGGCCGAACTATAAATACATCAGCGATTCTAACTTTTTCACATGCATGACTTTTACGCCATTAGAGCTATTCTCAAAATTATTAATCTCAGAATCAAAATATTTGGTGTGTGGATGCATTCTTACATGGTCGACCCTCATGAAAAAAATTGGCGCAATTCCATCAAAAATCATGACTTGAGGCCAAACTATAAATACAACATCGATTCGACCTTTTTCACATGCACGACTTTTACGCCATTAGAGCTATTCTCAAAAGTATTAATCTCAGAATCAAAATATTTGGTGTGTGGATGCATTCTTACATGGTCAACCCTCATGAAAAAAATTGGCGCAATTCCATTAAAAATTATGACTTGAGGCCGAACTATAAATACATCAGCAATTCGACCTTTTTCACATGCATGACTTTTACGCCATTAGAGCTATTCTCAAAAGTATTAATCTCAGAATCAAAATATTTGGTGTGTGGATGCATTCTTACATGGTCGACCCTCATGAAAAAAATTGGCGCAATTCCATTAAAAATTATGACTTGAGGCCGAACTATAAATACATCAGCAATTCGACCTTTTTCACATGCATGACTTTTACGCCATTAGAGCTATTCTCAAAAGTATTAATCTCAGAATCAAAATATTTGGTGTGTGGATGCATTCTTACATGGTCAACCCTCATGAAAAAAATTGGCGCAATTCCATCAAAAATCATGACTTGAGGCCGAACTATAAATACATCAGCAATTCGACCTTTTTCACATGCATGACTTTTACGCCATGAGAATTATTCTCAAAAGTATTAATCTCAGAATCAAAATATTTGGTGTGTGGATGCATTCGTACATGGTCGACCCTCATGAAAAAAATTGGCGCAATTCCATAAAAAATCATGACTTGAGGCCGAACTATAAATACATCAGCGATTCGAACTTTTTCACATGCATGACTTTTACGCCATTAGAGCTTTTCTCAAAAGTATTAATCTCAGAATCAAAATATTTGGTGTGTGGATGCATTCTTACATGGTCGACCCTCATGAAAAAAATTGGCGCAATTCCATAAAAAATCATGACTTGAGGCCGAACTATAAATACATCAGCAATTCGACCTTTTTCACATGCATGACTTTTACGCCATGAGAATTATTCTCAAAAGTATTAATCTCAGAATCAAAATATTTGGTGTGTGGATGCATTCTTACATGGTCGACCCTCATGAAAAAAATTGGCGCAATTCCATCAAAAATCATGACTTGAGGCCGAACTATAAATACATCAGCGATTCGACCTTTTTCACATGCATGACTTTTACGCCATTAGAGCTATTCTCAAAAGTATTAATCTCAGAATCAAAATATTTGGTGTGTGGATGCATTCTTACATGGTCGACCTTCATGAAAAAAATTGGCGCAATTCCATCAAAAATCATGACTTGAGGCCGAACTATAAATACATCATCGATTCGACCTTTTTCACATGCATGACTTTTACGCCATTAGAGCTATTCTCAAAAGTATTAATCTCAGAATCAAAATATTTGGTGTGTGGATGCATTCTTACATGGTCAACCCTCATGAAAAAATTTGGCGCAATTCCATCAAAAATCATGACTTGAGGCCGAACTATGAATACATCAGCGATTCGAACTTTTTCACATGCATGACTTTTACGCCATTAGAGCTATTCTCAAAATTATTAATCTCAGAATCAAAATATTTGGTGTGTGGATGCATTCTTACATGGTCGACCCTCATGAAAAAAATTGGCGCAATTCCATCAAAAATCATGACTTGAGGCCAAACTATAAATACATCATCGATTCGACCTTTTTCACATGCACGACTTTTACGCCATTAGAGCTATTCTCAAAAGTATTAATCTCAGAATCAAAATATTTGGTGTGTGGATGCATTCTTACATGGTCAACCCTCATGAAAAAAATTGGCGCAATTCCATCAAAAATTATGACTTGAGGCCGAACTATAAATACATCAGCAATTCGACCTTTTTCACATGCATGACTTTTACGCCATTAGAGCTATTCTCAAAAGTATTAATCTCAGAATCAAAATATTTGGTGTGTGGATGCATTCTTACATGGTCAACCCTCATGAAAAAAATTGGCGCAATTCCATAAAAAATCATGACTTGAGGCCGAACTATAAATACATCAGCAATTCGACCTTTTTCACATGCATGACTTTTACGCCATGAGAATTATTCTCAAAAGTATTAATCTCAGAATCAAAATATTTGGTGTGTGGATGCATTCTTACATGGTCGACCCTCATGAAAAAATGTGGCGCAATTCCATCAAAAATCATGACTTGAGGCCGAACTATAAATACATCAGCAATTCGACCTTTTTCACATGCATGACTTTTACGCCATGAGAATTATTCTCAAAAGTATTAATCTCAGAATCAAAATATTTGGTGTGTGGATGCATTCTTACATGGTAGACCCTCATGAAAAAATTGGCGCAATTCCATAAAAAATCATGACTTGAGGCCAAACTATAAATACATCAGCGATTCGACCTTTTTCACATGCATGACTTTTACGCCATTAGACTTATTCTCAAAAGTATTAATCTCAGAATCAAAATATTTGGTGTGTGGATGCATTCTTACATGGTCGACCCTCATGAAAAAAATTGGCGCAATTCCATCAAAAATCATGACTTGAGGCCAAACTATAAATACATCAGCGATTCGACCTTTTTCACATGCATGACTTTTACGCCATTAGAGTTATTCTCAAAAGTATTAATCTCAGAATCAAAATATTTGGTGTGTGGATGCATTCTTACATGGTCGACCCTCATGAAAAAAATTGGCGCAATTCCATAAAAAATCATGACTTGAGGCCGAACTATAAATACATCAGCAATTCGACCTTTTTCACATGCATGACTTTTACGCCATGAGAATTATTCTCAAAAGTATTAATCTCAGAATCAAAATATTTGGTGTGTGGATGCATTCTTACATGGTCGACCCTCATGAAAAAAATTGGCGCAATTCCATCAAAAATCATGACTTGAGGCCGAACTATAAATACATCAGCGATTCGACCTTTTTCACATGCATGACTTTTACGCCATTAGAGCTATTCTCAAAAGTATTAATCTCAGAATCAAAATATTTGGTGTGTGGATGCATTCTTACATGGTCGACCCTCATGAAAAAAATTGGCGCAATTCCATCAAAAATCATGACTTGAGGCCAAACTATAAATACATCAGCGATTCGACCTTTTTCACATGCATGACTTTTACGCCATTAGAGTTATTCTCAAAAGTATTAATCTCAGAATCAAAATATTTGGTGTGTGGATGCATTCTTACATGGTCGACCCTCATGAAAAACATTGGCGCAATTCCATCAAAAATCATGACTTGAGGCCGAACTATAAATACATCATCGATTCGACCTTTTTCACATGCATGACTTTTACGCCATTAGAGCTATTCTCAAAAGTATTAATCTCAGAATCAAAATATTTGGTGTGTGGATGCATTCTTACATGGTCGACCCTCATGAAAAAAATTGGCGCAATTCCATCAAAAATCATGACTTGAGGCCGAACTATAAATACATCAGCAATTCGACCTTTTTCACATGCATGACTTTTACGCCATGAGAATTATTCTCAAAAGTATTAATCTCAGAATCAAAATATTTGGTGTGTGGATGCATTCTTACATGGTCGACCCTCATGAAAAAAATTGGCGCAATTCCATCAAAAATCATGACTTGAGGCCGAACTATAAATACATCAGCGATTCGACCTTTTTCACATGCATGACTTTTACGCCATTAGAGCTATTCTCAAAAGTATTAATCTCAGAATCAAAATATTTGGTGTGTGGATGCATTCTTACATGGTCAACCCTCATGAAAAAATTTGGCGCAATTCCATCAAAAATCATGACTTGAGGCCGAACTATAAATACATCAGCGATTCGAACTTTTTCACATGCATGACTTTTACGCCATTAGAGCTATTCTCAAAATTATTAATCTCAGAATCAAAATATTTGGTGTGTGGATGCATTCTTACATGGTCGACCCTCATGAAAAAAATTGGCGCAATTCCATCAAAAATCATGACTTGAGGCCGAACTATAAATACATCATCGATTCGACCTTTTTCACATGCATGACTTTTACGCCATTAGAGCTATTCTCAAAAGTATTAATCTCAGAATCAAAATATTTGGTGTGTGGATGCATTCTTACATGGTCAACCCTCATGAAAAAATTTGGCGCAATTCCATCAAAAATCATGACTTGGGGCCGAACTATAAATACATCAGCAATTCGACCTTTTTCACACGCATGACTTTTACGCCATTAGAGTTATTCTCAAAAGTATTAATCTCAGAATCAAAATATTTGGTGTGTGGATGCATTCTTACATGGTCGACCCTCATGAAAAAATTTGGCGCAATTCCATCAAAAATTATGACTTGAGGCCGAACTATAAATACATCAGCAATTCGACCTTTTTCACATGCATGACTTTTACGCCATTAGAGCTATTCTCAAAAGTATTAATCTCAGAATCAAAATATTTGGTGTGTGGATGCATTCTTACATGGTCGACCCTCATGAAAAAAATTGGCGCAATTCCATCAAAAATCATGACTTGAGGCCGAACTATAAATACATCAGCAATTCGACCTTTTTCACACGAATGACTTTTACGCCATTAGAGCTATTCTCAAAAGTATTAATCTCAGAATCAAAATATTTGGTGTGTGGATGCATTCTTACATGGTCGACCCTCATGAAAAAAATTGGCGCAATTCCATCAAAAATCATGACTTGAGGCCAAACTATAAATACATCAGCGATTCGACCTTTTTCACATGCATGACTTTTACGCCATTAGAGTTATTCTCAAAAGTATTAATCTCAGAATCAAAATATTTGGTGTGTGGATGCATTCTTACATGGTCGACCCTCATGAAAAAAATTGGCGCAATTCCATCAAAAATCATGACTTGAGGCCAAACTATAAATACATCATCGATTCGACCTTTTTCACATGCATGACTTTTACGCCATTAGAGTTATTCTCAAAAGTATTAATCTCAGAATCAAAATATTTGGTGTGTGGATGCATTCTTACATGGTCGACCCTCATGAAAAAAATTGGCGCAATTCCATAAAAAATCATAACTTGAGGCCGAACTATAAATACATCAGCAATTCGACCTTTTTCACATGCATGACTTTTACGCCATGAGAATTATTCTCAAAAGTATTAATCTCAGAATCAAAATATTTGGTGTGTGGATGCATTCTTACATGGTCGACCCTCATGAAAAAAATTGGCGCAATTCCATCAAAAATCATGACTTGAGGCCGAACTATAAATACATCAGCGATTCGACCTTTTTCACATGCATGACTTTTACGCCATTAGAGCTATTCTCAAAAGTATTAATCTCAGAATCAAAATATTTGGTGTGTGGATGCATTCTTACATGGTCGACCCTCATGAAAAAAATTGGCGCAATTCCATCAAAAATCATGACTTGAGGCCAAACTATAAATACATCAGCGATTCGACCTTTTTCACATGCATGACTTTTACGCCATTAGAGTTATTCTCAAAAGTATTAATCTCAGAATCAAAATATTTGGTGTGTGGATGCATTCTTACATGGTCGACCCTCATGAAAAAAATTGGCGCAATTCCATAAAAAATCATGACTTGAGGCCGAACTATAAATACATCAGCAATTCGACCTTTTTCACATGCATGACTTTTACGCCATGAGAATTATTCTCAAAAGTATTAATCTCAGAATCAAAATATTTGGTGTGTGGATGCATTCTTACATGGTCGACCCTCATGAAAAAAATTGGCGCAATTCCATCAAAAATCATGACTTGAGGCCGAACTATAAATACATCAGCGATTCGACCTTTTTCACATGCATGACTTTTACGCCATTAGAGCTATTCTCAAAAGTATTAATCTCAGAATCAAAATATTTGGTGTGTGGATGCATTCTTACATGGTCGACCCTCATGAAAAAAATTGGCGCAATTCCATCAAAAATCATGACTTGAGGCCAAACTATAAATACATCAGCGATTCGACCTTTTTCACATGCATGACTTTTACGCCATTAGAGTTATTCTCAAAAGTATTAATCTCAGAATCAAAATATTTGGTGTGTGGATGCATTCTTACATGGTCGACCCTCATGAAAAAAATTGGCGCAATTCCATCAAAAATCATGACTTGAGGCCGAACTATAAATACATCATCGATTCGACCTTTTTCACATGCATGACTTTTACGCCATTAGAGTTATTCTCAAAAGTATTAATCTCAGAATCAAAATATTTGGTGTGTGGATGCATTCTTACATGGTCGACCCTCATGAAAAAAATTGGCGCAATTCCATCAAAAATCATGACTTGAGGCCGAACTATAAATACATCATCGATTCGACCTTTTTCACATGCATGACTTTTACGCCATTAGAGCTATTCTCAAAAGTATTAATCTCAGAATCAAAATATTTGGTGTGTGGATGCATTCTTACATGGTCAACCCTCATGAAAAAAATTGGCGCAATTCCATCAAAAATCATGACTTGAGGCCGAACTATAAATACATCAGCAATTCGACCTTTTTCACATGCATGACTTTTACGCCATGAGAATTATTCTCAAAAGTATTAATCTCAGAATCAAAATATTTGGTGTGTGGATGCATTCTTACATGGTCGACCCTCATGAAAAAATGTGGCGCAATTCCATCAAAAATCATGACTTGAGGCCGAACTATAAATACATCATCGATTCGACCTTTTTCACATGCATGACTTTTACGCCATTAGAGCTATTCTCAAAAGTATTAATCTCAGAATCAAAATATTTGGTGTGTGGATGCATTCTTACATGGTCAACCCTCATGAAAAAATTTGGCGCAATTCCATCAAAAATCATGACTTGAGGCCGAACTATAAATACATCAGCGATTCGAACTTTTTCACATGCATGACTTTTACGCCATTAGAGCTATTCTCAAAATTATTAATCTCAGAATCAAAATATTTGGTGTGTGGATGCATTCTTACATTGTCAACCCTCATGAAAAAAATTGGCGCAATTCCATCAAAAATCATGACTTGAGGCCGAACTATAAATACATCATCGATTCGACCTTTTTCACATGCATGACTTTTACGCCATTAGAGCTATTCTCAAAAGTATTAATCTCAGAATCAAAATATTTGGTGTGTGGATGCATTCTTACATGGTCAACCCTCATGAAAAAATTTGGCGCAATTCCATCAAAAATCATGACTTGAGGCCGAACTATAAATACATCAGCAATTCGACCTTTTTCACACGCATGACTTTTACGCCATTAGAGCTATTCTCAAAAGTATTATTCTCAGAATCAAAATATTTGGTGTGTGGATGCATTCTTACATGGTCGACCCTCATGAAAAAATATGGCGCAATTCCATCAAAAATTATGACTTGAGGCCGAACTATAAATACATCAGCAATTCGACCTTTTTCACATGCATGACTTTTACGCCATTAGAGCTATTCTCAAAAGTATTAATCTCAGAATCAAAATATTTGGTGTGTGGATGCATTCTTACATGGTCGACCCTCATGAAAAAAATTGGCGCAATTCCATCAAAAATCATGACTTGAGGCCGAACTATAAATACATCAGCAATTCGACCTTTTTCACACGAATGACTTTTACGCCATTAGAGCTATTCTCAAAAGTATTAATCTCAGAATCAAAATATTTGGTGTGTGGATGCATTCTTACATGGTCAACCCTCATGAAAAAATTTGGCGCAATTCCATAAAAAATCATGACTTGAGGCCGAACTATAAATACATCAGCGATTCGAACTTTTTCACATGCATGACTTTTACGCCATTAGAGCTATTCTCAAAATTATTAATCTCAGAATCAAAATATTTGGTGTGTGGATGCATTCTTACATGGTCGATCCTCATGAAAAAATTTGGCGCAATTCCATCAAAAATTATGACTTGAGGCCGAACTATAAATACATCAGCAATTCGACCTTTTTCACATGCATGACTTTTACGCCATTAGAGCTATTCTCAAAAGTATTAATCTCAGAATCAAAATATTTGGTGTGTGGATGCATTCTTACATGGTCGACCCTCATGAAAAAAATTGGCGCAATTCCATCAAAAATCATGACTTGAGGCCGAACTATAAATACATCAGCGATTCGACCTTTTTCACATGCATGACTTTTACGCCATTAGAGCTATTCTCAAAAGTATTAATCTCAGAATCAAAATATTTGGTGTGTGGATGCATTCTTACATGGTCGACCCTCATGAAAAAAATTGGCGCAATTCCATAAAAAATCATGACTTGAGGCCGAACTATAAATACATCAGCAATTCGACCTTTTTCACATGCATGACTTTTACGCCATGAGAATTATTCTCAAAAGTATTAATCTCAGAATCAAAATATTTGGTGTGTGGATGCATTCTTACATGGTCAACCCTCATGAAAAAATTTGGCGCAATTCCATCAAAAATCATGACTTGAGGCCGAACTATAAATACATCAGCAATTCGAACTTTTTCACATGCATGACTTTTACGCCATTAGAGCTATTCTCAAAATTATTAATCTCAGAATCAAAATATTTGGTGTGTGGATGCATTCTTACATGGTCGACCCTCATGAAAACATTTGGCGCAATTCCATCAAAAATTATGACTTGAGGCCGAACTATAAATACATCAGCAATTCGACCTTTTTCACATGCATGACTTTTACGCCATTAGAGCTATTCTCAAAAGTATTAATCTCAGAATCAAAATATTTGGTGTGTGGATGCATTCTTACATGGTCGACCCTCATGAAAAAAATTGGCGCAATTCCATCAAAAATCATGACTTGAGGCCAAACTATAAATACATCATCGATTCGACCTTTTTCACATGCATGACTTTTACGCCATTAGAGCTATTCTCAAAAGTATTAATCTCAGAATCAAAATATTTGGTGTGTGGATGCATTCTTACATGGTCAACCCTCATGGAAAAATTGGCGCAATTCCATAAAAAATTATGACTTGAGGCCGAACTATAAATACATCAGCAATTCGACCTTTTTCACATGCATGACTTTTACGCCATTAGAGCTATTCTCAAAAGTATTAATCTCAGAATCAAAATATTTGGTGTGTGGATGCATTCTTACATGGTCAACCCTCATGAAAAAATTTGGCGCAATTCCATCAAAAATCATGACTCGAGGCCGAACTATAAATACATCAGCGATTCGAACTTTTTCACATGCATGACTTTTACGCCATTAGAGCTATTCTCAAAATTATTAATCTCAGAATCAAAATATTTGGTGTGTGGATGCATTCTTACATGGTCGACCCTCATGAAAAAAATTGGCGCAATTCCATCAAAAATCATGACTTGAGGCCGAACTATAAATACATCATCGATTCGACCTTTTTCACATGCATGACTTTTACGCCATTAGAGCTATTCTCAAAAGTATTAATCTCAGAATCAAAATATTTGGTGTGTGGATGCATTCTTACATGGTCAACCCTCATGAAAAAATTTGGCGCAATTCCATCAAAAATCATGACTTGAGGCCGAACTATAAATACATCATCGATTCGACCTTTTTCACATGCATGACTTTTACGCCATTAGAGCTATTGTCAAAAGTATTAATCTCAGAATCAAAATATTTGGTGTGTGGATGCATTCTTACATGGTCAACCCTCATGAAAAAATTTGGCGCAATTCCATCAAAAATTATGACTTGAGGCCGAACTATAAATACATCAGCAATTCGACCTTTTTCACATGCATGACTTTTACGCCATTAGAGCTATTCTCAAAAGTATTAATCTCAGAATCAAAATATTTGGTGTGTGGATGCATTCTTACATGGTCAACCCTCATGAAAAAATTTGGCGCAATTCCATCAAAATTATGACTTGAGGCCGAACTATAAATACATCAGCAATTCGACCTTTTTCACACGAATGACTTTTACGCCATTAGAGCTATTCTCAAAAGTATTAATCTCAGAATCAAAATATTTGGTGTGTGGATGCATTCTTACATGGTCAACCCTCATGAAAAAATTTGGCGCAATTCCATCAAAAATCATGACTTGAGACCGAACTATAAATACATCAGCGATTCGAACTTTTTCACATGCATGACTTTTACGCCATTAGAGCTATTCTCAAAATTATTAATCTCAGAATCAAAATATTTGGTGTGTGGATGCATTCTTACATGGTCGACCCTCATGAAAAAAATTGGCGCAATTCCATCAAAAATCATGACTTGAGGCCGAACTATAAATACATCATCGATTCGACCTTTTTCACATGCATGACTTTTACGCCATTAGAGCTATTCTCAAAAGTATTAATCTCAGAATCAAAATATTTGGTGTGTGGATGCATTCTTACATGGTCGACCCTCATGAAAAAAATTGGCGCAATTCCATCAAAAATTATGACTTGAGGCCGAACTATAAATACATCAGCAATTCGACCTTTTTCACATGCATGACTTTTACGCCATTAGAGCTATTCTCAAAAGTATTAATCTCAGAATCAAAATATTTGGTGTGTGGATGCATTCTTACATGGTCGACCCTCATGAAAAAAATTGGCGCAATTCCATCAAAAATCATGACTTGAGGCCAAACTATAAATACATCATCGATTCGACCTTTTTCACATGCATGACTTTTACGCCATTAGAGCTATTCTCAAAAGTATTAATCTCAGAATCAAAATATTTGGTGTGTGGATGCATTCTTACATGGTCAACCCTCATGAAAAAATTTGGCGCAATTCCATCAAAAATTATGACTTGAGGCCGAACTATAAATACATCAGCAATTCGACCTTTTTCACATGCATGACTTTTACGCCATTAGAGCTATTCTCAAAAGTATTAATCTCAGAATCAAAATATTTGGTGTGTGGATGCATTCTTACATGGTCAACCCTCATGAAAAAAATTGGCGCAATTCCATCAAAAATTATGACTTGAGGCCAAACTATAAATACATCAGCAATTCGACCTTTTTCACATGCATGACTTTTACGCCATGAGAATTATTCTCAAAAGTATTAATCTCAGAATCAAAATATTTGGTGTGTGGATGCATTCTTACATGGTCGACCCTCATGAAAAAAATTGGCGCAATTCCATCAAAAATCATGACTTGAGGCCGAACTATAAATACATCAGCAATTCGACCTTTTTCACATGCATGACTTTTACGCCATTAGATTTATTCTCAAAAGTATTAATCTCAGAATCAAAATATTTGGTGTGTGGATGCATTCTTACATGGTCAACCCTCATGAAAAAAAGTGGCGCAATTCCATCAAAAATCATGACTTGAGGCCGAACTATAAATACATCAGCGATTCGACCTTTTTCACATGCATGACTTTTACGCCATTAGAGCTATTCTCAAAAGTATTAATCTCAGAATCAAAATATTTGGTGTGTGGATGCATTCTTACATGGTCGACCCTCATGAAAAAAATTGGCGCAATTCCATCAAATATTATGACTTGAGGCCGAACTATAAATACATCAGCAATTCGACCTTTTTCACATGCATGACTTTTACGCCATTAGAGCTATTCTCAAAATTATTAATCTCAGAATCAAAATATTTGGTGTGTGGATGCATTCTTACATGGTCGACCCTCATGAAAAAAATTGGCGCAATTCCATCAAAAATCATGACTTGAGGCCGAACTATAAATACATCATCGATTCGACCTTTTTCACATGCATGACTTTTACGCCATTAGAGCTATTCTCAAAAGTATTAATCTCAGAATCAAAATATTTGGTGTGTGGATGCATTCTTACATGGTCAACCCTCATGAAAAAATTTGGCGCAATTCCATCAAAAATTATGACTTGAGGCCGAACTATAAATACATCAGCAATTCGACCTTTTTCACACGCATGACTTTTACGCCATTAGAGCTATTGTCAAAAGTATTAATCTCAGAATCAAAATATTTGGTGTGTGGATGCATTCTTACATGGTCGACCCTCATGAAAAAATTTGGCGCAATTCCATCAAAAATTATGACTTGAGGCCGAACTATAAATACATCAGCAATTCGACCTTTTTCACATGCATGACTTTTACGCCATTAGAGCTATTCTCAAAAGTATTAATCTCAGAATCAAAATATTTGGTGTGTGGATGCATTCTTACATGGTCGACCATAATGAAAAAATTTGGCGCAATTCCATCAAAATTATGACTTGAGGCCGAACTATAAATACATCAGCAATTCGACCTTTTTCACATGCATGACTTTTACGCCATTAGATTCATTCTCAAAAGTATTAATCTCAGAATCAAAATATTTGGTGTGTGGATGCATTCTTACATGGTCAACCCTCATGAAAAAATTTGGCGCAATTCCATCAAAAATCATGACTTGAGGCCGAACTATAAATACATCAGCGATTCGACCTTTTTCACATGCATGACTTTTACGCCATTAGAGCTATTCTCAAAAGTATTAATCTCAGAATCAAAATATTTGGTGTGTGGATGCATTCTTACATGGTCGACCCTCATGAAAAAAATTGGCGCAATTCCATCAAAAATCATGACTTGAGGCCGAACTATAAATACATCATCGATTCGACCTTTTTCACATGCATGACTTTTACGCCATTAGAGCTATTCTCAAAAGTATTAATCTCAGAATCAAAATATTTGGTGTGTGGATGCATTCTTACATGGTCGACCCTCATGAAAAAAAGTGGCGCAATTCCATCAAAAATCATGACTTGAGGCCAAACTATAAATACATCAGCAATTCGACCTTTTTCACATGCATGACTTTTACGCCATTAGAGCTATTCTCAAAAGTATTAATCTCAGAATCAAAATATTTGGTGTGTGGATGCATTCTTACATGGTCGACCCTCATGAAAAAAATTGGCGCAATTCCATCAAAAATTATGACTTGAGGCCGAACTATAAATACATCAGCAATTCGACCTTTTTCACATGCATGACTTTTACGCCATTAGAGCTATTCTCAAAAGTATTAATCTCAGAATCAAAATATTTGGTGTGTGGATGCATTCTTACATGGTCGACCCTCATGAAAAAAATTGGCGCAATTCCATCAAAAATCATGACTTGAGGCCGAACTATAAATACATCATCGATTCGACCTTTTTCACATGCATGACTTTTACGCCATTAGAGCTATTCTCAAAAGTATTAATCTCAGAATCAAAATATTTGGTGTGTGGATGCATTCTTACATGGTCGACCCTCATGAAAAAATTTGGCGCAATTCCATCAAAAATTATGACTTGAGGCCGAACTATAAATACATCAGCAATTCGACCTTTTTCACATGCATGACTTTTACGCCATTAGAGCTATTCTCAAAAGTATTAATCTCAGAATCAAAATATTTGGTGTGTGGATGCATTCTTACATGGTCGACCCTCATGAAAAAGATTGGCGCAATTCCATCAAAAATCATGACTTGAGGCCGAACTATAAATACATCATCGATTCGACCTTTTTCACATGCATGACTTTTACGCCATTAGAGCTATTCTCAAAAGTATTAATCTCAGAATCAAAATATTTGGTGTGTGGATGCATTCTTACATGGTCAACCCTCATGAAAAAAATTGGCGCAATTCCATCAAAAATTATGACTTGAGGCCGAACTATAAATACATCAGCAATTCGACCTTTTTCACATGCATGACTTTTACGCCATTAGAGCTATTCTCAAAAGTATTAATCTCAGAATCAAAATATTTGGTGTGTGGATGCATTCTTACATGGTCGACCCTCATGAAAAAAAGTGGCGCAATTCCATCAAAAATCATGACTTGAGGCCGAACTATAAATACATCATCGATTCGACCTTTTTCACATGCATGACTTTTACGCCATTAGAGCTATTCTCAAAAGTATTAATCTCAGAATCAAAATATTTGGTGTGTGGATGCATTCTTACATGGTCAACCCTCATGAAAAAATTTGGCGCAATTCCATCAAAAATTATGACTTGAGGCCGAACTATAAATACATCAGCAATTCGACCTTTTTCACATGCATGACTTTTACGCCATGAGAATTATTCTCAAAAGTATTAATCTCAGAATCAAAATATTTGGTGTGTGGATGCATTCTTACATGGTCGACCCTCATGAAAAAAATTGGCGCAATTCCATCAAAAATCATGACTTGAGGCCGAACTATAAATACATCAGCAATTCGACCTTTTTCACATGCATGACTTTTACGCCATTAGATTTATTCTCAAAAGTATTAATCTCAGAATCAAAATATTTGGTGTGTGGATGCATTCTTACATGGTCGACCCTCATGAAAAAAAGTGGCGCAATTCCATCAAAAATCATGACTTGAGGCCGAACTATAAATACATCAGCGATTCGACCTTTTTCACATGCATGACTTTTACGCCATTAGAGCTATTCTCAAAAGTATTAATCTCAGAATCAAAATATTTGGTGTGTGGATGCATTCTTACATGGTCGACCCTCATGAAAAAATTTGGCGCAATTCCATCAAATATTATGACTTGAGGCCGAACTATAAATACATCAGCAATTCGACCTTTTTCACATGCATGACTTTTACGCCATTAGAGCTATTCTCAAAATTATTAATCTCAGAATCAAAATATTTGGTGTGTGGATGCATTCTTACATGGTCGACCCTCATGAAAAAAATTGGCGCAATTCCATCAAAAATCATGACTTGAGGCCGAACTATAAATACATCATCGATTCGACCTTTTTCACATGCATGACTTTTACGCCATTAGAGCTATTCTCAAAAGTATTAATCTCAGAATCAAAATATTTGGTGTGTGGATGCATTCTTACATGGTCAACCCTCATGAAAAAATTTGGCGCAATTCCATCAAAAATCATGACTTGAGGCCGAACTATAAATACATCAGCAATTCGACCTTTTTCACACGCATGACTTTTACGCCATTAGAGCTATTGTCAAAAGTATTAATCTCAGAATCAAAATATTTGGTGTGTGGATGCATTCTTACATGGTCGACCCTCATGAAAAAAATTGGCGCAATTCCATCAAAAATTATGACTTGAGGCCGAACTATAAATACATCAGCAATTCGACCTTTTTCACATGCATGACTTTTACGCCATTAGAGCTATTCTCAAAAGTATTAATCTCAGAATCAAAATATTTGGTGTGTGGATGCATTCTTACATGGTCGACCATAATGAAAAAATTTGGCGCAATTCCATCAAAATTATGACTTGAGGCCGAACTATAAATACATCAGCAATTCGACCTTTTTCACATGCATGACTTTTACGCCATTAGAGCTATTCTCAAAAGTATTAATCTCAGAATCAAAATATTTGGTGTGTGGATGCATTCTTACATGGTCAACCCTCATGAAAAAATTTGGCGCAATTCCATCAAAAATCATGACTTGAGGCCGAACTATAAATACATCAGCGATTCGACCTTTTTCACATGCATGACTTTTACGCCATTAGAGCTATTCTCAAAAGTATTAATCTCAGAATCAAAATATTTGGTGTGTGGATGCATTCTTACATGGTCGACCCTCATGAAAAAAATTGGCGCAATTCCATCAAAAATCATGACTTGAGGCCGAACTATAAATACATCATCGATTCGACCTTTTTCACATGCATGACTTTTACGCCATTAGAGCTATTCTCAAAAGTATTAATCTCAGAATCAAAATATTTGGTGTGTGGATGCATTCTTACATGGTCGACCCTCATGAAAAAAATTGGCGCAATTCCATCAAAAATCATGACTTGAGGCCAAACTATAAATACATCAGCAATTCGACCTTTTTCACATGCATGACTTTTACGCCATTAGAGCTATTCTCAAAAGTATTAATCTCAGAATCAAAATATTTGGTGTGTGGATGCATTCTTACATGGTCGACCCTCATGAAAAAAATTGGCGCAATTCCATCAAAAATTATGACTTGAGGCCGAACTATAAATACATCAGCAATTCGACCTTTTTCACATGCATGACTTTTACGCCATTAGAGCTATTCTCAAAAGTATTAATCTCAGAATCAAAATATTTGGTGTGTGGATGCATTCTTACATGGTCGACCCTCATGAAAAAAATTGGCGCAATTCCATCAAAAATCATGACTTGAGGCCGAACTATAAATACATCATCGATTCGACCTTTTTCACATGCATGACTTTTACGCCATTAGAGCTATTCTCAAAAGTATTAATCTCAGAATCAAAATATTTGGTGTGTGGATGCATTCTTACATGGTCGACCCTTATGAAAAAATTTGGCGCAATTCCATCAAATATTATGACTTGAGGCCGAACTATAAATACATCAGCAATTCGACCTTTTTCACATGCATGACTTTTACGCCATTAGAGCTATTCTCAAAATTATTAATCTCAGAATCAAAATATTTGGTGTGTGGATGCATTCTTACATGGTCGACCCTCATGAAAAAAATTGGCGCAATTCCATCAAAAATCATGACTTGAGGCCGAACTATAAATACATCAGCGATTCGACCTTTTTCACATGCATGACTTTTACGCCATTAGAGCTATTCTCAAAAGTATTAATCTCAGAATCAAAATATTTGGTGTGTGGATGCATTCTTACATGGTCGACCCTTATGAAAAAATTTGGCGCAATTCCATCAAATATTATGACTTGAGGCCGAACTATAAATACATCAGCAATTCGACCTTTTTCACATGCATGACTTTTACGCCATTAGAGCTATTCTCAAAATTATTAATCTCAGAATCAAAATATTTGGTGTGTGGATGCATTCTTACATGGTCGACCCTCATGAAAAAAATTGGCGCAATTCCATCAAAAATTATGACTTGAGGCCGAACTATAAATACATCAGCAATTCGACCTTTTTCACATGCATGACTTTTACGCCATTAGAGCTATTCTCAAAAGTATTAATCTCAGAATCAAAATATTTGGTGTGTGGATGCATTCTTACATGGTCGACCCTAATGAAAAAAATTGGCGCAATTCCATCAAAAATCATGACTTGAGGCCGAACTATAAATACATCAGCAATTCGACATTTTTCACATGCATGACTTTTACGCCATTAGAGCTATTCTCAAAAGTATTAATCTCAGAATCAAAATATTTGGTGTGTGGATGCATTCTTACATGGTCAACCCTCATGAAAAAATTTGGCGCAATTCCATCAAAAATCATGACTTGAGGCCGAACTATAAATACATCAGCGATTCGACCTTTTTCACATGCATGACTTTTACGCCATTAGAGCTATTCTCAAAAGTATTAATCTCAGAATCAAAATATTTGGTGTGTGGATGCATTCTTACATGGTCGACCCTCATGAAAAAAATTGGCGCAATTCCATCAAAAATCATGACTTGAGGCCGAACTATAAATACATCATCGATTCGACCTTTTTCACATGCATGACTTTTACGCCATTAGAGCTATTCTCAAAAGTATTAATCTCAGAATCAAAATATTTGGTGTGTGGATGCATTCTTACATGGTCGACCCTCATGAAAAAAATTGGCGCAATTCCATCAAAAATCATGACTTGAGGCCAAACTATAAATACATCAGCAATTCGACCTTTTTCACATGCATGACTTTTACGCCATTAGAGCTATTCTCAAAAGTATTAATCTCAGAATCAAAATATTTGGTGTGTGGATGCATTCTTACATGGTCGACCCTCATGAAAAAAAGTGGCGCAATTCCATCAAAAATTATGACTTGAGGCCGAACTATAAATACATCAGCAATTCGACCTTTTTCACATGCATGACTTTTACGCCATTAGAGCTATTCTCAAAAGTATTAATCTCAGAATCAAAATATTTGGTGTGTGGATGCATTCTTACATGGTCGACCCTCATGAAAAAAATTGGCGCAATTCCATCAAAAATCATGACTTGAGGCCGAACTATAAATACATCATCGATTCGACCTTTTTCACATGCATGACTTTTACGCCATTAGAGCTATTCTCAAAAGTATTAATCTCAGAATCAAAATATTTGGTGTGTGGATGCATTCTTACATGGTCGACCCTCATGAAAAAAATTGGCGCAATTCCATCAAAAATCATGACTTGAGGCCAAACTATAAATACATCAGCAATTCGACCTTTTTCACATGCATGACTTTTACGCCATTAGAGCTATTCTCAAAAGTATTAATCTCAGAATCAAAATATTTGGTGTGTGGATGCATTCTTACATGGTCGACCCTCATGAAAAAAAGTGGCGCAATTCCATCAAAAATTATGACTTGAGGCCGAACTATAAATACATCAGCAATTCGACCTTTTTCACATGCATGACTTTTACGCCATTAGAGCTATTCTCAAAAGTATTAATCTCAGAATCAAAATATTTGGTGTGTGGATGCATTCTTACATGGTCGATCCTCATGAAAAAAATTGGCGCAATTCCATCAAAAATCATGACTTGAGGCCGAACTATAAATACATCATCGATTCGACCTTTTTCACACGCATGACTTTTACGCCATTAGAGCTATTGTCAAAAGTATTAATCTCAGAATCAAAATATTTGGTGTGTGGATGCATTCTTACATGGTCGACCATCATGAAAAAAATTGGCGCAATTCCATCAAAAATTATGACTTGAGGCCGAACTATAAATACATCAGCAATTCGACCTTTTTCACATGCATGACTTTTACGCCATTAGAGCTATTCTCAAAAGTATTAATCTCAGAATCAAAATATTTGGTGTGTGGATGCATTCTTACATGGTCAACCCTCATGAAAAAAATTGGCGCAATTCCATCAAAAATCATGACTTGAGGCCGAACTATAAATACATCAGCAATTCGACCTTTTTCACATGCATGACTTTTACGCCATGAGAATTATTCTCAAAAGTATTAATCTCAGAATCAAAATATTTGGTGTGTGGATGCATTCTTACATGGTCGACCCTCATGAAAAAAATTGGCGCAATTCCATCAAAAATCATGACTTGAGGCCAAACTATAAATACATCAGCGATTCGACCTTTTTCACATGCATGACTTTTACGCCATTAGAGTTATTCTCAAAAGTATTAATCTCAGAATCAAAATATTTGGTGTGTGGATGCATTCTTACATGGTCGACCCTCATGAAAAAAATTGGCGCAATTCCATCAAAAATCATGACTTGAGGCCGAACTATAAATACATCAGCGATTCGAACTTTTTCACATGCATGACTTTTACGCCATTAGAGCTATTCTCAAAAGTATTAATCTCAGAATCAAAATATTTGGTGTGTGGATGCATTCTTACATGGTCGACCCTCATGAAAAAAATTGGCGCAATTCCATCAAAAATCATGACTTGAGGCCGAACTATAAATACATCAGCAATTCGACCTTTTTCACATGCATGACTTTTACGCCATGAGAATTATTCTCAAAAGTATTAATCTCAGAATCAAAATATTTGGTGTGTGGATGCATTCTTACATGGTCGACCCTCATGAAAAAAATTGGCGCAATTCCATAAAAAATCATGACTTGAGGCCGAACTATAAATACATCATCGATTCGACCTTTTTCACATGCATGACTTTTACGCCATTAGAGCTATTCTCAAAAGTATTAATCTCAGAATCAAAATATTTGGTGTGTGGATGCATTCTTACATGGTCGACCCTCATGAAAAAAATTGGCGCAATTCCATCAAAAATCATGACTTGAGGATGAACTATAAATACATCATCGATTCGACCTTTTTCACATGCATGACTTTTACGCCATTAGAGCTATTCTCAAAAGTATTAATCTCAGAATCAAAATATTTGGTGTGTGGATGCATTCTTACATGGTCGACCCTCGTGAAAAAAAGTGGCGCAATTCCATCAAAAATCATGACTTGAGGCCGAACTATAAATACATCAGCGATTCGACCTTTTTCACATGCATGACTTTTACGCCATTAGAGCTATTCTCAAAAGTATTAATCTCAGAATCAAAATATTTGGTGTGTGGATGCATTCTTACATGGTCGACCCTCATGAAAAAAATTGGCGCAATTCCATCAAAAATCATGACTTGAGGCCGAACTATAAATACATCATCGATTCGACCTTTTTCACATGCATGACTTTTACGCCATTAGAGCTATTCTCAAAAGTATTAATCTCAGAATCAAAATATTTGGTGTGTGGATGCATTCTTACATGGTCGACCCTCATGAAAAAAATTGGCGCAATTCCATCAAAAATCATGACTTGAGGCCAAACTATAAATACATAAGCAATTCGACCTTTTTCACATGCATGACTTTTACGCCATTAGAGCTATTCTCAAAAGTATTAATCTCAGAATCAAAATATTTGGTGTGTGGATGCATTCTTACATGGTCAACCCTCATGAAAAAAAGTGGCGCAATTCCATCAAAAATTATGACTTGAGGCCGAACTATAAATACATCAGCAATTCGACCTTTTTCACATGCATGACTTTTACGCCATTAGAGCTATTCTCAAAAGTATTAATCTCAGAATCAAAATATTTGGTGTGTGGATGCATTCTTACATGGTCGATCCTCATGAAAAAAATTGGCGCAATTCCATCAAAAATCATGACTTGAGGCCGAACTATAAATACATCATCGATTCGACCTTTTTCACATGCATGACTTTTACGCCATTAGAGCTATTGTCAAAAGTATTAATCTCAGAATCAAAATATTTGGTGTGTGGATGCATTCTTACATGGTTGACCATCATGAAAAAAATTGGCGCAATTCCATCAAAAATTATGACTTGAGGCCGAACTATAAATATATCAGCAATTCGACCTTTTTCACATGCATGACTTTTACGCCATTAGAGCTATTCTCAAAAGTATTAATCTCAGAATCAAAATATTTGGTGTGTGGATGCATTCTTACATGGTCAACCCTCATGAAAAAAATTGGCGCAATTCCATCAAAAATCATGACTTGAGGCCGAACTATAAATACATCAGCAATTCGACCTTTTTCACATGCATGACTTTTACGCCATGAGAATTATTCTCAAAAGTATTAATCTCAGAATCAAAATATTTGGTGTGTGGATGCATTCTTACATGGTCGACCCTCATGAAAAAAATTGGCGCAATTCCATCAAAAATCATGACTTGAGGCCAAACTATAAATACATCAGCGATTCGACCTTTTTCACATGCATGACTTTTACGCCATTAGAGTTATTCTCAAAAGTATTAATCTCAGAATCAAAATATTTGGTGTGTGGATGCATTCTTACATGGTCGACCCTCATGAAAAAAATTGGCGCAATTCCATCAAAAATCATGACTTGAGGCCGAACTATAAATACATCAGCGATTCGACCTTTTTCACATGCATGACTTTTACGCCATTAGAGCTATTCTCAAAAGTATTAATCTCAGAATCAAAATATTTGGTGTGTGGATGCATTCTTACATGGTCGACCCTCATGAAAAAAAGTGGCGCAATTCCATCAAAAATCATGACTTGAGGCCGAACTATAAATACATCAGCAATTCGACCTTTTTCACATGCATGACTTTTACGCCATGAGAATTATTCTCAAAAGTATTAATCTCAGAATCAAAATATTTGGTGTGTGGATGCATTCTTACATGGTCGACCCTCATGAAAAAAATTGGCGCAATTCCATCAAAAATCATGACTTGAGGCCGAACTATAAATACATCAGCGATTCGACCTTTTTCACATGCATGACTTTTACGCCATTAGAGCTATTCTCAAAAGTATTAATCTCAGAATCAAAATATTTGGTGTGTGGATGCATTCTTACATGGTCGACCCTCATGAAAAAAATTGGCGCAATTCCATCAAAAATCATGACTTGAGGATGAACTATAAATACATCATCGATTCGACCTTTTTCACATACATGACTTTTACGCCATTAGAGCTATTCTCAAAAGTATTAATCTCAGAATCAAAATATTTGGTGTGTGGATGCATTCTTACATGGTCGATCCTCATGAAAAAAATTGGCGCAATTCCATCAAAAATCATGACTTGAGGCCGAACTATAAATACATCATCGATTCGACCTTTTTCACACGCATGACTTTTACGCCATTAGAGCTATTGTCAAAAGTATTAATCTCAGAATCAAAATATTTGGTGTGTGGATGCATTCTTACATGGTTGACCATCATGAAAAAAATTGGCGCAATTCCATCAAAAATTATGACTTGAGGCCGAACTATAAATACATCAGCAATTCGACCTTTTTCACATGCATGACTTTTACGCCATTAGAGCTATTCTCAAAAGTATTAATCTCAGAATCAAAATATTTGGTGTGTGGATGCATTCTTACATGGTCAACCCTCATGAAAAAAATTGGCGCAATTCCATCAAAAATCATGACTTGAGGCCGAACTATAAATACATCAGCGATTCGACCTTTTTCACATGCATGACTTTTACGCCATTAGAGCTATTCTCAAAAGTATTAATCTCAGAATCAAAATATTTGGTGTGTGGATGCATTCTTACATGGTCGACCCTCATGAAAAAAATTGGCGCAATTCCATCAAAAATCATGACTTGAGGCCGAACTATAAATACATCAGCAATTCGAACTTTTTCACATGCATGACTTTTACGCCATTAGAGCTATTCTCAAAAGTATTAATCTCAGAATCAAAATATTTGGTGTGTGGATGCATTCTTACATGGTCGACCCTCATGAAAAAAATTGGCGCAATTCCATCAAAAATCATGACTTGAGGCCGAACTATAAATACATCAGCAATTCGACCTTTTTCACATGCATGAATTTTACGCCATGAGAATTATTCTCAAAAGTATTAATCTCAGAATCAAAATATTTGGTGTGTGGATGCATTCTTACATGGTCGACCCTCATGAAAAAAATTGGCGCAATTCCATAAAAAATCATGACTTGAGGCCAAACTATAAATACATCAGCGATTCGACCTTTTTCACATGCATGACTTTTACGCCATTAGAGCTATTCTCAAAAGTATTAATCTCAGAATCAAAATATTTGGTGTGTGGATGCATTCTTACATGGTCGACCCTCATGAAAAAAATTGGCGCAATTCCATCAAAAATCATGACTTGAGGATGAACTATAAATACATCATCGATTCGACCTTTTTCACATGCATGACTTTTACGCCATTAGAGCTATTCTCAAAAGTATTAATCTCAGAATCAAAATATTTGGTGTGTGGATGCATTCTTACATGGTCGACCCTCATGAAAAAAATTGGCGCAATTCCATCAAAAATCATGACTTGAGGCCGAACTATAAATACATCATCGATTCGACCTTTTTCACATGCATGACTTTTACGCCATTAGAGCTATTCTCAAAAGTATTAATCTCAGAATCAAAATATTTGGTGTGTGGATGCATTCTTACATGGTCGACCCTCATGAAAAAAATTGGCGCAATTCCATCAAAAATTATGACTTGAGGCCGAACTATAAATACATCAGCAATTCGACCTTTTTCACATGCATGACTTTTACGCCATTAGAGCTATTCTCAAAAGTATTAATCTCAGAATCAAAATATTTGGTGTGTGGATGCATTCTTACATGGTCAACCCTCATGAAAAAATTGGCGCAATTCCATCAAAAATCATGACTTGAGGCCGAACTATAAATACATCAGCAATTCGACCTTTTTCACATGCATGACTTTTACGCCATGAGAATTATTCTCAAAAGTATTAATCTCAGAATCAAAATATTTGGTGTGTGGATGCATTCTTACATGGTCGACCCTCATGAAAAAAATTGGCGCAATTCCATCAAAAATCATGACTTGAGGCCAAACTATAAATACATCAGCGATTCGACCTTTTTCACATGCATGACTTTTACGCCATTAGAGTTATTCTCAAAAGTATTAATCTCAGAATCAAAATATTTGGTGTGTGGATGCATTCTTACATGGTCGACCCTCATGAAAAAAATTGGCGCAATTCCATCAAAAATCATGACTTGAGGCCGAACTATAAATACATCATCGATTCGACCTTTTTCACATGCATGACTTTTACGCCATTAGAGCTATTCTCAAAAGTATTAATCTCAGAATCAAAATATTTGGTGTGTGGATGCATTCTTACATGGTCGACCCTCATGAAAAAAATTGGCGCAATTCCATCAAAAATTATGACTTGAGGCCGAACTATAAATACATCAGCAATTCGACCTTTTTCACATGCATGACTTTTACGCCATTAGAGCTATTCTCAAAAGTATTAATCTCAGAATCAAAATATTTGGTGTGTGGATGCATTCTTACATGGTCAACCCTCATGAAAAAATTGGCGCAATTCCATCAAAAATCATGACTTGAGGCCGAACTATAAATACATCAGCAATTCGACCTTTTTCACATGCATGACTTTTACGCCATGAGAATTATTCTCAAAAGTATTAATCTCAGAATCAAAATATTTGGTGTGTGGATGCATTCTTACATGGTCGACCCTCATGAAAAAAATTGGCGCAATTCCATCAAAAATCATGACTTGAGGCCGAACTATAAATACATCAGCAATTCGACCTTTTTCACATGCATGACTTTTACGCCATGAGAATTATTCTCAAAAGTATTAATCTCAGAATCAAAATATTTGGTGTGTGGATGCATTCTTACATGGTCGACCCTCATGAAAAAAATTGGCGCAATTCCATCAAAAATCATGACTTGAGGCCGAACTATAAATACATCAGCGATTCGACCTTTTTCACATGCATGACTTTTACGCCATTAGAGCTATTCTCAAAAGTATTAATCTCAGAATCAAAATATTTGGTGTGTGGATGCATTCTTACATGGTCGACCCTCATGAAAAAATTGGCGCAATTCAATCAAAAATCATGACTTGAGGATGAACTATAAATACATCATCGATTCGACCTTTTTCACATGCATGACTTTTACGCCATTAGAGCTATTCTCAAAAGTATTAATCTCAGAATCAAAATATTTGGTGTGTGGATGCATTCTTACATGGTCAACCCTCAAGAAAAAATTTGGCGCAATTCCATCAAAAATTATGACTTGAGGCCGAACTATAAATACATCAGCAATTCGAACTTTTTCACATGCATGACTTTTACGCCATTAGAGCTATTCTCAAAAGTATTAATCTCAGAATCAAAATATTTGGTGTGTGGATGCATTCTTACATGGTCAACCCTCATGAAAAAATTTGGCGCAATTCCATCAAAAATTATGACTTGAGGCCGAACTATAAATACATCAGCAATTCGACCTTTTTCACATGCATGACTTTTACGCCATTAGAGCTATTCTCAAAAGTATTAATCTCAGAATCAAAATATTTGGTGTGTGGATGCATTCTTACATGGTCGACCCTCATGAAAAAAAGTGGCGCAATTCCATCAAAAATCATGACTTGAGGCCGAACTATAAATACATCAGCAATTCGACCTTTTTCACATGCATGACTTTTACGCCATTAGAGCTATTCTCAAAAGTATTAATCTCAGAATCAAAATATTTGGTGTGTGGATGCATTCTTACATGGTCAACCCTCATGAAAAAAATTGGCGCAATTCCATCAAAAATCATGACTTGAGGCCGAACTATAAATACATCAGCAATTCGACCTTTTTCACATGCATGACTTTTACGCCATTAGATTTATTCTCAAAAGTATTAATCTCAGAATCAAAATATTTGGTGTGTGGATGCATTCTTACATGGTCGACCCTCATGAAAAAAAGTGGCGCAATTCCATCAAAAATCATGACTTGAGGCCGAACTATAAATACATCATCGATTCGACCTTTTTTACATGCATGACTTTTACGCCATTAGAGCTATTCTCAAAAGTATTAATCTCAGAATCAAAATATTTGGTGTGTGGATGCATTCTTACATGGTCGACCCTCATGAAAAAAATTGGCGCAATTCCATCAAAAATTATGACTTGAGGCCGAACTATAAATACATCAGCAATTGGACCTTTTTCACATGCATGACTTTTACGCCATTAGAGCTATTCTCAAAAGTATTAATCTCAGAATCAAAATATTTGGTGTGTGGATGCATTCTTACATGGTCGACCCTCATGAAAAAAATTGGCGCAATTCCATCAAAAATCATGACTTGAGGCCAAACTATAAATACATCAGCAATTCGACCTTTTTCACATGCATGACTTTTACGCCATGAGAATTATTCTCAAAAGTATTAATCTCAGAATCAAAATATTTGGTGTGTGGATGCATTCTTACATGGTCGACCCTCATGAAAAAAATTGGCGCAATTCCATCAAAAATCATGACTTGAGGCCAAACTATAAATACATCAGCGATTCGACCTTTTTCACATGCATGACTTTTACGCCATTAGAGTTATTCTCAAAAGTATTAATCTCAGAATCAAAATATTTGGTGTGTGGATGCATTCTTACATGGTCGACCCTCATGAAAAAAATTGGCGCAATTCCATCAAAAATCATGACTTGAGGCCGAACTATAAATACATCAGCGATTCGAACATTTTCACATGCATGACTTTTACGCCATTACAGCTATTCTCAAAAGTATTAATCTCAGAATCAAAATATTTGGTGTGTGGATGCATTCTTACATGGTCGACCCTCATGAAAAAAATTGGCGCAATTCCATCAAAAATCATGACTTGAGGCCGAACTATAAATACATCAGCGATTCGACCTTTTTCACATGCATGACTTTTACGCCATTAGAGCTATTCTCAAAAGTATTAATCTCAGAATCAAAATATTTGGTGTGTGGATGCATTCTTACATGGTCGACCCTCATGAAAAAAAGTGGCGCAATTCCATCAAAAATCATGACTTGAGGCCGAACTATAAATACATCATCGATTCGACCTTTTTCACATGCATGACTTTTACGCCATTAGAGCTATTCTCAAAAGTATTAATCTCAGAATCAAAATATTTGGTGTGTGGATGCATTCTTACATGGTCGACCCTCATGAAAAAAAGTGGCGCAATTCCATCAAAAATCATGACTTGAGGCCGAACTATAAATACATCATCGATTCGACCTTTTTCACATGCATGACTTTTACGCCATTAGAGCTATTCTCAAAAGTATTAATCTCAGAATCAAAATATTTGGTGTGTGGATGCATTCTTACATGGTCAACCCTCATGAAAAAATTTGGCGCAATTCCATCAAAAATTATGACTTGAGGCCGAACTATAAATACATCAGCAATTCGACCTTTTTCACATGCATGACTTTTACGCCATTAGAGCTATTCTCAAAAGTATTAATCTCAGAATGAAAATATTTGGTGTGTGGATGCACTCTTACATGGTCGACCCTCATGAAAAAATTTGGCGCAATTCCATCAAAAATTATGACTTGAGGCCGAACTATAAATACATCAGCAATTCGACCTTTTTCACATGCATGACTTTTACGCCATTAGAGCTATTCTCAAAAGTATTAATCTCAGAATCAAAATATTTGGTGTGTGGATGCATTCTTACATGGTCGACCCTCATGAAAAAAATTGGCGCAATTCCATCAAAAATCATGACTTGAGGCCAAACTATAAATACATCAGCAATTCGACCTTTTTCACATGCATGACTTTTACGCCATGAGAATTATTCTCAAAAGTATTAATCTCAGAATCAAAATATTTGGTGTGTGGATGCATTCTTACATGTTCGACCCTCATGAAAAAATTTGGCGCAATTCCATCAAAAATTATGACTTGAGGCCGAACTATAAATACATCAGCGATTCGACCTTTTTCACATGCATGACTTTTACGCCATTAGAGCTATTCTCAAAAGTATTAATCTCAGAATCAAAATATTTGGTGTGTGGATGCATTCTTACATGGTCAACCCTCATGAAAAAAAGTGGCGCAATTCCATCAAAAATCATGACTTGAGGCCGAACTATAAATACATCATCGATTCGACCTTTTTCACATGCATGACTTTTACGCCATTAGAGCTATTCTCAAAAGTATTAATCTCAGAATCAAAATATTTGGTGTGTGGATGCATTCTTACATGGTCGACCCTCATGAAAAAATTTGGCGCAATTCCATCAAAAAATTATGACTTGAGGCCGAACTATAAATACATCAGCAATTCGACCTTTTTCACATGCATGACTTTTACGCCATTAGAGCTATTCTCAAAAGTATTAATCTCAGAATCAAAATATTTGGTGTGTGGATGCATTCTTACATGGTCGACCCTCATGAAAAAAATTGGCGCAATTCCATCAAAAATCATGACTTGAGGCCAAACTATAAATACATCAGCAATTCGACCTTTTTCACATGCATGACTTTTACGCCATTAGAGCTATTCTCAAAAGTATTAATCTCAGAATCAAAATATTTGGTGTGTGGATGCATTCTTACATGGTCGACCCTCATGAAAAAAAGTGGCGCAATTCCATCAAAAATTATGACTTGAGGCCGAACTATAAATACATCAGCAATTCGACCTTTTTCACATGCATGACTTTTACGCCATTAGAGCTATTCTCAAAAGTATTAATCTCAGAATCAAAATATTTGGTGTGTGGATGCATTCTTACATGGTCGACCCTCATGAAAAAAATTGGCGCAATTCCATCAAAAATCATGACTTGAGGCCGAACTATAAATACATCATCGATTCGACCTTTTTCACACGCATGACTTTTACGCCATTAGAGCTATTCTCAAAAGTATTAATCTCAGAATCAAAATATTTGGTGTGTGGATGCATTCTTACATGGTCGACCGTCATGAAAAAAATTGGCGCAATTCCATCAAAAATCATGACTTGAGGCCGAACTATAAATACATCAGCAATTCGACCTTTTTCACATGCATGACTTTTACGCCATGAGAATTATTCTCAAAAGTATTAATCTCAGAATCAAAATATTTGGTGTGTGGATGCATTCTTACATGGTCGACCCTCATGAAAAAAATTGGCGCAATTCCATCAAAAATCATGACTTGAGGCCAAACTATAAATACATCATCGATTCGACCTTTTTCACATGCATGACTTTTACGCCATTAGAGCTATTCTCAAAAGTATTAATCTCAGAATCAAAATATTTGGTGTGTGGATGCATTCTTACATGGTCGACCCTTATGAAAAAAATTGGCGCAATTCCATCAAAAATCATGACTTGAGGCCGAACTATAAATACATCAGCGATTCGACCTTTTTCACATGCATGACTTTTACGCCATTAGAGCTATTCTCAAAAGTATTAATCTCAGAATCAAAATATTTGGTGTGTGGATGCATTCTTACATGGTCGACCCTCATGAAAAAAATTGGCGCAATTCCATCAAAAATCATGACTTGAGGCCGAACTATAAATACATCAGCAATTCGACCTTTTTCACATGCATGACTTTTACGCCATGAGAATTATTCTCAAAAGTATTAATCTCAGAATCAAAATATTTGGTGTGTGGATGCATTCTTACATGGTCGACCCTCATGAAAAAAATTGGCGCAATTCCATCAAAAATCATGACTTGAGGATGAACTATAAATACATCATCGATTCGACCTTTTTCACATGCATGACTTTTACGCCATTAGAGCTATTCTCAAAAGTATTAATCTCAGAATCAAAATATTTGGTGTGTGGATGCATTCTTACATGGTCAACCCTCATGAAAAAATTTGGCGCAATTCCATCAAAAATTATGACTTGAGGCCGAACTATAAATACATCAGCAATTCGACCTTTTTCACATGCATGACTTTTACGCCATTAGAGTTATTCTCAAAAGTATTAATCTCAGAATCAAAATATTTGGTGTGTGGATGCATTCTTACATGGTCGACCCTCATGAAAAAAAGTGGCGCAATTCCATCAAAAATCATGACTTGAGGCCAAACTATAAACACATGATCGATTCGACCTTTTTCACATGCATGACTTTTACGCCATTAGAGCTATTCTCAAAAGTATTAATCTCAGAATCAAAATATTTGGTGTGTGGATGCATTCTTACATGGTCGACCCTCATGAAAAAAATTGGCGCAATTCCATCAAAAATTATGACTTGAGGCCGAACTATAAATACATCAGCAATTCGACCTTTTTCACATGCATGACTTTTACGCCATTAGAGCTATTCTCAAAAGTATTAATCTCAGAATCAAAATATTTGGTGTGTGGATGCATTCTTACATGGTCGACCCTCATGAAAAAAATTGGCGCAATTCCATCAAAAATCATGACTTGAGGCCAAACTATAAATACATCAGCGATTCGACCTTTTTCACATGCATGACTTTTACGCCATTAGAGTTATTCTCAAAAGTATTAATCTCAGAATCAAAATATTTGGTGTGTGGATGCATTCTTACATGGTCGACCCTCATGAAAAAAATTGGCGAAATTCCATCAAAAATCATGACTTGAGGCCGAACTATAAATACATCAGCGATTCGAACATTTTCACATGCATGACTTTTACGCCATTACAGCTATTCTCAAAAGTATTAATCTCAGAATCAAAATATTTGGTGTGTGGATGCATTCTTACATGGTCGACCCTCATGAAAAAAATTGGCGCAATTCCATCAAAAATCATGACTTGAGGCCGAACTATAAATACATCAGCGATTCGAACATTTTCACATGCATGACTTTTACGCCATTAGAGCTATTCTCAAAAGTATTAATCTCAGAATCAAAATATTTGGTGTGTGGATGCATTCTTACATGGTCGACCCTCATGAAAAAAATTGGCGCAATTCCATCAAAAATCATGACTTGAGGCCGAACTATAAATACATCAGCGATTCGACCTTTTTCACATGCATGACTTTTACGCCATTAGAGCTATTCTCAAAAGTATTAATCTCAGAATCAAAATATTTGGTGTGTGGATGCATTCTTACATGGTCAGCCCTCATGAAAAAAAGTGGCGCAATTCCATCAAAAATCATGACTTGAGGCCGAACTATAAATACATCATCGATTCGACCTTTTTCACATGCATGACTTTTACGCCATTAGAGCTATTCTCAAAAGTATTAATCTCAGAATCAAAATATTTGGTGTGTGGATGCATTCTTACATGGTCGACCCTCATGAAAAAAAGTGGCGCAATTCCATCAAAAATCATGACTTGAGGCCGAACTATAAATACATCATCGATTCGACCTTTTTCACATGCATGACTTTTACGCCATTAGAGCTATTCTCAAAAGTATTAATCTCAGAATCAAAATATTTGGTGTGTGGATGCATTCTTACATGGTCGACCCTCATGAAAAAAATTGGCGCAATTCCATCAAAAATCATGACTTGAGGCCAAACTATAAATACATCAGCGATTCGACCTTTTTCACATGCATGACTTTTACGCCATTAGAGTTATTCTCAAAAGTATTAATCTCAGAATCAAAATATTTGGTGTGTGGATGCATTCTTACATGGTCGACCCTCATGAAAAAAATTGGCGAAATTCCATCAAAAATCATGACTTGAGGCCGAACTATAAATACATCAGCGATTCGAACATTTTTACATGCATGACTTTTACGCCATTACAGCTATTCTCAAAAGTATTAATCTCAGAATCAAAATATTTGGTGTGTGGATGCATTCTTACATGGTCGACCCTCATGAAAAAAATTGGCGCAATTCCATCAAAAATCATGACTTGAGGCCGAACTATAAATACATCAGCGATTCGAACATTTTCACATGCATGACTTTTACGCCATTAGAGCTATTCTCAAAAGTATTAATCTCAGAATCAAAATATTTGGTGTGTGGATGCATTCTTACATGGTCGACCCTCATGAAAAAAATTGGCGCAATTCCATCAAAAATCATGACTTGAGGCCGAACTATAAATACATCAGCGATTCGACCTTTTTCACATGCATGACTTTTACGCCATTAGAGCTATTCTCAAAAGTATTAATCTCAGAATCAAAATATTTGGTGTGTGGATGCATTCTTACATGGTCAGCCCTCATGAAAAAAAGTGGCGCAATTCCATCAAAAATCATGACTTGAGGCCGAACTATAAATACATCATCGATTCGACCTTTTTCACATGCATGACTTTTACGCCATTAGAGCTATTCTCAAAAGTATTAATCTCAGAATCAAAATATTTGGTGTGTGGATGCATTCTTACATGGTCGACCCTCATGAAAAAAAGTGGCGCAATTCCATCAAAAATCATGACTTGAGGCCGAACTATAAATACATCATCGATTCGACCTTTTTCACATGCATGACTTTTACGCCATTAGAGCTATTCTCAAAAGTATTAATCTCAGAATCAAAATATTTGGTGTGTGGATGCATTCTTACATGGTCAACCCTCATGAAAAAATTTGGCGCAATTCCATCAAAAATTATGACTTGAGGCCGAACTATAAATACATCAGCAATTCGACCTTTTTCACATGCATGACTTTTACGCCATTAGAGCTATTCTCAAAAGTATTAATCTCAGAATGAAAATATTTGGTGTGTGGATGCACTCTTACATGGTCGACCCTCATGAAAAAATTTGTCGCAATTCCATTAAAAATTATGACTTGAGGCCGAACTATAAATACATCAGCAATTCGACCTTTTTCACATGCATGACTTTTACGCCATTAGAGCTATTCTCAAAAGTATTAATCTCAGAATCAAAATATTTGGTGTGTGGATGCATTGTTACATGGTCGACCCTCATGAAAAAAATTGGCGAAATTCCATCAAAAATCATGACTTGAGGCCAAACTATAAATACATCAGCAATTCGACCTTTTTCACATGCATGACTTTTACGCCATGAGAATTATTCTCAAAAGTATTAATCTCAGAATCAAAATATTTGGTGTGTGGATGCATTCTTACATGGTCGACCCTCATGAAAAAAATTGGCGCAATTCCATCAAAAATCATGACTTGAGGCCGAACTATAAATACATCAGCAATTCGACCTTTTTCACATGCATGACTTTTACGCCATTAGATTTATTCTCAAAAGTATTAATCTCAGAATCAAAATATTTGGTGTGTGGATGCATTCTTACATGGTCGACCCTCATGAAAAAAAGTGGCGCAATTCCATCAAAAATCATGACTTGAGGCCGAACTATAAATACATCAGCGATTCGACCTTTTTCACACGCATGACTTTTACGCCATTAGAGCTATTCTCAAAAGTATTAATCTCAGAATCAAAATATTTCGTGTGTGGATGCATTCTTACATGGTCAACCCTCATGAAAAAAATTGGCGCAATTCCATCAAAAATCATGACTTGAGGCCGAACTATAAATACATCAGCAATTCGACCTTTTTCACATGCATGACTTTTACGCCATTAGAGCTATTCTCAAAAGTATTAATCTCAGAATCAAAATATTTGGTGTGTGGATGCATTCTTACATGGTCGACCCTCATGAAAAAAATTGGCGCAATTCCATCAAAAATCATGACTTGAGGCCGAACTATAAATACATCAGCAATTCGACCTTTTTCACATGCATGACTTTTACGCCATGAGAATTATTCTCAAAAGTATTAATCTCAGAATCAAAATATTTGGTGTGTGGATGCATTCTTACATGGTCGACCCTCATGAAAAAAATTGGCGCAATTCCATCAAAAATCATGACTTGAGGCCGAACTATAAATACATCAGCGATTCGACCTTTTTCACATGCATGACTTTTACGCCATTAGAGCTATTCTCAAAAGTATTAATCTCAGAATCAAAATATTTGGTGTGTGGATGCATTCTTACATGGTCAGCCCTCATGAAAAAAAGTGGCGCAATTCCATCAAAAATCATGACTTGAGGCCGAACTATAAATACATCATCGATTCGACCTTTTTCACATGCATGACTTTTACGCCATTAGAGCTATTCTCAAAAGTATTAATCTCAGAATCAAAATATTTGGTGTGTGGATGCATTCTTACATGGTCGACCCTCATGAAAAAAAGTGGCGCAATTCCATCAAAAATCATGACTTGAGGCCGAACTATAAATACATCATCGATTCGACCTTTTTCACATGCATGACTTTTACGCCATTAGAGCTATTCTCAAAAGTATTAATCTCAGAATCAAAATATTTGGTGTGTGGATGCATTCTTACATGGTCGACCCTCATGAAAAAAATTGGCGCAATTCCATCAAAAATCATGACTTGAGGCCAAACTATAAATACATCAGCGATTCGACCTTTTTCACATGCATGACTTTTACGCCATTAGAGTTATTCTCAAAAGTATTAATCTCAGAATCAAAATATTTGGTGTGTGGATGCATTCTTACATGGTCGACCCTCATGAAAAAAATTGGCGAAATTCCATCAAAAATCATGACTTGAGGCCGAACTATAAATACATCAGCGATTCGAACATTTTTACATGCATGACTTTTACGCCATTACAGCTATTCTCAAAAGTATTAATCTCAGAATCAAAATATTTGGTGTGTGGATGCATTCTTACATGGTCGACCCTCATGAAAAAAATTGGCGCAATTCCATCAAAAATCATGACTTGAGGCCGAACTATAAATACATCAGCGATTCGAACATTTTCACATGCATGACTTTTACGCCATTAGAGCTATTCTCAAAAGTATTAATCTCAGAATCAAAATATTTGGTGTGTGGATGCATTCTTACATGGTCGACCCTCATGAAAAAAATTGGCGCAATTCCATCAAAAATCATGACTTGAGGCCGAACTATAAATACATCAGCGATTCGACCTTTTTCACATGCATGACTTTTACGCCATTAGAGCTATTCTCAAAAGTATTAATCTCAGAATCAAAATATTTGGTGTGTGGATGCATTCTTACATGGTCAGCCCTCATGAAAAAAAGTGGCGCAATTCCATCAAAAATCATGACTTGAGGCCGAACTATAAATACATCATCGATTCGACCTTTTTCACATGCATGACTTTTACGCCATTAGAGCTATTCTCAAAAGTATTAATCTCAGAATCAAAATATTTGGTGTGTGGATGCATTCTTACATGGTCGACCCTCATGAAAAAAAGTGGCGCAATTCCATCAAAAATCATGACTTGAGGCCGAACTATAAATACATCATCGATTCGACCTTTTTCACATGCATGACTTTTACGCCATTAGAGCTATTCTCAAAAGTATTAATCTCAGAATCAAAATATTTGGTGTGTGGATGCATTCTTACATGGTCAACCCTCATGAAAAAATTTGGCGCAATTCCATCAAAAATTATGACTTGAGGCCGAACTATAAATACATCAGCAATTCGACCTTTTTCACATGCATGACTTTTACGCCATTAGAGCTATTCTCAAAAGTATTAATCTCAGAATGAAAATATTTGGTGTGTGGATGCACTCTTACATGGTCGACCCTCATGAAAAAATTTGTCGCAATTCCATTAAAAATTATGACTTGAGGCCGAACTATAAATACATCAGCAATTCGACCTTTTTCACATGCATGACTTTTACGCCATTAGAGCTATTCTCAAAAGTATTAATCTCAGAATCAAAATATTTGGTGTGTGGATGCATTGTTACATGGTCGACCCTCATGAAAAAAATTGGCGAAATTCCATCAAAAATCATGACTTGAGGCCAAACTATAAATACATCAGCAATTCGACCTTTTTCACATGCATGACTTTTACGCCATGAGAATTATTCTCAAAAGTATTAATCTCAGAATCAAAATATTTGGTGTGTGGATGCATTCTTACATGGTCGACCCTCATGAAAAAAATTGGCGCAATTCCATCAAAAATCATGACTTGAGGCCAAACTATAAATACATCAGCAATTCGACCTTTTTCACATGCATGACTTTTACGCCATTAGATTTATTCTCAAAAGTATTAATCTCAGAATCAAAATATTTGGTGTGTGGATGCATTCTTACATGGTCGACCCTCATGAAAAAAATTGGCGCAATTCCATCAAAAATCATGACTTGAGGCCGAACTATAAATACATCAGCGATTCGACCTTTTTCACATGCATGACTTTTACGCCATTAGAGCTATTCTCAAAAGTATTAATCTCAGAATCAAAATATTTGGTGTGTGGATGCATTCTTACATGGTCAACCCTCATGAAAAAATTTGGCGCAATTCCATCAAAAATTATGACTTGAGGCCGAACTATAAATACATCAGCAATTCGACCTTTTTCACATGCATGACTTTTACGCCATTAGAGCTATTCTCAAAAGTATTAATCTCAGAATCAAAATATTTGGTGTGTGGATGCATTCTTACATGGTCGACCCTCATGAAAAATTTGGCGCAATTCCATCAAAAATTATGACTTGAGGCCGAACTATAAATACATCAGCAATTCGACCTTTTTCACATGCATGACTTTTACGCCATTAGAGCTATTCTCAAAAGTATTAATCTCAGAATCAAAATATTTGGTGTGTGGATGCATTCTTACATGGTCGACCCTCATGAAAAAAATTGGCGCAATTCCATCAAAAATCATGACTTGAGGCCAAACTATAAATACATCAGCAATTCGACCTTTTTCACATGCATGACTTTTACGCCATTAGATTTATTCTCAAAAGTATTAATCTCAGAATCAAAATATTTGGTGTGTGGATGCATTCTTACATGGTCGACCCTCATGAAAAAAATTGGCGCAATTCCATCAAAAATCATGACTTGAGGCCGAACTATAAATACATCATCGATTCGACCTTTTTCACACGCATGACTTTTACGCCATTAGAGCTATTCTCAAAAGTATTAATCTCAGAATCAAAATATTTGGTGTGTGGATGCATTCTTACATGGTCAGCCCTCATGAAAAAATTTGGCGCAATTCCATCAAAAATTATGAGTTGAGGCCGAACTATAAATACATCAGCAATTCGACCTTTTTCACATGCATGACTTTTACGCCATTAGATTTATTCTCAAAAGTATTAATCTCAGAATCAAAATATTTGGTGTGTGGATGCATTCTTACATGGTCGACCCTCATGAAAAAAATTGGCGCAATTCCATCAAAAATCATGACTTGAGGCCGAACTATAAATACATCATCGATTCGACCTTTTTCACACGCATGACTTTTACGCCATTAGAGCTATTCTCAAAAGTATTAATCTCAGAATCAAAATATTTGGTGTGTGGATGCATTCTTACATGGTCGACCCTCATGAAAAAATTTGGCGCAATTCCATCAAAAATTATGACTTGAGGCCGAAATATAAATACATCAGCAATTCGACCTTTTTCACATGCATGACTTTTACGCCATTAAAGCTATTCTCAAAAGTATTAATCTCAGAATCAAAATATTTGGTGTGTGGATGCATTCTTACATGGTCGACCCTCATGAAAAAATTTGGCGCAATTCCATCAAAAAATTATGACTTGAGGCCGAACTATAAATACATCAGCAATTCGACCTTTTTCACATGCATGACTTTTACGCCATTAGAGCTATTCTCAAAAGTATTAATCTCAGAATCAAAATATTTGGTGTGTGGATGCATTCTTACATGGTCGACCCTCATGAAAAAAATTGGCGCAATTCCATCAAAAATCATGACTTGAGGCCAAACTATAAATACATCAGCAATTCGACCTTTTTCACATGCATGACTTTTACGCCATTAGATTTATTCTCAAAAGTATTAATCTCAGAATCAAAATATTTGGTGTGTGGATGCATTCTTACATGGTCGACCCTCATGAAAAAAATTGGCGCAATTCCATCAAAAATCATGACTTGAGGCCGAACTATAAATACATCATCGATTCGACCTTTTTCACACGCATGACTTTTACGCCATTAGAGCTATTCTCAAAAGTATTAATCTCAGAATGAAAATATTTGGTGTGTGGATGCATTCTTACATGGTCGACCCTCATGAAAAATTTGGCGCAATTCCATCAAAAATTATGACTTGAGGCCGAACTATAAATACATCAGCAATTCGACCTTTTTCACATGCATGACTTTTACGCCATTAGAGCTATTCTCAAAAGTATTAATCTCAGAATCAAAATATTTGGTGTGTGGATGCATTCTTACATGGTCGACCCTCATGAAAAAAATTGGCGAAATTCCATCAAAAATCATGACTTGAGGCCAAACTATAAATACATCAGCAATTCGACCTTTTTCACATGCATGACTTTTACGCCATGAGAATTATTCTCAAAAGTATTAATCTCAGAATCAAAATATTTGGTGTGTGGATGCATTCTTACATGGTCGACCCTCATGAAAAAAATTGGCGCAATTCCATCAAAAATCATGACTTGAGGCCAAACTATAAATACATCAGCGATTCGACCTTTTTCACATGCATGACTTTTACGCCATTAGAGTTATTCTCAAAAGTATTAATCTCAGAATCAAAATATTTGGTGTGTGGATGCATTCTTACATGGTCGACCCTCATGAAAAAAATTGGCGAAATTCCATCAAAAATCATGACTTGAGGCCGAACTATAAATACATCAGCGATTCGAACATTTTTACATGCATGACTTTTACGCCATTACAGCTATTCTCAAAAGTATTAATCTCAGAATCAAAATATTTGGTGTGTGGATGCATTCTTACATGGTCGACCCTCATGAAAAAAATTGGCGCAATTCCATCAAAAATCATGACTTGAGGCCGAACTATAAATACATCAGCGATTCGAACATTTTCACATGCATGACTTTTACGCCATTAGAGCTATTCTCAAAAGTATTAATCTCAGAATCAAAATATTTGGTGTGTGGATGCATTCTTACATGGTCGACCCTCATGAAAAAAATTGGCGCAATTCCATCAAAAATCATGACTTGAGGCCGAACTATAAATACATCAGCGATTCGACCTTTTTCACATGCATGACTTTTACGCCATTAGAGCTATTCTCAAAAGTATTAATCTCAGAATCAAAATATTTGGTGTGTGGATGCATTCTTACATGGTCAGCCCTCATGAAAAAAAGTGGCGCAATTCCATCAAAAATCATGACTTGAGGCCGAACTATAAATACATCATCGATTCGACCTTTTTCACATGCATGACTTTTACGCCATTAGAGCTATTCTCAAAAGTATTAATCTCAGAATCAAAATATTTGGTGTGTGGATGCATTCTTACATGGTCGACCCTCATGAAAAAAAGTGGCGCAATTCCATCAAAAATCATGACTTGAGGCCGAACTATAAATACATCATCGATTCGACCTTTTTCACATGCATGACTTTTACGCCATTAGAGCTATTCTCAAAAGTATTAATCTCAGAATCAAAATATTTGGTGTGTGGATGCATTCTTACATGGTCAACCCTCATGAAAAAATTTGGCGCAATTCCATCAAAAATTATGACTTGAGGCCGAACTATAAATACATCAGCAATTCGACCTTTTTCACATGCATGACTTTTACGCCATTAGAGCTATTCTCAAAAGTATTAATCTCAGAATGAAAATATTTGGTGTGTGGATGCACTCTTACATGGTCGACCCTCATGAAAAAATTTGTCGCAATTCCATTAAAAATTATGACTTGAGGCCGAACTATAAATACATCAGCAATTCGACCTTTTTCACATGCATGACTTTTACGCCATTAGAGCTATTCTCAAAAGTATTAATCTCAGAATCAAAATATTTGGTGTGTGGATGCATTGTTACATGGTCGACCCTCATGAAAAAAATTGGCGAAATTCCATCAAAAATCATGACTTGAGGCCAAACTATAAATACATCAGCAATTCGACCTTTTTCACATGCATGACTTTTACGCCATGAGAATTATTCTCAAAAGTATTAATCTCAGAATCAAAATATTTGGTGTGTGGATGCATTCTTACATGGTCGACCCTCATGAAAAAAATTGGCGCAATTCCATCAAAAATCATGACTTGAGGCCAAACTATAAATACATCAGCAATTCGACCTTTTTCACATGCATGACTTTTACGCCATTAGATTTATTCTCAAAAGTATTAATCTCAGAATCAAAATATTTGGTGTGTGGATGCATTCTTACATGGTCGACCCTCATGAAAAAAATTGGCGCAATTCCATCAAAAATCATGACTTGAGGCCGAACTATAAATACATCAGCGATTCGACCTTTTTCACATGCATGACTTTTACGCCATTAGAGCTATTCTCAAAAGTATTAATCTCAGAATCAAAATATTTGGTGTGTGGATGCATTCTTACATGGTCAACCCTCATGAAAAAATTTGGCGCAATTCCATCAAAAATTATGACTTGAGGCCGAACTATAAATACATCAGCAATTCGACCTTTTTCACATGCATGACTTTTACGCCATTAGAGCTATTCTCAAAAGTATTAATCTCAGAATCAAAATATTTGGTGTGTGGATGCATTCTTACATGGTCGACCCTCATGAAAAAAATTGGCGCAATTCCATCAAAAATCATGACTTGAGGCCGAACTATAAATACATCAGCGATTCGACCTTTTTCACACGCATGACTTTTACGCCATTAGAGCTATTCTCAAAAGTATTAATCTCAGAATCAAAATATTTCGTGTGTGGATGCATTCTTACATGGTCAACCCTCATGAAAAAAATTGGCGCAATTCCATCAAAAATCATGACTTGAGGCCGAACTATAAATACATCAGCAATTCGACCTTTTTCACATGCATGACTTTTACGCCATTAGAGCTATTCTCAAAAGTATTAATCTCAGAATCAAAATATTTGGTGTGTGGATGCATTCTTACATGGTCGACCCTCATGAAAAAAATTGGCGCAATTCCATCAAAAATCATGACTTGAGGCCGAACTATAAATACATCAGCAATTCGACCTTTTTCACATGCATGACTTTTACGCCATGAGAATTATTCTCAAAAGTATTAATCTCAGAATCAAAATATTTGGTGTGTGGATGCATTCTTACATGGTCGACCCTCATGAAAAAAATTGGCGCAATTCCATCAAAAATCATGACTTGAGGCCGAACTATAAATACATCAGCGATTCGACCTTTTTCACATGCATGACTTTTACGCCATTAGAGCTATTCTCAAAAGTATTAATCTCAGAATCAAAATATTTGGTGTGTGGATGCATTCTTACATGGTCAGCCCTCATGAAAAAAAGTGGCGCAATTCCATCAAAAATCATGACTTGAGGCCGAACTATAAATACATCATCGATTCGACCTTTTTCACATGCATGACTTTTACGCCATTAGAGCTATTCTCAAAAGTATTAATCTCAGAATCAAAATATTTGGTGTGTGGATGCATTCTTACATGGTCGACCCTCATGAAAAAAAGTGGCGCAATTCCATCAAAAATCATGACTTGAGGCCGAACTATAAATACATCATCGATTCGACCTTTTTCACATGCATGACTTTTACGCCATTAGAGCTATTCTCAAAAGTATTAATCTCAGAATCAAAATATTTGGTGTGTGGATGCATTCTTACATGGTCGACCCTCATGAAAAAAATTGGCGCAATTCCATCAAAAATCATGACTTGAGGCCAAACTATAAATACATCAGCGATTCGACCTTTTTCACATGCATGACTTTTACGCCATTAGAGTTATTCTCAAAAGTATTAATCTCAGAATCAAAATATTTGGTGTGTGGATGCATTCTTACATGGTCGACCCTCATGAAAAAAATTGGCGAAATTCCATCAAAAATCATGACTTGAGGCCGAACTATAAATACATCAGCGATTCGAACATTTTTACATGCATGACTTTTACGCCATTACAGCTATTCTCAAAAGTATTAATCTCAGAATCAAAATATTTGGTGTGTGGATGCATTCTTACATGGTCGACCCTCATGAAAAAAATTGGCGCAATTCCATCAAAAATCATGACTTGAGGCCGAACTATAAATACATCAGCGATTCGAACATTTTCACATGCATGACTTTTACGCCATTAGAGCTATTCTCAAAAGTATTAATCTCAGAATCAAAATATTTGGTGTGTGGATGCATTCTTACATGGTCGACCCTCATGAAAAAAATTGGCGCAATTCCATCAAAAATCATGACTTGAGGCCGAACTATAAATACATCAGCGATTCGACCTTTTTCACATGCATGACTTTTACGCCATTAGAGCTATTCTCAAAAGTATTAATCTCAGAATCAAAATATTTGGTGTGTGGATGCATTCTTACATGGTCAGCCCTCATGAAAAAAAGTGGCGCAATTCCATCAAAAATCATGACTTGAGGCCGAACTATAAATACATCATCGATTCGACCTTTTTCACATGCATGACTTTTACGCCATTAGAGCTATTCTCAAAAGTATTAATCTCAGAATCAAAATATTTGGTGTGTGGATGCATTCTTACATGGTCGACCCTCATGAAAAAAAGTGGCGCAATTCCATCAAAAATCATGACTTGAGGCCGAACTATAAATACATCATCGATTCGACCTTTTTCACATGCATGACTTTTACGCCATTAGAGCTATTCTCAAAAGTATTAATCTCAGAATCAAAATATTTGGTGTGTGGATGCATTCTTACATGGTCAACCCTCATGAAAAAATTTGGCGCAATTCCATCAAAAATTATGACTTGAGGCCGAACTATAAATACATCAGCAATTCGACCTTTTTCACATGCATGACTTTTACGCCATTAGAGCTATTCTCAAAAGTATTAATCTCAGAATGAAAATATTTGGTGTGTGGATGCACTCTTACATGGTCGACCCTCATGAAAAAATTTGTCGCAATTCCATTAAAAATTATGACTTGAGGCCGAACTATAAATACATCAGCAATTCGACCTTTTTCACATGCATGACTTTTACGCCATTAGAGCTATTCTCAAAAGTATTAATCTCAGAATCAAAATATTTGGTGTGTGGATGCATTGTTACATGGTCGACCCTCATGAAAAAAATTGGCGAAATTCCATCAAAAATCATGACTTGAGGCCAAACTATAAATACATCAGCAATTCGACCTTTTTCACATGCATGACTTTTACGCCATGAGAATTATTCTCAAAAGTATTAATCTCAGAATCAAAATATTTGGTGTGTGGATGCATTCTTACATGGTCGACCCTCATGAAAAAAATTGGCGCAATTCCATCAAAAATCATGACTTGAGGCCAAACTATAAATACATCAGCAATTCGACCTTTTTCACATGCATGACTTTTACGCCATTAGATTTATTCTCAAAAGTATTAATCTCAGAATCAAAATATTTGGTGTGTGGATGCATTCTTACATGGTCGACCCTCATGAAAAAAATTGGCGCAATTCCATCAAAAATCATGACTTGAGGCCGAACTATAAATACATCAGCGATTCGACCTTTTTCACATGCATGACTTTTACGCCATTAGAGCTATTCTCAAAAGTATTAATCTCAGAATCAAAATATTTGGTGTGTGGATGCATTCTTACATGGTCAACCCTCATGAAAAAATTTGGCGCAATTCCATCAAAAATTATGACTTGAGGCCGAACTATAAATACATCAGCAATTCGACCTTTTTCACATGCATGACTTTTACGCCATTAGAGCTATTCTCAAAAGTATTAATCTCAGAATCAAAATATTTGGTGTGTGGATGCATTCTTACATGGTCGACCCTCATGAAAAATTTGGCGCAATTCCATCAAAAATTATGACTTGAGGCCGAACTATAAATACATCAGCAATTCGACCTTTTTCACATGCATGACTTTTACGCCATTAGAGCTATTCTCAAAAGTATTAATCTCAGAATCAAAATATTTGGTGTGTGGATGCATTCTTACATGGTCGACCCTCATGAAAAAAATTGGCGCAATTCCATCAAAAATCATGACTTGAGGCCAAACTATAAATACATCAGCAATTCGACCTTTTTCACATGCATGACTTTTACGCCATTAGATTTATTCTCAAAAGTATTAATCTCAGAATCAAAATATTTGGTGTGTGGATGCATTCTTACATGGTCGACCCTCATGAAAAAAATTGGCGCAATTCCATCAAAAATCATGACTTGAGGCCGAACTATAAATACATCATCGATTCGACCTTTTTCACACGCATGACTTTTACGCCATTAGAGCTATTCTCAAAAGTATTAATCTCAGAATCAAAATATTTGGTGTGTGGATGCATTCTTACATGGTCAGCCCTCATGAAAAAATTTGGCGCAATTCCATCAAAAATTATGAGTTGAGGCCGAACTATAAATACATCAGCAATTCGACCTTTTTCACATGCATGACTTTTACGCCATTAGATTTATTCTCAAAAGTATTAATCTCAGAATCAAAATATTTGGTGTGTGGATGCATTCTTACATGGTCGACCCTCATGAAAAAAATTGGCGCAATTCCATCAAAAATCATGACTTGAGGCCGAACTATAAATACATCATCGATTCGACCTTTTTCACACGCATGACTTTTACGCCATTAGAGCTATTCTCAAAAGTATTAATCTCAGAATCAAAATATTTGGTGTGTGGATGCATTCTTACATGGTCGACCCTCATGAAAAAATTTGGCGCAATTCCATCAAAAATTATGACTTGAGGCCGAAATATAAATACATCAGCAATTCGACCTTTTTCACATGCATGACTTTTACGCCATTAAAGCTATTCTCAAAAGTATTAATCTCAGAATCAAAATATTTGGTGTGTGGATGCATTCTTACATGGTCGACCCTCATGAAAAAATTTGGCGCAATTCCATCAAAAAATTATGACTTGAGGCCGAACTATAAATACATCAGCAATTCGACCTTTTTCACATGCATGACTTTTACGCCATTAGAGCTATTCTCAAAAGTATTAATCTCAGAATCAAAATATTTGGTGTGTGGATGCATTCTTACATGGTCGACCCTCATGAAAAAAATTGGCGCAATTCCATCAAAAATCATGACTTGAGGCCAAACTATAAATACATCAGCAATTCGACCTTTTTCACATGCATGACTTTTACGCCATTAGATTTATTCTCAAAAGTATTAATCTCAGAATCAAAATATTTGGTGTGTGGATGCATTCTTACATGGTCGACCCTCATGAAAAAAATTGGCGCAATTCCATCAAAAATCATGACTTGAGGCCGAACTATAAATACATCATCGATTCGACCTTTTTCACACGCATGACTTTTACGCCATTAGAGCTATTCTCAAAAGTATTAATCTCAGAATGAAAATATTTGGTGTGTGGATGCATTCTTACATGGTCGACCCTCATGAAAAATTTGGCGCAATTCCATCAAAAATTATGACTTGAGGCCGAACTATAAATACATCAGCAATTCGACCTTTTTCACATGCATGACTTTTACGCCATTAGAGCTATTCTCAAAAGTATTAATCTCAGAATCAAAATATTTGGTGTGTGGATGCATTCTTACATGGTCGACCCTCATGAAAAAAATTGGCGAAATTCCATCAAAAATCATGACTTGAGGCCAAACTATAAATACATCAGCAATTCGACCTTTTTCACATGCATGACTTTTACGCCATGAGAATTATTCTCAAAAGTATTAATCTCAGAATCAAAATATTTGGTGTGTGGATGCATTCTTACATGGTCGACCCTCATGAAAAAAATTGGCGCAATTCCATCAAAAATCATGACTTGAGGCCGAACTATAAATACATCAGCAATTCGACCTTTTTCACATGCATGACTTTTACGCCATTAGATTTATTCTCAAAAGTATTAATCTCAGAATCAAAATATTTGGTGTGTGGATGCATTCTTACATGGTCGACCCTCATGAAAAAAATTGGCGCAATTCCATCAAAAATCATGACTTGAGGCCGAACTATAAATACATAATCGATTCGACCTTTTTCACATGCATGACTTTTACGCCATTAGAGCTATTCTCAAAAGTATTAATCTCAGAATCAAAATATTTGGTGTGTGGATGCATTCTTACATGGTCAACCCTCATGAAAAAATTTGGCGCAATTCCATCAAAAATTATGACTTGAGGCCGAACTATAAATACATCAGCAATTCGACCTTTTTCACATGCATGACTTTTACGCCATTAGAGCTATTCTCAAAAGTATTAATCTCAGAATCAAAATATTTGGTGTGTGGATGCATTCTTACATGGTCGACCCTCATGAAAAAAATTGGCGCAATTCCTTCAAAAATCATGACTTGAGGCCAAACTATAAATACATCAGCAATTCGACCTTTTTCACATGCATGACTTTTACGCCATTAGATTTATTCTCAAAAGTATTAATCTCAGAATCAAAATATTTGGTGTGTGGATGCATTCTTACATGGTCGACCCTCATGAAAAAAATTGGCGCAATTCCATCAAAAATCATGACTTGAGGCCGAACTATAAATACATCAGCGATTCGACCTTTTTCACATGCATGACTTTTACGCCATTAGAGCTATTCTCAAAAGTATTAATCTCAGAATCAAAATATTTGGTGTGTGGATGCATTCTTACATGGTCAACCCTCATGAAAAAATTTGGCGCAATTCCATCAAAAATTATGACTTGAGGCCGAACTATAAATACATCAGCAATTCGACCTTTTTCACATGCATGACTTTTACGCCATTAGAGCTATTCTCAAAAGTATTAATCTCAGAATCAAAATATTTGGTGTGTGGATGCATTCTTACATGGTCGACCCTCATGAAAAAATTTGGCGCAATTCCATCAAAAATTATGACTTGAGGCCGAACTATAAATACATCAGCAATTCGACCTTTTTCACATGCATGACTTTTACGCCATTAGAGCTATTCTCAAAAGTATTAATCTCAGAATCAAAATATTTGGTGTGTGGATGCATTCTTACATGGTCGACCCTCATGAAAAAAATTGGCGCAATTCCATCAAAAATCATGACTTGAGGCCAAACTATAAATACATCAGCAATTCGACCTTTTTCACATGCATGACTTTTACGCCATTAGATTTATTCTCAAAAGTATTAATCTCAGAATCAAAATATTTGGTGTGTGGATGCATTCTTACATGGTCGACCCTCATGAAAAAAATTGGCGCAATTCCATCAAAAATCATGACTTGAGGCCGAACTATAAATACATCATCGATTCGACCTTTTTCACACGCATGACTTTTACGCCATTAGAGCTATTCTCAAAAGTATTAATCTCAGAATCAAAATATTTGGTGTGTGGATGCATTCTTACATGGTCAGCCCTCATGAAAAAATTTGGCGCAATTCCATCAAAAATTATGAGTTGAGGCCGAACTATAAATACATCAGCAATTCGACCTTTTTCACATGCATGACTTTTACGCCATTAGATTTATTCTCAAAAGTATTAATCTCAGAATCAAAATATTTGGTGTGTGGATGCATTCTTACATGGTCGACCCTCATGAAAAAAATTGGCGCAATTCCATCAAAAATCATGACTTGAGGCCGAACTATAAATACATCATCGATTCGACCTTTTTCACACGCATGACTTTTACGCCATTAGAGCTATTCTCAAAAGTATTAATCTCAGAATCAAAATATTTGGTGTGTGGATGCATTCTTACATGGTCGACCCTCATGAAAAAATTTGGCGCAATTCCATCAAAAATTATGACTTGAGGCCGAAATATAAATACATCAGCAATTCGACCTTTTTCACATGCATGACTTTTACGCCATTAAAGCTATTCTCAAAAGTATTAATCTCAGAATCAAAATATTTGGTGTGTGGATGCATTCTTACATGGTCGACCCTCATGAAAAAATTTGGCGCAATTCCATCAAAAAATTATGACTTGAGGCCGAACTATAAATACATCAGCAATTCGACCTTTTTCACATGCATGACTTTTACGCCATTAGAGCTATTCTCAAAAGTATTAATCTCAGAATCAAAATATTTGGTGTGTGGATGCATTCTTACATGGTCGACCCTCATGAAAAAAATTGGCGCAATTCCATCAAAAATCATGACTTGAGGCCAAACTATAAATACATCAGCAATTCGACCTTTTTCACATGCATGACTTTTACGCCATTAGATTTATTCTCAAAAGTATTAATCTCAGAATCAAAATATTTGGTGTGTGGATGCATTCTTACATGGTCGACCCTCATGAAAAAAATTGGCGAAATTCCATCAAAAATCATGACTTGAGGCCAAACTATAAATACATCAGCAATTCGACCTTTTTCACATGCATGACTTTTACGCCATGAGAATTATTCTCAAAAGTATTAATCTCAGAATCAAAATATTTGGTGTGTGGATGCATTCTTACATGGTCGACCCTCATGAAAAAAATTGGCGCAATTCCATCAAAAATCATGACTTGAGGCCGAACTATAAATACATCAGCAATTCGACCTTTTTCACATGCATGACTTTTACGCCATTAGAGCTATTCTCAAAAGTATTAATCTCAGAATCAAAATATTTGGTGTGTGGATGCATTCTTACATGGTCGACCCTCATGAAAAAAATTGGCGCAATTCCATCAAAAATCATGACTTGAGGCCAAACTATAAATACATCAGCAATTCGACCTTTTTCACATGCATGACTTTTACGCCATTAGATTTATTCTCAAAAGTATTAATCTCAGAATCAAAATATTTGGTGTGTGGATGCATTCTTACATGGTCGACCCTCATGAAAAAAATTGGCGAAATTCCATCAAAAATCATGACTTGAGGCCAAACTATAAATACATCAGCAATTCGACCTTTTTCACATGCATGACTTTTACGCCATGAGAATTATTCTCAAAAGTATTAATCTCAGAATCAAAATATTTGGTGTGTGGATGCATTCTTACATGGTCGACCCTCATGAAAAAAATTGGCGCAATTCCATCAAAAATCATGACTTGAGGCCGAACTATAAATACATCAGCAATTCGACCTTTTTCACATGCATGACTTTTACGCCATTAGATTTATTCTCAAAAGTATTAATCTCAGAATCAAAATATTTGGTGTGTGGATGCATTCTTACATGGTCGACCCTCATGAAAAAAATTGGCGCAATTCCATCAAAAAATCATGACTTGAGGCCGAACTATAAATACATCATCGATTCGACCTTTTTCACACGCATGACTTTTACGCCATTAGAGCTATTCTCAAAAGTATTAATCTCAGAATCAAAATATTTGGTGTGTGGATGCATTCTTACATGGTCAACCCTCATGAAAAAATTTGGCGCAATTCCATCAAAAATCATGACTTGAGGCCGAACTATAAATACATCAGCAATTCGACCTTTTTCACATGCATGACTTTTACGCCATTAGAGCTATTCTCAAAAGTATTAATCTCAGAATCAAAATATTTGGTGTGTGGATGCATTCTTACATGGTCGACCCTCATGAAAAAAATTGGCGCAATTCCTTCAAAAATCATGACTTGAGGCCAAACTATAAATACATCAGCAATTCGACCTTTTTCACATGCATGACTTTTACGCCATTAGATTTATTCTCAAAAGTATTAATCTCAGAATCAAAATATTTGGTGTGTGGATGCATTCTTACATGGTCGACCCTCATGAAAAAAATTGGCGCAATTCCATCAAAAATCATGACTTGAGGCCGAACTATAAATACATCATCGATTCGACCTTTTTCACACGCATGACTTTTACGCCATTAGAGCTATTCTCAAAAGTATTAATCTCAGAATCAAAATATTTGGTGTGTGGATGCATTCTTACATGGTCGACCCTCATGAAAAAATTTGGCGCAATTCCATCAAAAATTATGACTTGAGGCCGAAATATAAATACATCAGCAATTCGACCTTTTTCACATGCATGACTTTTACGCCATTAAAGCTATTCTCAAAAGTATTAATCTCAGAATGAAAATATTTGGTGTGTGGATGTATTCTTACATGGTCGACCCTCATGAAAAAATTTGGCGCAATTCCATCAAAAAATTATGACTTGAGGCCGAACTATAAATACATCAGCAATTCGACCTTTTTCACATGCATGACTTTTACGCCATTAGAGCTATTCTCAAAAGTATTAATCTCAGAATCAAAATATTTGGTGTGTGGATGCATTCTTACATGGTCGACCCTCATGAAAAAAATTGGCGCAATTCCATCAAAAATCATGACTTGAGGCCGAACTATAAATACATCAGCCATTCGACCTTTTTCACATGCATGACTTTTACGCCATTAGAGCTATTCTCAAAAGTATTAATCTCAGAATCAAAATATTTGGTGTGTGGATGCATTCTTACATGGTCGACCCTCATGAAAAAAAGTGGCGCAATTCCATCAAAAATCATGACTTGAGGCCGAACTATAAATACATCATCGATTCGACCTTTTTCACACGCATGACTTTTACGCCATTAGAGCTATTCTCAAAAGTATTAATCTCAGAATCAAAATATTTGGTGTGTGGATGCATTCTTACATGGTCGACCCTCATGAAAAATTTGGCGCAATTCCATCAAAAATTATGACTTGAGGCCGAACTATAAATACATCAGCAATTCGACCTTTTTCACATGCATGACTTTTACGCCATTAGAGCTATTCTCAAAAGTATTAATCTCAGAATCAAAATATTTGGTGTGTGGATGCATTCTTACATGGTCGACCCTCATGAATAAAATTGGCGAAATTCCATCAAAAATCATGACTTGAGGCCAAACTATAAATACATCAGCAATTCGACCTTTTCCACACGCATGACTTTTACGCCATGAGAATTATTCTCAAAAGTATTAATCTCAGAATCAAAATATTTGGTGTGTGGATGCATTCTTACATGGTCGACCCTCATGAAAAAAATTGGCGCAATTCCATCAAAAATCATGACTTGAGGCCGAACTATAAATACATCAGCAATTCGACCTTTTTCACATGCATGACTTTTACGCCATTAGATTTATTCTCAAAAGTATTAATCTCAGAATCAAAATATTTGGTGTGTGGATGCATTCTTACATGGTCGACCCTCATGAAAAAAATTGGCGCAATTCCATCAAAAATCATGACTTGAGGCCGAACTATAAATACATCATCGATTCGACCTTTTTCACACGCATGACTTTTACGCCATTAGAGCTATTCTCAAAAGTATTAATCTCAGAATCAAAATATTTGGTGTGTGGATGCATTCTTACATGGTCAACCCTCATGAAAAAATTTGGCGCAATTCCATCAAAAATTATGACTTGAGGCCGAACTATAAATACACCAGCAATTCGACCTTTTTCACATGCATGACTTTTACGCCATTAGAGCTATTCTCAAAAGTATTAATCTCAGAATGAAAATATTTGGTGTGTGGATGCATTCTTACATGGTCGACCCTCATGAAAAATTTGGCGCAATTCCATCAAAAATTATGACTTGAGGCCGAACTATAAATACATCAGCAATTCGACCTTTTTCACATGCATGACTTTTACGCCATTAGAGCTATTCTCAAAAGTATTAATCTCAGAATGAAAATATTTGGTGTGTGGATGCATTCTTACATGGTCGACCCTCATGAAAAAATTTGGCGCAATTCCATCAAAAAATCATGACTTGAGGCCGAACTATAAATACATCAGCAATTCGACCTTTTTCACATGCATGACTTTTACGCCATTAGAGCTATTCTCAAAAGTATTAATCTCAGAATCAAAATATTTGGTGTGTGGATGCATTCTTACATGGTCGACCCTCATGAAAAAAATTGGCGCAATTCCATCAAAAATCATGACTTGAGGCCGAACTATAAATACATCATCGATTCGACCTTTTTCACACGCATGACTTTTACGCCATTAGAGCTATTCTCAAAAGTATTAATCTCAGAATGAAAATATTTGGTGTGTGGATGCATTCTTACATGGTCGACCCTCATGAAAAATTTGGCGCAATTCCATCAAAAATTATGACTTGAGGCCGAACTATAAATACATCAGCAATTCGACCTTTTTCACATGCATGACTTTTACGCCATTAGAGCTATTCTCAAAAGTATTAATCTCAGAATGAAAATATTTGGTGTGTGGATGCATTCTTACATGGTCGACCCTCATGAAAAAAATTGGCGAAATTCCATCAAAAATCATGACTTGAGGCCAAACTATAAATACATCAGCAATTCGACCTTTTTCACATGCATGACTTTTACGCCATGAGAGCTATTCTCAAAAGTATTAATCTCAGAATCAAAATATTTGGTGTGTGGATGCATTCTTACATGGTCGACCCTCATGAAAAAAATTGGCGCAATTCCATCAAAAATCATGACTTGAGGCCGAACTATAAATACATCAGCAATTCGACCTTTTTCACATGCATGACTTTTACGCCATTAGATTTATTCTCAAAAGTATTAATCTCAGAATCAAAATATTTGGTGTGTGGATGCATTCTTACATGGTCGACCCTCATGAAAAAAATTGGCGCAATTCCATCAAAAATCATGACTTGAGGCCGAACTATAAATACATCATCGATTCGACCTTTTTCACACGCATGACTTTTACGCCATTAGAGCTATTCTCAAAAGTATTAATCTCAGAATCAAAATATTTGGTGTGTGGATGCATTCTTACATGGTCAACCCTCATGAAAAACTTTGTCGCAATTCCATCAAAAATTATGACTTGAGGCCGAACTATAAATACATCAGCAATTCGACCTTTTTCACATGCATGACTTTTACGCCATTAGAGCTATTCTCAAAAGTATTAATCTCAGAATGAAAATATTTGGTGTGTGGATGCATTCTTACATGGTCGACCCTCATGAAAAATTTGGCGCAATTCCATCAAAAATTATGACTTGAGGCCGAACTATAAATACATCAGCAATTCGACCTTTTTCACATGCATGACTTTTACGCCATTAGAGCTATTCTCAAAAGTATTAATCTCAGAATCAAAATATTTGGTGTGTGGATGCATTCTTACATGGTCGACCCTCATGAAAAAAATTGGCGCAATTCCATCAAAAATCATGACTTGAGGCCAAACTATAAATACATCAGCAATTCGACCTTTTTCACATGCATGACTTTTACGCCATTAGATTTATTCTCAAAAGTATTAATCTCAGAATCAAAATATTTGGTGTGTGGATGCATTCTTACATGATCGACCCTCATGAAAAAAATTGGCGCAATTCCATCAAAAATCATGACTTGAGGCCGAACTATAAATACATCATCGATTCGACCTTTTTCACATGCATGACTTTTACGCCATTAGAGCTATTCTCAAAAGTATTAATCTCAGAATCAAAATATTTGGTGTGTGGATGCATTCTTACATGGTCGACCCTCATGAAAAAATTTGGCGCAATTCCATGTAAAATTATGACTTGAGGCCGAACTATAAATACATCAGCAATTCGACCTTTTTCACATGCATGACTTTTACGCCATTAAAGCTATTCTCAAAAGTATTAATCTCAGAATGAAAATATTTGGTGTGTGGATGCATTCTTACATGGTCGACCCTCATGAAAAAATTTGGCGCAATTCCATCAAAAAATTATGACTTGAGGCCGAACTATAAATACATCAGCAATTCGACCTTTTTCACATGCATGACTTTTACGCCATTAGAGCTATTCTCAAAAGTATTAATCTCAGAATCAAAATATTTGGTGTGTGGATGCATTCTTACATGGTCGACCCTCATGAAAAAAATTGGCGCAATTCCATCAAAAATCATGACTTGAGGCCAAACTATAAATACATCAGCAATTCGACCTTTTTCACATGCATGACTTTTACGCCATTAGATTTATTCTCAAAAGTATTAATCTCAGAATCAAAATATTTGGTGTGTGGATGCATTCTTACATGGTCGACTCTCATGAAAAAAATTGGCGCAATTCCATCAAAAATCATGACTTGAGGCCGAACTATAAATACATCATCGATTCGACCTTTTTCACACGCATGACTTTTACGCCATTAGAGCTATTCTCAAAAGTATTAATCTCAGAATCAAAATATTTGGTGTGTGGATGCATTCTTACATGGTCAGCCCTCATGAAAAAATTTGGCGCAATTCCATCAAAAATTATGACTTGAGGCCGAACTATAAATACATCAGCAATTCGACCTTTTTCACATGCATGACTTTTACGCCATTAGAGCTATTCTCAAAAGTATTAATCTCAGAATGAAAATATTTGGTGTGTGGATGCATTCTTACATGGTCGACCCTCATGAAAAATTTGGCGCAATTCCATCAAAAATTATGACTTGAGGCCGAACTATAAATACATCAGCAATTTGACCTTTTTCACATGCATGACTTTTACGCCATTAGAGCTATTCTCAAAAGTATTAATCTCAGAATCAAAATATTTGGTGTGTGGATGCATTCTTACATGGTCGACCCTCATGAAAAAAAGTGGCGCAATTCCATCAAAAATCATGACTTGAGGCCAAACTATAAATACATCAGCAATTCGACCTTTTTCACATGCATGACTTTTACGCCATTAGATTTATTCTCAAAAGTATTAATCTCAGAATCAAAATATTTGGTGTGTGGATGCATTCTTACATGGTCGACCCTCATGAAAAAAAATGGCGCAATTCCATCAAAAATCATGACTTGAGGCCGAACTATAAATACATCATCGATTCGACCTTTTTCACACGCATGACTTTTACGCCATTAGAGCTATTCTCAAAAGTATTAATCTCAGAATCAAAATATTTGGTGTGTGGATGCACTCTTACATGGTCAACCCTCATGAAAAAGTTTGGCGCAATTCCATCAAAAATTATGACTTGAGGCCGAACTATAAATACATCAGCAATTCGACCTTTTTCACATGCATGACTTTTACGCCATTATAGCTATTCTCAAAAGTATTAATCTCAGAATGAAAATATTTGGTGTGTGGATGCATTCTTACATGGTCGACCCTCATGAAAAAATTTGGCGCAATTCCATCAAAAATTATGACTTGAGGCCGAACTATAAATACATCAGCAATTCGACCTTTCTCACATGCATGACTTTTACGCCATTAGAGCTATTCTCAAAAGTATTAATCTCAGAATCAAAATATTTGGTGTGTGGATGCATTCTTACATGGTCGACCCTCATGAAAACAATTGGCGCAATTCCATCAAAAATCATGACTTGAGGCCAAACTATAAATACATCAGCAATTTGACCTTTTTCACATGCATGACTTTTACGCCATTAGAGCTATTCTCAAAAGTATTAATCTCAGAATCAAAATATTTGGTGTGTGGATGCATTCTTACATGGTCGACCCTCATGAAAAAAATTGGCTCAATTCCATCAAAAATCATGACTTGAGGCCGAACTATAAATACATCAGCAATTCGACCTTTTTCACATGCATGACTTTTACGCCATTAGAGTTATTCTCAAAAGTATTAATCTCAGAATCAAAATATTTGGTGTGTGGATGCATTCTTACATGGTCGACCCTCATGAAAAAAAGTGGCGCAATTCCATCAAAAATCATGACTTGAGGCCGAACTATAAATACATCATCGATTCGACCTTTTTCACACGCATGACTTTTACGCCATTAGAGCTATTCTCAAAAGTATTAATCTCAGAATCAAAATATTTGGTGTGTGGATGCATTCTTTCGACCCTCATGAAAAAAATTGGCGCAATTCCATCAAAAATCATGACTTGAGGCCAAACTATAAATACATCAGCGATTCGACCTTTTTCACATGCATGACTTTTACGCCATTAGAGCTATTCTCAAAAGTATTAATCTCAGAATCAAAATATTTGGTGTGTGGATGCATTCTTACATGGTCGACCCTCATGAAAAACATTGGCGCAATTCCATCAAAAATCATGACTTGAGGCCAAACTATAAATACATCAGCGATTCGACCTTTTTCACATGCATGACTTTTACGCCATTAGAGCTATTCTCAAAAGTATTAATCTCAGAATCAAAATATTTGGTGTGTGGATGCATTCTTACATGGTCGACCCTCATGAAAAAAATTGGCGCAATTCCATCAAAAATCATGACTTGAGGCCGAACTATAAATACATCAGCGATTCGACCTTTTTCACACGCATGACTTTTACGCCATTAGAGCTATTCTCAAAAGTATTAATCTCAGAATCAAAATATTTGGTGTGTGGATGCATTCTTACATGTTCAACCCTCATGAAAAAAATTGGCGCAATTCCATCAAAATTCATGACTTGAGGCCAAACTATAAATACATCAGCGATTCGACCTTTTTCACATGCATGACTTTTACGCCATTAGAGCTATTCTCAAAAGTATTAATCTCAGAATCAAAATATTTGGTGTGTGGATGCATTCTTACATGGTCGACCCTCATGAAAACAATTGGCGCAATTCCATCAAAAATCATGACTTGAGTCCGAACTATAAATACATCAGCAATTCGACCTTTTTCACACGCATGACTTTTACGCCATTAGAGCTATTCTCAAAAGTATTAATCTCAGAATCAAAATATTTGGTGTGTGGATGCATTCTTACATGGTCGACCCTCATGAAAAAAATTGGCGCAATTCCATCAAAAATCATGACTTGAGGCCGAACTATAAATACATCAGCAATTCGACCTTTTTCACATGCATGACTTTTACGCCATTAGAGCTATTCTCAAAAGTATTAATCTCAGAATCAAAATATTTGGTGTGTGGATGCATTCTTACATGGTCAACCTTCATGATAAAAATTGGCGCAATTCCATCAAAAATCATGACTTGAGGCCAAACTATAAATACATCAGCAATTCGACCTTTTTCACATGCATGACTTTTACGCCATTAGAGCTATTCTCAAAAGTATTAATCTCAGAATCAAAATATTTGGTGTGTGGATGCATTCTTACATGGTCGACCCTCATGAAAAACATTGGCGCAATTCCATCAAAAATCATGACTTGAGGCCAAACTATAAATACATCAGCGATTCGACCTTTTTCACATGCATGACTTTTACGCCATTAGAGCTATTCTCAAAAGTATTAATCTCAGAATCAAAATATTTGGTGTGTGGATGCATTCTTACATGGTCGACCCTCATGAAAAAAAGTGGCGCAATTCCATCAAAAATCATGACTTGAGGCCGAACTATAAATACATCAGCAATTCGACCTTTTTCACACGCATGACTTTTACGCCATTAGAGCTATTCTCAAAAGTATTAATCTCAGAATCAAAATATTTGGTGTGTGGATGCATTCTTACATGGTCAACCCTCATGATAAAAATTGGCGCAATTCCATCAAAAATCATGACTTGAGGCCGAACTATAAATACATCATCGATTCGACCTTTTTCACATGCATGACTTTTACGCCATTAGAGCTATTCTCAAAAGTATTAATCTCAGAATCAAAATATTTGGTGTGTGGATGCATTCTTACATGGTCGACCCTCATGAAAAACATTGGCGCAATTCCATCAAAAATCATGACTTGAGGCCGAACTATAAATACATCAGCAATTCGACCTTTTTCACATGCATGACTTTTACGCCATTAGAGCTATTCTCAAAAGTATTAATCTCAGAATCAAAATATTTGGTGTGTGGATGCATTCTTACATGGTCAACCCTCATGAAAAAAATTGGCGCAATTCCATCAAAAATCATGACTTGAGGCCAAACTATAAATACATCAGCAATTCGACCTTTTTCACATGCATGACTTTTACGCCATTAGATCTATTCTCAAAAGTATTAATCTCAGAATCAAAATATTTGGTGTGTGGATGCATTCTTACATGGTCGACCCTCATGAAAAAAATTGGCGCAATTCCATCAAAAATCATGACTTGAGGCCAAACTATAAATACATCAGCAATTCGACCTTTTTCACACGCATGACTTTTACGCCATTAGAGCTATTCTCAAAAGTATTAATCTCAGAATCAAAATATTTGGTGTGTGGATGCATTCTTACATGGTCGACCCTCATGAAAAAAATTGGCGCAATTCCATCAAAAATCATGACTTGACGCCGAACTATAAATACATCAGCAATTCGACCTTTTTCACACGCATGACTTTTACGCCATTAGAGCTATTCTCAAAAGTATTAATCTCAGAATCAAAATATTTGGTGTGTGGATGCATTCTTACATGGTCGACCCTCATGAAAAAAATTGGCGCAATTCCATCAAAAATCATGACTTGAGGCCGAACTATAAATACATCAGCAATTCGACCTTTTTCACATGCATGACTTTTACGCCATTAGAGCTATTCTCAAAAGTATTAATCTCAGAATCAAAATATTTGGTGTGTGGATGCATTCTTACATGGTCAACCTTCATGATAAAAATTGGCGCAATTCCATCAAAAATCATGACTTGAGGCCAAACTATAAATACATCAGCAATTCGACCTTTTTCACATGCATGACTTTTACGCCATTAGAGCTATTCTCAAAAGTATTAATCTCAGAATCAAAATATTTGGTGTGTGGATGCATTCTTACATGGTCGACCCTCATGAAAAACATTGGCGCAATTCCATCAAAAATCATGACTTGAGGCCAAACTATAAATACATCAGCGATTCGACCTTTTTCACATGCATGACTTTTACGCCATTAGAGCTATTCTCAAAAGTATTAATCTCAGAATCAAAATATTTGGTGTGTGGATGCATTCTTACATGGTCGACCCTCATGAAAAAAAGTGGCGCAATTCCATCAAAAATCATGACTTGAGGCCGAACTATAAATACATCAGCAATTCGACCTTTTTCACATGCATGACTTTTACGCCATTAGAGCTATTCTCAAAAGTATTAATCTCAGAATCAAAATATTTGGTGTGTGGATGCATTCTTACATGGTCAACCCTCATGATAAAAATTGGCGCAATTCCATCAAAAATCATGACTTGAGGCCGAACTATAAATACATCATCGATTCGACCTTTTTCACATGCATGACTTTTACGCCATTAGAGCTATTCTCAAAAGTATTAATCTCAGAATCAAAATATTTGGTGTGTGGATGCATTCTTACATGGTCGACCCTCATGAAAAACATTGGCGCAATTCCATCAAAAATCATGACTTGAGGCCGAACTATAAATACATCAGCAATTCGACCTTTTTCACATGCATGACTTTTACGCCATTAGAGCTATTCTCAAAAGTATTAATCTCAGAATCAAAATATTTGGTGTGTGGATGCATTCTTACATGGTCAACCCTCATGAAAAAAATTGGCGCAATTCCATCAAAAATCATGACTTGAGGCCAAACTATAAATACATCAGCAATTCGACCTTTTTCACATGCATGACTTTTACGCCATTAGATCTATTCTCAAAAGTATTAATCTCAGAATCAAAATATTTGGTGTGTGGATGCATTCTTACATGGTCGACCCTCATGAAAAAAATTGGCGCAATTCCATCAAAAATCATGACTTGAGGCCAAACTATAAATACATCAGCAATTCGACCTTTTTCACACGCATGACTTTTACGCCATTAGAGCTATTCTCAAAAGTATTAATCTCAGAATCAAAATATTTGGTGTGTGGATGCATTCTTACATGGTCGACCCTCATGAAAAAAATTGGCGCAATTCCATCAAAAATCATGACTTGACGCCGAACTATAAATACATCAGCAATTCGACCTTTTTCATATGCATGACTTTTACGCCATTAGAGCTATTCTCAAAAGTATTAATCTCAGAATCAAAATATTTGGTGTGTGGATGCATTCTTACATGGTCAACCCTCATGATAAAAATTGGCGCAATTCCATCAAAAATCATGACTTGAGGCCAAACTATAAATACATCAGCAATTCGACCTTTTTCACATGCATGACTTTTACGCCATTAGAGCTATTCTCAAAAGTATTAATCTCAGAATCAAAATATTTGGTGTGTGGATGCATTCTTACATGGTCGACCCTCATGAAAAAAATTGGCGCAATTCTATCAAAAATCATGACTTGAGGCCAAACTATAAATACATCAGCGATTCGACCTTTTTCACATGCATGACTTTTACGCCATTAGAGCTATTCTCAAAAGTATTAATCTCAGAATCAAAATATTTGGTGTGTGGATGCATTCTTACATGGTCGACCCTCATGAAAAAAATTGGCGCAATTCCATCAAAAATCATGACTTGAGGCCGAACTATAAATACATCAGCAATTCGACCTTTTTCACATGCATGACTTTTACGCCATTAGAGCTATTCTCAAAAGTATTAATCTCAGAATCAAAATATTTGGTGTGTGGATGCATTCTTACATGGTCGACCCTCATGAAAAAAAGTGGCGCAATTCCATCAAAAATCATGACTTGAGGCCGAACTATAAATACATCAGCAATTCGACCTTTTTCACATGCATGACTTTTACGCCATTAGAGCTATTCTCAAAAGTATTAATCTCAGAATCAAAATATTTGGTGTGTGGATGCATTCTTACATGGTCGACCCTCATGAAAAAAATTGGCGCAATTCCATCAAAAATCATGACTTGAGGCCAAACTATAAATACATCAGCAATTCGACCTTTTTCACACTCATGACTTTTACGCCATTAGAGCTATTCTCAAAAGTATTAATCTCAGAATCAAAATATTTGGTGTGTGGATGCATTCTTACATGGTCGACCCTCATGAAAAAAATTGGCGCAATTCCATCAAAAATCATGACTTGAGGCCAAACTATAAATACATCAGCAATTCGACCTTTTTCACATGCATGACTTTTACGCCATTAGAGCTATTCTCAAAAGTATTAATCTCAGAATCAAAATATTTGGTGTGTGGATGCATTCTTACATGGTCGACCCTCATGAAAAACATTGGCGCAATTCCATCAAAAATCATGACTTGAGGCCAAACTATAAATACATCAGCGATTCGACCTTTTTCACATGCATGACTTTTACGCCATTAGAGCTATTCTCAAAAGTATTAATCTCAGAATCAAAATATTTGGTGTGTGGATGCATTCTTACATGGTCGACCCTCATGAAAAAAATTGGCGCAATTCCATCAAAAATCATGACTTGAGGCCGAACTATAAATACATCAGCGATTCGACCTTTTTCACACGCATGACTTTTACGCCATTAGAGCTATTCTCAAAAGTATTAATCTCAGAATCAAAATATTTGGTGTGTGGATGCATTCTTACATGGTCAACCCTCATGAAAAAAATTGGCGCAATTCCATCAAAAATCATGACTTGAGGCCAAACTATAAATACATCAGCGATTCGACCTTTTTCACATGCATGACTTTTACGCCATTAGAGCTATTCTCAAAAGTATTAATCTCAGAATCAAAATATTTGGTGTGTGGATGCATTCTTACATGGTCGACCCTCATGAAAAAAATTGGCGCAATTCCATCAAAAATCATGACTTGAGGCCGAACTATAAATACATCAGCAATTCGACCTTTTTCACACGCATGACTTTTACGCCATTAGAGCTATTCTCAAAAGTATTAATCTCAGAATCAAAATATTTGGTGTGTGGATGCATTCTTACATGGTCGACCCTCATGAAAAAAATTGGCGCAATTCCATCAAAAATCATGACTTGAGGCCGAACTATAAATACATCAGCAATTCGACCTTTTTCACATGCAACGACTTTTACGCCATTAGAGCTATTCTCAAAAGTATTAATCTCAGAATCAAAATATTTGGTGTGTGGATGCATTCTTACATGGTCAACCTTCATGATAAAAATTGGCGCAATTCCATCAAAAATCATGACTTGAGGCCAAACTATAAATACATCAGCAATTCGACCTTTTTCACATGCATGACTTTTACGCCATTAGAGCTATTCTCAAAAGTATTAATCTCAGAATCAAAATATTTGGTGTGTGGATGCATTCTTACATGGTCGACCCTCATGAAAAAAAGTGGCGCAATTCCATCAAAAATCATGACTTGAGGCCAAACTATAAATACATCAGCGATTCGACCTTTTTCACATGCATGACTTTTACGCCATTAGAGCTATTCTCAAAAGTATTAATCTCAGAATCAAAATATTTGGTGTGTGGATGCATTCTTACATGGTCGACCCTCATGAAAAAAAGTGGCGCAATTCCATCAAAAATCATGACTTCAGGCCGAACTATAAATACATCAGCAATTCGACCTTTTTCACACGCATGACTTTTACGCCATTAGAGCTATTCTCAAAAGTATTAATCTCAGAATCAAAATATTTGGTGTGTGGATGCATTCTTACATGGTCAACCCTCATGATAAAAATTGGCGCAATTCCATCAAAAATCATGACTTGAGGCCGAACTATAAATACATCATCGATTCGACCTTTTTCACATGCATGACTTTTACGCCATTAGAGCTATTCTCAAAAGTATTAATCTCAGAATCAAAATATTTGGTGTGTGGATGCATTCTTACATGGTCGACCCTCATGAAAAACATTGGTGCAATTCCATCAAAAATCATGACTTGAGGCCGAACTATAAATACATCAGCAATTCGACCTTTTTCACATGCATGACTTTTACGCCATTAGAGCTATTCTCAAAAGTATTAATCTCAGAATCAAAATATTTGGTGTGTGGATGCATTCTTACATGGTCAACCCTCATGAAAAAAATTGGCGCAATTCCATCAAAAATCATGATTTGAGGCCAAACTATAAATACATCAGCAATTCGACCTTTTTCACATGCATGACTTTTACGCCATTAGAGCTATTCTCAAAAGTATTAATCTCAGAATCAAAATATTTGGTGTGTGGATGCATTCTTACATGGTCGACCCTCATGATAAAAATTGGCGCAATTCCATCAAAAATCATGACTTGAGGCCAAACTATAAATACATCAGCAATTCGACCTTTTTCACATGCATGACTTTTACGCCATTAGAGCTATTCTCAAAAGTATTAATCTCAGAATCAAAATATTTCGTGTGTGGATCCATTCTTACATGGTCGACCCTCATGAAAAAAATTGGCGCAATTCTATCAAAAATCATGACTTGAGGCCAAACTATAAATACATCAGCGATTCGACCTTTTTCACATGCATGACTTTTACGCCATTACAGCTATTCTCAAAAGTATTAATCTCAGAATCAAAATATTTGGTGTGTGGATGCATTCTTACATGGTCAACCTTCATGATAAAAATTGGCGCAATTCCATCAAAAATCATGACTTGAGGCCAAACTATAAATACATCAGCAATTCGACCTTTTTTTCACATGCATGACTTTTACGCCATTAGAGCTATTCTCAAAAGTATTAATCTCAGAATCAAAATATTTGGTGTGTGGATGCATTCTTACATGGTCGACCCTCACGAAAAAAATTGGCGCAATTCCATCAAAAATCATGACTTGAGGCCAAACTATAAATACATCAGCGATTCGACCTTTTTCACATGCATGACTTTTACGCCATTAGAGCTATTCTCAAAAGTATTAATCTCAGAATCAAAATATTTGGTGTGTGGATGCATTCTTACATGGTCGACCCTCATGAAAAAAAGTGGCGCAATTCCATCAAAAATCATGACTTGAGGCCGAACTATAAATACATCAGCAATTCGACCTTTTTCACATGCATGACTTTTACGCCATTAGAGCTATTCTCAAAAGTATTAATCTCAGAATCAAAATATTTGGTGTGTGGATGCATTCTTACATGGTCAACCCTCATGATAAAAAGTGGAGCAATTCCATCAAAAATCATGACTTGAGGCCGAACTATAAATACATCATCGATTCGACCTTTTTCACATGCATGACTTTTACGCCATTAGAGCTATTCTCAAAAGTATTAATCTCAGAATCAAAATATTTGGTGTGTGGATGCATTCTTACATGGTCAACCCTCATGAAAAAAATTGGCGCAATTCCATCAAAAATCATGACTTGAGGCCAAACTATAAATACATCAGCAATTCGACCTTTTTCACATGCATGACTTTTACGCCATTAGATCTATTCTCAAAAGTATTAATCTCAGAATCAAAATATTTGGTGTGTGGATGCATTCTTACATGGTCGACCCTCATGAAAAAAATTGGCGCAATTCCATCAAAAATCATGACTTGAGGCCAAACTATAAATACATCAGCAATTCGACCTTTTTCACACGCATGACTTTTACGCCATTAGAGCTATTCTCAAAAGTATTAATCTCAGAATCAAAATATTTGGTGTGTGGATGCATTCTTACATGGTCGACCCTCATGAAAAAAATTGGCGCAATTCCATCAAAAATCATGACTTGACGCCGAACTATAAATACATCAGCAATTCGACCTTTTTCATATGCATGACTTTTACGCCATTAGAGCTATTCTCAAAAGTATTAATCTCAGAATCAAAATATTTGGTGTGTGGATGCATTCTTACATGGTCAACCCTCATGATAAAAATTGGCGCAATTCCATCAAAAATCATGACTTGAGGCCAAACTATAAATACATCAGCAATTCGACCTTTTTCACATGCATGACTTTTACGCCATTAGAGCTATTCTCAAAAGTATTAATCTCAGAATCAAAATATTTGGTGTGTGGATGCATTCTTACATGGTCGACCCTCATGAAAAAAATTGGCGCAATTCTATCAAAAATCATGACTTGAGGCCAAACTATAAATACATCAGCGATTCGACCTTTTTCACACGCATGACTTTTACGCCATTAGAGCTATTCTCAAAAGTATTAATCTCAGAATCAAAATATTTGGTGTGTGGATGCATTCTTACATGGTCGACCCTCATGAAAAAAATTGGCGCAATTCCATCAAAAATCATGACTTGAGGCCGAACTATAAATACATCAGCAATTCGACCTTTTTCACATGCATGACTTTTACGCCATTAGAGCTATTCTCAAAAGTATTAATCTCAGAATCAAAATATTTGGTGTGTGGATGCATTCTTACATGGTCGACCCTCATGAAAAAAAGTGGCGCAATTCCATCAAAAATCATGACTTGAGGCCGAACTATAAATACATCAGCAATTCGACCTTTTTCACATGCATGACTTTTACGCCATTAGAGCTATTCTCAAAAGTATTAATCTCAGAATCAAAATATTTGGTGTGTGGATGCATTCTTACATGGTCGACCCTCATGACAAAAATTGGCGCAATTCCATCAAAAATCATGACTTGAGGCCAAACTATAAATACATCAGCAATTCGACCTTTTTCACACGCATGACTTTTACGCCATTAGAGCTATTCTCAAAAGTATTAATCTCAGAATCAAAATATTTGGTGTGTGGATGCATTCTTACATGGTCGACCCTCATGAAAAAAATTGGCGCAATTCCATCAAAAATCATGACTTGAGGCCAAACTATAAATACATCAGCAATTCGACCTTTTTCACATGCATGACTTTTACGCCATTAGAGCTATTCTCAAAAGTATTAATCTCAGAATCAAAATATTTGGTGTGTGGATGCATTCTTACATGGTCGACCCTCATGAAAAACATTGGCGCAATTCCATCAAAAATCATGACTTGAGGCCAAACTATAAATACATCAGCGATTCGACCTTTTTCACATGCATGACTTTTACGCCATTAGAGCTATTCTCAAAAGTATTAATCTCAGAATCAAAATATTTGGTGTGTGGATGCATTCTTACATGGTCGACCCTCATGAAAAAAATTGGCGCAATTCCATCAAAAATCATGACTTGAGGCCGAACTATAAATACATCAGCGATTCGACCTTTTTCACACGCATGACTTTTACGCCATTAGAGCTATTCTCAAAAGTATTAATCTCAGAATCAAAATATTTGGTGTGTGGATGCATTCTTACATGGTCAACCCTCATGAAAAAAATTGGCGCAATTCCATCAAAAATCATGACTTGAGGCCAAACTATAAATACATCAGCGATTCGACCTTTTTCACATGCATGACTTTTACGCCATTAGAGCTATTCTCAAAAGTATTAATCTCAGAATCAAAATATTTGGTGTGTGGATGCATTCTTACATGGTCGACCCTCATGAAAAAAATTGGCGCAATTCCATCAAAAATCATGACTTGAGGCCGAACTATAAATACATCAGCAATTCGACCTTTTTCACACGCATGACTTTTACGCCATTAGAGCTATTCTCAAAAGTATTAATCTCAGAATCAAAATATTTGGTGTGTGGATGCATTCTTACATGGTCGACCCTCATGAAAAAAATTGGCGCAATTCCATCAAAAATCATGACTTGAGGCCGAACTATAAATACATCAGCAATTCGACCTTTTTCACATGCAACGACTTTTACGCCATTAGAGCTATTCTCAAAAGTATTAATCTCAGAATCAAAATATTTGGTGTGTGGATGCATTCTTACATGGTCAACCTTCATGATAAAAATTGGCGCAATTCCATCAAAAATCATGACTTGAGGCCAAACTATAAATACATCAGCAATTCGACCTTTTTCACATGCATGACTTTTACGCCATTAGAGCTATTCTCAAAAGTATTAATCTCAGAATCAAAATATTTGGTGTGTGGATGCATTCTTACATGGTCGACCCTCATGAAAAAAATTGGCGCAATTCCATCAAAAATCATGACTTGAGGCCAAACTATAAATACATCAGCGATTCGACCTTTTTCACATGCATGACTTTTACGCCATTAGAGCTATTCTCAAAAGTATTAATCTCAGAATCAAAATATTTGGTGTGTGGATGCATTCTTACATGGTCGACCCTCATGAAAAAAAGTGGCGCAATTCCATCAAAAATCATGACTTCAGGCCGAACTATAAATACATCAGCAATTCGACCTTTTTCACACGCATGACTTTTACGCCATTAGAGCTATTCTCAAAAGTATTAATCTCAGAATCAAAATATTTGGTGTGTGGATGCATTCTTACATGGTCAACCCTCATGATAAAAATTGGCGCAATTCCATCAAAAATCATGACTTGAGGCCGAACTATAAATACATCATCGATTCGACCTTTTTCACATGCATGACTTTTACGCCATTAGAGCTATTCTCAAAAGTATTAATCTCAGAATCAAAATATTTGGTGTGTGGATGCATTCTTACATGGTCGACCCTCATGAAAAACATTGGTGCAATTCCATCAAAAATCATGACTTGAGGCCGAACTATAAATACATCAGCAATTCGACCTTTTTCACATGCATGACTTTTACGCCATTAGAGCTATTCTCAAAAGTATTAATCTCAGAATCAAAATATTTGGTGTGTGGATGCATTCTTACATGGTCGACCCTCATGAAAAAAATTGGCGCAATTCCATCAAAAATCATGACTTGAGGCCAAACTATAAATACATCAGCAATTCGACCTTTTTCACATGCATGACTTTTACGCCATTAGAGCTATTCTCAAAAGTATTAATCTCAGAATCAAAATATTTGGTGTGTGGATGCATTCTTACATGGTCGACCCTCATGATAAAAATTGGCGCAATTCCATCAAAAATCATGACTTGAGGCCAAACTATAAATACATCAGCAATTCGACCTTTTTCACATGCATGACTTTTACGCCATTAGAGCTATTCTCAAAAGTATTAATCTCAGAATCAAAATATTTCGTGTGTGGATCCATTCTTACATGGTCGACCCTCATGAAAAAAATTGGCGCAATTCTATCAAAAATCATGACTTGAGGCCAAACTATAAATACATCAGCGATTCGACCTTTTTCACATGCATGACTTTTACGCCATTACAGCTATTCTCAAAAGTATTAATCTCAGAATCAAAATATTTGGTGTGTGGATGCATTCTTACATGGTCAACCTTCATGATAAAAATTGGCGCAATTCCATCAAAAATCATGACTTGAGGCCAAACTATAAATACATCAGCAATTCGACCTTTTTTTCACATGCATGACTTTTACGCCATTAGAGCTATTCTCAAAAGTATTAATCTCAGAATCAAAATATTTGGTGTGTGGATGCATTCTTACATGGTCGACCCTCACGAAAAAAATTGGCGCAATTCCATCAAAAATCATGACTTGAGGCCAAACTATAAATACATCAGCGATTCGACCTTTTTCACATGCATGACTTTTACGCCATTAGAGCTATTCTCAAAAGTATTAATCTCAGAATCAAAATATTTGGTGTGTGGATGCATTCTTACATGGTCGACCCTCATGAAAAAAAGTGGCGCAATTCCATCAAAAATCATGACTTGAGGCCGAACTATAAATACATCAGCAATTCGACCTTTTTCACATGCATGACTTTTACGCCATTAGAGCTATTCTCAAAAGTATTAATCTCAGAATCAAAATATTTGGTGTGTGGATGCATTCTTACATGGTCAACCCTCATGATAAAAAGTGGAGCAATTCCATCAAAAATCATGACTTGAGGCCGAACTATAAATACATCATCGATTCGACCTTTTTCACATGCATGACTTTTACGCCATTAGAGCTATTCTCAAAAGTATTAATCTCAGAATCAAAATATTTGGTGTGTGGATGCATTCTTACATGGTCGACCCTCATGAAAAAAATTGGCGCAATTCCATCAAAAATCATGACTTGAGGCCAAACTATAAATACATCAGCAATTCGACCTTTTTCACACGCATGACTTTTACGCCATTAGAGCTATTCTCAAAAGTATTAATCTCAGAATCAAAATATTTGGTGTGTGGATGCATTCTTACATGGTCGACCCTCATGAAAAAAATTGGCGCAATTCCATCAAAAATCATGACTTGACGCCGAACTATAAATACATCAGCAATTCGACCTTTTTCACATGCATGACTTTTACGCCATTAGAGCTATTCTCAAAAGTATTAATCTCAGAATCAAAATATTTGGTGTGTGGATGCATTCTTACATGGTCAACCCTCATGATAAAAATTGGCGCAATTCCATCAAAAATCATGACTTGAGGCCAAACTATAAATACATCAGCAATTCGACCTTTTTCACATGCATGACTTTTACGCCATTAGAGCTATTCTCAAAAGTATTAATCTCAGAATCAAAATATTTCGTGTGTGGATCCATTCTTACATGGTCGACCCTCATGAAAAAAATTGGCGCAATTCTATCAAAAATCATGACTTGAGGCCAAACTATAAATACATCAGCGATTCGACCTTTTTCACACGCATGACTTTTACGCCATTAGAGCTATTCTCAAAAGTATTAATCTCAGAATCAAAATATTTCGTGTGTGGATGCATTCTTACATGGTCGACCCTCATGAAAAAAATTGGCGCAATTCCATCAAAAATCATGACTTGAGGCCGAACTATAAATACATCAGCAATTCGACCTTTTTCACATGCATGACTTTTACGCCATTAGAGCTATTCTCAAAAGTATTAATCTCAGAATCAAAATATTTGGTGTGTGGATGCATTCTTACATGGTCGACCCTCATGAAAAAAAGTGGCGCAATTCCATCAAAAATCATGACTTGAGGCCGAACTATAAATACATCAGCAATTCGACCTTTTTCACACGCATGACTTTTACGCCATTAGAGCTATTCTCAAAAGTATTAATCTCAGAATCAAAATATTTGGTGTGTGGATGCATTCTTACATGGTCGACCCTCATGAAAAACATTGGCGCAATTCCATCAAAAATCATGACTTGAGGCCAAACTATAAATACATCAGCAATTCGACCTTTTTCACACGCATGACTTTTACGCCATTAGAGCTATTCTCAAAAGTATTAATCTCAGAATCAAAATATTTGGTGTGTGGATGCATTCTTACATGGTCGACCCTCATGAAAAAAAGTGGCGCAATTCCATCAAAAATCATGACTTGAGGCCGAACTATAAATACATCAGCAATTCGACCTTTTTCACACGCATGACTTTTACGCCATTAGAGCTATTCTCAAAAGTATTAATCTCAGAATCAAAATATTTGGTGTGTGGATGCATTCTTACATGGTCAACCCTCATGATAAAAATTGGCGCAATTCCATCAAAAATCATGACTTGAGGCCAAACTATAAATACATCAGCAATTCGACCTTTTTCACATGCATGACTTTTACGCCATTAGAGCTATTCTCAAAAGTATTAATCTCAGAATCAAAATATTTCGTGTGTGGATCCATTCTTACATGGTCGACCCTCATGAAAAAAATTGGCGCAATTCTATCAAAAATCATGACTTGAGGCCAAACTATAAATACATCAGCGATTCGACCTTTTTCACATGCATGACTTTTACGCCATTACAGCTATTCTCAAAAGTATTAATCTCAGAATCAAAATATTTGGTGTGTGGATGCATTCTTACATGGTCAACCTTCATGATAAAAATTGGCGCAATTCCATCAAAAATCATGACTTGAGGCCAAACTATAAATACATCAGCAATTCGACCTTTTTTTCACATGCATGACTTTTACGCCATTAGAGCTATTCTCAAAAGTATTAATCTCAGAATCAAAATATTTGGTGTGTGGATGCATTCTTACATGGTCGACCCTCACGAAAAAAATTGGCGCAATTCCATCAAAAATCATGACTTGAGGCCAAACTATAAATACATCAGCGATTCGACCTTTTTCACATGCATGACTTTTACGCCATTAGAGCTATTCTCAAAAGTATTAATCTCAGAATCAAAATATTTGGTGTGTGGATGCATTCTTACATGGTCGACCCTCATGAAAAAAAGTGGCGCAATTCCATCAAAAATCATGACTTGAGGCCGAACTATAAATACATCAGCAATTCGACCTTTTTCACACGCATGACTTTTACGCCATTAGAGCTATTCTCAAAAGTATTAATCTCAGAATCAAAATATTTGGTGTGTGGATGCATTCTTACATGGTCAACCCTCATGATAAAAAGTGGAGCAATTCCATCAAAAATCATGACTTGAGGCCGAACTATAAATACATCATCGATTCGACCTTTTTCACATGCATGACTTTTACGCCATTAGAGCTATTCTCAAAAGTATTAATCTCAGAATCAAAATATTTGGTGTGTGGATGCATTCTTACATGGTCGACCCTCATGAAAAAAATTGGCGCAATTCCATCAAAAATCATGACTTGAGGCCAAACTATAAATACATCAGCAATTCGACCTTTTTCACACGCATGACTTTTACGCCATTAGAGCTATTCTCAAAAGTATTAATCTCAGAATCAAAATATTTGGTGTGTGGATGCATTCTTACATGGTCGACCCTCATGAAAAAAATTGGCGCAATTCCATCAAAAATCATGACTTGACGCCGAACTATAAATACATCAGCAATTCGACCTTTTTCACATGCATGACTTTTACGCCATTAGAGCTATTCTCAAAAGTATTAATCTCAGAATCAAAATATTTGGTGTGTGGATGCATTCTTACATGGTCAACCCTCATGATAAAAATTGGCGCAATTCCATCAAAAATCATGACTTGAGGCCAAACTATAAATACATCAGCAATTCGACCTTTTTCACATGCATGACTTTTACGCCATTAGAGCTATTCTCAAAAGTATTAATCTCAGAATCAAAATATTTCGTGTGTGGATCCATTCTTACATGGTTGACCCTCATGAAAAAAATTGGCGCAATTCTATCAAAAATCATGACTTGAGGCCAAACTATAAATACATCAGCGATTCGACCTTTTTCACACGCATGACTTTTACGCCATTAGAGCTATTCTCAAAAGTATTAATCTCAGAATCAAAATATTTGGTGTGTGGATGCATTCTTACATGGTCGACCCTCATGATAAAAATTGGCGCAATTCCATCAAAAATCATGACTTGAGGCCAAACTATAAATACATCAGCAATTCGACCTTTTTCACATGCATGACTTTTACGCCATTAGAGCTATTCTCAAAAGTATTAATCTCAGAATCAAAATATTTGGTGTGTGGATGCATTCTTACATGGTCGACCCTCATGAAAAAAATTGGCGCAATTCCATCAAAAATCATGACTTGAGGCCAAACTATAAATACATCAGCAATTCGACCTTTTTCACACGCATGACTTTTACGCCATTAGAGCTATTCTCAAAAGTATTAATCTCAGAATCAAAATATTTGGTGTGTGGATGCATTCTTACATGGTCGACCCTCATGAAAAAAATTGGCGCAATTCCATCAAAAATCATGACTTGAAGCCAAACTATAAATACATCAGCGATTCGACCTTTTTCACATGCATGACTTTTACGCCATTAGAGCTATTCTCAAAAGTATTAATCTCAGAATCAAAATATTTGGTGTGTGGATGCATTCTTACATGGTCGACCCTCATGAAAAACATTGGCGCAATTCCATCAAAAATCATGACTTGAGGCCAAACTATAAATACATCAGCGATTCGACCTTTTTCACATGCATGACTTTTACGCCATTAGAGCTATTCTCAAAAGTATTAATCTCAGAATCAAAATATTTGGTGTGTGGATGCATTCTTACATGGTCGACCCTCATGAAAAAAAGTGGCGCAATTCCATCAAAAATCATGACTTGAGGCCGAACTATAAATACATCATCGATTCGACCTTTTTCACATGCATGACTTTTACGCCATTAGAGCTATTCTCAAAAGTATTAATCTCAGAATCAAAATATTTGGTGTGTGGATGCATTCTTACATGGTCGACCCTCATGAAAAAAATTGGCGCAATTCCATCAAAAATCATGACTTGAGGCCGAACTATAAATACATCAGCAATTCGACCTTTTTCACATGCATGACTTTTACGCCATTAGAGCTATTCTCAAAAGTATTAATCTCAGAATCAAAATATTTGGTGTGTGGATGCATTCTTACATGGTCAACCTTCATGATAAAAATTGGCGCAATTCCATCAAAAATCATGACTTGAGGCCAAACTATAAATACATCAGCAATTCGACCTTTTTCACATGCATGACTTTTACGCCATTAGAGCTATTCTCAAAAGTATTAATCTCAGAATCAAAATATTTGGTGTGTGGATGCATTCTTACATGGTCGACCCTCATGAAAAAAAGTGGCGCAATTCCATCAAAAATCATGACTTGAGGCCAAACTATAAATACATCAGCGATTCGACCTTTTTCACATGCATGACTTTTACGCCATTAGAGCTATTCTCAAAAGTATTAATCTCAGAATCAAAATATTTGGTGTGTGGATGCATTCTTACATGGTCGACCCTCATGAAAAAAAGTGGCGCAATTCCATCAAAAATCATGACTTGAGGCCGAACTATAAATACATCAGCAATTCGACCTTTTTCACACGCATGACTTTTACGCCATTAGAGCTATTCTCAAAAGTATTAATCTCAGAATCAAAATATTTGGTGTGTGGATGCATTCTTACATGGTCAACCCTCATGATAAAAATTGGAGCAATTCCATCAAAAATCATGACTTGAGGCCGAACTATAAATACATCATCGATTCGACCTTTTTCACATGCATGACTTTTACGCCATTAGAGCTATTCTCAAAAGTATTAATCTCAGAATCAAAATATTTCGTGTGTGGATGCATTCTTACATGGTCGACCCTCATGAAAAAAATTGGCGCAATTCCATCAAAAATCATGACTTGAGGCCGAACTATAAATACATCAGCAATTCGACCTTTTTCACATGCATGACTTTTACGCCATTAGAGCTATTCTCAAAAGTATTAATCTCAGAATCAAAATATTTGGTGTGTGGATGCATTCTTACATGGTCGACCCTCATGAAAAAAAGTGGCGCAATTCCATCAAAAATCATGACTTGAGGCCGAACTATAAATACATCAGCAATTCGACCTTTTTCACACGCATGACTTTTACGCCATTAGAGCTATTCTCAAAAGTATTAATCTCAGAATCAAAATATTTGGTGTGTGGATGCATTCTTACATGGTCGACCCTCATGAAAAACATTGGCGCAATTCCATCAAAAATCATGACTTGAGGCCAAACTATAAATACATCAGCAATTCGACCTTTTTCACACGCATGACTTTTACGCCATTAGAGCTATTCTCAAAAGTATTAATCTCAGAATCAAAATATTTGGTGTGTGGATGCATTCTTACATGGTCGACCCTCATGAAAAAAAGTGGCGCAATTCCATCAAAAATCATGACTTGAGGCCGAACTATAAATACATCAGCAATTCGACCTTTTTCACACGCATGACTTTTACGCCATTAGAGCTATTCTCAAAAGTATTAATCTCAGAATCAAAATATTTGGTGTGTGGATGCATTCTTACATGGTCAACCCTCATGATAAAAATTGGCGCAATTCCATCAAAAATCATGACTTGAGGCCAAACTATAAATACATCAGCAATTCGACCTTTTTCACATGCATGACTTTTACGCCATTAGAGCTATTCTCAAAAGTATTAATCTCAGAATCAAAATATTTCGTGTGTGGATCCATTCTTACATGGTCGACCCTCATGAAAAAAATTGGCGCAATTCTATCAAAAATCATGACTTGAGGCCAAACTATAAATACATCAGCGATTCGACCTTTTTCACATGCATGACTTTTACGCCATTACAGCTATTCTCAAAAGTATTAATCTCAGAATCAAAATATTTGGTGTGTGGATGCATTCTTACATGGTCAACCTTCATGATAAAAATTGGCGCAATTCCATCAAAAATCATGACTTGAGGCCAAACTATAAATACATCAGCAATTCGACCTTTTTTTCACATGCATGACTTTTACGCCATTAGAGCTATTCTCAAAAGTATTAATCTCAGAATCAAAATATTTGGTGTGTGGATGCATTCTTACATGGTCGACCCTCACGAAAAAAATTGGCGCAATTCCATCAAAAATCATGACTTGAGGCCAAACTATAAATACATCAGCGATTCGACCTTTTTCACATGCATGACTTTTACGCCATTAGAGCTATTCTCAAAAGTATTAATCTCAGAATCAAAATATTTGGTGTGTGGATGCATTCTTACATGGTCGACCCTCATGAAAAAAAGTGGCGCAATTCCATCAAAAATCATGACTTGAGGCCGAACTATAAATACATCAGCAATTCGACCTTTTTCACACGCATGACTTTTACGCCATTAGAGCTATTCTCAAAAGTATTAATCTCAGAATCAAAATATTTGGTGTGTGGATGCATTCTTACATGGTCAACCCTCATGATAAAAAGTGGAGCAATTCCATCAAAAATCATGACTTGAGGCCGAACTATAAATACATCATCGATTCGACCTTTTTCACATGCATGACTTTTACGCCATTAGAGCTATTCTCAAAAGTATTAATCTCAGAATCAAAATATTTGGTGTGTGGATGCATTCTTACATGGTCGACCCTCATGAAAAAAATTGGCGCAATTCCATCAAAAATCATGACTTGAGGCCAAACTATAAATACATCAGCAATTCGACCTTTTTCACACGCATGACTTTTACGCCATTAGAGCTATTCTCAAAAGTATTAATCTCAGAATCAAAATATTTGGTGTGTGGATGCATTCTTACATGGTCGACCCTCATGAAAAAAATTGGCGCAATTCCATCAAAAATCATGACTTGACGCCGAACTATAAATACATCAGCAATTCGACCTTTTTCACATGCATGACTTTTACGCCATTAGAGCTATTCTCAAAAGTATTAATCTCAGAATCAAAATATTTGGTGTGTGGATGCATTCTTACATGGTCAACCCTCATGATAAAAATTGGCGCAATTCCATCAAAAATCATGACTTGAGGCCAAACTATAAATACATCAGCAATTCGACCTTTTTCACATGCATGACTTTTACGCCATTAGAGCTATTCTCAAAAGTATTAATCTCAGAATCAAAATATTTCGTGTGTGGATCCATTCTTACATGGTTGACCCTCATGAAAAAAATTGGCGCAATTCTATCAAAAATCATGACTTGAGGCCAAACTATAAATACATCAGCGATTCGACCTTTTTCACACGCATGACTTTTACGCCATTAGAGCTATTCTCAAAAGTATTAATCTCAGAATCAAAATATTTGGTGTGTGGATGCATTCTTACATGGTCGACCCTCATGATAAAAATTGGCGCAATTCCATCAAAAATCATGACTTGAGGCCAAACTATAAATACATCAGCAATTCGACCTTTTTCACATGCATGACTTTTACGCCATTAGAGCTATTCTCAAAAGTATTAATCTCAGAATCAAAATATTTGGTGTGTGGATGCATTCTTACATGGTCAACCCTCATGAAAAAAATTGGCGCAATTCCATCAAAAATCATGACTTGAGGCCGAACTATAAATACATCAGCAATTCGACCTTTTTCACATGCATGACTTTTACGCCATTAGAGCTATTCTCAAAAGTATTAATCTCAGAATCAAAATATTTGGTGTGTGGATGCATTCTTACATGGTCGACCCTCATGAAAAAAATTGGCGCAATTCCATCAAAAATCATGACTTGAGGCCAAACTATAAATACATCAGCAATTCGACCTTTTTCACACGCATGACTTTTACGCCATTAGAGCTATTCTCAAAAGTATTAATCTCAGAATCAAAATATTTGGTGTGTGGATGCATTCTTACATGGTCGACCCTCATGAAAAAAATTGGCGCAATTCCATCAAAAATCATGACTTGAAGCCAAACTATAAATACATCAGCGATTCGACCTTTTTCACATGCATGACTTTTACGCCATTAGAGCTATTCTCAAAAGTATTAATCTCAGAATCAAAATATTTGGTGTGTGGATGCATTCTTACATGGTCGACCCTCATGAAAAACATTGGCGCAATTCCATCAAAAATCATGACTTGAGGCCAAACTATAAATACATCAGCGATTCGACCTTTTTCACATGCATGACTTTTACGCCATTAGAGCTATTCTCAAAAGTATTAATCTCAGAATCAAAATATTTGGTGTGTGGATGCATTCTTACATGGTCGACCCTCATGAAAAAAAGTGGCGCAATTCCATCAAAAATCATGACTTGAGGCCGAACTATAAATACATCATCGATTCGACCTTTTTCACATGCATGACTTTTACGCCATTAGAGCTATTCTCAAAAGTATTAATCTCAGAATCAAAATATTTGGTGTGTGGATGCATTCTTACATGGTCGACCCTCATGAAAAAAATTGGCGCAATTCCATCAAAAATCATGACTTGAGGCCGAACTATAAATACATCAGCAATTCGACCTTTTTCACATGCATGACTTTTACGCCATTAGAGCTATTCTCAAAAGTATTAATCTCAGAATCAAAATATTTGGTGTGTGGATGCATTCTTACATGGTCAACCTTCATGATAAAAATTGGCGCAATTCCATCAAAAATCATGACTTGAGGCCAAACTATAAATACATCAGCAATTCGACCTTTTTCACATGCATGACTTTTACGCCATTAGAGCTATTCTCAAAAGTATTAATCTCAGAATCAAAATATTTGGTGTGTGGATGCATTCTTACATGGTCGACCCTCATGAAAAAAAGTGGCGCAATTCCATCAAAAATCATGACTTGAGGCCAAACTATAAATACATCAGCGATTCGACCTTTTTCACATGCATGACTTTTACGCCATTAGAGCTATTCTCAAAAGTATTAATCTCAGAATCAAAATATTTGGTGTGTGGATGCATTCTTACATGGTCGACCCTCATGAAAAAAAGTGGCGCAATTCCATCAAAAATCATGACTTGAGGCCGAACTATAAATACATCAGCAATTCGACCTTTTTCACACGCATGACTTTTACGCCATTAGAGCTATTCTCAAAAGTATTAATCTCAGAATCAAAATATTTGGTGTGTGGATGCATTCTTACATGGTCAACCCTCATGATAAAAATTGGAGCAATTCCATCAAAAATCATGACTTGAGGCCGAACTATAAATACATCATCGATTCGACCTTTTTCACATGCATGACTTTTACGCCATTAGAGCTATTCTCAAAAGTATTAATCTCAGAATCAAAATATTTGGTGTGTGGATGCATTCTTACATGGTCGACCCTCATGAAAAACATTGGCGCAATTCCATCAAAAATCATGACTTGAGGCCGAACTATAAATACATCAGCAATTCGACCTTTTTCACATGCATGACTTT